>NW_025814836.1:4073750-5451875 GCF_022079265.1 Lynx rufus | reverse complement strand
AAATATCTGATCAGGCTCTTTAAATGGCAAGGTCATGAAAAAAAACTGAGAAACTGTCAATGTCTGAATAAAAATTATTTAATACTTTGTACCAATGCTAATGTATTATTTTTTCCAGATTTATTGATGTTTATTTGACAAATGAAAATTATATATATTTAAAATATACACTATGGGGTGCTTGGGTGGCTCAGTGGGTTAAGTGTCCAACTTTGGCTCAGTCATGATCTCGCAGTTCATGAGTTTGAGCCCCATGTTGGACTCTGTGCTGACAGTTCGGAGCCTGGAGCCTGTTTCAGATTCTCTGTCTCCCTCTCTCCCTGCTCGTCCCCCACTCTTGTTCTCTCTCTCTCTCTCTCTCTCTCTCTCTCAAAAATAAATAAACATTAAAAAAATAAAGTAAAATGTATGTCATGATGCATTTAATATAATATACATTGTGAAATGATGAACAAAATCAAGCTAATTAACATATTGCTAACCTCACATAGCTACTATTCTTTTCTGTGTGTTGAGAACATGTAAGACTTACTGTCTTAGCAAACTTCAATTATGTAATACAGTTTTTTTTTATTTAAATTCAAGTTAGTTAACATACACTGTAGTCTTGGCTTTAGGAGTAGAATCCAGTGATTCATCTCTTGCATATGACACCAATTGCTCATCCCAAATAGAGCCCTCCTTAATGCCCATCACCCATTTAATTCATCTCCTGCCAACCTCCCTTCCAGCAACCCTAAGTTGTTCTCTATATTTTAGTGTCTTTTGGTTTGCCTCCTTCCCAAATGGGCAAAAGACATGAATAGACACTTTTCCAAAGAAGACATCATGAAAAGAGGCTGAACATCACTCATAATCAGAGAAATACAAATCAAAACCACAATGAGATACCACCTCACACTTGTCAGAATGGCTAATATTAACAACTCAGGAAACAACAGATGTTGGTGCTGATGTGGAGAAAGGGGAAAACTTTTGCACTGTTTGTGGGAATGCCACTGGTGCAGGCACTCTAGAAAACAGTATGGAGGTTCCTCAAAAAATTAAAAATAGAACTACCCTGCAACCCAGCAATTGCACTCTTAGGTAATTTATCCAAAGGGTACAAAAATGCTGATTTGAAGGGACACAGGCTCCCACTATTTATAACAGCGCTATAAACAATAACTACATTATGGAAAGGGCTTAAATGTCCATCATCTGATGAATGCATAAAGAAAATGTGATCTATATAATATATATGTATATATAGGCATATATTATATATATTATATATATGCATACATATTATATATAATATATGTATATATTATATATAATATTATGCATAATGGAATATTACTTGGTGAGCAAGAATGGAATCTTGCCATTTGCAACAACATGGATGGAACTGGAGGGTATTATGCTAAGCAAAATAAGTTAGCCAGAGAAAGACAGATACCATATGATTTCACTCATATGTGGAATTTGAGAAACTCAACAGATGAACATAGGGGAAGAGAAGGAAAAGTGATAAAAACAGAGAGGTTGCAGTACAGTATTATTAACTATGGTTGCCATGCTCTTCAATAGGCCTGAAGAACTTATCCTTCATAACTGATACTATGTGGTCTTTGAACCAACATCTTCCATTTTCCCCAAACCCATGCAACCACCATTCTACTCTCTCCTTTAATACATTTAATGTTTTTAGGTTTCCATATGTAAGTGAAATACTATGGTATATGTAATTTTATGTCTGGAATATTTTGTTTAGTTTAATGTCTTCCAGATTAATCCATGTTGTCCCACATGGCAGGATGTCATTTTTTAAGGCCGAATAGTATTCCATTGTGTGTTTATTCGTGTGTGTACACATTATACATATGAATGGAATAATAGTCCATTGTGTGTTTATGTGTGCATATGTAAACACACAAATAAATAAATACACATACAATGGAATACAATGGAATGCTATTCAGCCTTAAAAAAAGAAGGAAATCCTGCCATTTGTGACAATATAGATGACTCAATCAAAGTGTCTGCCAATCAAGCTGAATGTATAAAATAATTTCCATATTTTGACTATTGTGACTGATATCACAATGAACATGGGAGTGCAGACATATCTTCAAGGTATTTATTTCTTTGGCATATATCCAGAGGTGGGATTGTGGAATCATACAGGTGTTCCATTTTTAATTTTTTGAGGAACTAATATACTGTTTTCCATAATGGCTGTACCACATTTCCAGCAACAGTGCACTAGGATTCTGTATTCTTTACATTCTTACCAGCACTTGTTACCTCTTGATTTTTTTTAAATCTTTTTAAAAAGTTTGTTTGTTTTGGGGCGCCTGGGTGGTGCAGTCGGTTAAGCGTCCGACTTCAACCAGGTCACGATCTCGCGGTCCGTGAGTTCGAGCCCCGCGTCAGGCTCTGGGCTGATGGCTCAGAGCCTGGAGCCTGTTTCCGACTCTGTGACTCCCTCTCTCTCTGCCCCTCCCCCGTTCATGCTCTGTCTCTCTCTGTCCCAAAAATAAATAAACGTTGAAAAAAAAAATTAAAAAAAAAAAAGTTTGTTTATTTATTTATTTAATATAATGTATTGTCAAATTGGCTAATGTACAGTGTGTGCAGTGTGTTCTTGGTTTTGGGGGTAGATTCCTGTGATTCATCGTTTACATACAATGCCCAGTGCTCATCCCAGCAAGTGCCCTCCTCAATGCCCATCACCCATTTTCCCTGTCCCCCACCCCTCCCATCAACTCTCAGTTTGTCCTCTGTATTTAAGAGTCTCTTACAGTTTGCCTCTCTCCCTCTCTGTAACTATTTTTCCCCTTCCTTTCCCCCATGGTCTTCTGTTAAGTTTCTCAAGTTCCACATATGAGTGAAAACATATGATATCTGTCTTTCTCTGTATGACTTATTTCACTTAGCATAATACTCTCCAGCTCTGTCCATGTTGCTGGAAATGGCATGATTTCATTCTTTCTCATTGCCAAGTAGTATTCCATTGTATAGATAAACCACATTTTCTTTTTTTTTTTTTTTTTAAATTTTTTTTTTTCAACGTTTATTTATTTTTGGGACAGAGAGAGACAGAGCATGAACGGGCGAGGGGCAGAGAGAGAGGGAGACACAGAATCAGAAACAGGCTCCAGGCTCTGAGCCATCAGCCCAGAGCCCGATGCGGGGCTCAAACTCACGGACCGCGAGATCGTGACCTGGCTGAAGTCGGACGCCTAACCGACTGCGCCACCCAGGCGCCCCGAAACCACATTTTCTTTATCCATTCATCAGTTGATGGACATATAGGCTCTTTCCATAATTTGGCTATTGTTGAAAGCACTGCTATAAACATTGGGGTACATGTGCCCCTATGAGTCAGCGCTCCTGTATCCTTTGGATAAATTCCTAGTAATGCTATTGCTGGGTTGTAGTGTAGTTCTATTTTTAGGATTCTGAGGAACCTCCACACTGTTTTCCAGAGGAGCTGTACCAGTTTGCATTTCCACAAACAGTGCAAGAGCTTCCCATTTCTCCACATCCACTCTAGCATCTGTTGTTTCCTGAGTTGTTAATTTTAGCCACTCTGACCAATGTGAGGTGGTATCTCAATATGGTTTTGATTTGTATTTCCCTAATGATGAGTGACCTTCTGCAACTTTTCATGTGTCTGTTGGCCATATGGATGCCTTCTTTGAAAAAGTATCTATTCATGTCTTCTGCCCATTTTTTCACTGTATTATTTGTTTTTTGGGTGTTGAGTTTGATAAGTTCTTTATACATTTTGGATACTAACCCTTTATCCAACATGTATTTTAAATGTTTATTTTTGTGAGAGGGAGAGGGAGCCTAAGTGGGGGAGAGGCAGAGAGAGAGGGTGACAGAAGATCTGAAGTGTGCTCTGTGCTGACAGCAGACATTCCCATGTGGGGCTTGAACTCATGAACCATGAGATCATGACCTGAGCTGAAGTCAGACGCCAAACTGACTGAGCCATCCAGGTGCCCCACTTGTTTTTTGATAACAGACATCCTAAAAGCTGTGGGGTTATATCTCATTGTGGTTTTAATCTGCATTTTTTTGATGATTAGTGATGGTAAAAACTTTGACACATGTATTGTTCTGTGTATCTTTCTTTGAAGAAAAATAGAACAGTGAATAAGTAACCTAAGGAATGGGAAAAATATTTTCAAACCATATATCTGAAAGGAGGTTAATATCCAAAACATATAAAAAACTTAAACAATTCAATATAAATAAATTAATTAACTAATTAATTAAAAGGACTTAAAGGCTTAGATTTTTTGCTGAATTATTGTATTATTTTATATATATTTTTAAGTATATTTGGCATGCACTATCACATTAGTTTCATGTGTACCGCATAGCAATATAACAAGTTTATACATTATGCCATGGGCAACACAAGTGTAACTATCATTTGTCTTCATACATCACTGATATAATATCATTGGCTATATTCCTTATGCTGTATCTTTTTTTCCTGTGACATTCCATAACTGTAAGCCTGTATTTCTGATCCCCTTCACCCACTTTGCACATTCCCAAACTCCTGATGGCAACCATCAGTTTGTTCTCTGTATTTATAGGTATGATTCTGCTTTTTGTTTCTTAATTTTTATTTTTTTGTATTTCACTTATGGATGAAATCATATGGTATTTGTGTTTCTCAGTCTAACTTATTTCACTTAACATAATACCCTCTAGGTCCATCTATGTTGTTTCAAATGACACAATCTTATCCCTTTTTATGGCTGTGAAATATTCCATTGTGTGTATATATGTATATATCACATCTTCCTTATGCATTTATATATTGATGGACAGTTAGGTTGCTTTCATATCTGGACAATTGTAAATAATGTTGCAATAAACATAGTGGTGCATATATCTTTTCAAATTAGTGTTTTCATTCTTTTCATAAATACCCATAGTGAAATTATTGGAAAATATGATATTACTAATTTTATTTTATTTTCTGAGGAACCTCCATACTGTTTTATACAGTGGCTATGCTGATTTACATTTCCACCAACAGTGTAAGAGGGTTCTTTTTTCTCCACATCCTTGACAACATTTGTTATTTCTTGTCATTTTGATACTAGCTATTCTGACAAATGTAAGGTTATATTTCATTGTGGTTTTTATTTATATTTCCCTGATGATTAGTGATGTGGAGTGTTGATTTTCTGTTCATGAATCTGTTAGCCATTTGTATGTCTTATTTAGAGAAGATTTATTCAGATTCGATGCCCATTTTTAACTGGATTATTTGGGTGTTTTGGGTGTTGAGTTGTATAAGTGATATGTATTGGATGTTAACATTTTTTTCATTTTTTAATATGAAATTTACTGTCAAATTGGCTTCCATACAAAACCCGGTGTTCATCCCAAAAGGTGCCCTCCTCAATACCCATCTCCCAACCTCCCTTCCCTCCCACCCCCATCAACCCTCAGTTTGTTCTCAGTTTTTAACAGTCTCTTATGCTTTGGCTCTCTCCCACTCTAACCTCTTTTTTTTTCCTTCCCCTCCCCCATAGACTTCTGTTAAGTTTCTCAGGATCCACATAAGAGTGAAAACATATGATATCTGTCTTTCTCTGTATGACTTATTTCACTTAGCATAACACTCTCCAGTTCCATCCACGTTGCTACAAAGGGCCATATTTCATTCTTTCTCATTGCCACGTAGTATTCCATTGTGTATATAAACCACAATTTCTTTATCCATTGGTCAGTTGATGGACATTTAGGCTCTTTCCATAATTTGGCTATTGTTGAAAGTGCTGCTATAAACATTGGGGTACAAGTGCCCCTATGCATCAGCACTCCTGTATCCCTTGGGTAAATTCCTAGCAGTGCTATTGCTGGGTCATAGGGTAGATCTATTTTTAATTTTTTGAGGAACCTCCACACTGTTTTCCAGAGTGGCTGCACCAGTTTGCATTCCCACCAACAGTGCAAGAGGGTTCCCATTTCTCCACATCCTCTCCAGCATCTATAGTCTCCTGATTTGTTCATTTTGGCCACTCTAACTGGCGTGAGGTGACACCTGAGTGTGGTTTTGATTTGTATTTACCTGATGAGGAGCAATGTTGAGCATGTTTCCATGTGCCTGTTGGCCATCTGGGTGTCTTCTTTAGAGAAGTGTCTATTCATGTCTTCTGCCCATTTCTTCACTGGATTATTTGTTTTTCGGGTATGGAATTTGGTGAGCTCTTTATAGATTTTGGATACTAGCCCTTTGTCCGATATGTCATTTGCAAATGAAACTAGACCACTTTCTTACACCATTCACAAAAACAAACTCAAAATGGATAAAGTACCTGAATGTGAGACAGGAAACCATCAAAACCCTAGAGGAGAAAGCAGGGAAAAACCTCTCTGACCTCAGCCACAGCAATTTCTTACTTGACACATCCCCAAAGCCAAGGGAATTAAAAGCAAAAACGAACTATTGGGACCTCATGAAGATAAAAAGCTTCTGCACAGCAAAGGAAACCATCAACAAAACTAAAAGGCAACCAACAGAATGGGAAAATATATTTGGATATTAACATTTTATTGAAAATATGATTTGCAAATATTCCCCTCATTGAGTAGGCTTTTGGTTTTGTTGATGGTTTCCTTTGCTATGCAAAATCTTTTTATTCTGATGTAGTCCAAATAGTTTACTTTTGCTTCTGTTTCCCTTGCCTGAAGAGACATATCTAGAGAAATGTTGCTATGGCTGATGTAAGAGAGATTACTACCTGTTTCCTTCTAGGAATTTTATAGTTTCAGGTATCACATTTAGGTTTTTATTCTATTTTGAGTTTATTTTTGTGTATGGTATTAGAATGTGGTCCTGTTGTTGCTGCTGTTGTTGTAGTTTCAGAGAGAAAGCACAAGCAGGGGAGGGGTAGAGGGAGAGGGAGAGAGAGAGAAAGAATTTTAACCAGACTCCACACAGAGCCCAAAGTGGGGCTTGATCTCAGAACCATTAGATCATGAACTGCACTGAAATCAAGAGTTGGCTGCTCAACCAACTGAGCCACAAAGGCACCCTAGTCCAACTTTACTTTGAATGTAGCTGTGTGGTTTTCACAGGGCCATTTATTAAAGAGACTGTCTTTTCTCCATTGTATATTCTTGCCTTCTTTGTCAATAATTGACCATATAATTGTGGGTTTATTTGGGGGGTCTTTATTCTGTTCCATTGACCTATGTGTCTATTTTTGTGCCAGTCTCATACATACTGTTTTGATTACTACAGATTTGTAGTATATCTTAAAATCTGGAATTGTGATACCTCCTGCTTTGTTCTTGTTTCTCAATATTGTTTTGGCTACCTGGGATCTTTTGTAGTTCCATACAGATTTTAAGATTGTTTGTTCTAGTTTTTAGAAAAAATGCTGTTGGTATTTTGATAGGGATTACATTGAAACTGTAGATTGCTTTGGGTAATATAGATATTTTAACATTTTTTCTTCCAATCCATGAGCATGGAATATATTTCCATTTGCTTATATCATCTTCATTTTGTTTTGTCAATTTTTTATGGTTTATGGTGTACACTTCTTTACATTCTTGGCTAAGTTTATTCCTAGGTATTTTATTACTTTTTGTGCAATTGTAAAAGATTTTTTTTTATTTTTCTGCTACTCTGTTATTAGGTATACAAATGCTACTGAAATATGGGTATTTATTTTGTATCCTATAGTTCACTTGTGATGAGCACCAACTGATGTCTTAATGTGTTGAATCAATATATTGCATACCTAAAACTAATACTATACTCTATGTTAACTAAATGGAATTTAAATAAAAACTAAAAAAAAAAACTTTTGTATCTGTAACTTTCCTGAATTCATTTATTACTTCTCATAGTTTTTTAGTGTAGTCTCTAGTATTTCCCATGTATAGTATCAGGTTATCTGCAAATGGTCTTATTTTTGCTAAGCATTCCGTAGTACATAATATGTTAACATTAGGGAAAGCTGAGAGAAGTGTATACAGGGATTCTTTGTACTGTCTTTGCAATTGTTTTATAAGTCTGAAATTATTTTAAATTATAAAAATTTTTAAAGTCAGTGAATACTATACAGCAGTAAAAAATAAAAAAGGAACAACAGGGACAACCTATTGATGCACACATTATAACTGAATCTCAAAATCATTATGCTGACCAAAGAAGCCAGGCATAAAGGAATACATGCTGCATTGTTTTATGTATATAAAATTCAAATAAAAACTAATCTACAGTGAAAGAAATCATATCAGTGGTAGCCTATTGAGATTGTAGGGAGGAGGGTGAGATTACAAAGTGTCACCAGAATTTTTAGGGATAATGATATTATCTTGACTATAGTGATGGTTTCATGGGTATACACACACATGTAAATGCTCATCAAACTGTACAATTTAAATATATGCTGATTTTAGATGTTTAGAGTTTATCTCAATAAAGATATAAAGCAATGGAGAAATAGACATAAAGGAAAGATATATGATAGATTACAGAAGATAGGTAGGTAGGCAGGCAGATATGATTGATAGATAATGGATAGATAGAAGATAGATACATAGATAGATACTTAGTAGGTAGGTAGGTAGGTAGGTAATACAAGTTATTAGGGAAGATCTCTTCTTTTGATAGATAATAACCACAGGAGTGACAGAAGTAGAAAATTAACATTTTGCAACTCTCACCAGATATAATAATTCAGGCAGAACCCTTGTCAAGGCTACAATCACCAGATGAAAGGCTCTTATGTTTCAGGATAGTTTTGTTGTCTCAAACCATCATTCCCCAAGGAATTTTCCCTTTGAAAAAAAAAAAATGTGCCTGTACAGTAGGGTAGTGATCAAATCCAGCATCTCTGATGGTGTGGCAACCTAACCTGAATCTAATCCTTAGCGGGGGGGGGGGGAAACAAAGAAATCCAGAATGTAGAATTATCTACAAGAACTTTGTCCTGTAGTTTTGAAAAACAATTTCATTAAAAAAAAACTAAAACCAAACGCAGGTGTTGGTGGAGGGCACATGATCATGATACATTAAAGGAGACAAGACACCAAATGCACTGCATGTGGTTTGCTTGCATTTTGGGTCCAAAAATAAATAAAAATAAAAAGCTATAAAAGATATTTTGGAGACAAAATGAAAATTTAAACATGTACTACATATTAAATATTACATAATTAATCTTAATTTTCTTAGATGTGATATTATCATAGTTATGTAATAAACAACTATGATAAGTACACAGACACATAAACAGATGTATAGATAGAATATTAAAAAGCTGAATTGTTAGCAACTGGTGAATTTAGATGAGGATATTAAAGTGGTTTACTTTTCTATGCTTTCAACTTTCCTGTGGCTTTGAAATATTTCAAAATAAATAATTGGAGAAAAGAAGAGAAGAAAGAACAGCATTGTTCTGTGTGTAGCTGTCTAGCCTCTGCTCTGTCTTTGCTACATTCCTCACTGTCCAGGTCGATGACCCTCAGAAGCCCCTTCTGGTCATGCTCAGGGATTGGGTGTTGTGAAGTGGCCATATTGTCACCAGATTGTTTGAGATGGAGGCGTTTTGCAGAAAGGTGGTGTATCCAAGCTAGCGGGGGAAGACAGGATGAAGGGAGGGCAGTTGTCATGGAGCCCTGAAGAGCCCTCTTTACTGGGTCTTGACGTTTGTTTATATTCCAGAGAGATGGTGGGGGTGGAAAAGAGAGAAAAGGAAGGATGGGGGCTTAACTTGCTCTCACAGGTTCGCCCGCCCACGGGGCTTATTATCCTTGATTGCCTGTTTTCTACTTTCTGTTGCTATGGGGACAGGCTAAAACGTGACTCTGCTCAGATTTACGCACTTTGCTCCCTGATGCCTTGTCCCCATACCTGCTGGGTCTCTGCCTACTGAGTGCGTATGTGCGAAGGCGTGTGATTAACTAGGTGGCTGTCGTGAGCTTGTGGTGGGGGCGTTGAAGCGTCTTTGGGGAGTTTATGAGAACAGAGTTGTTGTCAGCCTCATTACCCAGGCCAGGCTGCTAAATCTTGGAAATGATTTCAAGGCGGGGGGTTGAAAGCAACATGCTATGCTAGTTAGGACATGCTGTGTGATGTTGTAGCCTCATCTGAAAGAGCATGGTCAGAAATTTATAACTGGGACCGTTGGGTGGAAATATTTTGAGATTTGTAGATGCAGATTTGGTCCCTAAAAACAGATCATTGTAACAACCCCTTCAGAAAGAGTAGAGCAGACAAGTCTTTACTCAGGAGGAGCTTCCTTAAGAACACTATAGTTTTCTTTAAGATGAGGAGGGCCTCTGAGAATATGCACTTTTTTAAGTGATGAAGAATAAACAATAAAGCTATTGTCAAACATCCTCAAGGGGGTTTGGAAAGAGGATAAGAAAGGCACATAGGGCATCATGGAAGGCAATCCATGGTACTGGGAGGAATTTCCTGGGAGTCTGCAGCATATGAAAAGCATGTAGGCTCTTCCTGGTGTCAATGCCCACTTCCTAGTGCAAAGAATGCATGGAGGAGTTGCAGGTGTGGGAGAGCAGGAGAGAAATGCTTCTTTGCCATTCTTTTTTCTGTCTATTTCTGTAAATGGCCCCATGCTGGCTTCTCTGCTATTTGGTGGCCTGAACAAAATCCCTACTGAGACATAAGGACAGGTCTCTGATATTTTTAAAGTGTGAGGGGCTCCCTCTTTTAGATGCTGGACCTACCCTAAGAGTTGATGGCTAAAGAATTGGAATGAATTGAGCTTTGAGGTGAGTGCTAGCTTCCTAGGCATTTCTAGCTTCTAAAGGAAGTTGAGCCAGGGCGCCTGGGTGGCTCAGTTGGTTGAGCGTCTGACCTGGGATCAGGTCATGGGCTTGTGTTCGAGGCCATGTTGGGCTCTGTGCTGACAGCTCAGAGCCTGGAACCTTCTTCTGATTCTGTGTCTCCCTCTCTTTCTGCCCCTAATCCACTCGCATTATGTCTCTGTCTCTCTCAAAAATAAACAAACATTAAAAAAAATCTAAAGGAAGCTGAGCTTTAGGAACTTGTGCCAAGATCTCAGAAATAGGAACAGTATTTTATCTCAGATGCATTTTCCCCAGCTTTACTGAGATACAATTGACAAATAACATTGTGTTAGTTTAAGGTGTACAACGTGATGATTTGAGGCATGTATGTGTGTGTGTGTGTGTATATATATATATATATATATATATATATATATACACATATATATATACATATATATATATAATTCAGTTAACATTTCCATTACCACATATGATTATGTGTGTGTGTGTGTGTGTGTGTGTGTGTGTGTGTGTTAAGATCAATTCTCTTAACAACTTTCCAGTATACAGTACAGTATTGTTAACTATAGTCACCATGCTCTACATTTCATCTATGAATTTTGTTCATCTTAAAACTGGATGTTTGTATTCTTTGACCAGCATCTCTTCATTCCCCCAAATTGCCCCCGGCAATCACCATTCTACACTCTGTTTCTGAGTTTGGCTTTTTAAGATTCCATATACAAGTGGGAACAGACAGTATTTGTCTTTATCTGTCTGAATCATTTTACTTAGCATAGTCTCCTCAACTTTCATCCATATTGTTTCAAATGACAAGATTTCCTTCTTATGTATGGATGAATAATATTCAGTTGTATATATACCACATTTTCTTTACCCATTTATCTGTTGATGGACGACACTTAGGTTGTTTCCATGTTTTTGTGATCATGAATAATGCTGCAGTAAACATGAGGGTGAAGATATCTCTTTGAGATACCAATTTAATTTCCTTCAGATATATACCCAGGAGCTGAATTGCTTGATCATATAGAGGTTATATTTTCAATTTTTACAAGAACTTCTCTACTGTTTTCTGTAATGGCTGTCCCAATTTACATTCCCACCAAGACTGTAGTAGAGTTCTCTTTTCTCCACATCTTCTACACCATTTGTTTCTTGTATTTTTCATAATAGCCATTCTAAAAGGTATGCAGGGATATTTTACTGTTGTTTTTTTCTGCATTTCCCAGGTGATTAATGATATTGAGCACATTTTCATATACCCGGTGGTCATTGCATACCTACCTTGGAAAAATGCCTATTCAGGTCCTTGTCCATTTTTAATTGGATTATATGAGTTATAGTATTGCTATTGAGTTGGATCAGTTTCTTATATATTTTGGATATTAATGTCTTATCAAATATATCATTTTCAAATATCTTTTTCCATTCATTTGGTCGCTGTTTTGTTTTGCTGATGATGCACATATTTTCTCTCATTCTGTATGTTTTCATTTTATTTTTTATTTCTGTGCAGACACTTTTTAGTTTGATATAGTCCCACTTGCTTATTTTTGCTTTTGTTTCTTGTGCTTTAGATAACATATCCAACAAAATTATTGAAAAGACTGATGTCAAGGGGCTCTTCTGTATGTTTTCTTCCAGTAGTTTTATGGTTTCACATCTTGTCTTTAAGTTTTTCATCCATTTTAAGTTGATTTTTGTGAGGGGCATAAGATAAGGGTCCAGTTTCACTATTTTGCATATGAGTATGCACTTTCCCCAACATGATTTTCATTATTGAAGAGATTGTCCTTTACTCATAATCCCTTGACAAAGATCAGAGATTAGTTGACCTTATATGTGTGGATTTCTTTCTGGGCTCTCAATTATATTCTATTGATGTGTATATCTATCTCTAAGTCAGTACCATGCCATTCTGATTACTATAGCTTTGTAACATAGTTCAAAATCAGTAAGTGGGATGTCTCTGACTTGGCTCATTCTCATGATTGCTTTGGCTATCAGGGATCTTCTGTGGTTTAGAATTATTTTTTTTCCTCTTTCTGCTAAAAATGCCTTTGAAATTTTGATATGGATCCATGGGCTCAGGGCATCTTTTTTCTACTTTTTAATAAATGTTTATTTTATTTATTTTGAGGGGCAGGGAGAACTCACTTGTGCAGGGAAGGGGCAGAGAGAGAGAGTCAGAGAGAGAATCCCAAACAGGCTCCACACTGTCAGTGCAGAGCCCGATGCAGGGCTTGAACTCACCAACTGTAAGATCATGACCTGAGCCAAAACCAAGAGTCAGACGCTTAACCAACTGAGCCACCCAGGTGCCCCTTAGAATATGTTTCCATTTATTTGTGTCTTCTTTGGTTTCTCTCATAAATGTGTTATAATTATCAGTGAAAAACTATTTTTACCCCCTTGGTTAAATTTATTCTGGAATATTTTATTTTTTGATACTGTTATAAATAGAACTATTTTATTTCTTTTTCAGATAGTTAATTGTTAGTGTATGGACACATAATTGATATTTGCAAGTTTATTTTGTATTCTGAGACTATTAAATTTAAATTTATTAGTTCTAAGAATTTTTTGGTGAAGTCTTTAGGAATTTCTATACACAATAGTATGTCATCTGCAAACAAAGATGATTTTCCTTACTCTTTTCTTATTTGAATTGTTTTTATTTATTTTTGTTTCCTAATTGCTAGGATTTCCTAATGGCTAGGATTTAGAGTACTATGTTGAATAGGAGTGGTGAGAGTAAATACCCTGGTCTTGTTCCTCATCTTATAGGAAAAGCTTTCAGTCTTTCACCATTGAGCATGATGTTAGCTGTGGCTTGTCATATGTGACCTTTATTATGTTGAAATACGTTCATTGTATACCACCTTTTTGGGGTTTTTATCATGAAAAGATGTTGAACTTTGTCAAATTATTTTTCTGCACCTACTGAAATGATCATACGATTTTTATCTCTCATTCTATTAAGGTGGTGTATCACATTTACTGACTTGCATATGTTGAACCAACTTTGCATCCAAGGGGTAAATCCCATTTGATCATGACGTATGATCCTTTTAATGTGATGTTGAATTCAGTTTGCTAGTGTTTTGTTGAGAATTTTTATACTTACATTCATGAGGAATATTTGCCTGTAGTTTTCTTTCCTTGTAGTGTCCTTATCTGACTTTGGTATCAGAATCATGCTGGCCTTGTAAAATTAGTTTGGGAGTATTCTTTCCTCTTCAATTTTTTGAAAGAATTGGAGGATTGATGTGAATTCTTCTCTAAATGTTTGGTAGAATTTACCCATGGAGTCATCTGGTTCTGAGCTTTTCTTTCTTAGGAAGTTTTAGTTACTTATTCAATTTTCTTTTTTCTTTTTTTTTTTTTATATATGAAGTTTATTGACAAATTGGTTTCCATACAACACCCAGTGCTCATCCCAAAAGGTGCCCTCCTCAATACCCATCACCCACCCGCCCCTCCCTCCCACCCCCCATCAACCCTCAGTTTGTTCTCAGTTTTCAACAGTCTCTTATGCTTTGGCTCTCTCCCACTCTAACGTCCTTTTTTTTTTTTTTTTTTTCCTTCCCCTCCCCCATGGGTTCCTGTTAAGTTTCTCAGGATCCACATAAGAGTGAAAACATATGGTATCTGTCTTTCTCTGTATGGCTTATTTCACTTAGCATCACACTCTCCAGTTCCATCCACATTGCTACAAAAGGCCATATTTCATTTTTTCTCATTGCCACGTAGTATTCCATTGTGTATATAAACCACAATTTCTTTATCCATTCATCAGTTGATGGACATTTAGGCTCTTTCCATAATTTGGCTATTGTTGAGAGTGCTGCTATGAACATTGGGGTACAAGTGCCCCTATGCATCAGTACTCCTGTATCCCTTGGGTAAATTCCTAGCAGTGCTATTGCTGGGTCATAGGGTAGGTCTATTTTTAATTTTCTGAGGAACCTCCACACTGCTTTCCAGAGCGGCTGCACCAATTTGCATTCCCACCAACAGTGCAAGAGGGTTCCCGTTTCTCCACATCCTCTCCAGCATCTATAGTCTCCTGATTTGTTCATTTTGGCCACTCTGACTGGCGTGAGGTGATACCTGAGAGACATATCGGACAAAGGGCTAGTATCTAAAATCTATAAAGAGCTCACCAAACTCCACACCCGAAAAACTTATTCAATTTTCTAACTTATTATTGGTTTGTCAAGATTTTCTATTTCTCAATGCTTAAATTTGGGTAGCTTGTATGATTCTAGGAATTTATTGATGCATTTCTTATCCCCTGATTTCCATCCACATAAGTGTTTTGTCTGTATATCCCTGCAGCATATTCCTCTGCATCCACTGGATTGGGAGCAGCAATGTAATGATATGTCACTCCAGCAATACTCTTGTTTAGCATTAAATGTGCTGCTTTGCTTTCAACACCTGTGGCTACATCTAACACTGGGGTCCACATTATAAATGTTGAGGAAAGAAAAATCCTGGAGTTATTTGAATGATTACTATTTAATATTTTGGGTGAACCTGTGCCAGGAATCTCACATGAGACTGTCCAGCATGGAAAAGGCTTCATAAAGTCTGAGTAGAGAGAACTAAAAATCCCAGATGCAGAAATATGAGCTGTGTGCCCTGTCAGCTACATTCCTCCTTCCAGGCTTCTAATCCCCAGAATCCTTTCTTTGCTACAGGGTAGGAATGTGACCTTGAGATCTGGCTTCAAATGTTGATCTAATGCATGTGTGCATGTTTTAAATGGTTATCTTCTGAGAATTGTATTGTCCAGGCCAATATTGCTATACATTGACAATTGGGTTAGGGAAATAAGGAGTAATTGGGAATTTCTCCTTCCTATCTATAATTCTAACCTTTAACTCTGGAGCTTGGTGCACAGTTAAGCCTGTGTCTTTTGTCCTTGTATTGACATAGCACTCAGAGAACCTCCTTCTCTTTTTTAAACAGCCCCCTGATCTCACTCTATGCTATTTTGTGATTCTGTATAGAGTCACCCCTTGCCCAGATTTCACCATGGTTCCACCATCTATCCTCTCTTCCTCTAACTCCAACCTCTCCCATTGTGACTACACTGCAGGGAGGCTTTGTGGAGGCCTAGGAGGGATGTCATGAACAGTTTGATAACTGAAAAACTAATTAGAAACTAAAGGGAAAAAATGGGAATAGTATTTGGCCAGTAGCTATCCCTGGAATTAAAACAGGTTATTGGAACCCATTCCAGACCTACTGAATTGGAAACTGGATGAGGGACTCAGCAATCTATGTTTCCCCAAGTTCACCAGATGGTCTGTCTCATTCACTGAGGTAGACTATAGATTGATCAAGCCTTGATTAAGAAGTAAATGAAAAGCACAGCTCTCTAAGTCTTAGTCAAGATGTAGCCTTACTTAATAGTGACAAATGCTCTTCCTGCTCTCTGTTTTCAGGCAAGGCTGGATATTACCCCTATCTGGTCTCTGTAGTGACTGTACCTGTGCTCAGAACATATATGGGGAAATTTAGGAAGATAGAGAGAAGCTAGTTTATTTCTGTTTACTTCTTTGTAGGTTTTTTTTGTGGGGGGGAGAGGTTTTTTTCTACCTGACCATTCATCTCTCTCAGTGAATATAAATGATCTGCCATTTTATATATTCATTTATATAAAAAGGGAATTTTGTCCCTTTTAGGTCCCCAAGCCCCACTGAACTCTTAAACCATTTTATTACTGAACATAGAATAGGCTTCACTGTGGTAACAAATAAGTCCCCATTATCAGAGGGGCTTATGAAAATGTATTAATAAAATCTCTAATAGTAATTCAAGACATAGATTGAAAAGTAAAGGGTGTTTAAGTTAAAAATCCGGTGTAGCCAACATGTTTCTTAAGCAATGAATGAGAAATAAGGATGCTTGCTGGTACACCTCCCTTCATGGCTATTAGGAGTTCCCTAGCTTTGTGCATTTCTCATTCTGGACCTCTGACACCTAGAAAATTCTTCCATGAGGTGGTTGAAAATGGCATATTTGTGATTTGGTTTCTGAGTGTTCAGGCCTTTCAATTGGATTCACTTATAGACACATTATGTAGACTTATAATTCTATAGATTCATTTTCTGAGAACAGAGGAAGTTTGCAGAAAGTTAGAAAGGGAAAGGAGAGGAAAACACTTGGAGGCTTCTTTGCTGTCAAAGGTTTTGTTCCAGAGTCTTACTGGAGGTCCTACATTGCTTCTGTGCTTTCTGTTTGTATTCTCGAGGGCTTACTTGAAGAACAGAGATGTAGAGAGGCTGCCTCCTGCTTTCCTCTCCTCCCTATGCTCATCTATTCAGTTGTTTTTTGTTTTGTTTTGTTTTGTTTTTGTCTTGTTGACTTGTAGAGAAAACAAGTAGGGTCATCCAGGGTTCTAAATTCAGATCAATTGTCCCGGTCCACATGTACTTGTCAAACATTGTTTTGTTTAGGTCTGTGAGAATCCACACTGAAAGAATGTAGAGAGTTAAAAACTAAATTCTGATAGGTGTGTATTGAAATTAGAGGCTGTAAGGGAACAAATATCTGTGAGTGGTGAGGGATTTCCCAGAAGGCTGTGTAGATAGTTTATCTCTTTGGGAGCTTTTCTAATCACAAATATGAGCTGATGTTCCATCCATCCTCATTCTTTATGCCAGGCTGCTTTTTCCTTAAAGTACATTTTTTCTAGAGGGGTGTGGACAAAATACTCCACATGTTAAGCTTAGTATGGAAAAGAATGTTTAAACCAGAGATAGGATTTTATTTTTACTTAAACTTCCCAGTGTTTAATTTCAAGTTTGTTTTTAATTTTATTTTTAATTTTTTTTAAATTTACTTCTAAATTAGTTAGCATATAGTGCAACAATGATTTCATATTCAAAGTATGGAAAGAGCCCAAATGTCCATCAATGGATGAATGGATAAAGAAGATGTGGTATCTATATACAATGGAGTATTACTCGGCAATCAAAAAGAATGAAAACTTGCCATTTGCAATTACATGGATGGAACTGGAGAATATTATGCTAAGTGTAATTTCTTTAAGTTTTTATTTAAATTACAGTCAGTTAATACATGGTATAATATTATAATCACATGAATATTAGTGATTTAGCACTTCCATACAACAACCTGTGCTTATCACAAGTGTACTCCTTAATGCCCATCACCTATTTAACTCATCCCCCACCCACCACCCCTCTGATAACTATCTGTTTGTTCTCTATAGTTGAGTCTGTTTCTTGGGTTTCCTCTCTCTCTTTTTTATCCCCTTTGCTCATTTGTTTTGTGTCTTCAATTCCACATATGAGTGAAATTGTATGGTATTTGTCTTTCTTTTACTGATTTATTTCACTTAGGATAATACTCTGTAAGTCCATCCATGTTATTGCAAATGGAAATATTCCATTCTTTTTTTTTATGGCTGAGTCACATATATGTGCGTGTGTGTGTGTGTGTGTGTGTGTGTATAGATCATGCTGCTATAAACTTTAGGATCCAGGTATCCCTTTGAATTAGTATTTTTGTATTCTTCAGGTAAATGCCTAGGAATGCAATAGCTGTATCATAGGGTAGTTCTAATGTTTAATTTTTTGAGGAACTTCCATACTGTTTTTCAGAGTGGCTACATCAATTTACATTCCCACCAACAGAGCAAAAGTGTTCTCCTTTTTAACATCCTCAAAAACCAGACAGCATGATGCAAAAGAATGAAACTGTACCACTTTCTTACACTTACACAAAAATAAATTCAAAAAGAATTGTAGAGTTAAATGTGAGACATAAAACCATTAGATTCCTGGAGGAGAACATAGACACTAACCTCTTTGACATTTGTCGTAGCAACTTCTTAACAGATACGTCTCCTGAGGCAAGGGAAACAAAAGCAAAAATAAACTATTAGGACTTCATCAAAATAAAAACTTCTGCACAGCGAAGAAAACAATCAACAAAACTAAAAGGCAACCTATGGAATGGGAGAATACATTTGCAAATGACATGTCTGATAAAGGGTTAGTATCCAAAATCTATAAAGAACTTATCAAACTTATCTAAAAAATGAATAATCCACTTAAAAAATTGGCAGAAGATATGAATAGACATGTTTTCAAAGAAGACATCTACATGGCCAACAAACATATGAAAAGATGCTCAATATCACTGATTATCAGGTAAATACAAATCAAAACCACAAATCTCACACCTGTCAGAATGGTTAAAATCAACAACATAAGAAATAACAGGTGTTGACAGGATTTTTGTAATTGAAGCCTTTAGGTATGGCTAGTGTTCAGGTGTCTACGCAAACTATGTCTCCATGAAACTCATTCAACTCTCTGAGCTGAAAAAGACCATATGGAGACTTTGTTCCTCATTCTCTGTGACACATTTTTGGTACCTGCTCCCTGACTGGATCCCTGTACATCCCTGGTTGTAGATGTTAGGTGTGGTAGGATTGATTTTCCCATCTACTTGCCCCTCCCTTTATCTGAATCCAGGGTTTCTCAAGATCTGTGTTTTGACCTTTTACTGTGAAACAATTGTCAGGATAAACTTCTCAGGAGTTTGCCTTTTCTGCCCATCTTTTACCCTTCAACATGTAACTTGGAGTTCTAGGAAAGGGCACTGGAGGGGCTTCAAAGATGTGGAGTTAAAAAAGAAACCCTAATAACTTATGACTATATGAATGAAACAGAAACACAATCATAAGTTTAACAGGTGTGTGGTAAAGGCTTCAGAAGACAGAGAGGAGACTAGAGGATTTCTAAAAAGAACAACTGTGCCTGAGGAAACCTGATCTCCAAAAGCTGAGACCTTCTCCTGCCAGCTCAACTCTTCACAACCAGTCTCTGATTTCCATAATCCCTCTCATCTAGGAGGCTGCTGTAGCTGCCAAAGTCATGCTGTGAAATGGGTTATACCAGGGAAATCTATTATAGACTGATAATCATGTTATTATATTTTCCCATGGGGGCAAAAGAGCTGTGTCTTTTGCAAGTGGAAAGGAGGCAAGTGGAAAGGAGGTGGAAAGGACATGGAGAACATCTGTAATCCTTTCTAATGAGAGAACTCTGCCTGGTGTCTGCTTGGTGTTCATGTGCCTCCTATGATTCTCCATGGCACCTACACTCACACAGTTTCTTAAAAAAAAAAAGATGAAGCTTGTGGCTCAGAAGCTTAGGATAAGTGGCCATGTCAATCCTCCCTTTAGTGGCATGTAGTCCATATTATACTCTTATACAGTCCCTTCTTCATTGTGTACTTACTGGTTTCTTATCTAGAATTGAAAAACAACTCTCTGCCCACTCCTGACCTGACCCTGTCTCATTCTTGGCTAGGAGGAATGTGCATGGAGCCTGCACACTCTTCTTGGTAAACCAAGGATTTCCAGGGTCATAGCGAAGGCTGAATGGGTTTTGGGAAAATGATTTGCCCTTTTTTCCTCATATATTTATCTATCTCATGTGGTTTCTGATAAACAATGTTAATTACTTTATCAACATTACTCATATAAATATATTTCCAATTTTTTGCCTCACTTCACCAAATCCTGACTTTATTCACAAATAATTATTTTTTATTATGCACAATTTTACATTTAATATCTTTAAATTAGTGAGACTTGAAGTTGGGTCATTATTTACTTGTTCTTTTTTTTTCTCAATGCTACATAAAGTAATGGTATACTTGAAGTCAGTGACCTCTTAGACTTAATGAAACACATATTTTTGATGATTTGGGACATTGGGTAAAATATAAGGATCCCTGCTTGTGATGTGGAGGTAAAAGACAAATTCTTAATATTGGTATTTTAAGATACAGAATTACAAAGCAAGTTGGAGGAAAGATGAGGCAAAAGCTGGTGGTCCTGTGTCATTATTTAGAAAACATGACACTGATAACACTGAAAGACAGCCAACTGTGCTTATTGGCATAACTGGAGGGGGCCATCTCTAGGAACCAAAATCCTCACTCCACACCTCTTATCACCAGAGGTCCCATCAGAAACATTCAGTATCAAACACTTGCATAGGCATGAGATTGTCCAAGGCATGTGAGATTGAATTTTCCAAGAGTATGAGATATATGGGTTATTAACTGTGTACATTATTTTTATGAGACTTCATAAAGTGATCTGTAGGCCAACTGGGAAGTGGGAAAGATGACACACTTCTGACGTTAGTACTTGGGGCTTTGTGGAGCATGAGTACTTGTATTAGCATGTGGTAGGGAGGTTTGCATCTGAATCCTAACTTGTATTCTGCAGGGGGAAGGCTAGGTAAAGGAGTGTTGAGGGGTAACTTCTAATTGCTTTGTCCTTGCTGGCTCCCTCCTCCTCCACTAAGCTCAGGTGTCGTTCAAGGCTATTTGCTATCTTTCCTCTGTGAAATCAGAACAAAATATGGCCTAACAGAAATGTGTGTGTGCTCAGGTACTAACTTCTCCCTCTATTTGTATGTCACAGCACTGAGATTTGGGACCCTCATAAAGGGTCCCAAATTTACCCTTACCAGGGTAACTTTTTCCTTAACAGGAAATTTACCATGAAATAAAGAATAACTTTTTTAAGTTTCCTTATTTATTTTGAGAGAGAAAGAGAGAGCAGGGAAGGGACAGAGAGAGAGGGAGAGAGAGAGAGAATCCGAAGCAGGGCTTGAACTCACAAACTGCAAGATCATGACCTGAACCAAAACCAAGAGTTGGTCATTTAACTGACTGAGCCACCTACGTGCCCCCAAAATAACTTTTGTATAAGGTGTGAATTAAGGGTCCAGAAGCATAAGAGGATTTCTAGAAGACCCCTAAGCAGACTGGCTGCAGCTATAAACAGATTTTCAGATTTCAAAGATGTTAGTCACATTCCTTGTTAATGCAATTCCTCATTCTTGGCTGCATTTTTCTAGAAGTTTTTCTAGTGATGGAAAGGGGACACACTGCTGAAGGAACACTGTATGATTTATGTGGTACAAACTAAAGTTTTCAAATACAGATCAGGATTTATAAAATCAGTGCTTCTGATTAAAACTGATTTTCAAATCTATATATAAAATCTTTGTTGCTGAGGACAGAGCTCAGTAGCAAGCAGAAAGGGAGGTAACAGAAGGGGGATCCTGGGAGCACTGTGGACCTTTCCTCATTCTAAAAGGAATCTTTGGTGCCACACCCTGGCTAGTACCCCTCCACAGAGAGGAATAGATAAGAATTTGATTATAGCCTGGATTTCTCAGTGGGTATTTGCACATAGATAGAGAAATAAATCAATGAATCAAAGACAAGAGAGCTCAAAGCAGATACATGCATATAAAACAAATAATTTATAAGAAAGATCAATGGGGGGAAAAGATTTTCCCATAAATGTTTGAACAGATTGAATAGCCATAGGGGGAAATATAATCTAATCTTTGATCTTACATTATACACAAAATGAATTCCATATGGGTTATACACCTAAAATTTATAAACAATTTAATACAGTATCTAAAACCTAATTTAGGAAAATAATATTATGACATTATGGTGGCTAAAATTCCTTAAACTAAATGTAGAAGAGTATTTTCCATAAAAGAGAAAAGGTATTATAACACAGTTGATGGAAAGACTTGAGACAGAATGAGTCATGCTTAAGATTATTCCAATTTTTCACTTGTAGGAATTTAGCTCAGATACAGAAATGGAACGTGGGACTCTTAGTGCCTGTCTCTTTAGATGTGAGGATTGAGTAAATTAATAATACATAAAGTATGTAGACTAAAACCAATTCTATAATCATGACCAAGTCAGTACTTGCTAATAATGACAGCCTTTTCTAAGTAATTACAAAATTCATTTGTATCAAATGTAAGATGCATCATTATTGTGTATATCATGAGTAAAGAATAAAGCCTGTGACAAACTGTACTACAAATATTTCTTGTCACTTAGAATTTTTATCATATAATTATTGAAAAATCTCTCAAACTTATATAAAAGTGGATATTTATCTTCTGTCACTTTTATGATTACAAGAGATGAAAAATGTAAGCAAATAGCACTGACAAAAGTATTCCTAAAATTTCTCCCATTCAGTCACACTCCTCTGAATCACTTTTCAGCTCATCATATCTATGATTTTCCTCATATTATCATCATATGTGCTAATCAGAAGCTTTACAGATGCCACATTTCTTGAACAAGTCTTATACTTCTCTCTGTGAGATTATCTTCCAACTTACTGAAACCAAGCCTGCAAGTTTTGATAATGTTAACATTCCCAGAGAAGTAATGGAAAGTTTTTAGAACAAGTTTCATGCATGTGCAGCAATGACAGCATCACTGTGATCAATAGTGTTTGTACACTATTGGTTTTAAGATACATCTCTATTGGAAAGATGTGAAATGTGTGCTCTATCATCAATGGAGTATACTATTTTTCTCTGTAACTTCCTATTTCTCAATGTTAAATAATGGCGGCTTATCTGTTGCATTATGGTCTATTACTGATGAAACATACTGAAATTTAGTTTTATATAAGTTGACAACTCCATATGCCTCCTACCTGATTATTAGAGATATTTGAATTTTGGGTGGAACTACTGATATTCCTAGATTATATATGGAGATGTCATTTTATAAATTATGGCTCAAGAAATCCACTGAGGGGTGCCTGGGTGGCTCAGTTGGTAAAGCGTCAGACTTCTGCTCAGTCCATGATCTCATGGTTCATGAGTTCTAGCCCCACACTGGGCTCTGTGCTGACAGCTCAGAGCCTGAAGCCTGCTTCAGATTCTGTCTCCCTCTATCTCTTCCCCTCCCCCACTCGTGCTGTCTCTCTCTCTGTCCATCAAAAATAAATAAAAACATTAATTTTTTTTTTAAAGAAAGAAATCCACTGAGAAGGAAGGTAGAAGTGACTAAGATTAGTTGAAAGTTTATACTGGAACAATAGCTTCCTAAAAACTTAGAAGAAACTTTATCTCGAGAATTTCTGTCCTAATCTTAGAAACATGAGCAATGATCTGTGTAAGTGGCATTCCAAATTCAATTCTTCAATCCATAACAATTGTATATCTATATTTTCCTTCTTTCATTCCTTCTGATAAGATGGATGGTGATCATACAAAACACTTTATGATTTATCAGAGACTAAGCATATGTACTATGGTCTCCATAAAATGTTTTTTTTTTTTTCTTATCCTGCTTGCTACTCTGACCAATGCTACTTTTGGAATTGAAATAAGCTTCGGTGTCCCCTGATGAACTTATTAAGTGAAGAAGTTTACCTAATTCATAATTTAGGATGTTGATGGAAATTGTAGACAAAAGTTTCAGGCAGAATGAATTAAGTGTGCATCCAGTCCTGATCTCAAATATATGAGTCATGCATCCACTAGACTCCACAATTTATTCAAGCTAGAGTATGAAGACAGGGTAATGGGTTCTTGCATTGTGATGTGTTCTGAGACTTAGGGATGTTTTCAGTGGCATTTTCCTGAGAATTCTGGTAGCCAGATGAGACTTTGTTAAGTCTGGTCACAGGTGGCTTAATAGATTGTGATAGATATTAGACATGGTATCAGAGAGTAGTTTTTGAGTACTGGGTACTCATTTGTGCCTGTGGACATCATGTCACTACAATTCTATTTATGTCTATCACCTATCTTCTCTGAATCCTAAGCACTTAGGGCTCATTGTTTCGTTCTTCTATTTGACAGTATTTAAAATTTATTTATTTAAATTAAAGTTAGTTAACATACAGTGTAGTACTGGTTTCAGGAGTAGAATTCAGTGATTCATCACTTCTATACAACACCCAGTGCTCATCCCAACAAGTGCCCCCCTTAATTCCCATCACCCATTTAGCCCATTTCCTCACCCACCTCCTCTCCAGCAATCCTCAGTTTGTTCTCTGTATTTAAGAGTCTCTTATGATTTGACTCCTGTTCTGATTTATCTTAATTTTCCTTCCCCTCTCCTACATTCATCTGTTGTGTTTCTTAAATTCCACATATAAGTGAAATCATATGATATCTGTCTTTCTCTGACTGACTTATTTTGCTTAGCATAACACACTCTAATTCCATCCACGTTGTTGCAAGTGGCAAGGTTTCATTTTTTATTGCTGAGTAGTATTCCATTGTGTGTGAATACACACACACTACAACTTCTTTATCCATTCATCAGTTGATTGACATTTAGGATTTTTCCATAATTTGGTTATTGTTGATAGCATTGCTACAAAATTGGGGTGAGTGTGCCTCTTTCAATCAACATTTTTGTATCTTTTGGATAAATACTTAGTACTACACTTGATGGGTCATAGGCTAGTTCAATTTTTAATTTTTTGAGGGAGCTCCATACTATTTTGCAGAGTGGCTTCACCAGTTTGCATTCCCACCAACAATGCAAAAGGGTTGCCCTTTCTACAAATCCTCATGTACATCTATTATTTTCTGCGTTGTTAATTTTAGTCATTCTGACAGGTGTGTGGTGGTATCTCATTGTGGTTTTGATATGTATTTCTCTGATGATGAGTGATTTTGAGCATCGTTTCATGTGTCTGTTTGCCATCTGGATGTCTTCTTTGGAAAAATGTCTATTCACATCTTCTGCCCATTTCTTCATTGGATTATTTGCTTTTTGGGTATTGAGTTTGGTAAATTCTTTATAGATTTTGGATACTAAGCCTTTATCTGATATGTCATTTGCAAATATATTCTCCAATTCCATTGGTTGCCTTTTAGTTTTGTTGAGTGTTCCCTTTGCTGTGCAGAAGATTTTTGTCTCGATGAGATCTCAATAGCTCATTTTTTGTTTTGTTTCCCTTGCCTTCAGAGACATGTCAAGTAAGAAGTTGCTGCATCCAAGGCCAAAGAAATTGCTGCCTGTTCTCTCATGTAGTTTGTTGATAGTTTCCTGTCTCACATTTAGGTTTTTCATCCATTTTGAATTTATTTTTGTTTATGGTGTAAGAAAGTGGCAGGGGCGCCTGGGTGGCGCAGTCGGTTAAGCGTCCGACTTCAGCCAGGTCACGATCTCACGGTCAGTGAGTTCGAGCCCCGCGTCGGGCTCTGGGCTGATGGCTCAGAGCCTGGAGCCTGTTTCCGATTCTGTGTCTCCCTCTCTCTCTGCCCCTCCCCCGTTCACGCTCTGTCTCTCTCTGTCCCCAAAATAAATAAAAAACGTTGGAAAAAAAAAAAAAAGAAAGTGGCCCAGTTTCATTCTTCTGCATGTAGCTGTCCAGTTTTCCCAGCAGCATTTGCTAAAGAGACTGTGTCCTCCACCCCATTGGAAATTCTTGCCTGCTTTGTTGAAATTAGTTGGTCATATATTTGTGGGTCCATTTCTGGGTTCTCTATTTTATTCCATTGGTCTATGTGTCTGTTTTTGTGACAATACCATTGTATCTTGATGATTACAGCTTTGAATAAAGGTTAAAATCTGGGATTTTGATGTCTCCAACTTTTTTTTCTTTTTCAACATTACTTTGGCTACTCGGGGTCTTTTGTGGTTCCATGCAAATTTTAGGATTATTTGTTCTAGCTCTGTGAAGAATGCTGGTGATATTTTGATTGGGATTACATTGAATGTGTAGATTGCTTTGGGTAGTATTGACATTTTAACAATATATGTATTTCAATCCATAAGCATGGAATGTTTTTCATTTCTTTTTTGTCTTCTTCAATTTCTTTCATAAGCTATAGACTATAGTCTTTAGCATACAGATTTTTTACCTTTTTGGTTAGGTATTTTATTCATAGGTATTTTATGTTTTTTGATTCAATTGTAAATGGAATTGAGTCCCTGATATCTCTGTTGCTTTATTATTGGTGTATAGAAATGCAACCGATTTCTGTATATTGATTTTATATCCTGCAAATTTGCTGAATTCCTGTATCACCTCTAGCAGATTTGTGGTGCAGTCTTTGGGTTTTCTATGTAGAGTATCACGTCATCTGAGAATATTGGAAGTTTGACTTCTTCTTTGCCAATTTAGATGCAGTTTATTTCATGTTGTTATCTGGTTGCTGAGGCTAGGACTTCCAACACTATGTTAAACAACAGTGGTGAGAGTGGAGTGCAGATTCAAAGGGACACATGCACCCCAAAGTTTCTAGCAACACTATCAATAATAGCCAAATTATAGAAAGGGCCCAAATTTCATATATATATATATATATATATATGTATATATATATATATATTCCAATATATGTTTGTATATATATATGTATATATATACAATATATGTGTATATATACAATATATGTGTGTGTATATATATATATATACACACACACAATATGTGTGTGTATACACACACACACACACTGGAATACTACGTGGCAATGAAATATATATACTATATATATATATATATATATATATATATACCCATACATACATACACAGACAATGGAATACTACTGGGCAATGAAAAAGAATGAAATCTTGCCATTTGCAACAACATGAATAGAACTGGAATGATATGCTGAGTGAAATAAGTCAGAGAGAGACAGATATCCCATGATTTTACTCATATGTGGAATTTGAGACACTTAACAGATGATCATAGGGGAAGGGAAGGAAAAGTAAAATGAAAACAGAGAGGGAAACAAACCATAAGAGACTCTTAAATACAGAGAACAAACTGAGAGTTGAATGGGATGGGGAAAATGGGTGTTGGGCATTAAGGAAGTCACTTGCTGGGATGAGCACTGGGATTTTTATGTAAGTGATGAATCACTGAATTCTCCTGAAGCCAAGACTACACTGTATGATAACTAAATTGAAAATAAAATTAAATAAATAAATAAATAAATAAATAAATAAATAAATAA
The DNA here is from genome assembly GCF_022079265.1 of Lynx rufus. Classification (NCBI taxonomy): domain Eukaryota; kingdom Metazoa; phylum Chordata; class Mammalia; order Carnivora; family Felidae; genus Lynx; species Lynx rufus. Next base: position 5,424,216 of record NW_025814836.1, on the reverse strand, counting down.
ATAAATAAAATTATTGTTAAAGAAAAAATATCAAGAGAATTTTTTGTAGGGCTAAAACAAAAAATCCCGAAATTTGTATGAAACCAAAAAAGACCATGAATAACCAAAACAACCTTGAAAAAGCAAGCAAAGCTGTAGGCATCACAATCTGCACTTCAAGTTATTTTACAAAGTTGTAGTAATCAAAACAGTGTGGTTCTGACACAAACACAGACACATGAATCAATAGAACTTAATAGAAAATCTAGAAATGAACCCACAACTATATAGCCAATTAATCTCCAACAAAGAAGAAAAGAATTTAGAATGGGAAAAAGACAATCACAAGAAATGGTGTTGGGAAAATTGGATAGCAACATGCAAAAGAATGAACCTAGACCAGAAGGTAGATGTTTGCAAATGACATATCTGATAGAGGGTTAGTATCTAAGACATATAAACAACTTATAAAACTCAACACCCAGAAAACAATCCAATTAAAATTTAGACAGAAGATATGAATAGACATTATTCCAAGGAAGACATCCAGATGGCCAACAGACACATGAAAAGATGCTCAACATCACTCATCATGAGGGAAATACAAATCAGCACTACAATGAGATATCACTTCACGTCTGTCAGAATGGCTGAAATCCACAACGCAAGAAACAAAGGTGTTGGTGAGGATGGGGAGAAAAGGGACCTCTCTCAGACTGTCGGCAAGTATGCAAACTGGTGCAGACACTCTGCAAAACAGTATGGAGGGTCTTCAAAAAAGTTAAAAATAGAACTACCCTATAATCCAGTAATTGCACTAGTAAATATTTACCCAAAGAATACAAAAGCACTATTTCAAAGGGATGCATGCACTCTGATGTTTATAGAAGTATTATCTACAGTAGCCAAATTATGGAAGCAACTCAAATGTTCATCTACTGATGAATGGATAAAGAAGATATAGACGCAATGAATATTACTCAGCTATAAATAATAATGAAATCTTGCCATTTGCAATGAAATGAATGGAACTAGAGAGTATTATGCTAAGTGAAATATGTCTGTCAGAGAAAGACAAATACCATATGGTTTTTCTCAAATGTGTATGAAACAAAACAGATGAATATGGGGGGAAGAAAGAGAGAGGCAAACCATGAAACAGACTTTTAACTATAGAGAACAAACAGTGTCACTGGTGGGAATGTGGGCAGGGGCATGGGTTAAATTTGTGATGACTATTAAGGAGGGCACTTGTGATGAATCCTGGATGTTGTATGTAAGTGATAAATCAGTAAAGTCTACACCAGAAACTAATATTACACTGGATGTTAACTAACTGGAATTTAAATAAAAACCTGAAAATCAAATTCACATTAAATTTCCTTGGATAAATAGTCTTGGCAAATTTAGAAAAGCAATTGACCAAAATGTTAGGGTTTATTTTTGGACGCTTAATTCTATTCCACTGATCAATATATCTATACTTATGCCAGTACCACAATTTATTATTATTATTATTATTATAGCTTTTTATGTGAGTTTTCAAATCAGAAAGTTTGAAATGAGTACTCAAAATTTTGTTCTTTTTTGAGATTGTTTTTGCTATTCTGGATTCCTTGTATTTTCATCTGATTTCTATTTTTTTTATTTTTATATGATTTTTAGAATCAGCCTGCCAATTACTAAAAAAAAAAAAAAAAGGCAACTGGGATTTTGATAGGAGTTGTACTGATATGAATAGATAGAATTGTTCATCATTATTTACCATTAATGTAATTACTGTTAATGGAGGATTTATGTCTTCCATTTTACTATTTCCTTTTGATATGTCTTAACTCATTTTTGTTCCATACTTAACTACCATAGACTGTTTTTGTATTTTATAGTGTACTTTTTAATCACCTTGCTGTTTCCTTAGCTAAGCTTTTGGAATTATTTTCTTATTGGTTGTCCTGGTGGTCACAATTATTATCTGAACTTTAACCAATCTAATTCACATTAATACCAACTTAAATTTATTCCTGTGTGGACTCTCTTGTGTGTTAGTCTGTCTCTCAACCTTCTATGTGACAATGGCTCACTCCCCTCTGTGACAGCCTTTACCTGTTTCTCTCCCAAAATTCATTTCTGCACTTGCTACCTTCTTTGATTTGGCCTTTTCTCTTTCTTTAGTTGTGGAGTTTGTTTTACCAGTCCTCAGGTTGATTTCTGGAGTATTTATGATCGTCTGATAGTCATATAGTTGTATATGTGGGGGAAGGTAAGCCTAGGGTCCTCCTCACTCCACCACAGTCTTCCCTTTCTCCATAATTTCCATTTTTAAAACAATTACTTTTACTGATATTATCTAGTTGATGAGATACATATATCTCATACTTTGGTTTAACATGTTTTCCTTTAAGTCTTTGGAATAATTGTAACAGCTGATTTTATACTTTCGTCTAGCAAGTTTAATATCTAGGGTTGCTCTGGGAAAGACAGTCTTCATTGACTGTTTTTGTTCTATGCACAGGACATACTTTCTTTTTATTCATTTGTATTATTTTTTGTTATTTAAAACTAAACTTTTGTTATTGAAAACTATAATATGTGACAACTCTGGAAATTATAACCCTTCCTAGTGTTTATTGTTGTTAATATTCATTGTTGTGCGGTAATTTAGTGACTTTCCTGAACTGGTTCTATAGAATATGTATTATTTGTCATCTGTAGCTGCTGCAGTCTTTATCATTTAACTAAGTGGTTAGCTAATGATTGGGCAGAGACTTTCTTACATGACACGACCAATAAATTTTCCAGCTTTTGCTAATGGGCTCTGTGCAGGTATTGGGACACACATTCATTCCCTGACTTTTTACCCTTTCACTTTCTGCTCATGTAGAGTCTCAAGGTTAGTCACAAATGATAAATTAAGACTTTTTTCAAGGTTTTTCTGAGCTTTTCATATAGCCCTCTGAGCTTTCAAATGTACATGTCATTCTAGATCACTAAGAATATGTCTAAACTTTCCAAATTATCCTATCTCATTTCCTAGATTTTAGTTTTAGGTTTTTGTCATACCTTAGTTACTCCAATGGGTATTGCCATCTCAGGTACTTGCAATGTTAAACAAAGAACATTTATTGTTTTTAACATAACCCCTTGGAATAGGGTATTCTCTCTAGCTCTTGGTCACATCAAATGAAGACAATCTCTGTGGAGGGGTATTTTTCAGAGGCTGTCTGATAAAATAGTGACAGTTTTCTAGGAATGTAGTGTTGGGTGAAGTTCAACACTTATTCTAACCTTCCAGTGGCTTCTAGAATGCTGGTTTTCACAAGCTACACTTGTTGCAGAGCTGCTAGATGTCAAGGCTACTGAGGAGTTCAGGAGAGAGGAATGGGGATAGGGCAGGTTAGATTGACACAAATTTACTGTTAATTTATTTTTAATTCATTTTTTTAAATAAATGATTTTTTTCTTTGTTACAAGTCTTTGGTCAATTTCCAGAGTTCTGAAAAGGTTTATTTTGATAAGTTTTGCCACATTCCCATTGCTGTTATGAAGGAACAGATTTTCAGAGATCCTTAGTTGGTAATTCCAGGATGCTTCTTTTCTACTTCACTTTTGATGGATTAGTTAGCACTCTCTCTCTCTCTCTCTCTCTCTCTCTCTCTATATATATATATATATATATATATACATATATATATATATATTTCTAGTTTTTTTCTCTTAACACTTTAAAGAGTTTATTTCATTCATTCCTTGCTTGAATTGCTTGTGAATAAAGCCCACTGTAAATCTTATCCTTATCCCTCTATAGGTAAGGTTTTTGTTTTCTCTGGCATCCATTAAGGGACCTCTGTCTGATTTTATCTAGTTAGAATGTAATAAACATAGGTGGTTTTTTTCTTTTGTTTTACTATTTATATAGTTTAGTGTTTTCTTTGTTTCCTGGATATTGGTTTGGCATTTGTCAATAATTTTGGATGTTCTTGGCAATTATTACCTCAAATGTTTATTCTGATCAATTCCTTCTTTCTTTTCCTCTGCTATTCTATATTATATATCTTGATATGGACACAGAGTTCTTGTATGCTCTGTTCTTAATTTTTAAATTTTTGTTTGTTTCTTTCATTTCAGTTGAGAACTTTCTATTTACCTATCTTCAAACTCATTGGTTCTTTCCTCAACCATAATAAGTCAATTGATTAACATAAGGGTCTTCATTTCTGTACCTTTGTTATGTACCAAATGTTTCTATATATTTGCATAACAGATTCATATATATGCATATATTTATATATGTAATAATATATATATGCATATATATGTACCCAACATCCACCAAAGATTAGTTGGTCATACATTTGTGGGTCAATTTCTGGGTTCTTTATTTTGTTCCATTGATCTATGTGTCTGTTTTTGTGCAAGTACCATACTGTCTTGATGACTAAATATTTGTAATAGTTTGAAGTTCTGAATTGTGATGCCTCATGCTTTTCTTTTTCAGGTTTGCTTTGGCTATTCAGGGTCTTCTGTAGTTCCATACACATTTTATGATTGTTCTAGCTCTCTAAAAAAATGCTGGTGGCACTTTGATAAGGATTGCATTATATGTGTAGATTGCTTTGGGTAGCATAGACATTTTAACAATATTTATCCTTCCTAACTATGAGCATGGTATGCTCTTTACATTTCTTCTTTAATTTCCTGGTTAACACATTCATTCTTTAGTAGGATGTTCTTTAACCTCCAAGTATTTGTGGTCTTTCCAATTTTTTTTTCTTATGGTTGATGTCAAGTTTCATAGTGCTGTGGTCTGAAAATTTGCGTGGTATAATCTCAATGTTTTTGTACTTATTCGTGGCTAATTTGTGACCCACCAAGTATGTAATCTATTCTGGAGAATATTCCACGTGCACTCAAAAAGGTATGTGTATTCTGATACTATCGGATGAAATGTTCTGTATATATACGTTAAGTCTGGTCCAAAGCCATTGTTTCCTTGTTGATTTTCTGCTTAGGTGATATGTTTATTGCTTTAAATTGGGTGTTGAAGTCCTCTACTATTGTTTTATTATTATCAGTGGGCTTCTTTATGTTTGTTATTTTCATATATATATATATATATATATATATATATAATTTATTATCAAATTGGTTTCCATACAATACCCAGTGCTCATCCTAACAGATGCCCTCCTCAATGTCCATCAACCACTTTCCCCTCTCCCCCACCCCCCATCAACCCTCAGTTTGTTCTCAGTACTGAAGAGTCTCTTATGGTTTGCCTCCTTCCCTCTCTGTAACTTTTTTCCCCCTTCCCCTCCCCCCCGGTCTTCTGTTAAGTTTCTCAGAATCCACGTATGAGTGGAAACATATGGTATCTGTCTTTCTCTGCCTGACTTATTTCACTTAGTATAACAGTCTCCAGTTCCATCCACATTGCTACAAATGGTCAGATTTCATTCTTTCTCATTGCCAAGTAGTATTCTAATGTATATATAAACCACATCTTCTTTATCCATTCATCTAATGTATATATAAACCACATCATCTTTATGTTTGTTATTAATTGGTGTATATATCTGGGTGTTTCTAAGTTGGGGCCATTTATATTTACTACAGCTGTATCTTCCTGATAGGCCCTGTAATTATGATGTAATACCCTTCTTCATCTCTTGTCACAGTTTTCATTTTAAAATCTATTTTGTCTGATATAAGTATGACTACTCTGGCTTTCTTTTGATGTCCATTAGCATGATAGATGGCCCTTCTTACCTTCACTTTTAATCTGCTGGTATCTTTAAGTCTAAAATGATTCTCATGGGGCGCCTGGGTGGCTCAGTCAGTTAAGCATTCAACTTCGGCTCAGGTCATGATCTCGTAGTCTGTGAGTTCAAGCCCTATATCGGGCTCTGTGCTGACAGCTCAGATCCTGGAGCCTTCTTCTGATTCTGTGTCTGCCTCTGTCTCTCTGCCCCTCCCCTGCTAGTGCTCTGTCTCTCTCTCACTCTCTCTCAAAAAAAAATAAACATTAAAAAAATTAAAATGATTCTCTTGTAGGCAGCATATAGTTGAGTCTTGTTTTGTTTTGTTTTGTTTTGTTTAAATCCATTCTGACATATGCCTTTTGATTGGAGCTCTTAGTCCATTTACATTCATGGTGATATGATAGATATGAAATTAGTGCCTTTGTGTTACCTGTAAAGTTGGTGTTTCTGGTGATGTTTTCTGTTCTTTTCTAGTATTTGTTGCTTTGGTCCTTTCTCCCTCATTCAAAGAGACCTCTTTACTATTTCTTGCAGGGCTGGTTTAGTGGTCACGTTTTTTTTTCTGGGAAACTTGGCTGAATATTTTTCCCATTTAACACTTAATATATCATGCTACTCCCTGTCAAGTTTCTATCTACAGATATGCTGTGAACTTTATCTGGCTTCTTTTGTGACTTAAGAACCTTAAGGACCTTTTTTCCCTTTGCTGCTTTCAAGATTCTTCCTAGTCTGTATATTTTGTGAATTTGTCTATGGTATATCTTGGTGATAGCCAGCTTTTGTTGAGTTTAATGGAGGTTCTATGTGCTTCCTTTTCGATGTTTTATTTTATTGTTGAGAGAGAGAGAGAGAGAGAGAGAGAGAGAGACCAAGCAGGGGAGGGAGAGACAGAGACAGAGACAGAGATAGAATATAGAGCAGGCTCCATGCTGTCAGTTCAAAGCCTAACGTGAGGCTTGAACCCATGAACTGTGAAATCATGACCTAAGTTGAAGCTGGAAACTCAACCAAATGAGCCACCCAGGCACCCCTGTGCTTCTTGGATTTCAATGTCTGTTTCATTCCCCAGGTTAGGCAAATTTTCAGCTATAATTTTCTCAGAGAAACCTTCTGCCCCTTTTTCTCTTTCTTCATCTGCTGGGACTACCATGATACAAATGTTATTATGTTTAAGGAGTTTCTGAGTTTCCTAAGCCAACATTTGTGATCTAATACCTTTCTTTCCCTCTTCTTTTCATCTTCATTATTTTCCATAATTCTATCTTCTATTTCACTGATTCATTCCTTTGAGTCATCCATCCTCATTGTCATGACATTCTTTCAGGCTTCCATCTTGGTTATAGCATTTTTAATTTTGTCCTGACTAGTCTTTAGTTTTTTTATCTCAAAAGTAAGGTATTCTCTAGTGTTTTCTACTCTTTTTTTCAAGCCCAGCTAGTGTCCTTATAGGTGTTGTTTTAAATTCTAGTTAGATATCTTGCTTATATCCATATAGATTAAATCTCTGGCCATTACTTTTCCTGTTCTTTCTTTTGGGGAATCCCCTTGTCTTGTCATTTTGTCAAGGTCAAAAAAAAAGAAAAATAAACTAATCCTTCATGTATTTTGGTCTGTTTGTTAAAAGAAGGCATACCCAAATATATAATGCATACATATGCATATATGTAATTTATAATATAATATAAAAATAAATAAAAATTGCTTTTTCTGTATCACATAGGGGAGGGGAAAAAGGGGAAGTTAGAACCTATTTACCTAGAGCTGAAGCTTTGCATGTAGCATTCCATGATCAATAGACTTGGTACCTTCAAGGGGTTTGTTCTGGTCTTCTGGGGTGTGTGCCTGCTGTGTTGATTCTCAGGCAGACTTGCCCTAGTAGAGATGGATCTGCAGAACACAGGGGGGCAGGGTGTGGTGTAAGTGGCTGTCACCTCCATTTGGTATATGTTTTGCCCACTGAAGTAGATCAGTGCTGATGGACGGGGTGAAAATGGTGTAGCCTGGCTCTCTTGTTTCTGGAGCAGGGAGATCCCACCCACCACTCTTCAGGAAGCCCTCACAAAAAAGCAAACAATCACCTCTTCTGCATCCCTGGTTTCTTCCAGATCTCTACCATCACCCTGCTTACATCTGAGCTATTTGCCTGACAGGTGGCACAGCACTCCTGTATTTTATCTCAGTTGCATGGCTGGGTTTCAAAACTCCAAACTTTAGAGATCCCTGCAGCATGGTATCATACTGATCCTTTGGATCCCATTGTGCTTTGGCCCATGCTGGTTTGTCCCAGAAATCAGTTGTGTGACTGCAAAGTGATTGGAGTTTATGGGTAAAGCACAGAAGAAAGCCTGCACCAAGGCTCACTGCCCTCAGCCAGCATTCTCATACCTATGTTAGTTAATGGAGCAGCTCAATAGCATCCACCATGTCTTGTGTCCCTAGAGAGGCCATGTCACCTGCCAAATGAAGTCCAAGCAGGGGAACTTCGTCTTCCCATGTGATGCTGGGTATCTTCAGACCAGCTGTGTGACTTTTGTTATTATACCCACTTGTCATCACTTTTTTGGGACAACTCCCTTTCTGTTAACATGAAAGCTGAATTCATTGACTTCATTGTGTAATTTTTTATTGCTTTAAAATACATGCCCATTCATTTTTACTGCTAACCAGTTCCCATGGCTTGAAATGATTTTTGGACTCATTCTGATTTAAAAAAAAATTCTTGACCAGAATTTCAAGGAGAATGATTTGAGGTAGGAAAATAAAATCTTCCCATGTCAGACTCCATATAGGCAATGTATGAAATAAGAGTCTAAAGCAGCAACAATAAAAAAAAAAACTGCATAAAGGTCATAGTTCTAGCAGCCTTGGGCCTTGAAAGACTATGTTGGGGAGAAGCACCTCCCAACCTATGTGGTATATGTAGCATGGATAAGTAACAAACTTGTGTTATGCCATAGATACTTTGGGTTTAGTTTTTTCAACACAATATAATATAGCCTAACCTAATGTAGAAATCAGAGAATCAGAATACTACAATAACATTAAAACTAAAACATGTGGTATTAGCTTAGCAGTTCATAGTAAGCAATATAGAAACTGATATTTGAGCCCAGAAGATGATCATCTATCTTTGGTGGTGACAAAATATAGAGTTACTCAGCTGTCCTCACTAAGTTGTGAGGTGAACCACATGCTTCCTGAGCCAGCAGCTTGAAGGAAAGACTGGGAAATAGAATCTTAGTTCTGAAGTTGGCAGCTATTGCTTACAGTTAGTAAAATATCATAAGAAAGCAGTTAAGAGCAGACCATTTTTAAAGAAGGAAAAATTGTCGGGACAGAAATGATATTTTAAATTATTTTTTAGAGAAAATGGCCAATAAAATCCATTGATTGGTTAACATAACTCACCAAAAATATCAAAAAATTATAGTGTTCCTCCTTTGTGTTCCTGATAAACATACCCCTTCTTTATAATTTATGTTGGAAGGGAAAGCCATGGGGATGAGAACAGGAAAAAACAGTTAATTGGCAAATTCTCCAAGTAATTGCGGGTATGGATACTGGTAAAAGGACCTGATTAGAAGCACATAAACGAAAAGTTTACTGAGTTTAAAAACTTAAAAATGCTTAAGGTAGTTAAACATTGTCTCTTCAAGAGTTAAATTATTTTCGGGGCGCCTGGGTGGCTCAGTCGGTTAAGCGACCGACTTCAGCTCAGGTCACAATCTTGCGGTCTGTGAGTTCGAGCCCCGCGTCAGGCTCTGGGCTGATGGCTCAGAGCCCGGAGCCTGCTTCCGATTCTGTGTCTCCCTCTCTCTCTCTGCCCCTCCCCCGTTCATGCTCTGTCTCTCTCTGTCTCAAAAATAAATAAACGTTAAAAAAATTTTAAAAAGAAGTACAATTTTAAAAAGAAGTACAAATTTTCAAGAAGTACAATTATTTTCAAAAATGATTTGTCAGCTTCTTATGAGGTAAGTTAGACATACACTTATAATAGGAATTGGCAAACCAATACCTAGTTATTTATTTAACAGAAATGAAAATATATCTGCAGAAAGACCTGTTCACAAATATTCATGGCATTTTTCTTTAAATTAGCCCCAATCCAGGTAAAAACTGAATGAACTTCAACAGGTAAATAGACAAATACATAGTGATGTTTTTATAAAACAGGGTACTACTCCACAATAAAAGGAAAATGCCACATCATAGATGTCTATTAAAGACATATGCTAAAAAAAAAAAAGGTTAGAATAGAAGATAACATATTGTGATTCTACTTCTTTAAAACTGTAGAAAGAAAAAACTCAAACTAGTGAAATAAAGACTGTTCATGAAGTCATAGAGCCCAGTGAAATACCTAAGGTCTCACTTTTATATAAAGTTTTATATAAGCTAGGAAAGAGAAAAGGTGGTAGTGAATATAACAAGGAGCACCCCCACCCTCAGAAAGACATTTCCTCATGATTCTATCCAGGATCTTTATTCAGCTTTTATCCTTTTCTGAGATCACTGCATGGGAAGATATATTTTTATTTTTCTACCAGCTCTTCTATATCACCAATTGCCACATTTGCCTCATATATATTTGTCTTATTACACACACACACACAGAGAAACACTGAATATATATATATATATATATATATATATTCATTACATATGTATGTATTACATATTATATATTCATATATTATTTAGTGTGCAATCACTCAGATTAGAGGAGGCAGAGGTCAGCACTCATAGGGGTGGGATGGCTGGGACTTATGAAATATAGTAATAAAAGAAAGAAAAATATGCAGGAAAAAACCTCCAGAAATCTGCATAATTGTCCCATTAAGTCTGTTGCTAATCCATGAATATGTGGACAAAGAACAACCATACAGCTGTAACCTGAATAAATCCTAAACATGCAGAGCTGGAGAACATTCCAGTGCAGACCAGGCAGATTGGAATGACCTTAATGAAAAGACATTCAGCGGAAAACCCAAAAAGACTGCTTATTAGACATAGGACCAAACTCCCTCTAGAGTGAAAGCAACTCAAGACCTGCCCTGAAAATGTCTGAAAACAAGCTTCAAAATTATTGAAATGATTTACAAATTACTCAGTTGCCTATCAGAACAAAGCCCAGCAGAATCCAGATAATCAACACTGAAATATTCAAAATCACTAAATATGACAAGTAGCAAGAAAATGTGACCCATAACTAGAATAAAAAAATGTCAGTCAAAGCAGACTGAGAAACGATGGGACTAGCAGACAAGAATTTTAAAATATATAATAAATGCTGTTAATAACTCTTTTTATTCACAGATGGTATAGTAGTGTATATATAAAATCCTAAGGAATCTATAAATATCCACTAGAATTAAGCAGTGATTTTAGCACGATGTTGGGCAAAAGTTCAAAATAGAAAAATTAATTGTATCTTTTATTTACTACCAGCCATCCATTTGAAAGTAAAACTTAGAAACAATACCATTTATAACACCAAAAAACTTAAATCAGGATATTTTTTTAAATTCTTTTTCAACGTTTATTTTATTTTTGGGACAGAGAGAGACAGAGCATGAATGGGGGAGGGGCACAGAGAGAGGGAGACACAGAATCGGAAGCAGGCTCCAGGCTCCGAGCCATCAGCCCAGAGCCTGACGCGGGGCTCGAACTCACGGACCGCAAGATCGTGACCTGGCTGAAGTCGGACGCTTAACCGACTGTGCCACCCAGGCGCCCCAAATCAGGATATATTTTAACAAAATACTTGCAAAACTTTTACAGTGAAAACTATAAAACATTGACTTGAAAATCTAAAGAATCTAAATAAATGGAAACATATAGCATATTCATGAACAGAAGGTCAATATTGTTAAAATATAAAATTGTCTTCAAGAGTATATGTATATAAAACACAAATCAAATCAAAATCACACCAGGCTTTTTTAAAAGTTTTTATTTAAATTCAATTTAGTTAACATACAGTGTAATACTAGTTTCAGGTGTACAATATAGTAATTCAACACTTCCATACATCTCCTGGTACTTATAACAAGTGCACTCCTTTATCCTCATCACCTATTTAACCCATCCCCCACCCCCCTCCAAACTGGTAACTATCAGTTTGTTCATTATAGTTAACAGTCTGTTTCTTGGTTTGCCTTTCATTCTCCTTTCTTTTCCCCTTTTCTTCTATGAGATATCACCTCACACCTGCCAGAATGGCTAAAATCAACAACACAAGAAATAACAGGTGTTGGTGAGGATATGAGGAAAGGGGAATCCTCTTACATTATTGCTAGGAATGCAAACTGGTGCAGCCACTCTGGAAAATAGTATGGAGATTCCTGAAAATGTTAAAAATAGAAATACCCTAAAATCCAGCAATCGCACTACCAGGTATTTGCCTGAAGAATACAAAAATACTAATTCAAAGGGATACATGCACCCTGATTTTTATATCAGCATTATCTACAAGTAGCCAAATTATGGAAAGAGCCCAAGTGTCCATCGACTAATGAATGGATAAAGATGTGGTATGTATGTATATCTATGTGTAGATGTATGTGTGTATCTATATATATCATCTATCTATTATGGAATATTACCCATATTATTTTTATAAAAGAATAAAATCTTTCCATTTGCAATGATATGGAGCTAAAGAGAGTATTATGTTAAGTGAAATAAGACAGAGAATGACAATTTCACTAATATGTGGAATTTAAGAAACAAAAAAAAATGAACAGGCTTTTTGCAGAACATAACAGTCTGATTTTGTTTGGATATGCAAAGGACCTACATTGGCCAAAAAAGTTTTGAAAAAAAAATAATCAAAGTTGGAGTATTCTCACTGATTTCAAGTTACCATACAGCTAGCTTTCATTGGTCTAAGGATAAACATATAACTTGATGGAATTGTTTGGAGAGTTGAAATTTAATTCAACTATGGAGTCCTGAGAGTGCTGGGTACAACAATACAAGAGACCACATAATGTATAGCAGTTTTTATATTGGGCCTTTCAACAGAAATATGTTGCCCAGGCCTGCAAATATGAGCTTTTTTCTTGGGAATAAAGTATTTATCGTGTACCTAGAGAGGGGGGCAAAATGAGAGACAACAGACAAGATGGGAAGGATATTTAAGGATCAAGTGCATCTTTACAGAGTAGTATGGGCACCTTCTTAGCACTTGTATTTCTCTATTGATAGAAGCCACACTAAACAGGAGAGAGATTAATGAGAGGTAAAGAGAAGTTCCACTACTGGTTCATCATTCCTGCCTATTCTTCCATCCGTATTGATTCTACTGATTTGTATTTTTCTTATCTAAAAGGTCAAGCTTAGGGGCACCTGGGTGGCACAGTTGGTTAAGGGTATGACTCTTGATTCTGGCCCAGGTCATGATCTCACGATCATGAGACTGAGCACCGCATAGGGCTCTACAATGACAGGTGGAGCCTGCTTGAGATTCTCTCTCTCTCTCTCTCTCTCTCTCTCTGTTTCTCTCTCTCTCTCTTGCTCTTGCTCCCTCTCTCTACCTCTGCTCCTCCCCCACTCACACTCTCTCAAAATAAATAAATCAACTTTAATAAATAAATAAACAAATAAATAAAAGCACAAGCTTAGATTGATTATCATTTCATTTATGTGGCCCACTTTGAACACTATCTGTACAGATTTAAATATGTAGTATTTTTTATTGGGTTACTGGGTACTGTTATTTTATTGGGGTGCAGACTTTCCTTTCCCTATAATTAACTTCAGTATTTTTGTGGCTTAATGAGTGGAGGAAAAAAAGAGCCCGGAATTTGGCAAGGAGTAACCTTGGAAGTGAGTAATGGCTTCATAAAGATGTAATTAAGAAAGCAGATGTGTCTTAGGAAGCTTTGCCCAGATCTGAGAAATGTGAGCAGTGCTCCCAGTCAGCTGCTTGTCAGCTGGTTTATGTTCTGACACTGTAGGGACTGAGTTAGGATGTAGGGACTGACAGGATTCTATGAAAACTTTCTTGCTCAATGATCAGCAACTCTGGCTACATGAAACTCTGAGCTGTTAGGGTTGGACATAGATATTGGGAGATCCTAAAGTAGATATTTAGTGATTAACTCATGATATAAGACATTGAACCTGGAGATTCACATGATTTTTAGGATGATTCTGGTGGCAGAAAAATATAATTACATTTCTTTGAGCTGTGGGCTCTTCCGGCTATATTTCACTGTTCAGACTTCTAGACCTAGATACTATTGATTAATAAGAATATACTCCAGATCCTCAAATCTTAATTCATGATTTGTTATAAGAAATTATATTTGAAGTTTGATTTTGGGGAAATGATTAAAATATGGCTTAAAGAGATATCAGGCTTGAAGTTTCCTTTATGTACCAGGAAATTTCTGGAGTCTACACAAAAGGCCAGTTATTCTAAGACTTTCATGGCAACCACTATGGGAGCACTACTGTCTCCTCATAACATAGAACCCACTTGGCTCACTGATCCTCAGTCTCTACCTGTCTAGTCACTCTGTGATCAAATATGAGCATGGTTTTACATCAAGCTTCTGCCCTCTTACCTGTCCTTACATGTGAATTGGACATAGAGAGCACCCATGCTGGATGACATCCTTAGGGAATGTGACAGTTGAATGGAAAACACATTGCACATTATGATGAAAGGTGTTTAATTAAAGTGGAATGAGACAAAGAAAGAACATGAAGTATTATGGAAACAAAATTCTTACTAAATAAAATGGGAAAAAAGTTTTCCATGATTTAAGCCTTGAATAGAATTGATGCTGCATTTTCCTGAGGAGTGAGGTCAGCACTTGGAGACTGTAGATGCTTTATGAATGATAAATGGAAAGAACAGCAATCTCTAAGGGAAAAATAAAAACAAAAACTGTGTTTTCTGTCTGTTGCTTTCCTTTTTCCAGGTCCCCAGCTCCCTGAAGAATGTTCTGCTTAAATCTGGGAATATGGTTTAGAGATATAGTTTAGATAGTTTAGAGGTATCTGTTTATTAATGCAAAGAACAATATTTTATGTTCTTCACAAGGGTGGTCAGTCATGTGACCCCGAGGTTTTATTCCTCAGACCACAGGGGTTCTGAAAGAGAAGGTATGAGTGGAGAGATGAGCAAGCAGCACTCCATGTAGGAGCATTGTCTTTTGATCCCACACCCTTTTCCTGGCCCTCTCCAGATTATGAATAATTCTCCTATGTCCTTCTTTTATTTTTAAAAATTTTTAACGTTTATTAATTTTTGAGAGACACAGAGACATGGAGCATGAATGGGGGAAGGAAAGAGAGAGGGAGACACAGAATCCAAAGCAGGATCCAGGCTCTGAGCTGTCAGCACAGAGCCTGACGCGGGGCTCAAACTCAAGAACCATGAGATCATGACTTGAACTGAAGCTGGACGCTTAACTGACTGAGCCACCCAAGTGTCCCAACTATGTCCTTCTTTTAGATGGATGCGTGGAGAGGTAGTTTCTCTCTCTTCTCCCCATACACCACCCCAAAACTCATGACATCTTTAATGCAATTTTCTGGTAGCTCTATGTAGTGGGATGTCCTGACATGTATTCAGAGAAATGTTCCTGTTTGGTCTTTCCTGAATACTCCGAACTCTGTTTAGAGCTTCGGACCAGTCCGTGTGCTTCTCCTAGTGTTTTAAGAAAACGAACTTGAGGTTATGCTTCAGGCCATAGCCAAATATCTCTTATTGGAAGAAACCTCCTGCAGATAACAAAAAACTGAATAAATGTATATGGTTTCAAGTATGTAAATATAAACATCTATATGTTTTTAATTATTTCATATGAATTGTGTATTGATGCAGTGATGTAAATATCATTAATATTTTAATAATAATATATTGTTCTAATATTGCAATATATTGTTAAAATACTTTAAAATATATTCTTTTTTAAGTTTATTTATTTATTTTGAGAAAGAGAGAGAGAGTACAGCTTGGGAGGAAAAGTGAGAGAGGGAGAATCCGAAGAAGTATCCACACTCTCATGCAGAGCCTGATACAGGGCTTGAACTCACAACCGTGAGATCACGACCTGAGCCAAAATCAAGAATCCAGTGCTTAATCAACTGAACCACACAGGTGTCCCTAAAATATATTCTTTAAAATGTATAATATAAATAATTTTAAATAGAAGAAAATGTAAAAACAACTCTGAAATCACTGGAGAGCAATAAAAAGTGGGCAGATACTGGAGGGGAGTTGACAGTTGGTTACGGGGTTATGGTGGTAGGTGAGTTTCCCATTGTTTTATGGTTTTTAGCCCAAGGGAATTTCCAAGTCCCTTCCCATGAAGGGAAGCTGAAATTCCAAAGGAAAAACCAAGACAGAAGTTTTACTGGTATGAAAAATCAGAGGATAGAGTTTAGGGCAATCATATAAGCTAGAAAATAAGGACAAGGTCTCAGAAAGGGGAGAGTCAGAGAGAGGGCTAAATCCTGTTTGTACACTCTTCTAACTCTCTGGATGACCCCTAAAATAGGCACACAGTTGAGACTCTAAGCAATCTAGCTAAGACCTGAACTGAAACCACAGTTCCCACCAGCAGCAGGGGAGATGGAGTTTGTCACTATTGGTCCACCAAATGAACAGCCTGCTTTAAAAAAAATACATATATAGATTAACTGTTCACAAAAACATCACAATCAAGACTGTTTATAATGTATCATTCAAAATGTCTAGGACGCAACCCACAATTATTCAACATCTGAAGGAATAGGAAAATGTGATGCACACTCAAGAGCAAAGACAATAAACAGAGACCCAATAAACTCTGAGGATATGTCAAATCCCCTTTGGAATGGCTAGGATGCTGATTGTGACAATAATAAAGAAAAGGCCTAACAATTTACTTCAGGCACCCTGAAAAATAAGCATTACATCAGGTATGAAGGTTTTGGGTACAGAAGTGTGAGCTTTGATCTGTCAGCCCCATTGCTCATTCAAAGCTCTTCATCTCCAGAAGCCTTGACTAACTGGAGTCTATGCCATAAGACTTAGTACTGCATGAAGTGGCCAGGTGGAAACCAGAATGTTTTAAATGGAGGATGTCTGAAAGAATTAATGCTCTTTCCTGCACCTGGTTACAAAGAGGATTGAGGGTGTATGGTTGGTCAGTCATAGGCAAGTTGAAGGAAAGAAGGAAGGGGGATCTTTATGCTTGGAGGGATCTTTGTCAAGCATGTGTTTTCTTGATGCAGCATTCAAGATATTACCAGCACCCTTGCCTGGGCACCCTCCTGATGTCTGGGAGAGAGGTAGTAGAGGGTGCTGGAGCAGATGGCTCTGTGTGTGTGTGTGTGTGTGTGTGTGTGTGTGTCTGTCTGTATGTTTTTTGCTTGTGGTGTGGTGTGTGTTTCCTGGCTTATCCATTTGCCTGAGCTTATGGCCCCTAAGTTTTTTGATTGTTTGTTTCTTGCTTTGTTTTTGCTGGTGCATTTGCATTTGGTTTTTATTTTAAGAAAAGTACGGAAAATGCACATTGTAAGTGTAACTTTAATATTTTTTCACAAGGAGAACACACCTCTGTATATATAGCACCCAGATCTAGATAAATAACATTACCAGCATCTCAGAAGCTCCTGTGATCTTGATTATCCCTACCTCCATCCTGTCATTGTCTTTCCATAAATTGTTTTTAATGTGCCCCCAGCACAGAAAGAGGGGATTCCCCCCACCCCCGGTCATTGAATGGGTACCCTGACCATGCAAATCTGGAAGGGATACTGTAGTCAGTAGTCACAGAGGGTAAAAAATGCACCCTGATAAACATGGAAAATAAGAACAGCTGTCTCTTTCATTAGAGTACTCAAAAGATGGATGATGAGATGATTCTGAAAGGCTGAATTAACTGAACAACAGCAAAACAAACAAAAATCCCATATCTGCACCTGAGCACCTCCATTCCTCTCTAACAAGAGGCCTAAATTAGAGGAGCATGGACTGGGATGGGGTTGGGAGGGACTGCAGATGGGTGTCAAACTCTGGTATAATCCAGGAGGTTCTAATTGCATCTGTCTGAGGAAATCTGGCGTTGAAAGCCATTTTCCTACAGTCTCCCCACCCTTTCAATAAAGCTAACGTCAGGCTTCAAAAAAAAAAAAAGGGTTGCCAAGGGGAGCAGAAGGTACCCAGCCCCCACCCTCAGTACAGGGAGTGGTCCTTCTGGAGCCTGCGCAGTTGCCTTGGTGCAGTGCAGGGGTGTCTTCTGCACCTGCGCCAGTTCTTGTAGGGAGGGAGCAGAAGGGGGCTCCAGAGGTGGAGTGTTGGTGTTTTCTCCCCCGCTTAACTCCTACCTCTCCCTTGAGCTCATGGTAGCTAATGCATTTTCTATTATTACTATCAAAGACAAAGTGTGGCTCCTGCTAATTACTCTCAATATGCCCCCTGAGATGTCTGCCTGAATATAACTGAATTTGGGTTTTCACATGCGCTAAGTGGGGCCCTGGTGTGGAGCTTTGAGGGGAAGTCAGCAGAAGGTTTCCCAGTAAGAAAATAAAAAGAAGCTGGGGTATGACAAAGGGGGAATGATGAGCTGGGGGGGGGCAGGGTATGACTTTATACAGCTCAGATTTTGTTGTTCTTGTTGTTGTTAATCAGAGCCATGAAAAATGCAGGGAAAAAAGACTGAAGGAAACCTGTCTGAAAAGGTCTGGAAGACTAGGAGTATATTGGGGTGTGGGTGAAGATAAAGATTCTGGGTGGGCAGGGTCTGCTGCATTTCAAGTCTCTGGGGCAGTGACACATGTTCTTTAGATTTAACAACATGAACATTAGCAGAGACTTAGCATGAGTCTTTCGGTGGAGAGATAAGAACAGAAACCTCTTAAAAGCAAACTGGAAAGTGAATGTTCCAAGACCCCTTCTCTCCCTATCCTATCTCTCTTCTGAAAGGCTCCAGAACATCATTTCCAAAACAGACTCCTAGAAGAAACTTACTAACCTTAAGTGAACATTCTCCTGCTAACTCCCAGTGATCCTGAGGGAGTAGATTGGAAATCTCTGACATTTTTCGGTGGCTTTAAAGACATACCATACCAGCTCTATTCTTGACATGGCAAAGGGCCCAGGGTAGGCTTCATGGATGGATAGGTCCAGCTGGAGGCCTAAATAGCCCCAAGTCCCTATGGTAGATATTTCTGTGTTTGGGTGGCACTGGAGAGGTGGGAGAACCATTGGAAGCTAATGATACAGTGACCCTCAAACTCATATTTTAAAAATATTTGGTCAAGGTTTATTTTGGTGAGGGTGAGCAAAAACCATTCTAGATTAGAAAAAAATGCAACTACATGTCCATTGTTTAATACAAGGAATGTATTATATGTTCCAAAAATTCTGTGACACTTCAATTGTTTAGAAATACTTATTTCACAAATGTTCTCTTTTAAAAATACTTTTTAATGATTTTTAATTCATTTTTAGAAAGAGAGAGAAAGCAAGTGAGCAGGGAAGGGCAGAGAGAGGGAGAGAGAGAATTCCAAGCAGGTTCCACACTGTCAGCACAGAGTCCGACGTGGGGCTCAAACTTAAGAACCATAAGATCATGACCTGAGCTGAAATCAAGAGTGGTATGCTTAACTGACTGAACCACCCAGGCACCCCTATTTTACAAATGTTTATAACTTTTTAAACTTGCTTGTGACCAACTTAAAATTCCTGCAGATAAATGTAACAAAATGTTTTTTTATCTCGTTCTTCATCTCCTCCTTTCTCAATCTCTAATTTTATTTCTTAAAGAATTTTTAAAAATAAAATTTCCTTACAATCACATAAGATAATAAAATGTTTGGTAAATAAAATGATTTGTTTATTCTCAGTTGACATTATTTGCTTCCAGAATTTCAGTTCCCTTGTACCCTGAGCTCTGACAAATGTCCGCTGGTGACTGCAGGTTAATAGTATATGTTTGGTTACATTGTTGTAGAATAGCAACATGGGCATATAAATTGCCCATACACATGTTTAATTCACATGTGGCTATGGTTTGAATTTTCATATAATTTGCAGGTTTTCACATTGCCTTTTGAATATTTCTGTGTACACTTAAACACAAATTTAAACTGTTTTCTAACTCATCACTCATTTTGTAGTTTCTTCAGAAATAATCAATTATAAAAACTCTAAATTGAGACCTGCAGGTACCAGCAGTCAGAAGTTCTACAACAACAGCAACAACAAAACGCTTACAACAGATTTTTCACATTGAGTAAAAACAGCTAAATTTAGGATAATTTGAGGGAATATTTTTGAATTGATCATTATTGTCATATAAAAAAATAGTGTTTATTTTTGTAGAGAGACACACACACAGAGCATGAGTGGGTGAGGGGCGGAGACACTGGGAGAAACAAAATCTGAAGCAAGCTCCAGGCTCCGAGCTGTCAGCGTCTAGCTTGACACAAGACTCAAATTCACGAACCACGAGATCATGACCTGAGATGAAGTTGAATGCTTAACCCACTGAGCCACTCAGGCTCCCCCACTCTGGTCATTTTAAAGTCTATTATTTTCAAAGTCTATCATATCAAGAGTCTTTTTTGTTTGTTTAGTTTTTTGTCTGTTTGTTTGTTTGTTTTGGGGGATGGACATTTTTTGAATGCAAAATGTGTCAGCACATCCCACATGAATTTCCTCTTTTGGCTCACTTCTGTAGATTCTAACCGAACAGGTCCTGAGGAGTGAATCCCAAACACATCCAAATCTGCTGCTTTAATATGATCTTCATTCACTCTTGAGGGATCTGTTGGGATAGTCTTTACCAATCAGGTTACAGCGCCACCTGGCATTCAAAACAGGGAACCCTGGGCAAGAAGCGAACTGCTTCAAAAATCCCGAAGAATTGCAGGGGGGAAAGGTACTGAATTGATGGGAGGGGGTAAAAAAAGACTCAGAAAAAGTGCAGAGGAGATAAGAACATAGTGATGAAGGAGGTGAGTGGAGCAGGAATTTGTAAATAACAAAACTAATTCATAGTTACTGCAAACATTCAAACATTGTAAGGCGTATAAACAAACATATTAATGAGTCCTATGCCAAATTTCTGTTTCATTTAACTTAATAGATGCAATCACTGTTAAAAATTGACCAGTAACTATAAGGGATTTATGCCTATACCACTATACTGAAAAATGTCTGCATAAATACACATGTTGCTTTTAATTACTTTTGGAATTGTTATTTCACAAATATCAGATGATTTTTCCATATAACCATATATAGATCTTTCATTTTTCTGTCAGATGTTTGATTTCCAATAACATATGCACCTTTTTTGTGAGCCATCTATTTATACATAATAAAAACATCTCTAATTTTTCCACCATCACAAACAATGCTGTGGTGGACATACTTACTCCTCTTCTTCTTCTTCTTCTTCTTCTTCTTCTTCTTCTTCTTCTTCATCTGTTTTTAAATAGTTTTTAGTGTAAGCACATTTCACATTTTTCAAGACATTAAAAAATATATGCCCTAGAAGAGGCTTTTCTGAGGTCACATGAACAGAGCAAAGGCTCCAGAGTAGTCGTGTCCTGATCTCAAAAAGGGAATGCTGACTCCTGCCAATCTCCTTGCTCATTCTAGGCAACTAATCCCTCGAAGCCCTCCTTGGCTATGGGACAGGGGTGGACTTCTGAGGACAGACTATGTGATTCTGATGAGTAGAGACCAAAATATTCAAACTGAGGCAACTAATTGTAAAGTTGAAGCCTTCCAGGGAAAACAAATTTCATGTCCAAATGTGTACGCATTTTGTTCTAGGGAAGCAAGTTTGGCAAGCATCATTTGGATCGGTTTATTGAGGCAGGAGGAAGACAGCAGCAAGCAGTAAGAGCAAATCTCTCTATTCTGGGGCTTTCTAGTACCTGTACACGTTTCTTGCTTCTTTACAACATCTTATTGTGCTCACACTATCCTTTTTGCTCACAACTCAAAACAGGGCTTGGGAAGACTATTTGTGAGCCTCCTAATTTTGCTATGCCCCTTTTTTCTCTTGTTATTTACTTCTCCCACTAACTTCATGGTTCCTAAACTGTCTTTTCATTTTATGTCTTACTCCTGAGACCTAAATATTCATCCATTTATTCATTCATTTAATTAATATTTGTTGAACACCTACTATATATTGAGTACTTTCCAGGGGCTTGAGATACATCAGTGTAAAAAACCAAAGCTCCCTGCTTTAGTGAAGCTTACAATTATAATTTATATTATACATTTATATAGTATGTATAATTATATAGGGGTAAAAAGGTGATGAGTACATTGGGGGAAAAACACACATGTATCAAAGTAAGATGAATTGATAGGCTTTGCTGAGAAGTGCAAGTTTCAAAAGTAAATAAAGTGGTTGGGAAAAGACTCAAAAAAGTGAATTTGGATCAGAGATTTGAAGGAAGTGAAAGAGTTAATCAAGCAGGAGCAGAGTGGGGGTTGTTCTAAGCATAGAGCAAAAGACCTCTAAGAGAGCTCATTTGTCAGGGGAATGGCAAGGGGGGCCCTGTGGCTGGAGTGCAGCTGAAGTCAGAAGGGTCATTCATAGCCATTCATAGTGTTTAGGAGACTGTGGCTTCCACTGAGTGCAGTAAGCAGCCATTGCAGGGGCTTGAACAGAGGTTGTACAGAGTCTGAGTCATCCTGCTTTATTGATGATTATGGGCTGGAGGAGAGGAAAAGGAAGAAGCAGGAAGACATGCACGGAGACTACTACAGTACCCAAATGAGAGATGTTAAGGATCTAACCAGGTTTCACCTACATGTTATGTTATGTTATGTCTATCTCCTATTCAGTCTGATGAAACTACGAAGTTATGTGGGTCCCTGATAGAAGACGAAAGGGGTAATGTGTTCAGGTTGTCTGTAATGTTTGAGTATGAAAAAATGCTGTACCTTAGGAAGTGTTGAACTAATAGTAGAACTAAAAGCTTTGTTGCTGTGCTGTCTCAGATCTCTGCCGCCCAAGGAATTCTTGCCTATATGGGGCTCTATCTTGGGGCAGGATGCTAATGGTTTCTCAGTCTATTAAAGAAATGTGGTTCTTAGACTGAGAACAAAGGCATAGTGAAGGGCAGGGTGCGACTTTGAGGGCAGATGTGGGGGAGGGGCCAGTAGGGAGGCATGCTTCCCCCACCTCTCCTCTTCCTGCTTTAGATCTCTGGTTCCAAATGGACTCTTCCCCCCTTAACAGAACTGCAGAGTCACTAGGCCCTCTTCTCTCCTATTATCCTGATTTCCTGTACTTGTGACATAGAGCTTTCAGAAGAAGCTCTGAGCCTCATTGATATAGGTGTATAGATTTTTTAACAACTGATAACAACATTCTATAATTTAAGAGGCAGAAAAAATGTAAAGGTCAGTTGTGGGCTTCCTAACATGCCATCTGCCATCTGAAGGCTGCAACAGTGACGAGTTTTAAAGAATAAGAGTGAATTGAGAATCTCAGTGTAAGACAGCCCTGATTTCAGAAATCTGAGCTTATCTGACCCCGGGCCACTGTTAGATCACTGCCCTATTCTGAACTCTATGGGACTGGGGACAGGGACTGGTATCTAGGTTATGTCGCAGTACAAGAATGTTTATGTCGCATCTGTATTTGACAACACTTCTCCTAGGACCACCATTCTGCAGCCCTTCATCCCTTAGGCCAAGTCTAGTGTCAATCACCTAGAAGAGGAGGTGGGAGGAGATGGGTGGAGACCAGCTCACAGCCCTGAAAAGGAGGGGGGCTCCTGGCGCTTGCGCACTTTTTTTTCACTGCACTGCAGGGGTCCCTTCACACAGGAAGGGGGTTTTTGGCACATGCGCACTCTTGATCCACTGCAGGGCCAGCTTCACGCGGGGAGGGGGCTTCGTAGAGCATGCGCACTCTTTTTACAGCACTGCGGGGCCAGCTTTGCGGCTGCGCAAGTTTGGCACCTTCCAGAAAGCTCGAGGGCTGGGCGGGGGAGATAGCGAAGGATGTTGGCTTGGCATTCTCTCCTGCTCCTCCCTCTGCTGGAGCTTACAGCCCCCAAGTGTTCATTTTGTGACATGTTACTGAATCAACAGACCACAACAGATTTACATAGGGATTGCCCCTTTCTGTTCTCTGACAGCATCTAAGTGGGATATTGTAAATTGGAAATGAACTATGAGAGTCACTGAGTAGGATTAGAGTCAAGTAACAAACCCTAATTTTGGAAAGAGAGCAGCTGCGTGAAAGCAATTTGTGCAGTTTGGCAGGCTGGAGGTGAGTGGGCCCAAAGAAGTCTCACCTCAGCAACTGAATCCCCTGTTTATCAGCCTCTCTCTCCCTGGGACTGTATTCCCAGAAGCCACGGATGATTGAACAAAGAGTGCTTTCCATACCAGCAGCAGCAGCACTGTGAACTTGTTAAAAATGCAGATTCTCAGCTGCAGATCCCCAGTCCCTTCAAGCCGAAAATGGAGTATTTAAACATTGGCCAGCCAGAGTGCTGAGAGACTGTGGTGGAAACAGCCCAAGGAAAACTAGGAATTTTACCCCCATCCCCGCCACCCCTAAACCCTGGCCTGCTAGAACTAAGTTGTATCTGCCGCTTTGGGGAAGGAATGGGGCGAGAGAGGAGGCACAGGCTGACAACTTCTGAACTTCAGTGGGTCTTCCTGATGGATGTGTTTCATTCGTGCAATATGGCACCCACACTGGGTCCCATGTACCTCATGGCTGTGTCCTGAGAATTTGGGGGGGGTGGAATCTTTTAAGAAGAGATGCTAATTTTTTGAAGGCTTCTTACTGCCTATTCGTCCTTCTAGGATACTAATGATTAATCACCTATTTTCTGGTCATTTAGCTGAGGAAAAGACTTAAATATGGCACTTTACATTTTGTCCCAATTTGTCCACTAAATACCTTTCCAAATTTCATGGAAGGGTGAAGGGTATCCAGTGGTTGAATCTGTAATGGGACATAAACAGTAATGTGACAAAGGGTGAGTTATGAGTTTGCAAGGGCTTAAGGATGTCTTATACACTACATTTGAGTGAAAGCAATGACTTAGAAAATCATAAACATTTCTCATATTAATATTCAAATCTTTTAATCCTCTTATTGTATGTAGGCAATAATGAAAGCTAGAGATTGTTTCTCCCATAGTGTGTGTAACAGTTACTTCTGCTGTCCTAGAAACTTTCTTGCCCATATCCATGCCTATACAACCTGGCACTAATGGACACATATAAGTGAAAAGAAATGCAACATTCCTCTGTGTTCAGAGGAGTCTTCTCAGCATGGGAATTATCTTCCATTGTTGTGCTGCTTTGTTTTGTTTCAACTGGACATCTATGCCCGAGCCCTCACGTTAGTGTGATTTGGGGACAGACTCTTATATGCTCATTAGGACACATGCAAACACAAAGGATCATCATATAATTAAGACATTCTCCTGGTTTGTATGGACCTTATATCTTCCTGAACTTCCTTAAAGTTCTCACCTCCATTCACCACAGAGTCTTTCTCACCATAAGATGTTGTCCTGTCTCTGGTGAACAGAAAAGACAGTGAGCCCAAGTCCCTTATGCTTTCCAGGTCCAATTGTGTTTTTCTCTTCCACGGATCCTTACATATTCCCTCAGCCCACAAAACTCTCTTTCAAGTCTGGGGGATGAAGTAGCTTAGCTTTCCTCCCTGCTTTTGACTGAGGTGTTTTTGCTTTATCATTAAATCCTCTCTCTCATATAGGGTGTAGGTTTTTGGAAACAGAAGCTGGGAAGACTTGAAAAATATTACAGATTTGATCCCTGCTGCATTCCACATTAATTTAACATGCAGAGATATGGCTATCTCCTTGAATTGAGGAAATGAAGGGAAAACTATGAGGAAGAATAAAATAGATTAGTATCCCAAAATATTTTCTGCTATTGATAGGTTTTTGCAGTAATCCAAGAAGGAGATAAAGTCGCTTGAATTATCTTGGTGATGAAAAAGTACATAGACTTGAGTTATATATTTCCACATAGATAGGTGGAATTTGGCAGAGGTGAATGGGTGGAGGGATTGGAGGGATTTAATCATCAAGAAATAGGAAGGATAATCTAGGTGTTTGGTCTAAGTAGCAGCTAATAATAAGGATAATACCACTTATTGAGATATAGAACAATGGAGTAGGAGACTGTTTTGGGAGGAAAAAAGTGGAGCTCAATTTCTGATTTTTTATGTATAAGAAAAAATCTGTGAAAATTCAAGGAGATTTAAATTTAGCTGTAGATCATTGTATGTGGAGTTTAAATGGAGTCTGAGGTGGAGATAAAAGCATGGACTCATACCTACAGTGAAAGCCAATTGATAGCAAAAATCTATCAGTTTTTGTTGTGCTCATACTTAGTGTCTTAGAGGAGTAGTCATTCATTATTTAAATTATCTTCGTTTGCTTGAGATTGTGAGAAATAGTTTTATTTTTCAATTCAGCATATTCTCATCCATTTTGTGTTTCTCCTAAATTTTGCTTATGTACTGAACAATTCATTTTTTTAAGATCAGCTGTTTCTTTTGTTGCACCTTATCATACTTAACTAAAAGGTGTCAATTGGCAATTTAACCATACTACCTGGAAACCATCTTTTTCAAGGTAGGTAAAAATCATTCAATTTACCACTGGCCATAGGTTTACCACTTTTTCTACCATTATATAACATGAATCACCATTTTTTCAACCTGTGACAATTGTTTCCCTGCCATTTTTTTCAGCCTCAAAGCACAAGAGGTTTGCTCTCCCTTTTCCAGCTTTTCCTAACATTTTCTTCACTGTGTTTTCAGTTTGTACCTTCTGCTCGCTACAAAGCTGGTGCTTCATATTTTTGTTACCACCACACTTCTAAGTGCCTATGTATTAATTAGGTTTGGTGCATATCAATCTATCCCCCAAAATATGTGGCTTTAAACAACAGTATTGGACATTTCTAGTCAGTTTCGTGGTTCCTCTGATCTGGGCTAGACCTGGATGGTCTATCATGGCATCCTCTGTATGTGCAAAGTTTGGCTTGGTGGCAGGTTCAGTGACAGGGATGATTTGCAATAGGTATCTCATCATAAAGCAGACTAGACTAGCCTTCTTAATATAATTATGGCATTTTTAAGAGCATCAAGAGAAGACAAGCCTCAATGTGCAAGTACTTTTTCTGCATGTCTGGTTGTGTCACATTTGAGATATTCCTGTTTGCTAAAGCAATACATGTGTCCATGGCCCAGAGTTAGTGTGGCTAGGGACTACCCATTAAATTGGATGCAAGGAATGAAATTGTAACAATTTTCTCACACGTGGAAATGGATAATATGGAGGACCTTCCACCGTAGCTTAAGGATTCCAACATTTTAAGGTTATGAACAATGGAGAGGGAACCAATAAATGAGACTGAATTAGACTAGTCAGTTCACTGGAGAATGGAGGCTCAGAAACAGAGGATACATAGAAAAGAGGCTCATAAACACTTGAATATAGATGAATGATCAAAGAAAATGGTGGGAAGTGCCTGCCAGTTTTAACAGCACGAAGATCCACAGTAATGTTTGAAAGATTTGTTTTGATGGAGAGGGAAAACCCATCCAGAATAGGACAGAGACTTGGATGCGAATAGTGTCTGTACAATGACCCATTGTTGTTTACTATGTTATAGTTTTCCCTGTATAGGATAGGCTTTTTTAATTGTAACTGAAAAATCACTCTAAATATTACCAACCACATGAAAAATAATCACAGCATCTATTCATGATTCATAGCAGTCACAGGGAACATGGTAATCTCCAATGCATTTCTATGGCTTTAAAAGACATGCCAGGCTCTATTCCTGTCCTGGCCAGAATCCTGGTGATGCAGTTGGTAGATGGATGGGTCCAGCTGGGAGCTCCAACATCAAGCACCTGAGGTAGATATCTATGTTTAGAGTGGGAAAACCATGAATAACATGATGACCCTTCAAAGCATTTTCTTCAAATTTTGTTCAAGATTGAGATATTGAAGACACAGAGAAAATTAAAACTAAAAAAAATGTTCATTTCTTCCTTTCAGTTGAAAACCAAGGATTTATTGTATTCTGGGGACACTCTATAACATTCTAACTATTCGGAGTTATCTTTCATTTCACAAATATTTCTTCAGCCATAGTGGGAATTAGTCAGCCATAGTAGTTAATGACAGCAATAACTTAACCTATCATTCATTATTTCTTCCAGAATCTTGGCTAGTCGTTCTCTGGGTAGTTAGCATAGACATGATGCACAATACTAATACCTAATACATTTGCACTCCTATAACCAGTACAGAGAATACTTGTTTCCCCAATCCTTTGACCACACTGTATAAATTAACTTTTTAAAATTGCCATTTCAATAGGTTAAAAATAGTGTATTTTTATTTTCCTGATTCCTACATAAGACTAAGTATCTCTTTTTATGTTTCTTGGTAATTTGTATTTTCTGTGAATTTCCTGTTGGATATTAACTGTTATTTTCCCCCATTTGGTGGTTTATTTGTTATTCTTAAAAAATGTGAAAGTTGCTTATATATTCTAGAGGTGAAATCTGTGCCAATTATAAGTGCTACAAATATTTCTTCCAAATAGGATGATTTCCTCACTGTTTTATAGACAGTTGCTTTAATTTAAACTCACTTTTGTAAATATTGTGATAGAGGGATTTCACCTTTTTTCCTAGGTAGTTTAAACAGTCACTTGTGCCAAAATTATTTGTTGTAACTTTTTTTATTATGATGAAATTTTAAACTTAAAGAAATGTTGCAAGATTACAACAGGGATTCTTGTATTCTTTTTACCTTTTATAAACATTCATCAAATGTTTATATTTTGCACACACACACCCCACTTGACTTATCATTCTTATCATTCTCTCTACATATATACATGGGTAGATATAGAATTATATGTGCATATGTATACACACACAATAAATTTCCAAAACATTTGAAAAATAGATAAAGTATGTTCTTTCAAACCTAAATAGTTTAGAATACATTTCCAATAACACTGACATTCTCTTACATAACCATAGTTAGGAAATTTAGGATTGATTAAATGTTACTATCTACTCCACAATCCATACCCAAATTTTGTCAATTGTCTCAATTATGTCCTTTACAACAGTTACTTTGGGATTCAGGATTGCATGGTGTGTTTCATTTTCATATATTTTTAGTCTCCTTTTACCTTGAGTAATTCCTCAGTGTTTCTTTGTGATTATTGACTTTTATGTGTTTGAAGCATCCAAGTCATTTTGCAATATACCTCTTAGTTTGTGTTTGTCTGATGTTGACCCATGGTTAGAATTATGTTATACATTTTTATCAACAATGATGTTGAAATGATAGTCCTTCTCAAAGCATCATTTCAGGAGACATATAATGTTGATTTGTACTGATATTGGTGATGCTAACTTTGATTATTTGGTTAAGGTAAAAAGTTAAGATTCTCCATGATTAACATTTTCTATTTGTAATTAATAAAAGTAATTTATAGGAGACATTTTGAGACTGTGTAAATAATGTGTTGCTGATCATACTTCCACTCACTATTTTAACACAAATTGATGACTTTCTAATTCTTACTTTATCATTCATTCTTCAGTTGTAAGCTTGTATCCTTATATCTGGAAGAATTTTCACTTCGCCTTCGTTCATTCATTCATTCATTCATTGTTTACATCAGTATGGATTCATGATTCTCATTTTACTCATTGGGTTCAAATCCATAAATACCTATATTTTTTAATTATTTCAAATTTACAGAAAAATGTATAAAACTTTATATAAAAGATAGTACAGAGAGTTCCTATATCCTTATTCAAAGTTTCTACTGAAGTCCAACACCCAGTTCCCCTATTAATAACATTTCACAAAAGTATTGTATATTTCTTAAAATTAGTGAACCAATATTGATATGTTATTAACTGTAAGTTATACATTACTCAAGTTTCCTTAGTGTTAACCTAATGTGATTTATCTGTTCCAGGATTTCAGCCAGGATACCACATTATATATACTTGTCAGGTCTCCTTACTTGTCGGTCTTTTGTCTGAGACTGTGACCATTTCTCAGAATTTCTTTGTTATTGATGACTTTAACACTTTTGAGGACTACTGGGCAAGTATTTTGTAGAATGTCCCTCAACTGGGATTTATTTCATGCTCTTCTCATGATTATACTGGATCTATGTATTTTGAAGAGGAGGATCACAAAGTAAAAGTACCATTTAAAAAAATTTTTTTTAACGTTTATTTATTTTTGGGACAGAGAGAGACAGAGCATGAACGGGGGAGGGGCGGAGAGAGAGAGGGAGACACAGAATCGGAAACAGGCTCCAGGCTCTGAGCCATCAGCCCAGAGCCTGACGCGGGGCTCGAACTCACGGACCGCGAGATCGTGACCTGGCTGAAGTCGGAGGCTTAACCGACTGCGCCACCCAGGCGCCCCTAAAAGTACCATTTTAATCACATCATATCAATGGTACATACTATCAAAATGACTTATCACTGTGGATATTGACCTTGAATACCAATACTTGCTGAGGTAGTATTTGTCAGGTTTCTCAAAAGTTACTTTTTTTCCCCCTTTGGAGCAAGTAAGTATAGGCAGCCAGCACTTAAAGAATGGGGGTTAATGCTGTACCAGCTAGAGGGGACCATCTACATAAATTATTCAGGGTTATTATGCATGGGATATTTGTCTTATTTCCTTATTTGTTTATCAAATTATTTATATAAATGTGGACTCATAACGTGAATTTTAACTAAAAAAATAGTTATTCTCAGGGTTCACACTGTCTTCTGAGGACAGGATATTGACATAAATAAGTAGAAGTAAACATTCATGGATGTTTATGTTATGTTTTAGGATATAATACAACACTACTTTATTTATTTTGAGGCACATATTTTCCCAAATCTGCTTCCTTCAGTCTGGCTTCCATACTTTTTGGCATGTTTCCATGTATTTTCAAGCACTTCCTGATTCCACCATTATTTTCCTCAAAGATTAACTCTTTAGTGCTTGCTTTTCTGATTTGAAATATTTATATGACTTTTTCATACATACATGGTTTATATTCAATGTTATAATATTTTTCCAATATCCTTTCTTCACCAGCACTTGTAGGCTACCAAAAGGGTATAAATTTATTAGCAAAATCATGAGGCGAGGCTTCTGTAAGCCCATAAACTCTTGGAAACATCCTAAAATGAAATGGCTTATGCAAGATTTTTTTCACATCTTTAAAATTGCTAGGCTTAGGCTTAAAACATTTGCTTGGGCTTCAAACATTTTTTTTTTCATTAGTAACTGACCTTCCCATTCAAGTCTTTCATTTTAAATGTATTTTTTTCCTTTTTATTTTATGGTTTTATGAAACTCACAGTTTTCTAGTACCTCTTCCACTGCTTTGTCTGCCCTTTTTCTACATATTCCAACCAACATGTGCCACATAAAACTTTTTCCTCCCAGAATGACTGTTTAGTAATGGTTCTTGGTCTTTGAAGTTTGGGAGAGATCTTGAGCCCAGAAAAAATGCTAGATTATAAGAGAAACCACCTTCAAACTCTTCCAGTTAGTAGTTACAGGACAGTTTATTTTGTAGCCTTTTCTCAGCACATGTAGAGTGTGCTGTTGTTACAGTGCTTAAAATTTCCTAAAAATTTACATCAATGCACCACTGTAAAAAAAAAAATGTGTAAACCTTAGAACTCCATTTTCCTAGTTAAAATCCACCTTATTCATGTGAGGTGTCAGTGTTAAAACTGTATGCAGCTATCAAAGACCCATGTTGCAGCGCCATCTGTCATCCAGAAATGGAATTATGGGAGCAAGAAAAAAATTAAATTGATGAGAATCCAGGCTCCCCGCTGCTGCTGTATATGTTGGTGTTATTGTGAGGAGAGCCATCAGAGTCCTAAAAAGAGCACGGTCCAAGAAACCACTGATGATGGACTTCAACAGAGAGAAGATTAGAATACTTTTAAATTTAAAAAATCAGTATATTACTGCAAGTATTTAAGAATTACAGAAGCTTACAAATTAAAAGTTAAAAGGTTTATACAAAGTATTCTTTTATCCCATTTCATTACATACAATCTATTAAGTGTGGTTATGCATTCAAACTTTTAGTATGTTTACAAATATATTAAATACAATATATATATCTACTTATATAGAGTTGGATATATAGACACAAATATAGACATCAGATTTTTATAACATTTACAAATATATCAGCTGGAGATCTCTGTATATATCTACCTACGTATACATATTTCTATATGTTTACTATGCATAAATATATGTATCTAATAAAACTAGATACATGATATTCACATTTTTTGTCCAAAATATCTTTGTAATATATCATGTTTTTGTTTTTGTGTCACTAGATATCACTACATTATTTTCATTAACATTTTGTATTAGAAATTATGTATGACAATTAGTTTGTCTATGCCCCACTGATAAACATTTTATTTCTTATGTTTCACTTTTTTGGAAAATGCTGCAGAGAGCATTTTCATAAATGTCATACTTGAGTGAAAATAGAATTGATGTGTCAAAAAAAGGCTACAGCAATATATACCTTACCTTAAAATGTGTAAGTACCAAATATACAGTTCTCAAACCTGAATATTAGCAACAATTCGTTTGTTCCCCAGTCAAGCTACCATGGCTTATTAGCTTATTTTAGTGTGTTTTTTGGTGGGCAGATATAGTGTTCATTATTTTTATGTATTTTGTTTCCTCTTCTGAAAAAAAAAATGTTCTTATGACATCATTTAATCTGGGATTTATGTATATTTATGGAAAATATGGAGAATCTAGGTTTATTTAACGAATGAATGGCGGATAATGTCAGAATATTTTAATTATCCATCCTCTACATTGTGGATTTTAATTAAAAGTTCCTTTTTATTAAGTCGTTATGCATTTAACAGAAAATATATTCAGTGAAAGACAAGTACTATAATACCCTGAAAGGTGTTGGACAGTGCTATTTTTTACCATTTTGGAGCATTTGCTTTTTACTATGCTTTTGTTGATTCTGACACATTACCTAAACATTTATCTTAAAGCAGGTGCTACTCTGTAACTTGTCCTTTTAACGTTTCAAATTCAGCATTTCAGAAGAATGTAAGAAATGCAGCTGTAAGAATGCAGCTACAGAATCTCTAAACTGTAGTTTCTGACAAAGCGATCTGAAATTTTTTAACAATGTTAAAAAAAAAAAAGTTTACACTCTTTACACTTATCATACATTATGGTGAAAAACAGCAAGGAAGTGGAAATGAACTGTGGAGACTTCTGGAACTGTGTTTTGTTTTGTTCTTTTTGACTTATGAATAGCCCAGAGTGAACACTACGTGAGCCTCAGGTTTCCTGACAGCGACCCCGTCAGTACCGAGACCGCTCCACCACCTCAACCTAGAAAGAGAGCCGCTAGGAAAAGCTTCCCGGTCCGCCGAGCGCGCTCACTGGCTAAGCACTGTGGGAAGGTCACGTGACTGGCAGAGAAGACGGCAGCCTGAAAGCGCCAATCTCATGAGCGTCTGAGCGGTATTGGTGGGTGAGACGAGGTGTAGAATATCTGTCCCTGTGGGCCTCCGTCTCTTGGACCTCTGCCGATCCGTTCAGGTTTAAAGCTCTAAACTGGGACTTTTTCTATCGGTGATTTGCGCCTGGGAGACCCTGGCGCTAGATGTCGCTGGCTGTCCCATGGCTGATTCGCTTTGAGCCCTTTGTTTCCCTAGATTTTGATGTTTGATTTTCAGCCTATAAAGAGGTTGGCTTTTTTTTGAAAATGTGAAAATGTGTTTTTAATATCATCCGCTTTGTATATTTATATAAAAACACGTAAAAAAAGTTGTTTACAGTATTCCTTTTTAAATAGTGCTTTCTGTTTATTTACTTTAAATTAACTCCATTGGTCATTTTTCAAATGGTTAATTTAGATTGATGTGGAGGTTTTTATGTTTTGTTTTGTTTAATGGAAAGCTAACAGCACTTAAGGTCATTGTAGACCTGGGTACTGATTACTTTAGTGTTTTGCAGACCTATTTATCCACGCCAGTGGTTCCAAGAACTAGAATTCAACACAGTGCCTCAAAAATCCTGTGATTGTTGCCAGTGTGCAATTGATCTTTTAAGGTCAATTTTATTTTAATTTAAAATAGCTTAAAATTGTTTGATTAATTAATTTCAAAATAACTGTTGGACTTTTCTTTTAAACTTCCCCTAATACACAACTCCCTCTCCTCTTAACCACTATTTCATCTTAGAACTACTGGACCTCAGAATTTTGTTTCAGGTTTACCCACCTTTGTTTCTCAGTGCTATACCCTAGCTCAGTCTTCTGCGTTTGTTGTAGAAACCTCTTTAGTAGAACATCACACAAAATGGGTCTCGGTCTGTTTTCCATGTATTATAAATTATTTGGAATTTACTTATTTGGTCTTCTTCATTCCAAAAATTATTCTAGAAAAATATTAAAAATATAATGGAGAAACAGAAGCAGGGAAAATCCAAAAACATGAAATTCCTGATATTCAGTATTGACTTTCAACTCTTGTTTTTATAGCCCTATAATTTTCCTTCATAGAATATTTAGAAGTATATAATTTGCTGTATTAATTTTCTAACTTTTGAAGTAATAAATTTATGTTGATAAAACATCAAATTATACCTAGACAAAAGTTACATAATTAATGACTGTCATCTACCTTCTGACTCCTGCAGTTTGTAACCACCAATATCCATACTTTGATGGCTCTTTTTTCAGACTATGCTTGTAAGACTCATATATGTGTATCTCTCTGTTTTCACATGTACAACTATATAGAGACCATATAATATAATTTTCAGCTACATATACTGAGTCATAGTATTGTCACACATTATTATTACTGTTGTTTTTTTTATTTTGTTAGAATGTTATTACTCAGATAAAAAGTACATGTATATATTACCATTATACCCACTGCACAGCTCAGGACACCAACGATGAGGTAGGTAGTGTAACTGGTGAAAGGTTACATAAGTATTAAGTGATGTAATCAGAACACTGTCACCTTTGTTCTCTCTACACCATTATCCTCACCACTGTATAAGCATAAACATTCCATTGTCCTATTGTCATGTACTGTGGATGTGTTAACTCTAGACTTGTTACTTATCTCAAGTATTTATTGTATTCCATTGCCATATGTTGCTTACCCAATCATCCATTACTATTTGATAGGTATATACAGTATTTACTTTGTTTCTATTTTGGGTTTTTGTTTGTTTTTGTTTTATTTTATTTGTTTGCTTTTTTTGTCGAAAGAAACAGTATTGGAGTACACATAACCTTTACATTTATCTACATTACAGGTCCACTATGTATGGAATTATATATGGAATTATATATGATGTATTTGTGGATATATTTGTATGTTTGTATATATTTGTAGACTTTTAACTCCTAGGCCAAAGTGTGTGCATCTCTTCAATCTTACTACATAATGACAAATCACTATCCAAATTATATTATTTCCTATTATAATATGCATATTTCTGTAGAGTTATGCTATATGTTACATGAGAAATATTTTGCATCTTATTTACAAATTAGAGTATATAATTCTTTATTTTGCTTTAACAGCTATTTCAATACTGCCTATTGCCTTTATCTAAACCCTTTGAACTGCTTCAATAAAGTTTGGGAGTGACATGATTTGTTAACTGATCAAAAAGTGACAATAAACCAGAAAAGAACAAAGAGAAGGCAGAGCACAAGGTGCTACGAGAACCACTACGAGACTTTCCAGAAGGCTTTTGTGTAGGAGTTTGGTGTAAGTGCTACCCAGTTGTAATACAAACTAACTGACCATATTTTAAGAATTCTAGTATTAAAGAAAAAACCCTACTTTAGTTTCTTATAAATGTAATGAAGACATTATTTTATTTTATTTTATTTTAATCTATTCGAGAGAGAGAGAGAGAGAGAGAGAGTGAACGTTCAAGCAGGGGAAAGGGGCAGAGGGAGAGAGAGAATCTCAAGCAGGCTCCACACTCAGCGTGTGAAATCAAGAGTCAGTTGCTCAACCAATTGACCCACCACGTGCTCTCAGAATTTATTTTTATAACATCAAAAAGTCCAATCATTGTAAGCAAACAAAGACTATTATAGAAACTCAAGAATGTCCTTAGTCTCAGCCTCCTTCTAGTTTTCTTTTCCACCATCCTCAATATCTAGGCCTTCATATTATTACAATTATGCAAAAAGAGATAAAGAAGGCAATAAGGATTACTGTTGCATCTCTTCAGATGGCATGTATGTGGATCACGTGTCCAGTGTAAAAGATGCTTATTCCACTTACATACCTGCCAGTCAAGTTGTGGGTTTAGCACAAGGGCTTAATGTTTTCTTGTGGAAAGTATCTATGTTGAATTAGAGTTGTAAAAATTACTAGATGTGGCATGACATATTTCATGAAAAAGGCTTTGAGTCACTTTTGAAGTACAGATGTAATTTAACAATTATTTAGCCATTATCTTAAGAGCTACATGCACTTAAAAATAAAATATCATATATCAAATAAAATCACATACCTTAAAAATAAAAACAAGAAATATATAAGCATTCAAGAAAAACAATTTGGAGAAGCAATACTGACTGAGAGCTAATTACTTAAGGTCACACTTTTTTGCCAGAGAACTATATTAGCCCAAACAATAAGTGCAACCAAACTCAATTTTACATGTTTAATAGTGATATCTTCAAGAATTTTACATAAATTGTTCCTGTGCCTTATTATTCTCTATTTCTTATTGCATCATCGCCCTTCTTATAATGATGCATTTTTGGGGTACTATACTGAAGTATTGCCTTATCTCTAACTTGGCCTTGGTCATGCGTGAACAGACACATCTCAATAGTTCCTGTATGGAAAAATCCTTAAACATGTTCATAAATGGGAAGTGGCAGCCTACAAAATTAGTTAATTCCCAATGTCATGTTCACTGGTATGCAAAATTGTCAAGAGTAAAATAAGAAACTTCTGTTTTGCCAAACTAAAGATGTAAACTTTGGTATCAAAGGCTCTCTTGCCAATTGATAACTTTAAGTGAAAAGTTTGTTCAAAGTATATATTTAATTCACATAAGAGTAGGTATTAGAGAATTAAACAGCACACAGAACATGTTGGCTCTTGCTGGGAACCTGATAAGCAAAACAGAACTGTAAGCCATGTTTAAGCATGATAACTTGATAGAGTATAAGAACAGAGTTTCCATGTACCCTTCATGCAGGTCTACCAATGACAACATTGTATAGTTATAGTTCAATTATCAAAGCCAAGAATTGACCTTGGTATTACCTAAACTACACAACTTATATGGATTTCACTTATTATTTTTTTTTTATTTCATACATGTTTTTAAGATTTTATTTTTAAGTAATCTCCACACCAAACATGGGGCTCGAACTTACAACCGTGAGATCAAGAGTCACATGCTCTACTGAGACAGCCAGGCGTCCTAGATTACACCCATTTTTATATGCACTCTTTTGTATATAAGTCTATGAAATTTTATCACCTGAATAAGTTTGTGTAACAGCCATCACATTCAGACTGTATACCTTTTCCATCACCCTAAATTACTTTCATATACTATTCTGTGATAGTTGCACGCTTTCTCAACACTAATCTCTTTCCTCCTCTGATCTCTTCCCCATACCTACAATTTTATAATTTCAATAATGTTATATAAATTAAATCCTATGGAAAGTAGCCTTTTGAGATTGACATTTTTTTTTTCACTCAGCCAATTGATTTGAAATTCAGCCAAGTTTTACATGTATAAATAGTTTATTCCTTTATATTTCTGAGTAGTATTCCATTGTATGGGTATACTTTTGTTGTTTTTTCCCTTCATCTTTGGAAGAATATTTGGTTTATTTCCTGCTTTTGGATATTACGAGGAAGCTGCTATGAACATTCATATACATGGTTTTGTACGAACATAAGTTTTCATTTCTACAAGGTATATTCCTATTAGTAACATTGCTGGAGAACATGATAAGTACATTTTTGTACTGTTTACCAGAATGAAACTGTTTACCAGAGTAGCTGTAAAATTATATATTCCTAATACCACCTGATACCATAATTTTTTTAATTTTTAATTTTTTTATCTGAGTATACTTCACACGCAATGTTAATTAGTTTCAGGTGTACAACATAGTGATTCAACTTCTCTATATATTATGCTATGCTCACCACAAGTGTAGCTACCATCTGTCACCACACAATGCTATTACAATATTATTGACTGTATTTCTTATGCTGTGTCTTTTAGTCCCATGACTTACTGATTCTATAACTGGAAGCTTGTATCTCCCACTAGCTTCACCCATTTTGCTCATTCTCCACCTCCTCCCTCTGGCAAACACCAGTTTATTTTCTGTATTT
Organism: Lynx rufus; assembly: GCF_022079265.1. Lineage (NCBI taxonomy): Eukaryota > Metazoa > Chordata > Mammalia > Carnivora > Felidae > Lynx > Lynx rufus. The sequence continues at coordinate 5,385,998 of NW_025814836.1, read as the reverse complement.
AGGGTCAGAATCTGCTTTTTGTTTGTTTATTTATTTATTTTGCTTTGTAGATTCCACAGGAGTGAAATGACATGGTATTTGTCTTTGTCTGACTTATTTCACTTAGCATAATACCCTTAAGGTCCATCCATGTGTCACAATGGCAAGATCTCATTCTTTTTTTGGCTGATTAATACTCCATTATTTCTATATTTATATCTATATCATCTATATCTATATCATCTATATTTATATCTATATCTATTATATGTATCTAATCTATCATTATCCATTTGTCTATTGATGGATACTTAGGTTGTTTCCACACCTTGGCTATTGTAAATAGTGCTGCAGTAAACTTAGAGGTACATATGTTTTTTGAATTCATTTTTTAAAAAGTTCTTTGAGGGGCGCCTGGGTGGCTCTGTTGGTTAAGCGTCCGACTTCGGCTCAGGTCATGATCTCATGGTCTGTGAGTTCGAGCCCCGCATCAGGCTCTGTGCTGACAGCTCAGAGCCTGAAGCCTGTTTCAGGTTCTGTGTCTCCCTCTCTCTCTGCCCCTCCCCTGTTCACGCTCTGTCTCTCTCTGTCTCAAAAATAAATAAACGTTAAAAAATTTTTAAAAAAAGTTATTTGGATAAATCCCTCTGGTGGAATTAATACATCATATAGTATTTATGTTTTTAATTTTTTGAGGAACCTCCATAGTGTTTTCCACAGTGGCTGCACCAATTTGTATTCCCATCAATAGTGCACAAGTGTTCCTTTTACTATACATCCTTGCCAACATTTTTTGTTGTTGTTGTTTCTTTTATTTTTTATCCTAGCCATTCTGATAGTTGTAAGATAATATCTCATTGTGTTTTTTATTTAAATTTCTCTGATGATTTAAATTTATCTGATAATTCTCTGATGATTAGTGATATTGAGCATCTTCTGATGTGTCTGTTGGCCATCTTTCTGTCTTCTTTGGAAAAATGTCTACTCAGGTCTTCTGCCCATAGATTTGGTGTTTAAGTATAATTAAAAATAAGTTTTATTTTAGTTTCAGGTGTACAATACAGTGATTCAACAATTCTGTATCACTCTGCCCATTTTTAATTAGATTGTTTGGGGTATTTTGGTGTTGAATTTTTTAAGTTATTTATATAATTTTGGAAATTAACCTCTTATCACATATATTATCTGCAAATATACAATCCCATTCAGTAGTTTACATTTTGCTTTGTTGATAGAGTCCTTTGCTGTGCAAAAGCTTTTTATTTTTATGTAGTCCCAATAAGTTATATTTGTTTTTTTTCTCTTGCCTGAGGAGACATATTTTGAAAAATATTGCTACAGCTAATGTCAAAGAAATTACTGTCTCTTTTCTTCCAGGATTTTTATGTTTTAGGTCACACATTTAGATCTATTTTGGGTTAATTTTTATGTATTGTGTTTGTACTGTCATGTTTTAAAAATATATTTTATCAATTTTAGTAGTATCTTATCGTGGTTTTAATTTGAATTTCCCTAATAGCCAAGAATGTTGAAAATTTTTCATGTGCTTATCTTATATTTGGTATACTGTCAGTTCATGACTTTCTCATGATTTAGTTATAGACAGATAGATAGATGATAGATTTCTTAATTTTCTTACTATTTGGTGTAGAGAGTTCTTTGGGTTTTTTTCTGGATGTGAGTCCTTTACCACACATATGATTGTAAATGTTTTCACCCATTCTGCACCTTGACTTTTCAGTCTCTTATCGATGTCTTTCACAGAGCAAAAGTTACTAATTTTGAAGAAGTCCAATTCATGTATTTTTTCTTTTATAGATTGTCCTTTTGGTGTCATATCTAATTTCTCTTCTTCTAAAGAAAAGTCAACAAATGTGCTCCTTTTTGGAGAATTTTACAGTTTTACATTTTAAACTTAGATATTGAATCCATTTTGCATAAAGCATGAGGTGTGACTTGAGGATATGTGTGTGTGTGTGTGTGTGTGTGTGCATGTGTGTGTTGAATATACAACTAATACCATATATTTTAAAATTAGATCTCCACTGAATTCCTTTTGTTTAATATTTATTTATTTTTGAAAGAGGAAGGGGCATAGTTAATGGGAGACACATAATCTAAAGCAGGCTCCAGGCCCTGAGTAGTCAGCACAGAGCCTGATGTGGGGCTTGAACTCATGAACCCCAAGAACATGACCTGAGCCAAAGTTGGACACTTAACCTACTTAGCCACCCTGGCGCTCCCACTGAATTTCTTTTGTAAGCTTATCAGAAAACGTTTTGTTTAAAAAAATGTTTTGGTTATTATTGCCTGAGTCTATTTATAAATTCTATTCTGTTCCATTGATATATGTCTTTATTCTTTCACCTGTATCACAGACTCTTGATTACAGTACCTATACACTAAGTGAAAATCAAATTGTGTGAAAAAGAATTTCAAAAATGCATTAAATACCTAAATATGAGACATGAAACCATTAAAATCCTAGAGAAGAAAACAGGCAATAACCTCTTTGACGTCGGCCATAGCAACTTCTTTCTAGATATGTCTCCTGAAGCAAGGGAAACAAAACCAAAAACAAACTATTGGGATTTCTATAAAGGTAAAAAAGCTTCTGCACAGCAAAGGAAACAGAAAAACTAAAAGGCAACCTACAGAATGGAGAAGACACTTGGAAATGATATATCTGATAAAGGGTTAGTATCCAAAATACATAAAGAATTATCAAACTCAACACCCAAAAATGAATAATCTGGTTAAAAAATCGGCAGAGGACATGAATAGACATTTTACAAAGAAGACATCCAGATTGCCGACAGACTCATGAAAAGATGTTCAACCATCACTCATTATCAGGGAAATATAAAGCAAAACTACGATGAGATACCACCTCACACCAGTCAGAATGACTAAAATCAACAACTCAGGAAACAGCAAATGTTTGCAAGGGTGTAGGGAAAGGGGAACCCTCTTGAACTATTGGTGGGGATGCAAAGCGGTGCAGCCACCCTGGAAAACAGTATGGAGGTTCCTCAAAAAGTTGAAAATGGAACTACCCTATTATCCAGCAATTGCACTACTAAGTATTTACTCAAAGAAACAAAAATACTAATTCAAAGGGATACATACACCCCGATGTTTATAGCAGCATTATCTACAATAGTTAAATTATGGAAACAGAAAAAGTGTCCATGGACTAAGGAATGGATTAAGAAGAAATGGTATACATATATGATAGAATATTCCTCAGCCATAAAAAGATTGAAATCTTGCCATTTGCAGCAACATGGATGGAGCTAGAGAGTAAGCAAAATAAGTTAATCAGAGAAAGACAAATGCCATATGATTTCACTCATATGTGGAATTTAAGAAATAAAATAAATGAGCACAGGGAAAATAGAGGCAAACCAAGAAACAGACTCTTAACCATAGAGAACAAATTGATGGTTACTAGAGGAGAGGGGGGATGAGTTAAATAGGTGGTGGGGATTAAAGAGTGTACTTGTTATAAGCACCAGCTGTTGTATGGAACTGTTGATCACTATATTATACACCTGAAACTAATATTACACTGTATGTTAACTAACTGGAATTTACTTTTTAAGTTTATTTTTATTTTGAGACAGAGAGAGAGAGAGAGAGAGAGAGAGAGAGAACGGGTGGCGAAGAGACAGAGAGAGAGGGAGACAGAATCCCAAGCAGGCTCCATGCTGTCAGCGCAAAGCCTGATATGGGGCTTAAACTCATGAACCATTAGATCATGACCTAAGCTGAAGTCAATAGTTGGGCACTTAACTGACTGAGCCACCCAAGCACTCTTTAACTGGAATTTAAACAAAAACTAAAAAATCAGTTTGTCTGATTCCTCCTTTGTTATTGTTCTATTTCAAAATTATTTTATCTATTTTAGTTACTTTGCCTTTTCACATAAAATTTAGATTATGCTTGCTGATGTCCACAAAAACTCTTGGAATTTATTTACACCTATAGATCAATTTGGGAAGAATTGGCATCTTTGCTATGTTGAGTCTTTCATTATATGAACAAGGTATATCTTAGTGTTCTGTAATTTTCATAATAAATATCCCACATATGTTGTATTAGATTTATACCTAAGGCGGATTTTTTTTGGTTATTATTTATGGTATTGCATTTTCAGTTTGAATTCCCAATGTTCTGTTCACTGTGTTGACATCCTATTTGCAAACTAGCTAAATTCACTTATTAGTTCTAGGAGTTACTTGGTGGATGTTTTGAGACTGTCTACGTAGATATCATATCATCTGCAAAATACTTTTACATCTTTATTTCCTACCTCTATGACTTTTATATCTTTTTGCCTGATTTCATTAGCTAAAATATGTATTACTTTGCTGAAAAAGCAGTTAGAGTGGGATATCTTTACCTCATCTCAATCTTAAAGATAATGCATCTCTCTTCACCATTATATTTGATACTGTTTTTTATATTTGTTTTGTTTTTTCCAGGCTGGGTTTTGTAAATTTTTTTTTATCAAGTTGAGCAAACTCCTTTCTTTTGGTTTTGAGCTATATCAACTTTTATGATAGATTTCATCCAGAATAAATGTTACAGTTTGTATGCCTTGATCCCTGTAAATTTATTTAGACTTTTTGACACAGAATATGTGCTATCATGGTAAATGTCCCATGTTCACGTCAAAGGAGTGTGCTTTGTTGCTGTTTTAGTAAAGCATATAAATATATATGTCAATAAGGTCAAGTTAGTTGATAATGTTTAAATATTCTATATCCTTCCTGGTACCTTTTTCTATATGTTCTACTAAATATTGGGAGGCAGATTGGAATTTCCAAATATAGTTTTGGATTTGTCTATATTTCTTCTTGAGGCACTATCAAATTTTTTTTTAGTTGGCATACATTTTGAAAATCTGTTATTTTGTGCATGAAGGATTAGGATTGTTAAGTCCCACATTGTGTATGGAGCCTATTTAAAAAGAAAAAAAAATAATTTGTGAAATAATCTTCTTTAATACTGGTAGTATTCTTTTAGTATAACATTTACTTTAAGGCGTGCCTGGGTGGCTCAGTCGGTTGAGTGTCTGACTTTGGCTCAGGTCATGATCTCACGGTCTGTGAGTTCGAGCCCCGCGTCAGGCTCTGGGCTGACAGCTCAGAGCCTGGAGCCTGCTTCATATTCTGGGTCTCTCTCTCTCTCTCTGCCCTCTCCCGCTCATGCTCTCTCTCTCTCTGTCTCTCAAAAATAAATAAACACAAAACAAAACAAAACATTTACTTTAAATGATACTAATATTGCCACTAAAGGTATCTTGTTTTTTGTTGGAATGATATATATTTGTCTATCCTTTTACCTTCTCCCTATTTATACCTTTATATTTAAAGTATATTCTGCAGGCAACTTATGGTTGGCTCTTGTGTTTATGTCCAATCTGACAATGTGTCTTTGAGTTTGTGGATTTAGACCCTTTACATTTAAAATTATCGTTAATATAGTTACATTAAAATGTATCATTTTTCTATTTGTCACATATATTACTTTATCCCTTTTTCTTATTTCTCTGCCTTATTTGCAATAATATTGTATGTCTAATGACTCCACTTTGTCTTCTTTATTGGCTATTTTATATCTATAACTTTTTTTTACTAGTATTGTTGATTTAGGATTTATTGTATGCAGGTTTAGCTTATAAGATTTTATCTTGCAGTGATATTATACCACTTCATGTAATGCATAAAGCCTAAAAATACTATAGTTCCACTTCTCATTTTCCAACTATTATGAATAAAGGTTGTAATAAATTCTACCTTTACACAAGTAACCCCATACTACATTATAATTATTTTTTCTAAACTGTAAATTATATGCTGTTATTAACTAATAAGAAAGTATATATGTTTACTCATACAGTTACAAATTCCTGTGCTCTTCATTACTTGGTGTAGATTCACATTTCCATCTGGTGTTTTGTTCTGTCTGCCTGAAATTTAACAATTCCTGTAATGAGGGTCTATTAGTGATGAATTCTTTCAGCTTATACACATTAAAAAGTCTTTATTTTATTTTGTTTTGGAAAGATTTTTTTGCTTTGTACAGAATACAAGATTGACATTTTTTTCTTTTTAGTATTTTAACAATATCACTGCACTCTCATATTTTTTTGTGTTGCTTCCAACAAGAAATATGCTGGCATTCTTACCTCTATTTAAAGGACCTCTTCAGAAAGAACATGCGAGGATTGGTCCTGTCCACTTAGCAGATCCCTGTACATTGCCAAGAGGGTACTGGGTTTGGGAAACAACAAGGGTGGAAGGGATTTCACAGACTTGCATACTGACCTTGAGTGATTCTGTTCATCTTTCTATTTCCATTCCTTTTACCCCACACCCCACCTGAGGGCAAGCTCCTTTCCCCTCACTCATTTTGCCAGTGTATATGGAATTCATGGATTTAAACATTCTGAGCTGCCAGCTCACCGCGCCATCTGGCGTCCACATCCTGGAAGCCAAGACCAATCTTAAAATGCTGAAAATAAACCTGGTCTGCAGCTGCACAGGCTGTTTCAAAATAACTTGATTTTATAGAAACTTGGAAGATATTTAAGAGCATTAGATTGTTATTGCAATTTGTGGCATTCTAGTACTCTTATAATTTCAGTTCTAGTACCTTTATCATTTTTGTATATAATTTGGCACATCGTTCTTGAATTTAAAATGTTTAAATGTATAATAAAAATTGATACTTTTAGAAAAGCAAAAGGAATAGTAAAATTAACACCTATCCACCTCAATCCAAAATCGTTAACATATTTCTGTAATAAGCTCATTGTATACCTAAGTCCGAAGTAGACAATTTTAAGGCATGGCATTTCTGCCTGCATTTTGACAAAATTAAGGATATTCTTCTGTAACCACAATACCTAGATCACTTCTATCAAAAAGGAAGGGGATAGCTCCCTAAGGCCATGATTTTGTTCCATATGAAAATTTCTCCAACTATCCCCCAAGAGCTTCACTGATGATTTTTTCCCCGAGACAGGAAACGATGGAAGATTCTGTATTTCCACGGACTTCAATGTCTCTAAAACCACTGTGAATCCTAGGCAACCTCCCCAACACCATTCCCGCTTTAATTTTTTAGTACATTCTCAGTGAATTTTGTTCAACGGCACGCCTCTTTTATCCCCGCCTTCGCCCCCGCCCCCCCCCCCCCCCCTTTCTGCAGCCTAAGGGACTTTCCGCTCTTTGCTCCAGCAACAGCCAGCTGTGGCGGGAGCCCCAGGGGAGGAGTCCCAGAGAGGCTACTGAGCAAGCGCAGATGACCTAGTAGGTGTGGACCTTCTCCGAACCCCGCCCAACAAGGGCAGGGCCCTAGCTGGCGAGGCTGATATGAGTACTTCGCCGCGGGGTCGACTATGCAGGCGAAGCTAGCTGCTCCTTGCTTTTCCCTCAGGATTCGGTTGGAGAATTTGTATAAAGAACGTTTGTTCAGAAATCATACCGCTTGCTGTGCGTTATTGCTTCAGGCCTTGCCTTGTAATGTTTGTTCTTGCATTTTGTTTGGCATGTAAATGTCTTTAACACATGCGTATAAATTCTTACCGTAAAAAAATTACATAGACATCATCTACAGACTCATATTTTTTGTATTGTGTATGCCTTTCTTGCTTTTTAAATGCATGAATAATCATTTTTCAAAGAATTTTGAAATCATTTTTATTTAATGTTTTGAAGCATTACTCTTTACTAAATTGATTTTTTAAGGAAGACAGATGTAACATTTTCACTGTTTTAGTGTTTTCCAGATTTTTTCTCAGAGTCTTATGCTTTGAAACGTGCTGTGAATATTTTATTATATGACTTAATTTGTTCTAATTGTGAAAGATTCAGAAAGGCATTAATTTGTGTAAACAGAATACTAAGATTCCCTCTCTGAATATGGAGACCAGATACTTACTTGCTGTGCAAGTATGAATTTAGTAACATTGTTTGTTTTTTTCCTTATCTAAAAGCTGTAAACCTTAGTTGGAGCCTGTAGTTATTTCCACATCATTTTTTTAACGTTTGCATGATTTTTTAAATATACATGGCCCATAATATAGATATATATTCTTTTCTTACTCTTTAGTAAGAGGATACTAAATGCCACTCAAAATATGTGTATACACATCTGTTACAGGTAGCACATACTTTTGTAATATGGTCTTTTAGAGAAGAAATTGTAATATTTTACCAATTACCATAATATTAAAGTATGTGTGACTGTGACTTTTTAAATTATCATTGTATTGACTTAGTCAATTATTTATCCACCTTTCTATGACTTAGCTGATTCATTGATGTTCATTGTTTCAACTTGAATCTTTGACACCTCTGAGACATAGTTTGTTTGTGAATAGGCTGATGAGTATCCTAGAGAGTGCAGATGGGATTCCTTGACTGGGTTAAATAGATATTTCCTCACCCCAAACCACCAAGAGACACAAAAGCATGAAGAGGTAGAAACAATTCAGGCCTCCAACAAGCAGACTTAAGATTTATTTGAGGCCTGAAATGTGGAGAGCACAAATGTGTTTAAAGGAACACATTCTCCTGTGAAGGAAGCATCCTCACAGGTTGCATCTCTGAGACTCAATAGCTATATTTGCTATGCAAGCAAATGAAATTCTTGATCTAATGGCCTAAAAACTGTTCTGGGGTGGGGAGCATCATTTGTTCTAGGTTTGTAAGATATGAGCAAAACAGAGCAAAATCATGATGTTTTTATGGATATCTTTACTCCAAATTGTATGGCTGCAGTCAAGATATCAATACTGGAAATTAGTACTCTATACAGAGAATTTAAAGGCCAAATCTCGTTAAAAAATTTGTGCCTCATCTTCACCTTATTTGATTATTTCACCATTAACTTTAATTTTCCTGCATGTGAAGAACAATCCACTGTTTCAGTGCAAACTACATAGAATACAGCATTTATATAGCAAAGGAAAAAGACAATTCCCAAGTTTAAAGGAAACTAGAGGATTTGGGAAGAAATAAATAGAAATGATAAACCTTACTGGTTGCTCTGTATTTTGATGATAGTTATGTTTTGCTCTTATAAATAAAAAACTCTAATTGAATTATTTAATAAAATTATTGTAAGTTTATTGACCTCAAATATGAAATCACAAGAAAAGCAGATTAGGGTCCCTATGAGTGGTTCAACCTACTAATAGACATCATTTCCTTTGTCTCTAATATGTAACTCTTCACCATTGGGCTTGCTGAAAGATAACAATGACATGTAAAGACCTCTATCTTTTTGTAGTCAGGAGGATTAAAAGGTTGAGAGCCAAGTTCAAATGACATTTCCTAGTGTCTTTGCTTTTTTTTTTTTTTCCTGCACAGTTCCCATAGTTCTGTGACCCATATCTCAGTGGATAATGATTCACATAGCAACCCTATCTGCAAGGTAACTGGCATGATTTTCATCTCTTCTTATTGCTAGATGTGGATAATGGTTTGATAAAATGTACTAAGCCAGATATTGAGTGAACCAATATGTAGTGTCTTGTCATATTTTCCTCTTCTGCATCTGAGGAATGTTCTAGGCCACTATAGGCAGAAGGTAGTGCCACATACCAAGTATTATTTTCAGTTTTATATAATTCTAAAATTTGCCTAGTTGTAAAAAGCTGGTAACAGAAATATGGGGAATTGACTGAGGCATTTCTGTTTCTACTACTTATTAGATCAAAGACTGCCAGTCAGTTGTTCAATATCTGATTTTGTTATATGTTCTATGGCAATAACAACAATTACCTCCTAGAGATATGTGAGAGTTAAGTACATTAATAACTGTAACTAGTACGTAACTGTGCTCAATAACTGCACCTGAGTCAGTGAAGGAGTGGCTCAGTCACTCCTAGTTTTGACTCAGGTCATGATCTCATGATTCATGAGTTTCAAGTGCCGCATACCCTATGCACTGGTGGCTTGGAGCCTGCTTGAGTTTCTCTCTCTCTTTCTACCCCTCCCCTGTTCTCTCTCTCTCTCTCTCTCTCTCTCTCTCTCTCTCTCTTCCTCTCTGTTTCAAAATAAATAAGCTTTTAAAAAAGAACAAAGGATGTACCTTCTTGGGACTCCTGCGTGGCTCAGTCAGTTAAGAGTCTGACTCTTAGTTTTGACTCAGGTCTTGATCTCATGATTCATGAGTTTATGCCTCGTCAGGCTCTGCACCGATGGCTCGGAGCCTGCTTGAGTTTCTCTCTCTCTTTCTGCCCCTCCCATCGTCTCTCTCTTTCTCTCTCTCTCTCTTTCAAAATAAATAAGCTTTAAAAAAAAAAGAACAAAGGACGTACCTCCTTTACCAATCTCCAAATTGGCTAGAACTTACTGCTTGATTCTGGATGTAGAGTCAATGGGAATGTGGACAGATGGGGAATTTGGTTTGTGACTTCTCACATAGAAAGTTGACTGCCAAAGTGTGATTTGCAGTTACTTCCAGGAGATAGAACCTGTTTTAATACCTAGTATTCGTACCCAACATCCCCACAGTGAGAACATTCTTGGAGAGTTCTCAGAATTGTGTTTGACAATACAGATACCAGTATATATTAACCACAGTGTTAATATCCAAATGTATTATCACCTTTCAATTTCAAAATGTCTTATCAGGACTCTCATTGCTATTTTACAGATGAGAAATATGAGGCACATCCAGGTTAAGAAACTTAACTAAGTCACACAGAAAATGGCAGAATTGGGAAATCAGCACAGGCAGCCAGATTCCACAAATATTACCTCTCAATATGAAAACCCACTTCCAACAGCACGTAAGTAGCAAAAATCTGGAATTTTAAATGTCTTGTCTGCCTCCCTCTGAGGTTATTACTCTAAAGCTATTAACTTGATTCTCCTGTCCTCTAGCAGCACTTTATTTGAACACTATGCTGAAAAACTGCCTTGGTAACTCCTCTTTGGACTGATGGCAATACTACTCTCAAAATAACCTCTATATGGGGAATGGCCTCAAGCTATGGCCCATAAGAGCAAATGTCAGCTTCCAAAATCAAAGAACCTATCATACGGTGTTTACTGAAATGCCAAGATTTTTAAAGTAAAATATGAGATCCAAGTGTTCCTTTGCACCAACCCCCCTCCCCAAATACAATGTAGTAGTATTTAAATTGTCAAATTTAAACAAAGCTGGACACCACTTCATGGTAAGGAGAGATTTCAATCAATAGTATACTACTGCAATAGAAATTATGGTCTAACATCTGTTTGTACAGAGAAGACTGGGCATTTTAAAGAAAGAATAAGGGAAAAAGAGAGAAGTGAACAGGGGCTTGGTAGAGTCTGGGAAGTGAAAAATGATGTAGTTGGTCAGTATAAATGTGATTAGGACAGCTGTGTCTGTTAGCTGACAATTATTAAAGTTAAGATTCTATACCCCAACAGAGGCCCTATCCTTCCTAATTTCATTTCAAACTAATGATTTTCAGGTACTTGAGAAAGAAACCTCTGAGTTGAAAGAGATACATATATATGTCAGTTATTTATAACTCAAAATAACTCAAAATTTTAAGTATTTTTTGTAAGTGTCTAATAAGAAGATCAGGTATCTATCATCAGGTGTTGATTAGAACAAATGGTAAATTATTTTGGCAGCAAAAGTCATCCTAGGGATTGAGCTGTTAGAAACTTTTATAATCTTTAAAAATTTTAATGTATATGTAGGAAGATGAACAAAATCATTTATACTGAGAGTCTATAGTTTTTATAGGCCAAGATGTGGGCTTAGAGAAACCTGACTAGAGATTAGAAAAAAGGATGATTTTTACCAGTATCAAAAAGAACCATGCATCCCAAAATACATATAGAGTCTCAAAAGACGCTATTAAATGGTAAATACAAAATAATAATAATAATAATAATAATATAATAGTAAATAAAATAATAAGTAATAATAAGTAAATGAAATAGTAAAAATAAATAAATATTAAAAAAATAAAATAGGAAAAAATAGTAAAAAAAAATTCTGAAAAAGGACAAAGTTGAAGGTTTCATAGCTCCTGATTTCAAAAGTGATTGCAAAGCTACAATAATTAAAATAGTGTGGTACTAGCATACAGACAGACATATAGAACAATGGAACAGAATAGGGAGGTCTAAATTAAACCCTTTTATACATGGTCAAATTATTTTGACAAAGGTTCCGTGATCATTCAAGGAGTGAAGGACAGTCTTTTCAACAAATGGTATTGGAAAAACTGGATGCAAAAAATATATGAAAAAGTATAAAGTATAAAAAACTCAAAATGGGTCAAAAACCTAAATATAAGGTCTAGAAACTGTAAATGTCTTTGGAAAAAAAACACATAGAAGGACAGCTTGATGACATTAAATTTGGCAGTGATTTCTTAGATATAAATTAAAAGCACAGGCAACAAAAGTAAATATAGATACATTGGAGTACACTAAAATTAACAAATTTTGTGCATCCAAAGATACAATCCATTGACTGATAAGGCAATCTATGGAATGGGGGTAAATACTTTCAATAGATATTACTCCAAAAATTATATGCAAATGACCAGCGAATACATGGAAAGTTACTCAGTATCAACAATCATTAGGGAAATGCAAATCAAAACTATGATGAAATACCCCCTTACACCCATTAGGATGGCTTCTAAAAAAACATAGACATCAAAACAGAAAAACAAACAAACAAACAAACAAGTGTTTGTGAGGATGTGGAAGATTAGAATCATTGTTCACTGTTGATGGAAATGTAAAATGGTACAGCTACTACGAAAAAGAGTATGGTGGTTCCTTAAAAAATTAAAAGTAGAATTATCATATCATCCCACAATTACATTTTAGGTATGTTTCTAAAAAATTTGAAAGCAGGTCTTGAAGAAATATTTGTACACCCATTTTCATTGCAGAATTATTCACAATAGCCTAAAGTTGGGAGCAACCAAAGTGTCTATCAATAGATGAACAGATTGTGGTGCCTGGGTCACCCATTAGGCTCGAGGTCCAACTTTTGATCTCAGCTCAGGTCTTGATCTCAGGGTCGTGATTTCAAGCCTTCCATTGGGCTCTGCACTGGGCTCTGCGCTGGGTGTGGAACCTATTTACAAAACACATACACTCACAAATGAATGGATAAACAAATAGATAAATAAAATATATAAAGCAAACAAATAGATAAACAAAATGTATATATATGGCAGTTATGTGAAAAACAACAACCATAACAGCAACAGAACATGGGGATTTTTGTTATAGATGAGTAATGAGACAAATTCAAAAGTTAATGAAAGTAAAAACAGATAAAATGGGGATGGTTTCTGATTATTGACTACACTGTGAGGTCACAGGGAAGCTTCTTGAAAGCTTATATCCATTTATCCTATTAGTAATAGATGTGACCATCATGTTTATGACTTTTATAGTTAGCCCCTGGAAAACAAGAATTAGACTGTAAGCCCTTTGGAGATGAATTATTCTATTTTACCATTCAATTACATATCCCCTGGAACTAGGATATTTTCTCTGACCTCACTGGTGAAAACATCTAGATATTGAATTAATATATAGATGAAATACATAGATTTATGTATGAAGACTTGGGTTTATAGCTCAGACAGAAAATGCATCTTTAATAACTCAGTTTTCAAAATCATCTAGTCAGGGAGTCAGTTTCTAAAATGATATATAATGACTGAGTTAGTTATTAGAGCATTGCATTAGTTTGCTAGAACTTCCACAATACATTACCACATACTGCGTGTCTTAAACAAAACTAGTTTATTTTCTCACAGCTGTAGAGACTATAAATACAATATCAAGGTATTGGAAGTTTTGGGTTTTTTTGTTTTTGTTTTTTGTTTTTTGTTTTTCTGTGGACTCTCCTTTGGCTTGCAGATGACTGCCTTCTCAGTGTATCCTCATGTGTTCTTTCAGTGTTAGCATCCCTGATATTTCTTTGTGTGTTCAGTTATTTTCTTCTTGTAAGGATACCAGCTGGAGTGGGTTAGGATCCACCCTAATGGCCTCATTTTAACTTAATCATCTATTTAAGGGCCTTATCTCCAAATACATTCACATTCTGAAGTATGGGGGATGGGATTTCCAGAATATGAATTTGGGGAAGATATAATTCAGCCAGTAGCAAGCACAGAGATTTCAAGGCTACAGAAATAAGGGAATGATACCCAGATGTAAAGATGTCCAAATTTAATAAGGCAAAAATAATTACCTAGTCATAAAATTGTGAATGGCATTGGGACAAGAGATGAGTCTGAACATGTAGGTAGGACTGTTACTATTTTATCTCTACACGGAAATGTAAGTTGAACATTTCTACTATGAAAAATGTGTAATATATGTTTTTTTTAAATGTATAAGGCTACTAATTTAAATAAGCAAGGACTAAAAGTAAGGAGATTGATAAATAATCCACTTATTCTTAAGTTGGGTTTATTAAGATGAAATTCATCTTTTTTCAGTATATAGTTCAATGTATTTTAACAAATACATACAGTCATGCAACCACCACCATAATTAAGATACAGAACATTTTTCTTCACCCTTAAAACTTCTGTTGTGTCTCTTTATTGCAATTCTCTCCCTTCACAGCCTTAGCAATTATTTTTCATATTTCTCTTGATTGTTTTGTCTTTTTCAGAATGTTATATAAATGAAATTATTCTGTATGCAAGCTTCCTGTCCAGTTTTTCTCACTTAGAATAATGTTTTTGAGATTCATTCATACCGCTGCATGTATATGTAGTTTGTTCCTTTTCAACATTGATTTGTAATCTACTGAAAAAGTGTACTAGAATGTATTCATCTCTTTTACAACTTGTTGGATATTTGGGTTGTTTCCAGGTTTGGATTATTATAAATACATTTTCTATAATAATTTAGATACAGCAGGGGTGCCTGGGTGGCTCAGTCAGTTAAGACTCCAACTTCAGTTCAGGTCATGATCTCATGGTCGGTGAGATTGAACCCCATGTCGGGATCTGTGCTGACAGCTCAGAGCCTAGAGCCTGCTTTGGATTCTGTGTCTCTTTCTCTCTCTGCCCCTCCACCACTCTCACTCTGTCTCTCTCGTTCTCTCAAAAAAATAAATAAACATTAAAAATATTAAAAAAAAGAATTTAGATACAGCATCTTATGAACATATAGTTTTACTTATCTTAGGAAAATTCCTAATATTAAGGTTGCTGGATCATATAATTGATTTTTATTCACTTTACATAAACTGCCAAATTGATTCAGAAAGCTGCTATACCATTTTACATTCCCAACAGCAAAATAGGAGAGTTGAAGTTGCTTCACATATTTCCTAGCATTTGCTATTGGCAGTATATTTTGAATTTTTTAAAGTTATCTAATGGATGGGTAGTGGTATCTCATTGTGGTTTTAATTCTCATCTTTCTGATGACAGTGGTGTTAAGCATATTTTCATACACTTGTTTGCCAACTCTTTTTTGCTTAAGTATCAATTTTCCTGCTTTAAAATTTTGTTTCTTGTTTTATTGTTATTAAAATTATATATATAATATATATATTATATTTATATAAATTCTTGATATAAGATTTGTATCAGTTAGATATTGAAAATATTTTCTCTAAGTCTATCGTATCTCTTGTTATTTTGTTAACAGAGTCTTTCATAGAATATAACTTATTTTTAATATTAAGTACAATTTATCCATTTTTTCTTTTGTGACTTATGTTTATTTCCTACCCATGAAATTTTTGCTCATCCCAAGACCACAAAGGTTACCTGCTATGTTTTCTTTTAGACATATATTAAGGTTTTATATTTATATCTATGAAACATTTTGAGTTAATTTTTAATATAGTGAAAAATGCAATTGGATGGTTTTATTTTGTTGCTGTTGTTGTCAGCATACAGATGCTCAAATGTGCTAGCACCATTTGTTGCAAATACTATTATTTCTCTCCGTTGACTTCCTTTAGCTCACTTATCAAGACCTACTGACCATATGCCTGTAGGTTTTTTTTCTGGATGCTATGATATTTCATTTATTTAAATGTCTATCATCACCTCAACTTTCCTTTATATTAAGTCTTGAAATAAATCATGTGAATCCTCTAACATTGCTTTTCATTTTCTGAATTGATTTGGCTTTCTAAGTCTTTTACTTTCCTATGTAAATTTTAATGTTTTTTAAACTTATTTTTAAGACAGAGAGAGACAGAGCATGAGTGGGGATGGGGCAGAGAGAGAGGGAGACACAGAATCCGAAGCAGGCTCCAGGCTCTGAGCTGTCAGCACAGAGCCCCAAGTGAGGGCTCGAACTCAGGAACCATGATATCATAACCCCAGCCAAGTCGGAAGCTCAACCCACTGAGCCCCCCAGGCGCCCCCTATATAAATTTTAGAATGCACTTGTCAGTTTTTACAAAAATTCATAATGAGATGTTGATTGTTGATTGTGTGGAAATATTTAGATAAATATGAAATAATTGATGTCTTAAAATATTGACCCTTCCAATACATGAGATTGGGGTATTTCTACATTTACTTCAATATTTTTTATTAATCTTATCTAATATTCATAGTACAAATTTTGCACACATTTTGTCAGATTTATCCCTAAGTTCTAATTTATTATATTTTTATACTACTGTAAAATATAATTTTAACTTCAATATCCATTTAGGGAGCCCCCAAATATCCATTTATTCATTGTTGGAAAACATGAAGACAACTGATTTTGAGCCATTCAATTTTGAAAACCAAGGAAATTAAGTGATAACCATGTAACATGTATTTTGCTATATATTAAGAATGGAGAAATGAAACATTAATGTAATGTTTCCCTTTTTACTTGAGACATAAGGCAAGTGGAGATTCAAATAGGCAATGGAAATAAGATTAAATATGCTGGAGGAGGGAATGTGCATTACTCTGCTGCAATCCACAATATGTACTGGAATGAAACCTGAATTTAAATGGTCATTGAAGATTTGTTGGAGAAAACATTCTATGATTGAATACATAAAGCATTAGAAGCCCATGTAAATTAGAGCTAGAGAAGCCAATAAAGAAATTGTATTCAGGTATAAAGGACAAAAGATGTGAGAAATAACATGGAAAGTAGCATTTTCAGGAAATTTGAAGAAAGCTGGAAACATATGCCTGTGGTAGATTTTTGAAGGAATGTATTCTCTATTACTGAACTTGGATTTATAGTTTTTAACATTTTATCAGACTACTATGGGGTCTACTTACTAGAAACACAGCTGGTGTAACTGTAAAATGAGAATTTGGGAGACTTGTAAATTTGAATAACAAAATTTATGGGGTTTAGAGACAGACTAGGCAACGGAAAAGCATGGGGTGAAAAAAAAAAAAATGAGAGCCTAAGGTCTTGGAAAAATAGCCACAGAAAAATGTAGTGTTTGCAGGGTACAGCCTTCTCTTGATTGAGTTAGACCTCCATGTGAAAGATGCCAAGTCAGACCATGAACGCCCCTCCTGTAAGGAGGCAATTCAGCTCCAAACACAGGTTACTTTCAAGCCTTAAACTAAACTTCTCATGTTTCAGAAGTACGTGCTACACTGATTTTGGAATCGGGACCCCTGGGCTCATAGCGCCATCTAGCATCAACAGAAATGGGAGGCCAACAGCAAACTAAATAAGTTTAAAAAAATAGGTGGCTGCGGAGGGGAGTGGGCGGGGGGGGGGGGGGGGGGGGGTGTGTGACCCAGGAACCAGAAATGCCTGTGTTCATTTGAGCAGGATTTTTAAATATTTATTTGAAAAGTGAAACAACGAATAATTGTTGCAGGGGGAAAATAATGTGATTTTATGATTATTCTCGATAAAGATACAGAGAAGACTGGCCCATATCCACTTTACATTTTACAAGTAACATAAGGGTTAAAAAACTCATGTGAATTCTATTAGATTGATTTCATTTACAAACATGGATTAAAGGAGTGGATTACCATGGAGATATATATATATATATATATTTCATGTTTGATATAAAACTAATTCAGTTGACTTCTCACGGTGTCACACTAATCCTTGGAAATATGTATGTGTGTTTACAAACACCATTTTCCTCTTTAGTTACGTTATAGTTCATGAGCATAATTTTAAGCTCAGGCCTTTATACGTTATTATTCTTTAAACCATTTTTCCAATCTGATAGGCCTGGTGTGTTTGTTTGAGGCTCCCCGGGCGGAGCCTTGTACTCTTAACACCCCAGGGTTCCGACTCCTACAGCACAGGCAGCCTTCGCCGCCTCCTAGCAGGACTTCAGCCGGCAGGAAACGCGCCATTGTACAGTGCCGCCGGCTGGCTCTCGCAGTGCACTGTGGGAAGGTCACGTGCTTTTCCGGCGACTGCAAAGGCCGATCCTGTAAGTTCCGCGGGGCATAGGCGGGGCGTCATCAGGTGCGTCACTCCTTACCGTCCGGTTTTCATTTCCGTGCTCTGCGCTATGTGCGTTCCTCTTTCTGTCACCCTCCGCGAATTCCCTGTCATCTGCACTGTAAAGACTTTAACAAATTATTTAAGTATTCCCCAGCCCCCCCCCCAAAAAAAAATTCTCCCAGACTTCTTATCATGGTTTCGGGTCTTGATCTTTAACTTTATGTTAACTTCGGGTTATTTGTTCCCGCCCCTGAGAAAAGTACAAACTGATGTGTCCACAGCATTCTCTTCCTTTTTTTTTTTGTACAGTTAGATAAGCATTACCAAAGCCATAATTTTGTACCCTTTCTTTACATTTCATTTATTGCATCCATCTGCAAAGTCTAAATATTTTTTAATACTGATCTTGAGTATTTTTATGGTATACTATTTTAATCATTTCTATGTTTTCCTTTAGATTCTGTATTGCTTCTCTAATTGTTTTTTTCTTTCTACACCAATAAAATATCTTTAATATACGAAGACTTTAGGGGCTTCAAAGTTAAACTTTCCCAAAGTCTCAATATTCACATTTTATTTTTTTTAAGATTCTTAAACAATTATGGCACAAAGTTGAAAAAAAGTTTTACGACTTTTAAAATACCTACTGAATCTTGGTTTTCTATATGTCCTGACTTATCTTACTCCATTGTCCTAGCTGACATCTTAAAACTGATCATTCAATTCCAAAATTGTTCTGATACGGCCTCTGCTTCCCCTATACTATCCTCCCAGTTCTGGTTCAGTTTTCTTCCCTCCCTCCCTCCCTTCTTTCCTTCCTCCCTTCTTTCCTTCCTCCCTTCTTTCCTTCCTTCCTTCCTTCCTTCCTTCCTTCCTTCCTTCCTTCCTTCCTCTTTCTCTCTCTCCCTTTCTTTCATTCTTTCTTTTTCATAGAAAATATTCCCCAAACTCTAATTCAGAGGTCAGCATTGTTTTTGTTTTCTGTAAAGGGCCAGATATTAAGCATTTTAAGCTTGGAAGGTCCACTGTGGTCTCTGTGACAGTTATTTATCTCTGCGATGTAACATGAAAGCAACAATAGACCATATATAAGTGAATGGACATGACTCCATTCCAGCAAAGATTTATTTACAAATGTATGAACTGACCAATGAAGGTGGTTTCTGACTGTAGCTTAATCAGCACCTTGCTTATGGTAAACGACATTGTAGTTTATACAACTCAAAAGTCATGTTTTATTTTTGTTGTAAATTATTTTGATTTTACCTGTGTTTTTTGCATTAAGTTGAAATATTTAAGCAATATTAGAGAAGGTAAGGGAAATGGAGGGAATCCCAACATAAAGGCACTATGGTCTGCTATAATTCATTAGTTGATTCTATTATTGTTCTATAGTCTTGTATACTTATTTTGTCATATTGACTACCCTATTTTTTTTTGAAATGGGAATACATGCTGATTATAATATTAAAGAAAAATATTCAATGAAACTAGTTAAAAGTGATGTTAGGTTTTATTTGGGGCCATTATGACAGGTACGGGGATCACTGCAATGGGATTTTATAGTAGGAGAAAGAAGTTAGGCTCAACTATTGAATATAGGATAGGCAAGTGGGAATATACAGACAAAAACTAGGGTAGGAGTCAGGTAAAATTTCAGAGTTCTGGGTCAATCAGCCTAACAGAATCCTTGCTGAAGAAAGGCCAGGTTCAAGAGATATGAACTGGGGATAGTGGAGGATAAGGAAACTAAGGATATTCAAGATGTTCAAATATTTAGGGTGGGAGTTTCTGGTTAAAGTATCTTAGTGGAGTACTTGCTAAAACTAGCTTTTACAAGGAAGAGCATAGATAGGACCAGGAGAAGGTTCAGGACACTTACTGAAGTTTGGCCAAGCAAAGAATCCTTGTCAGTAACAAAGAAGAAACAAAATGGAAAAAGAAAACATTGTAATTTTTTACACTTAAGGAATTTCCGCCTTATACCACTGATCCAAAAATTAATCATTGCAGTACATTGCCACCATTAATACTTTGGTGCCTTTTTAAACTTATATTTATAAAATACATTAATGTGTCTCACAACATTTGCTTCTTTGTATGTGTTTAAATAGATTATACACAATATATAAAGATAATATTGATTTAACCAAATACTTATTGAAAAGTTATTTGGTACTGTGCATTTTTTCTGAAATTAAAGCTCATAAAAGGTACATGGAGTTTGTTCTATGAATTTAACCATTATATAGATGAGAAAACAAAGGTAAAATGCATTCACAACATTGAAGCAGCAATTGTTGGAGTAACAACACAAGATTATTATTTTACATGCTGAGACCATATTATTCACTCCTGTAAATCACAGTATCACATATTTCTGTTGACTTATAGCCTGAAAGGTTAATTCTGCCTCAAACCTGTTTTTGTAAATAGAATTTTAGTGTAAGAGGCATGCAAATTTAATTGTGTATAGCTGTTTTCATGCTGCAATGGCAAAATTCAGTAGTTTTGAGAGAAACAATATGACTCATGAAGCCAAAATATTCACTATCTAGTCTTTACCCCACCCAGAGTTCAGTTTAGAGCCTAGGCTGTTCAGTCTTTGGTATGTTAATTAGGAAGAAATCCACACTAAGACAGAGGAGGCTGGTGAGCCTGTGAATTCTTATACTACTTCAAAGAATCCCCTTCTCAAGCTCCTTTCTCTCCACAAACTCCCAATACTTTCTGCTTCCATTGGTCCTTTTCAGTTCTCAGGCCATGATTTTGACCATGTTTGGGATGAAGTAGTCAGAAGACATAGAAAGAAAAGATAAAAATAATATGTGTTGGCTTTTAGAACTACAACTTCTAGCAGCAAAGAAAGTTCCCTTACTCTTACTTTTTTCTTCTTGTGAGATCCCTTAGCTGCCACTGTCACCATGACAACAGAGTGACCTCAGGGCTTGGGAAGGAGAGATTGGAGAAAAGAAAGGGGGGAAGGGAAGACAAATTCTGCACTTTCTTAGCATTAGCAGTTCCCTTTGCAATTCTCAAATTAGAATAAGAGGGCTCTGAAGCATTCTGTCTGCACCACAGTGCTCATTTCTGGGTTTCTGTATGTGTTAAATACAAGCTGGGAGATACATGTGTATCTCAGGCCAGGAAATACACAGTGGGAAAAAAAGAAAGAAAAAGAAAGAAAGAAAGAAAGAAAGAAAGAAAGAAAGAAAGAAAGAAAGAAGAAAAGAAAAGAGAAAAGAGAAAAAGGAAAGGAAAGAGTAAAAAAACACCAGTTTAGTAGTACTTCGCAATCCATTGTCCTTCCTTGATTCCTGCTAATGTTTATTTTCAGTATTTAAATAGCTGTTCCATATATTTTATTCAACATTTATAGTTGTATTCAGTGGAAGAAACAGAGTGGAGTGTGCTTGCTCCCTCTTACTTGGAAAAGGAACCTTGAATGCAGTCTATTCCACCTTTGTTTTTAAATTTTGACCAAAAAAAAGTTTAATTTATGTTCACAAATTCATATTTATACTTATAAAATATCATGTTAAAACCAAGTTCTTCATTTTAGTATCTATGTCTTTCAATTCTGTTTTGATATATTTGTATTCTTAGAAAATTTTCAATTATCAATTATAATGATATAGGCTATCACTTTTTTATATGAATGAGAATGCTACTTCTAGTATGAAATACAGATTTTAGTAATGTTTCTTGTGTTAATATTTTAAAATTTTTCCACAGCAATATATCTAGAGGATATCAAGATGAGTGGGAAACTTTGCTCTGAGTCTCATATTATATTTTAAATTTCCATGAATTTTACATGTTATGATGTTATTTATTCTAATTTTAAAATGTGTTGTTTGATCTACCAACAGCTACAAAATGGGCCCTTTACACTTTAAAGTCAACTTTCATGGAGCTAAATATAAAATTCAAAACTTGGGTCACCTGGCTGGCTCAGTCAGTAGAACATGTGACACTTGATCTCATGGCAGTGAATTTGAGCCCACATTGGAGGTAGAGTTTACTTAAAAAAAATAAAAAGAATAAAATAAAATTCAGAACTTCCTGAACATATATTTGTGCCAGAATAGGCTATGTCTACACTATTCAGCCAATTGCCAAACATATTCTCGTTGTACCCCTTTATATATGCCCCTTGCCCTTTATTTCTCTCCCCTCACCCCAAATTGACAGTAACAATTATGTTCTAACCTTCCATTTGCTTTTAGAGTTGTCTCTACTCCAGGATCCCCATACTGTTAAGCTAATAGTCTCCTCACTAAGGTGTTCCTGAAGCTTTTTCATTGACACCCTATGAATTTGACTATTATTGTGATTATAATTACTATTTTGTCTTCAAAAACTTAATTTTTCTTCTCTCTAATCAGTTCTCCAAAGTTTATAAAAAACAGAATAAGCAAGCAGAATATAATCAGAAAAAACATAGAATAACAATTATAATTTTTAGATATCTTTTCTAATACTTACAACTTATGCATATATATATCTTTCACTTCATTGATTTTTTTTATTTTATCTTAAGTGTAGAAGTCTCAAGTGTAGACATTAGCAATCTGCATATATCCTAGATATCTTCTGATATCACCTTTCACTGGTGACCACTATCAAAATCTTCATGTATTTCTTTCCTAAGGATGTACTCTGCTTATAATATTTTTTTAATTTTATTATTTTTTAAATTTACATCCAAATTAGCGTATACTGCAACAATGATTTCAGGGGTAGATTCCTTAATGCCCCTTACCCATTTAGCCCATACCCCCTCCCACACCCCCTCCAGCAACCCTGTTTGTTCTCCATATTTATGAGTCTCTTATGTTTTGTCCCCCAACCTATTTTTATATTGTTTTTGTTTCCCTTCCCTTATGTTCATCTGTTTTGTCTCTTAAAGTCCTCATATGAGTGAAGTCATATGATATTTGTCTTTCTCTGACTGACTAATTTCACTTAGCATAATACCCTCCAATTCCATCCATGTAGTTGCAAATGACAAGATTTCATTCTTTTTCATTGCTGAGTAATACTCCATTGTATATATACATCATATCTTTTTTTTTAATTTGTTTAATGTTTATTTATTTTTGAGACAGAGAGAGACAGAGCATGAATGGGGGAGGGTCAGAGAGAGAGGGAAACACAGAATCCAAAGCAGGCTCCAGGCTCTGAGCTGTCAGCACAGAGCCTGACGCAGGGCTCAAACTCACAGACCATGAGATCATGACCTGAGCCAAAGTCGGAGGCTCAACCGACTGAGCCACCCAGCCACCCCACACCATATCTTCTTTATCCATTCATCCATCGATGGACATTTGGGCTCTTTCCATACTTTGGCTATTGTTGATAGTGCTGCTATAAACATGGGGGTGCGTGTGTCCCTTCGAAACAGCACACCTGTATCCCTTGGATAAATACCTAGTAGTGCAATTGCTGGGTCATAGGGTAGTTCTATTTTTATTTTTTTTTTGAGGAACCTTCATACTATTTTCCAGAGTGGCTGCACCAGCTTGCATTGCCACCAACAATGCAAAAGAGATCCTCTTTCTCCGCATCCTTGCCAACATCTGTTGTTAATGGTAAACCATTCTGACAGGTGTGAGGTGGTATCTCATTGTGATTTTGATTTGTATTTCCCTGATGATGAGTGATGTGGAGCATTTTTTCATGTGTCAGTTGGCCATCTGGATGTCTTCTTTGGAGAAATGTCTATTCATGTCTTTTGCCCATTTCTTCACTGGATTATTTGTTTTTTGGGTGTTGAGTTTGATAAGTTCTTTATAGATTTTGGATACTAACCCTTTATCTGATATGCCGTTTGCAAATATGTTCTCCTGTTCTGTCAGTTGGGAGAATGCAAATATCTTCACCCATTCTGTCAGTCTTTTAGTTTTGCTGATTGCTTCCTTCACTGTGCAGAAGCTTTTTATTTTGATGAGGTCCCAGTAGTTCAGTTTTGCTTTTCCTCTGGAGACGTGTTGAGTAAGAAGTTGCTGTGGCCAAGATCGAAGAGGTTTTTGCCTGCTTTCTCCTCAAGGATTTTGATGGCTTCCTGTCTTACATTGATGTCTTTCATCTGTTTTGAGTGTATTTTTGTGTATGGTGTACGAAAGTGGTCCTGACTCATTCTTCTGCATGTCGCTGTCCAGTTTTCCCAGCACCACTTACTTAAGAGACTGTCTTTATTCCATTGGGTATTCTTTCCTGCTTCGTCAAAGATTAGTTGGCCATATGTTTATGGGTCCATTTCTGGGTTCTCTATTCTATTTCATTGTTCCGAGTGTCTGTTCTTCTGCCAGTACCATACTGTCTTGATGATTACAGCTTTGTAGTGTAGCTTGAAGTCTGAGATTGTGATGCCTCCTGCTTTGGTTTTCTTTTTCAAGATTGCTTTGGCTATTCGGGGTCTTTTCTGGTTCCATACAAATTTTAGGATTGTTTGTTCTAGCTCTGTGAAGAAAGCTGGTATTATTTTGGTAGGGATTGCATTGAATATGGAGATTGCTTTGGGTAGTATTGACATTTTAACACTATTTGTTCTTCCTATCCAGGAACATGGAATATTTTTCCATTTCTTTGTGTCTTCTTCAATTTCCTTCATAAGCTTTCCATAGTTTTCAGCATACAGATATTTTACATCTTTGGTTGGGTTTATTCCTAGGTATTTTATGGATTTTGGTGCCACTGAAAATGGGATCAATTCCTTGATTTCTCTTTCTGTTTCTTCATTGTTGGTGTATAGGAATGCAACCGATTTCTGTGCATTGATTTTATATCCTGCAACTTTGCTGAATTCATGAATCAGTTCTTCTACTTATAATACTTATGTGGATTATTTGAGGGTGGATTTATGAGTGTGTGTGTGTGTGTGTGCATGTGTACTTGTGTGTGTTTGCCTGTATGTGAGTGCACATATGATCATAATAATTGTTAGACACAATCATAATAGATAAAAGTCCAATGGTATAGTATGTGTCAGAACTCCATTTTAGGTCTTTCCTTTGACCACACACGCACACACACACACACACACACACACACAATTTCATCATGAACTATTATTTTACCCATTAAAGTATTATTTTACCCTTTACTCATTAATGTGAAGACATTAAGGATATAATTCAAAACCTATCTTTCTAAATGCAAAGACAACCCTCTTTATCATGGTGATGGATAAACTCTTCATATCTGTTCAGTTTCTTCAGACCCATTAGTATGATGGGTCTATTGTATTTTTTGGAGTCACAAAGCTGTCCTTACCTCTTCCTCGTGGAAGATTTTATCACTGAATCAACCAATTGAAGAAAAATCAGTGGATAAATATGTAAATGTATATTAAAAAAATAATGTAGTAATGTATGGTTATACACACACATGTCTGTGTGTGTGTGTGTGTGTGTGTGTGTGTGTGTTACTAAGTGACAAAGTATATATAGTTACTAAGCATTATCTAGAGATCAGGGCTTAGACATGAGGTCTTCTTTACAACTACAATACAGAGTCCTTACTCACAAGGAAGAACTGGATTTCCTAGGATTCACCTGGTATGTATTACTGTGCTGGATTCTGGCTATTGCATAAATTTGTGGTTAGTTCAAGTCATGCTTTGTAATTGTCTTTACTTCATGTTAAAACAAAACAAAACACTATAAACCTCTGAACTTCAAAAATCTCTGAGTCCTAAGATATTTCACCAACAATGTAAGCAGGAAAAGACAGTTGGAGAGAAAGTATTTAATTTCTTCTTCATGTTAAGTCCAATAACTAGGAGGCCCAAGAAAACTCTAAATAAGTAACCATGATTAGAATGAAAATACAAGATCCATAAATATTAGTTGTTTATTTTACCCTGACCTGGTATTTTTCTATCTACAGTGATGAGTGATCTAAGAAAGAAACACACACACACACACACACACACACACACACACACACATCCTGGACAATGTGATAAAACTAGTTATCACTAAATACTTAATTTGTATTAAGCAAAATACAAGCAAAATAATTGTGATTTCCTCAAAATTCCTTGATCACCCACATAGAGGTTCATGTAACTAATGTAACAATGCAGTATATGTTTAGTAAATTGCAAAGAAATCATGTGCCATATTCATGGATTTATGAGTAGAATGAGCAGAGATGGGGATAAATCAGTAGACAGGACTCATGTCAACTTTATGTCTATGTATCAGAATGCTACTAAAGAATTTTGAAATAAAAAAGACCAAATTATAATTTATGTACTTATGTGGGTTATTTAAATAAGCATAGGGAGATTGATGCAGCATTTCAGTCACTTTTACAAAATGGAATATTGAGCCACCCACATGGCATCCACTCCACTGTGCACGGAGGATACACAAATGTTCTGAACAGATGAAGATCCTGTTGCTTCAGATACAGCAACCAGTGGTCATTCTGATGGATAGAGAAGTGGTTTCCATTGCCATAGATATTATGCAGTATAAAAAGTAACAGTAAATAATGTTATGGACTGAATGTTTGTGGCCCCCCACCCCCCTCATATGTTGAAGACTTACTCCTCAATGAAATGGTACTTTTGGAGATAATTGGGTTTAGAGTAGATCTTGAGGATGAGACCCCCCCCTCACTGATAGGATTAACATATGTATATTCAATATGGGCACACAATTAGAAGGCAGCTGTCTACAAGTCAGTAGGCTGTATACAACTCACTGTTGGTGCCTTGATCTTGGGCATACCAGCCTCCAAAAGCATGAGAAAAAAAAGTCTGTTGTTTAAATAATCCAGTCTGTGCATTTTGATATACTAGCCTGAGCTAAGACACAGGTCTAGTAGAAGGAGGCAAAAACAAAACAAAACAAAAAACAAACAACAAAACAAAACAAAAGTCGTAGTGCCACAACATAAGCCTCAACATGAAAACATTTGAAGCATTGTGGAAATATTAACTATTACATAAATTACATCTAGTTTCTGAGATCACTGTATGCCATATTCATGAGTGCTGAATTTATTAACTATTCATCAACTTTATTGGGAGTATCAGTCTTAGGAATGCTGTATATACAATTGTCAAGACTTAGGTCTGAAAAGGTGCTGAAATAAAGCCTGGAGTTCAAGGACAGAGGCCATGTAAGCAAAGGAAAATTAGAAAGCAAGCCAACACTTCCTTCCCATCAAAAGTGGCCACAGGTTTTCAGTTGACAACCTTCTCTTCACCCACTTAAGCCTCCCTGGAAAGCTCTGAGAGTTAGACCATAAAGGTACCCCTGAATTCATATTCTAATTGTCTCTTCATAGACTTTGTGTATTATTTCTCCAGTTTTTTGGGGGTCCTGGTAACTGAATTTGATTTTTTTATGTTCTTCCGTGTAATGAATGCTTAAATGTTAAATATAAAAGTTTATTGTTTTTTCCAGAACCATTATTTCTGACTTTTTATTTTATAAAACAAGTCTTTTTTTATCAGCCACATTATATTGAGATTTTAACTAAATATTATTATTATTATTATTATTATTATTATTAATTTTAAGTAAGCTCTACACCCAGTGTGGGACTTGAATTCATGACCCTGACATCAAGAGTTGCATGCGCTAACGACTGAGCCAGCTGC
This sequence comes from Lynx rufus, assembly GCF_022079265.1. Lineage (NCBI taxonomy): Eukaryota > Metazoa > Chordata > Mammalia > Carnivora > Felidae > Lynx > Lynx rufus. The sequence goes on along the minus strand of NW_025814836.1, from coordinate 5,357,975 downwards.
ATGCCCCAAGTAAGTATTTTGAATGTAAACATATTACATTAAATTTGAGTAAAAGTGAGAGAAATTATCACCAAAATTCTTATCGTTGTCTACTCTTAATGTTTTACCAAGCATGCATTTTTTAATAATTCAAAATTTTCTAGTTTTATTGAATAATTGGCATATAACATTATATAAGTTTAAGGTATAAACATACACTTAATATATTGATATATTAATATATATTAATTGATATATTAATATATTGATACACTTAAATATTTCAAAATGATTATTATCATAACATTAGCTAATAATCAGTCATATCACATAATTACCATTTTTTTGAGGTTGAGAACAAAAGATCTTAAGCAACTTACAAGTAAGAACCATTCTACTCTCTGTTTCTATGAGTTCACCTTTTGGAATCTATATACAAGGGATATCATACAATGTTTGTCTTTTTCTGACTTATTTCACTTAGCATAATGATCTCACATTTTATCCAAATTGTTGCAAATGGCAAAATTTCCTTCTTATTGTCACTAAGTAATATTCCATTGTACACATTTATACCATGTTTGCTTTACCCATACATACATTGACAGATGTACACTATACAACTGTAATAAAAGTTTTTATAGTATTTCATTGTATTGATGAGCCACAGTGATTTTCCAGTTTACCATTCTTTCTTGATATTTCAATATTTAGGGAATTTTTGTCTGTTATTATTATCATTGTTTGATACAAGAAACAATGTTGAAACAAACATACTCAAACATAAAATAAACATATATGTTAATATGTATACATTTTTGTAGCAGATTCTTAGGGCCAGAAGGTGTTCATTTAAAATATTGCTGGATATTGCCAAAATTGCTTTTAAAATCTTCTCATGTCATAAGATAGCATGATTGTTTTACTCATTTTTCTATATGGGCTCAGAAACATTTTGATATTTATAAGATATAACCCCATTTATAACTTTGAATAATTTAACTATTTTGACCATTTCATTACTCTGTTTTTACCTAAATCTTTCTCATCTGCAAAATTATGCTAGTCCCCACCTAAACCACAGGAGAACAGAGGAACAGAGCTGAGCAGAGAAGACAATGTTGGGGAAAATACTCTGATGTTGCTTCTTGTAGATTTTGTTTTTAGAATGCTGCCCAGGTGTTACACAGCTATATTTTAGTATGAAGGTATAAAACAATACATTATTACAGTTACATACAGAAGCAATTAGTTTATTTTTCATGCGCATGGCAAAATCCTAGAACATGTGAGCCAGGTCTCTTGTAAAGTTTAAGAATATCCTGGGGCGCCTGGGTGGTTCAGTTGGTTAAGTGTCCGACTTCGGCTCAGGTCATGATCTCACGGTCCGTGAGTTTGAGCCCCGCGTCGGGCTCTCTGCTGACAGTGCAGAGCCTGGAGCCTGTTTCAGATTCTGTGTCTCCCTCCCTCTCTCTGACCCTCCCCCACTCATGCTCTCTCTCTGTCTCAAAAATAAATAAATGTTAAAAAAATAAAAAAAAAGAATATCCTCATGGACCCAGCATCCATCTGATTTCTATATTTACATTCTTAATTGGTAACTTTCTACTGTTTCCTCCAATCCTCAAGTATGCTTTGAGGAAGGACATCAGGATTCTGCTCAAATATCCAGACAGAAGGCAAATTTTCATCACAAACCACTTGACATGGTTACTAATTCTTTAAAAGTCCTTTACCTGTCTTGCTTTCTCCTTTGTTCCCTGTATGTTCTTCCCATCCTACAGCAATGCATTACATGAGCACAACTGAGGTCTTATGTTGATTCTAACTTTGGTTCTGTCCCTGAGTGTCAGTCCACATGTTATAATAGATTCTGTCTGGGCTATCATTAAGCCATCAGCAAAAATGTCCTTTTGTAGATCTAAAATTAGAAAAGAATGCCCCATATAGTAATTGCTGGAAGGACAGAATCCTCTAAGAAAAAAAAATGTGATATCTGGGCTTTGCAAGGACAAAGATTCAACATGTTGGTAGCTAGAACAATATTGTCACCCATGACCTTGAATTGAAAAAAACCAAAAGTGTATCTGTGTTAAAAGTCCATGCTCCATTCCATTGGGAAGAGGATTGTAATAGGTAGGTTAAAATAGGCCACAGAACTCTGAGTTTATCCTTAGGCAAATTGGAAGAGGACAAACACAAAAAATTATGAAAACTCCTGCAGGTCAGTTTAGCATCCTGGTAGGTGCCAGGAACCATGAAGGATATGCCTGAAGCTTGGTGTCTGATCTCACTGTACTGTTAAGAGGCACAAGGGCATTCTTGCAAGCTTATATCCAAATGTTTTTTTTAAGGAGGTTCAAAATAAATCTTAATTTTTTGAGATATAACATTGGATAATTTTAAGGTATACACATGTTAATTTGATACAAGTATTATTGTAATAGGATATTACCATAACATCAGGTAACACTTCCATCACATAACATAATTATCATTTATTTTATGCAATAAGATTTAAGATCTAGTTGCAAAGAAACTAGATCTTTAATGTTCTCATTACATAAAATAAATTATATATAGATATATATGGTACTTAATATTGTAAGTATATAATACAATATGATTAACTGTAATTATTATGTTGTACCTTGTATCCTCAGAACTCATTCATCTTCTTACTGCAAGTTTGTACCCTTTGGCCAGCATCTCCTTATTTCCCCTACACCGCAGCCCCTCATTACCACCATTGTACTCACTGTTTTTTTTTACTTCAATATTTGAAGTTTATTGTCAAATTGGTTTCCATACAACACCCAGTGCTCATCCCAAAAGGTGCCCTCCTCGATACCCATCACCCACCCTCCCCTCCCTCCCACCCCCCATCAACCCTCAGTTTGTTCTCAGTTTTTAAGAGTCTCTTATGCTTTGGCTCTCTTCCACTCTAACCTCTTTTTTTTTCCTTCCCCTCCCCCATGGGTTTCTGTTAAGTTTCTCAGGATCCACATAAGAGTGAAACCATATGTACTCACTGTTTCTATGAGTTTGACTTTTTAAAGTTCCATATAAAAGAGATATCATGCAGTATTTTTCCTTCTCTGACTTATCTATGAATAGATGCCTTTTTTGGGGACACCATAAAACCAAAGAGAGGAAGATTTCATAATATACACAAGTATCTAGAAAAAACAGTAGACACTGAACATGTATTATAATAGAGTACAGTGCAGGTAATTCTTCTCTTTTGATCACAGTTTTATCACCATTCCTACAAAGAATCTGGAATACTTTTGGCATCAAATATGTATATGTATATATAGGTATGATTAGATTATGCAACAAAATTTTGTTAAAATCTGAATAGAGCTGATTATGTTGCTCAAACTCAATAATCTGTCAATTCAAGCTTTATGATAATCTTTATCACCACATTTATGGTGCAAGAACAGATTATATTTGAAGAATTACTTAAATAATTATCTATTTCACTTCTTCATAAAAAGCTAAAAGAACAATTATAGGATTAAAATTATATTCTTATCTTTGTATAATTTATTTGTGTAAGTTATGAGAAGTAGCATTGTTATCACCAGGAATGATGTGTTCCCACTTTACTCAATCTAGTCAAAATGGGTACTTATATGTTAAACAATTTTCCTTGGGAATTAATTTTTTTTCAGTACTTACAATTTTTAGGAGCCTACCCTTTGCATCTCAAATTTTATTTCAGAGAGCACTTCAGTGGCCATGTTCTTTCTATTAGGTTGAATACTGAGTTGCCCAAACCATGCTAATATATTCCAAATTTTCAGGTGGAATCCCCTTAGAATCTTTCATCTTTTAAAAATTTATTTCCCATCAATTTTCTGATTCATTTCTTCTGCAAACCTATATTAAAGACTTCTGTACACCAAGTTTTAGGTTTTCATTAATAGTATTTACTTGAAGGAATAATTCAAATAAAATCCACAAAATGAGACAGATTAAAAACCTGGCAGTTGTAATACAAATAGGAGTATAAGAGTTAGATATTGCAAGATTTCCCTTTGAGTGCAAGTGAGTGGGACTCAGAATATGTCATCCTCTCAACAAATCATTAAAGATGTATATTAAGGAAAAAAATGCTCAGTGTATTATATCATAATGGTCATAATCCTTATTTTGTACATATAAAAAATCTCTTTGAAAACTATATAGATATAGCCCTCATATACATTAAAAAAGAAACAAATTAACTAGATTCTCAAAAGTATATGAATAGTCTGCATCCAATTCTTCAGAATCAGGTTTAGACTTAGAGTCATCAATGTTCATAATGTTTAATGTAATATCTCTCGAAGTGTTGTTAATATAGATTGTGATGTAATGCTTCTTAATAGAATACACTTTTTTGTCCCTGAGACTTTCCTCCAAGACACTGGCACCAGTTCTGCAGAACTTCATGCTGGTGATCTAACTAGAAAATATCAATGTAAGGATTTTCAGACTAAGTTTGTGTGTGTATATGCAATGACGATGTGCTCTCTATGATGTTATATTAATTATAAGAAGTTTTCTTTCTCTATCCAGGATGAAAAATGTAATAAAATGTGCATGTTAAAATTGATGAAACTGAAAATTGATGTTTTAATTAGTTTATAAAAGGAGCACTAATTACCAAGATGATTCTTGGTGAATGCATAGTTAACTCAGATCCAGCAAAGTGAGATTCCCTAACCAGAAAGAAAGAATGGTTGCAAAAGAGGTGAGGACAAATGCATATCATGGTGATTTATTAATAGAGTGGTGATTTGTGAAGAAGCAATCTCAGCCAAAAAGCAAGGCTCATCCTGTGGTGCTATCTACCTGATGAAACATCTTCAGATTCAAATCCTGTCTATAGTTGCAAAATTCTATAGTCTAGAAACACTAGAGGTCAAGGATGTGGAGGATTTAAATAGCCTTATTTGATTTTAAACTACAATTAAAGGAAATCTTCTCTGTTACTCTGTGTCCAATACATGTGAGGGGCCTCAGGGGGGATTAACATAGATGAAGTTTCCATATTCTCTGAGATTTTGGTACAGTGGGAATTCCCAAAACTTAACAGGAAACTAAACTGTGGGTGGAGAGCTGCACTTGGGAACTCAAATGTGAGGAATCAGACTTACAATGGGATGCACAAGGAAGACCACTTGGAGGACCATATCTGAGGAAGTGTTGAAGTATGGGGAACAGCCGTTATGCAAAATGGGGAGGGCAAAGAGAAGTAAAAGCATGTCCTCATCACAGGCAAGGGCATATGAAGAGGCCAGTGGTTTCAAAGGACCTTTGGGAACAGTAATTTGTAAGGATATCAGAAGCATTAAGGGAAGAGCATGGTGGGACTAGCCAGTGGGAGACGAAAGTCAGGAAGTATTGCGGGGGCAGCCCACAGAGGAATGCATGTGGTGTCAGGGAATTTCTAACTCCTGGGTCTTTTTCCTTGAGACGTTACTCCCTGCCCATGAGGTCTGTCAGGAAGACAGGAAGACAGTGAAAACAAGTGAGGATGGCTCCAGTCCACTGGACAGGTCCCTGGACACTACCAGGAGTGGTTCTGCACCAGAGGAGGAGCCAGGCTGGAGGGGGCAAAGGGAATTTCCAGGCTAGTGGACGGCAGGGGTCCTGAATGTCCCTGTTTGCATCCCTTTCTCCATGCCTCACAACTCTCCCCCATCTGAGTGCAGGCTCCTGTTTCTTCGCCATTTTGCATGTGTGCATAGGGTGGATATTGAATGTTGAGTAGAACATTCAAAGGGACTGGGTCACAGCGCCCTCTGGCGTCCACAGATGGGAGGCCAAGAGTGGACTTAACAGAATGCTATGGGAAAGGGTCCTCGGCCGCTGAGCACAGAAGAAACCCGACGGGAGCGGCACAATTGACGCCGGCAGGGGGCGCTGAGGTACCACAGCTCGGCAGTGGGGGCGCCTCTTTCAGGCCATTTCTCACTGGAGCATATATCCTCCGTGCATCTTTTCTCTTAGAAGCTCTTTGATTTTCCAACACAAACCTCGTGATTTTTTCCATTGTCTCACAGAACAGAATTTTCTTGCTGCATTATCTTCATCTGCTCCTTGTGGGGCTGAAGTAGTAATAGTTAGCCAAACCTAAATATTGGTATATTATTAATACTTCATATGTCAAGGATAAATTGTATGTAGATGAGCATAACAAACTTGGCCTACAGACTTGGACGAAAGCTGATATAGCTTCTGAAACCTCAAGCTGCATCTCGAGGATGACCCTAGACTCCCTCTTCCTTCCCCACACTTGACCCCACCCCCACACTGTCATTAAAGTGCCTGAGAAAATTCAGCCAAAAGCATTTTCTGTTTGTTGCAGCCAACTCCTGATGATAAGGGTCCTGGTTTTCCAGTCTATGTGGGAAGGTAGGAGCCTAAGTTTGATAAGTGCTTGTTAACAAACCCAGATGGGTTCCATATGGACCGAACCATCCTCCCACTGTTTGTAATTTTTCACTTCCATGACTCTACTGAAACCCTGCTCAAACCCTCCCTTCTCCCTCATTCTCCTTTTAAAAGACCATTCACTTCTGAGTAAATACAAGTTGAACTCAAATCACACTGGACTCTTCTCACTATTGCTGTGGTATATTTCTAATTAAAATCAGTCCTTGCCACTTTAACTAGTGCCCAACTTTGTTTGCCTTTGACAGTTTTGGCCTCCACAACTTGGATCTGTATTGTAACCACCATTAGACCCTCCTCAGACATGACAACTGGACTTCTCAGCTGCATAGAGACCTTTGTATCATCTTCAAACTTCTTGTTCCTATGGTGGTAAGTCCAAGTCCTGATCTAATGCTCTGGACAAATGTCTGTTGAAGCATGATGAGGAACAATTTTGTTTCTTACAATTTTGAGTACATACTGGAACTAAGTTAGACAACCTCCCCACTCGCCCCAGACTTCTAATGAAAGGTATCTGCTTGAATGGATGTCCCTGATGGCTTCTTGTTTTGAGTAGGGCTCATACCCTGACTCCTGAGCTAGAACAAAGTTGTTTTTTTTTCTTCCTGCCTCTTTTTTCTAACTGGCATATAACATTATATTAATTTTAGGTGTACAACATAATGATTTGATACGTATTTTTTATTGTGAAAAGATTACTATAATACATTTAGTTAACATCCATCATACAAAGGTTTTTCTTGTGATGAGAATTTTTAAGATTTACTGTTTTAACAACTTTCAGATATACAGTACAGTACTGTTAACTGTAGTCACCATGCTGTATGTTATACCCTCACAACTTATTTATCTTATACCTGGAATTTTCTACCTTTTGATTATCCTCACCCATTTCACCTATCCCCAAACCTCCACCTCTGGCAACCACCAATTTATTCTGTCTATTGGTTTATTTATTTGTTTGTTTGTTTGTTTTAGATTTCACTTATAAATGAAATCATACAGTATTTGTCTTTCTCTGTTTGACTTATTCCACTTAGCTTCATGCCCTCAAAGCCCATCCATGTTGTCACAAATAGCAGGATCTCCTTTTTATGACCAAATACTATTTCACTGTGTGTATGAGTCTGTGTGTGTGTGTGTGTGTGTGTGTGTGTGTGTATTTTACCCATTTATGTGCCATTAGACACTTAGGTGGTTTCAATGTCTTGGCTATTGTATATAATACTGCAATAAACATGGGGGTACAGATATCTTTTCAAGATAGTAACTGCATTACTATTTCTTGTAAATACCCAGAAGTGGAATGCTGGATTATATGGCAGTTACATTTTTAATTTTTTGAGGGACCTCCGTACTGTTTTCCATAGTGGTTGCATCAAATTACATTCCCACCAAGTGCACGTGGGTTTCTTCTCTTCCACATCCTTGGCAATACTAGTTAGTTCTTGCCTTTTTGATAATTGCTATTTGCTATTTGATTCTGGTTCTTTTGATGTCTCTTTGTTCTCTATACTTAATCCTGCCTCTCCAATGGGAACTTCTCAGTTGTCCAAATACCCCCTACCTTAAACTCCAAGTGACAAAAATGCCACTACATCGCTAACTTTCTACTTCTTCTCTTGGTGTCAGTAACTGACTAAAAATAATGTGGAACTTCAGTGACTTCTTTGGGAAAGTTAAGATCCCCTCACACTAGCCCCTCTAAGGACTCTGTCTTTCCATTACCTCCACTCCTCCTTTTACCACTGTTTATCTTTTCTTCAGATCCTTTGTATCCTTTTGTATGTCTTCTTTCAAGTCTTACCTCCTCCACCCCTCTCTTTACTCCTGCCAGACATTTCCTTTCTGACTCCAGCTCCCAAAGGCCCTATATTCACTGGAACTTTAGGTGTTTTGCCCTATCAGGGGCTCTCAAAAATGTGCAGACTCCAAAAAGCAAAACTATCTGAGGCTGAAAAGAAAAAAAAAAAAACGAAATGGAAACAGAATGGATATTTTATTCACTCAGATAGGCTTTAGAGATGTCCAAAGAGCTGCTTCATGTCACCTTAGTCCCTCACCTAAAATGTATTCCACAGTCCTATAAGATAACATATAAGAGCACAGGAAACTTAAAAGTCTTTTCCATAAATATTGGTAAATAGTTTTACCCACATATTGAACAGATGACATTTAACATTTCCCATTTGCCCTAAACACATTTCCAATAAAAAATATAAAATGGAGCAAAAACAAAGAGAACCAACTCAGATATAAATTAGTGAGTTTTGTATTACTGCATTTATGCCTGACTCATGGCTAAAATTTTTGAAATGAAAATCATAAAGTCTCTATTTACATTTGTATGTATTTGTGTGTATGTGTGTGTGCAAGTGTATATTTTCTCTATCTTCTGACATTACTAATTAATTTATAAAATCCCTTAAGGGAGTTCTATCATAATTAGCTTAGGGAGAAATCAACACTTGTATAAATTAAATATTTCTAAATTCCAAAAATATAAGAACCAACTCAAATGTTTTACACATTTACATGGGTTGGGCAAATATTTGGTAAATAGGACTACTTTTTTAAAGTTTTTATTTTAATTCCAGTTAGTCAATATACAGTGTTATATTAGTTTCAGGTGTACAATATAGTGATTTAACAATTCCATATATTAATAAGAATACTTTGATATTGTTGATTTAATAATACAGGCATGTCCTCAGAGTTGTAAGCATTAAATATAATGCAAGCATACATTCTACTTTCATTTACTAGTCAAATAAACTAATATTATATACACTAGTGTTTAAGATTATACAAATGATGAAATTAATTTTAATAAAAGTGTATCATTATTCTGACAAACTTCATTTAAACAATAATTGCATTTTTATTTTTTATTATTTTTTTTTATTTTAGAGGGAGAGAATGCATGAGTGGAAAATAGGGATAGACAGAGACAGAGAGAGAGACAATCTTAAGTAGACTCCACACTCAGTGCAAGCCTGACATGGGGCTCAATCCCATGACCCTGAGATCATGACCTGAGCTGAAATCAAGAGTCAAACGCTCAACCGACTGAACCATCCAGATACCCCAACAATAATTGTGTTTTTAATATGTTTGCCTAAAAATATTTTCCAAAATATTTTGGTAACCTCCAAAATTAAGTAATTAGATATCCATTGAATAGCTAAATAATTTCCAGATAAGCTAGCATGCTGGAACTTTTATTATTAAGCGTAAGTTTAGGTTTATATACCATTAGCTTCCTATTTTTATATGGTACAAAGAAGATAAATATATTACGTTTTGTTGATAAACATGTTCTTGCTACATTAATGAATTTTAATACAAAACATATACCTCTAGAGACTGTGAGATAGTATATTCATAAAATTTGTTAATCTATTACAGTGTATTGATATATGACAATTTACAATTGTTTACTTTGTAGTTTTCCCTGTAAAATAAAGGATGCTAATTGTTATTATTTATAATCAATACATTAAAATAAAACTATTAGAAACAGTGAAAGAAAAACTTCATTACACAGAGTATGAAAGGCAACTTGGATGTGTTTTTACATGAAAAAAATATTAGGAATATAAGGTATGCATTTTTTGTTTGTTTAGGAAAAAATAAGAGTAATTTTGTCCTTAAGTAAAATGTGAAAAAAAAAAAAGAGAGAGATAGAACCTGAGTGGGTACAGAAGATTTCAGGTTTATGGGAGAAGAATTTTGTGCTGTGAGGTCAAAGCTGGATAAGATTAAATGGATATATTTATAAGATTCATTTTATTTATTTATTTATTTATTTATTTATTTATTTATTTATTTATTTTAGAGAAAGAGAGCGTGTGGGCTGGGGAGAGGGGCAGAGGAAGAGAGAGCAGGCTTAACATAGAGCCCAACACAGGGCTCAGTCCCATGACTCTGGGATCATGACCTGAGCCAAAAATCAAGAGTCAGATGCTCAATCAACTGAGCCACCCAGGAACCCCTCAAGCGTTTTATTTAAATTCCCGTTAATATACAGCGTAGTATTAGTCAGGTGTAGGATCTAGTGATTTAATCATTCCACACATCAGCCATTGCTCATCACAAGTGCCCCTCTTAATCCCCATCACCTATTTCAGTGATTCCCCCATGTACCACCCCTCCAGTAAGTCTTAGTGTGATCTGTATAGTTAAGAGTCTCTTTCCTGGTTTGTCTCTCCTTTTCCTCCCCAAAGTTCATCTGTTCCATTTCTTAAATTGCACATGTGAGTAAAATCATATGGCATTTATCTTTTTCTGACTGACTTGTTTCACTTATCATAAGCCTCTCCAGTTCCATCCACATAATTGCCAATGACAAGGTTCCATTCTTTTTAATAGCTGAATAATAATCGTGTGTGTGTGTGTGTGTGTGTGTGTGTGTACCACACCATCTTTGTTCATTTATCAGTAGATGGACATCTGGGCTCTTTCATCATTTGTTATTGTTGATAATGCTGCTACAAGCATACAGGTGCAGGTACCTCTTCAAATCAGTATTTTTGTATCCTTTGGGTAAATACCTAGAAGTACAATTGGTGGATTTCAGGGTAGTCCTATTTTTCACTTTTTGAGGAACCTCCTTAGTATTTTCCAGAGTGGTTGCACCAGTTTGCATTCACACCAACAGTACAAGAGGGTTCCCCTTTCTCTGCATCCTCACTAACATCTCTTCTTCCCTGGGTTGCTAATTTTAACCATTCTGACTTGTGTGAGGTTATATCTCATAGTTTTGCTTTGTATTTTCCTGATGATGAGTGATGTTGGGCATCTTTTCATGTGTCTGTTGGCCTTCTGTATGTATTTTTTGGAAAAATTTCTATTCATGACTTCTGCTCATTTTTTATTTGTGTTTTGGGTTTTAGTTTTATAAGTGCTTCATATATTTTAGATCCTAACCCTTTACCAGATATGTCATTTGCAAAAATCTCCTCCCATTTTGAAGGTTGCCTTTTAGTTTTGTTGATCATTTCCTTCACTCTGCAGAAGCTTTTTATTTTGATGAAGTCCCAATAGTTCACTTTTATTTTGTTTACCTTGCCTAAGGAGACATATCTAGTAAGAAGTTGCTACAGCCAATGTCAAAGAGGTTATTGCCTTTGTTCTTCTCTAGGATTTTGATGATTTCCTGGATCATATTTAGGTCTTTCATCCATTTTGAATCTATTTTTTGTATGTGTAAAAGTGGACCAGTTTCGGGGCGCCTGGGTGGCGCAGTCGGTTAAGCGTCCGACTTCAGCCAGGTCACCATCTCGCGGTCCGGGAGTTCGAGCCCCGCGTCGGGCTCTGGGCTGATGGCTCGGAGCCTGGAGCCTGCTTCCGATTCTGTGTCTCCCTCTCTCTCTGCCCCTCCCCCGTTCATGCTCTGTCTCTCTCTGTCCCAAAAATAAATAAAAACATTGAAAAAAAAATTAAAAAAAAAAAGTGGACCAGTTTCTTTCTTTTGAATTTTGTTTTCCATTTCCCCCCAAACCATTTATTGAAAATATTGTCTTTTTTTTTCATTGAATATTCTTTACTGCTTTAGCAAAGATGAGTTGACGATATAGTTGTGGGTTCATTTCTGGTTTTTTTATTGTGTTCCATTGATTGATGTGTGTGTGTGTGTGTGTGTGTGTGTGCGCCAATACAAGACTACATTGATCAACATAGGTTTGTAATGTAAATTGAAGTCCAGAATTGTAATGCATCCAGTCTTACTTTTCTTTTTCAAGAATGTCTTGGCTATTCAGGGTCTTTCATGGTTGCATACAAATTTTAGGATAGTTTGTTCCAGTTCTGTAAAAAATGCTGGTCATACTTTGCTAAGGATTGCATTGTATCTATAGATTGTTTTGGGTACTGTAGACACTTTAACCATAATGGTTCTTCCAATATATGAACATGGAATGTTTTCCCATTTCTTTATGTCATCTTCAGTTCCTTTAATCAGTGTTTTATAGTTTTCAAAATACAAATCTTTTTCTGCTTTGGTTGGGTTTTCCTAGGTATCTTATGGGTTTTTTGTGCAATTGTAAATGGGATTGATTCTTTGATTCCCCTTTCTGCTGCTTCATTATTGTATGGAAATACAACAGATTTCTGTATCTTGATTTTGTATCCTTCAACTTTACTGCATTCATGTATCAGTTCTGGCAAATTTTTGGAGCAGTCTTTTGGGTTTTCTGTATAGAATATCATTTCATCTGCAAAATGGTGAAAGTTTGATTTCTTCCTTGCCCATGTGGATACCGTTCTTTTTGTTGTCTGATTGCTGTGGCTAGAACTTCCACTACTATATTAAATAACAGTAGTGAAGGTGGTCATCCATGTTTTGTTCCTGACCACAGATAAAAAGCTCTTAGTATTTTTTTCCTGTTGAGGGTAATATTAGCTGTAGGTTTTTCATATATTGTCTTTAGGATGTTGAGATATGTTCTCTCTATCCCCACTTTGTTGAGAGTTTTTATTATGAATTGATCTTATACTTTGTGAAATAATTTTTCTGTATATATTAGAGGATCATATTATACTTTTCCTTTCTTTTATTAATGTGTTGTATCATGTTGATTGATTTGTGGATATTGAACCCACTTAATCATGCTGAATGATTCTTTTAATGTGCTGTTAAATTTGATTTGCTAGTATTTTATTGGGAATTTCTCCATTCATGTTCATCCAGGCATTGGCCAATAGTTACTTTTTTTAAGTGGAGTCTTTGTCTGGTTTTGAAATCATGGTACCGCTAGCCTCATATAATATTTTAGAAGTTTCTTCCATTTATATTTTTGGGGATACTTTGAGAAGTACAGACATTACTTCATCTTTAAGTGTTTCGTATAATTTGTCTACGAAGCCATTTGCCCTGCACTTTTGTTTTTTGGGAGATTTTTGATTACTGATTTGGTTTCTATGCTGATTATCAGTCTGTTCAAGTTTTCTATTTCTTCTTGTTACAGTTATGTTTCTACAAATTGACCCATTTCTTCCAGAATGTGGAATTTGTTGGCATACAGTTTTTCATAATATACTCATAATTTTTTTGTACTTCTGGGGCATTGTTATTTCTCCTGTCTCATTTGTGATTTCATTTATTTTGGTCCTTTCTCTGTTCTCTGATAAGTCTGGCTAAAGGTTTATCAATTTTATTTTATTATAAATTTTATATATTTTATTATAGGACCAGCTGCTGGTTTCTTTGATCTCTTATATTTTTTAATTCTACATATTTTATTTCTGCTATAATCTTTATTATGTCCCTTCTTCTGCTGGCTTTGTTGTTCTTTTTCTAGCTACTATATGTATAACATTAAGTTGTTTATTTGAGTTTTTTTTTTACTTTTTTTTTAATTTAGGTTTAAGTTAGTTCACATATAGTATTGTATTGTTTTCAGGACTAGAATTTAGTGATTCATCACTTACATATAACACCCAGTACTCATCCCAACAAGTGCTCTCTTAATGCTCATCATCCATTTAGCCCATCTTCCCACACACCTCCCCTCCAGCACTCCCTCTTATGGTTTGCCTCCCTCTCTGTTTTTTTTTTTCTTTCCCTTCCCTTGTTTATCTATTTTGTTTCTTAAATTCCACATATTTGTGAAATCGTATGATATTTGCCTTTCTCTGACTGACTTATTTCGTTTTGCATAATACACTCTAGTCCCATCTATGTTGTTGCAAATGGCAAGATTTCATTCTTTTTATTGCTGAGTAATATTACATTGTGTGTGTGTGTGTGTGTGTGTGTGTGTGTGTGTGTGTCTTATCAATTCATCAGTCGATGGACATTTGGGCTCTTCCCATAACTTGGCTATTGTTGATAGTACAACAAATCAGTGATATAGAAGATAAAATTATGGAAAATAATGAAGCTGAAAAAAGAGGGAAACAAAGGCAAAGTGTCATGATACAAAACTTAGAGAACTTGATGACTTATTAAAGAGGAATAACATTCATATTATAAGAGTCACATAAGATTAAGAGAGAAAATAGGGGCAGGTTTATGTGAACAAATTATAGCTGAAAACTTCACTACCCAAGGAAGGTTGCAGACATCAGAATCCAAGAAGCACAGAGAACTCCCATTAAATTCAGCAAAAATCAACCATCATCAAGGCATAGCATAGTCAAATTCACAAAATACACAGAGAAGGTAAGAATCATGAAAGCAGCAAGGGAAAAAAAGTCATTAACCTACAAGGAAAGATAGAACAGGTTAACAGAAGATTTGTCCACAGAAACTTGGAAGGCCAGAAAAGAGTAGCAGGATATATTCAACCTGCTGAATGGGAAAAATATGCAGCCAAGAATTTTTTATCCAGCAAAGCTGTCATTCAGAATAAAAGGAGAGATAGTTTTTCAGACAAACAAAAACTAAAGGAGCACATGACCACTAAGCCAGCCCTGTAAGAAATTTTAAGGGGGACTGTTTGAGTGGAAAAACCAAACCAAACCAAACCAAAGCAAAACAAAACAAAGAGACCACAAGTGACAAAGACTAGAAAGGACCAGAGAACATAACCAGAACAACAACTATGGCACTAAATTAATATCTTTCAATAAAAACTCTGAATGTAAATGGACTAAGTGTTCCAATCAAAGGACATAGGGTATCAGAAATGGTGAAAGAAATAAGATCCATCTCTATACTGCCTACAAGAGACTCATTTTAGACCTAAAGACACCTGCAGATTGAAAGTGAGGGGATGGAGAGCAATCTGCCATGTTAATGGATGTTAAAAGAA
This sequence comes from Lynx rufus, assembly GCF_022079265.1. Classification (NCBI taxonomy): domain Eukaryota; kingdom Metazoa; phylum Chordata; class Mammalia; order Carnivora; family Felidae; genus Lynx; species Lynx rufus. The sequence goes on along the minus strand of NW_025814836.1, from coordinate 5,342,787 downwards.
GTCCAGAGTAGCTGTACTTACATAAGACAAACTAGATTTTAAACCAAAGACTATAATAAGAGATTAAGAAGGGCATTATATCATCATTAAGGGGTCTGTCCACTTAGAAGTTCTAACAATTATAAATATTTATGTCCCCAACTTGGAAAAACCCAAATATGCAAGTCAATTAATTAAAAACATAAAGAAACTGGGGCACCTGAGTGGCTCAGTTGGTTGAGCATCATAATCTTTGGCTCAGGTCATAATCTTGCAGCTTGTGGGCTCAAGTCCCACGTCAGGCTCTGTGCTGAAAGCTCAGAGTCTGGAGCCTGCTTCAGATTCTGTGTCTCCCTGCCTCTCTGCCCCTCACCTGCTCAGGCTCTGTCTCTCTCTCAAATATAAAATAAAACATAAAAACTTAAAAAAAATAAAGAAACTAATTGATAATAATACCATAATAGTAGGGAACTTTAACACCCCACTTACAACAATAGATAGAGCATCTAGGCAGAAAATCAACAAGGAAATAATTGGTTTGACTGTCACACTGGACCAGATGGACTTAACAGATATATTCAGAACATACCATCCTAAAGAAACATTTCTTCTTGAGCACACATGGAAAATTCTCCAGAATAGATCACATACTGGGTAACAAATCAGAAGTACAAAAAATCAAGATCATACCATGTGTATTTTCAGGCAGCACTATGAAAGTTGAATTTTTAATGTCTTATCTATTTTTGAGACAAAGAGAGATAGAGCATGAGTGGGGGAGGGGCAGAGAGAGAGGAGACACAGAATCCTTAGCAGGCTCCAGGCTCTGAGCTGCAGCACAGAGCCTGATGTGGGGCTCAAATCCATGAACCGTGAGATCAAGACCTGAGCCGAAGTTGGACGCTTAACTGACTGAACCACCCAGGCACCCCAACACTATGAAATTTGAAATCAACCACAAGAATAAAATTGGAAATACCACCAATACTTGCAGACTAAAGAACATCCTACTAAGGAATTTTTGGGTTAAACAAGAAATTGAAGAGGAAATTAAAAATTACATGGAAGCCAATGAAAATGAAAACATATATTCAAAATCTTTGGGATGCAGCATAGGCAGTCATAAGAGGAAAGTATAACACAATCCAGTCCTTCCTAAATCCTTCCTAAAGAAGGAAAAAATGTCACAAATATTTGAGATTTCTCTTGCTTCCTAGGTAGCCCTGTATTCCTATATACTTTATCTTCTTAAGACCAATTTTGCTGGATCTCAAAGGTTTGATTGCCATGTTTTTATTTTTATTTTTCCATGTATTTTTGTATTTCTTCTTTAATTTCTTGGTCAACCCATTGATTCTTTAGTAGAATATTATTTAACATCCATATGTTTGTGGTCTTTCCAAATTTTTTCTTGTGGTTGACCTCAAATTTCATAGGGTTGTGGTCACAAAATATGCATTGTATGATCTCATTTTTTTGTACTAATTGAGGTCTGATTTTTGACCTATTCTGTGATATATTTTGAAGAATGTCCCATGTGCAGTTGGAAGGAATTTGTATTCTGCTGCTTTAGGGTGAAATGTTTTGAACATATCTTTTGAGTTCACCTGATCCAGTGTGTCATTCAAAGGCATTGTTTCTTTGCTGATTTTTTGCTTAGATGAACTGTCCATTGTTGTAAATGGGGTGTTAAATTCTCTACTGAAAGAGCGGACCTATGCCGGCCGATTCCATCTTGTTCTGTGTCCTCCACCTTGAGTGACTATGTCCCCGACATGCCCCCTTTCCAGGAAAATCACAGAAACCTCAAACCATGCCTCCTCCCCTTGAGTAACCTCCCGCTCACCCATTGAAACTTCTCAATCAAAACACACCCAGCAACCTGCGTAACAGGACTCCAAACCTTCCCCAGCCAATCGGCCGAGGCCACGACCCTTCCCCAGCCAATCAGCTGAGGCCACAGCCGTTACCTCACCAACTGCCCCTAGACCCCTATAAAACCTTTGTGCTTTTGAAACTTGCTCTCTCTCCCTGGCATCTCACTGATGCGTCCATGCAGGTAGGGGATTGAGCTCGAGTTAGCTTGAATAAAGGCTCTTTGCTTTTGCATCGGACTCGGCTCCCTGGTGGTCTTTGGGGATCACAAATTCTGGGCATAACACCTACTATTATTGTATTATTATTGATGAGTTTCTTTATGTTTTTGATGAATTATTTTATACATTTGTGAGTTTCAAGTTGGAGGCATAAATATTTACAATTGTTAGACTTTCTTGTTGGGTAATCCCCTTATTATGATACAGTGTCCTTCTTCATCTCTTGTTACAGTCTTTGGTTTATAATCTAGTTTGTCTGATATAAATTTTGCTACTCTGGCTTTATTTTTGACATCCATTTGCATGATATATGTTTTTCCATCACCTCTTATTTATTTATTTATTTATTTATTTATTTATTTATTTATATGGAATTTATTGTCATATTGGTTTCCATACAACACCCAGTGCTCATCCCAACAGGTGACCTCCTCAATGCCCATCACCCACTTGCTCCTCCCTCCCACCCTCCATCAATCTTCAGTTTATTCTCAGTCTTTAAGAGTCTTATAGTTTTCCTCCTGCCTCTCTAACTTTTTTTTCCCCTTCCCCTCCCCCATGGTCTTCTATCAAGTTTCTCAAGATCCACATAAGAGTGAAAACATATAGTATCTGTCTTTCTCTGTATGACTTATTTCATTTAGCATAACACTCTCCAGTAATCATCACCTCACTTTTAATATGCAGGTGTCTTTAGCTCTAAAATGAGTCTTTTGTAGGCATGATAGAGATGGATCTTGTTTTTCTTTCCTTAATCCATTCTGACACCTTATGTCTTTTTATTGGAGCATTTAGTACATTTAAATTCAGAATAATTATTGATAGATGTGTATTTAGTGCTATTTTATTATTTTTGTTGTTGTTCTTTTCTTGGAGACTTTTTCTGCTCCTTTCTAGCCTTTGTTACTTTTATTTTTCCTTCCTACTCAAAGAGTCCCCTTTAGTATTTCCTGTAAGTCTTGTTTAGTGATCACAAATTCCCTTATTTTTTGTTTAGGAAACTCTTTATCTCTCCTTCTTTTCTGATTGATAGCCTTGATGGATAGAGTATTCTTAGCTGCATGTTTTTCCCATTCAGCATGTTAAATATATCATGCCACTCCCTTCTGGCTTGCTAAGATTCTGTGGAGATATCTTCAGCTAGTCTTATGGGTCTTCCCTTGTAAGTTAATGACTTCTTTTGTTTTGTTGCCTTTAGGATTTTTTTTTTCTATTTTGCAAATTTAAATACAATACGTTTTGGTGTTACCCTGCTTTTGTTGATTTTGATGGGAGTTCTCAGTGTCTCCTGGGTTTGGATGTCTGTTTCTTTCCCCAAATTAAGCAAGTATTCAGCTATTATTTCTTCAAATATGCCTTCTGTCCACTTTTTTTTTCTTTTTCTTCTGGGACTCCTATTATATGAATGTTAATTACATTTGATGGAGTCACTGAGTTCCCTAAGTCTACTTTCATGATCCATAATTCTTCTTTCTCTTTTGTTCAGCTTTATTATTTTCGATAATTTTCTCTTCTATATGACTTATTTGTTTCTGTTTCTTCTATTCCTGTGGCCATTAACTCCATTGTTTTTGAATTTCAGTTATTGCATTGTTCGTTTCTGCCTGATGATTTTTTTAACCTTTATTGTCTGTGGTAGGGTCTCTCTGATGTCTTCCATGATTTTCTCAAGCCCAGCGAGTATCCTTATTATTTCTGTTTCAATTCTCAGGCATATTACTTATATCTGTTTTGATTAGATCTCTGGCTGTGACCTTTTCTTCTTTCTTTGGGGGTGAATTCCTTCACCTTTGCATTTTGTCTAGGTCTCTCTTTCTTCTATTTGTTAGAAAAGCCTGTTATATTTCCTACTGCTGAGAGTAATAGACTTATGAATAGGTTGTATACCATCCATGGCCTTGTGCTTCAGGGAGTGTCTGTGTTGTGTGATGCATGCACTCTGTTGCTGTTTTGGCCACTCTGTCCCTCGGGTCTGTCATATGTGCAGGCTCTTCTTGCTTGCACTGTGCAGTGTTTGGACTTTGGCAAGAATGTGGTAAGTCTTAACTAGGAGAACTCTGATCTGCTTGTTAAATGAAATATCATGGTATTTTCTCTAGAACTGAAGCCTTGAAGAACTCAATGGTCAGTAGATGTGCGTGTGGAGTTTCTGCTGGCCTTCAGAAGAAGGGGCCCACTGGTCTGGCCCTTAGGCACACCTGCCCATGAAAAACAGTACCAGCAGAGTACAGGGGGGCAGGACTTGGTGTAAACAGATTAGGCAGCCAGTTTTGATGCCATGCTGCTTACTGAATTTGGTTTAAGCAGAGCGGCAAGGGAGGGAAATGGGATGCAGCAAATGCAATCCTAAGGGGAAAATACACTAAAATCCAGGCCTATCTAAAGAAACAGAAAAATCCCACTTCTCCAAAGAAGACATCCAGATGGCCAACTGACACATGAAAAAATGCTCAACATCACTCATCATCAGGGAAATACAAATCAAAACCACAATGAGATACCACCTGACACCTGTCAGAATGGCTAACATTAACAACTCATGCAACAACAGATGTTGGTGAGGATGTGGAGACAGAAGATCTCTTTTGCATCGTTGGTGGCAATGCAAGCTGGTGCAGCCACTCTGGAAAATAGTATGGAGGTTTCTCAAAGAACTAAAAATAGAACTACCCTATGACCCAGCAATTGCACTACTAGGCATTTATCCAAGGGATACAGGTGTGCTGTTTCGAAGGGACATATGCACTTCCATGTTTATAGCAGCACTATCAACAATAGCCAAAATATGGAAAGAACCCAAAAGTCCATTGATGGATGAATGGATAAAGAAAATGTGGTATATATATATATATATATATATACACAATGGATTATTACTCAGCAATCAAAAAGAATGAAATCTTGCCATTTACGACTACGTGGATGGAACTGGAGGGTATTATGCTAAGTGAAATTAGTCAGAGAAAGACAAATATCATATGACTTCACTCATATGAAGACTTTAAGAGACAAAACAGATGAACATAAGTGGAGGTTTCGGAAACAAAAATAAATAAAAACAGGGAGGGGGACCAAACAAAAGAGACTCATAAATATGGAGAACAAACTGAGGGTTGCTGGGGGGGTTGTGGGAGGGGGTATGGGCTAAATGGGTAAGGGGCATTAAGGAATCTACTGAAATCATTGCTTCGCTATATACTAATTTGGATATAAATTTTAAAAAATAAAAAATAAAGTTAAATTATTAAAGAAAAAGCTAGACCGAGAAAAAAAGAAAGAACCAAAGAAAGAAAGAAAGAGAAAAATCCCAAACACAAAACCTAACCTCACACCTAAATGAACTAGAAGCAGAACAGAAAATAAACCCCCAGGCTAGCAGAAGAAGAGAAATAAAGATTAGAGCAGTTATAAACAATATAGAATTTTAAAAAAAGAACAGATCAATGAATCTAAGAGCTCATTTTTTTAATAAAAAATAAACAAATTTGATAAACCCCTAGTCAGACTTCTCAGAGAGAGAGAGAGAGAGACAGAGAGACAGAGAGAGGACCCAAATATACAAAAAATGAAAAAGGACAGATCACAACCAACACCACAGAAATACAAAGAATTATTAGAGAATGCTATCATAAATTGTATGCCAACAAACTGGAAAACCCGGAAGAAATGAACAAATTCCTCGACATCCACACACTACCAAAACTCACATGGGAAAAAATTGAAAATTTGAATAGACCCATTACCACCTAAGAAATTGAATCAGTTACCAAAAATCTCCAAACAAATAAGAGTCCTGGGTCAGATGACTTCCCAGGGGAACTCTACCAGTCATTTAAAGCAGAGTTAATACCTATCTTTCTCAAGCTGTTGCAAAAAATAGAAATGGAAGGAAGGCTTTTAGACTCATTCCTTGATTCCCAAACCAGACAGCAATCCCACAGAAGAGGACAATTATAGGCCAATACCCCTGATGAACATGGATGCAAAAATTCTCAACTAGATACTAGCAAATCGAGTTCAATGGTATATTGAAAGAATTTTTCACCATGATCAAGTGGGATTCATTCCTGAGGTACAGGTTCAATATTTGCAAATCAATCAATGTGATATATCACATTAATTGAAGAAAGGATAAGAACCATATGATCCTGTCAATAAACGCAGAAAAAACATTTAACAAAATCCAGCACCCATTCTTAATAAAAACCATGAAGAAAGTCGGGATAGAATGAACATACCTTAACATCATAAAAGCCATATATGAAAAGCCCACAGTTAACATTATCCTCAATGAGGAAAGACTGAGATCTTTCCTCCTGAGATCAGAAACATGATGGGGACGTCCACTCTCACCACTGTTGTTTAACATAGTGTTAGAAGTCCTAGCCTCAGAAATCAGACAACAAAATGAAATGAAAGCATCCAAATTGGAAAGAAGTCAAACTTTCCCTTTTTGCAATTACATGATTCTCTACATGAAAACCCAAATGGCTACACCAAAAAGCTGCTAGAACTGACACGTGAAATCAGCAAAGTTGCAGGATACAAAATCAATGCACAGAAATAAGTTGCATTTCTATACACCAATAATGAAGAAACAAAAAGAGAAATCAAGAAATTGATCCCATTGACAATTGCACCAAGAACCATAAAATACATATGAGTAAACCTAACCAAAGATGTAAATGTCTGTATACTAAAAACTATAGAAAAATTATAAAAGGAATTGAAGTAGACACATAGAAATGGGAAAAAATTCCACACTCATGGATTGGAAGAATGAAAATTGTTAAAATTTCAATGCTACCCAAAGCACATTCAATTCAATCACAATCAAAATTGCACTGACATTCTTCTCAAAGCTAGAATAATCTTAAAATTTGTATGAAACCACCAAAGACCCTGAATAGCCAAAGTAATTTGAGAAAGAAAAAACAAAGCAGATCACAATCCTGGACTTTTGCCTCTACTACAAAGCTGTAATCATCAAGACAGTATGTTATTGGCACAAAAACAGACACATAGACCAATGGAATAGAATAGAGAACCAGAATTGGACCCACAGTTGTATGGCCAACTAATCTTTGACAAAGCAAGAAAGAGTATCCAATGGAAAAAAAGCCTCTTTAGCAAATGGTGTTGGGAGAACTGGAAAGCAACATGCAGAAGAATGAAACTGGACCACATTATTACCCCACACACAAAAATAAACTCAAAATTAAAGAAAGACCTAATTGTGAGACAGCAAACCATTAAAATCCTGGAGGAGAAAACACACAACAACCTCTTTGACATTAGATGCAGTCATTTCTTGCTCAACACGTCTCTGAAGGCAAGGTAATTAAAAGAAAAAATGAACTATTGGGACCTCATCAAGATAAAAACCTTCGCACTGCAAAGGAAACAATCAATAAAACTAAAAGGCAACTGAAAGAATAGAAGAAGATATTTGCAAGTGACATATCAGATAAAGGGTTAGTATCCAAAATCTATAAAACACTTACCAAATTCAACACCTGAAAAACAAATATTCCAGTGAATAAATGAGCAGAAGACATGAATAGACACTTTTCCAAAGAATACATTATGAAGACCAACAGACACATGAAAATGTGCTCAACATCACTCACCATCAGGAAAATACAAATCAAAACTTCATTGAGATACCACCTCACACCAATCAGAGTGGCTAAAATTAAAAACTCAGGCAACAACAGATGCTGGAGAGGATGTGGATAAATGGGAACCCTCTTGCACTGTTGTTGGGAATGCAAACTTGTGCAGCTGCTCTTTAAAACACTGTGGAGGTTCCTCAAAAAATTAAAAATAGAATTACCCCATGACCCAGCAATAGCGCTACTAGGAATTTATCCAAAGAATACAGGAGTGCTGAATCATAGGGACACATGTACCCCAATGTTTATAGCTGCACTTTCAACAATAGCCAAATTATGGAAAGAGCCTAAATGTCCATCAACTGATGAATGGTAAAGAAGATGTGGTTTATAAATACAATGGATTACTACTTGGCAATGAGAAATAATGAAATCCTGCCATTTGTAACAATGTGGATTGAACTGGAGGGTATTATGCTAAGTGAAATAAGTTAGTCAAAGAAAGACAGATATCGTATTTTTTCACTCTATGTGAAATGTGAGAAACTTAACAGAAGACCATGGGGGAAGAGAAGGGGAAAAATAGTTTCAAACAGAGAGGAAGACAAACAATAAGAGACTCTTAAATGCAGAGAACAGACTGAGGGTTGATGAGGATGGGACAGGGGCGAGGGGATAATAAGTGAAGGACATTGTTGGGATGAGCACTGGGTGTAGTATGTAAATGATTAATCATGGGAACCTACCCCCAAAACCAAGAGCACACTGCAAACACTGTATGTTAGCCAAATTGACAATACATTATATTTTTTAAAAAGAAAAAAATTGTGTGTCTTCATTATGTGTGATGATGGCAACTCTAAAGATATGCAATTTTATTGAAAATGTTGTCCAAAATTAGAAACAGCCCAGATACCCATTGATAGAAGAATGGATAAACCAACTGTAGTATATTTAGACAGTGGAAACTTGATTAGCATTAGAAAGGGACAAAGTACTTATACATAACACAACATGGCTGCATATTGAAAGCCTCATTCTTACTAAAAGAATCTAGACATACAAGAGCACAGATTATATGGTTCCCATTTATATGAAGTTCTAAAACAGGCAAAACCAATCTATGGCCAAAGACCACCAGAACAGTGGTTGCCTCTGGAATGGATTTGGGGCAGGGGCCAACAAGGAAATGATATCAGAGAACTTTTTGGGTAATTGTAATGTTCTGTATCATTTTGTTAAATTAATTAATTTATTTACTTATTAATTTACATCCTAGTTAGTTAGGATATAGTGCAACGATTTCAGGAGTAGATTCCTTAATGCCCTTATCAATTTAGCCCATCCCCCTTCCCACAACCCCTCCAGCAACCCTCTGTTCTCTATATTTAAGAGTTTGCCCCAGTCCCTGTTTTCATATTATTTTTGTTTCCCTTCCATTATGTTAATCGGTTTTCTATCTTAAATTCCTCATATGAGTGAAGTCATATGATATTTGTCTTTCTCTGACTAATTTCGCTTAGCATAATACCCTCTAGTTCCATCCACATGGTTACAAATCGCAAGATTTAATTTTTTTTGTTTGCTGAGTAATCCTCCATTGTGTGTGTGTGTGTGTGTGTGTGTGTGTGTGTGTGTGTATCACACCTTTATCCATTCATCTGTTGATGGACATCCAGGATCTTTCCATACTTTGGCTATTTTTGATAGTGCAGCTGTAAACATTGGGGTGCATGTACCCCTTTGAAATAGCACAGCTGTATACCTTGGATAACTACTTAGTAGTGCAATTTCTGGGTCGAGGGGAGTTCTGTTTTTAATTTTTTGAGGAACCTCCAAACTGTTTTCCAGAGCAGCTGCACCAGTTCACATTCCCACAAGCAGTGCAAAAGAGATCCTCTTCTCTGCCTCCTCACCAACATCTGTTGTTGCCTGAGTTGTTAATGTTAGCCATTCTGATGGGTGTGAGGTGGTTAAAGATATTCCTTCTTATATTTGATGACGACAACTCTAAAGGTATGCCTTATTTATTTTGCCAACAATTTTTAAATCTAGTTTTATTTACCAAAGATTATGCCAGGTCATAGGAACTTAAGAAAAATTGGATTTGTGTTAAAATTTCATATATATTTAGGATACTTACTTAATTTTTTTTGATATGAAATTTATTGTCAAGTTGGTTTCCATACAACACCCAGTGCTCATCCCAACAGGTGCCCTCCTCAATACCCATCACCGACCCTCCCCTCCCTCTCACCCCCCATCAACCCTCAGATTGTTCTCAGTTTTTAAGAGTGTCTTATAGTTTGGCTCCCTCCCTCTCTAACTTTTTTTTTCCTTCCCTTCCCCCATGGTCTTCTGATAAGTTTCTCAGGATCCACATAAGAGTGAAAACATATGGTATCTGTCTTTCTCTGTATGACTTATTTAACATAGTATAACACTCTCCAGTTCCATCCACTTTGCTACAAAAGGCCATATTTCATTCTTTCTCATTGCCACATAGTATTCCACTGTATATATAAACCACAATTTCTTTATCCATTCATCAGTTGATGAACATTTAGGCTGTTTTCATAATTTGGCTCTTGTTGAAAGTGCTGCTATAAACATTGGGGTACAAATGCCCCCATGCACCAGCACTCCTGTATCCCTTGGGTAAATTCCTAGCAGTGCTATTGCTGGGTAATAGGGTATATCTCTTTTTAATTTTTTGAGGAACCTCCACAGTGTTTTCCAGAGTGGCTGCACCAGCAAAAATGAACTATCAGGACCTCATGAAGATAAAAAGCTTCTGCACTGAAAAGGAAACAATCAACAAAACTAAAAGGCAACCAATGGAATGGGAAAAGATATTTACAAATGACATATAGGACAAAGGACTAGCATCCAAAATCTATAAGGAACTCACCAAACTCCACACCTGAAAAACAAATAATCCAGTGAAGAAATGGGCAGAAAACATGAATAGACACTTCTCTAAAGAAGACATCCAGATGGCCAACAGGCACATGAAAAGATGCTCAACATCGCTCCTCATCAGGGAAATACAAATCAAAACCACACTCAGATACCACCTTATGCCAGTCAGGGTGGCTAAAATGAACAAATCAGGAGACTATAGATGCTGGAGAGGATGTGGAGAAACAGGAACCCTCTTGCACTGTTGGAGTGATACTTAATTTAAAGAAATAATTTATCTCTAAGTTTATGTGACTAGAACTTCTTTATAGGGTTTATAAATTAATTTGGTAATATCATCCATAGGTAGGAATATGTCACCTAGGCATAAACATATGCACTCATGTGTACATAAATGTATATAAACATACAGACATTCCAACAGAGATCTTACGGCTTTTATTTTAAAATATGAGGTGAGGGGTGTCCGGATGGTTCAGTGGGTTAAGCATCAAACTTTTGATTTTGGCTCAGGTCATGATATCACACTTGGTTAGTTCACGCCCCTCATAGGGGTCTACTCTGGAAGCATGGAGCCTGCTTGGAATTCTCTTTCCCCCTCTCCCTGGCCTTCCCCCATTCATATGCTCATGCACGTTTTCTCTCTCTCAAAATAAAAAAATAAATTAAAAAAAAGACTAAAAATAAATAAATAAATAAATAAATAAAATGTGGGATCAGCAAAACATAGTAATACAGTTGACCCAGTTTGTCTGCACTTTATATTTTTATCTAAATTGTTCTGACATGACACAAAGTATGGTTACCTGTTTATCAATATTTGTGGAGAAGCCCTTTAAAATGATCTTTTGCCCTGACAAAAAATCCTATGCAGTTTCTGGATTCAACTTAATCAGTGCCTGAAAGGATATTTAGCTGCTCTCTGGGTGTCTCCAAAGCGTATCATAGACAAAACATCCAGTTCTCTTCCAAATAGCATTTTGTTCTTTTTTTCAGCCTCAGATGATTGCTTTTGTGGATCCATAACCCCTTGAGAGCCCTCAAGGAATGGCAGTAGGCTTAAAGCTCAAGTGAATAGGGGCTAACATGAGAAGGGAAAACTCTGGCAAGCTGAACAGAGAGAGGTGTTGTGGTAAGGGTTATAAAGAGGACATATCAAAGGATTCAAGAACAATTGGAGTAAGATTCAAAGCAGTAAAAGGAGAAAGCAGAAAAAAACTGATGTGAAGGGAGAAGTTTTAGAAAAGCTAGTTTGAATAGACATTAAATTTTCCCTACGATTGATTAAAGTTCCAAATTATCCTTAGTAAAATCATAATAACAGCATGGAATCAGAATTAGGAATATTTTCAGTGAGAGTTCAAGAAAGAGGCTTTCAATACACTGACAAGCTACCAGGTTCTTAACTATGAATATCTTTACATGTAAGGAAAGAGAAATTTGGGACTTTTAACTTAGTTTCTTTTAGCCTGGCACTTAAACCTGTTTCTTACACAGGTGCTTGCTGTGTACTCTTATTCAGAGTTTAACAAACAAAGAAACCTAGCATTCTGTACTGCCTTTCTTTGGGACCCTAACATATCTTCTAATTAGAACCCAAATTTTTAGAAGCAAACTTTATCCATACCAGCTTTAAGGATATTTCTGAAGCAATTGTTTAGGAGTCAGTCACTAATGGATCCTTGATCAAATAGGAGTGAAGATAAATGTTTCAAAAGTGCACACTCAGGGTCCTGGGGGATGGTCTGGAGGTCTAAAAATGTACCTGACCTTATCTGAGTCTCATAACATCATCATCATCATCATCATCATCAAAACAGATCCAGACATTAGTTAAAGTAATAAAAACATACATTATCCAGGACTATGACAATAGAGGGAGAGAAACCTCTTTACAGAATTGGGTTCAATTATAAATACATCAGGAGCAAGTGGTAGTTTTTAGCCAGGAAGCCTGGTGGGTGTCTGTAAATGAAAAATTACTAAAAGAAAACATCAAGGCTAAAGGAGTTGTTGACTAATCTACCCACAGGAGTCTTGGTGAATATAGGGAAGGCTTATTTTACACATCCTTGTAGATGGTGGAGGATAAGGAACTTGTTCAGACAATGACAATGCTCAGATATGGAGGAAGAAAGACTTTTGCTAAACTGACATAGCTAAGGATTTTACAGTGGATAGGTGGGCCTATGGGAAGGCTTAGGAGCCTAATATCTGGTGAATAAAAGAATCTGCGTTATTAGCAAATCAAAATAAAACAACTGATCCACAGTGGAAGTGAGAAAGAATATGTCTAGAATACAGAACATCACTTAGACATTCTCTTAGTATTAACATGTTCTAAGATTAAGGGCAACGTAAAATTGATAACATAATCCAAGCAGGACAAGTATACTATAGTCCAGATGCTTCAGAAATAAAAATTCAGGTTAACCCATCAGGTAAAGGACCATCCTGAATCATTCCTTCCAGTTCAAGAATGCATAATTAGAGTAGCATACTTAATAGCTGTAAGAATTAACATTTATTTCCTGACCTGCAGAATGAGGCTATTATGGGAAAGGCCACATGGAAGCCATAATTATTACCTTTACCTAGGAAGATAGTAAATCAAAAACAATACCTAACATTCCTTTAGGGATTGCAGAGATACTTGCCAACATCAAAGATGCAAGATGCAAGAGTGGTGATTTCCATCACATCCACATTCAATATTTCTATTTGGCTTTGAGGTACAGAGGTTGATCTGTGTAAGAAAAAGAATGGATTATTACTAGCTTAACCAAGTAGTGATCCTATGGTAGCTGCTATGCCAGTTGTAATTTCATTTCTTGAGCAAATTCACATACCTTCTCGTACCCAGTATGAAGCTATATCTTTTTATCTATCTTTCCATAAAGCCCACCAGTAACAATTTCTTTAATTATTCAAGGACAAAAAATATATTCATGGTCATACTTTAGAGGTATATTAACTCTCCAGCCTAATCACAGTTTAGTTCTTCAGGGATCTTGGTTTCCTCTTCCTTACAAAGATACTACATTGATATATTGCACTGATGACTTTATATTGATTGGACCTACTGAGCAAGCAGGAATATAAACTTCTTGATAAAACATTTGAATTTTAGCTGGTATAGAATATAGCAAATAAAATGCAAGCCTGTACTAACTCAGTGATATTTTTAGGAGTCCTGTGGTATAGGGATTGCCCAGATCTCCTATGTAAAGTGAAGGGTAAGTTCTTTCAATGTGTGTGTGTGTGTGTGTGTGTGTGTGTGTGTGTGTGTGTATGTGTGTATATGTATTTAAATTCCAGTGTAGTTAACACACAGTGTTGTATTAGTTTCAAGTCTACAATATAATGACTCAACAATTCCATATATTACTAAATGGTCACCAAGAGAAGTGTTCTCTTATTCCCCTTCACCTATTTTGCACATTCTCCTACTCAGTTCCCCCACAGTAACCACTGTTTGTTATTTACAGTTAACAGTCTGCTTTTTTTTCATTTTTCCCCTTTGTTCGTGTTTTTTTTCCACGTATGAATGAAATTATATGGTACTTGTGTCTCAGACTACTTCATTTTGCTTAGAACTATACTCTCAAACTAAGAACAAACTGAGGGTTGATGGGGGTGGGAGGGAGAGGAGGGTGGCAGATGGGTATTGAGGAGGGCACCTTTTGGGATGGGCACTGGGTGTTGTATGGAAACCAATTTGACAATAAACTTCATATTAAGAAAACAAAGAACTATACTGTCTAGATTCACCTATTTTGTTTCAAATGGTAAGATTTAATTCTTTTTTATGGAGAAACAATACTCTCCTGTGTGTGTGTGTGTGTGTGTGTGTGTGTGTGTGTGTGTGGTGTAACATCTTCCTTATACATTCATCTATTGATGCACATTTGGGCTTCTTCTAAAATTTAGCTATTGTAAGCAATGTCACAGTAGTCAGGGTTGTGGATATTCCCTCAACTTAGTGTTTTTATATACTTTGGGTAAAAAACCAGGAGTGCAATTACAGGATCATATGTAGTTCTACTTTTAATTTTCATTTTCTTCCTTTTTATATTGTTGTTTAATTACACTATAGTTGACATACAGTGTTATATTAGATTCAGGTATACAATAAAGAAATTCAACAACTCCACACATCACCCAACAGGTATTGTCCTTAATAGCTGTCACATATTTAATACATATGCCCACCCCACCCCCCTAGAAACCATCAGTTTTCTTTTTTTTTAATTTTTTTTTCAACGTTTATTTATTTTGGGGACAGAGAGAGACAGAGCATGAACGGGGGAAGGGAGGGGCAGAGAGAGAGGGAGACACAGAATCGGAAACAGGCTCCAGGCTCTGAGCCATCAGCCCAGAGCCTGACGCGGGGCTCAAACTCATGGACCGCGAGATCGTGACCTGGCTGAAGTCGGACGCTTAACCGACTGCGCCACCCAGGCGCCCCGAAACCATCAGTTTTCTATAGTAAAGGTCTGTTTCCTAGTTTCTGTCTCTGTCTTTCTCTCTCTCTTTTTCTTTTTTTTTCTTTTGTATTTTTTAAATTCTAAATATGAGTGAAATCATATGGTATTTGTCTTTCTCTGCCTTATTGCACTTAGCATTATATTCTATAGTTCCATCCATGTGGTTGCAAATGGCAATATTTCATTCCTTTTAAATAACTGAATAATATTTCATTATAGCTGCATCCAAGAGGCTAATTTTAGACCTAAAGACACCTGCAGATTGAAAGTAAGGGTATGGAGATCCACTATCATGCTAATGGATATCAAAAGAAAGCAAGAATAGCCACAGTTATATCAGACAAACTAGATTTTAAAACAAAGAGTGAAATAAGAGATTAAGAAAAGCATTATATCATAATTAATGGGTCTATCCACCAAGAAGACCTAGCAATTGTAAATATTTATGCCTCCGACTTTGAAGCACCCAGATATATAAATCAATTAATCACAGACTTAAAGAAAGTCATTGATAATAATACAATAATGCCATGGGACTTTAGCACCCCACTTACAGCAATGGACAGATCATCTAAGCAGAAAATCAGCAAGGACACAATCGCTATGAATGACACAATGGACCAGATGGACTTAATAGATATATTCAGAACATTTCATCCTAAAGCAGCAGGATACACATTCTTCTTGAGTGCACAAGAAACATTCTCCAGAATAGATCACAAATCAGCCATAAGAAGTACAAAAAAATTAAGATTACACCATGCATATTTTCACACCACAATGCTATGAAACTTGAAGTCAACTACAAGAAAAAAAATTGGAAAGACCACAAATACTTGGAGATTAAAGAACATCCTACTAAGAATGAATGGGTTAATGAAGAAATTAAATAGTAAATAAAGAAGTACATGGAAGCCAATAAAAATGACAAAGTGGCTGTCCAAAACCTTTGATGCTAGGTGGTCATAAAGAGAGAAGTACATAGAAATCCAGGTCTTTCTCAAGAAAGAGGAAAGGTCTCAAATATACAACCTAACCTTACACCCAAAGGAGCTGGGAAAAGAACAGCAAATAAAGGACAAAAGCATCAGAAGAAGGGAAATAATAAAGATTAGAGCAGAAGTCAATGGTACCAAAACCAACAACAACACCAACACCAACACAAAACAATAAACAAAAACAGTAGAACAGATCAATGAAGCTAGGAGTTGGTTCATTGAAAGAATTAACAAAATTGATAAATCCCTACCAAGATTTATCAAAAAGATAAAGGAAAGGACCCAAATAAACACAGTCACGAATGAAGGAGGAGAGATCACAACCAACACCACAGAAATAGAAACAATAATAAGACAATATATGAGCAACTATATGCCAACAATATGGGCAAACTGCAAGAAATTGGTAAATTCCTAGAAACATATAAACTATAAAAACTGAAGCAAGAAGAAATATAAAATTGGAACAGACCCATAACCAGGAAAGAAATGGAATCAGTAATCAAAAATCTCCCAACAAACAAGAATCCAGGGCTGGATGGCTTTCCTAGGGAATTCTACCAAACCTTTAAAGAAGAAGTAATACCTATTCTTTTGAAGTTGTTACAAAAAATAAAAAGAAAAGGCAAACTTTAAACTCATTCTATGAGGCCAGTATTACCTTGATTCTAAAACCAAAGACCCCACTAATAAAGATAATTACAGACCAATTTCCCTCATGAATACGGGTTCAAAACTTATCAATAAGATACTAGCAAACCAGATCCAACAATACATTAAAATAATTATTCACCATGATCAAGTGGGATTTATTCTTGGGCTGCAGGAGTGGTTCAATATCTACAAATTAATCTCACATGATACACCACCTTAATAAAAGAAAGGATAAGAAGAACATGATCTGCTCAATAGATGCAGAAAAAGCTTTTGACAAAGTACAGAAATTTATTGATAAAAGCCCTCAAGAAAGTGAGGGTAGAAGGAACATACCTGAACATCATAAAGGCCATGTATAGAAAGACCCACAGCTAATATATCCTCAATGGGGAAAAATTGAGAGGTTTCCCCCTAAGGTCACAAACATGAAAGGGATGTCTCCACTGTCACCACTGTTTTTCAACATATTTATGTTGAAAGACCTGGCTTTCAGCTATCAGACAACAACAAGAAATAAAAGGCATCCAAGCTGAGAAGGAAGAAGTCAAACTTTTACTCTTCACAGATGACATAATACTCTATGTGGAAAACCCAAAAGACCACAAAAAAACTGCTAGAACTGATACATGAATTCATCAAAGTCATAGGATATAAAATCAACTTACAGAAATCAGTTGTATTTCTATCCACCAGTAATGAAGCAGCAGAAAGAGAAATAAAAATTGATCCCATTTACAATTGCACAAAAAAAGATGAGATACCTAGGAATAAACCTAACCAAAAAGGGAAAACATCTGTTTTTTGGAAACTATGGAAAGCTTGTGAAAGAAATTGAAGGCACACAAAAAATGGGAAAACATTCCATACTCATGGATTGGATGAACAAATATTGTTAATATGTCTATATTACACAAAGCAATCTACACATTCAGTGCAATCCCTTTCAAAATAATATCATTATTCTTCCCAGAGCTAGAACAAACAATTCTCAAATTTGTATGGAATCAGAAAAGACCCTGAATAGCCAAAGTAATGTTGAAAAAGAAAATCAAAGCTGGAGGCATCACAATTCCACACTTCAAGCTGTATTAAAAAGCTGTAATCATCAAGACAGTATGGTACTGGCACAAAAACAGACACATAGATCAATGGAATGGAATAAAGAACCCAGAAATGGACCCATAAAGTATGGCCAACAATCTTCAACTAAGCAGAAAAGGGTATCTAATGAAAAAGTGAGAGTCTCTTCAGCAAATGGTGCTGGGAAAACTGGACATGAAAAATGAAACTAAACCACTTTCTTACATCATACACAAAAAGAAATTCAAAATGGATACTGTATGTGTGTACACACACACACACACATACACACACATACACATTCATACACTGGAATATTACTCGGTGGTCAAAAAGAGTGAAATTTTGCCATTTGCGACAATGTGAATGGGACATGAATGTATTATGCTAAGTGGAACAAGTCAGTCAGATAAAGACACATATCATATGATTTCACTCATATGTATAATTTAAGAAACAAAACTGATGAACAGAAGGGAATCAAAAATAAAATAAAAACAAAGAGGAAGGCAAACCATAAGATATTCTTAAATACAGAGAACAAACTGAGGGTTGCTGGAAGGAGGTGGATGGGAGGATGGGCTAAAAGGGTGATGGGAATTAAGGAGGGCTCTTCCTGATGAGCACTGGGTGTTATATGTAAATAATGGGTCACTAAATTCTACTCCTGATACCATTATTACACTATATGTTAACTAACTTGGATTTAAATTTTAATTTTTTTCTATTTTATATATATACATATATACCACCTCCTCTTTATCTCTTAATCTATCAATGGACACTTGGGCTGCTTCCATAATATGGCTGTTGTAAATAATGCTTCTATAACAATGCAAGAGCCTGTATCCTTTTGAATTTGTTTTTTTCTATTTTTTGGATAAATACCCACTATTGGCAATTACTAGATCATATGGTAGTTCTATTTTTAATTCTTCTAGTAACATTCATACTGTTTTCCACAGTGGCTGCACATATTTGAATTTACACAAGAGTGAAAGAGGGTTCCTTTTTCTTCACATCCTCACCAACATTTGGTGTTTCATGGGATTTTGATTTTAGCGATTCTAGCAGGTGTGAGGTGAAAATGCATTGCAGTTTTGATTTGTATTTTCATAATGAGTGACGTTAAGAATCTTTTCAAGTGTCTGTTGACCATCTGTAGGTCTTATTTAGATAAATGTCTGTGCCTGTCTTCTGCTCATTTTTAAATTGTATTATTTGATTTTTGGGTGTTGAGTTATATTAATTCTTTATGAATTTTGGATAATAAGATTTTATCATATATTTATCAGATATCAGAAGCTCATACACAATATAGTATTTTTCAAGTTTTTATTTAAATTCCAATTAGTTAACATATAGTATAATAATAGTTTCAGGTATAGAATTTGGTGGTTCATCACTGAAATGGTTCATCACAGCACCCAGTGCTCAACTCAACAGGTGAACTCCTTAATCCTAATCATCCATTTAACCCACCCCTGACCACTTCCCTTCCAGTAACCCTCACTTTATTTTGTGTAGTTAAGAGTCTGTTTTCTGGTTTTCCTTTGTTTTATGTTGCCCCTATGTTCTTCTGTTTTATTTTGTTTTGTTTTTTAATTTAACATATAAGTGAAATAATATGTTATTTGTCTTTCTGTGACTTATTGCACTTAACATAATACTCTCTGGTCCCTTCCATATCGTTGCAAAGGCAAGATTTCATTATTTTTATGGCTAAGAAATATTCTATCTGTATTTATATCTGTATCATCTATATCCATATATCTATATCTATTCATCAGTCAATGGACACGTGGGCTGTTTGCATCATTTGGCTATAGTTGGTAATGCTGCTATAAACATTGAGGTGCATGTATCTCACTGAATCGGTTTTTTTTTTTCTATCCTTGGGGTAAATACCTACTAGTGCAATTGCTGGGCAGTAGGGTATTAGGTTTTCTATTTATAACTTTTTGAGAAACCTCCACACTGTTCAGAGTGGCTGCATCAGTTTGCATTCCCATCAAGAGTGTAAGAGGGTTTCCTTTTCCACTTTCTTGACAACACCTGTTGCTTCCTGTTTTGTTAATTTTAGTCATTCTGACTGATGTGAGGTGGTATCTCATTTAGTTTTGATTTGTATTTCTCTGATGACGAATGATGTTGAGAATCTTTTCATGTCTCTCTTAGCCATTTGTATGCTTTCTTTGGAAAAATGTCCATTCATATCTTCTGCACACTTTTTAACTGGATTATTAATTTTTGTGGGTGTTAAGCCTTATACATTCTTTATATTTTTTGGATAGTAACCTTTTATCAGATATGTCATTTGCAGATATATTTTCCCATTCCGTTGATTGTCTTTTAGTTATGTTGACTGTTTCCTTCACTGTGCAGAAGTTTTTATCTTGATGAAGTCTCTATACTTTATGTGTGCTCTTTCTCCTCTCTCATTTATGATTTTATCTGAGTATTTTTTTTGTGTAACAAGCCAGGCTAGAGATTTATCAATTTTATTTTCAAAGAACCAGCTCCTGTTTTCATTGATGTAATATATTGGGGGTTTTTTGTTTGTTTGTTTGTTTCTATATTATTTATTTTTGCTCTAATCTGTACTATTTCCTTCCTTCTCATGTTTTTAAGTTCTGTATGTTGTTGATTTTCTAAGTGGTGTATGTCTAATGTTAGGTTATTTGATATTTTTCTCGCTTCTTGATCTAGGTCTGTAATGTTATAAACATTCCTTTTAGGAACACTTTTGCTGCATCCCAAAGGCTTTGGAACATTGTGTTTTCATTTTCTTTTGTTTCCATGTAATTTTTCTTTCTTTTATTTACTGGGTGACCCACTCATTGTTAAGTAGCATATTATGTGATATCCATGTTTCTGTGTCATTCCGGTTTTTTTTTTTCTTTTACTTGTGGTTGATTTTTGGTTTCATAGTGTTGTGGTCAGAAAATATGTGTGCTATGATTTCAAAATTTCTGTACTTGTCTGAGGCCTGTTTTGAGACATAGTAGTGATCTATTCTGGAGAATGTTCCATGTGCACTTGAATGGAATCCGTATTCTGCTGTTTTAGGGTAGAATATTCTGAATGTATCTGTTCAACCCATCTGTTCCACTATGTCACTCAAAGCCATTGTTTCCTTGTTGATTTTATGTTTAATCTTTTCATTGATGTATATGGGATATTAAAGTCCGTCACTATTATTGTATTGTGCTCCATCATTTCCTTTATGTTATGAACTGTTTATGTATTTTGGGTTCTTCTATGTTGAGTGCATAAATATTTACAATTGTTATATCTTCTTGTTAGATTGTCTCATTATTGTATAACATTCTTCCTTATTGTTACAATTTTTGTTTTAAAGTAAATTTTGTCTGATATTACTATTGCTACTCCATCGTTCTTTTCACATCCATTTGTATGATAGATGTTTTTCCATCCCCTCACTTTCAATCTGCAGATGTTTTAGGTCTGAGATGAGTCTCTCATAGGCTTCATATATGGGTATCTTCATATATGAGTATCTATATATGGGTTTGTTTGTTTATTTGTTTGTTTTAACCAATTATGTCACCCTATGTCTTTTGATTGGATCATTTAGTCCATTCACATTCAAAGTAATTATTGATAGATAATTATTTATTGTCATTTTATTATTTGTTTTATGGTTGTTTCTGAAGATATTCTGTCACTCTCTTTTGCCTTTATGTCTTTCATATTTTTCTGATTTTCTTTAGTGATATATTTGAATTCCTTTCTCTTTATTCTTTGCATATTTTTAGTGTTTTTTATATATATGGTTACCAATTGGTTTGTATAAAACCTCTTCTGCCTGTATCTGTCTATATTAATTTGATGATTATTTAAGTTTGAACCCATTCTTTACTGCTCTCCTCCCCATGTTTCGGGTATATGTTGTTATATTTTACCACCTTTTATTTTGTGAGTTCCTTGTTTTGTTTTGTTTTTTACAGAAATATTTATTTTTTACTGTTTTTACTGTAACAGTCTCTGTATACTGTTACTTCTTGTCTCTCCTTTCCACTCAAAGCTTCCCCTTTAATATTTCTTGCAGGGCTGGTATACTGGTCGTGAACTTCTTTAGTTTTTGTTTGTCTGGGAAACTCTTTACCTCTCTATTCTGAATTATAGCCTTGTAAGAGAGAATTCTTTGTTGCAGGCTTTTCCCAATCAGTACTTTGAATATATCAAGCCACTCTCTCTGGCTTGCAAAGTTTTTGACAAAAAGTCTGATATCTATATGGGTTTTCTTTTATAATTTTCTTCTCCTTTTATCTTGTTGCTCTTAATTTTTTTCCTATATATACATTTTTCAATTTTAATTACAATATGTCTCAGTGTGGGTGTGCTTTTGTTGATTTTGATGAGAGTTATCTGTGCCTCTTAGATATAGATATTTGTTTCCTTCCCCAGATTAGGGAAGTTTTCAGGTATTATGTCTTCAAATAATGTTCTGCCCCCTTTTCTTTGTTCTTTTTCTTCTGGGACCCCTATAATTTGAATGCTATTATGTTTTATAGAACCACTGAGCTCCCTAAGACTATTCTTTTGTTCCATAATCCTTCTCTCTTTTTCTCAGCTTGATTATTTTCCATCACTGTCTTCTTGGTCATTATTTGTTCCTGTGCTTTTTCCACTCTGCTGATCATTTCAGTCAGTGTGTTTCTCATTTTGTTTATTGAGCCCTTTATCTCTGCTGTGTTATTCCTTATCTCTGTGTTAAGGGCTTCACTTATGTCTTGACTCTTCTCAAGTCCAGTGAATACACTTATGATCTGGACTCTGAAAACTATAAAATAATGGTGAAAAAAAATTAAAGATTGCATAAACAAACAGAAAGTTAATCCATAGAAATCCACAGATTCAATGCAATCTTTATCAAAATATAAACAGTATCTTTCACAAAAGTAGAACAAATAATACTAAATTTGTATGGAACCATGAAAGAACATGAAAAGCCAATGCAATCTTGAAAAAGAACAAAACTGGAAGTATAACAATCCCAGATTTCAAGATATACAACAAAGTTGTAATAATCAAAACAGTGTGGTACTGTCATGGAAATAGATACTTAGATCAATGGAACATATTAGAGAACCCAGAAATAAACCCATGCTTGTGTGGTCAGAAATCTATGACAAAGGAGGGAAGAATATACAATCGAGAAAAAGTCTCTTCAATAAATGATTCTGGAAAAACTGGACAACTACAAGTAAAAGAAAGAAACTGGACCATTTTTAACTCCATCCACAAAAATAAACTCAAATGGATTAAATACCTAAAGTTGAGACCTGAAACCTTAAAAATCCTAGAAGAGAGTAGAAGCAGAAATTTCTCTATCAGCCATAGAAAAATTTTCCTAGATATGTCTTCTAAGGTAAGAGAAACAAAAGCAAAAATAAACTGTTGGGACTACATTAAAAAAAGAAAGAACAGATTCTCACTGAATTTGTACAATAACCATATTACCATAAAAATAAAAATACTTGCCGAGTTTTCAAATTCTGGGGGGATCTTCTATGGAGAGAAAGTAATTGTTTCATCTTAGGTCACAAAGATAAACCTTACAAATTTCTACAAGGTATACATAGCTTAAGAGAGAAGTTTTTATTTAATTCTGGAAGGCAAAACATTTTTTAAAAGACAAAGCTTCAAACAGAAAGTCATAAACAAGCACAATCATTCTTATTAGTTCATTCATCCCCATGGATTTAATTATTGTTCTGTTATCTTAGATTAGCAGTTTTATAAATCCATCAGCTTCTTCAGTAATTTTTTTTAACATTTAGGACACAAAGTTTTATAAAGGAAGCAAAGACCTGATAAAGACAATCTGAAGCATAATAAATTATTTTTAGACAAAAATCTTGGTTTCACAGGCATAAAAGAAAAATTAAAGAAAATTTTGATACTTTCCACTAACAAAATATCAATAATCTAAGAAAACTATGTTATTTTTGTTGAGATAACCAAATTGTGATTTTGTGTCAAAGCATAATATTGAACCTAAATCAATAAATCCAATCATTTTTAGTTTTGACTGCATGAGACAAGATAGCTTTTCAAAGATTTCTTTCCCACAAGCATTCGACAACTTTTTGTTTGTTTGTTTGTTTTTAATGTTCATTTGGTTTTTATATTACTCTTTTCATCTCTCTTATTCTGGAATAACCAATTATTCTGCCTTAGAACAAAGTTATTCTCTTTTGTCTTAAAAAAAAACACCCTTCATGTGTTTCATTATCAACAAGAAATCTTATATTCCTTGCATACAGACTTTTTCTTTACTATTGTTAGTCCTAGCAATGCCATTTACAAATATTGATTCAATTTTTAAATTACTAGTCACCTTTTACATAGCATCCCCAAAAGTAACAGTTTGAAACTGTCTGCCATATACTATCATTTTGTAGCAAATTTATGAACATATCATTTCATTATTTCCTAGAGACATATGCCTTTTTCCTTCTACAAATTACACGCTTATTAACAGACACAAATACATTTAGCTTCTCTGTATTGTATAACATAAGATGCCAAAAGTAGAGAAACTTATATTCAATTAGTAATGTTTAAATAGTTTAGGGGCACCTGGGTGTCTCAGTCAGTTAAATGTCTGACTCTTGGTTTTAGATCAGGTCATTATCTCATGGTTCATGTGATTGAGCCCCACATTGGGCTCTGCACTGACAACTCAGAGCCTACCTGGGATTCTTTCTCTTCCTCTCTCTCTGCCCCTCTCCTGTTCTCTCTATCTCTCTCTCTAAAAAAACTAAAATAAACATTAAATATTTTATCTTATTTGGAAATCATCTAGACATTTATTAGTACCCATCATTTACCTTAAATTAATATGATTTCAGGTTTTAAGTCACCAAATTGTGCTGTGAAAATACTGTAAACATATTTTGAAACATAGTAATTGCAGAAACGTTCATTTATAAGCTTTTTTCCCATTTGCATCTATTTAATCCACTTGTTTTTGACAATTATTTTCAAATAGTGATGAAAATTTCATGAGCTAAAAAAATGAATGTAGCTGTTATCTTGAGTTATTGTTCATGTTGACAAATTATGAAGTATTAAAAGAAAACACAAAATAAAGACCCTAAAAAGTTAAACATGATGCTCTTTTCTTTATAATTTATTACTACATTTGACATGCATCAAGCACCTTATTTAATGTACATTTTTTCTTATGTTAGATTTATATTTTTATAATATTAAGACATCTAGTAGAGATAACATAAGCTTGTTTGATTACTAAACATAGAAAGAAATTTTTATGTGCATTATATTTAATGCTGACAACTCTAAGGCGTATTTATTTTTATTTTACCAACAAATTTGAAACTTACCTTTTATTAGCAATGTTTATCCCAGGTAAAGTTTACTTAAATATATTTAATTTTTTGTATATTTCTGCAATCATTACAGCAATCATTACCCTAAGCCAATTTGAATGGAAACACTTTAAGAGATTTTATAAATTAATTTAGTAATATTATTAAGAAATAGAAAGTGTAACATATATGCAGCAACATACTTAAACTTAGAGACAGATGAAGAGATCTTATAGCTTTCATTATAAAAATATATCTTGACTCATATAAAATATAATAATACAATCTCACTGGTGTATCAACACTTTCTATTTTTATCTGAATAGTGTTTCTGGAAAGTGCCAATTTAAGGTTACCTGTTTGCCAATTTTTGTGGGAGAGATTGTTACAGTTTTCTTTTGCCCTGAAATATAACCTGATAATGCTATGGACTAAATTCTAGGCCAGTGACTGAAAAGACATCTAGCAGCCCTCTGGATGTTTCCAAAAACCGTCTGCATGGACAAAATATGCAGTTCTGATTTCAAATAGCTTTTTGCTCTTTTTTTTATCATCAGGTGGTAACTTTGTTTGGGAGAGTGTGTCCCATAGTCTGTTAAGAGCCATTACTAGAGGATATGGGACCTAAAGTTCACATGACTCTAGTGAATGTAGGGGCTGAAGTGGGAATGGAAGAGTGACCAGAGTGGACAGAGAGATAAAGAAGATAAGGTTTTGAAGGTGGATATATCAAAGGACTCATGGGAACTGAAGTAAAGTTCCAAAGCAGTGAAGGAAGGAAGCAGGAGCACCTGTGATGAGACGGGAGCAGCTAAGGAAGAAGTTTAGGAAGATTTTAAGTTTAGTGAAGAGTTCCTTGAAGTTCCCAATTACCTTTAGTAAAATCTTGGCAGCAGAAGGTAAGCAAACTGAGCTGGCAGTGCATGTAATAAACAGTGATTCAAGAATGGGTTTTGTAATCCACTAAGAAGCTCCCACATTCTTAGCTAATGATAATTTTATACTTAGTAAGAGAAACTTGGGACTCTAACATAGGTTGTGCTTGCCTGGGACTATTTTGTGCTGGTCTCAGCCTATTGAGAGTGATGTGGCCAACTCAAAATGCCTGGGGGTGCTCACTTGGACCCAGATTCCTCTTTCAGAACCAGTGCTGTAGCTGGACTTGCCCCTATGATTCTTGTTATGATTGCAAGATGACTCCAGCAATGACCATCAGGGAACTTTTAAAGAAACAAGATTACTCACAAGTCCTGGATGGTACACGGTATGCTTGGGGCCACACAATGAAGTTGCAGGTAGAAAGATAGAGACACAGAGAGGTGCTCTCCTTTTATTTGGGTTAGGGAGGGAGCCTAGAGTTGCATGGATTTACTCGTTATTGGTGAATTTAAAACTTGGTGGTTCTTTTAAAAAAATAAAGTTTACTTATTTTTGAGAGAGAGAGAGAGACAGAGCATAAGCAGGGGAGAGGCTCAGAGGGATGGAGACACAGAATCTGAAGCAGGATCCAGGATCAGAGCTATCAGCACAGAGCCCAACATGGGGCTTTAATTCATGAACCATGAGATCATGACCTGAGTTTAATTTGGATGCTTAACTGACTGAACCACCTAGGCACCCCAAAACATGGTGGTTCCTAAAGCATGGGAAGAAGAATAAAGGAAAATAAAACAAAACTCAAACAAGCAGATAGATATATAAGCCAAGTTAACATCTCTAAACAAAGGAACCTCATATGGGGCATTCTACCTCTTTGTCTATTCCTATGCCTGGCAATGTGGTTAATGGAGATAGCTGCCTTTGAAGTGGATTCCTTAAAATACAAAGCTTAAGTGAGGCACTTGCATTAAATGAGTTTTAAAAATTGGCAAGTTCTTACATGATATGGACTCTTAACCAGCTTCTTACAGAAAAATCTAGTACTCTAATCTACCTCTGTTTTTCTGTGACTCTAGAGCATATTCACAATCTCATGAATCAAAATATATCCTTAATATTACAAGCAATTTTTGCATGGAACAATTATACAGGGACTGGACTCACTCATTGGTAATTAGGTGATCCCTAATCAGACAGTCAGAAGTGAAGACAAATACTTCAAAGGTGAATATGTAGGGTTCTGGGTGAAGTTTCTGCAGCTCCATGATGAATTGGCACTATCTGACTTGTGGCATTATAACTGTCAAAGAAAAACTAGATGTATAAAAGGGTAAAAATAGATTTAATTCAGGGCTTTTGCAATAGAGGAAAAGAGATCTCTGCATAGAAACAAGATTAAATTCAAATACAGCATGGGCAAGTGGAGACTGATGTGGGTCTGTGGGTAGAAAATTAACAACAGCAAAATTAATAACAGTAAGGAAGATTCTGTCTAAACTGACCTAACAGGATTCTTGCTGAAGACAGGGCAGGTTGATCAGTCATCACCTGGTGGATGGTAGAGGATGAAAAAGCTGATTAGATTTTGATGATAATCATACATGGAGGATGAGAGCCTATGACAACTGAGTTACCGGGGTTCACACTATAGATTTTACAAGAAAGTGCACAGGGGGTTCTAGAAGTTTCATGAGCTTGACTGACTAATGTTTGGCAAGCAAAAAATGTATGTTATGACCAAAAAGAATTGAACAACTATTCCAGATAGTTGTATTCTGTCTGGAATACAGAATAGCCCTTAGGGTTTCTTATAGTATTAATGTGCAAGTGATTAAGGCCAAAGGGAAATTGTAAACAATCAATCCAAGCAGGACTAGTAATGATCCAGATCTTTCTGGAATAAAGGTTTGGGTCACTCCACCAGGTAAAAAGCCGCCACTGGCTGATGTGCTTGCTAATGGAAAGGGGATACAAAAAAGGTATTAGAAGAAGGTAGCTTTATTTTTTTTATTTTTATTTTTTCAATATAAGAAATTTATTGTCAAATTGGTTTCCATACAACACCAAGTGCTCATCCCAAAAGGTGCCCTCCTCAATACCCATCTCCCACCCTCCCCTCCCTCCCACCCCCCATCAACCCTCAGTTTGTTCTCAGTTTTTAACACTCTCTTATGCTTTGCTTCTCTCCCACTCTAACCTCTTTTTTTTCCTTCCCCTCCCCCATGGGTTTCTGTTAAGTTTCTCAGGATCCACATAAGAGTGAAAACCTATGGTATCTGTCTTTCTCTGTATGGCTTATTTCACTTAGCATCACACTCTCCAGTTCCATCCACATTTCTACAAAGGGCCATATTTCGTTCTTTCTCATTGCCATGTAGTACTCCATTGTGTATATAAACCACAATTTCTTTATCCATTCATCAGTTGATGGACATTTAGGCTCTTTCCATAATTTGGCTATTGTTGAGAGTGCTGCTATAAACATTGGGGTACAAGTGCCCCTATGCATCAGTACTCCTGTATCCCTTGGGTAAATTCCTAGCAGTGCTATTGCTGGGTCATAGGGTAGGTCTATTTTTAATTTTCTGAGGAACCTCCACACTGTTTTCCAGTGTGGCTGCACCAGTTTGCATTCCCACCAACAGTGCAAGAGGGTTCCCGTTTCTCCACATCCTCGCCAGCATCTATAGTCTCCTGATTTGTTCATTTTGGCCACTCTGACTGGCGTGAGGTGATATCTGAGTGTGGTTTTGATTTGTATTTCCCTGATAAGGAGCGACGTTGAGCATCTTTTCATGTGCCTGTTGGCCATCCGAATGTCTTCTTTAGAGAATTGTTTATTCATGTTTTCTGCCCATTTCTTCACTGGATTATTTGTTTTTCGGGTGTGGAGTTTGGTGAGCTCTTTATAGATTTTGGATACTAGCCCTTTGTCCAATATGTCATTTGCAAATATCTTTTCCCATTCCGTTGGTTGCCTTTTAGTTTTTTTGGTTATTTCCTTTGCTGTGCAGAAGCTTTTTATCTTCATAAGGTCCCAGTAGTTCATTTTTGCTTTTAATTCCCTTGCCTTTGGGGATGTGTCGAGTAAGAGATTGCTACGGCTGAGGTCAGAGAGGTCTTTTCCTGCTTTCTCCTCTAGGGTTTTGATGGTTTCCTGTCTCACATTCAGGTCCTTTCTCCATTTTGAGTTTATTTTTGTGAATGGTGTGAGAAAGTGGTCTAGTTTCAACGTTCTGCATGTTGCTGTCCAGTTCTCCCAGCACCGTTTGTTAAAGAGACTGTCTTTTTTTCCATTGGATGTTCTTTCCTGCTTTGTCAAAGATTAGTTAGCCATACGTTTGTGGGTCTAGTTCTGGGGTTTCTATTCTATTCCATTGGTCTATGTGTCTGTTTTTGTGCCAATACCATGCTGTCTTGATGATAACAGCTTTGTAGTAGAGGCTAAAGACTGGCATTGTGATGCCTCCTGCTTTGGTCTTCTTCTTCAAAATTACTTTGGCTATTCGGGGCCTTTTGTGGTCCCATATGAATTTTAGGATTGCTTGTTCTAGTTTCGAGAAGAATGCTGGTGCAATTTTGATTGGGATTGCATTGAATGTGTAGATAGCTTTGGGTAGTATTGACATTTTGACAATATTTATTCTTCCAATCCATGAGCAGGGAATGTCTTCCCATTTCTTTATATCTTCTTCAATTACCTTCATAAGCTTTCTATAGTTTTCAGCATACAGATCTTTTACATCTTTGGTTAGATTTATTCCTAGGTATTTTAGGCTTCTTGGTGCAATTGTGAATGGAATCAGTTTCTTTATTTGTCTTTCTGTTGCTTCATTGTTAGTGTATAAGAATGCAACTGATTTCTGTACATTGATTTTGTATCCTGCAACTTTGCTGAATTCATGTATCAGTTTTAGGAGACTTGTGGTGGAGTCATCAGGTTTTCCATGTATAATATCATGTCATCTGCCAAAAGCGAAAGCTTGACTTCATCTTTGCCAATTTTGATGCCTTTGATTTCCTTTTGGTGTCTGATTGCTGATGCTAGAACTTCCAACACTATGTTAAACAACAGCGGTGAGAGTGGGCATCCCTGTCATGTTCCTGATCTCAGAGATAAAGCTCTCAGTGTTTCCCCATTAAGGATGATATTAGCTGTGGGCTTTGCATAAATGGCTTTTATGATGTTTAAGTATGTTCCTTCTATCCCGACTTCCTCGAGGGTTTTTATTAAGAAAGTGTGCTGGATTTTGTCAAAGGCCTATTCTGCATCTATTGACAGGATCATATGGTTCTTATCTTTTCTTTTATTAATGTGATGTATCACGATTGATTTGCGAATGTTGAACCAGCCCTGCAGCCCAGGAATGAATCCCACTTGATCATGGTGAATAATTCTTTTTATATGCTGTTGAATTCGATTTGCTAGTATCTTATTGAGAATTTTTGCATCCATATTCATCAGGGATATTGGCCTGTAGTTCTCTTTTTTTACTGGGTCTCTGTCTGGTTTAGGAATCAAAGTAATACTGGCTTCATAGAATGAGTCTGGAGTTTTCCTTCCCTTTCTATTTCTTGGAATAGGTTGAGAAGGATAGGTATTATCTCTGCTTTAAACGTCTGATAGAACTCCCCTGGGAAGCCATCTGGTCCTGGACTCTTATTTGTTGGGAGATTTTTGATAACCGATTCAATTTCTTCGCTTGTTATGGGTCTGTTCAAGCTTTCTATTTCCTCCTGATTGAGTTTTGGAAGAGTGTGGGTGTTCAGGAATTTGTCCATTTCTTCCAGGTTGTCCAGTTTATTGGCATATAATTTTTCATAGTATTCCCTGATAATTGCTTGTATTTCTGAGGGATTGGTTGTAATAATTCCATTTTCATTCATGATTTTATCTATTTGGGTCATCTCCCTTTTCTTTCTGAGAAGCCTGGTTAGAGGTTTATCAATTTTGTTTATTTTTTCAAAAAAACAACTCTTGGTTTCGTTGATCTGCTCTACAGTTTTTTTAGATTCTATATTGTTTATTTGTGCTCTGGTCTTTATTATTTCTCTTCTTCTGCTGGGTTTAGGCTGCCTGTTCTGTTCTGCTTCTATTTCCTTTAGGTGTGCTGTTAGATTTTGTATTTGGGATTTTTCTTGTTTCTTGAGATAGGCCTGGATTGCAATGTATTTTCCTCTCAGGACTGCCTTCGCTGCGTCCCAAAGCATTTGGATTGTTGTACTTTCATTTTCGTTTGTTTCCATATATTTTTTAATTTCTTCTCTAATTGCCTGATTGACCCACTCATTCTTTAGTAGGGTGTTCTTTAACCTCCATGCTTTTGGAGGTTTTCCAGACTTTTTCCTGTGGTTGATTTCAAGCTTCATGGCATTGTGGTCTGAAAGTATGCATGGTATAATTTCAATTCTTGTATACTTATGAAGGGCTGTTTTGTGACCCAGTATATGATCTATCTTGGAGAATATTCCATGTGCACTCAAGAAGAAAGTATATTCTGTTGCTTTGGGATGCAGAGTTCTAAATATATCTGTCAAGTCCATCTGATCCAATGTGTCAATCAGGGCCCTTGTTTCTTTATTGACCGTGTGTCTAGATGATCTATCCATTTCTGTAAGTGGGGTGTTAAAGTCCCCTGCAATGACCACATTCTTCTCAATAAGGTTGCTTATGTTTATGAGTAATTGTTTTATATATTTGGGGGCTCCGGTATTCGGCGCATAGACATTTATAATTGTTAGCTCTTCCTGATGGATAAACCCTGTAATATTATATAATGCCCTTCTTCATCTCTTGTTACAGCCTTTAATTTAAAGTCTAGTTTGTCTGATATAAGTATGGCTACTCCAGCTTTCTTTTGGCTTCCAGTAGCATGATAAATAATTCTCCATCCCCTCACTCTCAGTCTGAAGGTGTCCTCAGATCTAAAATGAGTCTCTTGTAGACAGCAAATAGATGGATCTTGTTTTTTTATCCATTCTGATACCCTATGTCTTTTGGTTGGCGCATTTAATCCATTTACATTCAGTGTTATTATAGAAAGATACAGGGTTAGAGTCACTGTGATGTCTGTATGTTTTATGCTTGTAGCGATGTCTCTGGTACTTTGTCTTACAGGGTCCCCCTTAGGATCTCTTGTAGGGCTGGTTTAGTGGTGACAAATTCCTTCAGTTTTTGTTTATTTGGGAAGACCTTTATCTGTCCTTCTATTCTAAATGACAGACTTGCTGGATAAAGGATTCTCAGCTGCATATTTTTTTTCTGTTCATCACATTGTAGATCTCGTGCCAATTCTTTCTGGCCTGCCAAGTTTCAAAAGAGAGATCAGTCACGAGTCTTATAGGTCTCCCTTTATATGTTAGGGCCAGTTTATCCCTTGCTGCATTCATAATTTTCTCTTTATCCTTGTATTTTGCCAGTTTCACTATGATATGCCGTGCAGAAGATCGATTCAAGTTACATCTGAAGGGAGTTCTCTGTGCCTCTTGCATTTCAATGCCTTTTTCCTTCCCCAGTTCAGGGAAGTTCTCAGTTATTATTTCTTCAAGTACCCCTTCAGCACCTTTCCCTCTCTCTTCCTCCTCTGGGATACCAATTATGTGTATACTATTTCTTTTTAGTGTATCACTTAGTTCTCTAATATTCCCCTCATACTCCTGGATTTTTTTATCTCTCTTTTTCTCAGCTTCCTCTTTTTCCATAACCTTATCTTCTATTTCACCTATTCTCTCCTCTGCCTCTTCAATCCGAGCTGTCGTCATTTCCATTTTATTTTGCATTTCATTTAAAGTGTTTTTCAGCTCCTCCTGGCTGTTCCTGAGTCCCTTGGTCTCTGTAGCAAGAGATTCTCTGCTGTCCTCTCTACTGTTTTCCAGCCCAGCGATTAATTTTATGACTATTATTCTAAATTCACTTTCTGTTATATTATTTAAATCCTTTTTGATCAGTTCATTGGCTGTTGTTATTTCCTGGAGATTCTTTTGAGTGGAACTCTTCCGTTTGGTCATTTTGGATAGTCCCTGAAGTGGTGGGGACCTGCAGGGCACTTCCCCTGTGCTGTGGTGTATAACTGGAGTTGGTGGGCGGAGCTGCAGTCAGACCTGATGTCTGCCCCCAGCCCACCACTGGGGCCACAGTCAGACTGGTGTGTGCCTTATCTTCCCCTCTCCTAGGGGCGGGATTCACTGTGGGGTGGTGTGGCCCGTCTGGGCTACTTGCACACTGCCAGGCTTGTGGTGTTGGGGATCTGGCTTATTTGCTGTGGTGGGTAGGCAAGGTGCACGGGGGCAGGAGGGGCAGGCTTATCTCGCTTCTCCTTAGGTGATCCACTTCAGGAGGGGCCCTGTGGCAGCTTAGCTTGCTTCTCCTTAGGTGATCCACTTCAGGAGGGGCCCCTCTTCCGTGGGCCTCTCGTCTGCCCTTGGCTCTGGAGACTCCGTTCTGCTAGTCTTCTGGCGGTTTTTTGGGTTTGTTAGGCAGGTGTAGGTGGAACCTAAGTGATCAGCAGGACGCGCGGTGAGCCCAGTGTCCTCCTACGCCGCCATCTTCCCTTGGTCTCTCGAAGACTGTAGCTTTAAATAACACGTACCACTACATGACTGGATATGTAAATGAGAGATGTAATTATCATGAATATTTTCTTCTTTTTTTGATGTTGATATGTGACACTTATTGATATATTTGTTGTGTGTGCTAATATCTTTTTCTTCTATGCTTTCTTATTCCCCTATAATGAGACATATGACATATAATATGAAATATAATGGCTTTGTAACATAATTTTTGAGTATTGTTAGTTTTGCATCATACTATTTTTATGAGATATCTGGGAGAAGAGTAAACATTCAAGGAATTTACCTTCTTTTCTGGGGAAAATGTTAGTGTATTTTCAGTATTATACAGGATACCTCTATCATGTTAAGGTTTGCAATCTTGTCATTGTCTTTATTTGAAGTTTGAGTATGGTTGAAGGCATTGGGTACAGGTGTCACATTGAAAAGGGTGGGTTTGCGATGTTATGTGTTAACTTGTTGGGATATGGGAAGTCAGTTAAATGGTAAAACATTGTTTCTTAGTGTATCTGTGTGAATGTTTCTGGAGGGAACTAGAGTAAAGATTTTGAGTAGAGAGATCTTCCCTCACCAATGTGGGAAAGCAACATGTAATCTGAGTAGATAGTCACAATAGAACAAAAAGACAAAGAAACAGTGAATTCCTTCTCCTCTCCTTGAGCTGGGATGTCTGTCACTTCCTACCCTAAGAGAAATGAGATCCAGATTATTAGGCCTTTGGCCTCTAGGACATTACACCAAGGGCCCCTTCATTCTCAGGGCTTTTCCTTGGGACTAGTAGTTTTGCCATATGCTCCCAATGTTTCTCAGAATGTCAGACTGAGAATTATATCACTGGCTTTGTTCTCCACTTAGCAGATGGCCTATTATAAGACTTCTATTCTCCATAACTGTCTGAAACAATTCCTGTAATTAATTAATCTCATGTTATAGCTATCTATCTATCTATCATCATCATCTATCATCTATCATCATCTATTCTATAAGTTCAGTTATTGTTGTTCTTTTTGGAGAAACATGAAAATTTTCGATTGGGTATAGAGAGTAGTTCTAAAGAATATTAATTTTAAAATCAGTTTTCTGGATTGGTTCTAGGGTCATTGAAATTGCTCTCTAATTTTACTGGATTTGATGATGTTAATGATTATTTTCATTAATAAAGACAGCACTATTTGGGGCGCCTGGGTGGCGCAGTCGGTTAAGCGTCCGACTTCAGCCAGGTCACGATCTCACGGTCCGGGAGTTCGAGCCCCGCGTCAGGCTCTGGGCTGATGGCTCAGAGCCTGGAGCCTGTTTCCGATTCTGTGTCTCCCTCTCTCTCTGCCCCTCCCCCGTTCATGCTCTGTCTCTCTCTGTCCCCAAAATAAATAAACGTTGAAAAAAAAATTAAAAAAAAAAGACAGCACTATTTGTGTAAAGTGTGAACTGTATATTAAAATATGCAGAATATCTGGGTTAGCTATATGTTCTATATTAAAAATGTATTTAATTTATTTCCTTTTTTTAGTTTTTAAGTAATAGTTAACATACAGTAAAATATTAGTTTCAGGTGTACAATTTAGTGATTCAGCATTTTCATACAGCAATAGTTGCTCATCATAACAACTTCACTTCCTAATCCATATCATCTATTTAACCCACCCCCCCAACCATCAGTTTGTTCTCTGCACTTAAGAGTCTGTATCAGGCTGGATAGCTCAGTTGATTAACCATCTCACATTTGATTTCAGCTTAGATCATGATCTCATAGTTCATGGGATTGTGCCCCACTTTAGACTCTGCACTGACAGTGTGGAGACTGGTTAGGATTCTCTTTCTCCCTCTCTCTCTCTACTCCTCCCCAGCTCATGCATGTGCACACACACACACACTCTCTCTCACATTAAGTAAATATATATTTTTAAAAAGAGTCTGCTTCATGGTATGCATATTTTTCCCACTATGTTTGCTTTCTTTCCAAATCCCACATATGAGTGAAATCATATGGTATTTGTCATTCTCTGGCTTATTTCACTTAGAATTATACTCTCTATCTCTATTCACATTGTTGCAAATAGGAAGATTTCATTGTTTTTTATATACACACACCGTATTTATGGCTGAGTAATGTTCCATGGTGTGTGTGTGTGTATATATATATATATATACCGTATTTTCTTTATCCATTCATCAGTGGATGGACATTTGGGCTATTTACATATTTTAGCTATTGATAATACTGCTATAAACACTGGTGTGCATGTACCCCTTTGAATATGTATTTTTGTATTCTTTGGGTAAATAGTGGTGCAATTGCTGGATCATAGGGTAATTCTATTTTTAAATTTTTAACTTTTTGAGGAACTTCCATAATGTTCTCCAGAGTGGCTGCACAAGTTTGCATTTCTACCAATGAAAGGGCGGGCCTACGCTGGGCCGACTCCATCTTGTTCTGTGTCCTTCACCTTGACCATGCCTCCTCCCCTTGAATAACAACCCCACTCACCTGCCTAACAGGACTCGGACCCTTCTCCAGCCAATTGGCTGAGGCCACAGCCATTACCTCACCAACAGCCCCTAGGCCCCAATAAAACCTTTGTCCTTTTGAAAGTCGCTCTCTCTCCCCGGTATCTCACCACTGCGTCAGTGTAGGTAGGGTTTCAGAAGATGTTAGAGGGACGTGGAATTGCCTCATCGGTTTTGGAGGGACATGGAATCCCCTCAAAGGTCTAAGCTAGCTTTCAGTTTTGCTTCCATGGAGTTGTAAAACTTTCTAGGGGCCCTCTGTTTGTCTGTTTTTGTGTTTCTCTGTTTTGTTCTGTGGACTTACTGGACTTACTGGACGGATGTTATGGGACAGATTCAGACTATTCCTCTAAGTATTATGATTGATCACTTTAAGGATGTCAGGGGAAGAGCTAACAACCTCAGTGTGGACGTCCGAAAGGGTCGGTAGCAGTTTTTTTGTTCTAGCGAGTGGCCAACTTTCAATGTTGGATGGCCACCAGAGGGGACCTTCGACCTCCTTACCATCCACCGAGTCAGGAGTATCATCTCTTGGCCTAAGATGGGCCATCTTGATCAGCTCCCTTACAGTATCACTTGGCAGGACCTTGTAGAAGACCCACCCTCTTGGCTTAAGCCCTTCCTAGCCCCGCTTCCTCTGGAGCCAAAACCCATTCTTGCTTTGCAGGGGACAAAGAAGAAGAAAAGTCTTACCTAGCCTTCAGCACCCCTCTACCCTGTCCTACAAGGGGGGACTGAAGAAGAATTAATTTTTCCTCCCCCATATAACCCCTCTAGGATGCCGGAAGAACACCATCCGCCCCCTCCGGGGAGGCAGACCCTGTTCCGAGATCAAGAGGTGGAAACGGTCCATTGTGAAGACCACCTTTTACCAGACAGAGGGCTCAAAGGGAGCAATCCACCTCTGCCGCCAACTCCACTATTCTGCCCCTGCGAGCCACTGGACCCCCAGACGTGGAGGGGAATCAGCCCCATCACTATTGGCCTTTTGCCACTAGTGACCTCTACAATTGGAAAGCTCAGAATCCTGTTTTCCGAGAAACCAGCAGGGCTTATTGATTTATTAGACTCTGTTCTTTTTACCCATCAGCCCACGTGGGGCAATTGCCAGCAGCTTTTGCAGGTCCTGTACATCACTGAAGAAAGAGAAAGAATCCTCAATGGGACCCGAAAACTAGTTCTGGGCGCAGACAGGAATCCCACCACCAACCAGGCTCAGATAGATGTCTCCTTCCCCTTAACTCGGTCCCAGTGGGATTTCAACACAGCAGAAGGTAAGGAGAGGCTCCGGGTCTAGAGCCAGACTCTAATGGGGGGGCTCTCCGAGTGGCTGCTAGAAAGCCAACCAATTTGGCCAAGGTAGGAAATGTACAACAGGGAAAAGATGAATCTCCGGCTGCCTTTTTAGAATGGATCATGGAGGCATTCCGTACCCATACCCCCATGGATCCAGAGGCTCCGGAAAGGAAGGCAGCTGTTATCATGGCCTTTGTAAACCAATCGGCCATAGACATTAGGAGAAAATTACAGAAAATAGATAGACTAGGAGAAAAAAGTGTGCAGGAGTTACTGGTGGTAGCCGAAAAGGTATATAATAACCGGGAGCCTCCTGAGGACAAGCAGGCTCGCGCCATGGTGGCTGCCAGCAGTAAGCAGACTTGAGACCTGGCCAGAATACTACTAGCTACCACTGCTGACTTCCCCGAGGAATGAGACCACCGTCTCCGGCAGCTGGCAGATGATGCAAGAAAAGGTAAAGGAACCACCAAGGGGGAGGGGGGGAAGCAGAGGCTGCAGAAAGATCAGTGCGCATACTGCAAGGAGATAGGGCATTGGGCCTGAGATTGTCCGAAAAGGGCCAGCGCGAAGGGAAGCAAGACTGATCGAGTAAAAGTCCTAGAGCTAGATGAACTAAGTGATTAGGGGAGTCGGGGTTTGGACCCTCTCCCCGAACGCAGGGTAACTCTTAAAGTGGACGGGATCCCTGTTGACTTCCTTGTCGACACCG
The DNA here is from genome assembly GCF_022079265.1 of Lynx rufus. NCBI lineage: Eukaryota > Metazoa > Chordata > Mammalia > Carnivora > Felidae > Lynx > Lynx rufus. The sequence continues at coordinate 5,304,628 of NW_025814836.1, read as the reverse complement.
GAGCACAACATTTGGTCCTCTGCACCCCACAAGGAAAACTAGCCAGCAAGAAGTCCTGGGTACAAGGGGCAACTGGTATGAGCCAGTATTCATGGACTACCTGAAGAACGGTAGATTTGGGGCTGGGCCAGGTATCCGACTCCTTTATGGTAATACCAGAATGCCCCTACCCGCTGTTAGGATGGGACTTATTGACCAAGATTAGAGCTCAGATAACTTTCAGACAAGGGGGGCCTCAGGTCACTGATGGCAAGGGCCACCTCATCCAGGTCCTGACCATGAAACTGGAGGATGAATACCTCCTCCACCAGGAGGTGCTCCCGAGAGAGGATAATATAGACAGATGCCTACAAGAATTCCCCTCGGTTTGGGCAGAGATGGGGGGGATAGGACTAGCTGCTCACAGGACCCTGGTCCTGGTAGAACTCAAGCCAGGAGAGAGTCCGATAAGGATCAAACAATACCCCATGTCTCAGGAGGCCCGGAAGGGGATCCAGCCACACATCCAGAGACTACGAAGCCTAGGGGTACTAGCTCTTTGCCAGGCTTCCTGGAACACCCCCCTATTGCTGGTCAAAAAGCCTCACACAAATGACTACCGACCAGTACAAGACCTCCAGGAAGTAAATAAGAGGGTCACGGACATACACCCAACTGTTCCCAACCCATATACTCTCTTGAGCTCCTTGGCACCCTCCAGGGTCTGGTATACTGTACTACATTTAAAGGACGCCTTCTTCAGTCTGCTGCTGGCACCCCAGAGCCAACCCTTGTTCGCCTTTGAGTGGCATGATCCGGAGGAGGGCTATAGTGGGCAACTCACCTAGACACGGCTACCTCAGGGATTCAAAAATTCACCCACCATCTTCGATGAGGCACTACACGAGGACCTGGGTGAGTACAGAAGGGAGCACCCTGGCCTCACCCTCCTACAGTAAGTTGATGACATCCTGATTGCTGCCGACATGGCCAAAGACTGTGAGCGAGGGACCCAGGACCTGCTGGCTACCCTGGGGGCCTTAGGGTACCGGGCATCCATGAAGAAGGCTTAGATATGCAGGGAGAGGGTAAGTTACCTGGGATATATCCTGGAGGGCAGACAGTGGTGGTTATCAGATGCCAGAAAAAAAAAGTGTCCTAAAGATCCCTACTCCCATCCCCAAAGAGAAGTAAGGGAATTCCTAGGATCAGCCAACTACTGCCGCCTCTGGGTTCTAGGTTTTGCTGAGATCGCCAGGCCCCTATATGAAGCTACCAAAGAGGGGAAAACATTTAAATGGGCTGAAGAAGAAGAAACTGCCTTTAATCAGTTAAAAAAGGCCCTCCTAAGTGCCCCAGCCCTGGGCCTGCCAGACATTATGAAGCCCTTCCACCTTTTTGTAGAGGAACATGAGGGAATAGCAAAAGGGGTTCTAACTCAAGCCTTAGGCCCCTGGAACCGCCCAGTGGCTTACCTGTCCAAGAAACTAGACCCAGTGGCTGCTGGCTGGCTGCCATGCCTAAGAATTATTGCAGTGACAGCACTCCTAGTCAAGGACACAGACAAATTGACCCTAGGACAGGAGATCTGGATCACGACCCCATACGCCATTGAAGGGGTCCTGAAACAGCCTCCTGATAGATGGATGAGCAATACACGTATGACTCATTACCAGGGCCTCCTACTCAACCCTCCACGAGTGTGGTTCCACCCCAGTGCAGCCCTCAATCCTGCAACCCTGCTGCCCGACCCTGACCTAGGTGCTCCACTACATGACTGTGTGGGAATCCTGGAACAAGTACATGGATTCCAGACAGACCTGACCGACCGGCCCCTCCCCGATGCCCAGGCTACTTGGTTCACTGATGGCAGCAGTTTGTGCGAGATGGACACAGGTATGTGGGTGCAGCGGTGGTCACCGAAATGAAAACCATATGGGCGGAGGCTCTACCCTCCAGAACGTCAGCCCAGCGAGCAGAGCTCATAGCCCTCACCAAGGCGCTGATGCTGGGAGCTGGAAAATGGCTTAACATCTACACAGACAGCTGTTATGCCTTTGCCACAGCTCGTATTTACGGGGCAATTTATCAGGAAAGGGGGTTACTGACGGCAGAAGGACTGACTATAAAAAATAAGCAGGAGATACTTAACCTGCTTACGGCCTTATGGCTTCCTGCCAAGCTAGCCACTATCCACTGCCAAGGGCTCCAAAAAGCTGATAACCCAGTAGCTAGAGGTAATCAAAAGGCTGACCAGGCAGCCAAGGCAGTAGCCCTTACTTCAGTCCCCACCATGACCATACAACTACTGGACCTGGGAGACCCAGTTTTACCAGACCAGCCCAAATACTCCCAGGAGGAGTTACAGCAGATCAAGAAACTCCCCATGGCCCAGGAGATAAAGGGATGGTGGTATACACCTAACAAGGGGCTTGGGCTGCCAGACCAGCTCGGAGTCTCAATATTAAAACACATGCATCAGTCTACTCACATGGGGGCCTGAAAATTAAAAGGCTTAATCCAACATGCCGGAATCAAGATTCACCAACAGGACACCAAAATAGAGCAAGTTGTATCTGCCTGCAAGACCTGCCAACTCACCAATGGGAGAGCCACATCAAATAAAAAAGGAACCAGGCTCAGAGGCACCAGACTGGGAGCCCAATGGGAAGTCGACTTCACTGAAGTCAAACCAGGAAAGTATGGTTATAAATATCTTTTAGTAGTTACACACACCTTCTCTGGCTGGGTGGAGGCATACCCAACCAAGCATGAAATGGCTCAGACAGTGGCTAAGAAGCTACTAGAAGACATCTTACCCAGGTATGGTTTTCCTTCCATGATAGGATCAGACAATGGACCAGCTTTTATCTCGCAGGTAACACAGGCAGTAGCCAAGGCGGTGGGGGCAAAGTGGAAATTACATTGTGATTATAGGCCCCAGAGCTCAGGACAGGTAGAAAGAATGAATAGAACCCTAAAAGAGACCCTTACCTAATTAACCATGGAGACTGGCGGGGACTGGGTGACTCTCCTACCGTACACCCTTTACTGGATTAGAAACACTCCTTACACTCTGGGTTTTACTCCCTACAAGATCATGTTTGGCAGGCCACCCCCTGTTATTCCCAACCTTCGAGCTGAACTTCTTGCTGAGTTTAAAGATCAATAACTTTTTCTTTCCTTAAGAGGGCTCCAGAGGGCACACGAGGACATTTGGCCATCCCTGGCCCGACACAAGGCTGGCCCGACCCTGACACCTCAACAGTACAGGCCGGGAGATTGGGTCTATGTCAAGAGGCACCAGTGAGAGACCCTCGAGCCGCGCTGGAAGGGACCCTACATCGTGGTGCTGACAACCCCCACCGCTCTCAAAGTAGACGGCATCGCGACCTGGGTCCATCACACCCACGTTCGGCCAGCGGACCCCTCCATGATCCGGTAGGACTTCATCACGCGATGGGCCGTCAATCGGGACCAACACAACCCGCTCAAGCTCACCCACCTAATATTGGTGACTCTGTTAACTCTGCATGTTATTGCTTATGCTGCCGGGAGTACCCACGCCCCCAAAACATCACCTGGCAGATCATAGACACCAGCTCAGGGACAATACTTAATCAGACCTCCCAGAGCCATCCCAGGGACACTTGCTTCCCAGAACTTTGCGTAAACCTCCAAACTCTGTTCCCCTTGTCACCATAAATGCAGCCGGTCCCATGATTGGGTATGTAAGGTACATCACAAGGGGGGAATGAAATGGTGGGCCTACACAGGCCGACTCCATCTTGTTTTGTGTCCTTCCCCTTGACCACGGCTCCTCCACTTGAGTAACCCTCCCCCCTCACCTGCCTAACAGGACTCGGACCCTTCTCCAGCCAATCGGCTGAGGCCACAGCCATTACCTCACCAACAGCCCCTAGGCCCCAATAAAACCTTTGTCCTTTTGAAAGTCGCTCTCTCTCCCTGGTATCTCACCACTGTGTCAGTGCAGGTAGGGGATTGAGCTCGAGCTAGCTCGAATAAAGGCTCTTTTGCTTTTACATTGGACTAGGCTCCCTGGTAGTCTGGGGATCACGAATTCTGGGCATAACACCAACAGTGTAAGAATGTCTCCCCTTCTCTGAACGCTCGCCAAAACCAATTGTTTACTGTGTTGTTAATTTTACCCACTCTAACTGGTGTAATGTTGTGGGAGGTGCTGGAGAGAAGCATCAAAAGAAAAGACTTCAAAAGGAAGGGCTGGAGAAGGTGCAAGGCCTTAGGACATGTTTACATAACTGAACTCGGCTGCAGCACATAAGGAACGCCTAGAGTCATTAACATTGTCCAGGGCCAGATCCTCCTTCACACCTGACCCTTCCTAGTGTTATAGAAACCAATTAACTAAAAATTCAACCTTCAAAAGTTAACCAGTAGATTGATTAACACACTTGCTTAGCTGACTTTATGTATATAGTCTTTAGCAATTATCCTAATAAAAAGAAGCTTTATTCTGGAGTTGGGGCCTCCTTCCGATTTGAGTATGAGGACCTTCACTTAACTGCACTTTGTTTGTGGACTCATCTTTTGTGACTCTGGCCATACTCCCTGCAACTGAGTTTTTCGGTTTTGTTTTGTTTTGTTTTGTTTTGTTTTGCAAACAGCATATGGAGCTCAAACTCTGGGATTTGGGAAGTGCATGGACTTTCCCTAGAATGGAGCTGTGGTGAAAGTTCCTGGGGAGAAGGAGGGCCCTGGCCCTGGAGTGCAGAGAATGGTATAGGGACCTCCTGAGTTGCACTGGGAGAGAAAATTCCCCTTCCTGGAGTACATTTGGAAAAGAGTATATTGCCTCTCCAAGGACGAAAGACCTACAGGCACCAATATAAGATTGTTCATTGGTAGGGGACAGAGGGGCACACAGAGGGCAGATAACCTGATTGCTACTTTTTGTGGTGCTAAACCAGATTCCACACGTGAACAGGCATGGGACTGTTTTTTGTTTTTGTTTTGTTTTTTTTTGTCGGGGGGACAAATGTCATCAGACACAGCATGATGTGTATATGATGTGTACACATACTCTGTAGGAGAGGGGCAGGGCCATGTGGTGCTGGGCACTTTAAGTTTCCCAGTTTTGAATCCTAGCCCTGTGCCAAAGAAAAAATGCAGGAGAGTTGTGGTGTGGAACATGCTGACTGCCCAGACTTCAGAGAGCAACACAGTGGCTCATAGTGGAAGCAGGACCTACTTACACCAAACCCTATCCCCTTATACCTGGAAACTACTTATTTACTGGGGCAAGACTGATGCTGAACCAATGCAGTGGGCCACTTCTACAGACCAGCACAGCCACCATCCCCAAGATTTTTTTTTTTCCCCGCAGCACCCAACATTCACCAAGTGTACAGAAAATAAAGTGCTTCAAAGCATCAACTGCAGTTCTGGTGGAAATAGAAACTTTTTTTTCTTCTTCTTTTTTTTTAATTTTCCTTTTGAAATCAGACTTATAGTTTCTTTGTGTGTTTGGTTTTGTTTTTAATTTAATTTCCTTCTCTCTCTCTCTCTCTCCCCCTCTCTCGTTTTATTTCCTTTGGAATCAGGGTTATAGTTTTTAATTTTAAATTATTTTTCATTCCTTTTCCTTACTCTTTTTTTGGATCAGACTTTTTTTCTGTTCTTTTTTTTTCCCAAGACTTATTTTTCAAGACAATTTATTGTCAATTTAGCTAACATACAATGTATACAGTGTGCTCTTGATTTCATGGGTGGATTCCTATGATTCATCGCTTGCATACAACACCCAGTTCTCATCCCAACAAGTGCCCTCCTCAATGCTCATCACCCTTTTTCCTCTCTCCCATGCCCCTCCATCAACCTTCAGTTTTTTCTCTGTCTTTAAGAGCTTCTTCTGGTTTGCCTCCCTCTCTGTTTGAAACGATTTTTTCCCTTCTCTTCCCCCATGGTCTTTTGTTAAGTTTCTGAAGTTCCACATATGACTGAAAACATATGATATCTGTCTTTCCCTGACTGACTTATTTCACTTAGCATAATACCCTCCAGTTCTGTCCATGTTGTTGCAAATGGCAGGATTTCATTTTTTCTCACTGCCGAGTAGTATTCCATTGCATATATAAACCACATCTTTTTTATCCATTAATCAGTTGGTGAACGTTTGGACTCTTTCCATAATTTGACTATTGTTGAAATCACTGCTTTCCTGTGCCCCTGTGAATCAACACTCCTGTATCTTTTGTATAAATTTCTAGTAGGGTTATTTCTGGGTCGTAGGGTAGTTCTATTTTTTTTAATTTTTTCAGGAACCTCCAAACTTCTTTCTAGAACAGCTATGCCAGTTTGCATTCCCACCAATAGTGCAAGAGAGTTCCCATTTCTCCATATCCTCGCCAACATCTGTTGTTGCCTGAGTTGTTTTTAGCCTCTCTGAGCAGTGTGAGGGGATATCTCAATGTGGTTTTGATTTGTATTTCCCTGATGATGAGTGATGTTGAGGATCTTTTCATATGTCTGTTGGATGACATCTGGATATCTTCTTTGGAAAAAGTGTCTATTCATGTCTTCTGCCCATTTCTTCACTGGATTATTTTTTTCAGGTGTTGAGTTTGGTAAGTTCTTTGTAGATTTTGGATACTAACCCTTTATCCATTATGTCATTTGCAAATATCTTCTCCCATTCTGTAGTTGCCTTTTATATTAGTCGATTGCTTCCTTTGCAGTGCAGAATATTTTTATCATAAGGAGGTACCAATAGTTCATTTTTGCTTTTATTTCCCTTGCCTTCAGAGGTGTGTCAAGCAAGAAATTGGTCAGATAGATTGTTGCCTATTTTCTCCTCTACAGTTTTGATGATTTCCTGTCTCACATTTTCATCTTTCATCCATTTTGAGTTTATTTTTGTGCATTATTAAGATATTGGTCCCGTTTCATTATATTGAATATTGCTCTCCAGGTCTCCCAGCACCATTTGCTAAAGAGACTGTCTTTTTTTCATTGAATACCCTTTCCTGCTTTGTTACTGAAAATACAGTGCTTCAAAGCTCGCTCTTTCTTCTTCTTCTTCTTCTTCTTCTTCTTCTTCCTATTCTTTTTCATTTTCATTTTGAAATCAGGCTTATAGTTTTTTTGTGTGTTTGTTAGTTTATTTTTTTCATTGCCTTTTCTCTTTTGGAACAAACTTCCTTTTTTCTTTTATTTTTCTTTCTTTTTTAAAAAAATTCTTTTTCTTTGGAATCAGGCCTATAGTTTATTTTTTTCATTCCTTTTCCTTTACTCTTGTTTTGGGTCAGACTTTTTTGTTCTTTTTTTCCCTCTGGACTTAGTTTTAACAGACAAATCATAGCACAACTAGTTAAAGGTTCAAACGATCCCCACTGTATACACCAGAAACACTTCCTGAAATGCTGTACCTTTGGCAGTGTATGACCCCTTTTCAGTACAGCATTGCTTTCAGATGCAGAAAACATAAAAATATTTCAAAGATGCAAAAGACATAAACAGCCAAAATGACAAGATGGAGGAATTTTCCTCAAAAGAAAGGTGAAGAAAAAATCACAGCCAGGGACTTGCTCAAAACAGATGTAAACAATATATCTGAAAAATAATTTAGAACAATAATAATAAGACTACTATCTGAGCTTGAAAAAATCATAGAAGACACCAGAGAAAGCATTGCTATGAGGCGTAAAAATTAGTCAGGCTTAAATAAGAAGTACTATAACTGAGATGCAACATCAACTGGATATAGTCACTGTAAGAATTGAAGAAATAGAGGAGAGAATAGGAGATAGGAGATATAGGAGATAAAATTGTGGAAAATAATGAAGCTGAAAAGAGAATGGAAAGAAGATCACTAAGAAAGACTGAGGGAACTCAGTGATTCCAAAAAGCAAAACAATATCCATATCAAAGGAGTCCCAAAAGAAGAAGAGTGGGAAAAGGGTAAAGAAAGTTTATTTGAACATATTTTTGATGAGAACTTCCCTAGTCTGAAGAAAGAAATGGGCATCCAAGTCCAAGAGGCACAGAGAACTCTCCTAAGAATCAGTGAAAACAGGTAAACACCATGACATATCATAATGAAACTTGAAAAATACAAAGTTAAAGAGGTCATTTTGAAAGCAACTAGGGACAAAGGTTTTTAAATTACAAGGGTAGACACAAAAGGTTAGCAGAGGACCAGTCCACTGAAACTTGGCAGATTAGAAGGGAATGGCAGGAAATATTTAATATGCTGATTGGTAAAAAAAAAAAAAAAATATGCAGCCAAGAATTCTTTATCCAGCAGGACTGTCATTCAGAATAGAAGGAGAGATAAAGAATTTCCCAGACAGAATGCAAACTGGTGCAGCCACTCTAGAAAACAGACACTCTGGGAAACACTCTGGATTTTTTTTTTAAATAGAAGTACCCTATGACTCAGCAATTGTAATACTAGGTATTTATCCAAAGGATACACGAATGCTGTTTTGAAGGGGCATATGCACTTCAATGTTTATAGCAGCACTATCTACAATGGCCAGATTACGGAAAGAGGCCAAATTTCCATCAACTGATGAATGGATAGAGAAGATGGAAAGGAATATTATTTTGTGATCAAAATGAATGAATCTTGCCATCTGTAACAACGTGGATTGAATTAGAGTGTATTAGGCTAAGTGAAATAAATCAGTCAGAGAAAGACAAATATCATGTGCCTTCACTGATATGTAGACTTTAATATACAAAACAGATGAGCATAAGAGAAGGGAAGCAAAAGTAATATAAAAACAGACTGGGAGATAAACCATAAGAAACTCTTAAATACAGAGAAAAACTGAGGGTTGCTGGAGGGGTGTTGGGTGAGGGGATGTGATAAATAGGAAAGGGGCATTAATGAGGACACTTGTTGAGATAAGCAATGGGTTTTATATGTAAGTGATGAATCACTAAATTCTATTCCTGAAATCAGTATTATGTTAACTCACTTGGATTTAAATTTTTAAAGAGTTAAAAATTAAAAAAAGTATTTCCCAGACCAAAAAAAAAAAAGGACTTTTTAACCACTAAACAAGCCCTGCAAGAAATTTTAAAAGAGACTTTTTGAGTGGAGAACAACAAAAACAAACACAAAGCAACAAAGACTAGAAAGGACCAGATGTATCACCATAAACACCAACACTATATGTAACACAAAGACACTAAATTCATATCTTTCAATAATCACTCTGAATGCAAATGGACTAAATCCTCCAGTTGAAAGACAAAGGTGCCAGAATGGATAAAAAACAAGGTCAATCTATATGCTGCCTACAGGAAACTTATTTTAGATCTAAAAACATCTGTTGATTGCATGTGAAAGGATGGAGGGGTGTCTGGTGGCTCAGTTAAAGGGCCAACTCTTGATTTTGGTTCATGCCCAAATCTCATGGTTGTGGAATTGAGCCCCACATGGGGGTCCATGTTGATCATGTAACCTGCTTGGATTCTCCCTCTCTCTCTGTCTCTCCCCCACTGGTGTACACACTCTCTTTCTCAAAGCAAATAAATAAACTTAAAAAAAGAGAAATAAGGGAATGTAGAAACATCTATCAGCATAATGGATGTCAAAGGAAAGTGAGAGAAGCCATACTTACATCAGACAAAATGAATTTTGAAACAAAGACAGTAACAAGAAATGAAGAAAAGCATTACACCATAATTAAGGAGTCTATCTATAAAGAAGATCTAACAATTATAAACATTTATGCCCCCAAATTGGAGAACCCAAATATATAAACAAATTAACAACATACATAATAAACTCATTGATAATAATTTAGTAATAGTATGGGACTTTAACACCCTACTTACAACTATGGTAGAGTATTTAAGCAGAAAATCAGCAAGTAAACCATGGTTTTAATTGATACACTGGACCGAGTAAACTTAACAAATATATTCAGAAAATTTCATCCTAAAGCAGCAGAATACACATTTTTTCTCTAGTGCACATGGAGCACTCTCCATTCTAGATACATACTGGATCACAAATCAGTCCTCAACAGGTACAAAAAGATCAAGATCTTATTTTCATGTTACAACATTATGAAACTTGAAGGGAATCACAAGAAAAAAAATTGGAAACACCACAAATACATAGAGGTTAAAGAATATCCTATTAAAGAAGGAATGGGTTAATCAGGTAATTAAGTGAGAAACAAAAAATATATGAAACCAAATGAAAACAAAAACAGTCCTAACACTCAGTCCTAACATTCTGGGATGCAGCAAAGACAGTCCTACAGGAAAGTATATTGCAATTCAGGTCTACCTCAAGCATCAAGAAATTTCCCAAATGCACAATCTAATCTTATACCTAAAGGAGCTATAAAAGAAACAGCAAATAAAGCCTAAAGCCAGCAGAAGAAGGGAAATAATAAAGATAAGAGCAGAAATAACTGATACCAAAACAAAAAGAAAACAGTGGAACAGATCAACAAAATTCATAGCTGGTTCTTTGAAAGAATTAACAAAATTGATAAACCCCTAACCAGACTTATCAAAAAGAAAAGAAAAAAACTCAAATTTACAGAATTATGAATGAAAGAATAGAGATCACAACCAACACCACGAAAATGCAAACAATTATGAGAATACTAGGAGAAAATACATACCACAAATTGGGTAATCTGGAGGAAATGGACAAATTCCTAGAAACTGACAAACTACAAAACGAAAATGGGAAGAAATAGAAAATTTGAACAGACCCATAACCACCAAAGAAATTGAATCAATAATAGAAAATCTCCTAGCAAACAAGAATCCTGGGCCAGATAGTTTCCCAGGGAATTCTACCAAACATATTAAAGAGTTAATACCCATTCTTTTCAAACTGTCCCCCACACACACACACAAAAAGGAAGGATAATTTCCAAACTCATTCTACTAGGCCAGAATTACCTTGATTTGAAAACACGACAAATATCCCACTAAAAAGGAGAATTACAGGCCAATTTCCCTGATGAAGATGGATGCAAAATTTCTCAACAATATACTAGCAAAGTGAATTCTACTGTACACTAAAATAATTATTCATCATTATCAAGTGGAATTTATTCCTGGGCTGTAGGGCTGGTTTAATATCTGTCCATTCATCAATGTAATACACAATATTAAAACAGAAAGTATAAGAATCATATAATATTCACAATAGATACGGAAACAACATTTGAAAAAAATATAGCATCCATTCTTGATTAAAAAAAAAAAAAACCTCAACAAAGTATGGATAGAGGGAACATGCCTCAAGATCATTAAGGCCATATATGAAAGACCCAAAGCTAACATCATCTTCAAATACATATATATATATATATATATGAAATTTATTCAGTCATCAAAAAATGAAATTTTGCGGGGCGCCTGGGTGGCGCAGTCGGTTAAGCGTCCGACTTCAGCCAGGTCACGATCTCACGGTCCGGGAGTTCGAGCCCCGCGTCAGGCTCTGGGCTGATGGCTCAGAGCCTGGAGCCTGTTTCTGATTCTGTGTCTCCCTCTTTCTCTGCCCCTTCCCCGTTCATGCTCTGTCTCTCTCTGTCCCAAAAATAAATAAACATTGAAAAAAAAATTTTTTAAAAAAAATGAAATTTTGCTATTTGCAATGATGTGCATGGAGCTAGCATGTACTATGCTAAATAAAATAAGTCAACCAGAGAATGACAACCATATGATTTCACTCATGTGGAATTTAAGAAACAAAACAGATGAACATATGGAAGAAGATGGAAGAGAACAGAGGCAATCAAACCACAAGAGACTTAGTGATAAAGAAGAAACTGAGGATTAATGGAGACAGGCAGGTGGGAGCTGGGCTAGATAGATGATGAGTATTAATGAGGGCACTTGTGGTGAGCACTGGGTGTTGTATGTAAGTGATGAATCACTGATTTCTACTCCTCAAACCAATAGTGCACTGTATGTTAATTAACTAAAATTTAAATAAATAAAAAATTTTTGAAGTATATAACAATATAGGCCTACCTCAAGAAGCAAGAAATATTTTTTTAATTTTTTAAAATGTTTTAATTTATGTTTGAGACAGAGAGACAGAGCATGAGCAGGGGAGTGGAAGAGAGAGAGGGAGACACAGAATCTGAAGCAGGATCCAGGCTCTGATCTGTCAGCACAGAGCCCAATGCAGGGCTTGAACTCACAGACTGTGAGATCATGACCCAAGCTGAAGTCACACACGCAACCTACTGAGCCACCCAGGCACCCCTAAGAAAATTCTTAAATAAACAACCCAACCTTATACCTAAAGAAGCTAGAAAAAGAACAACTAATGAAACCTAAAGCCAGTAGAAGGAAGTAAACAATAAAGATTAGACTAGAAATAAGTGATAAAGAAACTAATAAAACAATAGAAGAGATCAATGAATCCAGGAGATGGTTCTTTAAAAAAAAAATGAAATTGATAAATCCTTAGGCATAATTATCAAAAAGGACAGAGAAAGTACTCAAATAAATGAAATCACAAATGAGAGAGAAGAAATAACCAACACCACAGAAATACAAACAATTAGAGAAAAGTATGAAAAACTATATGCCAATAAATTGGACAACCTGGAAGAAATGACACATTCCTAGAAACATACAAACCACTAAAACTGAAGCAGGAAGAAACATAAAACATTAACTGATAACCAGCAATGAAATTGTATCAGTAATAAAAAATCTCCCAACAAACAAAAGTGCGAGGCCAAATAGATTCACAGACTAATTCTACCAAACATTTGAAGAAGAATTAATACGTATTTTTTCTCAAACTACTCCAAAAAATAAAAATTGAAGTAAAATTTCCAAATTCATTCTACAAGGCCACCATTACCCTCATACCAAAGTCAAAGACTCCACTGAAAAAGAGAACTTAATGCCAGTATCCCTGATGAACATGGATGCAAAGTTCTCAATAAAATACTAGCAAAGTGGTTCCAAGAGTACATTAAAAGAATCATTCTCCACAATCAAGTTGGATTTATTCTTGGCTTGCAAGTGTGATTCAATATTTGGAAATCAAACAGTGTGATACATCACATTAATAAAATAAAGAATAAGAACAATATGAGCCTTTAAATAGATACAGAAAAAAAGTTCTGACAAAATATCCACTCATGATAAAAACTCTCAACAAATTATGGTAACACACCTCAACATCATAAAGGCCATATATGAAAAACCCACAGCTGATATCATCCTCAATGGGGAAAAAGTGAGAGCATTTTCTCTGTGGTCAGGAACAAGACAGGGATGTCCAGCCTCACCATTGTCATTTAACATAGTACTGGAAGTCATGGCCTCAGAAATTAGACAACAAAATGAATAAAAGGATCTAAATTAGCAAGGAAGAAATCAAACTTTCACTAGTTGCAGATTACATGGTATCATATACATAATCCCTGAAAGACTCTATGAAAAATTTGCTAAAAGTGATGCACAAATTCAGGAAAGTCACAGGATACAAAATCAATGTACAGGGATTTATTGCATTTTTATACTCCAGCAACGAAGCAGCAGAAAAAAAAAATCAAGGAATCAACTCCATTTACAATTGCACCAAAAATCATAAGATATCTAGAAATAAACCTAACCAAAGAGGTAAAAGGTCTAAGGTCTGGAAACCATAAAACCCTGATATAGGAAATTGAAGATGACAAAAAGAAATGGAAAAACATTCCATTCTTATGTACTGGAAGAAAAATAATATTGTTAAACTGTCAATACTATCTAAAGCAATCTACACACTTAATTCAATCCCTATCAAAATAACAAGAACATTTTTCACAGAGCTAGGACAAACAATCCTAAAATTTGAACAGACACAACAAAAGAACCACAAAAGACCCCAAATACCCAAAGAAAATTTGAAAAAGAAAAGCAAAGCTGGAAACATCACCATTCCTTACTTGAAAATATATTACTAAGTGATATAAAACTTTGGGTGACCAAAACAGTATAGTACAAAAATAAACACATAGATTAATAATAGAACAGAATAGAAAGCCCAGAACTGAACCCACAACTATATGGCCAATTAATCTTCGATAAAGCAGGAAATAATATCCAATGGAGAATAGACAGTCTATTCAACAAATAGCATTGGGAAAACTGGACAGCAACATGCAAAGAATGAAACTGGTCCACTTTCTTATACCATACAGAAAAATAAACTATAAATGGATTAAAGATATAAAGGTGAGACAGGATACCATTAAAATCCTGGAAGAGAACACAGGCAGTAACTTCTTTTACATCAGCTATAGCAACTTCTTACTATGCATGACTTCTGAGGCAAGGGAAACAAAAGCAAACATAAAGTATTGAGACTTCATCAAGATAAAATACAAAACAAAACAAATTCTAAACAGTGAAGGAAGTCCTCAACAAAACTAAAAGGAAAGTTTTGGAATAGGAAAGGTTTTTGGAAATGACATATCCAACAAAGTGTTAGTATCCAAAATAAAGAAGTAACTTATAAAACTCAACACCCAAAAAACAAATAATCCAGTTAAAAAATGGAAACCATGAATAGACAATACATATGGTTAACAGACACATGAGCAGATTCTCAATATCACTCATCATCAATGTAATGCAAATTAAAACTACAATGAAATATCACGTTATGTTGCAAGGAATATGGTCTGAGTCACAAAAGATGAGTCTGCAAACAAAGTAAAGTGAAAGTCCTCCTATTCAAGTTGGAATGAGGCCCCAACTCCAGAATGAAGCTTCTTTTTATTAGGATAATTGCTAAAGGCTATGTGTATAAAGTCAGCTAAGCAAGTGTGTTAATCAATCTAATGGTTTAGCTTTTCAAGGTTGAATTTCGAGTTAATTGGTTTCTATAACACTAGGAAGAGTCAGGTGTGAAGGAGGATCTGGCCCTGGACAATGTTAATGGCTCTAGGAATTTCTTAGGAGCCCAGCTGCGTTCAGCTGTGTAAACATGTCCTAAGGCCTTGCACCTTCTCCAGCCCTTCCCTTTTGAAGTCTTTTTTCTTTGATGCTTCACTCCTGAATCTCCTAAATCTCCCCCCTTTTCTTTCATTTGGCAAAGCTGGAGGGCAAAGACAGAGACTCATGAGGCATATTCTCGTATTCTCAGATTCATTGCTGTCTTCTTCTCCAGACTAGGTATATGCAAAGTAATAAGACAAAGATTAATATAAAAATGCCAATCACAGAAAAGCTTAAGTGTTTTATATAATTCATTGGATTCAATTCCAAGATTCGATTAGTTATCTCAGTTAGAAAAAGAGCACCAGAAATCATCTCAAGTTTATTTTTGAACGTTTCATAAATGTCCTTTTGCAATTGAACTGTATCAGCAGAGGTATCACCTTGATTAAGAAGGTGTCAATGCACCAGGTCCCATGATATCTTAGATTGATTATATACCTGGTGGGTGACACAAAATGTGGTTATGTTCCAATCACATTGAAGCTTTATCTGTTGTTGTAAACTAATCAATTGATCTAGAAAAAGAACAGCTTGTTGCAAGTCAGATAATTGGCTCTCTATTCAGCTATCAATCAGCCATTGGCTGTTCCACAGCCTTTCTGAACCTTGATGCCGGTTTTGTACAAAGTGGGGTGGTTTGCACAGTCTGATGCAGTGCAAAACCAGCTGTTGCTGCTGTAGCTGTAATAGCTATAATCCCAAGTACAGCAGCTACCAGTAAAGCTAAAAACTGTCAGGTGCAGTGTAAGACACGTTTCAATATTTCATCTATGAGAAACATTTCAGGGGAGTGTAGCCAAGACCGATTCCATGATTACAGGCATCCAAACCCCATTACATGCATTAAGGATATATAAGCTTGGTTTTTCCTAGTTAAAAGAAATAGAATCAAGACAAGTATAAAAGGAACAATTATGGCAAGTAAGAAGATTGTTATCAGGATCCCAATGAGGCATGCATAACATAAACAGAAAAGGAAGTCTGACACATGATTGAATTTTATGAGTATCATTTAATCTAAAAGAGATGGAGAATTTATTTGAAACATTCATTAAATGGCCTTTCAAGTGGCATGCCTAATAATCCAGTGCCAATTTTCCGAAGTTCTAAATGAATTGGCCCATCAGGTAAATGTGGGCTGGGGAGAGTCATCTCTCCCTCATTCCACACAATGGGTTCAGATGTTACATCTGAAATGATGTCGTCTTGATATTGATGCCATCAGAGCTCTTTTTTTGGAGTATTTGCTCCGAGCAGAGCCTGCAGAGGCACAATTAATGATGCTTCCTTTGGAAGTATTAAGAACTCTACCAGCCTCTCCTCTATAGCTCTATAGAGCTCCCAATTTACCCATTCCTCAGGATTTATGATCTTTCTTAATTGACATTGAGAAAATTTATGAAGGTGATCATATGTAATTCTTTGACTTCTCATGGAGACTCCCTGTAGTAAGTACAATATAGAGACATTAGTCCCATTGGGTATTTTTGCTCTCCATGCCTGTGAACGAAATGGAACATAGTATCCGCCTATTCCAAAGCATATAGGTGGCCCATCTGCACCTACAAAAAATTCAGGGATTACTTTTACTTCTTATTCTGGTTTACATGGGCCTCTATTATCATAAGGTCCAGGCAACCAGACTGAATTATTTACATAAACCAGGAAAGAGAGATCAGCCCACGTAATTAACCTATTTAAGAGGTGGATTTGGAATATAAGCCCAATATGTGTGATTCTCTTTATTTTTTTAATATGAAATTTATTGTCAAATTGGTTACCATACAACACCCAGGGCTCCTCCCAATAGGTTCCTTCCTCAATGCACATCATGCACTTTCCCCTCCCTCCCACCCCCATCAAACCTCAGTTTATTCTCAGTTTTTTTTTTTAATTTTTTTTTCAACGTTTATTTATTTTTGGGACAGAGAGAGACAGAGCATGAACGGGGGAGGGGCAGAGAGAGAGGGAGACACAGAATCGGAAACGGGCTCCAGGCTCCGAGCCATCAGCCCAGAGCCTGACGCGGGGCTCGAACCCACGGACCGCGAGATCGTGACCTGGCTGAAGTCGGACGCTTAACCGACTGCGCCACCCAGGCGCCCCTATTCTCAGTTTTTAAGAGTCTCTTATGGTTTGGCTTCTTCTGTCTCCTACTTTTTTTTTCATTCCCCTCCCCCATGGTCTTCTGTTAAGTTTCTCGGGATTACCATAAGAATGAAAACATATGGTATCTGTCTTTCTCTGTATGACTTATTTCACTTAGCATAAAAGTCTCCAGTTCCATCCACATTGCTACAAAACACCATATTTCATTCTTTCTCATGGCCAATTAATATTCCATTGTGTATATAAACCAAAATTTCTTTATCCATTCATCAGTTGATGGACATATAGGCTCTTTCCATAGTTTGGATATTGTTGAAAGTGCTGCTATAAACATTGGCGTACAAGTGCCCATATGCATCAGCACTCCTGAATCTGTTAGGTAAATCCCTAGCTGTGCTATTTCTGGGTCATAGGGTAGATCTATTTTTAATTTTTTGAGGAACCTCCACACTGTTTTCTAGAGTGGCTGCACCAGTTGCATTCCCAACAATTCCCATTTCTTCTCTGGATTATTTATTTTTAAGGTGTAGACTTTGGTGAGTTAAATTTATAATTTTGGATAGTAGCCCTTTGTCTGATATGTCTTTTGCAAATATCTTTTTCCATTCTGTCGGTTGCCTTTTAGTTTTGTTGATTGTTTCCTTTGCAGTGCAGAAGCTTTTTTACCTTCAAGAGGTCCCAATAGTTCATTTTTGCTTTTAATTCCCTTGCCTTTGGGGATGTGTCAAGTAAGAAATGGATGCGGGTGAGGTCAGAGAGGTTTTTTTCCTGCTTTCTCCTCTAGGTTTTTGATGGTTTCCTGTCTCACATTCAGGTCCTTTATCCATTTTGAGTTTATTTTTGTGAATGGTGTAAGAAAGTGGTCTATTTCATTCTTATTGATGTTGCTGCCCAGTCTCCCAGCACCATTTGTAAAAGAGACTGTCTTTTTTCCATAGGATATTCTTTTCTGCTTTGTCAAAGATTAGTTGGCCATACTTTTGTGTGTCCAATTCTGGAGTCTCTATTCCATTCCATTGGTCTATGTGTCTGGTTTTGTGCCAATACCATGCTGTCTTGATGATTGCAGCTCTGTAGCAGAGGCTAAAGACGGGGATTGTGATGCCTCCTGCTTTGGTCTTCTTGTTCAATATTACTTTGGCTATTCGGGGTCTTTTATGGTTCCATACAAATTTTAGGATTGCTTGTTCTAGTTTTGAGAAGAATGCTGGTGCAATTTTGATTGGGATTGCATTGAATGTGTAGATAGCTTTGGGTAGTATTGACATTTTAACAATATTTATTCTTCCAATACATGAGCATGAATGTTTTACAATTTCTTTATATCTTCTTCAATTTCCTTCATAAGCTTTCTATAGTTTTCAGCATCCAGATGTTTTACATCCTTGGTTAGGTTTATTCCGCGGTATTTTATGATTCTTGGTGCAGTTGTGAATGGGATCAGTTTATGTGTCTTTCTGTTGCTTCATTGTTAGTGCATAAGAATGCAACTGACTTCTTTACATTGATTTTGTATCCTGCGACTTTGCTGAATTCATGTATCAGTTCTAGAAGATTTTTGGTAGGGTCTATTGGGTTTTCCATGTATAATATCATGTCATCTGCAAAAACTGAAAGCTTGACTTCATCATTGCCAATTTTGGTGCCTTTGATTTCCTTTTGTTGTCTGATTGCTGATGCTAGAACTTCCAACACTATGTTAAACAACAACATTGAGGGGCGCCTGGGTGGCGCAGTCGGTTAAGTGTCCGACTTCAGCCAGGTCACGATCTCGCGGTCCGTGAGTTCGAGCCCCGCGTCGGGCTCTGGGCTGATGGCTCAGAGGCTGGAGCCTGTTTCCGATTCTGTGTCTCCCTCTCTCTCTGCCCCTCCCCCGTTCATGCTCTGTCTCTCTCTGTCGCAAAAATAAATAAACGTTGAAAAAAAAAAAAAAACAACATTGAGAGTGGACATCCCTGTCGTGTCCCTGATCTCAGGGGGAAAACTCTCAGTTTTTCCCCATGGAGGATGATATTAGCTGTGGGCTTTTCATAAATGGCTTTTATGATGTTTAAGTATATTCCTTCTATCCCGACTTTCTCGAGGGGTTTTACAAGAAAGGATGCTGAATTTTGTCAAATGCTTTTTCTGCATTGATTGGCAAGATCATATGGTTCTTATCTTTTCTTTTATTAATGTGAGGTATCACATTGAGTGATTTGTGAATGTTGAACCAGCCCTGTAACCCAGAAATGAATCCCACTTGATCATGGTGAATAATTCTTTTTATATGCTGTTGAATTTGATTTGCTAGTATCTTATTGAAAAATTTTGCATCCACATTCATCAGGGATATTGGCCTGTAGTTCTCTTTTTTTTGCTGGGTCTCTGTGTGGTTTGGGAATCAAAGTAATACTGGCTTCATAGAATGAGTCTAGAAGTTTTCTCTCCCTTTCTATTTTTTGGAACAGCTTGAGAAGGGTAGGTATTATCTCTGCTTTAAATGTCTGGTAGAGTTCCTCAGGGAAGCCATCTGGTCCTGGACTCTTATTTATTGGGAGATTTTTGATAACTGATTCAATTTCTTTGCTGGCTATGGGTCTGTTGAAGTTTTCTATTTCTTCCTGTTTTAGTTATGAAAGTATGTGGGTGCTTAGGAATTTGTCCATTTCTTCTAGGTTGTCCAGTTTGTTGTCATATAAGTTTTCATAATATTCCCTGATAATTGCCTGTATTTCTGAGGGATTGTTTCTAATAATTCTGTTTTAATTCATGATTTTATCTATGTGGGTCATCTCCCTTTTCTCTTTGAGAAGCCTGGCTAGAGCTTTATCAATTTTGTTTATTTTTTCAAAAAAATGACTCTTGATTTCATTGATCTGCTCTACAGTTGTTTTTTTTTTTTAGATTCTATATTGTTTATTTCTGTTCTGGTCTTTATTATTTCTCTTCTTCTGAGTGGTTTGGGGTGTCTTTTCTGTTCTCCTTCTATTTCCTTTAGGTGTGCTGTTAGATGTTGTATTTGGGATTTTTCTTGTTTCTTGAGATAGGCCTGGATTGCAATGTATTTTCCTCTCAGGACTGCCTTCGCTGCATCCCAAAGCGTTTGGATTGTTGTATTTTCATTTTTGTTTGTTTCCATATATTTTTTAATTTCTTCTCTAATATATATATATATATTTTAATTTCTTGTCTAATTGCCTGGTTGACCCATTCATTCTTTAGTAGGGTGTTCTTTAACCTCCATGCTTTTGGAGGTTTTTCAGACTTTTTCCTGTGGTTGATTTCAAGTTTCATTGCATTGTGCTCTGAAAGTGTGCATGGTATGATCTCAATTCTTTTATACTTATGAAGGGCTGTTTTGTGATCCAATATGTGATCTATCTTGGAGGATGTTCCATGTGCACTCGAGGAGAAAGTATATTCTGTTGCTTTGGGATGTAGGGCTCTAAATATATCTGTCAAGTCCATCTAGTCCATTGTATTATTCAGGGTCCTTGTTTATTTATTGATCCTGTGTCTAAATTATCTATCCATTGTTGTAAGTGGGGTATTAAAGTCCCCTGCAATTACCACATTCTTATCAAGAAGGTTGCTTATGTTGTGATTGTTTTATATATTTGGGGGCTTCCGTATTTGGTGCATAGACATTTATAATTGTTAGCTCTTCCTGATGGATAGACCCTGTAATTATTATATAATGCCCTTCTTCATCTCTTCTTACAGACTTCAATTTAAAGTCTAGTTTGTCTGATATAAGTATGTCTACTCCAGCTTTCTTTTGACTTCCAGTAGCATGATAGATAGCTCTCCATCCCCTCACTTTCAATCTAAAGGTGTCCTCAGGTCTAAAATGAGTCTCTTGTAGACAGAAAATAGATGGGTCTTGTTTTTTTTTTTATTGATTCTGTTACCGTATGTCTTTTGGTTGGAGCATTTAGTACATTTACATTCAGTGTTATTATCGAAAGATATGGGTTCAGAGTCATTGTTATGTCTGTAGGTTTCATGCTTGTAGTGATGTCTATGGTACTTTGTGTTCCTTGCAACATTTCACTCACAAAATCCCCATTAGGATCTCTTGTAGGGCTGGTTTAGTGGTGATGAATTCCTTCAGTTTTTGTTTGGGAAGACCTTTATCTCTCCTTCTATTCTGAATGACAGCCTTGCTGGATAAAGAATTCTCAGCTGCATATTTTTTCTGTTCATCACATCAAAGATTTCCTGCCATTCCTTTCTGGCCTGCCAAGTTTCAGTAGATAGGTTTGCCACTAGCATTCTGGTCTCCTTTTATATGGTAGAGCATGTTTATCTCTAGTTGCTTTCAGAATTTTCTCTTTATCCTTGTATTTTGGCAGTTTCACTATGATATGTCATGCAGAAGATTGATTCAAGTTACATTTGAAGGGAATTCTCTGTGCCTCCTGGATTTCAATACCTTTTTCCTTCCCCAGATCAGGGAAGTTCTCAGCTATGATTTATTCAAGTACACCTTCAGCCCCTTTCTCCCTCTCTTCCCTTCTGGGATTCCTATTATATGGATATTGTTCCGTTTGATTGCATCACTTAGTTCTCTAATTCTCCCCTCATACTCCTGGATTTTTTGTATCTCTCTTTTTGTCAGCTTCCTCTTTTTCCATAATTTTATCTCTAATTCACCTATTCTCTCCTCTGCCTCTTTAATCCATGCTATGGCCATCTCCATTTTATTTTGCACCTAATTTATTTCATTTTTTAACTCCTCATGACTATTTCTTAGTCCCTTGATCTCTTTAGCAATAGATTCTCTGCTGTCCTCTATGCTTTTTTTCAATCCCAGCCATTAATTTTATGACTATTATTCTAAATTCTTGTTCCATCATATTGCTAAATTTTTTTTTAATTCGTTAGCTTTCACTACTTCCTGGAGTTTCTTTTGAGGAGAATTCTTCCATTTTGTCATTTTGGGTAGTCCCTGACGTGCCTCCAAACTGCAGGGCATTTCCCCTTTGCTGTTGGGAGTAACTTGTGTTGGTGGGCTGGGCCACAGTCAGACATGATGTCTGCCCCAGCCCACTTCTGGGGCCACAGTCAGACTGTTGTGTACCTTTTCTTTCCCTTTCCCAGGGGCAGGACTCACTGTGGATTGGTGTGGCTCCTGTATGGGCTACTTGAGCACTGCCAGGCTTGTGGGCTGCTTTGATGGGATCTGGCCAAGGGGGTGTTAGCCGCTGGGGTGGATCTGCAAGGTGCACAGGGGTGGGAGGGGCAGGCTTAGCTCACTTTGCTCTCGGTGGTCCCCTGCAGGAGGGGCCCTGTGCTACTGGGAGGGAGGCAAACCCATTGGAGGGATAGATCCACAGAAGCACAGCATTGGGCATTTGCATGGTGCAAGCAAGTCCAGTGATTGGAACTGGTTCCCTTTGGAATTTCAGCTGGGGGATGGGAGAGGGAGATGGCGCTTGCCAGCACCTTTGTTCCCCTTTTGAGCTGACCTCTGTCTTCTGGGGCTCAACAAGCCTTCCTCCCAGCGACCTCTCACCCTCCCTGCTCTCCGAGAGCAGAGCTGTTGACTTTTAACATTACAGATATTAAGTCCTGCTGGGTGTCAGAACTCACAGAGTCTGGCCCTTCCACTTTTATAAGCCAGACATTGGGTGCTCTGTCTTGCTGGGTAGGCTGCCCCTCCACCTCCCTGGCTCCCTCCCGCCAGTCTGTGTAGCACTCACTGCCTCTCCACCCTTCCTACCCTCCTCTGCAGGCCTTTTGTCTACACTTGGCTCTGGAGAGTCCATTCTGCTAGTCTTCTGGTGGTTTTCTGGGTTATTTAGGCAGATCTGGGTGGAACCTACGGGATCAGCAGGATGAGGTGAGCCCAGCATCCTCCTACACCACCATCTTCCTGGCTGTGTGGTTCTTTTTAGTACTCACAGTTAAAGTAAGAACCAACATCATGGCAGTAAACAGAGTAGTAGAAGTCTTAGGTGTTCCTGTTTTTTGGAGGATCTGTTCTGCTTCTAGAGTCATCTTCATCTGTTCCATGTCATAGGTTTGGCTTTCATTGTTTTTTCTGTTCTTCTTTTTATCTCCCATTCCAGGTTTAATTCTTCCATATCTTTTTCCAGTGGTCAAAAATGGTCAAATCTTTTCCTCTTTGACCAACTTTTCATATCATGGTTTTAGTCGCTGGGTTAGGAGCCAGATATCCCCTTTATCTGTGGATACAAGAGCAAATCCTTGACCCCACAATTTAACATACCCAGGACACCATTGGTTATTATCATTTTTCCAAATATTCATTGTGAAAGGGGTCTTGTATTACAGACTGTGTGATGTTTTTCAGCTGTGGTGAGTTCTTGTTCACCCCTTAAATCCAGAAAATTTAGTGTAAATAATGCTTTCATTAATTGATTCTTTGGATTCAAGACCATACCCCTTGTTTTTAATGTACGATTAGCACATTCAATAATAGCTTGACTTTGTTGATTATAAGATGACTGTAGTATGATGAATGCCCCATTTTTGGCAAAATATAAGAAAAGTGTGAGAAGTATAAGTCGGGCCACTGTCAGTTTTAAGATTCTGGGGGAGTCCCATCATGGCAAATGCTTCTAAAAGATGTTGAATAACATGGGCCATTTTTTTTCCCTGATGAAGGTATAGCCCATATAAAACCAGAATGTGTATCTATTTATATATGCACATATGCAAGGTGACCAAATTGCAGAACATGAATAACATCCATTTACTATAAATCATTAGGTTGTTGACCTTTAGGATTAATCCCCTGAGAATATCGAGGAATGACAATAACCCACAAGTGGAGCAGTGTGTGATAATTTCTCTAGCTTGTTAAGGGAAATAGAAAAGCGTTTATTTAAGCTTTCAGCATTAAGATGAGTCAGATTGTGAAAATCTTGTGTTGTAATAACAGGAGTTCAATAAGAAATCTGCTGTAGTGTTTCTTTCTGGCAAGGGGCTGGGGAGGCCAGGATGAGATCATATGTGAGTAATGTCTATAGGATGGAGTTGGTGTTGGAGACAATGTTGGATCTGAAAAAATAAGTCAGACAGTCCTGACAAATATGAATACTAATGGTTTCCAAATTTTCAATCACTTGTTTAGAATAGGCTGAATCTGTTAAGATATTGATGGAGGAGGGAACATCCTTAAGCAATAGAAATAGGGCAAGGAGTTCAGCTTTTTGTATTGAGGCATATGGGGATTTTACATATTTAGAAGTAGTACCATAATATGCAGAATAACTAGGTTTGTTAGTATCTGTGAAATAATTAGGCCCATTTACAGGTATCAATTGTACAATTCAAGGCATGATGAAGGAGATGGTTTTGATAAATTAATTTTTTTTTGGATTTAGGGTAATGGTTGTCTATGTGACCTATATAATCTGCAACTCCAAGTTACTATGAAATGAATTGCCAATATGCCATGGATATTTGTGCATGAGACAGAGCTACTATAATTGTCTCAGGGTCTTGGGCTGTCATTTCTTTAAGTCTTTCCCGACCCTTAGAAATTAACATTCCTATTTTGTCTAAATATGTAGATAATTTTTTAAAGGCTTTGTTGGAAAGAAATATCCATTCTATTATTCCACTAGCCTGCCAAAGTACTCCTGTAGGAGAATGAGGTGACAGAAAAATTAGCAAGGAAACAGGTAGCAAGGGGGTAATTCGAGTAAGCTGACTGGAAGCATTTTTTTTTCAATCCATTATCATTTTTGAGATGCTTCCAGAGTTACTTTTCTTTTTTTTTTTTGAATTTTTTTTAACATTTATTTATTTTTGAGACAGAGACAGACAGAGCATGAACAGGGGAGGGTCAGAGAGAGGGAGACACAGAATTTGAAACAGGTTCCAGGCTTTGAGCTGTCAGCACAGAGCCCGACGTGGAGCTGGAACTCACGGACCACGAGATCATGACCTGAGGTGAAGTCGGCTGCTTAACCGACTGAGCCACCCAGGCGCCCCCAGAGTTACTTTTCTAGGGCTATTTAAATTGGAGTCCTCTTTAAGTATATCAAAAAGATGAGTCAGTTGATAAGCAGGTATACCTAGAGTAGAACGTAGCCAGTTAATGTCTCCTAATAACTTCTGGAAATTATTTAAAGTATTCAAGGTATCCTTATGAATTTGAACATTTTGAGGCATTATTGAGTTTTGTATTAATTTTTGACCTAAATAGAATACGAGATCTTCAAGTTGAATTTTGTCTTCTGCTATAATAAGGCCATATTCTGAGATGGTTGCCTGAGCTGCTGAAAAGAATGCATGTAAATCATGTCATTCGGGTAAAGCTAATAGTATGCCATCCATGTAATTAGCATGAGGAAACTGAGATCCTAAATATCGGAGAGGTTCTGTAACAGTTGACAAAGGGTGGGACTATTTAAAATTCCTTGGTATAAAACTTCCCATTGAACTCTGCTTATGGACTCCTCATGATTAATTACAGGAAGAGAGAACACAAATCTCTCCAAATCTTTAGGGTTTAAGGGAATGGAGAAAAAACAATCCTTAAGATTAATAATTTTCCAAACTCGAGGGACAGCGGTAGGTGTTGGAAGGCCAGGCTGTAGAGCCCCCATAGATTGTATGATTTTATTTATAGCTCAGGGATCAGTTAGCATTCTCCATTTTGCAGATTTCTTTTTTTCTGAAAAAAAAAAAAAACAAAAAACTGGAGAATTCCAGGGACTAGTTGAGGGTTCAATATATCCCAATTCTATTTGTTCAGAGACTAAAGATTTTAAAGCTGCCACTTTTTTCTTGAGAAAACGGCCATTGCTCTATCCATATGGGCTCATCAATAAGCCATTTTAAAGGCAGCACATATTTTTGTTCTCTGGCAGTGACCGCTATGATAAATTTGGATATCCTAGCCCTGTGGCTTTATGTTTGTGGAAAATATCAAGGGGTGTTTTAATGCTTTGTTGATTTTTATCTAATCCCTTCAGTGGGTCATATCCCATGGCATACATTATATTTTTACTTTGAGTGGATGCAGATGGCATGTTAGTATATGCACCCCATTATTGAAGTAAATCCCTACCCCATAGGTTATTGGCAATAACCTTGGGTTTTTCACATCTCATAATCTGTTGAGTTCTTTTTATTCCCCCTAAAGAGCCAAGTCTTGTAAAAATTACAGGTATGTTCTCAACAGGTCAAGATGAAGGCTGAAACTTTTCAGATATGATGGTAACATCAGGTCCAGTGTCTACTAATCCTATAAAAGATTTATTATTAATTTTAAGATGTATTTCAGGGTGAGAATCTTTCAAAAAAGTTTGCCAATATAATTGTTTTCCAGTACTGCCAAAACCTTCAGTTCTGATAACAGAATTGCTTTGGCCTTCTATATAATGAAAAATAAGTAATTGAGCAATTTTATTTCCTGGTTGAATAGTATACGGGTTATTGGCCGATATCATAACTTGAATTTTATTTTCATAATCACAATCAGTACACCAGGATGCATATGAATACTTTTAAGTGTAAGACTACTCCGCTTAAAAATAAGGCCTATTGTGCCTTTTTTCCATATTTAGTAATTAGTGTTTTAGCTTTTCATCTCATTAGACATCCAATGAATTTATCTCAATTTATCATGCAAACAAAACTTAAATGTTTTAGGTTACCAAAGACTTTGAAAGTTATCTTAACAATTACTCATGAAAATTATGAGGCAAATAAAATTAACCATTACTTTAAGTCATCCTTTTGTTTACAGATTAGAACAGAGATAATGTGAGTTTATTTGACTTCTAATAAACCTTAGTGGAATAAAGTTTTAAATTTTTTTTTCAACATTTTTATTTATTTTTGCGACAGACAGAGACAGAGCATGAACGGGGGAGGGGCAGAGAGAGGGAGACACAGAATCGGAAACAGGCTCCAGGCTCCGGGCCATCAGCCCAGAGCCTGATGCGGGGCTCGAACTCACAGACCGAGAGATCGTGACCTGGCTGAAGTCGGACGCTTAACCGACTGCGCCGCCCAGGCGCCCCAAGTTTTATATTTAATGCTGATAACTTTAAAGACAAATCCAACAAATTTAAAATATTTTAATATTTAGCATGTTTTATTTACCATTTAAATCCTGGGAAGTTTCTTAAAACCTTAAGAAGTTATCATAAAGCATATCCTAAATAGGATTATACATTTTTATAAATCTTAAAATTGTATTTATTGAACCAATATGGCAATAAAAGATCCTAAAGGTGAATGTATAGCATTATATAGTTGTTAGCAAAACTTAGCTCCTTTAACATTGAGAAGTTTTACCTAAGCAATCAAAGACCTGATAAAGATGAAACGTAAAGCTTTGGGGGTTTTTTGGCAAAGAGAAAAGAAAAAACCTTTGCTTACACTGTCTTATCAAGAGCAGAGCAGTCCAAGAAAGCTTTGTTTTTCGAACAGAGAGAAAGTGGAATTTTAACTTTATATCAGTATATTTTAAAATTCCATTTACCTCAATCTTAGTAAAGTCTTATAATTTAGAAGACATATCTATCCTTAGAAGACATTTCTCTGTGTTTTCTTAAAGTTTACCATTGTTAATTTTCCCGTGGAACCAATGAGGAAATTTAAAGTTTAAGAAAGTGTTTTCTTTGCCTTTTGACAGTGTACATCCTCACCTCTCAGAAGAGGGGAGTTGTTGCTGCCAAGAGGCCTGAAGGCAGACAGAGGCGCAGAGGGCAAAGGAAAAAGTTCACATGGTTCTAAAGTCTGTCAGCTCAGAAAGATGAGCAGATACAGATTTTTGTTTTGTTTTGTATTATTTGTTTTCTTTTTTTTCAATATATGAAGTTTATTGTCAAATTGGTTTCCATACAACACCCAGTGCTCATCCCAAAAGGTGCCCTCCTCAATGCCCATCACCCACCCTCCCCTCCTCCCACCCTCCATCAACCCTCAGTTTGTTCTCAGTTTTTAACAGTCTCTTATGCTTTAGCTCTCTCTCCCACTCTAACCTCTTTTTTTTTCCTTCCCCTCCCTCATGGGTTTCTGTTAAGTTTCTCAGGATCCACATAAGAGTGAAAACATATGGTATCTGTCTTTCTCTGTATGGCTTATTTCACTTAGCATCACACTCTCCAGTTCCCTCCACGTTGCTACAAAGGGCCATATTTCATTCTTTCTCATTGCCACGTAGTATTCCATTGGGTATATATACCACAATTTATTTATCCATTCATCAGTTGATGGACATTTAGGCTCTTTCCATAATTTGGCTATTGTTGAAAGTGCTGCTATAAACATTGGGGTTCAAGTGCCCCTATGCATCAGTACTCCTGTATCCCTTGGGTAAATTCCTAGCAGTGCTATTGCTGGGTCATAGGGTAGGCCTATTTTTAATTTTCTGAGGAACCTCCACACTGTTTTCCAGAGTGGCTGCACCAGTTTGCATTCCCACCAACAGTGCAAGAGGGTTCCCATTTCTCCACATCCTCTCCAGCATCTATAGTCTCCTGATTTGTTCATTTTGGCCACTCTGGTGTGAGGTGGTATCGGAGTGTGGTTTTGATTTGTATTTCCCTGATGAGGAGCGATGCTGAGCATCTTTTCATGTGCCTGTTGGCCATTCGGATGTCTTCTTTAGAGAGGTGTCTATTCATGTTTTCTGCCCATTTCTTCACTGGGTTATTTGTTTTTTGGTTATGGAGTTTGGTGAGCTCTTTATAGATTTTGGATACTAGCCCTTTGTCTGATATGACATTTGCAAATATCTTTTCCCATTCCGTTGGTTGCCTTTTAGTTTTGTTGGTTGTTTCCTTTGCTGTGTAGAAGCTTTTTATCTTCATAAGGTCCCAGTAGTTCATTTTTTCTTTTAATTCCCTTGCCTTTGGGGATGTGTCAAGTAAGAAATTGCTGTGGCTGAGGTCAGAGAGGTTTTTTCCTCCTTTCTCCTCTAGGGTTTTGATGGTTTCCTGTCTCACATTCAGGTCCTTTATCCATTTTGAGTTTATTTTTGTAAATGGTGTGAGAAAGGGGTCTAGTTTCAATCATCTGCATGTTGCTGTCCAGTTCTCCCAGCATCATTTGTTAAAGAGGCTGTCTTTTTCCATAGGATATTCTTTCCTGCTTTGTCAAAGATTAGTTGGCCATATGTTTGTGGGTCTAGTTCTGGGGTTTCTATTCTATTCCATTGGTCTATGTGTCTGTTTTTGTGCCAATACCATGCTGTCTTGATGATTACAGCTTTGTAGTAGAGGATAACGACTGGCATTGTGATGCCTCCTGCTTTGGTCTTCTGCTTCAAAATTACTTTGGCTATTCAAGGCCTTTTGTGGTTCCATATAAATTTCAGAATTGCTTGTTCTAGTTTCGAGAAGAATGCTGGTGCAATTTTGATTGGGATTGCATTGAATGTGTAGATAGCTTTGGGTAGTATTGACATTTTGACAATATTTATTCTTCCAATCCATGAGCAGGGAATGTTTTTCCATTTCTTTATATCTTCTTCAATTACCTTCATAAGCTTTCTATAGTTTTCAGCATACAGATCTTTTACATCTTTGGTTAGGTTTATTCCTAGGTATTTTATGCTTCTTGGTGCAATTGTGAATGGGATCAGTTTCTTTATTTGTCTTTCTGTTGCTTCATTGTTAGTGTATAAGAATGCAACTGATTTCTGTACATTGATCTTGTATCCTGCAAGTTTACTGAATTCATGTATCAGTTCTAGCAGACTTTTGGTGGAGTCTGTCGGATTTTCCATGTATATATCATGTTATCTGCAAAAAGTGAAAGCTTAACTTCATCTTTGCCAATTTTGATGCCTTTAATTTCCTTTTGTTGTCTGATTGCTGATGCTAGAACGTCCAACACTATGTTAAATAACAGCGGTGAGAGTGGACATCCCTGTCGTGTCCCTGATCTCAGGGAAAAAGCTCTCAGTTTTTCCCCATTGAGGATGATATTAGCTGTGGGCTTTTCATAAATGGCTTTTATGGACTTTAAGTATGTTCCTTTTAACCCGCCTTCTCGAGGGTTTTTATTAAGGAAGGATGCTGAGTTCTGTCAAATGTCTTTTCTGAATCGATTGACAGGATCATATGGTTCTTATGTTTTCTTTTATTAATGTGATGTACCATGTTGATTGATTTGCAAATGTTGAACGAGTCCTGAATCCTGGGAATGAATCCCACTTGATCATAGTGAATAATTCTTTTTATATGCTGTTGAATTCGATTTGCTAGTATCTTATTGAGAATTTTTGCATCCATATTCATCAGGGATATTGGCCTGTAGTTCTCTTTTTTTACTGGGTCTCTGTCTGGTTTAGGAATCAAAGTAATACTGGTTTCATAGAATGAATCTGGAAGTTTTTCTTCCCTTTCTATTTCTTGGAATAGGTTGAGAAGGATAGGTATTATCTCTGCTTTAAACGTCTGATAGAACTCCCCTGGGAAGCCATATGGTCCTGGACTCTTATTTATTGGGAGATTTTTGATAACTGATTCAATTTCTTTGCTGGTTATGGGTCTGTTCAAGCTTTCTATTTCATCCTCTTTGAGTTTTGGAAGTGTGTGGGTGTTTACGAATTTCTCCATTTCTTCCAGGTTGTCCAGTTTGTTGGCATGTAATTTTTCATAGTATTCCCTGATAATTGCTTGTATTTCGGTGGGATTGGTTGTAATAATTCCATTTTCATTCATGATTTTATCTATTTGGGTCATCTCCCTTTTCTTTCTGAGAAGCCTGGCTAGAGCTTTATCAATTTGTTTTATTTTTTCAAAAAAAGAACTATTGGTTTCATTGATCTGCTCTACAGATTTTTTAGATTCTATATTGTTTGTTTCTGCTCTGATCTTTATTATTTCTCTTCTTCTGCCGGGTTTGGAGTTTCTTTCTGTTCTGCTTCTATTTCCTTTAGGTGTGTTGTTAGATTTTGTATTTGGGATTTTTCTTGTTTCTTGAGATAGGCCTGGATTGCAATATATTTTCCTCTCAGGACTCCCTTTGTTGCATCCCAAAGCGTTTTGATTGTTGTATTTTCATTTTCGTTTGTTTCCATATATTTTTTAATTTCTTCTCTAATTGCCTGGTTGACCCACTCATTCTTTAGTAGGGTGTTCTTTAACCTCCATACTTTTGGAGGTTTTTCCAGACTTTTTCCTGTGGTTGATTTCAAGCTTCATAGCATTGTGGTCTGAAAGTATGCATGGTATGATCTCAATTCTTGTATACTTATGACGGGCAGTTTTGTGACCCAGTATGTGATCTATCTTGGAGAATGTTCCATGTGCCCTCGATAAGAAATTATATTCTGTTGCTTTGGGATGCAGAGTTCTAAATATATCTGTCAAGTCCATCTGATCCAATGTATCATTCAGGGTCCTTGTTTCTTTATTGACCATGTGTCTAGATGATCTATCCATTGCTGTGAGTGGGGTATTATATTCCCCTGCAATTACCACATTCTTATCAATAAGGTTGCTTATGTTTGTGAGTAATTGTTTTATATATTTGGGGGCTCCCATATTTGGCACCTAGACATTTGTAATTGTTAGCTCTTCCTGATGGATAGACCCTGTGATTATTATATAATGCCCTTCTTCATTTCTTGTCACAGCCTTTAATTTAAAGTCTAGTTTGTCTGATATAAGTATGGCTACTCCAGCTTTCTTTTGACTTCCAATAGCATGATAAATAGTTCTCCATCCCCTCACTTTCAATCTGAAGGTGTCCTCAGATCTAAAATGAGTCTCTTGTAGACAGCAAATAGATGGGTCTTGTTTTTTATCCATTCTGATACCCTATGATTTTTGGTTGGCACATTTAGTCCATTTACATTCAGTGTTAATATAGAAAGATATGGGTTTAGATTCATTGTGATGTCTGTAGGTTTCATGCTTGTAACGATGTTTCTGGTACTTTGTCTCACAGGATCCCCCTTAGGATCTCTTGTAGGGCTGGTTTAGTGGTGATGAATGCTTTCAGTTTTTGTTTGTTTGGGAAGACCTTTATCTCTCCTTCTATTCTAAATGACAGACTTGCTG
This sequence comes from Lynx rufus, assembly GCF_022079265.1. Taxonomy (NCBI): domain Eukaryota; kingdom Metazoa; phylum Chordata; class Mammalia; order Carnivora; family Felidae; genus Lynx; species Lynx rufus. The sequence goes on along the minus strand of NW_025814836.1, from coordinate 5,272,577 downwards.
GATAAAGAATTCTCGGCTGCATATTTTTTCTGTTCATCACATTGAAGATTTCCTGCCATTCCTTTCTGGCCTGCCAAGTTTCAGTAGAGAGGTCCGTCACGAGTCTTATTGGTCTCCCTTTATATGTTAGAGCATGTTTATCCCAGGCTGCTTTCATAATTTTCTCTTTATCCTTGTATTTTGCCAGTTTCACTATGATGTGTCATGCAGAAGATCGATTCAAGTTACGTCTGAAGGGAGTTCTCTGTGCCTCTTGGACTTCAATGCCTTTTTCCTTCCCCAGATCAGGGAAGTTCTCAGCTATGATTTCTTCAAATACACCTTCAGCACCTTTCCCTCTCTCTTCCTCCTCTGGAATACCAATTATGCATAGATTATTTCTCCTTAGTGCATCACTTAGTTCTCTAATTTTCCCCTCATACTCCTGGATTTTTTTATCTCTCTTTTTCTCAGCTTCTTCTTTTTCCATAATTTTATCTTCAAGTTCACCTATTCTCTCCTCTGCCTCTTCAATCCGAGCTGTGGTCATCTCCATTTTATTTTGCAGCTCGTTAATAGCCTTTTTTTAGCTCCTCCTGGCTCTTCCTTTGTCTCTTGATCTCCATAACAATAGATTCTCTGCTGTCCTTTATACTGTTTTCAAGCCCAGCGATTAATTTTATGACTATTATTCTAAATTCACTTTCTGTTATATTGTTTAAATCAGTTTTGATCACTTCGTTAGCTGTCATTATTTCCTGGAGGTTTTCTTGAGGGGAATTCTTCCGTTTTGTCATTTTGGGTAGTCCCTGCAGTGGTGTGGAACTGTGGGGCCCTTCCTCTGTGCTGTCTTGAAGAACTTGTGTTGGTGGGCGGGCCACAGTCAGACCTGATGTCTGCCCCCAGCCCACCGCTGGGGCCACAGTCAGACTGGTGTGTACTTTCTCTTCCCCTCTCCTAGGGGTGGGATTCACTTTGGGGTGGGGTGGCCCATCTGGGCTACTTGCACATTGCCAGGCTTGTGGTGCTTGGGATCTGGCATATTAGCTGGGGTGGATCGGCAAGGTGTAAGGGGGAGGGAGGGGCAGGTTCAGCTCGCTTATCCTTTGGTGATCTGCTTCGGGAGGGGCCCTGCTGCACCAGGAGGGAGTCAGACCCACCAGAGGGATGGGTCCACAGAAGCACAGCGTTGGGTGTTTGTGCGGTGCAAACCAGTTCCCTGGCAGGAACCAGTTCCCTTGGGATTTTGGCTAGGGGATGTGTGAGGGAGATGGTGCTGGCGAGCGCCTTTTTTCCCCACCAAGCTGTGCTCTGTCCTCCGGGGATCAACAACTCTCCCTCCTGTTGTCCTCCAGCCCCCCCGCTCTCTGAGCAGAGCTGTTAACTTATAACCTTCCAGGTGTTAAGTCCTGCTTGCTGTCTGAACACACTCTGTCCGGCCCTTCCGCTTTTGCAAGCCAGACTCGGGGCTCTGCTTGGCCGGCAGGTACCCCTCTGCCCCGGCTCCCTCCCGCCAGTCTGTGTAGTGTACACCGCCTCTCTGCCCTTCCTACCCTCTTTCATGGACCTCTTGTCTATGCTTGGCTCTGGAGAATCTGTTCTGCCAGTGTTCTGGCGATTTTCTGGGTTATTTAGGCAGGTGTGGGTGGAATCTAAGTGATTCGCAGGACACGGTGAGCTCAGCGTCCTCCTACACGGCCATCTTCCCAGAAGTCTCCAACACCATACTTTAAAGAAATGATATCTCCATTTTGATGAGCATGTCTAAGCATTTTCATAATTAATCTCCATTGTTTAAGGTTTAAAAGATACTTTTCCTGGAAGGGTTAAACCAATAGCAATATTTTTAAATTAAATACCAGAGCTCATCAAAAGTTCCCCTTTTCACTTTTACTCCTGAACTTCCAATAAATTGTGAAGTAATTTAGAGTAAGCTTCATGATCATGAGACTGGGAATTTCCCATACTTCACTATCACAAAGCCGGGACTTACCTGTCCTACCACTCTGCTTTGGTCCTATGTGTTTGGAAACCGAAGTAGTCTCGAAGACTGTTTGCCATGCCATATCCTGCCAACTATGCCAAATGTTGCAGATATTATGGCCAGAGTCACAAAAGATGAGTCTGCAAACGAAGTGCAGTTAAGTGAAGGTCCTCATACTCAAGTCGAACTAGGCCCCAACTCCAGAGTGAAGCTTCTTTTTATTAGGATAATTGCTAAAGATTATGTGCATAAAGTCAGCTAAGCAAATGTGTTAATCTAATGGTTAACTTTTCAAGTTTGAATTTTGAGTTAATTGGTTTCTATAACACTAGGACGGGTCAGGTGTGAAGGAGGATCTGGCCATGTACAATGTTAATGGCTCTAGCCATTCCTTAGGAGCCCAGCTGCATTCAGCAGTTTAAACATGTCCTCCTTGCACCTTCTCCAGCCCTTCCCTTTTGAAGTCTTTTCCTTTGATGCTTATCTCCTGCATCTCCCATAACACTCAGTACCTCTAGCTTCCCATTCCTTGGTCCAGAGAGGTTTTCCTCTTGTGCAATCCAGACTCTGTGGTCTCTAAACCCATGTTTCTTTCTCTCCCTTTTGTCTCTCCACAGAAAGGGTTCCCTCACCTCTGTAACACTGCTGTTTTTCTCTCCCCAAATTCACTTCCATGCACCTTGAACACACTGTCTCCAACCATGGAGATTATTCTGCCAGTCCACAGATTGATTTCCTATGTGTTCCAAGTGATCTTATCTCAATACAGGTGTGTTTGAGGGAAAAGGAAAGCCCAGAGTCCCCCCACTTCTCTGCCATCTTAATTACTTATCCTATATTTCACTATTATTACTGTTTTTGTTGTATCTGAAAAGTTTTGGACAATTGTGTTTTCATTTTCATTTTGTACAAGATTTTTTTGTGTCTTCTTTATTTTTTGAAGTTAATTATTTATTTTGAGGGGGATAGAGAGAGAGGGAGAGAGGGAAAGAGAGAAAATCCCAAGCAGGCTCTGCACCAACAGCATGGAGCCCAATGCAGGGCTCAATCCAACAGCCCTGGGATGATGACCTGAGCTGAAATCAAGAGTCACACCTCAACTGACTGAGCCACCCAATAGCCCCTGGTTACTCCATTCCTTATTTACTAGCATGTTGTTTAACCTCCCCATATTTTTGGTCTTTAATTTTTTTCTTGTGGTTGATTTCAAGTTTCATTATATTGTGCTCAGAAAATATGCATGGTATGATCTGAATCATTTTGTGCTTGTTGAGACCTGATTTATGACCTAGTATGTGATCTATTCTTGTGAATGTCTCATGTGCACTTGAAAAGAATGAGTATTCTGCTGCTTTAGCATGAGATGTTCTGAATTTATCTGTTAAGGCCATCTGGCCTAGTGTGTCATTCAAAACCATTGTTTCCTTTTTGATTTTCTGTTTAGATGATCTTCCCATGGCTGTAAGATGGGTGGTAAAGCCCCTAGTATTATTGTACTATTATCAATGAGTTTCTTTATGTTTGTTTTCATTTTATATATTTGTGTGCCTCCATGTTGGGTAAATAAAAATTTACAATTGTTAGATCTTCCTGTTGGAAAGTCACCCTTTTTATGATATTGTGTCCCCCTTCATCTCTTCTTCATTCTTTGGCTTAAAATCTAGTTTGTGTGATGTAAGTATTGCTACTCCAGCTTTATTTTGATGTCCATTTGCATAATAAATATTTATCCAGCCTTTACTTTCAATCTTCAGGTATCTTTAGGTCTAAAATAAGTCTCTTGTAAGCAGCATTGACATTATTTCTGGAAATATCTCCCCCCAGAGAGTCCCCTTTAATATTTCTTTCAGGGTTGGTTTAGGGTCACAAACTCTTTTAGTGTTTTGTTTTGTTTTGTTGTTTTTTTTTTTTGTCTGGCAATTCTTTATCTCACCTTCAATTCTGAATGATAGCCTTGCTGGATACAGTATTAATGACTGCAGATTTTTTCCATTCAGTACATTGAATATATCATGTCACTCTCTTCTGACTTGCCACATTTCTGTTGAGAGATCTGCAGCTAGCCTTATGGTTCTTCCCTTATAAGTTAATGACTGCTTTTTTCTTGCTTCCTTTAGAATTTTTTGTTTATCTCTATATTTTGAAAATTCAATTACAGTATGCTTGGATGTTGGCCTGCTTTTATTGGTTTTGATGGGAATTCTCTGTGCCTCCTGGATCTGGATGTCTGTTTCCTTCTCCAGATTAGGGAAATTTTCAGTTATTATTTTCTCAAAATATTTTGTGCCCCTTTTCTCTCTCTTCTTCTCAGACTCCTATAATACAGATATTATTACATTTGATGGAGACACTGAGTTTCCTAATTCTATTCTTGTGTTCTATAATCCTTCTTTCTTTCTTTTGTTCAGGTTCATTATTTTCCATTATGTTAGCTTGTATATCACTTACTCATTCCTCTGCTTCTTTCATCCTTCATTCAGTTTAGAATCTCAATTATTGCATTTTTCATTTCTGACTGTTTTGTAACTCTTTTATCTCTGTGGAAAGGGACTCTCTGAAGCCTTCCTTTCTTTTCTGAATCCCAGCAAGTATCCTTATGATTACTCCTTTAAATTCTCCAGCAGGCATATTACTTATGTTTGTTTTATTTAGATTTCTGGTCATGGTATTATATTTTTCTTTCATTTGGGATGAATTTCTCTTTCTTGTCTCTGTCGTCTTGTTTGTGTTAAAAGCCTGTCATGTTTCTGGCTTCTGAGAGTGATGACATTAGGTAGAAGAGTTCGTATAGGGTCCAGGACCTGGTGCTTCTTGGAGTGTCTCTGTTTGTTTTGTGTGTGCTCTGCTGTGTTTTGCCTGCTCTGTCCTTCAGGCCAGTTGTCTTCAGAGGCTCTCCTTGCCTGCAGTGTTTGGTTCTTGGCCAGAGTGTGGTGAATTTTAACTAGATGTGCTCTGGTCTGCTTATTAAACGAGACCTGATACTATTTCCCCTGCAGTACTCTCTGGTTAGGAGACATGGGCAGGGGTTTCTGCTTCTACAGAAGGTGCCTGCTCTGCGGGCACTGATGCAAGCTTGACCAGAAATGACAGTATTGCCGGTGCACAGGGATGTGAAACATGGTGTAAGCAGTGTCAGAACTGTGCTACTTACTGCAGGTGGCTCTGTGTTTATATTAGGGGGTAGGAGGGAAATGACATCAACAAACTTCTTTGTCCTAAGAGAGGAGTGAGTCTCTGTGCACGCTGCTTCTCAGGAAAACAGTTCAAAAAGAGCAAATAATCTCCCCACCATGTGTCCCAGGAATTTTTCAGATAACTGTTTCCACAATGTCTGCCTCCAAGTTGTTTGACTCCTTCCTTCCAGTAGCTGTGCAGTGCCCTTGGGTATCTATCCCAACCAAGGCTTCTGACTTTTAAAACTACTGGATTTAGGAATGTGGTGTTTTCAGAGTCCTTCTCTGGTCTTCTGGGGAAGGGTATTGCCATGCTAGGACTATGGCTGACTTGACAGATCAGATAACTTGTGCCAGAGCACAGCAGTGTGGGGTTTTGCATAAATGGGTTAAGTGGCCAATGTTGGGGTTGACCCACTTCTCATATTTGGTCTGTGATTATGCTGAGGGGAAGAGGAGGGAAATGGCACCATTTCCTTTGTCCCCTGAGAGGCATCTCCATGAACACTACCTCTCTGGGACAAGCTACAAGAAGATAAGTATTTAATAATTAATAAAATAATAATATTAATTAACAATAATTATTTAACAATTATTTAAACAATTATTTAATAAATATTTAATTAACATATGATATAATTACATCATATTATATAACAAAAATTATATATATATTTTTCTTTATTAGTTAACTGTTGATGGACACATAGGTTGTTTCTATGTCTTGCTATTATAAATAATGCTGCAGTAAAAATGAGGTTGCAGATAACTGTTTGAGATACAATTTTGTTTCATTGGTATATACACAGAAGTGGAATTACTGGGTTATATACTATTTCTAATTTTTTGAAGAGCCTTAATACAGTTTTCCATAGTGACTGCACAAAGTTACATCCCTCTGCCAACAGTGCACAAGGTTTTCTTTTACTCCACATCCTTACTAGCATTTTTTATCTTTTACTTTTTGATACTAGCCATTCTAACAGATTTTAGGTCACATCTCACTGTTTTCTTTTCTTTTTAGAAAAAATAATACTAGTATAGTAAATAAACAGTGTAATGTTAGTACAGGGTACAACATAGTCATTCAAAAATTCCACAGATTAGTCATTGCTCATCATGTTAAGTGTACTCTTAACCTTCTTCACCTATTTCACCCATCCCCCACACCCACCTCCTCTCCGGTAACCGTCAGTTTCTTCTTTATAGCTAAGAGTCTTTTTCTTGGTTTCTCTCTTTTTTCTTTGTTTTCTTTCTTAAATTCCTCATATGAGTGAAATTGTATGATATTTGTCTTTCTCTGACTGACATATCACTTAACATTATACTGTGGACCTGTTCATGTTGTTGATAATGGCAAGATGGCATTCTTTTTTATGGTTAAATAATATTCTGTTGTATATGTATAGCACATCTTCTTTACTCATTCATCAATCAGTTGATGGACACTTGGGCTGTTTCCTAATGTAGTTATTATAAATAATGCTTATATAAACATTGGGGTGCACCTTCAAATTTTTGTGTTCTTTAGGTAAATACCCAGTAGTGCAATTCCTAGATCATAAGGTAGTTTTAATTTTATTTTATTTGAAGAACTTCCATACTGTCTTCCAAAGTGGTTTCACCAGTTTGCATTCCCACCAACAGTGAATGAGAGTTCCTTTTTCTCCACATCCTCACCAACATTTGTTGGTTCTTGAGGTTTTGATTTTAGCCATTATCTGTATGTCTTCTTTAATGAAATGTCTTCTCTTCTGCCCATTTTTTAACTGGATTATTTGTTTTTTGGGTGTAGAGTTTTATCAGCTCTTTATATATTTTGGACACTAATGCTTTATCAGATATGTCATTTTCAAATATCTTCTCTCATTCAGTGTGTTGTCTTTTAGCTTTGTTGAAAGTTTTCTTTCCTGTACTGAAGCTTTTTATTTTGATATAGTCTCAATTGTTTATTTTTGCTTTAGGTTCACTTGCCTCAGGAGACATATCTAGAAAGATCTTGCTAAGGTTGATGTCAGAGAAATTACTGCCTTTGCTCTCTACTAGGATTTTCATGGTTTCAGGTTTCACATTTAGGTACTTAATTCATTTTAAGTTTATTTTTGTTTATGGTGAAAGGAAGTGGTTCAGTTTCATAATTTTGCATGTTGCTGTCCAGTTTTCTCAGCACCATCTGTTGAAGAGACTGTCTTTTTCCCATTGTATATTCTTGCCCTATAATATATCATTATAGATAAATTGACCATAAAATTGTGGATTTATTTTGGGGTTCTCTGTTATGTTCTATTGATCTATATATCTGTTTTGTGCCCAAACCATATGCTTTTGATTACTACAGCTTTGTAGTATATCCTGAAATCTTGATTTTGATACCTCCAGTTTTGTTCTACATTTTCAAGATTGCTTTGGCTTTATGAGGACTTGTACGGCTCCATACAAATTTTAGAATTATTAGTTGTTCTAGTTCTGTGAAAAAGACTGTTTTGATAGGGATTGAATTAAATCTGTAGATTGCTTTAGGTAGTAAAGGCATTTTAACAACATTTTTTCGTCCAATCGATGAGCATGGAATATCTTTCCATTAGTTTGTGCTCTCTACAAGGTTTTCCATCAATATTTTATAGTTTTGGAGTACAGGCCTTTCATCTCCTTGGCTAAGTTTATTCCTAGATTTTGGTGCAAATGTAAATGAGATTATTTTCTTAATTTCTCTTTCTGCTACTTTATTATTAGTGTATAAAAATACACCTGACTTCTGTATATGGCTTTGTATCCTGCATCCCTACTGAATTCATTTTTCAGTTGTGGTAGTTTTATGATTGAGTTTTAAGTCTTTCTATACATATAGTATAATGCCACTACAAATACTCAAACAGTGAAAATTGTACTTCTTCATTACCAGTGTGGATGCTTTTTTGTTTCTTTTCTGCTTGCTGTGTCTAGGACTTACAGTAGTGTGTTGAGTAGATGTGGTGAGGGCAAACATCTGTGTCTCGTTCTTAATCTTAGAGGAAAAGCTTTTTATTTTTAAAAATTTGGTATGATATTAGCTGTGGGTTTTTCATATATGGCTTTTACTATGTCAATGTATGTTCCCTTTAACCCTAGTTTGTTAAGAGTTTTTATCATGAATTGATGCTGTAGTTTGTCAAAAACTTTTTTCTGCATCCTATGGTTTTTATACTTTCTCTTGTTAATGTTATATATCACATTGACTGATTTGTAAATATTGAACCACTCTTGCATCCAGGAATAAATCCCACTTCATCATGTTGAATGCTTTTTAGTACATAGTTGGATTTGGTTTGCTAAAATTTTGTTCAAGATTTTTCATTTATTTTCATCAGAGATATTACCTTGGAGTTTATTTCTGTTGTTGTTTCTTTGTTTTGTAGTTTCTTTATCTGGTTTAATGTCAGGGTAATGCTAGCACCATAGAATTAATTTGGAAACTACCCTCTTCTATTTTTTAATAGTTTAAGAAGAATACATATTAACTCTTCTTCAAATATTTGATAGAATTTACCTGTGAAGCCATCTGGTCCTGGACTTTTTTTGGGGGGGGGGGATTTTTTTTTACTATTAATTAAATCTCATTGCTGGTAATCTGTTGGTTCAAATTCTTTGTTTCTTCCTTTCTTCAGTTTTGGTAAGTTATATGTTTCTAAGAATTTATCCATTTCTTCCAGGTTGTACGGTTCATTGGCGTGTAGTTTTTCATGATATTCTCTTATATTCTTTTGTATTTCTATTCTGTTGGTTATTATTTCTCCTCTTTCATTTCTGATTTGTTTATTTGACTTCTGTCTCTCTCTCTGTCTCTCTGTCTCTGTCTCTTTTTTTTCTGATGAGTCTGGCTGCATCCCAAGTATTTTGGACTATTGTGTTTTCATTTCAATTTGTCTCAATGCATTTTTTCTATGGTTTCTTGGTTGATCCATTCGTTGTTTAGCAGAATATTATTTATCCTTCATGCATTTGTAGACTTTCCTTTTTTTTCTTGTGGTTGATTTCTAATTTCATAATGTTGTGATTGGAAAAAGATGGATGATACGACTTCATTTTTTTTTAATTTGTTAAGACTTATCCTGCAGCCTAATATGTGATGTATTCTGGAGAATGTTCCCTGTACACTTGGAAAGAATGTGTACTCTGCTGTTTTAGGATGGAATGTTCTGAATATGTCTATTAGGTCATGTGGTCCAATGTGTCATTCAAAGCCACTGTTTCCTTGTGTATTTTGTGTTTGGGTAATCTATCCATTGATGTAAATGGGTTTTATATTATAGTCCCCTACTATTATTTCTTTTTCTTTTCTATTATCTTTTTGTCTTTTTTTCTTTTTCTTTTTCTTTTTTTCTTTTATTTATTTATTTGTTTTGTTATTAGCTCTTTTATGTATTTTGCTGTTCCATGTTGGGTGCCTAAATATTAAAGATTATTATATCTATTGTTGGATTGTTTTCTTTATGATTATATAGTGTCCATCTTTGCCTCTTGTTATAAGCTTTGTTTTAAAGTCTATTTTATCCAATATAAGTGTTACTACCTTGGTTTTCTTTTCACATCCATTTGCATGATACATAGCTTTTCATCCCTTCATTTTCATTCTGCACGTGTCTTTAGGTCTGAAATGAGTATTTTAAAGGAAGCATATAGATTGATCTTGCTCTTTTGTCCATTCTGTCACCTTGCGTCTTTTGATTGGAGTGTTTAGTCCATTTACATTCAAAGTAATTTTTGGTAAGTATGTACTTATTGCCATTTAGTTACTTGTTTTATGGTTATTTTCTTAGTTTACCATTGATCCTTTCTTCTTTTGCTCTTCTTTCAAAGTTTGCTGTCTTTCTTTAGTGATACACCTGGATTTCCTTCTCTTTATTTTTTTGCAAATCTATTACCAGTTTTGATTTGTGGTTACCATTCAATTTATATACAAAATCTTATGCACATATCTGTCTTTATTAAGTGGGTTATGGCTTACATTTGAACACGCTCTTACTGTTCTCCCCACCACTACCACATTTTGGGTATATGACGCCATACTTTACATTCTTTTATTTTGTTAATCCCTTCACTGAGTTTTATAGTTATATTTGTTTTTACTTCTTTTGAGCTTTCTACTTTTCCTTCCTACTTATGGTCTTTCCTTTACACTCAAATAGTTCCTTTGAACATTTCTTGTAGGGCTGATCTAATGATCATAAATTCCTTTAACTTCTGTTTGTCTAGGAAACTCTTTATCTTGCATTCTATTCTGAATGATAGCATTGCTAGATAGAGTATTCTTGCAGTTTTTTTTTCCATCACTCTGAATATATCATATTACTTCCCTCTGACCTGCAAAATGTCTGTGATAGATTCACTGATAGCCTTATGGGGTTTCCCTTGTATGTAATTGTTTTCTTTCATCTTGCTGCTTTTAAAATTCTCTTTTTATCACTGCTTTTTGTCATTTTAATTACCATGTATTTTAACATGGATGTCCTTGTGTTGATTTTGTGGGAGTTCTCTGCGCCTCCTAGATCTGGATTCCTATTTCCTTCCCCAAATTCAGGAAGTTTTCAGCTATTATTTCTTCAAATAAATTTTCTCTCCCCCTTTCTCTCTCTTCTGCTTCTGGGATCCCTATTATGTGAATGTATTACACTTGATGGTGACACTGAGTTCCCCAAGTTTATTTTAATTTAATAGTATTTTTTTTCCTCTTCTGTTCAGCTTGATTGATTTCTGTTACTCTGTCACCCAGGTCACTGATCAATTCTGCTTCCTTTAGTCTATTATTTATCTATCTAGTGTATTTTAACTTCAATTGTTGAGTTTTTCACATCCAATTTGTTCTTTTTTATGTTTTATATCTCTTTGTTGAGGATCTTACTGATGTTCTCCACTACTTTCTCAACTCCAGTGAGTATCTTTATGATCAGTACTTTAAGGTATCTATCAGGCATATTACTTATTTCTATTTTGTTTCACGCTCTTGCTGTGATTTTCTCCTGTTCTTTGATTTGAGACATTTCCCTCTGTCTCTTCATTTTGTCAATCTCTCAGTGTCTGTTTCTACATGTTAGGAAAGTCATTATGTCTCCTGCTTTTGACAGTAGTGACCTTATGAAGAAGAGGTTTTACAGTGCCTTGGGGTAAATGTCCCCTGTTTACCAGAACTTGGTGCTTCAGGGGTGTCTACTATGTGTGATTGATGTGTCCTACTGTTGTAGCTAAGCTGTGTTTTTCTTGAGTCCCATTATCTACAATGGCTCTCTTTGCCTGTTGTGGCCAGAGTTTGGTCCCTGTGTTGTTAATGGGCCAGTCTAGAACTTCCTTGTGCTTGAGTTAAGTCAGACCAGGAGTTTGCCAGAGACATAGTAGCATCAAACTGCTGGGAATTTTCCTTCTATTGCCCTCTGAGAAGCTTTCATTGGTGGGTGAGGCTTGAAGTCAAACCAGCTATCTCCAGCCCAATGCTGGGACTACAGTCCGACTGGTGTGTGGATATCTTCCCCTTTCCCTGAGGTAGGAGTCACCTTGGAGTGATAGTGGTGGCCCCTGTTGAGGCTGCTTGCACACTGCCAGACTTGTGGCATATCTCTGAATGGGTTCCAGCCAAGACCATATCAGAGGGGGCAGGACCAAAGAATGCAGGGGTGGGGCTCATGGTATTAGCAAGTTTGGACAGATCTCTTGTGGAGGACAAGTGTAGCCAATTTAGAAAACAGCCACCTGACTGGAGAGGAGAATTCCCAGGAAAGTTACAGGGGCAGAGTATGTGGTGTTAGCAAGGTTTGCATGGGTCTGTTGTAGGTGGAGACCTGGAGCAGCCTCGGACTGAAATCCACAGAAGACCATGGGGTTGGGCACATGGTGTTAGCAAGGTTTGTTTGGGTATGCTTGGGAGGATACTTAGAGTGGAGATGGGCTTAAGGGGTAATATACTCAGGAAAACATGCATGGTTGAATTATTAGAAAATAGGTAGAGAGTTTGGTACTGTGCTGTTTCCCACAGGTGTCCATGTGCTTAGGCTGAGGGGCAGGGGATGGAAATGGTGCTCCTTAGCTCCTTTGTTCCTGGGGAAGTCTCCCAAAGATCCTTGCCTCTCCAGTACACTCACTGAGATGAATAAATAAATCTCCTACTTGTATACCCCAGGCCTTTTTCAAACTGCTGTTTCCACACTGTAATTCAGTGGGGCTGTTTGTTGTGCTGTCTCTTTAAGGGCAGGGACTCAGTTTCCTGTGGCCCTCCTGGCTCTCCCAAAACAGAGCCCACTGATTTTTAAAGCCCCAGGTGTTAAGGTCTGCTGATTGTAAAAACGCAAAAAAATTGACCCCTCTGGTTTTCAAAGCCAAATGTTATAAGGATTTGTCTTCCCCGTGAGGGTTTCCAATACCTAGAGTGCTTGGTGTGAGGGTCGGTTTCTCTTTATATGCCCTCATCATCACTCCTTACTGCAGACAGATTCATGGGTCTATTTAGCTTCTGTCCCTGTATCCACCCTTCCTACCCTCTTTGATGTGGCCTTTTCTCTACATTTAGCTGTGACCAGTCTGTTTTGCCAGGCTTTGGGTCACTTTCTAGGTTATTTACACTGATGTGGGTATTATCTAGTTGTATCTGTGGGTCAAGGTGATCTTATGATCTTCCTACACCACCATCTTCCCCAGAAGTCCATCTCAGTGTTTTTGATCTGCATTTTGCAATCATTAATTATGCTGAACATTTTTATGTACTTGTTATCCATTTGAATATTTTCTTTGGAAAATTGCCTTTTCATGTCCATTGCTCATTTTTATTTTTCTGAAATTGAGTTGTAGGAGTTCTTTACATATTTTATATATTAATCCCTTTCAGATATATGATTTGCAAATATTTCTTCCATTCTGTAGGTTGCCTTTTCATTTTATTGATTGCTAAATTTATTTATATAAGTAAATTAGGCAAAAATTGCATATTTAGTGTTGCAACGTAGGAAGTTAGAAAGGGCTCTAACAGTTTGTTGGAATGAATGACAAGAGCCGGGATCAAAAGATGGCCTAACTTGAGCAAAATGGAAATGATTGATCACCCTTGGCTTAGTGTAGTGGAAGGGATTCAAAAGCTGAAAGGCACTAAAGTGTTAGAGTAGATTTATTATATAAGACCTCCGTACTCACACTGGGAATGTCCAAAAGGCATACCTTTCGCCAGTACAGTGGGAAATAAATTGAGAAGAGAGCACCAGCATTGGTGATGAGATTTGTGATTTCTCTCCTCTTTGGACAGACAGGGTGAAAACCACTGCCACACAATTGTAATATAAATCCTTTGGGGTAATTGGATTCTGGGATGCCAGTAGCCAAGTGGCATCACTAAATTTCCATGAGTAAAGTAGGTGTAGCTACTCTAATGGACAGCAGAGTCAGTATTCAGAATAGTCTGATTTGCACAGACCTATGGTGTTGGCTAGTTAGTCATAGTGTTTTTAGAAGGGGATGATATGGAAAACCTACTTACTCAACTTGTATAAGTGGAAAAGACCTAAATCATATTTAAAAAATCTAACTTCAACAATAAAAAATAGAAAGTGTCAGTCCATTCATCAACTGCAGGCTTGAGCCTGTCTACAGAACCAAAACCACTTGAATGAAGGGACAGCCAGATGCCCTGAATGAAAGGTCAACCAGTTCCCTGAGACACTATGAAACATTTATATACTTTATTTTTTCCAGTCTTCCTCAAAAAGGACACTGCATTTTACCAGGGTAACTACAAAATTGTAGGAAAGAAAATAATTATACAATTCTGGGACAACTGTGCCCTGAACTTACATTGTTTCCAGGATTGGAAACATCACTGTGGGCCTCCAATCAGAAATGGGGCTTATTAGGGGTTAGGCGATAGACCTTAAACTAAGGTCCATCTCATAGTGGGACCAGAGTTTTCCTGAACCTATCCTGTGGTTATGTCCCAGATCAAAAATACCTAATTGAAATAGTGATAATAAGCAGCTGACAGGAACTTCCTTTAGTTCCCTAACTTGGAGGGTGATGCCTATTGTCACAAGTTAGTTTGAAGGATATTGATCACCTGTTGAATGGACTTAGTGGGAAGAACAGCTAATTTGCATTGATTGGTAAGTCATTTATGTGTCAAAGTGTGGGGAATAAATCAGATTAAAATTCAACAAAATTCCATCAAAAATTACTAGGACTCCAGTAATGTGGATTATGTTGAGATATTCTTAACATTCAGAATAGGTTAATTTGCATTGGCCCCTCCTACAACTGAGAAATTTACACAGCACTTTAGTTGGCCTCTTTGGATTTATGAAGAAACATATATGCATCTGGGTGTATTATTCCATCCAATTCATGAAGTGACTCAAAAATCTACTTGTTTTCAGTGGGACCAAGAACAAGAGAAGGCCCTGCAATAGTTCCATACTGTCAGTCCAGATGCTCTACCTTTAGGGTCATATATTCTAGCCAACACAATGGTTCTCAAAAGTTTCACTCAATGCTGTTTGAAGCCTCAGAAGCCCTTATAGATTAATCATATCTTAGCCATTTATTATTTTAGAGCAAGGCCCTGCCATAATTCTCAGATAATTGCTCTCCTTTTGAGAACAAATCTTTGACTGCTACTGAACCTGAGCAGAGACTCAATCCTTGACCATGGGCCACCAAGTTACCATGAGACCTGAACTGCCCATCATAAAATGGATGATACCTGAACATACTGAGCTATAAAAATTTGTGTGCACAGCAATACACCATAAGTAATTTAAATTGATATATACATGACTGGATGCAGGCATAATGCGACAAGTAAGTTATATGAAGAATCAGCCAAAATGTACATATACCTTTGCTACTCTGTCTTCTCTCTCTCAGTCCATAATTATAGTCTTATGAATAACTCCCTAATGTCATTGACATAAAAAGAAAAATGACTTTATGTGATATGCAGACACCATCCAAAAGCTCTGCAGCATTCTAACCCCTCTCTGGGATATCCCTGTAGGATAGTGATGCTGGTAAATCCTTCCAGTGGGCAGAACTCCATGCAGTGCACCCAGACATTCAAATTGTTTGGAAGGAGAAATTGTTTGTAAAGACATGGAATCATATACTACTCATGAGTTATGGCCAATGTCCAGGTTTAATGGTCAAAGACTTAAAGATGAATGGAAATAGGTGACAATGTAATTTGTGTTTAAGACATGTGGATACATCTATCTCAAGTAGCAGAAAACCATTAACATATTTGTGTTTCGTGTTAATGCTCACCAAGGTTGACTTCAGGAGCATAGGACTTCAAAAGTCAAGTGAATAGGATGATACTCTGTATAAATACAAGTGAGACTCTGTAATGAGAGGTTCTGGTCATTGCCCAGTGACCTCATGAACAAAGTCACCATTTAAGCAGGGAGAATTTATGTGTGGGATTAGAAACATGATTTTCATTCTTCATTTCACTCATCATTTGTTCCTAATCTGCCAGCAGTGGAGAACAACACTGAGTCCCTGATATGGCACCATTACCTAGGTCATTCAGCCGTCTATCTAGTTGCAGGTGGATAAATTGTACTACTTCCATCATGGAAGGGACAGTATTTTGTCCTTACTAGAATTCATACTTTTTTTTTTTTTTTTGGTCTGGATAGATATTTACTTTACTTGTTGCAACATTCCTGCCAAAACTACTAACCATGGAATTTCAGAATGCCTTATTCATTGTCATGGTATTACAGACAGTAATAGGCCCATGTTCATGGACTTAATTTTTCTCATTATGTCCCACACCATCCTGAAGAGGCTAGCTTGATAAAATAGTGGAAGGACCTTTAGAAGAAGACTCGGTAACAGGGCCAGCTAGGTGGCAATATTATGTATGCTCCATAATCAGCATCCAATATGTGTAGTCATTTCTCTGATTTCCTTGAGTCACAGGAGTGGAAGCAAAGGGTGGAAATGGGAAAGGTACCATTCACTATTAATCCTTGTGACCTGCTAACATTTTTGCTTCTTGTTCCTGTGAGTTAACACTCTGCTGACTTAGAGGTTATATTCCACGTGAAGGGACGTTTCCACCAATTGATAAAACAATTCCACTGTTTAGTTATAGAGAATAAACTATGGTTACTAGAGAGGAGGTCGATGGGGATGGGTGAAATAGGTGATGGGGATTAAGGAGTGCGCTTATTGAGATGAGGACTGGGTGATGTAGAGAATTACTGAATCACTATATTGTACATCTGAAACTAATATAACACTGTATGTTAACTATACTGGAATGTAAAATACATACATACATACATACATACATAAAAACAATTGGAAAAAAAATTCTCCGAACTGCAAGTAAAGACTGCCACCTGGTCATATTAGTCTCCTCATGGCTCTGAATAAACATACAAATGGGTCTGTGCTGGCTGAGATGTTTGTTTTTTTTTTCTTTCTTCTAATTAATAAATTTCCAAGAAAAAACATAGCTAGAAAGTACTTAAAACCAAAAATATCTTATTTATTCAGGACTATGTTAATAACGAGAGATTTCAGTGTAGAACCTTAAACAATTCTGAATATAGTATTGAAAAGTAGGAAATTATAAGCAAAGAGCCTCATGGCATCAGTGGGTGTAATAATACTAAGTGAAACATCAAGGGTAATGAGAATTCAGGCAAGTTTTGTTGAAGATAGACCAGGCTGACAAGACATCACCTGGTAAATGGCTGAGGATGAGAAACCTGATTAGATACAGAGGGTGATCATATAAGCACAATAAGAGCCTCCTGCTAAACTTATTTAGCAGAACTATTGCAAAGGAATTTACAAAGTGCACAAGTATGGCTAGGAGAAGACTCACGAGTCTGACTCAAGTTTGGTTAAGTAAATAATCTTTGTCAGCCCCCTTTTGTTTAATAAAAGAAAATACAGTCTTCTTTCATTTGAACAATATGTGTCCACTTCTTCTTCAGTTAATTTTTGTTCATTAAAGACAAGCTGAATCACAATATGTGTCCACTTCTTCTTCAGTTAATTTTTGTTCATTAAAGACAAGCTGAATCATATGTTGAGATGAGGGAGTAGATGGGGTTTGCTGGAAAGTACTCAGGTATTTAATACTAGGGAAAACAAAGACTAATATTTAAAACAGTTTCAGATTATAGGGGAGCTTGGGTGGCTCAGTTGGTTAAGCATCCAACTTCGGCTCAGGTCATGATCTCACAGTTCATGAGTTTGAGCCCCGCATCGGGCTCTGTGCTGACAGCTCAGAGCCTGGAGCCTGCTTCAGATTCTCTCTCTGTCTCTCACTGTCTCTCTCTGACTCTCTCTCTCTCTCTACCCCACCCCTGATTGTGCTCTGTCTCTGTCTTAAAAGTAAATAAAACATTTAAAAAAAAAACTAGTTTCAGATTACAGAGGATAACCAGTTAAGATTTCTAGGTGTTTATCACAAAGCTTTTTAGGTAGTAGGATAAGGACAGAAGTGGTAATCCAGAGGACTTTCTGGTTTTGAGTTTATTTTCTATTTTTATTTTTTGGGGATTAAATATCTGTATTATCATTGAGAGCACAAATACATGATGTTGCATGTTTTCGTCTTTCTTTAAAGGTCCTTCTTGATGACAGCACCATCAACATTGCAACCATTGCCTCATCATGTTACGTTGGTCCACTGAAAACTCGAGTGGATGACTGGCAGAAACAACTTGCTTTATTTAATCAAACACTGGTAAGTGAGGACAATTTCAATTCATGCACTCAGAAAATTGGAGAGCCGCAGAACCTTAGAAGTCATTTCAATCATTTAAATATTATGTAGTTTAGATACAAGATTTAATTGTCAATATTTTATTATGTTCAGAATGTAAGGAAAATGCCAATATACTAAGCTCTTCTTTATATGATTATGCCATCTCCTTGTATTAGTTATTTTTGCCATGAAACAGAATACCACAAACTTGGTAGTATGAAACAGTGTACATTTATTAGCCCACAGTTTCTGTGGGTCAGGAGTTCAGATGTGGCTTAAACCGGGTCTCCTACTTAGGGTCTCAAAGGTTCAATCAAGATGTGGGCCAGGACTCAATTCACATCAGAAGTTCGGCTCAGGGAGGGTTCCCTTCCAAGCTCACTCAGGTTGTTAGCAGAAATCATTTCTTTGCAACTCTGGGACTAAGGGCTTCAGTTTCTTGCTGGCTGTTAGCTGGAAGTCATCCTCAGCTCCTATATGTTCCCCACATTTTTCGTTTATTTGTAAGTCTATAGCTTCAGTGAAACAAAAACTGACAGTGTGGTATGAAGTTTACATTTAAAGTTTTCACAGCAACCTACCACATGCCTGAAAAGACCTTACAATGGAGTCTAGATGCCGGTCTAGATGGTGTCAAGTACTGATGGGTATCATGATTCAAGATAGCATTTTGGGTATTACTTAAATCTTAAGATTAAAAAAATTGTGTGTGTGTGTGTGTGTGTGTGTGTGTGTGTGTGTGTGTTTATGTATGAAGTTTATTGACAAATTGGTTTCCATACAACACCCAGTGCTCATCCCAAAATGTGCCCTCCTCAATACCCATCACCCACCCTCCCCTCCCTCCCACCCCCCATCAACCCTCAGTTTGTTCTCAGTTTTTAACAGTCTCTTATGCTTTGGCTCTCTCCCACTCTAACTTCTTTTTTTTTTTTTTTCCTTCTCCTCCCCCATGGGTTTCTGTTAAGTTTCTCAGGATCCACCTAAGAGTGAAACCATATGGTATCTGTCTTTCTCTGTATGGCTTATTTCACTTAGCATCACACTCTCCAGTTCCATCCACGTTGCTACAAAAGGCCATATTTCATTTTTTCTCATTGCCACGTAGTATTCCATTGTGTATATAAACCACAATTTCTTTATCCATTCATCAGTTGATGGACATTTAGGCTCTTTCCATAATTTGGCTATTGTTGAGAGTGCTGCTATGAACATTGGGGTACATGTGCCCCTATGCATCAGTACTCCTGTATCCCTTGGATAAATTCCTAGCAGTGCTATTGCTGGGTCATAGGGTAGGTCTATTTTTAATTTTCTGAGGAACCTCCACACTGCTTTCCAGAGCGGCTGCACCAATTTGCATTCCCACCAACAGTGCAAGAGGGTTCCCGTTTCTCCACATCCTCGCCAGCATCTATAGTCTCCTGATTTGTTCATTTTGGCCACTCTGACTGGTGTGAGGTGATACCTGAGTGTGGTTTTGATTTGTATTTCCCTGATAAGGAGCGACGCTGAACATCTTTTCACGTGCCTGTTGGCCATCTGGATGTCTTCTTTAGAGAAGTGTCTATTCATGTTTTCTGCCCATTTCTTCACTGGGTTATTTGTTTTTCGGGTGTGGAGTTTGGTGAGCTCTTTATAGATTTTAGATACTAGCCCTTTGTCTGATATGTCATTTGCAAATATCTTTTCCCATTCCGTTGGTTGCCTTTTAGTTTTGTTGGTTGTTTCCTTTGCTGTGCAGAAGCTTTTTATCTTCATAAGGTCCCAGTAATTCACTTTTGCTTTTAATTCCCTTGCCTTTGGGGATGTGTCGAGTAAGAGATTGCTATGGCTGAGGTCAGAGAGGTCTTTTCCTGCTTTCTCCTCTAAGGTTTTGATGGTTTCCTGTCTCACATTTAGGTCCTTTATCCATTTTGAGTTTATTTTTGTAAATGGTGTGAGAAAGTGGTCTAGTTTCAACCTTCTGCATGTTGCTGTCCAGTTCTCCCAGCACCATTTGTTAAAGAGGCTGTCTTTTTTCCATTGGATGTTCTTTCCTGCTTTGTCAAAGATGAGTTGGCCATACGTTTGTGGGTCTAGTTCTGGGGTTTCTATTCTATTCCATTGGTCTGTGTGTCTGTTTTTGTGCCAATACCATGCTGTCTTGATGA
This sequence comes from Lynx rufus, assembly GCF_022079265.1. Taxonomy (NCBI): domain Eukaryota; kingdom Metazoa; phylum Chordata; class Mammalia; order Carnivora; family Felidae; genus Lynx; species Lynx rufus. Next base: position 5,252,552 of record NW_025814836.1, on the reverse strand, counting down.
TAACAGCTTTGTAGTAGAGGCTAAAGTCTGGGATTGTGATGCCTCCTGCTTTGGTCTTCTTCTTCAAACTTCCTTTGGCTATTCGGGGCCTTTTGTGGTTCCATATGAATTTTAGGATTGCTTGTTCTAGTTTCGAGAAGAATGCTGGTGCAATTTTGATTGGGATTGCATTGAATGTGTAGATAGCTTTGGGTAGTATTGACATTTTGACAATATTTAGTCTTCCAATCCATGAGCAGGGAATGTCTTTCCATTTCTTTAAATCTTCTTCAATTACCTTCATAAGCTTTCTATAGTTTTCAGCATACAGATCCTTTACATCTTTGGTTAGATTTATTCCTAGGTATTTTATGCTTCTTGGTGCAATTGTGAATGGGATCAGTTTCTTTATTTGTCTTTCTGTTGCTTCATTGTTAGTGTATGAGAATGCAACTGATTTCTGTACATTGATTTTGTATCCTGCAACTTTGCTGAATTCATGTATCAGTTCTAGCAGACTTTTGGTGGAGTCTATAGGATTTTCCATGTATAATATCATGTCATCTGCAAAAAGTGAAAGCTTGACTTCATTGTTGCCAATTTTGATGCCTTTGATTTCCTTTTGTTGTCTGATTGCTGATGCTAGAACTTCCAGCACTATGTTAAACAACAGCGGTGAGAGTGGGCATCCCTGTCGTGTTCCTGATCTCAGGGAAAAAGCTCTCAGTTTTTCCCCGTTGAGGATGATGTTAGCTGTGGGCTTTTCATAAATGGCTTTTATGATCTTTAAGTATGTTCCTTCTATCCCGACTTTCTCAAGGGTTTTTATTAAGAAAGGGTGCTGGATTTTGTCAAAGGCCTTTTCTGCATCGATTGACAGGATCATATGGTTCTTCTCTTTTTTTTTGTTAATGTGATGTATCACGTTGATTGATTTGCGAATGTTGAACCAGCCCTGCATCCCAGGAATGAATCCCACTTGGTCATGGTGAATAATTCTTTTTATATGCTGTTGAATTCGATTTGCTAGTATCTTATTGAGAATTTTGGCATCCATATTCATCAGGGATATTGGCCTGTAGTTCTCTTTTTTTACTGGGTCTCTGTCTGGTTTAGGAATCAAAGTAATACTGGCTTCATAGAATGAGTCTGGAAGTTTTCCTTCCCTTTCTATTTCTTGGAATAGCTTGAGAAGGATAGGTATTATCTCTGCTTTAAATGTCTGGTAGAACTCCCCTGGGAAGCCATCTGGACCTGGACTCTTATTTCTTGGGAGATTTTTGATAACCGATTCAATTTCTTCGCTGGTTATGGGTCTGTTCAAGCTTTCTATTTCCTCCTGATTGAGTTTTGGAAGAGTGTGGGTGTTCAGGAATTTGTCCATTTCTTCCAGGTTGTCCAATTTGTTGGCATATAATTTTTCATAGTATTCCCTGATAATTGTTTGTATCTCTGAGGGATTGGTTGTAATAATTCCATTTTCATTCATGATTTTATCTATTTGGGTCATCTCCCTTTTCTTTTTGAGAAGCCTGGCTAGAGGTTTATCAATTTTGTTTATTTTTTCAAAAAAACAACTCTTGGTTTCGTTGATCTGCTCTACAGTTTTTTTAGATTCTATATTGTTTATTTCTGCTCTGATCTTTATTATTTCTCTTCTTCTGCTGGGTTTAGGCTGCCTTTGCTGTTCTGCTTCTATTTCCTTAGGTGTGATGTTAGATTTTGTATTTGGGATTTTTCTTGTTTCTTGAGATAGGCCTGGATTGCAATGTATTTTCCTCTCAGGACTGCCTTCGCTGCGTCCCAAAGCGTTTGGATTGTTGTATTTTCATTTTCTTTTGTTTCCATATATTTTTTGATTTCTTCTCTAATTGCCTGGTTGACCCACTCATTCGTTAGTAGGGTGTTCTTTAACCTCCATGCTTTTGGAGGTTTTCCAGACTTTTTCCTGTGGTTGATTTCAAGCTTCATAGCATTGTGGTCTGAAAGTATGCATGGTATAATTTCAATTCTTGTAAACTTATGAAGGGCTGTTTTGTGACCCAGTATATGATCTATCTTGGAGAATGTTCCATGTGCACTCGAGAAGAAAGTATATTCTGTTGCTTTGGGATGCAGAGTTCTAAATATATCTGTCAAGTCCATCTGATCCAGTGTCTCATTCAGGGCCCTTGTTTCTTTATTGACCGTGTGTCTAGATGATCTATCCATTTCTGTAAGTGGGGTGTTAAAGTCCCCAGCAATTACCACATTCTTATCAATAAGGTTGCTTATGTTTATGAGTAATTGTTTTATATATTTGGGGGCTCCGGTATTCGGCGCATAGACATTATAATTGTTAGCTCTTCCTGATGGATAGACCCTGTAACTATTATATAATGCCCTTCTTCATCTCTTGTTACAGCCTTTAATTTAAAGTCTAGTTTGTCTGATATAAGTATGGCTACTCCAGCTTTCTTCTGGCTTCCAGTAGCATGATAAATAGTTCTCCATCCCCTCACTCTGAATCTAAAGGTGTCCTCAGGTCTAAAATGAGTCTCTTGTAGACAGCAAATAGATGGGTCTTGTTTTTTTATCCATTCTGATACCCTATGTCTTTTGGTTGGCGCATTTAATCCATTTACATTCAGTGTTATTATAGAAAGATACGGGTTTAGAGTCATTGTGATGTCTGTATGTTTTATGCTTGTAGTGATGTCTCTGGTACTTTGTCTCACAGGGTCCCCCTTAGGATCTCTTGTAGGGCTGGTTTAGTGGTGACAAATTCCTTCAGTTTTTGTTTGTTTGGGAAGACCTTTATCTCTCCTTCTATTCTAAATGACAGACTTGCTGGATAAAGGATTCTCGGCTGCATATTTTTGCTGTCTAGCACACTGAAAATCTCGTGCCAATTCTTTCTGGCCTGCCAAGTTTCAAAAGAGAGATCAGTCACGAGTCTTATAGGTCTCCCTTTGTATGTGAGGGCACGTTTACCCCTTGCTGCTTTCAGAATTTTCTCTTTATCCTTGTATTTTGCCAGTTTCACTATGATATGTCATGCAGAAGATCGATTCAAGTTACGTCTGAAGGGAGTTCTCTGTGCCTCTTGGATTTCAATGCCTTTTTCCTTCCCCAGTTCAGGGAAGTTCTCAGCTATAATTTCTTCAAGTACCCCTTCAGCACCTTTCCCTCTCTCTTCCTCCTCTGGGATACCAATTATGCGTATATTATTTCTTTTTCAGTGTATCACTTAGTTCTCTAATTTTCCCCTCATACTCCTGGATTTTTTTATCTTTTTCTCAGCTTCCTCTTTTTCCATAACTTTATCTTCTAGTTCACCTATTCTCTCCTCTGCCTCTTCCATCCGAGCCGTGGTGGTTTGCATTTTGTTTTGCATTTCCTTTAAAGCGTTTTTCAGCTCCTCGTGACTGTTCCTTAGTCCCTTGATCTCTGTAGCAAGAGATTCTCTGCTGTCCTGTATGCTGTTTTCCAGCCCAGCGATTAATTTTATGACTATTATTCTAAATTCACTTTCTGTTATATTATTTAAATCCTTTTTGATCAGCTCATTAGCTGTTGTTATTTCCTGGAGATTCTTCTGAGGGGAATTCTTCCGCTTGGTCATTTTGGGTAGTCCCTGGTGTGGTGAGGGCCTGCAGGGCACTTCCCCTGTGCTGTGGTGTATAACTGGAGTTGGTGGGCGGGGCCGCAGTCCGACCTGATGTCTGCCCCCAGCCCACCGCTGGGGCCACAGTCAGACTGGTGTGTGCCTTCTCTTCCCCTCTCCCAGGGGCGGGATTCACTGTGGGGTGGCGTGGCCCGTCTGGGCTACTTGCACACTGCCAGGCTTGTGATGCTGGGGATCTGGCGTATTAGCTGGGGTGGGTAGGCAAGGTGCACGGCGGCAGGGGGGGCAGGCTTAGCTCGCTTCTCCTTAGGTGATCCACTTCAGGAGGGGCCCTGTGGCAGTGGGAGGGAGTCAGATCCGCTGCTGGAGGTTTGGCTCCACAGAAGCACAGAGTTGGGTGTTTGCGCGGAGCGAGCAAGTTCCCTGGCAGGAACTGGTTCTCTTTGGGATTTTGGCTGGGGGATGGGCGGGTGAGATGGCGCTGGCCAGCGCCTTTGTTCCCCACCAAACTGAGCTCTGTTGTCCGGGGGCTCAGCAGCTCTCCCTCCCTTTGTCCTCCAGCCTTCCCGCTTTCCGAGCAGAGCTGTTAACTTATGACCTCCCAGACGCTAAGTCGCGCTTGCTGTTGGAACACAGTCCGTCAGGCCCCTGCGCTTTTGCAAGCCGGACTCGGGGGCTCTGCTTGGCTGGCGAGCCGCCCCTCTGCCCGGCTCCCTCCCTCCAGTCCGTGGAGCACGCACCGCCTCGCCGCCCTTCCTACCCTCTTCCGTGGGCCTCTCGTCTGCACTTGGGTCCGGTGACTCCGTTCTGCTAATCCTCTGGCGGTTTTCTGGGTTATTTAGGCAGGTGTAGGTGGAATCTAAGTGATCAGCAGGATGCGCGGTGAGCCCAGCGTCCTCCTACGCCGCCATCTTCCCAGAATCCTGGTTTTGAGTTTAAATAAACATGGTTATGGTAAAAGGTGTGCTGGTGAACTTTTGGAGTGGGTCACATAGCAGCAGACACACAGATTGTTCATACATGATCTGTTGTTATTTCTTTGAAGTTTATATCATGTCATCCAACTTCATCTTGTAGGGCTTTGGCAAAAAGCTGTTATCAATACTTTTAAGTAGATTGGAGAAAAATTTTAAATGTTAATTTGGAGATATCAGATCTTGGAAGAAGCCAGAAGACTTAAGGATTTATCAAAAATGTTAAAATGTGCAAGACGGAACCCACAGTATACACTGTAGTTTTATTGGAATATACTTTTTCTCTCTAAAGTCCTAACCATTTCTATCATAGTTAATTAAATAAGACTGGTTTGTTTGAAAAATACGTCTAGTTTCATGAAACTTGCCTTATTATTTACCTAAGAATAGTCATTGACCACATAGGTCTGAGTTTGTGTGCCTGGAGCTTTCTTTAAGGAATCTCAGGTGGATTTTTAAAAGCCTCTAAAAGTTAGGAAGACAATCCAATAAATTGACCCCAGATTTTGCATATATACTTATAGATTTCAGTTAATTCCACTTTTCAAGGTCCCCAAAATCCTTATCCTCCTGAGAACTCCAGAAAGTAACTTTTATAACCATGTGTAATGCAGGAAACTATATAAGTCACTAGTAGGCTGATTTTCCAGAGCAGTTTTACAAGCATTGGATCCCTCGAGACAACTTTAGTTTCTTAAAATATGTCATATATGATTCATTACATATCACTCTCAAATATGAATTCCAGCAAAAGTCTTGATACTATAACCAATATTTCAAAATATTCTCTGTTACATGGAAGACATTCTTATTGTGCATATGCAAATAAGTATGTTGCCATAAATATAAGAATACTAAATAAGAGTTTCAAATTCTGGAAAGACCAGGTTGGGAAAAAAGTAATTATGCATCTTTTCTTTAACAGGTGTAGTTTACCAAAATAGCTTGAACTTACACCTAGCTATAAGATAAAATATCTCCATACATATGGAAAATAAAATGTTAAAAAAAAACAGCAATATTTCACACCACAATTTATTTATTTATTTTATTTTTAAGGCTTTAAAATTCCAGTTGGTTAACATGGTGTTATATCAATTTCATGTGTAAAATATAGTGATTCAACAGTTTCTTACATCTCCCGGTGCTCATCATGACAAGCCCACATGCCGAATCCCCATCACCTAATTAACCCATTTTCCACCCTTCTTCACATTGGTAATCATCAGTTTGTTCTTTATTAGATTCTTTCCTTATGTGTCTCTCTTTACTTTATTTTCCCCATTTACTCATTTGTTTTGTTTCTTAAATTCCATGTATGAGGTAAACTATATGAAATTTGTCTTTCTCTGCCTGAATTATTTCACTTACCATTATATTCTCTAGCTCCATCCATGCCATTGTAAATACTAAGATTTCATTCTTTTTCCCATTCGATACTCTTTCCTTCTTTGTTAAAGATTGACCATATAGTTGTGGATCCATTTCTGGGATTCTATGCTATTCTACTGCTCTATGTGTTTATTTTTGTGCCAGGTCATAGTGTTTTCATTACTACAGCTTTGACATGTGATGGCTCCAGGTTTTGTTTTCTTTTTCAAGATTGCTTTTGAGTATTCTGGGTCTTTTGTAGTTCCATATAAATTTGAGAATTGTCTGTTCTATCTGTGAAAAATGCTACTGGTATTTTGATAGGGATTGCATTAAATGTGTAGGTTGCTGGGCGCCTGGGTGGCTTAGTCAGTTAAGTGACTGAATTCGACTCAGGTCATGATCTTACACCTCGTGAGTTTGAGTCCCGCCATCGGGCTCTGTGCTGACAGCTCAGAGCCTGGAGCCTGCTTCAGATTCTGTGTCCCTCTCTCGCTCTGCCACGCCTCTGCGCATGCTCTGTCTCTCTCTCTCTCCAGAATAAACAAACATTAAAAAATTAAATGTGTAGATTGCTTTGCGTGGTATAGACATTGTAACAATATTTGTTCTTCCATTCCATGAGGTGGAACGTCTTCCCATTTGTTTGTGTCATCTTCAATGTTTTCATCAGTGTTTTATAGTTTTCAGAGTAAAGTCTTTACACCTTTGGTTAGGTTTATTCCTAGACATCTTGTTATTTTGGTGCATTTGTAAATGGGATATTTTTCCTAATTTATGTTTCTGCTGTTTTATTCTTATCAGAGCATAGAACTCCAACAGATTTGTGTGCATTGATTTTTGTACCCTGAGATTTTACATAATTTGTCAGTTCTACAAGTTTTTGTGGTGTAGTGTTTGGGTTTTCTATATAAAGCATCATGTCATCTGCAAATAGGGAAAATTTGACTTTTTCCTGGCTGATTTGGATGCCTTTTATTTCATTTCGCTGTCTGATTGCTGAGGCCAGGACTTCCAGTACTATGTTAAATTACAGTGGTGTGAGTATGCATCCAGAAAATCTCTGTTTTTCTCCACTGAGGATGATGTTAGCTGTGGATTTTTCATAGATGGCATTTATTATTTTGAGGCATATTCCCTCCAAACCTACTTTGTTGAGGATTTTTATCTTGAATGGACATTGTACTCTCTCAAATGCTTTTTCTGCATCAATTGAAATGATCAAGTGGTTATTGTCCTTTCTCGTACTGATGTGATGTATCAAACTGATTGTTTTACAAATATTGAAACACACAACGCATTTTTTAAAAATATTTTTATTTTGATTTGGTTTGCTTGTATTGAGGATATTTGTGTCTATGTTCATCATTGATATTAGCCTGTAGTTTTCTTTTTTAGTTGTGTCTTTGACTATTTTTGTTATCTGGGTGATGCTGGCCTGATAGAATGAGTTTGGAAGTTTTCCTTCCTGTTGTATTTTTTGGAATAGTTTAAGAATTTTTTTTTCTGTTTTTAAAAACATTTTTAATCTTTATTTATTTTTGAGAAAGGCAGAGCACAAGCAGGGCAGGGCAGAGAGAGGGGTACAGAGGATCCAAATCAGGCTCTGCACTGACAGCTGTGAGTCTGATGTGGGACTTGAACTCACAAAATGCGAGATCATGACCTGAGGCCAAGTGAGATGCTCAATCAACTGAGCCACCCAGGTGCCCCGAGAAGAGGAGATACTAAATCTTAAACGTTTGGTATAATTCACTTATGAAGCCATTTGGCCCTGGACTTTTGTTTTGGTTAGGTTTTTGATTACTGATTCAATTTATTTCCTGGTTATCTGTTCAAATTTTCTATTTCTTTTTGTTTCAGTTTTGGTGGTATATATGTTTCTATAAATTTATCCATTTCTTCTAGTTTGTCCGATTTGTTGGCATATATTTTTTTCATAATATTGTCTTATAATTGTATATCTGTGGTGTTGGGTGCTATTTCTCCTGTCTTGTTTGTGATTTTATTTATTTCTTTATCTCTTATTTTTGATAAGTCAGCCTTGAGGTTTACCAATTTTATTTTATCTGATATATTATATATGCTATATATATAATATTATATAATATACATATAATATATATGTACATATAATATACATATATATGTCTATATATGTACATATATATATACATATGTATATATGTACATATATACATTTATATAGTATATATGTATATATAATATATGTATATATTATATATACATATATATTATATAATATAATATATTATACAGCAAAACTAGTTTTAACAGGGAAGTTCATAATTTATATCTATAATATATAATTTATATATAAATTTTATATATTAATATGTAAATATTTATAAATTAATTTTTATAAATTAATATATAAAATATAAATTAATATTTATAAACATATTAATATACATTAATATATAAATATATTAATATAAAATTTATAAATATTGAAATATAAATTATATATTAATATATAAATTATACACTTCCCTCTTAAAACTAGTTTTGCTGTATCCCAGGGGTTTTGGACCATTGTGTTTTCATTTCCATTTGTTTCCATGCATTTTTTTCTTTCTTCTTTATTTCTTGGTTGACCCATTCATGGTTTAGTAGCATGTTATTAAACCTCTGTGTATTCATTGTTTTACCTGATTTTTTCCTTGTGGTTAATTTCTGGTTTCATAGCAAGCACTGTGTTAAGAAAAGATGCATTGTATGGCTTGATTTTCTTGCATTTGTTGAGTCTTGTGTTGCCTAAAATGTGATCTATACTAGAGAATGTCCCAAGTGATCTTGAAAGGAATGTGTATTCTGCTCTGTTAGGATAGAATGTTTTGAATATATCTGTTAAGTCCATCTGTTCAAGTGTATTACTCTTAGCCATTGTTTCCTTGTCAATTTCTGTTTACATGATGTGTTCATTGGTAGAAGTGGGGAGTTAACATCCCCTACTATTATTGTATTACTATCAATTAGTTATTTATGTTTGTTATTAACTCCTTTATATATTAATGTATTCCCATATTAGTTTCTTAAATACTTACAATTGTTATATATTCTTGTTGGAAGTTCCCCTATATATTATGTAGTGTCCTTTGTCTCTTGTTACAGTGTTTGTTTTAAAGTCTATTTTTTTCCAATATAAGTATTGCTACCCTGGCTTTCTTTTGACACCCATTAGCATGATAGGTGTTTCTCTACTCCCTCACTTTTAAATCTTCAGGTTTCTTGAGGTGTAAAAGAGTTTCTTGTAAACATCACATAGATGGTTCATGGTTTTTTAATCCATTCTAACACCCTATGTATTTGGATTGTAGCATTTAGTCCATTTGCATTCAGCATGATTATTGATAGATTTATATATATGGGCATTTTCTTACTTGTTTTGTCATTGTTTCTGGGAATTTTTCTTTTTCTGTCTAGTCTTTGTCACTTCTGGTGTTTCCTTTCCACTCAAAGAATCTTCTTTTTTATTTCTTCCAGAGCTGGTTTGGTGGCCACAATTCCTTTAGTTTTGGGGGGAAATATTATATCCTTCTATTCTGAATGATAGCCTTACAGAATAGAGTATTCTTGGCTGCAGATTTTTCACATTTAGAAATTAGAATGTATCATGCCACTTTTTTCTGGCTTGCCAAGTTTCTGTTGATAAATATCCAACTATCTTTGTGTATCTTCTGCTGTAAGTTAAGGACTTCTTTCGTCTTGCTGCTTTTAAGATCTTTTCTTTATCACCATATTTTTCAGATTTAATTATAATATGTCTTGGTGTTGGACTGCTTTTGTTGATTTTGATGAGAATTCTCTGTACCTACTGCATCTGTATATCTGTGTTCTTCACCAGATTAACGATCTTTTTTAGCTATTATTTCCTCAAATAAATTTTATGCCACCTTTTCTCTCTCTTTTTCTGGTATTCCTCTAATATGAATGTTGTTACATTTTATGGAGTCACAATGCTACATCTATGCTCTTGAATAATTCTTCTTTCTCTATTTTCATAAGCTTCATTATTTTCCACTTTTGTTGTCCTGTCAGTCACTAATTTGTTCCTCTGCTTTTTACAGCCTGGTGTTCTTTACATCAAGCCTGTTCCCAGCCTTGTTTATTGCATTCTTCATCTCTGATTGATACTTTTTTTAATTTTTTTATCTCTTTGGTAAGAGTCTCACTGATGTCTTCTCTTCTTTTCTCAAGATGAATGAGTATTCTTATAACTATTGCTTTAAATTCTTCATCAGGCATATTATTTATTTCTGTTTCACTTAGATCTCTGGTAATGGTCTTATCTTGTTCTTTAGTTTGGGATAAATTTATCCATCTTGGCATTTTGTTTAGGTCTTGGTTTATTTTGTATGTCAGAAAAAGCCAATTATTTCTCCTGCTCCTGAAAGTAATGTCCTTATTAAGAAGAGGTCCTGTAGTGCCCAGGGCCTGGTACTTCAGGATGTGTCTGTTGTGTGTACTTGATGTGCTCTGCTGTTGTGTTTTTGCTGCTCTGTTCTTCAGGCCAGTTGTCTGCAGAGACCCTTCTTGCCTGCTGTGTACAATGTTTGGTCCCTGGACTGAAAGTGATGAGTTTTAACTAGATGTGCTCTGGTCTTCTAATTAAATAAGACTTGACACCACTTCCACTAGAACTGAGGCCCTGCAGAACACTCTGGTTTGGAGATATGGTGTTAGCAGGATTTATGTTGGTCTTCTGGAGTAGGGGTCCATCATACTGGGACTGATGCAAGCTTTACTGAGAAGGGCAGTCCAATCAGAGCACTGGGGGATGAGGTCTGGAGTAAACATGTTAGGAAGCCAGTGTTGGCACTGGACTGCTTCTCACAGTTGGCTCTGCATTTGCAGTGATGTGCAGGAGAGGGAAATGGTGCCACCCAGCTCCTTTGTTCCTAGAGAGGCATATCCATGAATGCTGCTTCTCAGAGAAGTGCTCCAAGAACAGATAGTCTCCCCATGATGTGTCCCAGGTGTTATTCTGATCAATGTTTCCACACTTTTTGTCCTGGGGTTGTTTAACTGCCTTATGTGAAGGAGCAGCACAGTCCCTCCAGGCTCTATCCCAGTTAAGCCTGCTGATCTTTAAACCTTCAGGATTTAAGTCCTACTGTTCACAGGAACTCATGGAATTCAGCCCCTGGATTTGGGGAAACATTCTCTTTGTGTGTTTTTCTTTGTGCTTCTCTCTCTCTCTCATTCTTTTCTGCAACCATGGTTCCCTCTCTTCCTCAGTACCTGTGATCCATTTCTCCCTTGAACCACATCTCCATACTTCCTTCCTTCTTCAATGTGGTCTCTTTTCTCCCTTTAGTTCAGAGTTTGTTCTGTCATTCTTCACACCAATCTCTGGATTGTAAAGTTTCTGCTGATATATCCCCTGCTAGCCTTTTGGGGTTTTCCAATTATGTTACTGTCTTCTTTTGTCTTGCATCTTTCAAATCTCTTTCTTTACCACTATATTTTTCTAACTTAATTAAAAGATATCTTGGTGTAGAAGAGTTAAAATAGTGGCATAGTAGGAGGACCCTGTTATTGTCATTCCAACACAGCTAGACAAATATCATATCTTTCTGAACACCCACAAAAAATTGATCTGAGGATTGACAGAACAATTTCACAACTAAAGGAGGAGAAGAGGGCATGGGCACGTTATGGAAGGTAGAAGGTGTGGAGACATGATTTTGGGGAGAAAAGGATCATGGGTGCTGCAGAAGGGAGGCAGCCCTGATCACAGAGAGATGTGTGAAAGAGAAAAAGAGATTCACACACACACACACACACACACACACTCACACAGAAAGAGAGAAAGAGAGAGAGGAGGCGTGTGGGGTGGGCAGAGAGACTGCAGTGCATAGGGAATCACATGAGGAAAACACTTCTCAAAGGCCATTGACTGGGAAAATGAGAGGGGCTGATTTTTTTGAGTTTTTATACAAGTTGAGCTCAAGAACTGTATTTTTAGAAGTCAGTGCCATGGCTGGTGTTAAGCTTAGCAGGCATTGCAGTGATCCTGTGAAGAAGGAAGACAGAGGCTGTGGAGGGAGATTGTCCAATATGAGGATACCTTTGGATGCACTGGGAAAGATTGTTTCCTCTTCTTGGAATGCATCTGGGGAAGGTGGAATTGCCTCTCAGTTGAAAGAGAGCCAGTGGCACCATTGTGCTGCACTATCCCTTTATTATAGGGGCAGAGACACTTGCTGCGGGTGGCTAAGATACATTCAGGTTTTTTGATGCACTTCATTCTAAACTCCATGCTGCTGTACATTGGTACAGCTACCTTTGTGTAATAAAACAACACCAATGCCAACCCAGTGAGACACTCCCCCTAAGGACCATAGTAGGTCCATGCCATGCTGGGTACCTAAGATTTGGATTTTTAAAACTCAGCCAGTGTGTCTGAGATAACACACAGGTGCATTGCACTATCAGGCAGGTAGACAGCCAAGACACAGATATGGTGAAGGCAAAGATCTAAAGGATGCCTGGGATGCAAAAGGGGAGAGTATTCATTCTTCTGTGAGGGCTTCCTGGAAAGCAGCAACCATGAAGTCCCATCTATGGGGATGATGGAGAGGCAATCAACATTTTTCTCCCTCAACCATCAGCAGGGACTGTCTTCAGTGAGCAGCAGAGCACGAACAGTATAGGCCTGAGCACCTATGCTCTGCAGGTGCTTCTTTACAAGGCCAAGTGTGCCTGAGAACCAAAAAAGCAAGGCCATACACCAGAAGACCAGCACAAACCCCTACAAGTGCAAAGCCTACTGGCCATGGAGTATTGCAAAGCTTCAACTTTAATGGAAATTGGATCAGGCCTGTTTTAATAAGCAGACCTTAGCACACCTCACTAAAACTGGCCACCCTATGGCAAAGGTCCAAATACTCCCAACTGTAGGGAGGAAAAAACTCTGCAGAGGTCTGACCTGAGGTAAAAAGCAGTGAAACCACAGTAGCAGAGTGCACACAGCATACAGCAGAGACACCTCCTGAAACACCAGGCCCTAGACAGTATATGACCTTCTCTACATAAAGCCATTACTCTCAGGAGCAGGAAACATAACAGGCTTTTGTAACACACCGAATACAGAGACTTTGATAAAATTCCGAAATAGAGGAATTACTCCCAAAGGAAAGAACAAGAAAAGGTCATGGCCAAGGATCTTATATGTAGATGTAAGATCTATTACATAGATATATGTAATATGCCTGATACAGAAAATAAAACAACGGTCATAAGGATACTAGCTGGAATTAGGAAAATCATAGAAGATACCAGGGAGTCCCTTAGCAAGGGATAAAAGACCTAAAAACTAGTCATGCTGAAATTAAAAATGCCATAACTCAGGTTCAGTACTGAGTGAATGTAGTTATCATAAGGAAGGAAGAAGCAGAGGAATAGATAAGTGATATAGAAGATAAAATTATGGAAAATAATGAAGCTGAAAAGAACAGAGAAGAACAAAATTGTATCATGAATGTTGACTAAGGGAAATCTGTGACTCCATAAAGCATAATAACATTTGGATCATATGATACCCAGCAGAAGAAAAGAGGAAAAAGGGGGCAGAAGGTGGGGTTTTTAAAATATAAATTTCAGATAAAATAAAAATACTTATTTTTTGCAAGTATACTTTTTTACCTTTTTAAAATTTTTTCCTTCTTCTAAAGGTCTCAAAATTTTGTTTAAATTTATTTATTTAAATTCAAGTTAGTAAACACACAGTGTAGTATTGGTTTCAGGGGTAGAACACAGTGATTCATCATTTCATATAATACCCAGTGCTCATCCCAACAAGTGCCCTACCTGATGTCCATCACCAATTTAGCCTATCCTCCCACTCACCTCCCCTCCAACAACACTTATTTTTTCTCTGTCTGTAAGAGTCTCTTTTGGTTTGCCTCCCTCTCTGTTTTTATCTTATTTTTCCTTCCCTTCCCCTATGTTCATCTGTTCATCTGTGTGTTTCTTAAATTCCACATATGAGTGATATCAGATAATGTTTGTCTTTTCTGACTGACTTATTTTACTTAGCATAATACCCTCCAGTTCCATTCATGTTGTTGCAAATGGCAAGATTTCACTTTTTTCATTGCTGATGAAATCTTCTTTATCCACTCATCAGACAATGGGCATTTGGGTTCTTTCCATATGTTGACTATTGTCAATAGTGCTGCTATAAATATTGGGGTACATGTGCCCTTTTGAATCAGCATTTTTGTATCCTTAAGATAAACACCTAGTAGTGCAATTCCTTGCTCATAGGATAATTCTATTTTTAATTTTTTGAGGAACTTCCATACTGTTCTCCAGAGTGGCTGTACCATTTTGCATTCTGACCAACAGTGCAAATGGGTTCCCCTTTCTCCACATCCTCATCAACATCTGTTGTTCCATGAGTTGTTAATTGTAGCCATTCTGACAGGTGTGAAGTGGTATCTCATTGTGGTTTTGATTTGTATTTTCCTGATGATGAGTAATACTGAGCATTTTTTCATGTGTCTGTTAGCCATCCGGATGTCTTCTTTGGAGAAATGTCTATTCATGTCTTCTGCCCATTTCTTCACTGGATAATTTGTGGGGTTTTTTGGGGGGGTGTTGAGTTTGATAAGTGTTTTATATATTTTTGATACTAACCCTTTATCAGATATGTCATTTGCAAATATCTTCTCCCATTTTGTCAGTTGCCTTTTAGTTTTATTTATTATTTCTTTTGCTGTGCGGAAGCTTTTTATCTTGATGAGGTCCCAATAGTTCATTTTTTATTTTATTCCCCTTGCATCCAGAGACATGTCTAGTAAGAAGTTGCTGCAGCTGAGGTCAAAGAGGTTGCTGCCTGTTTTCTCCTGTAGTATTTTGGTGGTTTCCTGTCTCACATTTTGATCTTTCATCCATTTCAAGTTTATTTTTGTGACTGGTATAAGAAAGTGGTCCGGTTTCATTCTTCTGCCTGTCATTGTCTAATTTTCCCAGTATCATTTGCTGAAGAGACTGTCTTTTCTCCATTGGATACTCTATCCTGATTTGTTGAAGATTAGTTGGGCACATATTTGTGGGTCTATTCTGAGTTCTCAATGCAATTTCATTTGTTCTATTTGTTTCTGTACCAATACCATACTGTCTTGATGATTACACCTTTGTAATACAGCTTGAAGTCTGAAATTGTGGTGCTTCCAGCAATGGTTTTACTTTTCAACATTTCTTTGGCAATTCCTGGTCTTTTTTGTTGCATACAAATTTGAGAATTTTTTTTCTAGCTCTGTGAACAATTATGATGTTATTTGATAGGGCTGCATTGAATGTGTAGATTGATTTGGGTAATATAGACATTTTAATAGTATTGTCTCTTCCAACTCATGAGCATGGAATGTTTTTCCATTTCTTTGTTTCCTCTTCAATTTCTTTTATAAGATTTCTGTACTTTTCAGTGTACAGATCTTTTACCTCTTTGGTTAGGTTAATTCCTAGGTGTCTCGCTGCTTTTGGTGCAATTGTAAATGGGATCGATTCCTCAATATCTCTTTCTCCTGCTTCATTATTGCTGTATAGAAATGCAACCAATCTCAGTACATTGATTTTATATCTGTGACTTTGCTGAATTCACGTGTCTGTTCTAGCATGTTTTTGTGGAGTCCTTCGGGTTTTTCATGTAAAGTATCATGTTATCTACAAAGAGTGAAAATTTTTGACTTCTTCCTTGCCAATTTGGATGCTTTTTATTTTTTATTGTCTTATTGATGAGGTTAGGATTTCTAGTACTATTTTGAACAACATTGATGAGAGTGGGCATACTTGTCATGTTGCTGACCTTAGGGGAAAAGCTCTCAGTTTTTCTCCATTGAGAATGAGATTAGCGGTGGCCCTTCCATATATGGCCTTTATGATTTTTATGTATGTTCTTTTTACCTCTACTTTCTTGAGTTTTTTTTTTTAATTAGGAAAAGATGATATGTTTTGTCAAATGCTTTTTTCTGCATCTGTTGAAAGGATCATATGTTCCTTATCCTTCCTTTCATTAAAGTAGTGTATCACATTGATTGATTTGTGAATATTGAACCAGACATGCAGCCCACAAATAAATACCACTTGAATATGGTGAATAATTCTTTTAATATACCGTTGAATTCAATATACTAGTGTCTTGTTGGGATTTTTGCAACCATGTTCATTATGGATATTAGCCTGTAATTCTCCTTTTTCATATGATCTTTGTCTGGATTTAGAATCAAGTTAATGCTGGCTTCAAAGAATTTGGAAGCTTTCCTTCCATTTTTAATTTTTGGAACAGTTTGTAAAGAGTATGTATTAACTTTTCTTTCAATGCCTTGTAAATATCCCCTGGGAAGCCATCTGGCTCAGGATTCTGTTTTGGGAGATTTTTTATTATGACTTGTTCAAATTTTCTATTTTTTTTTTCCTGTTTGAGTTTTCTTAATGTGTGAGGTACTAGGACTTTGTCTATTTCTACCACTTTGCCCAGTTGTTTGGCTTTTAATTTTTCATAGTATCCTCTTATAATGATTTGTCTTTCTTTGGTGTAGGTTGTGTATTTTTTACCTTCCTTGCTCCTTGAGATAGGCCTGAATCCCAATGTACTTTCCTCTTAGACTGCCTTTGCTGCATCTCAAAGGGTTTGGACTGTAATGTTTTACTTTCATTTGATTCCCAGGTTTTTTAAGTTTTTTTTGTTGTTTACTTAGAGAGAGAGAGAGAGAGAGAGAGAGAGAGCTGGGGAGGAGCAGAAAGAGGGAGAGAGAGAGTCCTAAGCAGGCTCCACACTGTCTGTGCGGAGCCCGATGTGGGTCTCAAACTCACAAACCATGAGATCATGACCTGAGCTGAAATCCAGAGTTAGACACTTAACTCACTGAACTACCCAGGCATCCCTACTTCTGTTTTTTTTTTAAGTTCATCTTTCATTTCCTCTTTAACCAATCCCTTCTTTAGTAGGATGTTCTTTAACCTCCATGTATTTGAGGGCTTTCCAAATTTTTTTCTTGTGGTTGATTTCAAGTTTCATAGCATTGTAATCTGAAAATATGTATTGTATGATCTCGATCTTTTTGTACTGTTTGAAGGCTGATTTGTGACCCAGTATGATCTATTCTGGGGTATGTTCCATGTGCACTAGAAACTAATGTGTGTTCTGCTGCTTTAGGATGAAATGTTCTGAATATGTCTGTTAAGTCCATCTAGTCCAGTGTGTCAATAAAAGCCATTGTTTCCTTGTTGATTTTATGCCCTGATGATCTTTCCATTGCTCTAAGTGGGGTATTAAAATCTCCTACTATTGTGGTATTGTTATCAATGAATTGCTTCATGTTTGTGACTAATTGATTTATATATTTGGGCTCTTTCAAGTAGGAATCATAAATATCTACAATTGTTTGATCTTCTTGGTGGATATACTCCTTAATTATGAGACAATGACCTTCTTTAACTCTTATTACAGTCTTTGTTTTAAAATCTAGTTTGTCTGCACTATAAATATGGCTACTCTGGCTTTCTTCTGACCAGCATTAGAATGATAGATGGTTCTCCTTTCCCTCACTTTCTACCTGAAGGTGTCTTTAGGTCTAAATGAGTCTCTTGTAGGCAGCATATAGATGGATCTTCTTTTTGTATTCATTCTGATACCCTATGTCTTTTACTTATTTAGTCCATTGACATTGAGAGTGATTATTGAAAGATATGAATTTAGTGCCATTGCAGTGCCTGTAGAATTGGCTTTTCTGGTGATTTCTCTGTTCCTTTGTAGTCTTTGTTGCTTTGGTCTTCTTTTTTTTTTTCTCCAGTCAGAGAGCCTCCCTTAAAATTTCTTCCAGGGCTGGTTTAGTGGTCATGAACTCCTTTAGTTTTTGTTTGCCTGGGAAACTCTTTATCTCTTCTATTCTGAGTGGCAGCCTTCCTGGATAAAGGACACCTGGATGCATTTTTTTTTTCATTCAGTACATTGAATAATTTTCTGCCATTCCCTTCTAACCTGCCAAGTCAGTGTACAGGTCTGCTACTAGCCTTAGGTTTCTACTCTTGTAGGTAAGGACCTTTTATCCCTGCTGCTTTCAGAATCTCTCTGAGTCTTTGCATTTTGCAAGTTTCACTATGATATGTCATGACACTGACCTATTTTTTTGTTGAATTTGAGGCGGATTCTCTCTGCCACTTTGAATTGAACGTCTGTTTCCTTCTCCAGATTAGGGAAGTTCTCACCTATAATCTGTTCAAATAAAACTTCTGCTCCCCTTTCTGGCTTTTCTTCTGGGACTTCTATGATACAGATATTGACCTGTTTCACCGAATCACTTAGTTCTCTAAGTGTCCCTTCATGATCTAGTAATTTCCAACCCTTCTTGTTTTAGCTTTGTTATTTTCCATAATTTTATCTTCTATTTCACCCATTCTCTCTCCTGTTTCTTGAATCCTTATTGTGACTGTATCCAGTTTGTTTTGCATCTCAGTTATAGATTTTTTTATTTCATCCTGTTTGTTAGGTATTTGATCTCTGGAGCATGGTTTTCTCTAGTATTTTCTATGATATTTTCAAGTCAAACTAGTAGTCTTATGACTGTTGTTCTAAATTCTTGTTCAGTTATATTGCTTATATCTGTTTTGAGCAAATCCCTGTCTGTGATTTATTCTTGATTTTTCTTTTGGGGGATATTCCTCCACCATGTCATTTTGGATAAAGCTCTGTCTTTCTTGTATTTTGAACTCTTGTTATGTTTCCTGTACCTGAGACTACTTCTATATTAAAAATAGGTCATACACTGTCAAGGTCCTGGCATTTTAGGAAGTTTTCCTGGTGTATGCTGTGTGCATTCTGCTGGTGTGTTTTGGCTGCTCTTTTTCACTGGTCAAACCTCTGCAGAGCTCCTCCTTGCTTGCAGTTGTGGAATTTTTGGACCTTTAACTAGGTATGCTTTGATTTCTTAGCTGAAGTAACCCTGGAAAAAAGAAGGGGGAGTCTGATCCCCCCAAAAAGAGGGAAGGTAATTGACAAGAAAAAAAATACAGAATAAAAAAATACTATAAGACTGATTCCAAAGAAAAAGAATGGTATATATAAAAAAAAAAGAATAAAAAAGACTGATCTCCCCCAAAAAAGAGATAGAAAAGGAAGTGGAAAAGAAAAAAAGAAACTACGAGCCTGATTCCAAAAGAAGAAAAGAAGAATAAAGAAACTAAGATAAAAGAACTATAGGTATCATTCTGAACCTCTGGATATTCAATACACTTGGTATATGTGGGGTGCTGCCTTTGGTGGTATTCTGGAGGAAAGGTCCACTGCTTTGGCTTACAGTCACTCTTGACCCAGTAAATGCATAGTTGCCAGGCACGGGGTGGGGGGTGGGGTTTGGTGTCAGTGGGTCATATCTTCACTAGAGGCTGCAGTGTTGCTCTCTAAAGTCCCACCATGTTGGTGTTGGGGGGTGGGGAAATGGCGCCACCCCAGTCTCTCATCCCCAGGGGGGGATCTCTTACATCCATCTGTTCAGGCAGCCCTCACAGAACAGCGAGGACAGTCAGCTTGCCCTGCACCACAATTCTTCTGTGTTTTTTTCTTTGGCGTGATTCTAGGATTCAAAACTCAAAGTCTTAAAGGACCCGGCACCACATGGATATGCTCCCCTCCTTCATAGTAGAGCCTCTCCATGCTATGTGAAAGCCTCTGTCCCTGAGAAACTATCCCAAGCCTGCACAATGCATGGAATCTATGGTGTAGCACCACTAAAGGCAGCAAAGGTTAAATTCCCTCTGGATGCACCTCTGTCCCCTGCTGATAAAAGACCTTGTCTGACACCTACAGGGTCTTTTGTCTTGGGAGACAATAAACCCTCTTCCAAAAGTACTCTAGGAAAGATAATGTTCTTTCCCAGTGCACCCCAGAGGTCCCTACACCACACTATGCACTCAGGGCTAGCTCCCTCCTTCCCCAGGAGTGCACACTACAGCTCTGCTCCAGAGAAAGTTGCACACTTCCAAAACCTCAGAGTTTGAGCTCCAAATGCAGTATGCAAAAAACCAACTGGGACACAATACTTCACACTTCTCAGTCATTGTTCCAGAGAGGTTTTCCTCATGTGCTAACTCAATGCTTCACTTTCTCAACTCCTCTCTCTTTCTCTCTCTTTTGTCTCTCCACAGAAAAGGTTCTCTCCCCTATGAGACACTGCCATTTTTCTCTTCCCTAATTCACCTTCATGCACCTCACACCTGCCAAACTCTCTTCTTCCAACTTTGGAGATTCTCTGTCAATCTGCAGATCAATTTCCTGGGTGTTCCAAGTGATCTGACCTTTAGAGCTGTGTTTGAGAACAAAGAAAGCCCAGGGTCTGCTTACTTCTCAGCCATCTTAACTCCTCACCTAAAGCTCTCAACAATATATTTTTAAAAATTTTAAGCGATTTTTATTTAACATACAGTATAATATTGGTTTCAGAAGTAGAATTCAGTAATTCATTCTATACATACAACACCCAATGCTCATTACAACAGGTGCTTTCCTTAATACCCATCAATAATCTAGCTCATGCCCTAGCCACTTCCCTCCAGCAACCCTCAGTTTGTTCTCTAACATTTGTTATTTGTTTCCCTCTTTTTTCTTTTCCCCCTTACCATTAATTCATTTGTTTTGTTTCTTAAATTATACCTATGAGTGAAATCATGTGGTATTTCTATGTCTCTCACTGTCTTTTTTCCTTTAGCATAATACACTCTAGCTCCATCCAAGCCATTGTAAATAGCAAGATTTCCTATTTTCTTTCTTTCTTTCTTTCTTTCTTTCTTTCTTTCTTTCTTTCTTTCGAGTAATATTCAATTGAATATATATAGCACACTTTATCCATTCCTCAGTTGATGGACATTTGGGCTCTCTTCATTGTTTGGCTATTGTTGATAATACTACTATAAATATCGGGGTGCATGTACCCATTAGTATTTTTGTATCTTTGCGTGAATACCTCGTAGTGCAATTGTTGGGTCATAAGGTAGTTCTGTTTTTAACATTTTGAGTAAGTTTCATACCTTTCTCCAGATTAGCAGCACCAGTTTGCATTCCCACTAACAGTGCAAGAGGGTTCTGCACATCCTCATCAACACCTGTCATTTTATTTTTATTTTACTAATGTTATTGTTTGACTGTTGAGTCTAGGACTTCCAGTACTAATTTTATAAACAATGGTGACTTCTTCCTTGCCGATTTCAATACCCTTTATTTTGTTGTTGTTGTTGTTGGTGGTGGTGGTGGTGTTTGATTGCTGAGTGTAGGACTTCCAATACTAATTTTATAACAATGGTGAGAGTAGACAGCTCTCACTTCTCCTGACTACAGAGGGAAATCTCTCACTTTTTCCATATTGAGAATGATATTAGCTGTGAGTCTTTCATATACGGCCTTGAGTATATACGGATGTTGAGTTATGTTCCATCTATCCCTATTGTTTTGAGGGTTTGCATCAAAAATGGGAGCTGTACTTTGCCAAATATTTCTTTCTGTACCTATTGAGAGAATCATATGGTTTTAATCCTTTCTTTTATTAATGTGGTGTATCACATTGATTGATTTGTGAATATTGAACCAATCCTGCAGCCCAGGAATAAATCCCATTTTATTGTGGTGAATGATTCTTATTGTTGGATTCAATTTGCTAATATTTTGTTTAGAATTTTTTTTTTCCATTTTCATCAGGGATACTAGCCTGTGATTCACCTTTATAGTGGAGTCTCTGTCTGGTTTTGGAATCAAGGTAATGCTAGCCTAGTAGAATGAGTTTCATTTTCCTTCCATTTCTACCTTTGGAACAGTTTGAGAAGAGGTTGACTCTCTTTTAACTGGTAGAATTCCCCTAGCGAGCCATCGGGCCCTAGACTTTTTCGTTGAGAGATTTTTGGTTATTGTTTCAATTTATTTGATAGTTATGGGCCTGTTTAAATTTTGTTTTTCTTCCTGTTTCAGTTTTGGTAGTTTATGTTTTTAGAACTATGTCCATTTCTTCCAGATTGCCCAAGTTGTTTGCATATAACTTTTCATAATATTCTTTGATAATGTTTTTATTACTGTGGAGATGGTTGTGATTTCTCCTCTCTCATTCATTATCTTATTTGAGTCCTTTTTCTTTTTTTTTTTTTTTTTGATAAGTCTGGCTTGTGGTTTATCAATTTTATTAGTTCTTTCAAAGGAGCAACTTCTGGTTTCATTGATCTGTTCTACTTTTTCCTGTTTGTTTGTTTCTATATTGTTTATTTCTGTTCTAACTTTATTATTCCCCTGCTTCTGCTTGCTTCAGGCTTCATTTGCTGTTCATTTTCTAGCTTCTTTAGGTTTAAGCTTAGGTTGTGTATTTGATATTTTCCTTGCTTCTTGAATTAGGCCTCTGTTATTATATATTTCCCTCTTATGATTGATTTTGCTGCATCCTGAAGGTTTTTGACCATTATGTTTTCACTTTCATTTGTTTCCATGTACTTTTTATTTCATTTTTAATTTCCTGGTTAACCCATTCATTAAAGAATGAATTTTTTTTTCTGTCCAAGTATTTCCTAGTGGTTGACTTCATAGTGTTGTGGTCAGACAATGTGCATGGTGTAATCTCATTTAAAAAAAAATATTTCTTGAAGCCTCATATGTGACCCAGTATGTGATCTATTGGGAAACTGTTCTGTGTGCACTTCAAAATAATGTGTAATCTGCTGCTTTCGGATGAAATGTTCTGAATATATCTCTTAAGTCCATCTGATCTCATGTGTCTTTCAAAGCCATTATTTCCTTGTAAGTTTTCTGGTTAGAAGATCTGTCCATTTTTGGAAGTAGGGTGTTAAGTCCACTATTGTTTTTTTAAATTATTACTGAGTTTCTTTATGTTTGTTATTGTTTTATGTATACAGGTGGTCCAAAGTTGGGAGCACAAATATTTATGATTTTTTATCTTGTTGTATAGAATTTTTTATTATGATATAGTGCCTTCTTCATCTCTTGTAACAGTCTTTGGCTTAAAATCCAATTTATCTGATATAAGTGTGGCTAATCTGGCTTTCATTATTTTTTTATTTTTATTTTTTTTTTGCTATTTTCACCATCAACAGTTATTAAATGACATATATTCGACTAGTGCAGGATTATTTTTTGGTCTTATATTTTTATTTATTTATTTTTATTTATTTACTTATTTTTAAATATGAAATTTATTGTCAAATTGGTTTCAATACAACACCCAGTACTTACCCCAAAAGGTGTCCCCCTCAATACCCACGACCCTCCCCTCCATCCTAACCCCATCAACCCTCAGTTTGTTCTCAGTTTTTAAGAGTCTCTTATGCTTTGGCTCTCTCCCAATCTAACCTCGTTTTTCTTTCTTCTTCTTCCCCTCACCCATGAACTTCTGTTGTTTCTCAGGATCCACATAAGAGTGAAAACATATGGTATCTGTCTTTCTCTGTATGACTTATTTCACTTAGCATAAAAGTCTCCAGTTCCATCCACGTTGCTACAAAACGCCATATTTCTTTCTTTCTTATGATCAATTAATATTGCATTATGTATATAAACCACAATTTCTTTATCCATTCATCAGTTGATGGACATTTAGGCTCTTTCCATAATTTGGCTATTGTTGAGAGTGCTGCTATAAACACTGGGGTACAAGTGCCCCTATGCATCAGTACTCCTGTATCCCTTGGGTAAATTCCTAGCAGTTCTATTGCTGGGTCATAGGGTAGGTCTATTTTTAATTTTCTGAGGAACCTCCACACTGCTTTCCAGAGTGGCTGCAGCAGTTTGAATTCCCACCAACAGTGAAAGAGGGTTCCCATTTCTCCACATCCTCTGCAGCATCTATAGTCTCCTGATTTGTTCATTTTGGCCACTTTGACTGGTGTGAGGTGATATCTGAGTGTGGTTTTGATTTGTATTTCCCTGATGAGTAGCAATGTTGAGCATCTTTTTATGTGCCTGTTGACCATCTGGATGTCTTCTTTAGAGAAGTGTCTATTCATGTTTTCTGCCCATTTCTTCACTGGATTATTTGTTTTTCGGGTGTGGAGCTTGGTGAACTCTTTATAGATTTTGGATACTATCCCTTTGTCCAATATGTCATTTGAAAATATCTTTTCCCATTCTGTTGGTTGCCTTTTAGTTTTGTTGATTGTTTCCTTTGCTGTGCAGAAGAATTTTATCTTCAAGAGGTCCTAATAGTTCGTTTTTGCTTTTAATTCCCTTGCCTTTGGGGATGTGTCAAGTAAGAAATTGCTGTGACTGAGGTCAGAGAGGTTTTTTCCTGCTTTCTCCCCTAGGGTTTTGATGGTTTCCTTTATCCATTTTGAGTTTATTTTTTGTGAATGGTGTAAGAAAGTGGTCTAGTTTCATTCTTCTGCATGTTGCTGTCCAGTTCTCTCAACACCATTTGTTAAAGAGACTGTCTTTTTTCCATTGGATATTCTTTCCTGATTTGTCAAAGATTAGTTGGCCATACATTTGTGGGTCCACTTCTGGAGCCTCTATTCTATTCCATTGGCCTTTGTGTCTGTTGTTGTGCCAATACCATGCTGTCTTGATGATTACAGCTTTGTAGTAGAGGCTAAAGTCTGGGATTCTGATGGCTCCTGCTTTGGTCTTCTTCTTCAAAATTGCTTTGGCTATTCGGGGCCTTTTGTGGTTCCATATGAATTTTAGGATTGCTTGCTCTAGTTTCGAGAAGAATGCTGGTGCAATTTTGATTGGGATTGCATTGAATGTGTAGATAGCTTTGGGTAGTATTGACATTTTAACAATATTTATTCTTCCAATACATGAGCATGTAATGTTTTACCATTTCTTTATATCTTCTTCAATTACCTTCATAAGCTTTCTATAGTTTTCTGCATACAGATCTTTTACATCTTTGGTCAGGTTTATTCCTAGGTATTTTATGCTTCTTGGTGCAATTATGAATGGGATCAGTTTCTTTATTTGTCTTTCTGTTGCTTCATTGTTAGTGTATAAGAATGCAACTGATTTCTGTACATTGATTTTGTATCCTGTGACTTTGCTGAATTCATGTATCAGTTCTAGCAGACTTTTGGTAGAGTCTATCGGATTTTCCATGTATAATATTATGTCATCTGCAAAAAGTGAAAGCTTGACTTCATCTTTGCCAATTTTGATGCCTTTGATTTCCTTTTGTTGTCTGATTGCTGATGCTAGAACTTCCTACACTACGTTAAACAACAGCGGTGAGAGTGGACATCCCTGTCGTGTTCCTGATCTCAGGGAAAAAGCTCTCAGTTTTTCCCCATGGAGGATGACATTAGCTGTGGGCTTTTCATAAATGGCTTTTATGATGTTTAAGTATGTTCCTTCTATCCTGACTTTCTCGAGGGTTTTTATTAAGAAAGGATGCTGGGGGCGCCTGGGTGGCGCAGTCGGTTAAGCGTCCGACTTCAGCCAGGTCACGATCTCGCGGTCCGTGAGTTCGAGCCCCGCGTCAGGCTCTGGGCTGATGGCTCGGAGCCTGGAGCCTGTTTCCGATTCTGTGTCTCCCTCTCTCTCTGCCCCTCCCCCGTTCATGCTCTGTCTCTCTCTGTCCCAAAAATAAAAATTAAAAAAAAAAAAAAAAAAAAAAGAAAGGATGCTGAATTTTGTCAAATGCTTCTTCTGCATCGATTGACAGGATCATATGTTTCTCATCTGTTCTTTTATTAATGTGAGGTATCACATTGATTGATTTGTGAATGTTGAACCAGCCCTGCAGACCAAGAATGAATCCCATTTGATCATGGTGTATAATTATTTTTATATGCTGTTAATTCGATTTACTAGTATCTTATTGAGAATTTTTGCATCAGTAATCATCAGTGTTATTGGCCTGTAGTTCTCTTTTTTTACATGGTCTCTGTATGGTTTAGGAATCAAAGTAATGCTGGGTTCATAGAATGAGTCTGGAATTTTTTTCCCTTTCTGTTTTTTGGAAATGCTTGAGAAGGGTAGGTATTATCTCTGCTTTAAATGTCTGGTAGAGTTCCTCAGGGAAGCCATCTGGTCCTGGACTCTTATTTGTTGGGAGATTTTTGATAACTGATTCAATTTCTTTGATGATATGTGTCTGTTCAAGCTTTCTATTTCCTCCTGATTGAGTTTTGGAAGTGTGTGGGTGTTCAGGAATTTTCCATTTCGTCCAGGTTGTGCAGTTTGTTGGCATATAATTTTTCATAGTGTTCCCTGATATTTTCTTGTATTTCTGCGGGATTGGTTGTAATAATTCCATTTTCATTCACGATTTTATCTACGTGGGTCATCTACCCTTTCTTTTTGAGAATCCTGGCTAGAAGTTTATCAATTTTGTTTATTTTTTCAAAAAACCAACTCTTGGTTTCATTGATCAGCTCTACAGTTTTTTTAGATTCTATATTGTTTATTTATGCTCTGATCTTTATTATTTCTCTCCTTCTGCTGGGTTTGGGGTGTCTTTGCTGTTCTGCTTCTATTTCCTTTAGGTGTGCTGTTATATTTTGTATTGGGGATTTTCTTTTTTCTTGAGATAAGCCTGGATTGCAGTGTATTTTCCTCTCGGGATTCCCTTTGCTGCACCCCAAAGCATTTTGATTGTTGTATTTTCATTTTCATTTATTTCCATATATTTTTAAATTTTGTGTCTAATTGCCTGGTTGACCCACTCATTCTTTAGTAGGGTATTCTTTAACCTCCATGCTTTTGGAGGTTTTCCAGACTTTTTCCTGTGGTTGATTTCAAGCTTCACAGCATTGTGGTCTGAAAGTATGCATGGTATGATCTCAATTCTTGTATACTTATGACGGGCAGTTTTGTGACCCAGTATGTGATCCATCTTGGAGAATGTTCCATGTGCCCTCGATAAGAAATTATATTCTGTTGCTTTGGGATGCAGAGTTCTAAATATATCTGTCAAGTCCATCTGGTCCAATGTATCATTCAGGGCCCTTGTTTCTTTTTTGATCCTCTATCTAGATGATCTATCCATTGTTGTAAGTGGGGTATTATATTCCCCTGCAATTACCACATTCTTATCAGTAAGGTTGCTTATGTTTGTGAGTAATTGTTTTATATATTTGGGGGCTCCCGTATTTGGTGCATAGACATTTATAGTTGTTAGCTCTTCCTGGTGGATAGACCCTGTAATATTATATAATGCCCTTCTCCATCTCTTGTTACAGCCTTTAATTTCAAGTCTAGTTTATCTGATATAAGTAGGTCTACTCCAGCTTTCTTTTGCCTTCCAGTAGCATGATAGACAGTTGTCCATCCCCTCACTTTCAATCTGAAGGTGTCCTCAGGTCTAAAATGGGTCTCCTGTAGACAGCAAATAGATGGGTCTTTTTTTTTATCCATTCTGATACCCTATGTCTTTTGGTTGGCACATTTAGTCCATTTATGTTCAGTGTTATTATAGAAAGATATGGGTTTAGATTCATTGTGATGTCTGTAGGTTTCATGCTTGTAGTGATGTCTCTGGTACTTTGTCTCACAGGATCCCCCTTAGGATCTCTTGTAGGGCTGGTTTAGTGGTGACGAATTCCTTCAGTAGGATAAAGGATTCTCGGCTGCATATTTTTTTCTGTTCATCACATAAAAGATTTCCTGCCATTCCTTTCTGGCCTGACAAGTTTCAGTAGATAGATCCATCACTAGTTCTATCAGTCTCCTTTTATATGTTAGAGCATGTTTATCCCTAGCTGCTTTCAGAATTTTCTCTTTATCCTTGTATTTTGCCAGTTTCACTATGATATGTTGTGCAGAACATCAATTCAAGTTATGTCTGAAGGGAGTTCTCTGTGCCTCTTGCATTTCAATGCCTTTTTCCTTCCCTAGATCAGGGAAGTTCTCAGCTATGATTTCTTCAAGTACACTTTAGCACCTTTCTCTCTCTCTTCCTCCTCTGGAATCCCTATTATACGTATATTATTGTTTCATCGCATCACTTTGTTCTCAAATTCCCCTCATACTCCTGGATTTTTTTTATCTCTCTTTTTCTCAGGTTCCTCTTATTCCATAATTTTATCTTCTAATTCACCTATTCTCTCCTCTGCCTCTTCAATCCGAGCTGTGGTCGCCTCCATTTTATTTTGCACCTCATTTATAGCATTTTTTAGCTTCTCCTGACTGTTTCTTAGTCCCTTGATCTCTTAGCAATCGATTCTCCTCTGTCCTTATACTTTTTTCAAGCCCAGCGATTAATTTTATGACTATTATTTTAAATTCATTTTCTGTTGTATTGCTTAAATTGTTTTAATCAGTTTGTTAGCTCTCACTACTTCCTGGAGTTTCTTTTGAGGTGAATTCTTCTGTTTCGTCATTTTGTATAGTCTCTGGAGTGGCACAGAACTGCAGGGCTCTTTCCCTGTGCTGTCTGGAGTAACTTGTGTTGGTGGGTGGGGATGCATCAGACCTGATGTCTGCGCACAGCCCACCGCTGGGACCACAATCAGATTGGTGTGTACCTTATCTTCCCCTCTCCCAGGGGCAGGACTCACTGTGGAGTAGTGTGGCCCCTGTCAGGCTACTTGCACACTGCCAGGCTTGTGGTGCTCCCTCTATGGGATCTGGTGTATTAGCCAGGATGGATCTGCAAGGTGCACAGGGGTGGGAGGGGCAGGTTCAGCTTGCTTTGCCTTTGGTGGTCCACTGTGTGAGGTGCCCAGTGGCACAGGGAGGGAGGCAGACCAGTCCTCTTCTGTGGGCTCTTGTCTATGCTTGGCTCCAAAGAGTCCATTCTTCTAGTCTTCTGGCAGTTTTCTGGGTTATTTAGGCAGTTGTGGGTGGAATCTAAGTGATCAGCAGGACGCGCTGAGCCCAGAGTCCTCCTACAGTGCCATCTTCCTGGTCTTATCAATATGGCTTTCTTTTGACATCCACTATGATGATAAATTGTTGTCCATCCTCTCACTTTCCATCAGCAGATGTCGTTAAGTCTACTTATGGGCCTCTTGTGGGGAGCATATATACGAGTCTTGTTTTGTTTGTTTGTTTGTTTTTGTTTTTGTTTTACCCAGTCTGATAACCCATGTCTTTTGATTATAAAATTGAGTCCATGTGCTTTCAGATTGATTATTAATAGATATGAATGTAGTGCCATTTTATTACTTGATAAGTCATTTCTGGAGATTTTCTCTGTTTCTCTCTACTGTTTGTTGTTTTTGATCTTTATTTCCCACCCAAGAAGCCCTTTAATATTTCTTACAGGGCTAGTTTAGTGGTCATGAACTCCTTTAGTTTTTCCTAGTTTTTTTTATTCCTGTATCTTGGAAATTTTACTACAATATATCTTGGTGTTTGCTTGATTTTGTTGATTTTGATGGGAGTTCTTTGTGCCTCCTGGATCTCAATGTCTGTTTCCCTCCCCAGATTAGAGAAAATTTTAACTATAATTTCCTCAAAATTAACTTCAGCCTGTTGACCTTTTTTATGTTGGCCTTAGTTGGCCATGTTCTTATAGACATGTCTGTGGAGGCAAGGGAAACAAACACAAAAATGAACTATTGGAACTTCATCAAGATAAAAAAAAATTGTACAGCAAAGGAAGCAATCAACAAAACTAAAAGGCATCATTCATAATGGTATATCAGACATATCTGATAAAGGGTTAGTATCTAAAATCTTTAAGAACTTATCAAACTTAGCACCCAAAGAAAACAAATAATCCAGTTAAGAAATGGGCAGCAATGAAGACACCCAAATGGCTAATAGATTCATTAAAATATAGTCAACATCATTCATCATCAGAGAAATACAAATCAAAGCTATGCTGAGATACCACCTGAAAACTGTCAAAATTGCTACAATTAACAACACAGAGAATAGCAGATTTTGGCAAGTGTGCAGACAAAGGGGAACCATCTTACACTATTGCTGGAAATGGAAACTGGTGTGGCTACTCTGGGAAACAGTATGGAAGTTCCTTAAAAAGTTAATAATAGAACTACCCCTTGATGTACCAATTGCACTAATAGGTATTTAACCAAATGATACAAATATACTGATTCAAACATACACATGCACGCCCTTGTTTATAGCAGCATTATCAACAATAGCCAAATATGGAAATAGTCCAAATGTCCATTGGCTGAGAAATGGATAATGAAATACTACTTTGCAATGAAAAAGGATGACATTTTGCCACTTGCAACAACATGGATGGAAATGAAAGATATTATGCTAAGCAAAATAAGTTAGAGAAAGACAAATACCATATAATTTCATTCATATGAATGAATGAAACATAAGGAAACATAAATAAATAAACATAAGGAAAAGAAAAAAGAGAAAGATACGAAAACCAACAATAAAGGGGAATCTTAACTATAGAGAATAAACCAAGGCTTACCTGAGGGGAGGTGGGGGGGCAGGCTAAATGTGTTATCAGTATTAAGGAGGACACTTGTGATGAGCACTGGATATTGTATGTAAGTGATGAATTACTGGGTTCTACTCCTGAAACTAAGATTACACTATATGTTAACTAACTAGAATTGAAATAAAAACATGAAATATAAAGAAAATAGAATACTTTTTTTGATTTATTTTTGTAGATTTTGGAGGGGATCTGTATGCTTCCTGCATCTACATATATGTTTTATTCCCACAGATTAGTGCAGTTTTCAGCTATTATTTCTTCCAATAAGTTTTCTGTCTGCTTTTCACTGTCTTCTTTTTCTGGGACTCCTATAGTACAAATATTATTATATTTTATGGAATCACTGAGTTCCCTAAATATATTCTTGTTTCGCATGATTCTTTTTTCTTTTGTTCAGCTTGATTACTTTTCATTGCTGTCTTCTAAGATCATTATTTCATTCCTATGTTTCTTCAAGCTTTCTTTCATTTCATAAAGTATTTTTATCATTTCCTTTCTTGAGCCCTTTATCTATCCTATGATGTTCCTTATGTCTGTGTTCCATGTCTTACTAATGTCGACCACTGTTTAACCAAATCCAATGAGTATCATTATGATCATCCCTTTAAATACTCCATCAGTCATATTACTTATATCTGTTTCATGAGATATCTGTTCACAGCCTTGTCCTTTTCTTTCATTCAAGACAAATTTCTCTGTCTTCTCATTTTCTGTACATCTGTATGCCTGTTTCTGTGTGTTTGGAAAGCCAGTTATGTCTTCTACTCTTGAGGGTAATGACCTTATGAAGAACTCTTAACATGCCCTGCCATGTGGCATCCCCTCTTTCTCAGAGCCTTGCACTTCTGGAACTGTCTCCAATGTGTGCTATATGTGCTTAGCTCTTTTCTTCTGGTCACTTTATCCTGCAGGCCAGTAATCTGCAGAAGCTCTTTGCTTGTTGTGGGCATTTTTTGGTCCCTGGCCTGGAAGTGGCATGTTTAACTAGGTGTGCTCTGGTCTTCTTATGAAATGAAAGCTGTCACCACTGCCACCGACTGAGTTTCTGCAAAACTCCCAAATTGGGAAACACAGTGTGAGCAGGGGTTTGGACTGATATTCTGGGGCAGAGAACCTGCCATGCTGGGACTGAGACAAGCTTGACTGCAAAGGACAGATCCACCACAGCATGGGTGGAAGGGCTTGGTGTAAGCATGTTATGTAGGGAGTATCAGCACTTTTCTGGTTCCCACAGGTGGCCCCTTGCTTATGCTAAGAGGCAGAAAGGGGAAAATGGCATCATCCAGTTCCTTTGTTCTCAGTGGAGTCTGTCTGTGAACACTGTCTCTCCTGGACATGCTCTGAGATTAGTGATATACCACTTCAATATGTACCTCAGATACTCTTCATATCACTGTTTTCACACTGAATGTTTGTGAGTTGTTTGGCTGCCTTCTCTCCAAGAGTAGTGCAATGTCCTTGGGTCTTGCCTTGGACATCAGCCAAGCCTGCTGACCTTTGAAACTCCATGTTTTATGCCCCTTGTGTTGCCAGAAGTCACAATATTTCACTCCTCTCACTTTTCAAATCAATTGTGAGGATTCGTTTTCCCCATCAGCTGCCCTGTGTGCTAATCTGCCTTTCTTTTCTCTGCAATGTGGCTTTCTCCCCATTATAGCAGCACAATCCATTTCTCTTCCAAACTGCATGTCTGCACTTCCTACCTTCTTTGATGTGGCCTCTTCTCTATCTTTACTTGTAGAATTTGTTCTGCCAGTCTTCACTTCAGTTTCTGGGGTATTTAGGATGATTTGATAGTTATTTTGTTGTATTTGTGGGACGAAGTGAGGCTGGGGTCCTCCTACTCTGCTGCCATTTTCAAACCAGGTGGTGTTGACCAGCTTTACAGGTACCTGTTGGCCTCCTCTATGTCCTTAGAAAAATGTGATGGGTGGCTCTCTCCACTAAGCATCTGACTCTTGGTTTTAGCTCAGGTAATGATCTTGTGGTTCATGGGTTTGGGCCCTACATCAGGCTCCATGATGACAGTGTGTATCCTGCTTGGGATTATCTCTCTCTCCCTCTCCCTTTTCCACCCCCACTCACTCTCAATCTCTCTCTCTCTCTCTCTCTCTCTCTCTCTCTCTCTCTTTCTCAAAGTAAATAAACATTTTTTAAAAAAGAAAAAAAATGTTGAGTTCTTCTCGCAAGTTTTAAATTAGATTGTTTTTATGCTGTTGCATTGTATGATTTCTTTATATATTTTGGATATTCACTGCTTATCAGATTTATGATCTGAAAATATTTTTCCCATTCAGTAGGTTTTTTTAATCTTGATGATATCTTTCATTATGCAGAAACTTTTAATTTGATGTAATCCTACTTGTTTATTGCTGTTTTTGTTTTGTATTTTTGCCTTTGTTTTTAGTGTCAAATCCAAAATAATATCACCAAGACTGATGTCAAGAATATTAATGGATATATTATATTCTAGAAGCTTTATGGCTTCAGGTCATTAAGTCTTTAATTCACTGTGAGTTAATTTTAATTTATAGTATAAGATGGTAGTCTAGTTTCATTATTTAGCATGTAGCTGTCTAGTTTTCCCAGCACCACTTATTGAACAGACTGTCCTTTCCTCATTTTATATGCTTTGCTTCTTTGTCATTAATTGACCACACTCGTATAAGTATATTTCTAGGTTCTTTATTCTGTCCCATTAATCTCTGTGTCCTGGTTTGTGTCAGGGACATACTGTTCTGATTACTACATGTTTATAATATAGTTTGAAATCAGAGTGTGTGATGCCTCCTTCTTTGTTCTTTCTCAAGATTTCTTTGGCTTTTTTGGATCTTTTGTGGTTCCATACAAATTTTGGGATTGTTTATCCTATTTCAGTAAAAATACCACAACAATTATGGTAGAGATTATATTTAATCTGTAGGTTGCTTTTGATCATGTGAACACTTTAACAATATTAATCCTTCCAGTCAATGAACATGGAATGTCTTTCCACTTATTTGTTTGTTCTTCAATTTCTTTCATCAACTTCATACATTTTTCAGTTCATAGATCTTTCACATACGTGGTTTAATTTATCCCTAAAGATTTTATTCATTTTGATGCAATTATAATTAAGTTTATTTTTCTTAATTCCTCTTTCTGATAATTATTATTGTATAGAGATGCAACAGGTTTTCATATTCTGACTTTGTGTCTTTCCACCCTACCAAATTTATTTATTCATTTAATCAATTTTATATAGTCTTTAGTGTTTTACTTTTTTTAATTTTTTAAAATATTTATTCATTTATGAGAGACAGAGCATGAGCAGGGTAGGGGCAGAGAGAGAGGGAGACACAGAATTTGAAGCAGGCTCCAGACTTTGAGCTGTCAGCACAGACCCAGATGCAGAGCTCAAACCCACGAGGTGTGAGATCATGACCTGAGCCAAAGTCAGACGCTCAACCAACTGAGCCACGCAGGTGCCCCTTTAGTGTTTTCTATATATAATAGTATGATATTATTTTATCTGCACATCACAATAATTTTACTTCTTCCTCTCCAGTTAGGACCGTTTATTTATTTTTTCTTGCCTAGTTACTTTAGCTAGTATTTCCAATATTACGTTGAATAAAAGGGACAAGAGTGAGCATCCTTGTCTTGTTCCTGATTTTAGAAGAAATGCTTTCAGTTTTTAACCATTAAGTATGATGTTAGCTCATGGCTTGTCATATATGAACTTTATTATGTTAAGATACAAACCTTCTGTACCCACTTTGTGGAGTTTTTTTTAACATAAATCGATGATGGATTTTGTCAAATTATTTTTCTGCATCTCCTATGATGATCACATGATTTTTATCTTTAATTTTGTTATTGTGGTGTATCACATTGATTTACATATATTGAACCAGGCTTGCATCCCTGGGTTAAATCAAACTTTGTTATGGTCTGTGATTATTTTAAAGTATTTTTGAATACAGTTTCCTACTATTTCATTTAGCATATTTTGTATCTGTGTTCATTAGGGGTATTGGCCTGTATATTTTTATTGTGTATTCATTGTCTGTTTTTAATATTAGCGTAATATTTGCTTCATCAAATGAGTTTAGATGTGTTCACTGCTGTTCTAGTTCTTGGAAGAGTTTTAGAAGGATTGATATTAATTCTTCTTTGAATGTTTGGAAGAATTCACAAGTGAAGTCATTTCGTCCTGAATATGTGCTTATTGGGAGATTTTTGATTACTGATTAAATAAATCTTCTTACTATTTACCAGTCTGTTCAGATGTTCTGTATCTTTATGATTAAGTTTTAGAATGTGTGTGTTTCTAGGAATTTATTCATTTCTTGTAGGTACTACACTTTTGTGGCATATAATTATTCATAGTATTCTGCTTTGATCTTATATTATTGTATTATGTCATTTTCCATTTCTAAATTTCTTTTTTTGAGCCCTCAGTATATTTTTCATAGTGAGTCCTGTTAAGGTTTGTGAATTTTGCTTATCTTTTTAGACAACTAGATGTTAGTTTCTTTTATCTTATTTTCACTTTTATTTATTTCATTTATTTCTGCCCTGATCTTTGTTATATCCCTCCTTCTACTAACTTTGGACTTCATATGTTCTTTTTCTAGTTTCTTGCAATGTTCAGTTAGATTATTTATTTGACATTTTTCTTATTTATTGAGGTGGACATTTATTGCTACCCTCTTAGAACTCTCTTTTACTGCTTCTCATAAATTTCAGATTGTTGTATTTCCCTTTTCTTTTACCCCAAGTTATTTTTTATTTCCCTTTTGATTTCTTTATTGACCCATGCAATAGCATGTTGTTTAATCTCCACATATTTGAAAATGTAATAATTTTCTTCTTGTAATTGATTTCTAGTTTTATGTAAGCATTTTTGAAAATAAATAGTTAAGGTGCTTTCCATCTTATTAACTTTGTTAAGACATTTTTTTGTGACTTAACATATCCTGGAGGATATTCTATGTACACTTGAGAAGAATGTGTATTCTGCTATATTGGGATCCAGTGTTCTTTATGTAACTGTTAAATCTACCAGTGTAACATGTTATTTAAAGTCAAATTTATATATTTATTTTATTTATTGATGATCTATCAATGAAAATGTGGTATTGTAATACCCTACTATTATTGTATTGCTTTCTATTTCTCCCTTTAGGTCTGATATATTTGCTTTATATATTTAGGTCTTCCTATTAAGTGTATAAGTATTTACAAATGTCATATCTTGTTGAATTAAATCCTATATCACTATGTATTTTTTTGTCTCATTATTGTTTTAAAGTCTATTTCATCTGATATAAGTATTGGTACCCCAGTTTTCTTTTTTTAAGTGTTATTTTATTTTACTTTTATTTATTTATTTTTAACTCTATTGTCAACTTAGCTAACATACAGTGTAGTCTTGGCTTCAGGAATAGATTCCCTTGATTCATCACTTATATACAACACCCAGTGCTCATCCGAATAAGTGTCCTCCTCAATGCCTATCATGCATTTCCCCCATCCCACTCAACCCCTACTCCCATCATCCCTCAGTTTGTTGTCTGTATTTAAAGGCTTTATGGTGGCCTCCCTCTCTGTCTACATCTTATTTTTCTTTCCCTTCCCTTTTGATATACTGTTGTGTTTCTTAAATTTCACATATGAGTGAAATCATATGATATCTGTCTTTCTCTGACTGACATATTTCGCTTATCATTATATTCTCTGATTCCATCCATGGAATTGCAACTGACAAGATTTCATTCTTTTTCATTGCCAAGTAGTATTCCATTGTGTATATGTATGTATGTATGTACATATATACATATACACTGTACATATATGTGCATATACTATATATATATGTATGTGTGTATATATACATATATATGTGTGTATATATGTATATATATGTATGTATATGTGTGTGTATGTGTGCATATATATATATATATATATATACATACCACACCTTCTTTATCCATTCATCAGTTGATGGACATATAGGATCTTCCCATAATGTGGTTAATGTTGAAAGTGCTGCTCTAAACATTGGGGTACATGCACCCCTATGAATCACAACTCCAGTATCCTTTGGATAAAATCCTAGTAGTTCTATTGCTGGGTCGTAGGGTAATTCTACTTTTAATTTTTTGAGGAACATCCATACTGTTTTCCAGAGTGGCTGCATCCGTTTGCATTCCCATCAACAATGCAAGAGGGTTGGCCTTTCTCCACATTCTCACCTCAGTTGTTTCTTGCGTTGTTAATTTTAGCCACTGTGACCTGCGTGAGGTGATATCTAAATGTGGTTTGATTTGTATTTCCCTTATGATGAGGGATGCTCAACATCTCTTCATGTGTCTGTTGGCAATCTGGATGTCTTCTTTGGATAAGGGTCTATTCATGTCCTCTTCCCATTTCTTCACTGGATTATTTGTTTTTCAGGTGTTTTGTTTGATAAGTTCTTTATATATCATTGATACTAACCTTTTATCTGATATGTTATATGCAAATATCTTCTCCCATTCTGTCAGTTGCCTTTTAGTTTTGTTGGCTGTTTCTTTTGCTGTGCAGAAGCTTTTTATCTTCTGAAAAAAATAGTTCATTTTGTTTTTATTTCCCTTGCCTCGAGAGACATGTCAAGTAGGAAGTTGCTGTAGCTGAGATCAAAGAGGTTGCTGCCTGCTTTTTCCTCTAAGATTATGATGATTTCCTGTCTCACATATAGGTCTTTCATTCATTTTAAATTTATTTTTTGTATGGTGTAAGGAAGTGGTCCAAGTTCATTCTTCCACATGTCACCGTCTAGTTTTCCCAGCAACATTTTCTGAAGAGACTAACTTTTTTCCATTGGAGATTCTTTCCTGCTTTGTTAAAGAGTAGTTGGCTATACATTTGTGGGTCAATTTCTGGGTTCTCTGTTCTACTTCATTGATCTATTTGTCTGTTTTTGTGCCAATACCATACTGTCTTGATGATTACAGCTTTGTAATACAGCTTGAAATCTGTACTTCTGATGCCTCCAGCTTTGGTTTTCTTTTTCAACATTATTTTGGTTCTTATGTGGTTCCATATAAATTTTATCATTGTTTGTTCTAGCTCTGTGAAGAACACTCGTGCTATTTGGATAGGGATTGCATTGAATGTGTAGATTGCTTTGGGTAGTATTGACATTTTAACAATATTTATTCTTCCAATCCATGAGCATGGACTGTTTTTTTTTTCCATTTCTTTGTGTCCTCTTCAATTTCTTTTATAAGCTTTCTATACATTTCAGTGTATAGATCTTTTACATCGTTGGTTTGGTTTATTACTCAATAATTTATGATTCTTTGTGCAATTGTAAATGGGATGGGTTCCTTGATATCTCTTTATGCTGCTTCATTGTTGGTGTATAGAAATGCAACCAATTTCTGTACACTGATTTTATATTCTGAAACTTTACTGACTTCATGTATCAGTTGTTGCAGTTTTTTGGTGGAGTCTTTGAATTTGTCATGTAGAGTGTCATGTCATCTGCAAAAAGTGAAAGTCTAACTTCTTCTTTACCAATTTGGATTCCTTTTATTTAGTTTTCTTGTCTGATTGCTGAGGCTAGGATTTCCAGTACTATGTTGAGCAACAGTGGCAAGAGTATACATCCTTTTTGTGTTCCTGCCCTAAGGAGAGTGATATTAGCTGTGGGACTTTCTTATATGGCTTTTATGATGTTAAGGTATGTACCTTTTATGCTGGCTTTATTGAAGGTTTTTATTAAGAAAGGATGCTGTATTTTGTCAAATATTTTTTTCACCTACTGACAGGATCATATGGTTCTTATCCTTTCTTCTATTAATGTGATGTATCACATTGATGATTTGTGAATATATAACCAGCCCTGCAGCCCAGGAATGAATCCCACTTGATCATGGTGAAAAATTCTTTTTATATACTGTTGAATTAGATATGCTAGTATGTTGTTGAGAATTTTTGCATCCATGTTCATCATGGACACTGGCCTATAATTCTCCATATTGGGGTCTTTGTCTAGTTTGGGAATCAAGGTAATGATAGATTCATAGAATGAGTCTGGAAGCTTTCCTTCCATTTTGGAACAGCTTGAGAAGAATTGGTATTTATTCTGCTTTAAATGTCTGGTAGAATTCCCCAAGGAAGCCATCTGGCCCAGGGCTCTTATTTGTTGGGAGATTTTTGATAACCAATTCAATTTCTTTGCTGGTTATGGGTATGTTCAAATTTTCTGTTTATTTCCTTTTGAGTTTTAGTAGCGTGTGGGTGTCTAGGACTGTGTCCCTTTCTTCCACATTGTCTAGTTTGTTGGCATATAGTTTTTTTTTTTTAATAGAATTCTTTAAAGTTGTTCATATTTCTGGTGTTGGTTGTGATCTCTCCTCTTTCATTCATGATTTTATCTCTTTGGGTCCTCTCATTTTCTTTTTGAGAAGTCTGGGTAGGCATTCATCAGTTTTATTCTTTCAAAAAACCAGCTCTTAGATTCATGGATCTATTCTACTGTTGTTATTGGGTTGTTTTTTTTTTTTTTTTTGTATTCTATATTGTTTATTTCTGTTCTAATCTTTATTATTTCTCTCCTTCTGGCTTTGGGATTTCTTTACTGTTGTCTTTCTAGTTGCTTTAGGTGAGGGTTAGGTTATGTATTTAGGACCTGTCATGCTTCTTGAGGTAGGCCTGGATTGCAATGCATTTTCCTCTTAGTAGTGCCTTTGTTGTGTCCCAAAGGATTTGTAATGTCATGTTTCATTTTCATTTACTCCCATGTATTTATTTTTTAATTTCTTCTTTAATTTCCTTGTTGACCCATTCATTCTTTAATAGGATATTCTTTATGCTCAAAGTGTTTGGGGGCTTTCCAAAGTTTTTACTGTGGTTGATTTCAAGTTTCATAGAGTTTTTATCTGAAAATATGTATGGTATGATCTCAAGGCTG
This sequence comes from Lynx rufus, assembly GCF_022079265.1. Taxonomy (NCBI): domain Eukaryota; kingdom Metazoa; phylum Chordata; class Mammalia; order Carnivora; family Felidae; genus Lynx; species Lynx rufus. The sequence goes on along the minus strand of NW_025814836.1, from coordinate 5,213,285 downwards.
TTTTGTGACCCAGTATGTGATCTATTCTGGATAATTTCCATGTGCACTCAAGAAGAATGTGTATTCTGGTGCTTTTGGTAGAAAGGTTCTGAATATATCCATTAACTCCATCTGTTCCAATGTGTGTTTCAGAGCCATTGTTTCCATATTGATTTTCTGCCTAGATGATCTTTCCATTGCTGTAAATAAAGTATTAAAGTGCCCTACAATTATAGTATTATTATCTATACATGTATTTATGTTTGTGATTAATTGATTTATATATTTGAGTGTTCCACGTTAGGGACATAAACATTCACTATTGTTAGCTCTTCTTGATGGATAGGCCCCTTAATTATTATATAAAGTCCTTCATCTCTTGTTGCAGTCTTTGTTTTAAAATCTAGTTTCTCTTATATAAGTATGGATATTTCAGCTTTCCTTTGACATCCATTAGCATGATAGATGGTTCTCCATCCCCTTACTTTCAATCTGAAGATGTCTCAGGTCTACAATGAGTCTTTTGTTTGTGCACCTGGGTGTGGCTCAGTAGGTTAAGCGTCCAACTTCAACTCAGGTCATGATCTCGCAGTTCATGAGTTCAAGCCTGCTCAGAATCTGTGACTACCTCTCTCTCTGCCTCTCCCTGCCCATGCTCTCTCTCTCTCTGTCTCTCAAAAAAATAAACATTAAAAAAATTAAAATGAGTCTTTTGTAGGCAGCATATATATGGATTTTTTTAACCATCCTAAGACTTTTTGTCTTTTGATTGCAGCATTTAGTCCATTTACATTCAGAGTGATTACTGAAAGATATGGATTTAGTGTCATTGTGTTATCTGTAGGTTTTATGCTTCTGGTGATGTCTCTGTTCTTTTGAAGTCTTTGCTGCTTTCAAAACCCCATGTCTTACAGGATCGCACACCATGGAGGCCTGGTCCTGGGGCAGCACCATCTTTCCCAGGTGAAAAATGACCTCTGGAGGTTGCTTGCAGGGTCTTTTGTCCTTGGGGGGCAATAAACCCTCATCCCACAGTACTCAAGGGTGGGTACTGTTGTCTCTCAGTGTGCTCCTGAGATTGCTACTGTGATCTGAGACTTGCTCCCCTCCTCCCCAGATGCATGCACACAGTGGTGGCTCTGGTCCAAAGAAAGTTGGGCACCCCCTGAAAACTCTGATTTTCAGCTCTTAAGCCTGTTTTCAAAGTGGTAACTGGTTATCTCTGTATTTCTCATTCCCCAGACTGTGGTCTGGATAGGTTTTTCTCTTGTCCAAATATAATACCACACGTCCACAATGTCTCTTTCTCTTCCTTTTGTCTTTCCATAGAAGGGGTCCCCTTGCCTCCATGTCCATTCTGCCTGCCATTTTATCACCCCCAATTCGTAAATACGCACCCTTCTTCTCCCAAGTTCTCTCCATCCACCTGTAGAGATGTCTCTGTCACTCTGCAGACAGTATTCCTAGGTATTCTAAGTGTTCTGACCTCAATACAGCTATGTTTGAGAGACAAGGGTAATCCCAGTCGTCATAATTCTCTGCCATCTTTGCTCATCTGTAGCTACCTCAGTTTCCTTTTTGTTTCCATTTTCATCGAATATCTTTTACCATTCCATCATTTTAAGACTGTGTGTGTTTTTACATTTGAAGTGAGTCCCTTGTAGGCATTGTATAGATAAGTATTTTTATATTTATGTCCATTTAACCCTCTATGTCTTTGAATTGGAGAATTTAGTCCATTTACATTAAAATAATTATTGACAGGTGTGTACTATTGCCATTTTGTTAATTGTTTCTTGGATGTTTTTGTAGTCCCTGTCTGTATCTTCTCTTTCTCTTCCCTTTGCCAAGTAGTATTCCATTGTATATTCAAACCACATCTTCTTTATCTATTCATCAGTTGATGGTTAGGCTCTTTCCATAATTTGGCTATTGTTGAAAGTGCTGTGATAAACATTGGGGTACATGTGCCCCTATGAATCAGCACTCCTGTATCGTTTGGATAAATTCTTAGTAGTGATATTGCTGGGTCATAAGGCAGTTCTATTTTTAATATTTTGAGGAAGTCCACCCTGCTTTCCAGAGTGGCTGCACCAGTTTGAATTCCCACCAATAGTGCGAGAGGGTTCCCATTTCTCTACATCCTGGCCAGCATCTGTTGTTCCCTGAATAGTTAATTTTAACCACTCTGACTGGTGTGAGGTGGTATCTTAGTGTGATTTTGATTTGTATTTCCCTGATGATGAGTGACATTGAGCATCTTTTCATGTCTGTTGGCCATCTGGACGACTTTGGAAATGTGTCTTTTCATGTCTTCTGCCCATTTTTTCACTGGGGTATTTGTTTTTCAGGCGTTGAGTTTGGTAAGTGCTTTATAGATTTTGGATACTAACCCTTTACCTGATATGTCATTTGCAAATACCTTCTCACATTCTGTCTGTTGCCTTTTAGTCTTGTTGATTGTTTCCTTTGCAGTGCAGAAGATTTTTATCTTGAGGTCCCAATAGTTCATTTTTGCTTTTGTTTTCCTTGCCTTTGGATATGTGTTGAGTAAGAAGTTGCTGTGGCTGAGGTCAAATAAATTGTTGCTTGCATTCTCCTCTATGGTTTTAATGGTTTTCCGTTCCACATTTAGGTCTTTAATCCATTTTGAGTTTATTTTTGTGTGTGGTGTAAGAATGTGGCCCAGTTTCATATTTCTGCATGTCACTATCCAGTTTCCCAACACCATTTGCTAAAGAGACTGTCTTTTTTCCATTGGATACTTTGTCCTGCTTTGTCAAAGATTAGTTGGCCATACATTTGTGGGTCCAATTCTGGGCTCTCTATTATATGCCATTGGTCTATGTGTCTGTTTTTGTCCCCAAAATGATTATAGCTTTGTAGTAGAGGCTCAAGTCCAGGATTGGGATGCTTTCCACGTTGGTTTTCTTTTTCAACATTATTTTGGCTATTCAGGTCTTTTGTGTTTCCATATAAATTTTAGGATGGTTTGTTCTAGCTTTGAGAAGAATGTCAATGAAATTTTGATTGGGATTGCATTGAATGTGTAGATTGCTTTGGGTAGTATTGACATTTTAGCAATATTTGTTCTTCCAATCTATGAGCATGGATTTTTTTTCCCGTTTCTTTGTGTCTTCTTCTATTTCCTTCATAAGTTTACTATAGTTTTCAGTATACATATCTTTTACATCTTTGGTTAGGTTTGTTCCTAGGTATTCGATGTTTCTTGATACAATTGAAAATGGGATAGATTTCTTGATTTCTCTTTCAGCTGCTTCATTATTGGTTTATAGACACACAACCAATTTTTGTACATTGATTTTGCATCCTGTGACTTTGCTGAATTCATGTATCAGGTCTAGCAGCTTTTGGGGGAGTCTTGAGTTTTCCATGTAGAGTATCAGGTTATCTGTAAAGATTGAAATTTTGACTTTTTCTTTGTCAATTTGGATGACTTATTTCATTCTGTTTTCTGATTGCTGAAGGTAGGACGTCCAATGGTATAATAAACAATAATGGTGAAAGTGGATGTCCCTGTCATGTTCCTGTTTTCAGTGGGAAAGCTCTCAGTTTTTCCCCATTGAGGATGATATCAGCTGTGGGATTTTCATATATGGCTTTAATGATGTTAAAGTATCTTCCTTTTATCTTGAGGGTTTTATCTTGACTTTCTTGAGGGTTTTTACTAAGAATGGATGTTGTATTTTGTTATATGATTTTTCTGTATCTACTGACAGGATCATATGCTTCTTATCCTTTCTTCTATTAATGTGATGTAACACATTGATTGACATGTAAATATTGAACCAACCTTGCCACCCAGGAATGAATCCCATTTGATCATGGTGAGTAACTCTTTTAATATGCTATTGAATTTGATTTGCTACTATCATGTTGGGGTTTTTTGCATCCATGTTCATCAGGGGTATTGGCCTGTAATTCTCTTTTTCAGTGTGGTGTATGTACAGTTTGGGAATCAAGGTAATTCTGGCTTCATAGAATGAGTCAGGAAGATTTTCTTCGTTTCTATTTTTTTAATGGCTTCAGTCTTTTCTTCTGTTTCTTTCTTTTCTTTTTTTTTCCTTTTTTTTTTTTTTTTTTTTGGAATGGCTTGAGAAGGATAGGTATTAACTTCGCTTTAAATGTCTGCTAGAATTCCCCTGGGAAGCCATCTGGCCCAGGGTTCTTATTTGTTGGGAGATTTTTGATAACTGATACAATTTCATTGCTCGTTATGGGTCTGTTCAAATTTTTATTTCTTCCTGTTTGAGTTTTGGTCGTGTATGGGTGTCTAGGAATTTGTTGAACAACCATTTCTTCCAGGTTGTTCATTCTGTTGGCATATAATTTTTCATACCATTCTCTAAAACTTGTTTGTATTTCTATGGTCTTGGTTGTGATCTCTTCTCTTTCATTTGTGATTTTATCTATTTGAGTTTTCTCTCTTTTCTTTTCGAGATGCCTGGCTAGGGATTTATCAGTGTTGTATATTTTTTTCAAAAAAAAAGACAGCTCTTTGATTCATTGATCTGTTCTATTGTTTGGTATTCTATATTGTTTATTTCCACTGTAATCTTTATTATTTCTCTTCTGCTGGCTTTGAGGTTTCTTTACTGTTCTGGTTCTAGTTCGTTTAGGTGTAAGATTTGGTTTTATATTTGGGATTTTTATTGTTTCTTGAGATAGGCCAGGATTGAAATTTATTTTCCTCTTACAACTGCTTTTGCATCCCAAAGGGTTTTGACTGTCGTGTTTTCATTTTCATTTCTTTCCATATATATTTTTAATTTCTTCTTTAATTTTATGGTTGACCCACTCATTCTTTAGTAGAATTTTTTTTAGCTTCCATGCATTTGGAGGCATTCCAATTTTTTTTCTTGTGTTTGATTGCAAGTGTCATAGCATTATGATCTGAAAGTATGCATGGTATGATCTCAATTCTTTTATATTTATTGAGGGCTGTTTTGTGACCCAGTATGTGATTTGTCTTGGAGAATATTCCATGTGCACTTGAGAAGAATATGTATTCTGCTGCTTTTGGATGAAAAGTTCTGAATATATGTCAAGTTTATCTTGTCTAGTATATCATTCAGGGTCATTGTTTTTCTATTTATTCTCTGCCTAGAAGATACATCCATTGTTGTAAGTGTAGTATTCGATTCCCCTGCAATTAACTCTTACCAATAAAATTTCTTATGTTTGTGATTAATTGATTTATATATTTTGGTGCTAACAAGTTGTGGTGTAAAAATTTACAACTGTTCCTCTTCTTGATGGGCAGACTCCATAATTATGATATAATTCCCTTCTTCATCTCTTGTTACAGTCTTTAGTTTAATATCTAGTTTGTCTTGTATAAGTATGGCTACTCCAGCTTTCTTTTGACTTTCAGTAGCATGACCGATGGTTCTCCATCCCCTCACTTTCAGTCTGAAAGTGTCCTCAGGTCTAAAATGAGTGTCTTGTAGACAGCATATAGATGGACCTTGTCTTTTTTTAATCCATTCTGATACTCCATTTCTTTTGATGTGAGCACTTAGTGCATTTACATTCAAAGTTATTATTGAAAGATATGGAATTAGTGACATTTTGTTGTACATAGATTTCATGCTTGTAGTGATGTCTCTGGTCCTTTGCAGTCTTTGCAGCATTACACTCAGAGTCCCCATTAGTGTGTCTTACAGGGCTGGTTTAGCAGTCATGAACTTCTTCAGCTTTTGTTTTTCTGGAAAAGCCTTTACCTCTCCTTTTATTCTGAATGACAGCTTTGCTGGATAAAGGATTCTTGGCTACATATTTTTCTTATTCAGCACATTGAATATTTCCTGTCCCTCCCTTCTGGCCTGCCAAGTTTCAGTGGATAGGTGTGCTACTACCCTTATGTGTTTATACTTGCTGGTTAAGGTTTGTTTGTCCTTAGCTGCTTTCAGAAATCTCTATATTTGTATTTTGTCAGTTTCACTATGTATGAAGTGGAGAAGACCTATTTATGTTAAACCTGAAGGGATGTCTCTGTGTCTCCTGTATTTGGATGTCTGCCTCCTTCCTCAGATTAGGGAAGTTCTCAATTATAATTTCTTGAAGTAAACATTCTGCCCCTTTCTCCTTTCTCCTCCTCCTCCTCCTCCTCCTCCTCCTCCTTCTTCTTGTTGTTCTTGTCCTTCTTCTTCTTCTTCTTCTTCTTCTTCTTTTGGAACTACTATTATATGGATATAATTATGTTTCTTTGAATCACTTAGTTCTCTAAATCTACCTTCGTGCTCTAGTATTTTCTTGTCTCTCTTTTTCTCAGTGTCATTGTTTTCCATAATTTTATCTTCTATTGTGTATTCTCCCCCTCTGCTTCCTCCAGCCTTGATGTCACTGCATCTAGTTTATTTTGCACCTGATTTACACCATCTCTTAATTCATAGTGATTATTTCTTAGTTCCTTGATCTCTGCAGCAATAGAATCTCTCCTGTCTTCTACACTTTTCTCAAGCCCAGGTATTAATCTTATAACTATTGTTCTAAATTCTTGCTCAGATATATTATTTATACCTGTTTTGATCAATTCTCTAGCAGTAATTTCTTCCTGGAATTTCTTTTGATGAGAAGTCTTCTGTTTCATCATTTTGGCTAGTTTTCTGTCCCTTATGTGTTTTAATAACATTATTTGTCCTGCACCTGAGTGCACTACTATATTAAAAAGGGGTCATGCACTGTCCAGGGCCTGGTCCTTCAGGAGGTGTTTATTGAGTGTCTTGCATGCTCTCTGTTGTTCTGATACTCATTGCTTTATAAACCACTCGTAGTGGTGGTTTGGGCTTTCTACCATGTATGCTTTGATTTGTTCATTGAGGTAACCCTGGAAAAAAATTGTAAAAACGGGGTGGTGGAAGAAGCCTTATCCTAAACAAAGAGAGAAATTACAGGCATGGGGAAAAATAAGAGAATAAAAAACTGACCAGGCAGAGAATCAGAGAAACTGTATGACTTAATTCGGAGAGAGAGAGAGAGAGAGAGGAAAATAAAGAAGGAGACACAGAAGAGGTGTAAAAAGAATACAGTAAAAATGTCTGCTTAAACAAACCAACAACCACACAACCACAATAACCCTACTAGAGAAGGGAAGGAATAAGAGGAAGGGAAGGAATAAGAGGAATTTCATATATATATATATATATATATATATATATATATATGTAGTTCATGATGGGGAGAAAAATGGTGACATCCCCGTCTCTACCCCACCCCCAGACCAAGTTTACCAAACCACTCTGTTCAGGCCATCCTCACAGTGTCGTGCAGTCATGAGTGGGCTGGTTTGTTCTGCTCCATAGTCTCCCACACCCCCCAGGTGCTCTGCTGGGATTCAAAACCTGATGTCTTAAAGGGTCCTGCTCCATGTATCCAGGTTCTGGGGTATTGCCAGCTACCTCTGCCCAGTTAGCTGACAAAGGACCTCTGGTTCCTCACAGGGCTGCACAGACATGAGTGGGCTGGTTGGTTCTGGTCCACAGTCTCCTGTGCCTCCCAGGCACTCAGCTGGGATTCAAAACGTGATGTGTTAAAGGATCCTGCTCTGCATTCCCCAGTTCTGGGGTAGAGTCACCCTTCCCAGCCAGCTGACAAAGGGCCTCTGGCTGGCAAGCACCTGCAGGGTCTTTTTTTCCTTGGAGGCTATATGCCATCTTCCCATAGCACTCAAGGGAGAGGATTTCTGTCACTGACTGTGCCTCTGAGCAGGCTACTGAGCCCAGGGCTGGCTCCCCTCCTCCCCAGATGCACAGAGTGGCAGGCCCCAGTCTGGAGAAAGCCCCACAATCCTAGAATGAAGAGGAAATTGGTTCTTGCTCCATTTTTTCCATTCCCTGGTCCCTGGTTTTCCTCCCGTCCAAATTCAGTCCTACCCTTCCACAGTCTATCTTTCTATTTCTTTTGTCTCTCAACAGAAAGGGATCCCTCCACTATATACTGACACCACCCGTTTTATCTCTCCCAGTTCACAGTCATGCACCTATGGCCCACCAAGTTCTCTGTGGGTCCCTGGAGATGTTTATGTCACTCTGTAGCCCAGATTCCTGGAATTCCAAGTCTTCTGGTCTCAATACTGCTGTGTTTGGGGTATGAGGGAACTTCACATACCCCTACTTCTCTGCCAATTAGACTCCCAGCTATATAGGATTTTGAGTTTTATAAGTTATGGATATATGCTGGATAGTAAACATTTATCAGATATATTATTTGCAAATATCTTCTCCCATTCTGTGGGTTCCCTTTTAATTTTGTTAATTGTTTCCTTTGTTGTGAAGATTTTTTATTTTGATGTAGTCAAAGAAATCCTGAAAAGAAAAGCTAAGCTGGAGACATTTCAACTTTCATCCCTGGAATAAATATTAATTGATTATAATGAATAATTTTTTGAGTGCATTATCGAACGTGGTTTGCTAGTACTTTGTTGAGGTGTTCCATTTATGTTTATCAGAGATACTGGAATGCAGTTTTTCTTTTGGTTTGGGTTTTTTGCAGTGCCTTTATCTGGTTTTGACATCATGGTAATGCTAGCCTCATAAATAAATTTGGAAACTTTCATTCCTCTTCTATTTTGGGGATAGTTTGAGATGAATAGATATTAACTCTTCTTTAAATGTGGTAAAATTTGCCTGTGAAGTCAATTTATCTAGACTTTTGTTTCTTGAAAGTTTCTTTTTATTACTGATTCAACTTTATTACTAGTAATATGTTCCAATTTTCTATTTCTTCCATATTCAGTTTTATAAGGCTTAGGTTTCTAGGAATTTATCTATTTTTCTAGGTTGTCCAATTTTTTGGCAATTTTCCTTAATATTCTCTTATAATCTTTTATACTTCTATGGTGTGGGCTGCTTCCATCTGGTCCAATCTCTCATTAAAAACCATTGTTTTCTTGTTATTTTTCTGTCTGGATGATCTATCCTCTGATGTAAGTGGGGTGTTAATGTTCTCTCCTATTACCGTATTACTGTCAGTTTTTCTCTTTATCTCTGTTAATAGCTGCTTTATGTATTTAGGTGCTCCCATGTTGGATGCATAAATATTTCCTGTTGTTATACCATTTTGGATTGTATCTTTTATCTTTATATAGTGTACTTCTCTTTCTTGTTACAGTCTTTGTTGTAAGTTCTATTTTGTTTGATGTAAGTGTTGCTACCCCATCTTTCTTTTTGCTTCCATCACATGGCAAATATTTTTCCATCCTTTCACTTTCAGTCTGCATGTGTGTTTAGATCTGAAATGAGTATGTTTTGGCCAACCTATAGATGGATATTTTATCAATTCAGTCACTCTATGTCTTTTGATGGGAGCATTTAGTGCATTTATATTCAAAGTAGTTAATGATTGGTATATACTTCTTGCTATTTTGTTACTTCCCTTATGGTTGTTTTTGTAGTTGTCTGTTTTTTTTTTCTTCTATTGTTCTTTTCCCTTATGGTTTCATGGCTTTCTTTAGTGATATGCTTGGATCTCTCTCTCTCTCTCTCTCTCTCTCCCTTTAAGATTTGTCATTATCATTGGGCTCATATATAACATCTTATGCAAATGGCCGTCTATATTAAGTTAATGGTCACTTAAGTTTGAAGCCATTCTAAAAGCACTATATTTTTACTTCTCTCAAGTTTTCTTTATATGATGTCATAATTCATTTTTTTTAATTTTGTGAATTCCTAGCTGATTATTATAATAATGTAACCTCTGTAGTGGTTTTTATAAGTGATTAATATACTGTTATTATATTTGTATTTACCTGTGAAATTTTCCCCTTTCCTTATTTTATTGCTCCTGATTATAGCCTTTTCTTTCCACATAAAGAATTACAGTTAATATTTCTGGAAAGTGTGGTTTAGTGGCAGTAAACTCCTGTTACTTTTGTTTTTTCTGGGAAACTATCTCTCCTCATTTTGTGAATGATAGCTTTGCTGGATACAGCATTCTTGGTTGCAGGTTTTTTTTTTCTTTTCAGCACTATGAATATACCATGCCACTACTTTTAGGATTTCAAATTATCTGCTGAAAAATCAGCCATTGACTTGTGATGTTTCACTTGTATATAAGTGTTTTCTTTTGCTGCCTTTAAAATAGTCTCATTACTTTGTGATATTTTAATTAGTATGTGCCTTGATGTCATCTTTCTTGGTTATCCTTCTGTTAGGATCCTTCTGTCATCCTTCTGTTAGGAACTCTCTGTGCATGTATCTGTATGTCTGTTTCTTCCCAAGATTTTGGAATTTTCAACTATTATTTCATCAAATTAATTTCCTTCTCTCTAATCTCTCTCGTCTGCTTTTGGAATTGTTATAGTGCAAATATTACACTTGATGAAGACTGTTTCCCTCAACCTATTCTCATTTTTAAAATTTCATTCCCTTGACCTATTTATATTTTATGTTTATTTTTATTTATTTATTTAGTCAGTCAGTCAGTTGGTTGTATATAGTGCAATAATGATTTCAAGAGTAGATTCCAGTGACTCATCCCCTACGTATAACACACAGAGCTCATCCCAACAAGTGTCTTCCTCGATGATACTTACCCATTTAGCCCATCCCCTAACCCACAACCCCTCCAGCAACCCTCAATTTGCTCTCTGTTTTTAAGTCTCTTATATTATGTTCTGTCGCCTCTCTGTTTTCATATTATTTTTGCTTCCCTTTCCTCACGCTCATTTGTTTGCTATCTTAAATTCCACATATGAGTGAAATTATATGATATTTGTCTTTCTCTGACATATTTCGCTTAGCATAATACCCTCTAGTTCCATCCATGTGGTTGCAAATGGCAAGATTTAATTCTGTTTAATTGCTGAGTAATACTCCATTGTATGTATATATATATATATATATATATATATATATATATATATATAATATCTTCTTTATCCATTAATCCATCGATGGAAATTTGGGATCTTTCCATACTTTGGCTATTGTTGATAGTGTTCCTATAAACATTGAGGTGCATGTGCCCCTTCAAAACACACCTATATCACTTAAATAAATACCTAGTACTGCAATTTCTGAGTCATAGAGTAGTTCTATTTTTACTTTTTTGAGGAACCTACATACTGTTTTCCAGAGTGGCTGAAACAGTTTGCATTCCTACCAGCAGTGCAAAAGAGACCCTCTCTCTCTTCATCCTTGCCAACATCTGTTGTTGACTGACTTGCTAATGTTAGCCATTCTGACACGTGTGAGGTGGAATCTTATTGTGGTTTTGACCTGTATTTCACTGATGATGAGTGATGCTGAGGATTTTTTCATGTGCCAGTTGGCCATCTGGATGTCCTCTGGAGAAGCATTTATTCATGTCTTTTGCCCATTTCTTCACCTGATTATTTGGGTTTTTTTGGGGTGTTGAGTTTGATAAGTTCTTTATAGATTTTGGAACTAACCCTTTATCTGATTTGTCATTTGCAAATGTCTTCTCCCATTCCGTCAGTTGCCTTTTGGTTTTGCTGTGTGCTTCTTTCACTGTGCAGAAGCTTTTTATTTTGATGAGGGCTCAATAGTTCATTTTTGCATTTGTTTCCCTTGTCTCCAGAGACGTGCTGAATAAGAAGTTGCTGTGGCCGAGGTCAAAGAGGTTTTTGCCAGCTTTCTCCTCGAGGATTTTGATGGATTCTTGTCTTATATTTAGGTCTTTCATCCATTTTGAGTTTATTTTTTGTGTATGGTGTAAGAAAGCCATCCAGGCTCATTTTTCAGCATGTCCCTGTCCAGCTTTCCCAGCACCACTTTCTGAAGAGACTGTCTTTATTCCATTGGATATTCTTTCCTGCTTTGTCAAAGATCAGCTGGCCATATGTTTATGGGTCCATTTCTGGGTTCTCTATTCTGTCCCATAGATCTCTGTCTGTTTTTTGTGCAAGTACCATACTGTCTTGATGATTACAGCCCTGTAATACATCTTGAAGTCCAGGATTGTGATGCCTCCAGCTTTGGTTTTCTTTTCCAAGACTGTTTTGGCTATTCAGGGTCTTTTTTGCTTCCATACCAATTTTAGGATTGTTTCTTCTAGCTCTGTGAAGAATGCTGGTGTTATTTGGATAGGGATTGTATTGAACATAGATTGCTTTGTGTAGTATTGACATTTTGACAATATTTGCTCTTCCTATCCAGGAGCATGGAATATTTTTCCATATTTTTGTGACTTCTTCAATTTCTTTCATAACCTTTCTATAGTTTTCAGTGTATATATTTTTCACCTGTTTGGTTAAGTTTATTCCTATGTATTTAATGGTTTTTGGTGCAATTTTAAATGGGATCAAATCCTTGATTTCTCTTTCTGTTGCTTCACTATTGGTGTATAGAAATCCAACTGATTTCTGTGCATTTATTTTATATCCTGCAACTTTGCTGAATTCATGAATCAGTTCTTGTAATTTTTTGTATAACATTCTCATTTTTATTATTCTTTTTTTTTCTTTTTGCTGTTAATCTTGGTCTCTTTCCAATACTTTGTCTTCCAGCTAGCTGATTCATTCTATACTTCATCTAATCTACTATTTGTCTTTCTAGGTATTTTTAATTTCAGTCATTGAGTAGTTTGTCTTTAATTCTGTCTCACAAAGATCCTCCACTCTTTTTTCAAGTACAATGAATATCTTGATGATGATTACTTTGAGTTTTTTACCAGGCATATTACTTACCTCTATTTAATTTATATCTTTTGCTTATTTTTTTTTCATTCATTCCTCTGGGACATATGTTTTTTTAAAGAAATTTATGTTTTTGATGTTTATTTTTGAGAAACAGAGCATGAGTGGGTGAGGGGCAGAGAGAGAGATACAGAATCTGAAGCAGTCTCCAGACTCTGAGCTGTCAGCACAGAGCCTGACATGGGTCACGAACCCACAAACTGTGAGATCATGTCCTGAGCCAAAGTGAGATTCTCAACTGACTGAGCCACCCAGGTGCTCCTCTACTGGGAAATAAGAAACTATGAATTCTAAAAAAGCATCCAGAGTCAGTTCACAGTCTAGGATAGAAACAGAGAGTTCTAGGGGCACCTGGGTGCTCAGTTGGTTGAGCATCCGACTTTGGCCCAGGTCATGATCTCGTGGTTCATGAGTTCAAGCCCCGTGTCAGGCTCTGTGCTGACAGCTCGGAGCGCTGGAGCCTACTTTGGATTCTGTGTCTCCCTCTCTCTCTGCCCCTCTCTGGCTCATGCTCACACTCTTTCTCTCTGTCAAAAATAAATAAACTTACTTTTTTTAAAATACAGAGTTCTGTGAATCAGGACCTTCCAAGAGTCCTGGTTTAGACATCTTGGGAAAGTTGTCTCATCAGATGTTTTCTGCTTCAATTCCAGTAACTCTTTACTTTCATGTCACTAGATGGTGTTGATGTACACTCAGGGTTGAGACCTTTCTTTAAATATGTTACATGAAATCAAGACTCTATTTACCAGATTTGGCAGAGTTTGATTAGCAGTACTGAAAGGAACTTTTCCAATGAGGTTGAAGTCACTCTTCCTGCAGGTATCTTTTCCAATAGACAAAATTTTCAGTCTTCCAGTGTGATGCCTAACATCTTCATCCAAAGTACTGAACAGTGTAAACATTGCTCTATCAAACCATTGTTATTTTCAATAGAAACATTTAGGCTTTACAATTCTAAAGTATATCTTGTTTTATCAACTGTGGGTCAAATGATGGAGGGGACCAGTGCATTGCACATCCATGGATTATCTCAAAGTTTAAGAATCTATGAGTTTCAAAGGGAATTAATCTGAGGTTTAGAAGGACCAATGGCAATACTTTATAACAAGATATTTTAAGGGACTATACAAATTTTGCCAGTTGAGTCTTATTAGTGCCATTAATATATTAAACTAACAGTGAGCATTCAGAATGATATGAACAATGAAAATGCTATAAAACTGGACAAACAACACAGATTTGTTGAAGCACTGATATGTAAAATGGGTTCCTTATCACTACAAAGTTTGAGGTGTTCCCCCCATAGGAAACTTTTTTTTTTTCCTAACAAAATTTTAGCCATAGAGGAAGCAGTGTCCTGTCTGTAAAGGAAAGGATTGGTCCTGTGAGAAAACATAAAAGAGGTTGAAAAACATTTATAGCTATGATATGGAGGAAGCTGTATGAAATTTATTTGCCAAAATTTGAATGGTCCATTAGGTGTGTCCAGGAGCATTGGAAACAATGTTCCCTGGGTTCTGTTTTGGACAAGTGTGACAAACAGGTAGGCATTGTGATTTTTTGTTTATTTGTTTCAGGAGTAGAATTCAGTGATTCATCACTTATATACAACACCCAGTGCTCATTACAAATAAGTGCCCTCCTTAATACCCATCACTTATTTACCACATCCACCACCCACTTCTCTTCCAGAAACCCTCAGTGTGTTCTCTATAGTTAATAATCTCTTATGGTTTGCATTCCTCTTTTTTTCCTTCCCCTATATTCTCTGTTTTCTTTCTAAATTCCACATATGAGTGAAATCATATGGTATTTCTCTTTCACTGACTTATTTTGCTTAGAACAATACTCCTCTCTGGCTCCATCCACGTCATTCCTAGTGGCAAGACTTCATTTTTTTTGATGGCCCAGTAGCATTCATGACATTTTCTGGACACTTGGCATCTTTCCATAATTTGACTATTGTTGATAAGGCTGCTGTAAACATAGGGGTGTGTCTACCCCTTCAAATTTGTATGTTTGTAACCTTTGGGTAAATACGTAGTGGTACAGTTGCTGGATCGTAGGCTATTTCTATCTTTAACTTTTTGAGGAAGCTACACACTGTTTTGCAACGTGGCTATACCAGTTTTCATTCTGACCAAGAGGGTTTCCCTATCTCCATATCATACCCACAACTGTTGTTTCCTGCGTTGTTCGTTTTAGCCATTCTGAAATGTGTGAGGTGGCATCTCATGAGGTTTTTATTTGTATTTCCCTGATGTTGAGCATCTTTTCATGTGTCTGTTAGCCATCTGTAAGTCATCTTTGGGAAAATGTCCATTCATGTATTCTGCTCATTTATTAGCTGGATTATTTGGTTTAGGGGTGTTGAAGTTGATAAGTTCTTTATAGATTTTGAATAGTAAACCTTTATCAGATATGTCATTTGCAAATATCTTCTTCCATTCCATTGGGTGCCTTTTAGTTTTATTGTTTGTTTCCTTTTCTGTGGAGAATCTTTCATCTTGATGAAGTCCTGTAGTTCATTTTTGCTTTTGTTTCCATCACCTCTGGGCATGTGTCTAGCAAGAAATTTATAAGGCACATGTAAAAAAGATTACTTCTTGTGTTTTCCTCTAAGATTTTGATAGATTCCTTTCCCACATTTAGGTCTTTCATCTATTTTGAATTCCTCTTTGTGTAAGGAGAAAGAAAGTGGTCCAGTTTCATTCTTCTGCGTGTTGCTGTTAAATTTTGTCAACACTATTTTTTGAAAAGACTGTCTTTTTTCCATTGGATATTCGTCCCTTCTTTGAAGATTAGTTGAACACATATGTGTGAGTCCATTTATTGGTTTTCTATTCTGTTTCAGTGATCTATGTGTCTGGTTTTTTGCCAGTACCATAATGTCTTGATGACTACAGTTTTGTAAGGTAGCTTGAAGTCCAGAATTGTGGTGCCTCCAGCTTTACTTTTCTCGTACAAGAGTGCTTTGTTTAGCTCTGTGAAAACTTCTGGGGGTATTTCAATGGGGATTGCATTAAATGTGTAGATTACATTGTGTGGTATAAACATTTTAGCAATATTTTTTCTTCCAATCTATGATCATGGAATGTTTTCCATTTTTTTATATACTCTTCAAATTCTTTCATAAATTTTCTATACTTCTCAGAGTACAGATTTTTTTTACCTCTTTGTTTAGGCTTATTCCTAGATATGGTTTTTAGTGCAATTGTAAATGGGATAAATTTCTTGATTTCTCTTTTTGCTGCTTCGTTATTAGTGTATAGAAATGCCACAGACTTCTGTACATTGGTTTATATCCTGTGAATATACTGAATTTGTGTAACAGTTCTGGCAATTTTTGGAGTCTTTTGGGTTTGCTACATAAAGTGTCATATCACCTGCAAAGAGAGAAAGTTTGACTTATTCCTAATTTTTCATAATAATCCCTTACAATTGTATTTCTGTGGTGTTGGTGGTGATCTCTCCTCTCTGGTTTGTTATGTTATTGATTTGTGTCCTCTTTTTGATAAGTCTTGGTATGGGGTTATCAATTTTATTAATTTTTTCAAAGGACCAGCTCCTAGTTTTATTGCTATATTCTGCTTTTTAAATTTCTATATCATTTATTTCTGCTTTAATCTTTATTATTTCCTTTCTTCTGCTGGCTCTAGGATTCATTTGCTGTTCCTTTACTTGGTTCTTTAGGTATAAAGTTAGGTTATGTATTTGAGATTTTTAGTTCTTGAAGTAGGTCTGTATTGCTATATACTTCCCTCTTATGACTGCTTTTGCTGAATCCCAAAAGTTTTGGGCTGTTGTGTTTTCATTTTCATTTACCTCCATGTGTTTTAAATTTGTTTTTATATTTCTTGGTGAACCAAATCATTCTTTAGTAGGATGTTCTTTAACTTCCATGTGACTGTGGTCTTACTAAATTTGTTCTTGTGGTTGAATTCAAGTTTCATAGTGTGTGGTCTGACAATATTCATTATATAAACTCAAGTTTTTCTATCTATCTATCTATCTATCTATCTATTTATTGAGAGAAAGAGAAAGAGAGCAGGGGATGGACAGAGCAAAAGGGAGAGAGATAGAATCCCAAGAAGGGTCTACACTGTCAGCACAGAGCCCAACACAGGGCTTGAACTCACAAACTGTGAGATCATGACCTGAGCCAAAATCAAGAATTGGACACTTAAGTGACTAAGCCAGCCAGATGCCCCTATAATCTCAAACTTTTTGGATTTGTTGAGGCCTGATTTGTGACCCAGTATGTGATCTATTCTGGAGAATGTCCAATGTGCACTTGAAAGGAATATATATTCAGCTGCTTTAGAATGAAATGTTCTGGATATATCTGTTAAGTCCCTCTGTTACAGTTAGTCATTCAAACCATTGTTTCCTGGTTGATTTTCTGCTTAGTTAATCTGTCCATTGTGGTAAGAGGGGTGTTACAGTCTCCAAAGTATCATTGTATTATTATAATGAGTTTCTTTATTTTTGCTATTAATTGATCTATATATTTGTGTTGTTTCAAGTTGGGAGCACAAATATTTACCATTGTTGGATCTTCTTGTTGGATAGACCCTTTTATTTTTATATAATGTCCATCTCTTGTTACAATCTTCGCTTTAAAATGTAGTTTATATAATAGAAGTGTGGCTACTCTGCCTCTCTTTTGACATCCATTAGCATGATAAATGTTTTTCCATCCCCTCACTTTCAATCTGTCGATGTCTTTGGGTCTAAAATGAGTTTCTTGTAGGCAGCATATATTTTGGTCTTTTTTAATCCATTCTGATATCCTATGTCTTTTTATTGGAGCATTTATTCCACGTACATTCAGAGTAATTATTGATAGATATGAATTCAGTGCCATTGTATTACCCATAAAGTTGTTGTTTCTGGAGAGTATCTCTGTTAGTCTGTAGTCTTTTTTTTTTCCTTTTAGTCTTTACTTCTCACTCAAAGAGTCCCTTTAATATTTCTCGCATGGCTAGTTTAGTGGTCATGAACTCCTTTAGTTTTTGTTTGGGAAATTCTTTATTTCTCCTATTCTGAATGGTATCTTTGGCACATAGAGTATTCTTGTCTGCTGCATATTCTTACCATTGAGCACATTGAATATATCATGCCACTTCCTTGTAGCCTGTGAACTTTCTGTGGATAGAACTTCTGCTATCCTTGTTTGTCTTCCCTTGTAAGTTAGATATCTTCTCCTTTGCTGTTTTTAAGATTTTTTTTCCTTATCTCTGTATTTTTCACATTTTAGTATAATACATTTTGGTGCAGGCCTGCTTTTGTTGATTATAATGGGAATTCACTGTGACTCCTAGATTTGGGTGTATTTTTTCCAACCCCAGATTAAGGGGGTTTCAGGTATAATTTCCTCACATAAAATTTCTGCACCTTTTTCCCTCTCCTCTTTTTCTGGGACTCCTGTAATATGAATGTTATTGCACTTTATGGAGTTTCCAAATTCCCTAAGTGTACCCTTATAATCCAATATATCGCTTACACTCCTCTTTTCAGCTTCATCATTTTCCATAATGGTGCATTCTATATCACTTTTTCATTCCTTTGTTTCGTCCATCCTTGTGGACATTACGTCCAGTTGGTTTAATCATTCAGTTACAGCATTTTTTAAAATTTTGGCCTGACTAGTTTTTAGGTCTTTTATTTCTGTAGTAAAGGACTACCTGGTCTTTACATGCTTTACTCAATTCCAGATACTATCTTTATGACTTTAAAGGCAGTCACATAGGGGCTTGGAAATTAGAGTGAAGTGAAGCAAAATGCCGACTTCCAAACTAGCTCCTTCACCAGGTGTTTCTTCCCCTATGCTAATGAATGAGGAAGTGCAATGGTGCCCACCAGCTCTCTTGTCCCCTGAAAGGCAGTTCAGTCTTTCCCAAATGCACACCAAGAAGGGGAATTTTCTCTCCCAGAGTGATCCAGGGGATTATCAGACGATGCTGTCCACTCTTTAACCTCTGCTTTCCTTCTCCACAGGAGCACCACTATGTCCACCAGGCTCCACACTGGCCATGGCATGGACTTCTAAAACTTCATATTTCAAGCTCTACTGCTTGTAAAAACTCATGATAATCAGACCCTCTCATTTACCCAATCAATGGTTTTGGGTAAGTGTTTGTCTTGTTCAGTCTCCTTTGCACTTCTCTCTCTCTCTCTCTCTCTCTCTCTGTGATCAGGGCTCTCTCCCCTGTGCAGAACCCATGATTCTTTTCTCCCTCAAATACCATCTCCCCACCTCCTCCATGATGTGGTTTGTTTTCTCCTTATAGTTGTGAAGTTCATTCTATCAGTCCTCAAATTGATTTCTTGGGTGTAAGAATGATTTGATATTCATCTAGCTGTGTTTGAGGGGGGAGGCAAGCATAAGGTCCTCCTATTACTTTTACATCTTAACTCCTCTTAACTACTTTTCCCACCAATAGTAGTTCATGAACACTATGACTTTTTCAGTAGACCAATGATTTAATGCATGTACACTGGTAAGTAGTTGATATTTAAATTTCTGATAAAGCTGAATTGTTTTTGGTCCAAACCAGAATGCCCTTTTTATCAAACCAATTATTATTAGATTTTAAATATTGTTTTCCCCTATTCTGGGGCCAATTATGGGGCATTTCTGGACAATTTTTTCAAATTATCATTGGGGAGAACATCCTTTCAACCATGACAGAGGTTTTGCTGATGATTTCCCTGAATACAGTATTTTGGGCAGAAATACAAGCAATGTGGTTTATTTGGGCCTCCAAGGAGTCAATTCTCAGATTCCCAGGAACCTTAAT
Source organism: Lynx rufus (assembly GCF_022079265.1). NCBI lineage: Eukaryota > Metazoa > Chordata > Mammalia > Carnivora > Felidae > Lynx > Lynx rufus. The sequence continues at coordinate 5,193,821 of NW_025814836.1, read as the reverse complement.
AATAACTAGGTTAGGCAGAAAAAGTGTAGCATCTAATAAATTTGGACATAACAACGAGTTTTAGTTTTATCGCCTTCACAGGGAAGGAGACCTTATTTTTTTCCATAACATACTGGCTATCAATATAAATGTTTGTGGTTTTACCCTTTGGCTAATGTACAAGCTCAAGTAAGGCCATATAACTCACCTGTGGGGCTGAAGTAGCCAAAGGTAAATGTGCTGCCGTAATGAATTCAAAAGGGGTTGCAATAACACACACAATATGGCATTTACCATGTTAATCCTTTAAATAAGAGCCATGAAAAATCTGCATTGATTAGAGATGATGCTTATAAATTGTCATGGAAAATATAAAGTTAATATGCCAGCATTAATCAGCCATGAGGTATTTTGTCTGTGAAGGAAGGGAGAACAATAGAAGGGTTACTGTTATTGCAGTGAGCAGGAGGCATGAGGAGCAGTTAATGGGAAGATTTCATAAGGGGTGAGATGACGGAAAAGTGTTGAGTGTGATAATAATTTAGGAGGGCATCTACCTCATGAGACAATAGACAATTAAAGAGGATTCCATGATTATTTATTCAATGGCTTTATTTTTTTTAATTTTTTAAAAATGTTTTATTTATTTTTGACAGAGAGAGAGAGACAGAGCATGAGCGGGGGAGGGTCAGAGAGAGAGGGAGACACAGAATCCGAAGCAGGCTCCAGGCTCTGAGCCATCAGCACAGAGCCCGATGCGGGGCTCAAACTCACAGACCACGAGATCATGACCTGAGCCGAAGTCGGACGCTCAACCGACTGAGCCACCCAGGCGCCCCAATGGCTTTATTTTTTAAAAAGATTTTATTTTTAAGTAATCTCTACATTCAACATGGGGCTCAGACTCACAACCACAAGACCAAGAACCACACACTCTAACAACTGAGCCAGCAGGAATCCTGTCAGTGTCTTAAATTAAAAGTAAAGTGGCAGGAATGGCTCTGAAGCCAGGATTTCCTCATGCCATAGAATCTAGTTGTTGGCTATAATACCCTATGGGTTGATGATGGTTCCTATGGTTTTCAGTGAGCACTTCAAGTATAATCCTTTCTTTCTTACATACAAAGTGGAAAAGAGAAGTCGATAACTAAGATGTCTGAAGGTGGATGTGGGGAGTAATTAGATTATTTATTTATTTACTCATTTTTATGAGACTATTTTTTCATTGATTTTTAGCTTCAACTTGAGTGTGATTATATTTAATGGCCACTTAGTGGTTTTCCATTGCTATCCTATAAACCAAACTTTGAAAGCATTTTATAGTCAGAAAGAAAACAGAAAAATATGGAATCTAAACATTTTACTAACAACCAATGGATCAACAAAGAAATCAAAATGAAAATAAAGAAGTACGTGGAGACAGATTAAGTGAAAACACAATGGGCCAAAACATTTGGGATTCAGTGAAATAAATTTCAAGAGGGAAATTTACAGTGATACAAGTATACCTTCAGAAAATCTCAAATAGGGCCAGCTGGGTGGCACAGTTGGTTAAGTGTCCAACTTTGGGTCAGGTCAAGATCTCATGGTTCATGAGTTCAAGCCCCACATCAGGATTTGTGCTGATAGCTCAGAGCATGGAGCTTACTTCGGTTACTGTGTTTCCCTCTCTTTCTGCCCCTTTCCCACTTGCTGTCTGTCTCTTCCTCTCCCTCTCTCAAAAATGAATAAACATTTTAAAAAGTTTTTCAAAGAAAAAAGAAAATCTCGAGTAAACAATCTAACTTTGCAACTAAAGCAACTGGAAAAAGAACAAAGCCCAAGGTTAGTGGAAGGAAGTACATAATAAAAATTAGAGCAGGAATAAATGAAATGGACACTAAAAACAATAGTAAAAATCAATGAAGGTCAATGAAATTGAGAGCTGCTTTTTTTTTTTTTACTTTTTCAGTTTCTGTTTAAATTACAGTTAGTTAACACACCGTGTAATATTGACTTAAGATATAGAAATTATTGATTCATCACTTACATACAACACTCAGTACTCATCATAACAAGTACCTTTCTTAATACCCATGACACATTTATCCCATACCCCAGCCCACCTCCACTGCATTAACCCTAAGTTTCTTCTCTATAGTTAAGAGTCTGTTTACTGGTATGCCTCTCCTTTCTATTTTTTCCCTGTGTTCAACTGTTTTGTCTCTTAAATTCCACATGTGAGTGAAATCATATACTATGTGTTTTTCTTTAACTTATTTCACTTAGCATAATACTCTCTAATACCATCCATGTTGTTGCAAATGGCAATATTTCATTATTTTTTACAGCTGAAAATACTCCATTGAATATATATATATATATATATATATCCACATCTTCTTTATCCATTCATCAGTGGATGGTTTTGTCTTTCTCCATAATTTGGCTACTGTTGATAATTCTGCAATAAACATTGGAGTGTATCATTTTAAACGAGTATTTTTCTATTCTTTGGGTAAATACCTAGTAGTTCAATTGCTGGATCATAGGGTAGTTCTATTTTAACTTTTTAAGGAACCTACATATTGTCTTCCAAAGTGACTGCAACAGTTTTAATTCCCACAATGTAAGAGGGTTCCCATTTATCCACACCCTCACTAACACGTGTTTATGTGCTGTTAATTTTAGGCATTCTGACTAGTGTGAGGTGATATCTCATTGTATTTTTTGTTTGTATACCCCTGATAATGAATGGTGGTGACAATCCTTTCATGTGTCTATTGTCTTTCTGTATGTCTTCTTTGGAAAGATGGCTATTCATGTTTTCTACCCATTTCTTTATTGGATTATTTGTTTTTTTGCATGTTCAGTTTGATAACTTCTTTATAGATTTTGGATACTAACCCTTTATCAGATATGTCATTTGCAAATATCTTCTCCCATTCTATAGTTTGACTTTCAGGTTTGTTGATTGTTTCCATTGCTGTGAAGAAGCATTTTACCTTGATGAAGTCCCAATAGTTTATTTTTGCTTTTGTTTCAAGATACATCCTCTGGAGATGTATCTAGTAAGAAGTTGCTTTGGCTGATATCAAAGACGCTACTGCCTGTGTTTTCTTCTAGGATTCTGATGCTTTCCTGTCTCACATTTATGTCTTACATCCCTTTTGAATTTATTTTTGTGTATGGACTAAGTGGTCCAGTTTCATTCTTCTGCATGTTGATGTCCAGTGTTATCAACATTTGTTGAAGAGGCTGTCTTTTTTCTATTGGATATTCTTTCTTGCATTGTGGAACATTAGTTGACCATATAGTTGTGGGTTCATGTCTGAGTTTTCTATTCTGTTCCATTCATTTATATGTCTGCATTTTGGGTTTTTTTGTTTTATTTTGTTTTTTTCTTTTGTTTGGTTTTGTTTTGTTTTTGTCAGTAGTATATTGACCTCTACAGCTTTGTAATATAATTTGAAGTACGGAATTATGATACTTCCAGCTTCGCTTTTCTTTTTCAAGATTACTTTGGCTCTTTGGGGTCTTTTGTGTTCCCATACAAATTTTAGAATTGTTTGTTATAGCTCTGTGAAAGCTGCTGGTGCCATTTTGAATGGATTGCATTAAATGTGTAGTTTTCTTTGGGTAGTATAGACATTTTAACATTTGTTCTTCTGATCCATGAGCTTGGAATATTTTTCCAATTCCTTGTGTTATCTTCAATTTATTTCATAAGTGTTTTATACTTTTCAGAGTATAAATCTTTTATCTTTTTCATTAGGTTTATTCCTAAGTATTTGATGGGTTTTGGTGCAATTGTAATTGAATTTCCTTGATTTCCCTTTCTACTGCTTCATTACTGGTGTATAGAAATGTCACAGATTTCTGTACATTGATTATGTATCCCACAAAGTTACTGAACTTGTTTATCAGTTCTAAGAATTTTTTGGTAGAGTCTTATGGGTTTTTATAGAGAATCTCATATAATCTGCAAATAGTGAAAATTTGATTTTTTATTTGCTGATTTGAATGTCCCTTTTCTTCTTTTTATTTTTTTTTAAGAAAGAAAGAGTGTGAGTGGGGAGGGACAGAGAGAGAGGGAGACACAGAATCTTATATTGATGTCTGTTCCTTCTAGCCATAATTTGTTGAGGGTTTTTATCTTGAATAGATGTTGTACTTTATCAAATGCATTTTCTGCATCTGTTGAGAGAATTATACTGTTCTTTCTTTTATTAATGTGGTGTATCACCTTGATTGATTTGTGAATACTGAACCACACTTACAGCACAGGAAGAAATCCCACTTGATCATGGTGAATGATTCTTTTAATGTACTGTTGGATTCAATTCACTAGCATTTTGTTGAGAATTATTGCATCTATATTCATCAGGGATATTGGCCTCAAGTTCCCTTTTTCAGTGGAGTTTTTGTCTGGTTTTGGAATAAGGATAAGCTGGCCTCATAAAATGAATTGGGAAGTTTTCCTTCCATTTCAATTTTTCAGAAGACTTTGAGAAGAATAGGTATTAACTTTCCTTTAAACTTTTGGTGTAATTTCCCTGTGGAGCCATCTGGACCTGAAGTTTTCTTTGTTTGGAATTTTATTATAATAATCATTATTAGTATTACTATCATTATTACTGATTCAATTTAATTGCTAGTAGTCAGTCTTTTCAAGCTTTCTATTTCTTTCTGTCTCAGTTTTGGTAGTTTTTATGTTACTAGGAATTTATTAATTTCTTCCAGATTGCCCAATGTGTTGACACATAGTTTTTATAATGTTCTGTTATAATTGTATTTCCGTGGCATTGATTATTCCTCCTCTCTCATTTGTGATTTTATTTATTCGGTTTCTTTGTCTTATCTTTTTGATAAGGTTGGCTAGGTGTTTATCAATTGTATTAATTTTTTTCAAAGAACCGGCTCCTTGTTTCATTGATCTGTTCTATTATTTTGTTTTGTTTTGGTTTGTTTTCTATATCTTTTGTTTTCTTTTCTAATCTTTATTATTTCCCTTCTTCTGCTGCCTTTGGCCTTTGTTGTTATTTGTCTAGGTCCTTTAGGTGTAAAGTTAGGTTGTTTATTTGTGACTTTTCTTGCTTCTTGACTTAGGCTTGTATTGCCATATACTTCTGTCTTATGACTGCTATTGTCACATCTCAAAGGTTTTGGACTGTTCTGTTTTCGTTTTCATTTTTTCCATGTATTATTATTTTATTTCTTTTTAATTTCCTGGTTGACATATTAATGGATTTGTAGCATGTATTTAACCTCCACGTATTTGTGTTATTTCCAAATTTTGTCTTGAGTTTGACTTCAAGCTTCATAGCATTATGCTCAGAAAATATTCATGGTATTATCTCAATATTTGTACCTGTTGAGACCTGATTTGTGACCCTGTATATGATACGCTCTGGAGAATGTCCCATGTGCTCTTGAAAATACTGTGTATTCTGCGGTTTAATAATGAAATTTTCTGAATATACTTGTTCAGTACATCCGATCTAGAGTGTTATTCAAAGCCATTGTTTCCTTGTTGATTTTCTGCTTGATAATGTGTCCATTGCTGCAAATTGTGTGATGCATTCCCCTACTACTATTGTATTGTCAATGAGTTCCTTTTTGTTTGTTGTTAATTGTATTATGTATTTCAGTGCTCGAAAGTTTAAGGCACAAATTTGTAATTGTTAGATATCCATTTTTTTTAATTATGAAGGAGTAATTTCTATTTATTTATTTATTTATTATTTTAATTTAAGTTAGTTAACCTACAGTGTAGTCTTGGCTTCAGGAATAGAACTCAGTGATTCATCTCTTATATATAACACCCAAATAGTGCCCTCCTTACTGCCCATCACCCACTTAGCACATCCCCCCACCCACCCCATCCAGCAACCCTCCGTTTGTTCTCTTTATTTAAGAGTCTATTATGCTTGCCTCCTTCTCTGCTTTTGGCATATTTTTCCCTGCCTTACCCTTTGTTCATCTGTTGAGTTTCTAAAATCCTACATATGAGTGACATCATATCTGTCTTTTTCTGACTGACTTATTTCACTCAGCACAATACCCTCTAGTTCCAACTATGTTGTTACAAATGACAAGATTTCATTTTTTTTTATCATGAAGTAGTATTCCATTATATATCTATCACATCTTCTTTATCCATTCATCATGCAATGGACATTTGGGCTCTTTCCATAATTTGGCTATTGTTGATAACACTGCTATAAACATAGGGGTACATGTGCACCTTTGAATCACCATTTTTGTATCCTTTGGATAAGTTCCTAGCAGTGCAATTGCTGCTGGGTCATAGGGTAGTTCTATTTTTAACTTTTTAAGGAACTCCCATACTGTTTTCTAGAGTGTCTGCACCAGTTTGCATTCCCACCATCATTGCAAAAGTGATCCCCTTTCTCCACAACCTCGCCAACATGTTGTTTCCTGAATTGTTAATTTTAGTCATTCTTAAAGAAAAGAAGACTTCCAAAATCATTCTATGAATCCAGAATTATCTTGATTCCAAAACCAGGCAAGATCACAATAAAAAGAATTATATACCAATATCCCTGACGACTCCAGATGCAGAAATTCTCAAGAAGATGCTATCAAATTGAATTCAACAGAACATTAAAAGAATTATTCACCATTATCAAGTGAGATTCATTCTTGGGCTGTAAGGCTGGTTCAGTATTCACAAACCAATCCACATGATACACCACATTAATTAACAAAAGATAAGAACCACACAATCCTTTCAATAGTTGAATAAAAGCCATTTGACAAAATACAGCATCCTTTATTGATAAAAACCCTCAAGAGAACAAGGATAGAAGGAGCATACCTCAACATCACAAAATCCATATATGAAAGGCCCAAAAATAATATCATCCTCAATGGGGAGAAACTGAGAGCTTTCCCCCTAAGACCAGGAACACGACAGGGATGTCCACTGTCACCAATGTTATTCAGCATAGAACTGTAAGTCCTAGCCTCAGCAATCATAAAACAAAATGAAATAAAAGGCATCCAAATTGGAAAGGAAGAAGTAAAACTATCACTCTTTACAGATGACATGTTACTCTAGACAGAAAACCTGAAAGACTCCACCAAAAAACTTTTAAAGCTGATATATGAGTTCAACAAAGTCACAGTTATAAAATCAATGTACAGAAATCATTTGAATTTCTACACCAATAAAGAAGCAGCAGAAAGAGATATCAAGGAACTGATCCAATTTACAATTACACCAAAATCCATGAAATACCTAAGAATAAGCTTAACTACGGGCACCTGCATGGCTCAGTCAGTTAAGCATCTGACTTTGGCTCAGGTCATGATATTATGGCTTGTGAATTTGAGCCCTGTGTCAGACTCTGTGTTGACAGCTCAGAGCCTGGAGCCTGCTTCAGATTCTTTGTCTCGCTCCCTCTCTCTCTCTGTCCCCCTTCCCTGCTCATGCTCTTTCTCTGTCTCAAAAAAAAAGAAAACAACTTTAAAATATTATAAATAAATTAAGCTAACCAAGAGGTAAAAGATCTGTATGCTGTTAACAATAGAAAGCTTATGAAAGAAATTGAAGAAGACACAAAGAAATGGAAAGACATTATATGCTCATGGATCAGAAGAACAAATATTGTTAAAGTGTTGATACTACCCAAAGCACTACACATTCAATGTGATCCCTATCAAAATAACACCAACATTCTTCACAGAGCTAGAACAGACAATCCTAAAATTTGCATGGAACCACAAAAGACCCCGAAAGCCAAAGTAATGTTGAAAAAGAAAAGCAAAGCTGGAGACATCACAATTCTGGTCTTTAAACTGTATTGCCAAGCTATAAAAATCAATTGTTAGATATTCTTGGTGGATGGTCCAATTCCCCTTATTATGATATAGTGCCCTCCTTCATCTTTTATTATATGTTTTTAAAACCTTTGTTATAAATCTAGTATATCTGATATAAGTGTGGCTACTCCAGCTTTCTTTTGTCATCCATTAGCATGATAGAAGATTCTCCATCCTTTCCCTTTACATATGCAGGGTCTTTAGGTTTAAAATGTGTCATGGAGTGGTTTGGGAAGATAGAGCAGCATGGAGACTCTCAGCTTTTCTCATCACTGAAACACAGCTAAATCAGCAACAAACAATTTTGCACACCTAGGAAATTGATCTGAAGATTAGTACAACAATCTGCATAACTTGAGCCATAAAGCTTAGTAGGTAGGTGGTGCAGAGAGGTGAAGTGGGGGAAAGAAAAGCTGCATTGGGTAGGGAGCTGTTTTTTCAGAAAGAGGACAGAGAAAGACCAAGGGGAAGAGTGCAGTGAATGGGGATTGTGCTAGAAAAGCACTCCCCCAAAAGCAGCTGGAGAGAAAGAGACAGAAAGAGTGAAAACACTTGTAGGGAACTGAATAAGAAATATGCTCCCAAAAACCATTGACAGGGATAAAAGTGAGGGTTTTAATGCCATTAGGATTATATAAACAGTGGAACACAGAGTCTGACATTCTGGAGCTCAGTTCTTGATGGTGCTCTGGTGAAAAAAGGAGTGAATCCTTAGGAGCAGGCAGTGAGGTTTGAGGGCTCCCTGTGCCACACAGGGAGAAGTGGTTCTCCTGCTTGGAGCACATTTGGTAGAGGCCATTTGGCCTCCACATTGACAAAGGTCCCATTGACCCCGGAGAGCAGTCATGTTTGCTGGTATTGGGACAAAGATGCCTAAGTATTGTGAAATCTAGCACTGGCTGTGTGTTGTAATTTATCACAATCTCTGAACCTCTGCCACTGTACAATCTTATGAATGGTTTCTGGGGCAAGCCAGCACCCAGCCATTACTCAGTGAGACCCTCCCCCAGAAAGACTACCCGGATCCAAGCCACAGGGGTCTCTGAAGTGAGGGGTTTTGAAACACCACCCCATCTGAGATAAAACTCTGGAGGGAGGTGCTGCCTGGAAGATGGACGGCTTGGAAATGGACAGGATAGAGGATGGAGTGGACAGAGCACTGAGAGGGGTGCTCAGTGGAGGGGTGTTTTATCATGGGTTGGTGAGAGTGCAACGTTCTTGTGCCAAAGACTAGGGAGCTGGGTGAAGCTATTTCCACTTCTCCCACACATGTGCATGCACGAGCATGCATATGAGCATCACACTGATCCACCCCAGTAAGCTAATCAGCGCCACCAAGTGGATAATGGAGGCATTACACCAAACCATGCCCAACTATGCCCTCCAAGCACATCCCCTAGAAAACCAGCACAAATCTCAGTCCGCTTTGTGTACAGACAATAGGGTGCTTCATACTTTGAGTTCGAGGGGAGACTGAATGTAACTTCATTCAGGTTTCTTCTGTTTTCTGGTTCATTTTTTTTAAATTATTTTTGTTTCCTTATTTTTCTTTTTCTTGGATACAGAAAGAGAAAAAATATTTTCTTGTTTTTAATTTAAAAATTACTTATTATTTTTAATATGTTTTAAAAACTTTAAATTCTATTTAATTTTCTTTATTTCATTTTAGTCAATTTTATTATATTTTTTTAAGTTTAAAATTTTTCCTTTTTTCCTTTTCTTCCTTTTTTTCCTTTTCTTTCCTTTCTTTCCTTTTTTTCTCTATTCTTTCAAGCTTCTTTCAACAAGCAGACAAAAACACACCTAGGATCTAGCTCCCTTTATTTATTTTTGTCTTGTTTTGTTTTGTTAACTTTTTTAATTTTTAATTTTTATTTTATTAACTTTTTTTCTTCATCCAAAATAGCAAAATGGAGTAAATCACCCCAACAGAAAGAACAGGAAGAAATGACAACCAGAGGCATTATCAACACAGGTTTAACCAAGATATCTGAACTAGAATTTAGAAACATGATAATAAGAATACTAGATGGGGTTGAAAAAAGCATAGACTACCTTTCTTCAGAGATAAAAGAAAACTAGTCAGAACAAAGTTTAAAGTGCTGTAAACGAGGTGCAATCTTGAATAAATGCTGTGACAGCAAGGACAGATGAGGCAGACAGTGAATCAGCAATATAGAAGACAAAATTATGGAGAATAAGGAAGCAGGGAAAAAAAGAGGTAAACAAAGGCAAAAGAACATGACACAAGACTTAGAGAACTCAGTGACATATTAAAAAGGAATAACAGGGGTGCCTGGGTGGCGCAGTCGGTTAAGCGTCCGACTTCAGCCAGGTCACGATCTCGCGGTCCGTGAGTTCGAGCCCCGCGTCGGGCTCTGGGCTGATGGCTCAGAGCCTGGAGCCTGTTTCCGATTCTGTGTCTCCCTCTCTCTCTGCCCCTCCCCCGTTCATGCTCTGTCTCTCTCTGTCCCAAAAATAAATAAACGTTGAAAAAAAATTTGCCATAAAAAAAAAGGAATAACATCTGAATAATAGGAGTCCCAGAAGATGAAGAAAGAGAAAACGGGAAAGAATATGTGAGCAAATATAGGGAAAACTTTCCTAATCCGGGGAAGGACACAGACATCAAAATCAAAGAAACACAGAGAACCCCCAATAGAGTCAACAAAAACTGGCCATTAGCAAGACATATTATACTAAAATTCACAAAATACACAGACAAGGAAAGAATTATGAAATCAGCAAGGGAATAAAAGTCCTTAACCTACAAGGGAAGATAGATAAGGTCCAAAGCAGACCTATACACAGAAGCTTGGCAGACCAGAAAGAAGTGGCAGGATAAATGGAATGTGGTGAATCAGAAAAATATGCAGCCAAGAATTCTTTATCCAACAAGGCTGTTATTCAAAATAGAAGGATAGACAAACAGTTTCCCAGACAAACAAAAACTAAAGGAGTTTGTGACCACTAAACCATCCCTGCAAGAAATTTTAAGGGGGGGGGGGGTTTGAGTGGGGAAAAAATGAAACAAAGTAAAAAAGACAAAAAGCAACAAAGACTAGGGGCGCCTGGGTGGCGCAGTCGGTTGAGCGTCCGACTTCAGCCAGGTCACGATCTCGCGGTCCGTGAGTTCGAGCCCCGCGTCGGGCTCTGGGCTGATGGCTCGGAGCCTGGAGCCTGTTTCCGATTCTGTGTCTCCCTCTCTCTCTGCCCCTCCCCCGTTCATGCTCTGTCTCTCTCTGTCCCAAAAATAAACGTTGAAAAAAGCAACAAAGACTAGAAAGGACCTGAGAACATCACCAGAAACTCCAATTCTACAGACAACAAAATGGCAATAAATTCATATCTTTCATTATTCACTCTAAAAGTCAATGGATTAAACACCCTTATCAAAAGACATTGGGTATCAGAAAGGATAAGAAAACAAGACCCATCTATCTATATGCTGCTTACAAGAGACCCATTTTTTACATAAAGACATCTGCAGATTGAAAGTAAGGGGATGGAGAACCATCTATTATGATAATGGTCATCAAAAGAAAGTTAGAGTAGCCATACTTACATCAGACAAACTGTAACAAGAGATGAAGAAGGGCATTATATCATACTGAAGGGGTATCCATCAAGAAGATCTAAGAATTATCCAAGAAGATCTAAGATAAATATTTATGCCCCCAACTTGAAGCACCTAAATATATGTCAATTTATCACAAACATAAAGACACTCATTCATAATAATACCATAATAGTAGAGGACTTCAACACCCCACTTACAGCAATGTACAGGTCATATAAGTGGAAAATCAACAAGTAAACAATGGATCTGAGTGACACACAGGACCAGGTGGGCTTAACAGATATATTCAGAACATTTCGTCTTAAAGCAGCAGAATACACTTTCTTCTCAAGTGCACATGCAACATTCTCCAGAATAGCACATACTGAGGCACAAATAAGCCTTCAAAAAGTACAAAAACATGGCGATCAAACCTTGCATATTTTCAGACCACAATGCTATGAAACTAGAAATCACTAACAACAAAAAAAAAATTGGAAAGACCTTGAATACTTAGAAATTAAAGAGCATCCTCCTAAAGAATGAATGGGTTAACTAAGAAGTTAAAGAAAAATTTAAAAGTACATGGAAGCAAGTGAAAATGAAAACATGACAGCCCAAAACCTCTGGGATGAAGCAAAGGTGGTCTAAGAGGGAAGTATATAGTAATCTAGGCCTTCCTAAAGAAGGAAGAAAGGTGTAAAATAAACAACCTAACCTTACAGCTAAAAGAGCTGGAAAAATAACAGCATATAAAGCCCAAAATGAACACAAGAAGGAAAATAATAAAGATTAGAGTGGAAATCAATGATATCAAAACAAAATGAAACATTAGAACAGATCAATGAAATCAGGAGCTTGTACTTTGACAGAATTAACAAAATTGATGAACTATAGCCAGATTGACCCAAAGAAAAAGGAAAGGACCCAAATAAATAAAATGATAAATGAAAGTGGAGAAATCACAAACAACACCACAGAAATACAAACAATAATAAGAGAATATTATGAACAATTATATGCCAACAATGTGGGCGAGCTGGAAGAAATTGACAAATTCCTAGAACATATGAACTACCAAAACTGAAACAGGAAGAAATAGAAAATTTGAACATACCCATAACCACCAAAGAAATTGAATCCATAATCAAAAATTTCCCTACAAACAAGAGTCCAGGGCCAGATGGCTTTCCAAAGGAATGCTACCAAACATTTAAAGAAGAGTTAACAACTATTGTTTTGAAGCTTTTCCAGAAAAATAGAAATGGAAGACAAATTTACAAACTCATTCTATGAAGCCAGCATTACCTTGATTCTAAAACCAGACTAAGACCCCACTAAAATAGAGAACTACAGACGAATTTCTCTGATGAATGTGGATGAAAAAATTTTCAACAAAATACTAGCAAAAAGTATCCATCAATACATTAAAAGAATTTTCACCATTATAAAGTGGGATTCATTCCTGTGATGCAGGGCTGGTTCAATATACACACATCAGTCAATTTGATATATCACATTAATAAAACAAAGTATAAGTACCATATGATCCTTTCAATAGATGCAGAGAAAGCATTTGACAAAATATAGCATTCTTTCTGGATAAAAAAATGCCTCAAGAAAGTAGGGATAACATTATCATTCCTCAAGATCATAAAAGCCATATATCAAGACCCAACACTAATTACTTCCATGGAGAAAAACTGAGTGTTTTACCCCTAAGGTCAGAAAAAAGACAAGGATGTCCACTCTTACCACTGTTGTTCAAAATAGTGTTGGAAGTCCTAGCCTCAGCAATAAGACAGCACAAAGAAATAAAAGTCATCAAAATTGGCAAGGAGGAAGTAAAACTTTCACTCTTCACACACAACCTAATACTCTATGTGGAAAACCCAAAATACTCCACCAGGAAGCTGCTAGAACTGATACGTGAATTCAGCAAAGTCGAAAGATATAAAATCAGTGTACAGAAATTGTGTGCATTTCTATACACCAATAATGAAGCAACAATAAGATAAATCAAGGAATCAATCCCATTTACAATTGCACCAAAAAACATCAAATACCTAGGAATAAACAACCAAAGAGGTGAAAAGTTTATACACTGAAAACTATAAAAAGCTTATGAAAGAAACCAAAGAAGACAAAAAAAAAATTAGAAAAACATTCCATGCTCATAGAACAAACATTGTTAAAATGTTTCCTTTAAAATGTTAAAAGCAATCTATATATTCAATACAATCTATCAAAATAACACCAGTCTTCTTCATAGAGTTTGAACAAAAATCCTAAAACTTGTATGGAACCACAAAAGACCCTGAATAGACAAAGCAATCCTGATAAAGAAAACTAAAGCTGGAGGCATCACAATCCCGGACTTAAAGGTGTATTACAAAGCTGTAACCATCAAGACAGTATGATACTGGCACAAAAACAGACACATAGATCAATGGGACAGAATAGAGAACCCAACAATGGACCAACAAACACATAGCCAACTAATCTTTAACAAAGCAGGAAAGAATATCCAATGGAGAAAAGACAGTCTCTTCAACAAATGTTGAGAAAAGTGGACACCAACATGCAGAATAATGAACCTGGACCACTTTCTTACAGCATACACAAAAATAAACTCAAAGTGAATGAAAGTTCTACATGTAATATAGAAGCCATCAAAATACTAGAGAAGAAAATAGGCAACAACCTCTTTGACCTCAGCCACAGCTATTTCATACTTGAAATTTCTCTGGAGACAAGGGAAACAAAAGCAAAAATGAACAATTGGGACCTCATCTAGATAAAATACTTCTGCAAAGCAAAGGGAACAACCAGGAAAATTTAAAAACATTTTTTTAACGTTTATTTATTTTTGAGACAGAGACAGACAGAGCATGAACGGGGGAGGGTCAGAGAGAGGGAGACACAGAATCTAACACAGGCTCCAGGCTCTGAACTGTCAGCACAGAGCCCGATGCGGGACTCGAACTCACGGACCGCGAGATCATGACCGGAGCCAAAGTCAGCCGCTTAACTGACTGAGCCAGCCAGGCGCCCCACAACCAGGAAAATTTAAAGGCAACCAATGGAATGGAAGAAGATATTTGCAAATGACATATCAGATAAAGGGTTAGTATCCAAAATCTATAAAGAACTTATCAAAATCAACTCCCCCAAAAAACAAATAATCCAATGAAGAAATGGGCAAAAGAAATGAATAGATAATTTTCCAAAGAAGACATCCATATGGCTACCAAACATGAAAAAAATGCTCAGCATCACTCGTCATCAGGGAAATACAAAACTACAATGAGATACTCCTTTACAATAACTATAATTAACAACTCATGCAGCCGATGTTGTCAAGGATGTGGATAAAGGGGAACCCTTTTGCGCTGTTGGTGGGAAGGCAAACTGGTACAGCCACTCTGGATAACACTATAGAAGTTTCCAAAAAAATTAAAAATGGAACTCCTCTATGACCCAACAATCGCAGTACTAGTTATTTATCCAAAGGATACAGGAGTGCTGTTTAAAAGGGACAAATGCACCCCAATGTTTATAGCAGTGCTATTGACAATAGTCAACATATGGAAAGAGCTCAAATGTACATCCACTGATGAATGGATAAAGAAGATGTGGTGTATATATACAAATAAATATTTGGCAATTAAAAAAAATGAAATCTTTCCATTTGCAACAACATGGATGGAACTAGAGTGTATTATGCAAAGTGAAATAAGTCATTCAGAGACAGACAAATGTCATATGACTTCACTCATATGTGGAATTTAAGATACAAAACGGATGAACATAAGGGAAAGGAAGCAAAAGTAATATAAAAACAGGGAGATAAACCATAAGAGACTCTTAAATACAGAGAACAAACTGAGAGGTGCTGGAGGTGTGTTGATTGGGGGATGGGCTAAGCAAGGGGCATTAAGGAGGACAGTTGTCAGGATGAGCACTGGGTGTTACATATAAGTGATGAATCACTAAGTTCTATTTTGAAATCATTATTATACTATATGTTAACTAACTTGTATTTAAATTTAAAAAAATGAAATGAAATGAAATGAAATAGAAAAAAATGAGTCTTTTTTCAGCAGCATAGAGATAGAGCTTGTTTTTTTATGCATTCTGACATTCTATGTTTTTTGATTGGAGAATTTTGTCCATTTATATTCATAGTTATTATTCATAGATATGTATTTATTGCTTTTTTATTACTTGTTTTGTCATTTTTCTGGAGATTTTTTTCTATACTTTTCTATTTTTTTGTCTCTATCATTCTTTTTTTTATATATATATATGAAATTTATTGACAAATTGGTTTCCATACAACACCCAGTGCTCATCCCAAAAGGTGCCCTCCTCAATATCCATCACCCACCCTCCCCTCCCTCCCACCCCCCATCAACCCTCAGTTTGTTCTCAGTTTTTAACAGTCTCTTATGCTTTGGCTCTCTCCCACTCTAACCTCTTTTTTTTTTTTTCCTTCCCCTCCCCCATGGGATCCTGTTAAGTTTCTCAGGATCCACATAAGAGTGAAACCATATGGTATCTGTCTTTCTCTGTATGGCTTATTTCACTTAGCATTACACTCTCCAGTTCCATCCACGTTGCTACAAAAGGCCATATTTCATTTTTTCTCATTGCCACTTCTCTAAAGAAGACATCCAGATGGCCAACAGGCACATGAAAAGATGTTCAGCGTCGCTCCTTATCAGGGAAATACAAATCAAAACCACACTCAGGTATCACCTCACGCCAGTCAGAGTGGCCAAAATGAACAAATCAGGAGACTATAGATGCTGGAGAGGATGTGGAGAAACGGGAACCCTCTTGCACTGTTGGTGGGAATGCAAATTGGTGCAGCCGCTCTGGAAAGCAGTGTGGAGGTTCCTCAGAAAATTAAAAATAGACCTACCCTATGACCCAGCAATAGCACTGCTAGGAATTTATCCAAGGGATACAGGAGTACTGATGCATAGGGGCACTTGTACCCCAATGTTCATAGCAGCACTCTCAACAATAGCCAAATTATGGAAAGAGCCTAAATGTCCATCAACTGATGAATGGATAAAGAAATTGTGGTATATATACACAATGGAATTCTATCATTCTTTACTTCATACTCAAATATTCCTCTTTAAGATCTCTTTCAGTGATGATTTAGTGATCATGAATTCCTTTAGTTTCTGTTTGTCTAAGAAACTCTTTGTTTCTCCTTCTATTCTGAGTGATACCTTTGCTGGATAGAATATTCTTGGTTACAGATCTTTTCCACTCAGCACCTTGAATATATCATGCCACTTCCTCTGTCTTCCAATTTTTCTGTCTAGAGATCTGATGTTGCATTATTGATCTTCTCTTGTATTTTAAGTATTTTTTTTGTCTTGATGCTTTTAGGATTTTTTTGGTTAGTCACTATATTTTACAAATTTAACTACAATATGCCTTGGCATTGGTCTGCTTGTGTTGACTTAATTGGAGTTATCTATGCTTGGTGGATTGGATGTATGTTTCCTTTCCCAGATTAGAGAAGCTTTCAGATATGATTTCCTTCAAATAAGACTTCTGTTCACCCCCTCCTTTCTCTTCTTCTGGGACTCCTATGATACGAATGTAAATATGCTTTTACATTCAGAGTGTCACTGAGTTACCTAAGTATATTCTCATGATCCAAAATTTTCCTTTTTTTTTGTTCAGCTTTATTATTTTCCATTATTCTATCTTCTATATCACGTATTCATTCGTCTGCTTCTTCTATCCTTGTGGTCATTACATTCAGTTGGTTTCAAATATCAGTTATTGGATCTTTCAGTTCAGTCTGATTGTTTTTTAAACTCTTTCATCTTTTCAGTAAGGATACCCCTTATTTCTTCTATCTTTGTCTCAAGCCCAGCTAGTATCGTTGTGATTGTTCCTTTGAATTCTGCATCAGGCATATTACCTTATTTGTTTCAATTAGATCCTGACAATAACTTTTTCTTTTCTCTTTCTCTTTTGCTTGCTTTCTTTTTCTCTTTCTTTCTTTCTTCCTTCCTTTTTATTTCTTATGAATTCCTCTGTCTTGACATTTTATCTAGGTCTCTGTCTTCCTCTGTGTGTTGAAAGGCCTGTTAAGCTTCCTTCTCTTGAGAGTAATGTCTTTATGAAGAAGAGGTCATATACCATCCAGGGTCTGGTACTTCAGGAAATGCCTCCAGTGTGTTGTGCATGCACTCTGCTACTGTGTTTTGGCTACTCTATCCCTTAGGCCAGTATTCTGAAAAGGTTTTCCTTGCCTGAAGGGGAAGTGTTTGGACCTTAGGCAGACTGTGGTGAGTTTTAAGTAGGCTTGCTAAGAGACCTGATGCTATTTCCACTAGAACTGAAACTTTGCAAAACTCTATAGTCAGTAGAATATGGGGCATGTGGGGTGTTTTTGCTTATCTTTGGGAAAGGGGCCCATTGTAATGGTCCTTAGTATCACTTGCCAGAAAGAAAGCAGTACCAGTAGAGTACAGGTGGCTAGAATTTGGTGTAAACAGGTTAGGAAGCACATTGGCATTGTGCTATTTACTGAAGTTGGTTTAAGCTGAAGGTAATGGTAAGTAAATGGAACCAGCCCATTCCTTTATCCCCCATGAGGGAAATCCATATTTGTCGCTCTGAAGGAAGAATTCAGAGGAGTGAATAATTGCCCCTTGTGCACCCCAGGCATTATTCAGGTCACTGTTTTCACACTGTCTGTGGAGCAGTTCGGCACCCTTGGGCTGTATCTCAGTGACAACGGCTGACTTTTAAGTTTCCAAACTGGAGGGACCTGATGTGGGGAAATGCACTGGTCCTCTGGTATAGGATCTCGCCATGCTGGGACTGATGCAGTTTTGACCCAGAAGGGCATTAACATCAGAGTGAAGTAGGATGGGATTTGGAGCAAAGCAGGCTAACAAACCCAGTGTCTGGGTTAGCCACATTCAGCAGTTGTCCATTACCTATACTGAAGGGCAGAGGAGGGAAACAGTCCCCTCGGTTCTTTTGTCCCAGAGAGGGAATGCCACTTCTTACAAATATACTCCAAAAAGTACACTCTTTCCCTATGAACCTTAGGTGTTCCTCCATCACAGTATGTTCAAGTTTATTTGCCTGCCTCCCTTCAAGGAGTACAACAGCAACCTCAGGTCTCTTCCAGCCAAGCACAGGCACCTCTAAAACTCTAGTTATTGGAGTTGCAAAAACACAAAAATACTGGTTGCAAAAACACAAAAATCAACCCCTCTTGTTTTCTCAACCCATGGCTTTGTGGAATTGTTATTTTTGTGCTAATCCCTGTGAGTCATATTTTATCTTGTTTTTCTCTATGTCCAAATCTCTCCCCCCTCCACAGCACCCACAACCCGTTTTCCCCAATACCATGTCTCTCCCTTCCTACCTTCCTCAATGTGGCCTCTTCTCTCCCTCAGGTTGTGGAGTTGGTTCTATCTCTCCTCAGGTCAATTTCTTGGGTATTCAGAAATATTTGATAGTTACCTGGCTATGTTGGAAGTATGAGACAACACTAGGGTCTTCCTACAATGCTGCCACCTTAGCCTGCTTTTCATTTTTTTTTCTTTTGGTATAATTTATTGTCAAATTGGTTTCCATACAACACCCAGTGCTCATCCCAGCAGGAGCCCTCCTCAATGCCCATCATCAACTTTCACCTCTCCCTCATACCCATCAACCCTCAGTTTGTTCCCAGTCCTTAAGAGTCTCTTATGGTTTGCCTCCAGCCCTCTCTGTAATTTCTTTTTCCCTGTCCCCTCCTCCATGGTCTTCTGTTAAGTCTCTCAAGATACACATATGAATGAAAACATATGGTATCTGTCTTGCTCTGCCTGGCTTATTTCACTTAGCATAATACCCTTCAGCTCTATCCATGTTGTTGCAAATGGCCAAATTTCATTATTTGTCATTGACAAGTAGTATTCCATTGTGTATATAAACCACATCTTCTCTATCAGTTTGTCAGTTGGTGGACATTTAGGCTCTTTCCATAATTTGTCTATTGTTGAAACTGCTGCTATAAACATTGGGGTACATATGACCCTATGCATCAGCACTCCTGTATCCCTTGGATAAATTCTCAGCTGTGCCATTGCTGGGTCATAGGGTAGTTCTATTTTTAATTTTTTGAGGAACCTCCACACTTTTTTCTAGAGCAGCTGCAACAGTTTGTATTCCCACCAACAGTGTAAGGGGTTCCCAATTCTCCACAACCTCACCAGAATCTATAGTCTCCTGATGTGTTCTTTTTTGCCACTCTGACTGGTGTGAGGTGGTATCTCAATGTGTTTTTGATTTGTATTTCTCTGATGAGGAGTGATGTTGAGCATCTTTTCATGTGTCTATTGGCCAACTGGATGTCTTCTTTGGAGAAATGTCTATTCATGTCTTCTGCCAATTTATTCATTGGATTATGTTTTTCAAGTGTGGACTTTGGCGACTTTTGATAGATTTTGGATACTAGCCCTTTATCCAAAATGTCACTTGCAAATATATTTTTTCATTCCGTTGGTTGTCTTTTAGTTTTGTTGACTGTTTCCTTTGCAGTGCAGCTTTTTATCTTGATGAGGTCCCAATAGTTCATTTTTCTTTTAATTCCCTTGCCTTTGGAGATGTGTCAAGTAAGAAATTGCTGCAGCTGAGGTCAGAGGGGTTTTTCCCTGCTTTCTACTCTAGGTTTTGATGGTTTCTTGTCTCTTATTCAGGTCTTTCATCGATTTTGAGTTTACTTTCTGTATGGTGTAAGAAAGTGGTCTAGTTCCATTCTTCTGCGTGTTGCTGCACTGTTCTCCCTGCACCATTTGTTAAAGAGACAGTTTTTTTTTCCATTGGATACTCTTTCCTGATTTATCAAAGATCAGTTGGCCATACAACTGTTGGTCCAAGTCTGGGGTCTCTATTTTATTCTGTTGGTCCATGTGTCTGTTTTTGTGCCAATATTATACTGTATTGATGATTACAGCTTTGTAGTAGAGGCCAAAGCCTGGAATTGTGATGACTCCTGCTTTGGTTTTCTTCTTCAACGTTACTTTGGCTATTCAGGGTCTTTTGTGGTTCCTTAGAAATTTTAGGATTATTTGTTCTAGCTTTGAGAAGAATGCTGGTGCATTTTCATTGGGATTGCATTGAATGTGTAGACTGCTTTGGATAGTATTAAAATTTTAACAATATTTATTCTTCTAATCCTTGAGAATGTAATATTTACCTATTTCTTTGTGTCATCTTCAATTTCCTTCATAAGCTTTTTATAGTTTTCAGCATACAGATTTTTACATATTTGGTTGGGTTTATTCCTAGGTATTTTAGGCTTCTTGGTACAATTGATCAGTTTCTTTATTTCTGTTTCTGTTGCTTCATTATTAGTGTATAGATATGCAACCAATTTCTGTACATTAATTTTGTACCCTGAGACTTTGCTGAATTCATGTATCAGTTCTAGAAGACTTTTGGTGGAGTCTGTCGGGTTTTCCATGTAAAGTATCATGTCGTCTGTGAAAAATGAAAGTTTGACTTCATATGTGCCAATGTTGATGCTTTTTATTTCATTTACTTCTCTGATTGCTGATGCTAGGACTTCCAACACTATGTTAAACAATAGTGGTGAGAGTGTACATACCTGTCATGTTCCTTATCTCAACGGGAAAGGTCTCATTTTTTCCCCATTGAGGGTGATATTCACTGTGGGATTTTCATAAATGTCTTTTATGATGTTTAAGTATGCTTCTTCTATCACGACTTTCTTGAGGGTTTTTTATGAAGAAACGATGCTGAATTTTGTCAAATGTTTTTTCTGCATCGATTGACAGGATCATATGGTTATTTTATTTTATATGAAATTTATTGTCATACTGGTTTCCATACAATATCCAGTGATCCTCCCAACAGGTGCCCTCCTCAATGCCCATCGCCCATAATCCCCTCTCTCCCACTCCCCATCAACCCTCAGTTTATTCTCAGTTTTTAAGAGTCTCTTATGCTTTTGCTCTCTCCCTCTCTCTTTTTTTTTCCTTCCCCTCCCCATGGCCTCCTGTTAAGTTTCTCAGGACCCACATAAGGGTGAAAACATATGGTATCTGTCTTTCTCTGCATGACTTCTCTCACTTAGCATTACAATTTCCATTTCCATCCACATTGCTACAAAAGGCCATATTTCATTCTTTCTCATTGCCATGTAGTATTCCATTGTGTATATAAACCACAATTTCTTTATCCATTCATCAGTTGATGGACACTTAGGCTCTTTCCATAATTCGGCTATTGTTGAAAGTGCTGCTATAAACATTGGGGTACAAATGCCCCTATGCATCAACACTCCTGTGCCCTTTAGGAAAATGCTTAGCAGTGCTATTGCTGGGTTAAAAGGTAGATCTATTTTTAATTTTTTGAGGAACCTCCATACTGTTTTCCAGAGTGGCTGCAACATTTTGCATTCCCACCAACAGTGTAAGAGGTTCCCATTTCTCCACATCCTGTCCAGCATCTATAGTCTCCTGATTTGTCCATTTTAGCCACTTTGACTGGCGTGAGGTGGCATCTCAGTGTGGTTTTGATTTGTATTCCCTCAGGGGGGGTGACACTGAGCATCTTTTCATGTGCCTGTTGGCCATCTAGATGTCTTCTTTAGAGATGTGTCTATTCATGTTTTCTGCCCATTTCTTCACTGGATTATTTGGGTTTTTTTGGGTGTGGAGTTTAGTGAGTTCTTTATAGATATTGGATACTAGCCCTTTGTCTGATATGTCATTTGAAAATATCTTTTCCCATTCTGTTGGTTGCCTTTCAGTTTTGTTGACTGTTTCCTTTACAGTGCAGAAGGTTTTTATCTTGATGAGGTCCCAATAGTTCATTTTTGCTTTTAATTGTCTTGCCTTTGGAGAGATCTCGAGTAAGAAATTGGTGTGGCTAAGGTCAGAGAGGTTTTTTTCCCACTTTCTCCTCTAGAGTTTTGAGTTTGTTTTTGTGAATGGTAAGAAAGTGGTCTAGTTTCACTCTTCTTGATATTATTGTCCAGTTCTCTCAGCACCATTTGTTAAAGAGACTGTCTTTTTTCCATTGGATACTCTTTCCTGCTTTGTCAAAGATTAGTTGGCCATACATTTGTGGGTCCAATTATGGAATCTCTATTATATTCCATTGGTCTATATGTCTGGTTTTGTGCCAGTACCATGCTGTCTTGATGATTACAGCTTTGTAGTAGAGGCTAAAGTCTGGGATAGTGACGCCTCCTACTTTGGTCTTCTTTTTCAATATACTTTGGCTATTCGGTGTCTTTTGTGGATCCATATGAATTTTAGGATTGCTTGTTCTAGCTTCAAGAAGAATGCTGGTGCAATTTTGATTGGGATCGCATTGAATGTGTATATAGCTTTGGGTAGTATTGACATTTTAACAATATTTATTCTTCCAATCCATGAGCACGGAATGTTGATCAATTTCTTTCTACCTTCTTCAATTTCCGTCATAATCTTTGTATAGTTTTCAGCATCCAGATGTTTTACATCCTTGGTTAGGTTTTTTCCGAGGTATTTTATGATTCTTAGTACAATTGTGAATGGGATAAGTTTCTTTATTTGTCTTTCTGTTGCTTCATTATTAGTGTATAAGAATACAACTGATTTCTGTACATTAATTTTGTATCCTATCACTTTGCTGAATTCATGTATCAGTTCTAGGAGACTTTTGGTGGACTGTCGGGTTTTCATATATAATATCATGTCATCTGCAAAATGTGAAAGATTGACTTCATCTTTGCCAATTTTGATGCCTTTAATTTCCTTTTGTTATCTGATTGCTAATGCTAGAATTTCCAACACTATGTTAAACAACAGCAATGAGAGTGGACATCCCTGTTGTGTTCCTGATATCGGGGGGGAAAGCTCTCAGTTTTTCCACATTGAGGATGATATTAGCTGTGGGCTTTTGATAAATGGATTTTATGATGTTTAATTATGTTCCTTCTATCCTGACTTTCTCGAGGGTTTTTATTAAGAAAGAATGCTGGGGCGCCTGGGTGGCTCAGTTGGTTGAGTGTCCGACTTCGGCTCAGGTCATGATCTCACAGTTCGTGGGTTTGAGCCCCACATCAGGCTCTGTGCTGACCACTTGCTCAGAGCCTGGAGCCTGCTTCAGATTCTGTGTCTCCTACTCTCTCTGCTCCTCCCCCGTTCATGCTTTGTCTCACTCTGTTTCTCAAAAATAAATAAATTTTAAAAAATTTAAAAAAAAAAAGAAAGAAAGAATGCTGAATTTTGTCAAGTGCTTTTTCTGCATTGATTGACAGGATCATATGGTTCTTATCTTTTCTTTTATTAATGTCATGTATCATATTGAGTGATTTGCGAGTGTTGAACTGCCCTTCAGCCTATGAATGAATCCTACTTGATCATGGTGAATAATTCTTTTTATATGCTGTTGAATTTTATTTGCTAGTATTGTATTGAGAATTTTTGCATCCATATTCATCAGGGATATTGGCATGTAGTTCTCTCTCTCTCTCTCTCTCTTTTTTTTGCTGGTCTCTGTCTGATTTAGGAATCAAAATAATACTGGCTTCATAGAATGAGTCAGGACGTTTTCCTTCCATTTCTATTTATTGGAACAGCTTGAGATGGATAGGTATTATCTCTGCTTTAAATGTCTGGTAGAATTCCCCAGGGAAGTCACCTGGTCCTGGACAATTATTTTTTGGGAGACTTTTGATAACTGATTCAATTTATTTGCTGGTTATGGGTCTGTTCAGGTTTTCTATTTATTTCTGTTTGAGTTTTGGAAGTGTGTGGGTGCTGAAGAATTTGTTCATTTCTTTTAGGTTGTCCAGTTTGTTGGCATATAATTTTTCATAGTATTCCCTGATAATTGCTTGTATTTCTGAGGGATTGATTGTAATAATTCCATTTTCATTCATGATTTTATCTATGTGGGTCATCTCCCTTTTCTTTTTGAGATGCCTGGCTAGAGGCTTATTAATTTTTTTATTTTTCAAAAAGCCAACTGTTGGTTTCATTGGTCTGTTTGTTGTTGTTTTTTTTTATTCTATATTGTTTATTTCTGCTCTGATCTTTATCATTTCTCTTCTCCTCTGGGTTTAGGGTGTCTTTGCTGTTCTGCTTCTAGTTCCTTTAGGTGTGCTATTGGATTTTGAATTGGGTATTTTTTCTTGTTTCTTGAGATAGGCCTGGATTGCAATGTATTTTCCTCTCAGGACTACCTTTGCTACATCCCAAAGCATTTTGATTGTTGTATTTTCATTTTCATGTTTCCATATATTTTTTTAATTTCTTGTCTAATTGCCTGGTTGGCTCATTCATTCCTTAGTAGGATGTTCTTTAACCTCCATGCTTTTGGAGGTTTTCCAGACATTTTTGCATGATCGATTTCAAGTTTCATAGCATTGTGGTCTGAAAGTGTGCATGGTGTGATGTCAATTTTTTATATTTATTGAGGGCTGTTTTGTGACCCAATATGTGATCTATCTTGAAGGATTTTCCAGGTGCACTCGAGAAGCAAGTATATTCTGTTGCTTTGGGATGCAGATTTCTAAATATAACTGTCAAGTCCATCTGGTCCAATGTATCATTCAGGGCCATTGTTTCTTTACTGATTCTCTGTGTAGATGATCTGTCTGTCCATTGTTGGAAGTGGAGTACTAAAGTCTTCTACAATTACCACATTCTTATCAATAAGATTGCTTATGTTTGTGATTAATTGTTTTATATATTTGGGTGGTCCTGAATTCTGTGCATAGACATTATTGTTAGCTCTTCCTCATGGATAGACCCTGTAATTATTATACAATGTCCTTCTTCATTTCTTGTTACAGCCTTTAACTTAAAGTCTAGTTTGTCTGATATAAGTATGGCTACCCCAGCTTTCTTTTAACTTCCAGTAGGATGATAGTTAATTCTCCATCCCATCACTTTCAATCTGAAGGTGTCCTCAGGTCTAAAATAAGTCTCTTCTAGACAGAAAATATATGGATCTTGTTTTTGTTTGTTTGTTTGTTTGTTTTCCGTTCTGATACCCTATGTCTTTTGGTTGGAGCATTTAGTCCATTTACATTCAGTGTTATTATTGAAAGATATGGGTTTAGATGTCTCTGGTACTTTGTGGTCCTTGCAAAATTTCACTCACAGAGTCCTCCTTAGGATATCTTGTAGGGCTATTTTGGTGGTGATGAATTCCTTCAGTTTTTGCTTGTTTGAGAAAACCTTTATCTCTCCTTCTATTCTGAATGACAGACTTGCTGGATTAAGTGTTCTCGACTGCATATTTTTTCTGTTCATCACATTGAAGATTTCCTGCCATTCCTTTCTGGCCTGCCATGTTTCAGTAGATAGGTCTGCTATTACCCTTATATGTCCACTTTGTATGATAAGGCCCATTTATCCCTAGGTGCTTTCAGAATTTTCTCTTTATTCTTGTATTTTGCCAATTTCACTATGTCATGCAGAAGACTGATTCAAGTTATGTCTGAAGGGAGTTCTCTGTGCCTCTTGGATTTCAATGTCTGTTTCCTTCCCCAGATGGGGGAAGTTCTCAGTTAAGATTTGTTCAAGTACACCTTCAGCCCCTTTATCTCTCTCTTCTTTTTCTGGAATTCCTATGATATGGATATTGTTCCATTTGATTGCATCACTTAGGTCTCTAATTCTCCCCTCATACTCCTGGATTTTTTTTATCTCTCATTTTGTCAGCTTTTTCTTTTTCCATAATTTTATCTTTTAATATACCTATTCTCCCCTCTGTCTCTTCAACCCACAATGTAGCCACTTGCATTTTATTGTGCATTTCATTTACCACATTTCTTAATTCATCATGACTATTATTTAGTTCCTTGATCTCTGCAGCAATGGATTCTCTTCTGTCCTCCATGCCTTTTTCAGGCCCAGCGATTAATCTTATGACTATTATTCTACATTCTTCTTCGGTTATATTACTTTTATCTGTTTTGATCAATTCTTTAGCTGTCATTTCTTCCTGTCACTTTCTTTTTAGGAGAATTCTTCCGTTTCATTATTTTTACTAGTTTTCTGCCCCTTATGAGTTTAAAAGTCTTGTTATGGTCTCTGCACCTGCGAGCACGGCTCTATTGCAGGGGTGTCATACACTGTCCAGGGCCTGGCCCTTCAGGAGGTGTTTGTTGGACACTGTCACTTTCTCTCTGTTGTTGTGTCTTTGGCTATTTTATTTCTAATGGAAGAGCACATACAAAGAGAGAAATGACTGCACTAGGACAAAGAGAAAATAAACATTGACCAGGAAGAGAGACTAAGTGGCTTAATCCAGAGAGAAAGGAAAATAAATAAAGAGGTGGGGAAAAAAAGCAAAGATAAAGTTACCCAGACAAGGAAACTATTGATTATCCCACAGACAGAGAAAGGAAAGTAAAGAAGGAGGTGTAGAACATGTATCAAGAGAATGGGTTAAATATTTCTGCTTAAACAAACCAACCAGAGTAACCAGCCAAGAGTAGGGAAGAGATAAGAAGGAAAAACAGAAGGGAGAATATATGTAAATAACAAGTACTGTCCTGGAATTAATCCAGGTTACGCAGCAGTGCTGGTCTGGAGGATGGAGCCATCTGGTTCCACAGCGTCTATCCTGCTCCAGTAGCTTTGCAATTACCCGATGCAGATGGGCATGGTTTGGTGTAGGCTAGTTCCGCCTCCACTGTGGGCCCCATGGACCAATCCTTGAGGCTCCACGTTGGTGGTGGGGGGTGAAAATGGTGATCCCCAGTCTCTTCACAGACCCGGTGGACTCCATTCGAGCTGTCCTCACTGTGCCACAGGCACAGATGGGATGATCCTTCTTGCTCCACTGACTCCTCTCACCCAGTTCTTGGCACGGATTCAAACTCCCGCTCCTTGTGCTCTGGCACTGGGGAAGCCTCTCTGTGCGGCTTGATATGTGGCCCCAGCTGGCTTTGTGCCACAGCACTTCAGGGAGTACCACCTTCTCCTGCTGTGGACTGTGCCCCTGACCTAGCCACTGAGCCTGCGGGGGGGGGGGTGGCGGATGCAGGCAGACTTTGTCCTGTCCCACAGCACTTCAGGGAGGGGATCACTTTCTCCTACTGTGAACTGTGCCCTCAACCTAGTCAATGAGTTGGAGGTGGTGGATGCAGGCAGGCTTTGTCCTACCCCACAGCACTCCAGGGAGGAGGTCACTTTGTCCTATTGGGGACTATGCCCCTCACCTAGCCCCTGAGCTTGGGGGTGCCAGATGCAGGCAGGCTTTGTCCTGTCCCACAGCACTCCAGTAAGGGGACTGCTTTCTCCTACTGCAGACTGCACCCTCCACCTGGCCACTGAGCCCAGGGGTGGTGGATGCAGGAAGGCTTTGTCCTATCCTGCAGCACTCCAAGGAGGGAGTTGTTTTCTACTGCTGACTGCACCCCTGACCTACCACTGAAACCAGGTGTGGCTCCCTTCATCCCCAGGTGCATGAACAGGTCAGCCAGCCTCAGCACAAAGAAAGACCCACAGTTACAGATGGGATCCCTCTCATCCCAGTCAGAAGTTTTTCTCTTGCCCGGGTACAGTCCTACACTTCCCCAGCAGCTCTTTCTCTACCCTTTGTCACTCTACAGAAGGGTATCCATCCCCTCTGTGCCTACATAGCCCATTTTATCTCCCCCAGTTCGCAATCACCCACCTATAAACCATCGAGGTTGTCCCCCGTGTCTCCCTTTTAGACTCAGTCTCTTTTCTTCCCAGACTCTTGGGGTTCAGAGTTTTTTGGCTTTAGCCCTTCTTTATTTGAGAGATGCAGGAAGTATGGATCCTCCTACTTCTCTGCCATGTCGGCCCAATTTTTTTTAAAAAATTGTAATATTTGTTTATTTTTGAGAGACAGAGAGACAAAGCACAAGCAGGAGAGGGGCAGAGAGAAAGGGAGACACAGAATCCAAAGCAGGGTCCAGGCTCTGAGCTGTCAGCACAGAGCCTGGCAGAAGGTTTGAACTCACAATCTGCAAGATCATGACCTGAGCTGAATTCAGACCCTTAACAGACTGAGCCACCCAGGTGCCCCTTAGCCTGCTATATATATATATATATATATATATATATATATATGCAAAATTTATAAATCTTTAGCCAGGCCCATCAAGAAAAAAAAAAGGAGTACCCAAATTAATAAAACCAGAAACAAAAGAGAAGTAACACCAATATCTCAACATAAAGATCCCAAGAGTCTCCTATGAAAAATTATATACCAACAAACTGGGAAACCTAGAAGAAATGAAAATTCTTAGAAATATACAGTCTTCTAAAACTTAATTAAGAAAAACAGTGTGGAGGTTCCTCAAAAAATTAAAAATAGACCTACCCTATGACCCAGCAGTAGCACTGCTAGGAATTTACCCAAGAGATACAGGAGTGCTGAGGCATAGGGGCACTTGTACCCAATGTTTATAGCAGCATTTTCAACAGTAGCCAAATTATGGAAAGAGTGTAAATGTCCATCGACTGATGAATGGATAAAGAATTTGTGGTTTATATACACAATGGAATACTACGTGGCAATGAGAAAGAATGAAATATGGCCTTTTGTAGCAACGTGGATGGAACTGGAGAGTGTTATAAGTGAAATAAGTCATACAAAGAAAGACAGATACCATATGTTTTCACTCTTATGTGGGTCCTGAGAAACTTAACAGAAGTCCATGGGTGAGGGGAAGAAAACAAAGAGAGGTTAGAGAGGGAGAAGGCCAAAGCATAAGAGACTCTTAAAAAACTGAGAGCAAACTGAGGGTTGATGGGGGGTGGGAGGGAGGGGAGGATGGGTGATGGGCATTGAGGAGGGCACCTTTTGGGATGAGCACTGGGTGTTTTATGGAAACTAATTTGACAATAAATTTCATATTTAAAAAACTTAATTAGGAAAAGGTAGAAAATTTGAACATATGCATTAATAGTAACAAAATCAAATCAGTCAAAAAGCTCACACACACACACACACACACACACAAATTCCAGGATGAGGTGTATTTACAGGTGAAATCCATGAAATATTTAAAGAGTTTATGCTTATATCCCTCAAACAATTCCAAAATTAGACAAAGAAAAACTTCCAAACACATTATACAAAGACAGCATTATCCTGATGTAAAATGAGGCAAAGACATGAGAAAAGAAAACCATGTGCCAATATACCTAACAAAACACCCGTAAACTCCTTTCAACAATATGTTATGTGGTTTATTCATTACAATCAGGTCTGTTCCATTCCAGGGATGCAAAGGATGGTTCAACATGGTGCACATTATCAAAAGTAAGGATAAAAATCATATGATCATCTCAGAAGATACAGAAAAAACACCTGACAAAATATAATATCTGTTCATGATTAAAACTCTTAACAATTGGGCTCAGAGGGAGCATACCTCAACACAACAATGGCCACACATGACAAAACAACAGTGAACATCATACTCAGTGGTAAAAAGAATTGATCTTCTAAGATCAGAAACAAGTCAAGGATAACCACCCTCACTACCTTACTCAACATTGCTATCCATAGCAATCAGACATGACAAAAAGATATAAAAGGCATCCAAATTGGCAAGAAAGACATTAAACTCATCACTAGCAGATGACATGATACCATACCTAAGAAACCCCAAAGACTCCACCAAAAATCTATTATAAGTAATAAATGAATCCAATAAAGTTCAAGGATGCAAAATTAATATACAGAAATAAGTTGTGTTTCTATACACTATTATTTAAGTAGCAAAAAAGAAAAAAAATCAATAAAACAATTCTGCTTAAAGTTGTACCAAAAAGAACAAGACACCTAGGAATAAACTGAAAAAAGGAGGTGTAAAACCTGCATTCCAAAAACTACAAAGCACTGATATAATAAATCAAAGATGACAAAAACAAATGGAAATATACTCAATGCCCATGGATCAGAAGAATTAACACTGCTAAAATGTCCATGCTACTCAAAAAAAATTTATGAATTCAATCCAACACCCATAACTACCAACAGCATTTTTCACAGAGCCAGAACAAATACTAAAATTTGTAAGGAACAACAAAAGACCCCAAATAGTTAAAGGAATCCTTGGAAGGTACAAATATAAGGGTATCACTATCCATATCTCAAGACGTATTACAAAGATGTAGCAATCAAAACAGTATAAGACTGGTACAAAAAAAGACACATAGATTAGTGGAACAGAACAGATCCCAGAAACAAACCCACACCTACATGGTCAATCAATCTATAACAAAGGAGGCAAGAACATAAAATAGGGGAAAACACAGTCTTTTAAACAAATGGTGTTGGAAAAATAACAGCCACATCCAAAAGAATGAAGCTCAGCCACTTTTTCACACCACACACATAAAGAAACTTAGAATGTATTAAAGAGATAAATGTGAGATCCAAAACCACAAAACTCCTAGAAGAACACATAGGCAGTAATCTCTTTGACATCAGCCCTAGCAACATTCCTGTAGATCTGTCTCCTCAGGCAATGAAAACAAAAGCACTGAACCAAGGGGTTTTGGCACAGCAAAGGAAGCCATCAACAAAATGACAAGGCAACCTACAGAATGGGATTAGACACCTGCAAATGACACATCTAACAGATGGTTAATATCCAAAATATACAAAGGACATATACAATGCAACCCTAGAAAAACAAATCATGTGATTAAAAATTGGGCAGAATACATGAATAGACACTTCTCCAAAGGAGACACACAGATGGGAAACAGACACACAAAAAGATGCTCAACATCACAAACCACTATGGAAATATAAATCAAAAACACAATGAGACATCACCTCACACTAGTCAGAAAGGACAGAATCAGAAAGACAGCAAATAATAACAAGTGGCGGTGAGGATGTGAATATAAGCCCTGGTACATTATTGATGGAAATGCAATTCAGTGCAGCCGCTGTGGAAAACAGCATGGGAGTACCCCCCCAAAATTGAAACTAGAATTACCATATGATCCAGTAATTCCACCACTGGGCATCCATCCAAAGAAAATAGTAACATCAGTTTGAAAAGATATTATAACCCCCATGTCTACGCAGCACCACTGGCAATAACCAATGCATGGAAACAACCCAAGTGTCATCCGCATATGAATGGATAAAGAGGTACACACACACACACACACACTGAAATATTACTCAGCCGTTTAAAAATGACATTCTTCCACCTGCGACATATGGATGCATTCATAGGGCTCCATGACAAGTGAAATAAGTCATACAAAGACAAATATCATATGATCCATCCACATGTAGAATCAAAAAAAAAAAAAAGAAGAAATGAACACAGAAAAAGCTGAAATGGGAGCAACTTGGTGGCTCAGTCAGTTAAGCATTCAACTCTTGACTTTGGGTCAGGTTTCTGAGTTTGTGGTATTTAGCTTTGCATTGGGCTCCATGTTGACAACATAGAGTCTGTGGAGGATTCTCTCCCTCTGTATCTACTCTTCCCTGTGTTCTTCTCATTCTCTCTCTCTCTTTCTCTCTGTCTCCTTTCTCTAAAAATCAGTAAAATTGAGAAAAAGATGAAACAGACCCTTAAATACTGCCAAACTTATGGTTGCTAGAGGGGAGGTTGGTGGGGGATGGGCAAAATCACTAAAGGGGTGTGAAAGATACAAGCTTCAAGTTATCGAACAAATAAGTCATATTGTACCTTGATTGAAAGTACAAAGGGGACTCTGTCACTGATATTGTAATACTGTTGTAGGTGACAGTTGGTAGCTACACTGAGCATAGCAACCATAGAGTTGTCAAATCATGGTGATTTACAGTGAAAAGTAATGTAATACTGTATGTGAAATATACTTCAATTAAAAGAAGCATTCTGGAAGGGAGATCCAAGTGGCAGAGATGGAGGGGCAACTGAAGTGCCCTCATCCCCCAAACACAGCAGTGTTGAGGCCAGAGGATATGGAATTCCAAGAGTTTGGGCTACAGAGTGACAGAGATGTCTTCAGGGGACCACAGGGACAACCTGGCGGTCCATAGGTTCATTATTGTGAACTGGGAGAGATAAAATGGGCAGCACAGGCATAGAGGGGAGGGATACCCTTCTACAGAGAGACAAAGGGAAGAGAATGAGAGGCTGTGGAAGTGTTGGACTGTATTTGGACAAGAGAAAAACACCAACTGGGGATTAGAAAAAAAAAGGGAGAAAGATCCAATTTCTAATTGTGGGGCTTTCTATGAACTGGGGCTGGCTACCCTGTTCATGCACCTGGGGAGGAGGGATGCCAACTCTGGACTCAGTAACTAGTTCAGAGGCTCAGTCCACAGTAGGAGAAAGAAATCCCCTCCCTCAAGGCTGTGGGAAGAAGGTATATAGCTGTTCAAAGGACAAAAGACCCTGCCTGTCTGCACTTGCCAGCCAGAGGCCCTTTGTTGGCAGGGCAGAGAGGCACTTCCCTGCAACTGGGTGTGCGGAGCAGATCTTCTAAAACATTGGGGTGAATCCCAGCCAAGTACCAGGGAGGCCTGGGAGTAGGCATAGTGGGACAAACCACCTCGTTCACATCCACACAGCACTGTGAGGAGGCTCTGGATTGGTAGGGCAAGTGGCACCTCCCTGGAACTGGGGAACATGGAGCAGGATACTTTAAGACATTGGGGTTTGAATCCCAAATGCCAGAGAGGCATAGGAGACTGTGGAGTGGTGGGGGGGGGGGGAAGGCCTCACCACTGTGAGGACAGCCTCAACAGAGTGGTTTGGGAAACCTGGGCTGGGGAGGAGAGACTGAGGTGTCACCATTTTCTGACCATCACCAACAAGGTGAGGCTTCAGGAAATGGACTCCCAAAGTGGAGGCAGGACCCACCTACACCAAACCATGCCTCTCCATGCCTGGTGACTGTGTATCTACTTGAGTGAGATTGACACTGGCCAACCAGATAGCCCTTCTTCCAGACCAGCACTGGCACCAGTTCCAAGGCATCCAGCACTTTTGCATATTCTAATTTAATTTTTGGACAATTCTTTGTATATATTCATATAAATTCATATTCATATATAAATATATCTATCTATCTATCTATCTATATAGAGAGAGGGATCTATATATTCATATATATATATATTCTTCATATATATATATTATATAATAAATGTTATTACATGTTATATATTATATATAATATCATTATATATTATATATATATATATATATTCTTTTTCTCGTTCTTATTTCTTCTCTTCTTTAGTGTGGTTATTCTGGTTTTTGGTATGTTTAAGCAGATATACTTAATCTATTCTCTTTACACCTGTTCTATATCTCCCTCTTTATTTTCCTATCTGTGTCTGGATTAAGCCATATAATTTCTCTGCCTGGTCAATTTTCTTTTCTTTTCATTTTCCCCACCCCTGTCATTTCTTTCTTTGCATGGGATAAGGCCTTTTCCACCACCATCACTCCCTCCCTTTAAAATAATATTTTTCCAGGTTTACTTCAATCAAAAAATCAAAGCACACCTGGTGGAGGGTCCAAAACATCACTACAAGTAGGGAGATAAAGCAAACAGAGTCACAACGACAGAGAACAAGTAACATACTTCAAGAAAACAACTCATGAAGGGCCCGGCCCTGGACACTGTATTATCCCTCTTTAATATAGTAGTACTGTCAGGTGCAGGACACATAATAAGCTTTAAAAACACACAAGGAACAGAAAACTAGCCAAAATAATGAAACAGAAGAATTCTCCTCAAAAGAAATTCCGGGAAGAAATGACAGCTAAAGAATTCCTCAAAGCAGATGTAAACAATATATCTGAGCATCAATTTAGAATAGTAGATGTAAGATTAATAGCTGGGCCTGAAAAAAGCATAGAAGACAGCAGAGAATCTATTGCTGCAGAGATCAAGGAACTAAAAAATAGTCATGATGAGTTAAGAAAAGTAGTAAGTGAGGTGGAAAATAACTAGGTGCAGGCAATGATGGAAGAGGCGGGGGGGGAGAATAAGTGAAATAGAAGATAAAATTATGGAAAAAGAGGAAGCTGAGAAAAAGATAAAAAAAAAATCTAGACCACGAGGGGAAAATTAGGGAACTAAGTGATTCAATGAAATGTAATAGTATCCATATCATAGGAGTTTCAGAAGAAGAAGAAAGGGAGAAACAGGCATAAGGTTGACTTGAACAAATCATAGCTGAGAACTTCCCCAATCTGGGGAAGGAAACAGACAGTGAAGTCCAGGAGACATGGAGACCTCCCACCAGATGTAACGGGAATCGATCTTTTCCACAACATATCATAGTGAAACTTGCAAAATAGAAAGATAAAGAAAGATTTCTGAAAGCAGCTAGGGACAAACGTGCCTTAACATACAAGGATAGACACATAAGGGTAGAGGAGACCTATGCACTGAAACCTGGCAAGCCAGAAGGCAGTGGCAGGAAATATTCAATGTGATGAATAGGAAAAATATACAATCAAGAATCCTTTATCCATCAAAGCTGCCATTCAGAATAGAAGGAGAAATAAAGGCTTTCCCAGACAAACAAAAACTGAAGGAATTCATCACCATTAAATAAGCCCTACAAGAGATACTCAGGGGGACTCTGTGAGTGGAATGTTACAAAGACTACAATGGACCAGAGATATCACTTCCAACATGAAAACTACACATAAAACAATGACATTAAATCCATATCTTTCAATAATAATGCTGAATGTAAATAGACTAAATGCTCCAATCAAAAGACACAGGGCACCAGAATGGATAAAAAAAAAAAAAAAGATCCATCTATACACTGTCTACAAGAGACCCATTTTAGACCTGCGGACACCTTCAGATTGAAAATGAGGAGATGAAGAATCATCTGTAATGTTGCTGGAAGTCAAAAGAAAGCTGGGCTAGCCACTTATATGAGACAAACTAGATAAAATATAGGCTGTAACAAAAGATGAAGAAGGACATTATATCATAATTACAGGGTCTATCCATCAAGAAGGGCTAACAGTTTTAAATGTTTATGCCTCCAATTTGAAGAAACCCAAATATATAAATCAATTAATCACAAACATAAGCAATCTTATTAATAATTTAAAAAAACAGTAACTACAGGTGACTTTAATACTCCACCTACATCAATAGGCAGATCATCTAGGCAGATAATCAATAAAGAAACAATGGCCTTGAATGGTACACTGGACCAGATGGACTTGACAGATATATTCAGAACTTTTCACCCAAAAGTAGTGGAATACACATTTTTCTCAAGTGCACATGGAACATTCTCCAAGATAGATCACAAAACAGCCCTCAATATCTATGTATATGTGGGTGTGTGTATATATATATATATATATATATATATATATATATATATGAAATGAGATCATACCCTGCACATTTTCAGATCACAATGCTATGAAACTTGAAATAAAACATAGGAAAAAATGTGGAAGACCTCCAAATGCATGGAGGTTAAAGAACATCCTACTAAAGAGTGAATGGTTCAACCAGGCAATTAAAGAAGATATTTAAAAATATATGGAAACAAGTGAAAATAAAAACATGACAGTCCAAACCGTTGGGATGCAGCAAAGGTAGTCCTAAGAGGAAAATATATTGTAATCCACGCCTATCTCAAGAAACAAGAAAAATCCCAAATAGAAAATCTAATGGGACACCTAAAGGAACTAGAAGCAGAAGAGCAAAGTAACCCCAAGGCCAGCAGAAGAAGAGAAATAATAAAGATTAGAGCATAAATGAACAATATAGAACATCCCCCCACACACACACACAAAAACAGTACAACAGATCAATGAAACTAAGAGCTGTTTTTTTTTTGAAAAAATAAACACACTTGATAACCTCCCCAGCCATAATTATCAAAAGAAAAGAGAGAGGATCCAAATAGATAAAATCATGAATGACATTGGATTTACCACAACCAATCTCTCAGAAATACAAACAATTATCAAAGAATACTATGAAAAGTTATATCCCAACAAACTGGACAACTTGAAAGAAATGGACAAATTCCTAGATACTCACACGGGACCAAAACTCAAATGGGGAGGATAGAAAATTTGAACAGACCCATCACTAGTGAAGAAATTTAATCAGTTATCAAAAATCTCCCAACAAATAAGAATCCTGGGCCAGAAGGTTTCCCAGGGGATTTCTATCAGACATTTAAAGCAGAGTTAATAGCTATTCTTCTCAAGCTATTCCAAAAAATAGAAATGGAAGAAAATCTTCCAGCCTCATTCTATGAAGCCAACATTTCCTTGATTCTCAAACCAGACAGAGACATCACACACAAAAAAAGAATTACAGGCTCATATCCCTGATGAAAATGGATGTAAAAATTCTCAACAAGATACTGACAAATTGAATTCCACAACATATAAAAATAATTACTCACCATGACCAAGTGGGACTCATTCCCAGGCTACAGGACTGGTTCAATATTTGCAAATCAATCAATGTGATATATCACATTAATAAAAGAAAGAATAAGAGCTATATGATCCTGTGACTAGATGCAGAAAAAGCATTTGACAAAATACAGCATCTTTCTTAATAAAAACCCTCAAGAAAGTTGAGATAGAAGGAACATACATTATCATAAAAGCCATATATAAAAGCCCACAGCTAATACAATCCTTAATGGGGAAAAATGGAGAACTTTCACCCTGAGATCAGGAGCACGACATGGATGTCCACTCTCACCACCATTATTTCACATAGTGTTGGAAGTCCTAGCATCAGCAATCAGACAACAAAAGAAATTAAAAAGCATTAAAATTAGCAAAGAAGTCAAACTTTCACTTTTCACAGATGACATGATACATGGAAAACCCAAAAGACTCCACAAAAAGACTGCTACAACTGATACATGAATTCAGCAACGTCTCAGGGCAAAAAGCAATGTACATAAATCGGTTGCATATCTATACACCAATAATGAAGCAACAGAAAGGGAAATCAAGAAATCAATCCCATTTACAATTGCACCCAGAACCATTAAATATCTAGGAATAAATTTAACCCAAGTTTTAAAATATTTGTATGCTGAAGACTACAGAAACCTTATGAAGGAAATTGAATAAGACACAAAGAAATGGAAAAAACATTCCATGCTCATGGATTGGAAGATAAAATATTGATAAAAAGTCTATGCTGCCCAAAGCAATCTATGCATTCAAAGCAATCCCAATCAAAATTGCACTGGGAATCTTCTCAAAGCTAGATCAAACAATCCTAAATTTGTATGGAGCCACAAAAGACCCCAAATAGCCAAAATAATGTTGAAAAAGAAAACCAAAGCTGGAGGCATTACAACCCAGAATTTTACCTCAACTACAAAGCTGTAATCATCAAGGCAGTATTATATTGGCACAAAAACAGACACATGGACCAATGGAATAGAATATCAAACCTAGAATTGGACCCACAAATGCATGGCCAACTAATCTTGACAAAGCAGGGAAGAGTATCCAATGGAAAACAGACAGTCTCTTTATCAAATGGTGCTGACAGAACTGGACAGCAACATACAGCAGAATAAAATTGGATGACATCCTTACACCATACACAAAAATTAACTCAAAATGGATGAAGGATTCCCACCAACAGTGCGAGAGGATTCCTGTTTCTCCACATCCTCTCCAGCAACTATAGTCTCCTGATTTTTTTCATTTTATCCACTCTGACTGGAGTGAGGTGATATCTCAGTGTGGTTTTGATTTGTATTTCCCTGATGAGGAGTGAACTGGTGAAACCATTCTAGAAAACAGTGTGGAGGTTCATCAAAACATTAAAAATAGAACTACACTATGACCCAGCAATAGCACTACTAGGAATTTATCCAAGGGATACAGGAGTGCTGATGCATAGAGACACTTGTACCCCAATGTTTATAGCAACACTTTCAACAATAGCCAAATTATGGAAAGAGCCTAAATGTCCATCAACTGATGAATGGGTAAATAAATTGTGGTTTATATATACAATGGCATACTACTTGGCAATGAGAAAGAATGAAATATGGCCTTTTGTAGCAACGTGGATGGAACTGGACAGTGTTATGCTAAGTGAAATAAGTCATACAGAGAAAGACAGATACCATATGTTTTCACACTTATGTGGGTCCTAAGAAACTTAACAGAAGACCATGGGGGAGGGGAAGGGAAAAAAAGTTAGAGAGGGAGGGAGCCAAACCATAACAGACTCTGAAAAACTGAGAATAAACTGAGGGTTGATGAGGGTGGGAGGGAGGGGAAAGTTGGTGATAGGCATTGAGGAGGGCATCTGTTGGGATGAGCACTGGGTATTGAATGGACACCAATCTGACAATAAATTTCATATTAAAAAAATGGATGAAGGACATGAATGTGAGACAGGAAACCATCAAAACCCTGGAGGAGAAAACAGGCAACAACCTCTTTGACCTCAGCCGCAGCAACTTCTTACACGATGTGTCTCTGAAGGCAAGGGAAACAAAAGCAAAAATGAACTATTGGGACCTCATAAAGATAAAAACTTCTGCACTACAAAGGAAACAATAAAAAAAACTAAAAGGAATAGGAAAATATAGGAATAGGAAAATATATTTGCAAATGACATATTGGATAAAGGGTTAGTATCCAAAATCTATAAAGAACTTACCAAACTCAACAACTGGAAAAAAAATCCAGTGAAGAAATGAGCAGAAGACATGAATGGACATTTCCAAAGAAGACATCCAGATGGCCAACAGATACATGGAAAGATGCTCAACATCACTCATCATCAGGAAAATACAAATCAAATCGACAATGAGATATCACCTCACACTAGTCAGAGTGGCTAAAATTAACAACTCAGGCAACAACAGATGCTGGCGTGGGTGTAGAGAAATGGGAACCCTCTTGCACTTTTGGTTGGGATGCAAACTGGTGAAACTGCTCTGGAAAGCAGTGTGGAGGTTCCTCAAAAAATTAAAAATAGACCTACCCTATGACCCAGCAATAGCACTACTAGGAATTTATCCAAAGGATGCAGAAGTGCTGATACATAGGGGCAAATGCACCCCAATGTTTATAGGAGTGCTACTGACAATAGCCAAATTATGGAAAGAGCCTAACTTTCCATCAACTGATGAATGGATAAAGAAGATGTGGTTTATCTATACAGTCAACTACTACTTGGCAATGAGAAAGAATGAAATCCTGTCATTTGCAGAAACGTGGATGGAGCTGGAGGGTATTATACCAAGTGAAACAAGTGAGTCAGAGAAAGACAGATATCATATGTTTTCACTCATATGTGGAACTTGAGAAACTTAACAGAAGACCATGGGTGAAGGGAAGGGGAGAATATAGTTACCAACAGAGAGGTATGGAGGCAAACCATAAGAGACTCTTACACATAGAGAACAAACTCAGGCTTGATGGGGGGATGGGGAATGGGTAAAATGGGTGATGGACATTGAGGAGGGCACTTGTTGGGATGAGCATTGGGTGTTGTATATAAGTGACAAATCATGGGAATCTACCCCCAAAACCAAGAGCACAGTGTTAGGGTTAGGGTAAAGATTAGGTTTAGGCTTAGGGTTAGGGTTAAGGTTAGGGTTAGCCAACTTAATGATAAATTATATTTTTAAAAATCCCTGATAACTCTACCTTCAAAGTATGCATCAAGGGACGCTTTGGTGTCTCAGTTGATTGAACATCTCACTCTTGATTTCCATTCAGATCATGATCTCACAGTTTGTTATATTGAGCCCTGCATTAGATTCTGCTCTGACAGCATGGAACCTGCTTGGGATACTCTCTCTCCTTCTCTTTCTCTGTCTTTCCCCAACTTGCATGCACTCCTTGTCTCTCAAAATAGATAAATAAACATTTTTTTAAAAAAGAATGAAAGAAGTGTTCTGGGTGCCATGGCGGCTCAGTCAGTTAAGCCTAGGGCTCTTGGTTTCTGCTCAGGCCATTATTCTCTTGGTTTGTAAGATGGAGCCCCATGTTTGGCTCCATGCTGACAGCGTGGAGCCTGATTGGGATTATTTCTTCTGTCTCTGCCCCTCCTTCACCCATGCTCTCTTTCTCTCTCTTTCAAAATAAATAAATTAAATTAAAAACATAAGTGGTCTGTGGTGAAGTAAGCTTAACAAATACTGCTATGCTGGGGGCCATTTTTACAGATATATGTTTAAAGAGGCACAACTACAAAAACATTGCATTTTCCTATTCTGACAACTTTCACAAAAGGCAAGGGGGTAGTATTTTTACTATTCAAATTATGGATGGATCTGAGTAATGAATTATTCATTGGGCAACTGACTTCCACTGGCAATATCAATGTAATTTACATGTCATAGATCAATGCCACAACTTCTAATTAAAGTCCTGGGAACAATTTCTGCCAGGGTCCTATAAACATACAGCAATGGTACCAAGACTTGTGCAGTAACATGACAAATCCACAGGCTAAAAGGCATTATGCTGTGTGCACTCAGAGACATCTTTGATGTTCAGGTTCTCACCAAGCGTTGCCATGTGTCCCATGTATTAGAATGCTTTGTTCTAGGGGCGCCTGGGTGGCTCAGTCAGTTAAGCGTCCGACTTTGGCTCAGGTCACTATCTCGCGGTTTGTGAATTCAAGCCCCGCATCAGGCTCTGTGCTGACAGCTCAGAGGCTGGAGCCTGCTTCGGATTCTGTGTCTCCCTCTCTCTCTGCCCCTCCCCTGCTCATGCTCTGTCTCTGTCTCAAAAATAATTAAAACATTAAAAATTTTTTGAAAAGAATACTTTGTTCCATTCTAAACAAATACAATATTTTGAAGCTTTTTTCCAGTGTTTAACCTTCTGCAACTTCAAAGAAGTTACTCATAAGAAACTTGTCATTGGAGTGGTCCTTATAGACAAGGAACAAGGGACAACTGGAAGCAGAGATAAGTTCATGGATATGCAAAAATAAATTTTGACATAATGATTAGAATATAACTTATTCCAAAAGCCTTGAGTACTGGTCCCCTTCATCATTCTCAAACCTTGGGAATGGTTAGAGACATCTGTGTATATGTCACTAATTTTCTTTTCTTGTTTTAATATGAAATTTATTGTCAAATTGGTTTCCATACAACACCCAGTGCTCATCCCAATAGGTGCCCTCCTTAATGCCCATCATCCACTCTTTTCTGAGTCAGAATGGAAGTTCACAGTTCCCTCAGAATCCTTGACAACAAGGAATCTAGGAGGCAGATTAAGAGGCAGAGTTTTTCCTGTTTGCTGTTCCATGGGCAGTATTTGCACAGGTATTCTGATGTGAGGGGCAAAATCAAGATTCTGTGTGGCCTCCAATGCTTTCATTGCACACAGGGATGGTGTGGACTCTATCAGCAAGCTAGGCATTGACCATGTCTCCATATTTCTCTTCAGGCATCCTTTAATCTTTGCAGTGTATGACATATGTGTTTGTAAGTGGGCCATTGCTCTTAAGACTAATATTTATCATCTCTCAATATTTTATTTTATTTTTTATATTTATTTTTATTTCTTCTCAAATTAGATCACATACAGTGTAGTCTTGGCTTCAGGAGTAGAACCCACTGATTCATCACTTACAACACCCAGTGCTCATTCCAACAAGTTCCCTCCTTAATGCCATTAACCATTTTCCCCACTCCCATCACCCCTCAATTTGTTATCTTATGGTTTGCCTCCCTCTTTGTTCCTATCTTATTTTTCCTTCCTTTCCACCATGATCATCTGTTAAGTTTCTCAAATTCTTCATATGAGTGAAAATATATCTGTCATTCTCTTACTGACTAATTTAGCATAATACCCTCCGATTCCATCCACATTGTTGCAAATGGCAAGATCTCATTCTTTTTCATTCCCAAGTAATGTTCGTGTGTGTGTGTGTGTGTGTGTGTGTGTGACATCTTCTTTATCCATTCATAAGTTGATAGACATTTGGGATCTTTCCATGATTGGCTACTCCTGATAGTGCTTCTATAAACATTGGGGTGCATGTGCCCCTTTGAAACAGCACTTCTGTATCCTTTGGATAAATAGTAGTGTAATTGCTGTGTCATAGAGTAGTTCTATTTTTAGTTTTTGGAGGAACTTCTGTAGTGTTTTCCAGAGTTGTTGTACCAGTTTGCATTCCCACGAAAAATGCAAGAGGGTTCCCCTTTCTCCACATCCTCACCAACATCTGTTGTTGCATGAGTTGTTAATTGTAGCCATTCTGACAGGTGTGAGGTTGTATCTCATCGTGGTTTTGATTTGTATTTCCCTGATGATGAGTGATGATGAGTATTTTTTCATGTGTCTGTTGGCCATCAGGATGTCTTCTTTGGAAAATTGTCTATTCATGTCTTCTGTCCATTTCTTCACTGGATTATTTGGTTTTTTGGAGTTGAGGTTGGTAAGTTGTTTTTTTTTTTTTTATAGATTGTTGATATTAACCCTTTGTCAGATGTGTCATTTGCAAATGTCTTCTCCCATTACGTCAGTTGCGTTTTAGTTTGGTTGATTTTTTTTTCCTTTGCTGTACAGAAACTTTTTATCTTAATCAGGTAACAATAGTTCATTTTTGCTTTTATTTCCCTTTCCTTCAGAAACATGTCAAGTAAGAAGTTGCTGTGGCTGAGGTCAAAGAGATTGCTGCCTGGTTTCTTCTGTGGGATTTTGATGGTTTCCTGTCTCACATTTAGGTTTTTCATCTATTTTGAATTTATTTTTGTGTATGGGATAAGAAAGTGGTCCAGCTTCATTCATCTGCAAGTTGCTGTCCAGTACTCCCAGCACCACTTGCTAAAGAGACTTTTTTCTATTGGATACTCTTTCCTTCTTTGTCAAAGATTAGTTGGCTATGCATTTGTGGGTCCAATTCCGGAGTCTCTATTCTATTCCATTGGTCTATGTGTCTCTTTTTGTGCCAATACCATGCTGTCTTGATTACAGCTTTATAATACAGGTTAAAGACTGGGATTGTGATGTCTCCAACTTTGGTTTTCTTTTTCAACATTATTTTGACTATTTGGGGTCTTTTGTGTTTCCATTCAAATTTTAGGATTATTTCTTCTAGCTCTGTGAAGAATGCTGGTATTTTATCAATTGGGATTGCAGTGAATGTAGATTGCTTTGGGTATTATCGAATTTTAATAATATTTGTTTTCCCAATCCATGAGCATGGAATGTTTTTCTATTTTTTGCCTTCTTCAATTTCTTTCATAGTTTTCTATAGTTTTCAACATACAGATCTTGTACCTCTTTGGTTAGGTTTATTCCTAGATAGTTTATTGTTTTGGTGTACTTGTAAATGGAATCAATTCCCTGATTTCTCTTTCTGTTGCTTCATTATTGGTGTATAGAAATGTGACCAATTTCTATACATTGATTTTATATCCTGTGACTTTACTGAATTCCTCTATCACCACTAGGAGTTTTTTCATGGAGTCTTTCAGGTTTTCTATTTCCATGTAGTGTAGAGTCTTTCTTTCAGGTGTTCCATATAGAGTATCATGTCATATTTGAGGAGTGAAAATATGACTTCTTCTTTGTTAATTTCAATGCCTTTTCTTTCTTGTTGTTGTCTGATTGCTAATGCTAGGACTTCCAACACTATGTTAAACAACAGTGGTGAGAGTGGACCTCCCCGTTGTGTTCCTGATCTCAGCGGGAAAGCCTCTCAGTTTTTCCCCTTTGAGATTGATATTAGCTGTAGGTTTTTCATATATGGCTATTGTCATGTTAAGATATGTTTCTTCTATCCCAACTTTCTTGAGGGTTTTTATTAAGAAAGGATGCTGCACTTTGCCAAATGCTTTTTCTGCATCTATTGATAGGATAATATGGTTCTTTTCTTTTATTAATGGGATGTATCATGTTGACTAATTTGCAAATATTGAACCAGTTCTTCAGCCCAGGAATGAATCCCACTTGATCATGATGAATAATTCTTTTAACGTTTTGTTGAATTTTATTTACTAGTACCATGTTGAGAATTTTTGCATATGGTTCCATTAGGAATATTGACCTGTAATATTCCTTTTTAGTTGGGTTTTGTCGGGCTTGGGAATCAAGGTAATGCTGAATTCCTAGAATAAGCCTGGAGTTTTAATTTCATTTTTATTTTTTGAAACAGTTTAAGAAGAGTAGGTATTAATTCTGCATTAAATTTCTGATAGAATTCCCTGGAAAGCCATCTAGCCCAGGACTTTTGTTTGTTAGGAGATTTTTGATTATTGATTCAATTTCTTTGCTGATTATGGGTCTTTTCAAATTTTCTACTTCTTCCCATTTGAGTATTAGTAGTGTGTGAGTTTCTAGGAATTTGCCCATTTCTCCATATTGCCCACTTTGTTGACAATATTTTTCATAATATTGTCTAATAACTCTTTGAATTTCTGTGATGTTGATTGTGATCTCTCCTCTTTCATCCGTGATTTTATCTGTTTGGTTCTTCTCTCTTTTCTTTTTGAGAAATCTGTCTTGGGGTTTATCAATTTTGTCTATTCTTTCAAAACTCAGGTCTTAGATTA
This sequence comes from Lynx rufus, assembly GCF_022079265.1. Lineage (NCBI taxonomy): Eukaryota > Metazoa > Chordata > Mammalia > Carnivora > Felidae > Lynx > Lynx rufus. The sequence continues at coordinate 5,148,922 of NW_025814836.1, read as the reverse complement.
ATTGATCTGTTGTACTGTTTTCTGGGGTTCTATAATGTTTATTTCTGCTCTAATGTTTATTATTTCTCTTCTGCTGGCCTTGGGCTTTCTTTATCTAGCTTCTTTAGGTGTAAGGTTAGGTTGTTTATTTTGGGCCTTTCCTGCTTCTTGCGACAGGCCTGAATTGCAATGTATTTTCCTCTTAGGACTGCCTTTGCTGCTTCCCTAAGGGTTTGGACTGTTGAGTTTTCATTTTTATTCACTTCCATATATTTTTTAATTTCTTCTTTAATTTCCTAGTTTACCCATTCATTCTTTAGTAAGATGTTCTTTAACCTCTCTGTATTTGAAGACTTTCCAATTTTTTTCTTGTGGTTGATTTCAAGTTTCACAGAATTGTGATATGAAAATATGCATGGTATGATCTCAATTTTTTTATACTTGTTGAGGGCTGTTTTTTGACCCAGTATGTGATGTATTTTGTAAAATGTTCCATATGCACTTGGGAAGAATGTGTATTCTCCTGCCTTAAGATGAAAAGTTCTAAATATCTCTCTTAAGTCCATCTGGTCCAATGCATCACTCAGAGCCATTGGTTCATTAATGGGTTTCTGTCTATATGATCTGTCCATTGCTGTAAGTGGATTTTTAAAGTCCTATACAGGGGCGCCTGGGTGGCTCAGTCGGTTAAGCGGCCGACTTCGGCTCAGGTCATGATCTCACGGCCTGTGAGCTCGAGCCCCGTGTCGGGCTCTGTGCTGACAGCTCAGAGCCTGGAGCCTGTTTCAGATTCTGTGTCTCCCTCTCTCTGACCCTCCCCCGTTCATGCTCTGTCTCTCTCTGTCTCAAAAATAAATAAATGTTAAAAAAAATTTAAAAAAAATAAAGTCTTATACAATTACAGTATTATTATTTAAACATTTGTTTGTTTGTGATTTATTTATTTGTTTATGTATTTCATATTCCCACGTTGGAGACATAAACATTTACTATAGTTAGCTCTTCTTGATGGATAGTCCCCTTAATTATGATATAATGCCCTTCTTAATCCCTTGTTACAGTCTTAGTTTTAAAACCTAGTTTATCTTATATAAGTGTGACTACTCTGGCTTTGACATTCATTATCATAATTGATTCTCCATCTCTTCACTTGCAATCTGCAGGTCTCCTTCCTTATTTCTAAAATGACTCTCCCATATGCATAATATTGATGGTTCTTGTTTTTTTAATTCATTCTAATACCCTATGTCTTTTGATTGGGTATTTAGTCCATTTACATTTAGAATGATTACTGAAAGATATGGATTCAGTGCCACTGTGTTACCCGGAGGTTTTGTGTTTGTGGTGATGTCTCTAGTACTTTGTAGTCTTTGCTGCCTTCCACTAACAGACCTCCCCTTAGGATCTCTTTCAGGGATAGTTTAGTGGTCATGAACTCCTTTAGGTTTTGTTTGTCTAGGGAAGCCTTTATCTCTCCTTCAATTCTGAATGACAGCCTTGCTGGATAAAGGATTCTTAGGTGTATATTTTTCCAATTCAGCACATTGAATATTTCCTGCCACTCCCTTCTAGCCTATCAAGTTTCAGTGGACAGGACTGTTACTACCCTTATGTGTCTACCCTTGTAAGTTAAAGCACGTTTGTCCTAGCTGCTTTCAGAATTCTCTCTTTTGTAGCTGTCCACAGAAGGAAAAGTTCTCATACATTTTGAGCAGATGTGCACAGCTGCCTCTGCCAGCAAAACAGCAGCAGCAGCAAACTGCAGATAGCCCTTATTTCATTATTTCATTAGATAGAAGTATCAAATAATATCAAATCAAGGAAAGAGAGCACAAAGGATGTTTAAACATTAGCCATATATATGTCTGATGGCTATGTTAAGGCACGAAGGGAGTGTTTGTGGTTTCAAGAGATATCAGGGAGTTATAGTGTGTTGTATATAAACTGTCCTTTGGGGGATTGTGGGGCTCTGTATCTCCTACTGCTATCGCGTTGGACAGCCTTGAGACCAAAACATTGCTGACCCCATTCACCCTTCAGGACTTACAATACACTCTTTAGAAATAACTCCACACTCTTTATCTTGTATTTTGCAAGTTTTGCTCTCACATGTCATGGCATTGACCTGTTTTCATTCATTTTGAAGGGAGTTCTCTTTGCCTCTTGGGCTTGGATGCCTGTTTCCTTCCCTAGATTAGGAAAGTTTTCAGCTATAATTTATTGAAATAAACTTTACACATCTTTCTCTCACTCTTCTTTTCTGGTACTTCTATAGTATGTATATTGTTTAGTCTTATGGAATCACTTAGCTCTCTAATTCTTCCATGATGTTCTAGTGATTTCCTTTCTCTCTTTTTTTTCAGCTTTATTATTTTGCATAATTTTACCTTCTATTTCCCCTATTCTCTCCTCTGCTTCTTCACCCTCACTGTCACTGTATCTAGTTTGTTTTGCATCTCTTTTATTATATTTCTTAATTCATCCTGACTAGTTTTATATCTTTGATCTCTGCCACCATGATTTCTCTGGTGTCTTCTATGCTTCTTTCAAGCCCAGATATTAGTCTTATGACTTTTATTTTAAATTATTGTTCAAATATATTGTTTATATCTGTTTTGAGTAATTCTCTGGATGTCTTTTTTTCCTGAATTTTCTTTGAGGAGATGAATTCCATCTCATAATTTTGGTTCAGTTTATGTCTTTTACGTGTTTTAGTAGCTTGTTATATGTCCTGCATGTGTGACTACTAATATATTAAAAAGGCGTCAAACACTGTTCAGGGCATGGCACTTCAGGTAGTGTTTTTGGAGTGTGTTGTGTGCACCTGTTGTTGCGTTTTGACTTCTATATCCCACTGTCAGTCCTCTTCAAAGCGTCTCCTTGCTTGTAGTGGTGAAGTGTTTGTATCCTCAACCAGGTGTGCTTTGATTCATTCACTGAAGTAACTGTGGGAAAAAAATGAGGGGGGTGGTTAGCATGATCCCATACAAAGTGAAAATGAAAAGGGAGAAAAGAAGACCAAGCAGAGAATCAAAAGAACTATAAGGTATTAACCCAGAGATAAAGGAAAATAAAGAAAAAAAATTAGAAAAAAAGTGTAAAAACAGTAAAAATGCCTGTTTAAACAAACAAACCAACCAGAGAGAATTACATATGTATAGACATAGATATAAATACAGATATAGATATATAGAAATCAGAAATATAAAAAGAAATCAGAAACTATGAACCTGATTCCAAGAGAAAAAATAAAAAAGAAGAGGGTAGAAAGAAAAAGAAAATTGAAGAGAAGATTAAAGAAGAGAGGAACAGAGCAAACTGACAAATGGGAAGACAAACAGTCAAAAACAAAAAGCCATTGTCTGTTGGTGCCTGGGACCTGTGGCTATGCTGGTCTGGAGGAGAGGCTGTCTGGTTGGCTCAGTGTCATTCTTCCTCTAGTAGATAAGCTGTTGCTAGTCACAGAGGGGTGGGGTTTGGTGTAAATGGCGCACTTCCACTGGGGGCCACTGTGCTTTCTATGAAGTTCCACTGTGTTGGTGATGGAGAGAAAAATGGAGACACCCCAATCCCTCCTCCCTGGTCTAGGTGTCTCAAAACACGCTATTCAGGCACCCATGACAAATTAGCATTGGTGATCAGCTTGCCATGCTCCATAGTTCTCTGGTGGCTTCTAGGCGCTTGGCTGGGATTAAAAACCTGATGTTTTATAGGGCCCTGCACTTTGTAGGCCCTGTTCTGGTGGAGCACCCCCTCAGCTCTACCAATTGAAGGCCTTTAGCTAGCACCTACAGGGTCTTTAGCCCTTGCAGAGGCAATATATCCTCTTCCCACAGTACTTAGGGAGGGAATTGTTCTCTCCCAGTGCACTGTGAGATTGCTTCAGTGCCCCAGAGCCAGCTCCTTATCCCACCCACCCACCCCCAGGCATGCACACACAGCTGGCTCTGGTCCAGAGAAAGTTGCACACTTTTGAAACCTCTGAGCTTCAGCTCCTAAGGCTGTTTGCAAAATAGAAACTGGAACTTTTCATGTTTCTCATTCCCCAGTCCGTGATCCAGACAGGTTTTCCTCTTGTGCTAAATAGATACTGAAACCCTCCCTCTTTCTCTCCCTTTTGTCTCTCCACAGAAGGGGTTTCCTCCCCTCTGTGCCTACACTGTTTTATCTCCCACAATTCACATACACGCACCTTGATCCTGCCATGCTATTGTCTTCCACCTGTGGAGATCCTTCTGCCACTCCACAGATTGATATCCTGGGTGTTCTAAGTGATCAATACAGCTGTGTTTGAGAAACAAGAGAAACCCCAGTTCCCTTACTTCTCTGCTACTTTAACTTCTCTGAATATTTTAAGATCTTTGGTCTCCATACAAAACAAAACAAAACAAAACAAAACCATCACTCGGTAAAGATTCTTATCACAGACTCAGGGCTCCTCATGGTCTCACCCATACCCCAGCTTCACCTCCAAGACAGGGCCAGGATTAGGGAGCAGAGCCACCAAGACTGAGTGGGAAATTATTTTCCAGACCTGCAGGAAAGGTGCTCAAAAACGTTTGGTTTTACTAAGGAGATTTAGTGGGACTAGGAGGCTAGAGAAGAGCTGGAGAAAGGCACCTGAGTATGTATGTATGTAATCTTGCAGGGAATGCCAGGGTGGCCCAAGTATGTGAGATCAGCATCTACACTTCTGTATTTGAACTTTATGAACAAGTTCAGTGAATCTGGTACGTCAGGTTTTTCATAAAGTCAAGGTCTCTATACCATTACAGGAGCAAGGACCTAATTTTCAAAACAAAGGACCTGGGAATGGAGGCTATTTAATGGTGACTAAGATGGAAGATTCATACTAGGAGAGAAAAATCAGAACACCCTGGCTGGGTCTTATATTGGTCTTTTTTTTTTTTTTTTTTTTTTTACTGAGTGGTTTTCTTAACCAAAGTAAGAGAAAGTCAAGTCCCAGTGATCATCCAGGAATGCTTCCTCTGAGTCCTTTACCCCAGTGCAGCTCTATTAGTCTTTTATTTTAAGTCTCAAATACTACATCTTCCTAATCTTTCCACACAGTAGAGTAAGGTTTGTCATTTTTTAGTAAAACATATGGGGTTTGAGCCATAGAGAAAAAAAATGGAATTCATTTTTGACAGTAGCTAGCCAGTCCAAGAAATTTTCATAGTTGGTGTTTAGTTTTAGGTTTGGTGAAGTTCAGGATGCTGTGAAGCCTACCTAGATTCAAATGCAGCCTCTGTTCTGAGATTAGGTTCACTAAGTAAGCAAACTGAATTTTTTTTTCTTTGGAAGCTTTGTGTCCATTCAAGACAAAAAGTTTTAACTGCATGGGACACATAGACAATTAAAAAGGATCCCATGATTATTTCTCCAGTGGCTTTAACTGAAAAGGCACTGGCAGGAATGGCTGTCAGGCAAGAGGGACATCCCCATGCTATAGGTTCTATCTGTTGACTATAATACCCTATGGTGGATTCTGTCTTCTTGTCAAGAGATTTGAGAAGGGAGCAGAAAATCAAATCACCTATGTATTCTAACAACGTAGAGCCTACAGATAACAGTTTTTAAGACTTGTGAAAAGTAAAAAGAACTGTTGGTGTAACCTTGGAACATTACTCTCCTGGTATATTATGATTCTTCCCAAGTGAAAACAAACATGTATTGGTTATCCATGTCAACTGGAATACTAAAAATGCACTGCATATATCAATTACAGTGAAAGAGTTGCTTTTATTGAAAATGGATGTCAGAATATTGTGGTTGAGAACAAAAGAACGTCAAGGGATAACAATGTTATTTATTGCCTGGAAGTCCCGGGAAAACTTCCAAACTTGGCCATTGGGTTTTCTCACGGGTTAAATGGGGGTGTTGCAGGGACTAGTTCAGGGGACAATGAGGCCTTGAACCTTGTAATCCTCTACAATGGGATGGATGCCGCAAAGGCTGCTTCACTTGTAAATAATTCTGAGGGGAGGTTTTGAGGGATCTATTGGAATCTTGATAGGAGGTGTACTTTGGATTCTGCCAATTAAAGTTGAAGATTTGACCCATAAAGAGGATGATAGCTGATCTAATAAAGCCAAATAATCAGTGTCTCCTGACTCAGCTATAGTGCAGTCAATGATTCTGCAAATAAAAGATGTCAAATTATCATTTAATTCACTTAATTGGTTATTTGTATCACTACTGTAAAATTCTAAAAGTATTTACCCCTTTTCTCCTGGCATAATACTTTTTTCCAAGAAATTTCACCCCAGTAAATTAAAAGGAGTGGGGGACTAAGGAGAAAAGGATGAGTATCTTTCAAAGGGCCTAAACAAATGTGAACGAGTTCTGAGACAGGAATCTGTTGATGTTTATTTAAAAAAAAAACTGTTTAAACTGGTTTAGTACTCTAAGGCAGGAGTTACTTTATAGCAGTGGAATTGAGCACCAGAAATGTAGCTCCAGTGTCCATAAGGACGGAGAAATATTCGTTTCTAATCTCGAGTGTGGTCTTTCCAAGGTGAATATGAGGAAAGATTGGGAGGAGCCTCTGTAGTTTCCTGGAGAATCATCATTAGGAATTAGGAGAGTATTGGAAATTCTGGATAAAGGGCTGAAGGTGCCTGAAGCACTTAAGTTTCTAACAATCTTTTCCAGTTCCTTTGCAATAATAGCAGAAACCAGGGTGCTTTGGGGTTTTTGAGGTCATTTTCTAGAGCTGAAAGTTAATAATTTTAGTAGTACTTATTTTAGGTGAATTATCTATGGTATGAGTGAGTTGGTTTGCCAGGTAACTAAATATGGTGTGGATGTAGTTTCCCATTCCATTCTGTTCTTTAGACAAAATGAGAAAGTTCACGGTTTTGTTCATTAATAAACATTGAGCTAAATGTTGCCTGGTTGAATTCAGCATCTAAATGAAGATGAGAATTTTCTTTAAAAACAATTTGCAGTCTTTTGTAATAGTCATGAACAGGTTTACCAAGCTTTTGTGTGTAAGCCTGAATTTTGTTCCAGTCAACAGGCTTAGGTAAAGCCACTGCAATTGTTCAGTGAAGATTCCTGGTAAATGTTCTTGTCAAATGTTCTCGCTAGGAGGTCTGTTTCTCTATTTCTTTTTCAGGGTATTCCTATTAGGCTAATTTTATCCAATGTTTGCAATGGCCCTCACCAATAAGCATGTGGACTAATTAATGTAAATCTGATAAACCAGGTTAGTAAATTTAAATTAACCATGTTAAATTCTTCAGCAACCCTTGGAGTTTTCAGTCACTTCAGGTGACTCTTTAACATGATTCATAACTCGGACTTAGTCTAGGGAATATAAGAAATTTGTGGGATTATTTGGATTCTCATAAGATTTAACTTTAAAGACACAGGTTTTAATAGTTCAAGAGAAGAAGGAGTAGGGAGAAGTTTGGAGGAAAAGGGAAATTCAGAAAAAGAATTAAAATGAAAGAAGGGGGGTACCTGGGTGGCTCAGTCAGTTGAGCATCCAACTCTTGATTTTGGCACAGGTCATGATCTCATGGTTTGTGGGCTTGAGCCCCACAACAGTCTCCATGCTGTTAGCACAGATTCTCTCTCTCTCCCCTTCTCTCTGTCCCTACCCCTTCCTCTCTCTCTCTCTATAAAGATAAATAAATAAACTTTTAAAAAGTTTAAAAGTAGAATGAAAGAGTGGGGGATTGATGGACATGTGGATGGTGCAGAGAAAGTAGAGGAAAATCATGTTGAAGGTAGGGCCTGCCTGAGCACAAGACAGCTGCCATGCATCTTCAAAGAAGATGACAAAGGAGAAAAAAGAGACCTCAGAAGCCTTTTCTTTATTTTCCTTCCTTCCTTCCTTCCTTCCTTCCTTCCTTCCTTCCTTCCTTTTTTCCTCCCACTCTCCCTCCCTCCTTCCCTCAGTCTAGAAAACATATTTGGCAAAGAGGCAATTTTATATTCCTATAAAATATATTTTATATATTATATAAGCTTCATAATACTAGTCAAAAGAGGCATCTCATTCACTTCTGAGAATTTTAGAGCCATGGATGTCTAATTCAGTTTTGAGAAAACCTTGGGGTTTTCAAAATTATCCCATAATAGTCACTGGATTTCTAAGTTATCTTTGGTTAAATTGGTCCATTCAGTTAGCCATACCCATGAGGAAAGACTGCAGGTTTTAAACAAAAATCCAATCAGGGTACCAGAAGTAAGGACTCCCTCAAAGCCTTATGATGCCTAGAATCCCATTTTGTAAAGGTTTTTCTCTAAAGTAATACATAAAAATTCCTAAACAGTACAGTTTCAACAGGAACAGTCCAGCTCCAAAAGGAATCAGACTAAAAGCCAGCACAATGCCAATATGAATAAACCATTTCTAAAAGACTTAACAAGAAAGTACACCTCCAATAAGAACAGTCCAGTTCCAAAACGAATTTGGAACAAAGGCTAACACAGTTCAAACAGGCACAGTTCCAACAAAAAGGAGTCAGACCATAGGCCAACACAGTTCCAACAGAAAGACTCCCATTCTGAAAAGCCATCAGAGCAAAGGCCAAAAAGTACTCTCAGAAATGACAAATCCTTAAAACATATCACAAGTAAAACCTGAGATCAAACACAAAGAGAACAAAGATAGAAATCCAGGAGAACTTACCATCAAACTCTAGAGTTGGCAAGAAAGCAATGAGCTCAACTGGCTTTGTGGGCATCAACATCTATTTTCACCATCCTCAGAGCTGTCATGGATCTTCTCAAGATCCCACTTCCAATCACCAAATAATGTTAGATATAAACCAGTTAATTACATTGCCAGTAAAAATCAGTTCATTCGGAAATAGGAAATTGTAATTTGGGAAAATTACAAGCTGTGGCAAAACCATAATCAAACAAACAAAGGAAATTAGTGTTGCTTTTTGAGAAGAAAGAAGTTGGCGGGGTGGGGGGGGGGAGGTTTCTGAATGAAAGTCCATAGGAGAAAAGCAAAAGTTCAGAGTGATGTTGTTTCCTTATTGACTGAGTTAGGGGTAGTCAATTCCTTATAGGGGATGCAATGTACGTCTTTTCTTTTGGGGACTTAGAATTTATTATTCTTTCCTGTTAAAGCGTGTAATTGACAATTCATCATAAGATTGACATTAAGTGGTACTGACACTCCCACCCACTTGAAGCCTCGCATTCTAGTACCATAAATCCACTTTAGTGAGGTATTCCTATATTAATTTTCACAATTACTTATCTCTGTTTCATGAAAGTTTTCCCCCCTGAGGTTTTATCTTGTCAGTTATTGTTCAACCTATCCTAGTTCTTTGTTATGTCTTGAATCTTTCTGACAGCCCAAGCTACCTATTTTATTTGTAAATAGCAACCAGTTGTTCAGAGTGTGCCAAACCTATCAGTGCCCCCAAAGAGGGATCTCAATCATCACATAAATTTAGGCTGATTGAATGCTAGGCTCTTGGAAACAGCTTTTAAAGTGTGCAAATATAGGTCTTCTGGGAAGATGGTGGTGTAGGAGGACGCTGGGCTCACCACGACCTGCTGATCACTTAAATTCTATCTACACCTGCCTAAATAACCCAGAAAACCGCCAGAAGACTAGCAGAATAGATTCTCTAGAGCCAAGCACAGACGAGAGGCCCATGGAAGAGGGTAGGAAGGGTGGAGAAATGGTGCATGCTACACGGACTGGCGGGAGGGAGCCGGGGCAGAGGGGCAGCCCGCTGGCCAAGCAGAGGCCCCAAGTCTGGCTTGCAAAAGCGGAGGGGTCGACAGAGTGTGTTCGGACAGCAAGTGGGACTTAACATCTGGGAGGTTATAGGTTAACAGCTCTGCTCGCAGAGCGGGAAGGCTGGAGGACAATGGGAGGGAGAGTCATGAGCCCCAGATGACAGAGCTCAGCTTGGCGGGGAACAAAGGCGCTCACCATCGCCATCTCCCTTGCCCATCCCCCAGCCAAAATCAGAAAGGGAACCAGTTCCTGTCAGGGAACTTGCTTGCACCTCCCAAACACCCAATACTGTGCTTCTGTGGATCCATCCCTCTCCCAAATATGATCACTGAAGAATAAGCGAACTGAGCCTGCCCCTCCTGCCCCTGTGCACCTTGATGATCCAGCCCAGCTAATACACCATATCCCCAGCACCACAAGCCTGGCAGTGTGCAAATAGCCCAGATGGGCCATGCCACCCCACATGAATCCTGCCCTTAGGAAAGGGGAAGAGAAGGTACACACCAGTCTGACTGTGGCACAAGCAGTGGGCTGGGGGCAGACATCAGGTCTGGCTGCGGCCCCGCCCACCAAAGTAAGTTATTCAAGACAGCACAGGGGAAGTGCCCTGCACTTCCACACCATGATGAAACAAAAGAATTCCCCTCAAAAGAATCTCCAAGAAATAACGACAGCTATTGAAATGATCAAAAAGGATTTAAACAATGTAACAGAAAGTAAATTTAGAACAATAGTCTTAAAATTAATAGCTGGGCTTGAAAACAGTATAGAGGACAGCAGAGAATCTATTGCTACAGAGATCAAGGGACTAAGGAACAGCCAGGAGGAGCTGAAAAATGCTATTAATGAACTGCAAAATAAAATGGAGACAACCACGACTCGGATTGAAGAGGCAGAGGAGAGAATAGGTGAACTAGAAGATAAAATTATGGAAAAAGAAGAAGCTGAGAAAAAGAGAGATAAAAATATCCAGGACTATGAGGGGAAAATTAGAGAACTAAGTGATGCACTAAAGAGAAATAATCTATGCATAACTCGTATTCCAGAGGAGGAAGAGAGAGGGAAAGGTGCTGAAGGTGTATTTGAAGAAATCATAGCTGAGAACTTCCCTGATCTGGGGAAGAATAAAGGCATTGAAATCCAAGAGGCACAGAGAACTCCCATCAGACGTAACTTGAATCGATCTTCTACATGACATATCATAGTGAAACTGGCAAAATACAGGATAAAGAGAAAATTATGAAAGCAGCCTGGGATAAACAGCCTGGGATAAACAGACTCTAACATATAAAGGGAGACCGATAAGACTCGTGACGGACCTCTCTACTGAAACTTGGCAGGCCAGAAAGGAATGGCAGGAAATCTTCAATGTGATGAACAGAAAAAATATGCAGCCAAGAATCCTTTATCCAGCAAGTCATTTAGAATAGAAGGAGAGATAAAGGTCTTCTCAAACAAACAAAAACTGAAGGAATTCATCACCACTAAACGAGCCCTACAAGAGATCTTAAGGAGGATCCTGTGAGACAAAGCACCAGAGACATCGCTACAAGCATGAAACCTACAGATATCACAATGACTCTAAACCCATATCTTTCTATAATAACACTGGACATAAATGGACTAAATGTGCCAACCAAAAGTCATAGGGTATCAGAATGGATAAAAAAACAATACCCATCTATTTGCTGTCTACAAGAGACTCATTTTAGACCTGAAGACACCTTCAGATTGAAAGTGAGGGGATGGAGAACTATCTATCATGCTACTGGAAGTCAAAAGAAAGCTCGAGTAGCCATACTTATATCAGACAAACTAGACTTGAAATTAAAGGCTGTGACAAGAGATGAAGAAAGGCATTATATAATATTACAGGGTCTATCCACCAGGAAGAGCTAACAATTATAAATGTCTATGCACCAAATGTGGGAGCCCCCAAATATATAAAACAATTACTCACAAACATAAGCAACCTTACTGATAAGAATGTAGTAATTGCAGGGGAATATAATACCCCACTTAGAACAATGGATAGATCATCTAGATACAGGATCAAAAAAGAAACAAGGGTCCTGAATGATACATTGGACCAGATGGACTTGACAGATATATTTAGAACTCTGCATCCCAAAGCAACAGAATATACTTTCTTATCGAGGGCACATGGAACATTCTCCAAGATGGATCACATACTGGGTCACAAAACTGCCCGTCATAAGTATACAAGAATTGAGATCATACCATGCATACTTTCAGACTACAATGCTAGGAAGCTTGAAATCAACCACAGGAAAAAGTCTGCAAAACCTCCAAAAGTATGGAGGTTAAAGAACACCCTACTAAAGAATGAATGGGTCAACCAGGCAATTAGAGAAGAAATTAAAAAATATATTGAAACAAACAAAAATGAAAAAACAGCAATCCAAACGCTTTGGGATGCAGTGAAGGCAGTTCTGAGAGGAAAATACATTGCAATCCAGGCCTATCGCAAGAAACAAGAAAAATCCCAAATACAAAATCTAACAGCACGCCTAAAGGAAACAGAAGCAGAACATCGAAGACAGCCTAAACCAAGCAGAAGAAGAGAAATAATAAAGATCAGAGCAGAAATAAACAATATAGAATCTAAAAAAAACTGTAGAGCAGATCAATGAAACCAAAAGTTGTTTTTTTGAAAATATAAACAAAATTGATAAACCTCTAGCCAGGCTTCTCAAAAAGAAAAGGGAGATGACTCAAATAGATAAAATCATGAATGGAAATGGAATTATTACAACCAGTCCCTCAGAGATACAAGGAATTATCAGGGAATACTATGAAAAATTATATGCAAACAAAATGAACAACCTGGAAGAAATGGACAAATTCCTAAACACCCACACACTTCCAAACCTCAATCAGGAGGAAATAGAAAGCTTGAACAGACCCATAACCAGCAAGGAAATTGAATTAGTTATCAAAAATCTCCCAACACATAAGAGTCCAGGACCAGATGGCTTCCCAGGAGAGTTCTACCAGACGTTTAAAGCAGAGATAATACCTATCCTTCTCAAGCTATTCCAAAGAATAGAAAGGGAAGGAAAACTTCCAGACCCATTCTATGAAGCCAGTATTACTTTGATTCCTAAACCAGACAGAGACCCAGTAAAAAAAGAGAACTACAGGCCAATATCCCTGATGAATATGGATGCAAAAATTCTCAATAAGATACTAGCAAATCGAATTCAACAGCATGTAAGAAGAATTATTCACCATGATCAAGTGGGATTCATTCCTGGGATGCAGGTCTGGTTCAACATTCGCAAATCAATCAACGTGATACATCACATGAATAAAAGAAAAGATGAGAACCATATGATCCTGTCAAGCGATGCAGAAAAAGCAGTTGGCAAAATTCCGCATCTTTTCTTAATAAAAACCCTTGAGAAAGTCGGGATAGAAGGAACACACACATCATAAAGGCCATTTTTGAAAAGCCCAGAGCTAACATCATCCTCAATGGGGAAAAACTGAGAGCTTTTTCCCTGAGATCAGGAACACGACAGGGATGTCCACTCTCACTGCTGTTGTTTAACATAGTGTTGGACGTTCTAACATCAGCAATCAGACAACAAAAGGAAATCAAAGGCATTAAAATTGGCAAAGATGTAGTCAAGCTTTCGCTTTTTGCAGATGACATGATATTATACATGGAAAATCCGATTGACTCCACCAAAAGTCTGCTAGAACTGATACATGAATTCAGCAAAGTTGCAGGATACAAAATCAATGTACAGAAATCAGTTGCATTCTTATACACTAACAATGAAGCAACAGAAAGACAAATAAAGAAACTGATCCCATTCACAATTGCACCAAGAAGCATAAAATACCTAGGAATAAATCTAACCAAAGATGTAAAAGATCTGTGTGCTGAAAACTATAGAAAGCTTATGAAGGAAATTGAAGAAGATATAAAGAAATGGAAAAAAAATTCCATGCTCATGGATTGGAAGAATAAATATTGTCAAAATGTCAATACTACCCAAAGCTATCTACACATTCAATGCAATCCCAATCAAAATTGCACCAGCATTCTTCTCGAAACTAGAACAAGCAATCCTAAAATTCATATGGAACCACAAAAATCCCCGAATAGCCAAAGTAATTTTGAAGAAGGAGACCAAAGCAGGAGGCATCACAATCCCAGACTTCAGCCTCTACTACAAAGCTGTCATCATCAAGACAGCATGGTAGTGGCACAAAAACAGACACATAGACCAATGGAATAGAATAGAAACCCCAGAACTAGACCCACAAACGTATGGCCAACTCATCTTTGACAAAGCAGGAAAGAACATCCAACGGAAAAAAGACAGTCTCTTTAACAAATGGTGCTGGGAGAACTGGACAGCAACATGCAGAAGGTTGAAACTAGACCACTTTCTCACACCATTTACAAAAATAAACTCAAAATGGAGAAAGGACCTGAATGTGAGACAGGAAACCATCAAAACCCTAGAGGAGAAAGGAGGAAAAGACCTCTCTGACCTCAGCCGTAGCAATCTCTTATTCGACACATCCCCAAAGGCAAGGGAATTAAAAGCAAAAATGAACTACTGGGACCTCATGAAGATAAAAACCTTCTGCACAGCAAAGTAAACAACCAACAAAACTAAAAGGCAACCAACAGAATGGGAAAAGATATTTGCAAATGACATATCGGACAAAGGACTAGTATCCAAAATCTATAAAGAACTCACCAAACTCTACACCCGAAAAACAAATAACCCAGTGAAGAAATGGGCAGAAAACATGAATAGACACTTCTCTAAAGAAGACATCCAGATGGCCAGCAGGCAAACGTCGCCCCTCATCAGGGAAATACAAATCAAAACCACACTCAGATATCATCTCACGCCAGTCAGAGTGGACAAAATGAACAAATCAGGAGACTATAGATGCAGGAGAGGATGTGGAGAAACAGGAACCCTCTTGCACTGTTGGTGGGAATGTAAATTGGTGCAGCCACTCTGGAAAACAGTGTGGAGGTTCCTCAAAAAATTAAAAAGAGACCTACTCTATGACCCAGCAATAGCACTGCTAGGAATTTATCCAAGGGATACAAGAGTACTGATGCATAGGGGCACTTGTACCCTAATGTTTATAGCAGCACTCTCAACAATAGCCAAATTATGGAAAGAGCCTAAATGTCCATCAACTGATGAATGGATAAAGAAATTGTGGTTTATATACACAATGGAGTACTACGTGGCAATGAGAAAGAATGAAATATGGCCCTTTGTAGCATCGTGGATGGAATTGGAGAGTGTGATGCTAAGTGAAATAAGCCATACAGAGAAAGACAGATACCATATGTTTTCACTCTTATGTGGATCCTGAGAAACTTAACAGAAACCCATGGAGGAGGGGAAGGAAAAAAAAATAGAGGTTAGAGTGGGAGAGAGCCAAAGCATAAGAGACTCTTGAAAACTGAGAACAAACTGAGGGTTGATGGGGGGTGGGAGGGAGGGGAGGGTGGGTGATGGGTATTGAGGAGGGCACCTTTTGGGATGAGCACTGGGTGTTGTATGGAAACCAATTTGACAATAAATTTCATATATTGGAAAAAAAAAGAAAACTGGATTACCAACATCTATATTAGATAAATCTAGACTTTAAAAACAGAGTGTAACAAGAGATAAATAAACACATTGTACCATAATAAAAGGATAATCCAACAAGAGATAAATATTGTAAATATTTATGCAGCCCACATGGAAACACATATATAAAACAATTAATAACAAATAAAATGAATTAAATGATTAGTATACAATAATGGCGGGGGACTTTAATACCTCAGTTACATCATAGAACAGATTATCTAAACAGAAAATCCATTAAGACACAATGGCTTTAAATGGCACATTGGACAAGGTGGACTTAACAGATATATTCAGATCATTTCATCATAAAGCAAAAGAATACACTTTCTATTAAAGTACACACAGGATATTCTCCAGAATAGATCACATATTAGGTCACAAATTAGGTTGTAAAAACAAAAATATTGAAATTATACCATGCATCTTTTCTGACCACTATACTATGAAACTAGAAGTTAACTACAAGAAAAAATTGGAAAGACCACACATACATGGAGGTTTAACAACATGCTACTAAACAATGAATGAGATCCAGGAAATAAATGAAGAAATGAAACAAGTGAAAATAAAGACAGAATTCTTTAATATTTTTCTTGCCACTGTTATTTAACATAGTACTGGATGTCCTAGCCACCGTAATCAGACAATAGACGAAAATGGATTCAAATCAGCAAGGAAAAAGTTAAACTTTCACTATTTGCACATGATATGATACTCTATATAGAAAACCTGAAAGACTCCACCCAAATACTGCTAGAAATGATCAAGGAATTCAGTATATTTTCAGGATATGAAATCAATGTACAGAAATATGTAGCATTTCTATACATCAATAACGAAGCAGCAGGAAGATAAAAAATGGAGTCATTTCCATTTACAATTGTACCCAAAGCAATAAAACACCAAGGAATAAACCTAAGCAAAGAGGCTAAAGACCTGTAATCTGAAAATTATGAAACTGATGGGAAAAAAAAATTGAAGATGACACAAAGAAATTGAAAAACCTGCCATTTTCATGGATTGGAAGAACAAACATTTTTTATTTGTTTTTTATTTTATTTTGTATTTTTTTTTAATTTTTTTTTAACATTTATTTATTTTTGAGACAGAGAGAGACAGAGCGTGAATGGGGGAGGATCAGAGAGAGGGAAACACAGAATCTGAAACAGGCTCCAGGCTCTGAGTGGTCAGCACAGAGCCCAACGCGAGGCTTGAACTCACGGACCGCGAGATCATGACCTGAGCCAAAGTCGGACACTTAACCGACTGAGCCACCCAGGCGCCCCAGAACAAACATTTTTTAAATGTCTATATTACTCAAGGCAATTTACACATTTAATGTAATTCCTATTCAAATACCACCAGCATTTTTCACAGATTTAGAAAAAAATAATTCTAAAATTTGTATGGAACCACAAAATACCCTGAAAGCCAAAGCAATCTTGAAAAAAAACAAAACAAGCTGGAGGCATCACAATTCCAGACTTCAAGTTATGTTACAAAGATGTAGCCACCAAAACAGTATGGTACTGGAAACAACATAGACATATTGATCAATGGAACAAAATAGAGGGTCGCCTGGGTGGCTCAGTCAGTTAAGCGTCTGACTCTTGATTTTGGCTCAGTTCATGATCTCATGGTTTGTGAGTTTAAGCCCCACATTGGGCTCCTCGCTGACAGCATGGAGCTTGTTGGGGATTCTCTCTCTCTCTCCCTTTATCTCTGCCCCTCCCCTGCTCGCTCTCTCTCTCTCTCTCTCTCTCTCTTAAAAAATAAAGTATAAAAAATGGAACAAAATAGAAAATCGATAAACAAACTCACAACTACATGGTCAATTTTCTTCAAAAAGGCAGGAAAGAATATTGAATGGGAAAGGACAATCTCTTCAACAAATGGTGTTGGGAAAACAAGACAGCAGCATTCAAAAGAAAGAAACTGGACAACTTTCTTATGCCATACACAAAAACAAATTCAAAATGGATGAAATAACTAAATGTGAAACAGCAAAGAGGAGAGGAAAACAGAAGCAGTAACCTTTTTTACATCAGCTGTGGAAACTTCTTTCTATATATGTCTTCTGAGGCATGGGAAATAAAAGCAAAAATAAACTACTGGGACTTCATCAAAATAAAAAGCTTCTGCACAGTGAAAGAAATAATCAAGAAAACTAAAAGGCAACCTATGGAATTGGAGAATATATTTGCAAATGACATATATGATAAAGTGTTAGTATTCAAAATATATAAAGAACTTACAGAATGCTACACTCCAAAAATGAATAATTGAATTAATAATGGTAAGAAAACATGAATAGACATTTTTCTACAGAAGATATCCATATGGGCAATAGACACATGAAAAGATGCTCCACATCACTGATCACCAAGGAAATAAAAATCAAAACTACAATATCACCTCACACTTTCCCAGTGGTTAAAATTAACAACACAAGAAAAAAAAACAGGTGTTGGTGAATATGTGGAGAAAGGAGAACCCCCTTGCACTTTTGGTGGAATGGAAACTCATGCAACCACTCTGGAAAATAGTTATGCAGGTTCCTCAAAAATTTCATAATAGGACTACCCCATGATCCCATAACTGCACTAGGTATTTACCAAAAGCATACAAAAATACTGATTTGAAGGGGCACATGCACCTGATGTTTACAGAGGCATTATCAACAATAGCCCAGCTATGTAAAGAGCCCAAATGTCATCTACTCTAATGATAGATAGATATAGATATAGATATAGATATAGATATAGATACAGATATAGGCATATCTGAATATTACTCACCCATCAAAACAAATGAAATCTTGCCTTTTGCAAAAACATGGATGGAGCTAGAGAGTATTATGGTAAGAGAAATAAGTCAGTCAGAGAAAGACAAATACAATATGGTTTTACTCATATATGGAATTTAAGAAATAAAACAGATGACCATATGGGAAGGAAAAAAAAGAGAGAGGGAAGCAAACCATAAGACACTCTTAACTATAGAGAACAAACACGGTTGATGGAAGGACGTTGGGGAAGAGCTAAATGGGTGACGAGCACTGGGTGTTATATTTCAGTGATGAATCACTAAATTCTATGCCTGAAGCCAATATTACTGTATATGTTAACTAACTAGAATTTAAATAAAAATTTGAAACAAAAAATGTGAATCGTCTGTTGAGACCAGATAGTAGAAGCTTTATTTTGAGTGTTGCTAATTCTCAGGCATTAATAAGTGGGGAGGAGTTTTATGAAAAAGTTAAAAAAAAAAAGTTAACTCAGTTTTTTATCCCAGAGGGCAGACAGTGCAGGTTTTTTTCTAGATGTTACACTCAATGCTTATTTAGATGTTAAAGTGAAGAAAACAGTGATATCCAATGAATTTTCTGATTTCATGTTTGAATTTCTGTGATGATGGCATCAGATGTTCTGGTAAACTTTCTGTGGCTCACACAGTGGTCAAGAGGAAGTTTTCCCATACACTATCTTTTTTGGTGACGTCCTTGACATTCATAGAAACTCACATATCTAAAGCTTGCAGGGTTTTTTGGAAAATGTCCATTTTAAATCTCAGTAATTCTAAATCAGAGGGAAGAATAGTTTAGCGAGGTTATAGAGGATTTGGGAGAATTGAGGATTTTCCAAAGGCTCTCAAAATGTGTAAGAAGGAAGCCACAAAGGTACACCATAGCTGTCCATTGTAATACAAATTTTCTCTGTGAGGTCTTCACAACCACTTCAGTCAGACACAATCAATGCCAGACTAATTTGTTTATAAAACAAATTTAATTTTAGTCTTATTTGTGTGTAGTCTTATTTAACTTAGCCTGAATATTTACATAATTTCAGCTTTATTAGTGATAGACTACATATGTCCCTTGATCGCCTTGCTGAAATTTTCAGAAGAATTCTGATTGGATTTGCAAAGCCTCTCATGGTTAGGAAGATAAGCCAATATCTTGCCACCAGATTTTGCCTACAATACCCACAGATTTGGGAGAATTCCACTCTTCTCAGGGTCCTCAAAGTTTCCTGGGGCCTTTTTAGAAGTATCCTTTCTCAGTGCATGGCAAGAAAATCTATATGACTTTTATAGGCCAGTTTTTCTAATGGGGGATATATGGGCATTTGCTTCCTAAAGTCAACCTTAGTTCCTTAAAACTAACTGGTCGTATATAATTCAATGAATATTATTCTCTATTATAACATTTACTCAGAACCTTGGTAATATACCCAGTGCATCAAGTTGTGTCCTTGGGGAGCAGGTGGGGGGACATCTGGGGGCTCAGTTGTTTAAGTGTCCAACTCTGTATTTTGGCTCAAGTCATAATCTCACAGTTTGTGTAACCAAGGCCCATGTCAGTCTCCGTGGTGACAGCACAGAGCCTGCTTAGGATTCTTTCTGCATCTCTGTCTCTCTCTCTTTAGAAATAAACGTGTTTTTTTGTAAAAAAAAAAATCCAATAAAAATTGTGTCCCAGATTATTTTTAATCATAAGTGTACTCTTCAATCCCCATCCCCTATTTCTACCATCCCCTTACTCACCTCCAATAGTTTGTTCTCTACAGTTAAAAGTCTATTTCTTGGTTTCTCTCTTTTTTTTTCCATTGTTCATTTTTTGTTTCTTATTCCACATATGAGTGTAATCATGTGGTATTTGTCTTTCTCTGAATGACTTATTTCATTTTGCATTAGACTCTCTAGCTCTATCCATACTGTTGCAAATGGCAAGATTTCATTCTTTTTTATGGATGAATAATATTCCAGTGGTGTGTGTGTGTGTGTGTGTGTGTACACATATATACCACATTTTCTTTGTTCATACATCCATCAGTGGACATGGGCTGCTTCGATAGTTTGGCTATTGTAAATAATGCCACAACAAACATTGGCATGCATGCATACCTTTGAATTAGTGTTTTTATAATTGGGGAGGTAAACCCATTAGTGAAATTACTGGATTGTAGGGTAGTTGTACTTTTAATTTTTTAAGGAAACTCCATACTGTTTTCAATAGTGGCTGCACCAGTTTATACTCCCACTGACAGTCATTTGCAAGAGGGTTCATTTTTCTCCATATCCTCACCAACACTTGTTCTTTCTTGTGTTTTATTTTAGCCATTCTGACAGGTGTGAGGTGTTGCTGCGTTTTAGTTTTGATTTGTATTTCCCTGATGATCAGTGATGTTGAGCGTATTTTTATATGTCTTTTGGCCATCTGAATGTCTTCTTTTGGATAAACGCCTGTTAATGTGTTCTGCCCATTCTTTAATTGGATTATTGTTGTTGTTGTTTAAATTGAGTTGTGTCAGTTATTTATATATTTTGGATACTAACCTTTCATTGGATATGTCATTTGCAAATAACTTCTCCCATTATAAAGGTAACATTTCGTTTGTTGTTTGCTACCTTCACTCTGTAGAAACTTATTATTTTGATGAAGTACCAATAGTTTATTTTTGCCTTTATTTCCTTTGCTTAAGGGGATATATGTCGACCTCACTGGGCCGTGGACCTGGGGTGGCAAAGGAACTGAGAAAAAAAGAGGACAGTATAGCGAGGCACAGGGTGCCCCGAGCCAACAGCCCGAGGTACCAAGGTTTATTGTACATCTTCTTATATATGTTTTCAGGAAAAAAACCAGATCAGCAATGATTAACAACAGAAGCTTAGCAAAGCATGTCAACAATGTACATCTGATTCAGCTGTCTTACCTATGTTGTGTAGGAGAGCAGTCTTGCAGATACATATGTTCCGATAAGAATCTTTATGATAGAGGCAAAGACAAAGAAGGGAGTGAATGCACTGTGCTATATACAGCTGACTTCCTTTAAGCAAAACATCCCTATTTGTGTACTAAAGAACAGACCACATTTCCCAAGAGCAATTCACTCAAGTCCTCTCAAGTTATTTTTAACTTTATGATCTCAAGTTTTCTCAGAGATCTTGGAGCCTGAATGAATATGCGCCTGTGGTCATTGTGGTGTTCTGTTTCCCACAGTACCCCCTTCCCTTTCAAAGCCGCAGCTGTAGTAAGCATCTTATGATGAAAGCTCTGTGCATTCCTTGGCCTTCTAAGGGTGCAGTATCCTTCGATGTAAGACCCTCTACAGGGTTTTCTTCACAGCCTCTAGTCAAATTTACAGGGAGCCAAACCCCTATACGTGTGCCAAGGTTCAAGTCATGACTGCCAGCATGGCTGAGAACAAGCGTTTAGGAGTTTTGCTGGATTTAGTTGTTTCCAGGACTCATTCTACACATTGTGTGAGATTCTTCAGTTGTCCCCATGTGGGAGGAGGGATTGGAGCCATCTTCTATTTTTGGGGTCTCTTCAGGGTCAGTGCCACCATCTCCTTCACCAGGGGTTGGGTCGTCAGGCCTTATAGTGGCTGAGAAGTCTCCTTCATTTTGCTGATGTCTAATCCTGGGCTGGACTTTCCAAAGAGGTATCCATATTTGTTGACGGGATCCATCTGGAAGTACACAAGCATAACCAGGGCCTCGGATAATAAGGTTCTTGAGCTGCCAGTGATTATCTTCATTTTTTAACCAGATAGGTTTATTTTTTTTCTGTGGGAATCTGTTGGAGTAAAGTGTTTATCCGCACGTGTGTATGTCTCACCCTGCAATAAATTTAAAAAATTTAAGGTAAATAGTGCTTGGGCCATAATATCTTGGGGAGAGAGTCCCCCTTTCTTTTTAGTTAGAAGTTTGACTAATTGTCTTCTAAGGGTTGCATGTGTGCATTCTACTATAGCCTGTTCTTGAGGATTGTAAAGGATACCTGTGACATGTTGGATCTGCTAATCCAGTAGAAAGTCATGTAGACATCTGGTTACATAAGCAGGTCCATTATCAGTTTTAATGCTAGTGGGCAATCTCATAACCAAAAAAAAAAAAAAGACAAGTAAATGAGAAATAACATGTCCTTTTTTCTTCCCCCAAGAGAGGGGGAAAGAAAATTCAGAAAAGGTATCAGTAGTAACATGAATGTAAGAGAGGCTCCCAAAAGCTGGAAAATGTGTAACATTCATTTGCCAAAGACAATTTGGAATAGTATCT
The DNA here is from genome assembly GCF_022079265.1 of Lynx rufus. Classification (NCBI taxonomy): domain Eukaryota; kingdom Metazoa; phylum Chordata; class Mammalia; order Carnivora; family Felidae; genus Lynx; species Lynx rufus. The sequence continues at coordinate 5,126,515 of NW_025814836.1, read as the reverse complement.
CGAAGGTTAACTCCTGATGCGTGCTCAGTTAAACCCAGAGGTCTACAAATGGGACAATGGGAAACTGTCTGGCAAGGTACATGGGAATCTTATAGTGTACATGAAGGCGATTAGCATGTTAAATGTGAGTGTTCCTCATGTGGAGTGAGAAAAATAGATGAGGTGAGTAAATCAGCGGATTGGTTTCCGAAAGCCAGAGGTCCAGGGAGATTTGAGTGAGAACAGATGTGAGTTATATATAGGGGATGCATCAGAGACTGAATCTCAAGCTGTAAGTCTTGAAGTAGAGGGTTAATGATAGCATGGGTAGTGGAGATAAGAGCAGTCTCCAAAGGGGGTCACCAGACCTACTATATCAGAAACCACATTAAGAGGTCCTGGGATAGATTGGAGGAGGTAGAAAATAGTGACTAATTCAACTTGCTGAGCTGATGTATAAGAGGTCTGTATAGATTTTGTAAAGACGCCGGCTCTGACGGAAGAGGAGCCATCAATGAAATAGGTAGGTGCAGAAAGAATGGGAGAATCGCAAACAACAGGTTTATTGATCCAGGGGGTTCATTTCAAAAAGTCCCATAATTTTCCTGAGGGATAATGACATCCAATGTGTCCTGTATAATCAGCAAAGGCAAACTGTAAAGAGGGAGGAAAAAGGGAAAATGTCCTTAAAGGTAGCTGAGGCAAGTGGTAAAACAATTAAAGTTGGATCGAATCCCAGGATTTGGATAGCTCTTTTTTATCCTTGAATAACAAGTGAAGCTATAAGAGAAATATACAGGGTTACAGTGTGAGATGTCTTCATGTGAAGAGTCATCCATTCCAAGGGTCTATCTTCTTGTGCCAAAATTCCTGTAGGAGAGTGAGAGGTAGGGAAAATGAGGAGGAGTAAAGGCAGTGAAGCACCATATCTGTAAGCAAAAGAGGTTTTTAAGCATTCTTCAATGAACTGGAGTTCATTTTCTGCTTCTGGTGACAAGTGATGTGGACTGTCCAGAGCAGTATCACCTTGTAAGCATTAAATAAATTTTGTAATTGGTAAGTAGGAATGCCTAACAAAGGGTGTATCCAATTGATATCCCCAAGGAGTTTTTGAAAATCATTAAGTGTGTTAAGATTATCTTTGCAGATCTGCATACTTTGTGGCTTCACAGTGGTCCAGTCAACTATGGTACCTAAATAGGAGGCCGGGGTGGCGGTCTGAATTTTTTCCAGGGCAAAAATAAGCCCAGCAGCAATGAGGTGAGATGAGGTTTCATTGTAAAGCACTTGTAATTCCTCTTCAGTTTGTGTGGCTATTAATATACCATCCATATAATGAATTATGTAAGCCAGAGGATATCACTGGTTGCAGAACCTGGCCAAAGAAGTATTGACACATAGTAGGAAAATTAATCATACCTTGCTGGAGGACTGTCCAATGATATCATCTCATGGGCTCTTTATTATTTGGACTGGGAATGGAGAACACAAAGTTTTCCTTATCATAGGGATGTATTGCAATAGTATAAAAACAATCCTTTAAATCAATAATTATTAGAGGCCATTGTTTTGGAATCACCATGGGCATGGGCAAGCCTGATGGCAAGGCACCTAAAGGTTCCATGATGGCGTTAACATTTCTGAGATCTGTGAAAAGGCTCCATTTTCCTGATTTTTTTCTTAATGACAAATACAGGAGAATTCCAGGGGGACTGGGAAGGCTCCATATGTCCTGCCAACAACTGTTCTTGAATTATTTGTTTTAAGACCTCAATTTTTCAGATGAAAGGGGCCATTGAGGGGTCCATAGAGGACAAGTTGTTTTCCATGTAATTTTAATGGGAGCAGGCTTATACTCCTCAATGGCCCCTAAGGGAAAGGATATCCTACTCCTGCTCTGTGAAGTTGGCCCTGCGCAACAATTGCCTCTCTAATGCCTTGATGGTTTTTTACCTAGGCTTTGTCCCTCCCTGTAACCCATTTTGGTCATGATATGTTTGGCAGAGCCACTGGGAGGGATAACCAATTCTGCTCCCCATTGTTGTAACAAGTCTCTCCCCCAGAGGTTGATGGGGTGTTTAAAATAAAAGGCTGAGGAGGGCACCAAGATGGCGGAAGAGTATGGAAGTTTTTTTGGTGTCTCGCATCCATGAAATACAGCCAGACCAACATTAAACCATCCTGCACACCTAGAAAACTGATCTGAGGATTAACACAACAATCTGCACAACCTGAACCACAGAACTCAGCAGGTACATGGAGTGGAGAGGTGAACTTGGGGAGAGAGAAGCCATGGTGGACAGGGAGCTGCTTTTGTGGGCAGAGAGAGGACAGAGATGGGGTGGGGGGAGGAATATGGGAAAAGCACCACTCCCCCAAAGCAGTTGGAGAGAAAGTGGAAAATTGGAAACAGCTACAGGGACTAAACTAAAAAGGGAGAAAGGAGAAAGGAGAGGGTTAAAATTCCATTAAGACTGTAAACAAGGGGAGCACAGAGGCTACAACTTCACAGGTATCGAGCTGCTCTGGTGGGAAGGGCAAATCCCCAGGAGCAGAGTGGGGTCTGGGAGGTTCTTGGGCCACCTGGGGAAAAGTGGTTCCACTGTTGGAAGGACATTTGGTACAGACTGTTGAGGCCACCTGGTCCCAACAGACCCCAGAGAATGGCCACATTTTCTCGTGGTAGAACAAGGTCATTAAGGGTGAAGCTTGGTGCCAGATGTGTGTTGTGATTTTCCATAATCCCTGAAATGCTGCTGCTACACTATCTTGCAAACCTTTTCTGGGCCACGCTGGCACCCAGCCACAGTCTCTGGGCTTTGGCAGCAATATGGCAGCAGTATGGTCCTGCGAACTTACCTGGGTGCAGCTGGCATTTGGCCATTGCTTGGTGAAACCATCTGCAGAGGGTCAGAATGGGTCAAAGCTGCAGTCCCTCAGAAGCAATGGGCTGGGGAAAACAGCCACATCTGAGACAAAACTCTGGAGAGAGGTACTACCTGGGGCTTGGTCACAGACAGTGAAAAAGCAGAGAGCAGACAAAAGCTGAAGACAAAGGGCAAGTGTGCAATTGCTGATCAGGGAGAATAGAGTTCTGATACTAGAGACTGGGTAGCTGGATGATGCCATTTTTCACCACTGTCCTGCATGGTCATATGCACCTACGAGTGCCACAACACTCCACCCCAATAGGCTACCAGTGCCATCTAGTGGAGAACAGAGCCATTACATGAAGCCCCACCCAACTGGGCCAACCTTGCTTTTCAAGAACACAAGTCTCACGGCCTTAGTTTATGGACTATAAAGCACTTCATAGTCTGACTTCTAGGGGAAAATGAAGTAATTTCAGTCGTATTTCAATCTGTTAGCAGGCCCAACTATTCAATTTTCTTTCTTTCTTTCTTTCTTTCTCTCTCTCTTTTTCACTTCTTTTCTTTTTCCTGAATACAGAAAGAGAAAAATTCATTTTTATATTTAATTTTTATTAAAATATTTTTCTTTAATTTTTATCTACTATGTTCTTTACTTTTGTGTATTTTTTTTCAAATTCCATTTTACTTCCATCATTTCATTTTAGTCTACTTCAGTATATTAATTTTTTTCAAATTCTTAAACAATTTCCTTTTTTTCCCCTTTTTTTCTCTAATCTATCAAACCACTTTCAACACCCAGACCAAAACCCACCTAGGATATAGCATCATTTATTCGATTTGTGTGTATGTGTTTAAGTTTTTAATTTTAATATTTTTTTAATTTTAATTTTTTCTAACTCATTACTCTTCTCCCTTCAAAATGACAAAATGAAGGAATTCACCCTAAAAGAAAGAGCACGAAGTAACAACAGCCAGGGACTTAACCAACACAGATAGAAGGAAGATGTCTGACACAGAATTAAGAATCACAATATAAGAATACTAGCTGGAGCTGAAAATCGATTAGAATCCCTTTCTGCAGAGATAAAAGAAGTAAGAACTAGTCAGGATGAAATTAAAAAAATGCTATAACTGAGCTGCAATCATGGATGGATTCCGCAGCGGCAGGGATGGATGAGGCAGAACAGAGAATCAGTGATATAGAGGACAAACTTCTGGAGAATGATGAAGCAGAAAAAAAAAGGAGATTAAGGCAAAAGAGCACAATTTAAGAATTAGAGAAATCAGTGACTCATTAAACAGGAACAACATCAGAATCATAGGGATCCCAGAAGAGGAAGAAAGAGAGATAGGGATAGAAGGGTTATGTGAGCAAATCATAGTGGAAAACTTTCCTAACCTGGGGAAAGACACAGGCATCAAAATCCAGGAAGCACAGAGGACTCCCAGTAGATTCAGCAAAAACCAACCATCAACAAGGCAAATTCACAAAATACTCAGCCAAGGAGAGAATCATGAAAGCAGCAAGGGAAAAAAAAGTCCTTAACCTACAGGGGAAGACACATCACATTTGCAATAGACCTATCCACAGAAACTTGGCAGACCAGAAAGGAGTGGCAGGATATATTAAATGTGCTCAATCAGAAAAATATGCAGCCAAGAATTATTTATCCAGCAAGGCTGTCATTCAAAATAGAAGGAGAGATAAAAGGTTTCCCAGACAAACAAACACTAAAGGAGTTTGTGACCACTAAACCAGCCCTGCAAGAAATTTTAAGGAAGACTCTGAGGGGAGAAAAGATTAAAATAAATAAATAAATAAATAAATACCAAAAGCAACAAAGATTAGAAAGGACCAGAGAACACCACCAAAAACACCAACACTACAAGCAACATAATGGCACTAAATTCATATCTTTCAGTACTCACTCTAAACGTCAATGGACTCAATCCTCTAATCAAAAGACACAGCATAACAGAATGGATAAGAAAACAAGATCCATCTATATACTGCTTACAAGAGACCCACTTTAGACCTAAAGACACCTTCAGATTGAATGTAAGGGGATGGAGAAGCATCTATCATGCTAATCGTCAACAAAAGAAAGCTGGAGTAGCCATACTTATATCAGACAATCTAGACTTTAAAATAAAGACTGTATCAAGAGACACAGAGGGCATTATATCATAATCAATTGGTCTATCCACAGAGAAGACCTAACAATTTTAAACATTTATGTGCCAAACGTGGAAATGCCCAAATATATAAATCAATTAATCACAAACATAAAGAAACTCATCGATAGTAATGCCATAATAGTAGGATACTTCAACACCTCACTGACAGCAATGGACAGATCATCTAATCAAAAAATCAACAAGGAAACTATGGCTTTGACCACACTGGACCAGATGGACTTAACAGATATATTCAGAACATTTCATCCTAAAGCGGTAGAATATACATTCTTCTCCAGTGCACATGGAATGTTCTCCAGAATAGAACACATACTGGGACACAAATCAGCCCTCAACAAGTACAAAAACATTGATATCATACTGTGCATATTTTCAGACCACACTGTTATGAAACTCGAAATCAACTGCAAGAAGAAATTTGGAAAGATAACAATTACTTGGAAACTGAAGAACATCCTACTAAAGAATTAATGGGCTAACCAAGAAGTTAAAGAGGAAATTAAAAAGTGGATGGAAGCCAATGAAAATGGTAACACCACAACCCAAAACCTCTGGGGTGCAGCAAAGGTGGTAAGAGGAAATTATATAGCAATCCAGGCCTTCCTAAAGAATGAAGAAAGATCTCAAATACACAACCTAACCTTATACCTTAAAGATCTGGAAAAAGAACAGCAAATGAAACCCAAAAACCAGCAGAAGGCATGAAAGAATAAAAATTAGAGCAGAAATTAATGCTATCGAAACCAAAAAACACAGTAGAACAGATCAAAGAAACCAGAAGCTGGTTCTTTGAAAGAATTAACAAAATTGATAAACTGCTAGCCAGGTTGATCAAAAAGCAAAAGGAAAGTACCCAAATAAATAAAATCAAGAATGAAAGAGGAGAGATCACAACCAACACAGCAGAAATAAAAACAATAATAAGAGAATATTATGAGCAATTATATGTCAATAAAATGGGCAATCTGGAAGAAATGGACAAATTCCTAGAAACATTTACACTACCAAAACTGAAACAGGAAGAAATAGAAAATTTGAACAGACCCATAGCCAGTAAGGAAATGGAATTAGTAATCAAAAATCTCCCAAAAAAACAAGAGTCCAGGCCAGATGGCTTTCCAGGGGAATTCTACCAAACATTTAAGGAAGAGTTGACACCTATTCTCTTGAAGCTGTACCAAAAATAGAAATGGAAGGAAAACTTCCAAACTCTTTCTCTGAAACCAGTGTTACCTTGATTCCAAAACCAGACAGAGACCCCACTAGAAAGAACTATAGACCAATTTCCCTGATGAACATGGATGCAAAAATCCTCAGCAAGATATTAGCCAACCGGCTCCAACAATACTTAAAAAAAATTATTCACCACGACCAAGTGGGATTTATACCTGGGATGCAGGGCTGGTTCAATATCCACAAAACAATTAATGTGATTCATCACATCAATAAAAGAAAGGACAAGAACCATATGATCTTCTCAATAGATGCAGAGAAAGCATTTGACAAAACACAGCATCCTTTCCTGATAAAAACCATCAAGAAAGTAGGGACAGAAGGAGCATACCTTGAGATATAAAAGCCATATATGAATGACCCATCACTAATATCATACTCAATGGGAAAAAACAGAGCTTTCCCCCTAAGGTCAGGAACAAGACAGGGATGTCCACTCTTGCCACTGGCCACTGTTATTCAACATAGTATTGGAAGTCTTAGCCTCTGCAATCAGACAACACAAAGAAATAAAAAACATCCAAATTGGCCAGGAGGAGGTCAAACATTCACTCTTTGCAGATGACATGATACTCTATATGGAAACCCAAAAGATTCCACCAAAAAGCTGCTAGAACTCATTCACAAATTCAGCAAAGTTGCAGAATATAAAATCAATGCACAGAAATTGGTTGCATTCCTATACACCAACAATGAAGCAACAGAAAGAGAAATCAAGGAATAGATCCCATTTACAATTGCACCAAAACCCATAAAATACCTAGAAATAAATTTACCAAAGAATTAAAAAAAAATTATACACTGAAAACTATAGAAAGCTTATGAAATAAGTTGAAGAAGACACAAAAAAATGGGAAAAGATTCCATGATCCTGGATAGGAAGAACAAATATTGTCAAAACGTCATACTACCCAAACCAATCTACACATTCAATGGGATCCCTATCAAAGTAACACCAGCATTCTTCACAGAGTTAGAACAAATAATCCTAAAATTTGTATGGAACCAGAAAAGACCCTGAATAACCAAAGCAATCCCGAAAAAGAAAACCAAGCTGGAGACATCACAATCCCAGACTTCCAGCTATACTACAAAGCTGTAATCATCAAGACAGTATGGTACTGGCACAAGAACAGACACTCGGAACAATGGAACAGAATAGAGAACCCAGAAATGGACCCACAAATGTATGCCCAACTAATCTTTGACAAAGCAGGAAAGAATATCCAATGGAATTAAGACAGTCTCTTCAGCAAATGGTGCTGGGAAAACTGGACAGAGACATGCAGAAGAATTAACTTGGACCACTTTATTAAGCCATACACAAAAATAAACTCAAAATGGATGAAAAATCTAAATGTAAGACAGAAAGCTATCAAAATCCTCGAGGAGAAAGCAGGCAAAAACTTCTTTGATCTTGACCACGGCAACTTAGTCAACATGTCTCCAGGGGCAAGGAAAACAAAAACAAAAATGAGCTACTTTGACCTTATCAAAATAAAAAGCTTCTACACAGTGAAGGAAACAATCAGCCAAACTAAAAGACAACCGACAGAATGGGAGAAGATATGTGCAAATGACATATCAGATAAAGGGTTAGTATCCAAAATCTGTAAAGAACTTATCAAACTCCATACCCAATAAACAAAGAATCCAGTGAAGAAATGGGCAAAAGTCACAAATAGACATTTCTCCAAAGAAGACATCCAGATGGCCAGCCGACACATAAAAAATGCTCCACTTCACTCATCATCAGGGAAATTCAAATCAAAACCACAATGAGATACTACCTTACACCTGTCAGAATGGCTAACATTAACACTTCAGGCAACAACGGATGTTGGCGAGGATGCGGAGAAAGAGGATCTATTTTGCATTGTTGGTGGGAATGCAAGCTGGTGCAGCCACTCTGGAAAACAGTATGGAGGTTCCTCAAAAAACTAAAAATACCCAGCAATTGCACTACTAGGTATTTATCCAAGGGATACAGATATGCTGTTTCGAAGGGACACATGCACCCCAATGTTTATAGCAGCACTATCCACAATAGCCAAAGTATGGAAAGAGCCCAAATGTCCATTGAGGGATGAATGGATAAAGAAGATGTGGTATGTATATACAATGGGGTATTACTCAATCAAAAACAATGAATTTTTTCCATTTGCAACTATGTGGATGGAACTGGAGGGTATTATGCTAAGTGAAATTAGTCAGTCAGAGAAAGACAAAATCATATGACCTCACTCATATGAAAACTTTAAGAGACAAAACAGGTGAGCATAAGGGAAGGGAAACAAAAGTAATATAAAAACAGGTTGGGGGACAAAACATAAGAGACTCATAAATATGGAGAACAAACAGAGGGTTAGTGGAGCAGGTGTGGGAGGGGGGGATGGGCTAAATGGGTAAGGGGCACTAAGGAATCTACTCCTGAAATCATTGTTGAACTATATGCTAATTTGGATGTAAATTAAAAAAAATAAATAAGTAAATAAATAAAATAAAATAAAATAAAATAAAAATAAATTGTTGAATAACACCTTCCAATTTAAGGAGAAGACTACTTTGACGGATCTCTTCTGTTGTTACAAAGCCTATTCCTTTTACAGAACTAGTGGTAGCCTGTGTAGGCTAGGATGGAGGCCAGTATCAAGAGGAGATTACCAAAATATCAGCTCCAGAGTCTACTAACCTAGAGAATGATTTGCCTTGAATTTTAAGAGTCATGGAGAGGCGGTCAGTCTCAGTTAATAATGAGGCCCATTTCACCATGAGGGGTCAAGTCTCCCAAACCCACCTTTCCTGATTTCTTGTGAAGCTCCAACTGGAATATAAGGTAACAAAAACTGGGCAATTCTATCACCGCTCTTAAAGGTCCAAGGCACACGGGTTTGAACTACAACCATTATTTCTCCTTCATAATCGGAATAAATTATTCCTGTTAACATTTGAATTCCCTCAAGATTTAAGCTTGATCTACCCAAGATGAGTACTACCGTCCCTTGCGGGAGTGGATCATAGTTACTGGTAAGGATTTTTTGTGGCCCAAGGCCAGGATGTAAATTTACAGTAAGTGGAGTGGTCAAATCTACAGCGGCCCTTCCCCAAGTGGCGTGGACTGAGTGATAACATGGAGGGTTTGTGTGGGCTGCAGGAAGCTGATCCCCCCTTGTTGTTCAGGGTGGGGAGCAGGGAGTGGCGTATCCCATTTCCCGACTGAGGGGACAGTGGGTTACCTTGTTTATCAAATTTAGATTTATATTCTTTAGCTCAATGTTTGCCCTTGCCACAACAAGGACAGAGGCTAGGGGCAGAAACAGTAGGAGTAATCATTTTCTGTGGTGGAACCTTGTGGCATTCCTTTCTTACATGACCTAATTTCCCACAGTTATAGCATTTACTTTCTTTCTGTTTTTGCAAAGCCATCAGTTGTAATGAAGTAATTAGAGCTTGATGGGTAAGCATGCCAATGTTCCTACAAAGCCAGAGATAATCAAGTAAATTTAGGGATTCGCTTGTGGTCTGATAGCAGCTTGACAATCTTCATTAGCATTTTCAAAGGCAAGTTGTTTCCGTAAATTCTCTCTAGCAGTCTTACTGCCAACCTGTCGTTCAATAGTCTGCTTAAGCCTAGAAATAAAGTCAGTGTAAGGCTCTGTGAGTCCCTGTATAATTTCTATATAGCTTTGTCCTACTTCTCTTGAAGGGGTTAATTTTTCCCAAGCCGCTAAAGAGATTTTAGAAATTTGAGCAGTAGCACCTGGTGGTGTATTCACCAACTGTTCTCATACACCTGAGAAAATACCAGTTCCCGTGAGTATTTCAAAAGAAATATGTTGCATAGGGGGATTGGCTCTATTAGCTGGAGATTTCAAGTATGCTGCATCTGTCAGCCACATTTTCCATTGTAAAAGATCTTGGGGTTTAAGACATGCTCATGGCACCACATACCAATCATAAGGTATCCATTCTCCTGAAGCCACCCATGCCTTCAGAATTTCTATCGTATAGGGAAGCAGTAGGTCCGTACAAATGGCATGCCTTTTTTAACTATCTTAAAGTATTTAAGTCTAAGCCTTCATTGTCTGGCCCAGCGGCTTGAGTTGTTTATAGGGAAAACCGTAAACAAGTCACTCCCTCCTTGACACCAGAGTTCCCTCTCCAGGGAAGAAATAGGGAGTCATGAATGCCTAGATGAAGATAGCTCCGATATTCAGGGAGGGGGATAATCCTCCTCTGACCCATTTTGTGGTGGTGGAGCCATGGATAAAGGTCAGGATTGAGCCGACACAAAAATTCTTTTACTTTCGGTTTTAAACTTTTGTCAGGTTTCATCATCTAACTCGTAAGTATGGAGACAGGCAGCCGTTTCTTTAGCAATCTCAGCAGGATAAGGTTTATCCCCAGTCTCCATAGTATTAATAACAACTCTTATTAGAGCCCGTATAGGCCAGAAGTCAAGGGAGATAGTCTCCGCTTGACGCATGGCTTTCATAACATTCTTAACCCAAATCCATGTGACTTTATGCAAAGAATCCTCTTCGGAGAACCAAAGATTGTATTTCATCAGTTCCTAAACATTTTTCAATGCTATGCTTAGTGACTTTTGCTCCATATTCTTTTAGAAAATTATATATTAGAGCAGCAAAACTGGAAAATTTTGGCTGTGATTGCACCATTACCCTGGAAACAAGTTTCCTACTTACCGCCTTCTGTAGAGTTCCAAACGCTTGCCTATCACTCCTCAGAGGGGGCTTCAGGTCCCTGTTCGGGCACCACTTTTCCACCTCAATGGGCCGGGAACCCGGGGCGGTGAAGGAACTGAGAAAAAGAGAGGACAGAATAGCGAGGCACAGGGGACCCCGAGCCAACAGCCCGAGGTACCGAGGTTTATTGTACATCTTCTTATATACGTTTTCAGGAAAACACAGATCAGCAATGATTAATAACAGAAACTTAGCAAAGCATGTCCACAATGTACATCTGATTCAGCTATCTTACGTACGTTGTGTAGGAGAGCAGTCTTGCAGACACATATGTTCTTTTTTTTTAACGTTTATTTTTTATTTTTGAGACAGAGAGAGACAGAGCATGAACGGGGGAGGGGCAGAGAGAGAGGGAGACACAGAATCGGAAGCAGGCTCCAGGCTCTGAGCCATCAGCTCAGAGCCCGACGCGGGGCTTGAACTCACTGACCGCGAGATCGTGACCTAAGCTGAAGTCGGACGCTCAACCCACTGAGACACCCAGGCGCCCCGAAGACACATATGTTCTGATAAGAATCATGATGATAGAGGCAAAGACAAAGAAGGGAGTGAATGCACTGTGCTTTATACACCTGACTTCCTTTAAGCAAAACATCCCTATCTGTGTACTAAAGAACAGACCACATTTCCCAAGTTCACTCAAATCCTTTCAGGTTATTTTTAACCTTATGATCTGGAGTTTTCTCAGGGATCTTGGAGCCTGAATGAATATGCGCCTGTGGTCATTGTGCTGTTCTGTTTCCCACAGATATATCTAAAAAAAAAAAAAAATGTAGCTACAGCTGATGCCAGAAAAATTACTGTCTGTGCTCTCTTTAAGTATTTTTATTTTTTCAGAGCTCACATTTTTGTCTTTATTCCATTTTGAGTTTATTTTTGTGTATGGTGAAAGCAAATGGTCTAGTTTTATTCTTTTGCTTATGACTATTCAGTTTCCCAACACCAATTGTTGAAGAGATTGTCTTTTTCCCTTTCTTTATTCTTCTCTCACAGCTTCTTATCTAACTTATTAAGATAACTAAATCATTATAAATACAAGAATACTTGAGAGTTTATTGTGTTCTTTTCTTTTCTTTTTTCTTTTTTTTAATTTGGGAGTGATCATGTAGAGATAATAGTAACTGTTCTATCTCAGGTCACTGAAGTGTACTTCACAAATTGCTGTAAATTACACCTAGCTTAAAAAATACACTCTCCTTTAATTCTGGGGGAAAAAAGATTAAAAACAACGTTTCAAAGAAAAATGAATAAGAAATTATAATTCTCTTCAGTTCTTCAGCCACGTGGATTTATTTCTTCTTTTGTTTGATATTGAGTAAACAGTTTCATGAATCTATAAATTTATTGCTTCTAGAAATATTTTCAATATTGGAATAGATTTATTTTACCAATATGCTATTACAAAATGCTCCTACAATCAAAAATTAGAAAATTATAGGCAAAATATATTTACTTCGTTAAGAAGGACATACTAAAAGTTCTTCAAATGATGCCATTATGGAGCATTCATGCCTGATTGTAAACACATTTAGAGAAGAATCAATGTCAAATAATAACTATCTGTGAATTACAAATGACTTTAAATGGCCATAGTTAAAGTCTTATGAAGTCATTTGGTAAAGGAAGTAGATATTCTTGTAGCATATATAATTTTAAAATAACTAGATAATGAAGATAATTATAAATTACTGTGAACTTCTTATAATTCCCATATACCTATACTAGCAAAATATATCTACACACATATAACCTATGATGGCTTATCATCACTTAGTATTTGACAATGTTTCCCATGTAATTTAAAATTCCAGACAAATCTAATTAGTTTGTCATCACCTTTCACAAGTTGAGAAACCTACTTTTTGAGATTTCCCAAGGAGTCTCTGGACAATCCCAGTGTTAGATTGAATTCAAAAGGACTCTTACAACTTGATTTTGTCAAGTTATCAAAAAATTAAATGGTTTGAACACTTAACAAATAGGGTCACTGTAGTACAGTACTTACCATTTTACCCAGTTAAAAAACAAAATTACAGATACAGATAGGAATTTACACACTTGTAAAAAATCTAGTTATTTTCTATTGACAATACTCTGTATTTTGAAGTAAACAAAACCTATTAAAAGCAACATGAAGCACGCAAATTATTAATTGTTTTTAAGATTTATTTTGTTTTAGAGAGAAAAAAAAGAGAGCACATGAGTGAGGGAAGGGCAGAGAAGGAGAGAGAAAATCCAAAACAGGCTCTGTGCCATCAGCATGGAGCCCAACACATGGCTCAATCACAAACCTGGGATTGGGTTTGTAACAAATCTATTAATAGTTATTCCATAATTTTCTGGAGGCATTTTTGTTTGTTTGTTTTTGATTTGGGAGTTTGTTTGTTTGTTGAGAGAGAGAATGTGAGCAGGCAAGAGGGGCAGAGGGAAAGAGAATCCCAAGCAGGGTCCATTCTCAGCATGGCTTGATCCATCACCCTAGGATCATGACCTGAGCTAAAATCAATATTTGGACACTCAATTGACTGAGCCACCCAGGTGTCCTTATACCTTTTTAGTAGTACAATACATCATGTTTTTTTTTTTTAAGTTTATTTATCTATTTTGAGATAGAGAGAGAGTGAGGGGAAGAGAGAAGATCCCAAGCAGGCTCCACACTGACAGCACAGGGCCCTCCATGGGGCTTGATCTCATGAACTGTGAGATCATGACCTGAGCCAAAATCAAGAGTCAGATGCTTAACCAACTGAGCCACCCAGGCACCCCAATAGTACAATGCCTCATGTTTAAAGAAAGACTCAAATACATTTAACTTCGCTATACCATATAAGAACAATATGCTAAAAGTGATAAAATATACTCAGCAATGATATTAAAATACTTTATCTTATTTGGAAATGATATTGATATTTGATTAATATCCCTTATCTATCTTAACTTAGTATAGACTTTAAAGCTTAAAGTTGATAAAATTATTTATGGGACTGTTTTCAAGTATACATATTTATAAAGCATAATCAATGTTGAAGTTTGTATTTATAAAATTTCATCCCACTTGCACATATTTAATTCACTTATTCTTAAACAATTATGTTCAAATTGATTATGATAATTCAAATATAATCATAATCTTAAGTTATTTTCTTGTTGACATATTAAGCTATAATAAAAAATTTACAGTAGCAAAGGACTTAAATACATTGTATGATTCTTACCATTTTTCTTCTCTTTTCTTTTTTGTAATTTACTATTGTGCTTGACATGTGTTAAGCAGCTCATTTTATTTTTTTTTTTAATTTTTTTTTCAACGTTTATTTATTTTTTTGGGGACAGAGAGAGACAGAGCATGAACGGGGGAGGGGCAGAGAGAGAGGGAGACACAGAATCGGAAACAAGCTCCAGGCTCTGAGCCATCAGCCCAGAGCCTGACGCGGGGCTTGAACTCACGAGCCGCGAGATCGTGACCTGGCTGAAGTCGGACGCTTAACCGACTGCGCCACCCAGGCGCCCCAAGCAGCTCATTTTAGAGTGTACATTTTGTCCATATGTTGTATTTTTAGTTTCATAATCTTAAACATCTAGTAGAGATAACAAATTTGAGTTTTAAAACTAGTCAGAAAAAAACTGTGTGCATTATATTTAATGCTGGCAATTCTGATGTCATGCCTATTTTTACTTCCCAACAGTTTAAAAATTAGCTTTATTTACAACAAAGATTTCCTTATGTAAAGGAAACTTTGTCATCTGCAGGTAGATAATGTAACATATACATAACATACAAGTATACAATACATACATACAGACATAGAAAATAGACATATTATAGCTTCCATGGTAAAATTTTAGCTTTGATTCAGTAAAACATAGTAATACAGTCTCACTAGTATATCTCCACTTTTTATTTTTATCTGAATTGTATTTTTGTCCAATGGAACAAGTTAGGGCTACCTGTTTACCAGTATTTGTAAGAGACTGTTAACCTTTTCTTCTGCCCTAACGTAATCTGGTGGAGGCTGGGATGCTTGTTTTTAGGATCATATAGTCCCTTGAAAACCATCAATAAAGGGTAAGAGGGATAATGTTCAATTGACTATAAAGAACTGAGGGGCTACACTGGGAAGTGAAAAATCTGCAAGATGGGCAGATGGATAGAATAGGTAAGGCTTAGAAAGGGATATATCAAAAGATTCAAGGGAACCGAAAGGAAATACCAAGGAAGTAAGAGGAAGAAGGATCAGCAAAAGTGGTGGGGAAAAAAAGAGGCTTTCGAATAGCCTTTTTGAGAATATCTTATGTTTCCCAAGAGGCCACTGATGTTCCCAATTATCTTTCATAAAATCATGCCAACAAAAAAGAAGCAAACAGAAGTGCTGGAGCACATATTCAGCAGGGGTTTGAAAAGGAGATTTCAGTCCACTGATATGCTACCTAGTTTATAGAATCTTTATACTTGTGAACAGAGAATTATGGGCCTCTTGGTTTCTGCTTGCTTAGGACTCCAACTCAGCTTTTTACAAAGAACTCTTGCACTCTAACCCAGACTCTCTTTTACTGGGACTCTAACCTATCCTCTAGAGTATATTCAAATCTATATCTTCCCCTAACAGATTCAACAGACATTTTTCTGTACCCGTGGTTTAGGAGATGGGCCCACCAATGGATCCCTGATAGTAAGAAAAGAGTGGAGACAAAGCCTTTGAAGGTGCACACTTAGGGTCCTGGGTGAAGGATTCAAATAGTGAATCTGATCTGAGTTGCAGCATTGTAACTGCAAACAAACAGAGTATAAGAAGTCAAAAGAGATTTTATTCAGGACTATTGCAGTAAGGGAAAGTATGTCTCAGCATAGAAACAGTTCTGAATAGTACTGTAGAAACAGTGTAGTACAGTGTAGTAACAGTACTGAACTGTAGTTCAGTTCTGAATACATCAGGAACAAGCAAGGTGGTCTGACAGAGTTTAGTGGATCTATCAATATCTATCTATCATCTATCTATCTATCTATCTATCTATCTATATATATCTATATCATGACCAAGGGGAAGTTGGACAACTGCTCCAAAAATGGAGGTAAGGAAGATTATGTGTGGAATATACAATGTCCTTTAAGGTGTATTTTAGTATTACTATGTGTCGTGATAAAGGTCAATGGGAAAATATAACTACCAAATCCAAGTAGGACTACCAATGCCCCAGACTCTTCAGTAATGAATGTTTGGGTTACCTCACCAGGTGAAGAAGAAATATGAAAATGTTGCTTGCTTAGACAAATGGCATACAGAATGAGTAGTAGCAGATGGTGGTAACAGATATCATCTACCTCTTGTTATGAATATGTCTGTGTGTATATACACATTTATTAAACAAATGTCTTTGTTTTGTATCATCTCTTATTCTTTTATCATATGACACAAGATATCCTGAATTTATATAATTGTATTTAAACATTGTTAGTTTTGGGGCGCCTGGGTGGCGCAGTCGGTTAAGCGTCCGACTTCAGCCAGGTCACGATCTCACAGTCCGTGAGTTCGAGCCCCGCGTCAGGCTCTGGGCTGATGGCTCGGAGCCTGGAGCCTGTTTCCAATTCTGTGTCTCCCTCTCTCTCTGCCCCTCCCCTGTTCATGCTCTGTCTCTCTCTGTCCCAAAAATAAATAAACGTTGAAAAAAAAAATTTTTTTAAAAAAAAAATAAACATTGTTAGTTTTACATCATACTACTTTAATGGTATCTAATATTATCTAAGTATTTAAGAGTATCTAGGGGCGCCTGGGTGGCTCAGTCTGTTAGGCGTCGGACTTCAGCCCAGGTCACGATCTCGCGGTCCGTGAGTTCGAGTCCCACGTTGGGCTCTGGGCTGATGGCTCAGAGCCTGGAGCCTGCTTCCGATTCTGTGTCTCCCTCTCTCTCTGCCCCTCCCCTGTTCATGCTCTCTCTCTGTCTCAAAAATAAATAAACGTTAAAAAAATTAAGAGTATCTAAAAGAATAATAAACATCACTCAAGGACTTAAATTATTCTTCTGGGGAAGAGAGGGAATTGTTTTCAGTAGTATGCAAGACATTTCTATCATGTTAGGTGGAATTATGAACTCATTCTTGTCTTTATTTGAAGATTATGGTTTAAGGCAATGAGTATATGTGTCAAGGTGATGAGGTTTGGCTTTGTGATGATTAATTCTATGTGTCAACTTGATTGGGTTAAGGTTAAGTCCAAATATTTACTAAAACATTTCTTAGTGTTCTTATGAGGATGTGTCTAGAAAAGATTAACATATAGTTTAATAGACTGTGTAGACGTTTATCCTCATCCATGTAAGCAGGTAGCACCCAATTGGAATAGATGTCCACAAAGGTAACAAAAAGGCAAAGAAAGGAAAAATTCATTATTCTATCATGGAACTATGATGTCCATTTTTTACTGCCTTGGACATCAGAGCACCTGGTTTTGGGGACTTTGAACTCTGATTTTTACACCAAGATTCTCTCATTCTCAAAGCTTTATCTTGGGACTAGGAGATGACCCATAGACCCCCATGGTTCTTATGCTTTCAGACTCAGACTGAATTATATCACCGATTTTCCTGATTCTATAATTGGCAGGTGGTAAAGGGTAGGGCTTATGTCATTGATTCAATCCCTTTAATATATCTCCATATCTCTCTGTATATCTCTATATCTCATTATCTATCTACATACTATCTATCTATTATCTATATATCTATCTACCTAGTATCTATCATCACTTATTTATCTATGTTTTATGAGTTCTATTTTTCAGGATAACTCAGACTAACATAGATTTGGTTCTGGGGTTTCTGGAATTGCTTTTTAAATTTAAAGATGCTAAGGACTCCGTTTCCATTAGTAAATGGAGCACTATTCATACAAGGTATGAACTGTTATAAATATGAAAAATACCTGCCTTAAATATTTATTATCACCATTTGTATGAAGCAAAGAGTTAAGTAACTATGTTATAATCCTTTTAAACATTTTTGGAAAAATTGAGAAAATAATGACATTGGTTGGTTTCTCCTAATGTTGCCAGGCAAGGTGATGGGAGAAAGGATGAGCTCAAGAATTTGAATTCTCATACCAAGCATTGTGTCAATGACTTAAGAACTTTATGGGGTGCCCTGAGGAAGAGGTGAATCACCTATCAGGGCTGAAACTTAAAAAAAAATCAAAGTATGATTAGATTAATTTCAAAATATGTACAACTGACTCTTATGATGTCTACTGTTAAAGCATTGTCAAGGTTGTAAAGGAGTAGCATCCTATAAATTAGGATGAGATATATGAGAAGAACTTGATGAAGGAAGGGATATCAAGCCACTGAAATGTCATAAGTCTGCTCTGCTAGTGGAAGTGGTCTCACAACCTCCAGTGGAAGTGACTGTGTCTACAAAATTGGCAGCAGCGTCCTTTTTCCAATGGTAACCTCCCTACTCAGGGTGATATCACCATTTTTACCTCTGTCTGAAATTATTACCATCATTGCCTGAGAAAATACTAATGGTCTCCCCTGAAGCTATCTATGATTAGATTCAAATCCCAACAGGCATCTAAAAATGAGGTACAGGGTGCCTGGGTGGCTCAGTCAGTTAAGTGTCTGACTCTTGGCTCGAGTACAGGTCATGATCTCACAGTTCATGAGTTCAAGCTCCACCTTGAGCTCTGCTCTGACAGTGTGGAACCTGCTTGGGATTCTCTCTCCCTGTCTCTCTCTCTCTCTCTCTCTCCCTCTCCCTTTCTCTCTGTCCCTCCCCTGCTCTCTCTCAAGATAAATAAATAAATAAATAAAAATTTTAAATGTTTTAAAATTAAAAAAAATAAAGGTAAAGCACAAAGTGTAACCCATTAGAAGGTGTGCTGTATTCTAAAAGATCTACTTATGTTTTCTAATTTACACAACCAGAATCTGGAGAATATGTGTGGGAATGGATATTAAAGGTGTGGGATGTCAATGAAAGGTACATAAAGTCTGATCAGCTGAATTTATGAATATGGGGGACATAAATTATGGGACAGATACTATTTTTTTATTTTTCCTTTTTTTGAGGCAGATGCTAATTTTATGTTGCAGTATGAGGACTTACGAAGGGGCTCAATCAGTTTGTTGTGACAGTTGGCAGAAACATGAGTTAAAAGATGGTTCACTTTGAACAAAATGGAAATGCCAGGTCTACTTCAATTTAATGTGGAGGAAGGCATTCAAAAACATTGGGTGACCTCTGCCACAGCAACTTCTTGCTAGACATGTGTCTGGAGGCAAGGGAAACAAAAGCAAAAATGAACTACTGGGGCCCTTATCAAGATTAAATAATAATAATTAAAAAAAACCTTTTGCATAGCAAAGGAAACAACAAAATTAATAGACAACTTTCAGAATGGGAGAAGATATTTGCAAATGACACATTGGATAAAGAGTTAGTATAAAAAATCTATAAGGAATTTATCAAACTCAACACCCAAAAAACAAACAATCTAGTTAAGAAATGGGCAGAGGACATGAATAGACATTTTTCCCAAGAAAACATCCAGATGGCTAATAGACACATAAAAAGATGTTAAAAATCACTCATCATTAGGGAAATACAAATCAAAACCACACTGGATACCACCTCATACCAGTCAGAGTGGCTAAAATTAACAACTCAGGCAATAACAGATGCTGGCAAGGGTATGGGGAAATACCATCTTGCACTGTTGGTGGGAATGCAAACTGGTGCAGCTTCCCTGGGAAACAGTGTGGAGGTTCATCAAAAAATTAAAAATAGAACTACCATACGACCCAGCAATAACACTACTAGGAATTTATCCAAAGGATACAGGAGTGCTGATTCTTAGGGTTACATGTACCCCCAATGTTTCAACAATAGCCAAACCATGGAAAGAGCCCAAATGTCCAACAGCTGATAAATGGATAAAGAAAATGTGGTTTATATATACGAAGGATACTACTTGGTAATGAGAAAGAATGAAATCTTGCCATTCGCAACAACATGGATGGAACTGAAAGGTATTATGCTAAGTGAAATAAGTCAGTCAGAGAAAGACAGATATATATTTTCACTCATATGTGGAATTTGAGAAACTTAACAGAAGACCTGGGAGAAGGGAAAGGGAAAAAATAGTTACAAACAGGGAGGCAAACCATAAAAGATTCTTAAATACAGAGAACAAGCTGAGGGTTAATGGATGGGAGTAGGGAAGAGGGGGAAATGGGTGATGGGCACTGAGAAGGGCACTTGTTGGGATGAGCACTGGGTGTTGTGTGTAAGCGATGAACCATGGGAATCTACTCCTGCCAAGAGCACACTGCATTCACTGTATGTTAGCTCACTTGACAATAAATTATAAAAAATTAATAATAATTACTTTGTATGTAAATGGACTAAATGTTCCAATCAAAATATAAAGGAAAACAAGCTGGCGAAAAACACAAGACCAATCTATGTGTTGCCTATAAGACACTGTATACTGACAGTGAGGAAATGTAGAAACATTTATCATGTAAATGGATGTCAAAAGAGAGCCTCTAGGATAGCAATACTTATATCAGGTAAAATAGACTTTAAAACAAAGCCTTGGAGGTGCCTGGGTATCTCAGTCGGTGAAGCATCCGACCTCAGCTCAGGTCATGATCTCATTGTTCGTGGGTTTGAGCCCCACATTGGGCTCTGTGTTGACAGCTCAGAGCCTGAAGCCTACTTCAGATTCTGTGTCTCCCTCTCTCTCTCTGCCCCTCCCCCACCCACATTCTGTGTGTGTGTCTCTCTCAAAAATAAATAAACATTTAATTTTTTTTAAAGGAAACAAAGCCTGGGACAAGACAGAAATAAGGAGACTATATAATAAGATATACAATATTAATATTAATGCACCCAGTATGGGAGCACACAAAGACATAAAATAGTTAATAATAAACAATTAATAATATTAGTTTAATATTAAATTAATTATAAACATAAAGGAACTAATTGATGATAATACAATAATAGTAGGTAACTTTAACACCCCACTTACACCAATGGGCAGATCATCCAAATAGAGAATCATCAAGGAAACAATGGCTTTGAATGACACACTGGACCATGTGGATTTATCAGATATATTCAGAATGTTCTATCCTAAATCAACAGAATACATGTTTTTGTCAAGTGCACAAAGAACAATCTCCACAATAGATTGTATATTAGGTCACAAAACAAGTCTCAACAAATTAAAAAAAAAATTGAAATCATACCATGCATTTTTTCAGACTGACACACATTATGAAACTAAAACTCAAACACAAGAAAATATCCAGAAAGAACACAAATAAATGAAGGTTAAATAACATGCTACTAAACAATGAATGAGTCAGATATCAAAGATGAAATAAAAAAAAATACATGGAGACAAATGAAAATTAAAACACGATAGTCTAGTCTTTAGAATCCAAAAAAAGTTGTTCTAAGAGGGAAGATCATAACAGTATGGGCCTGCCTCATGAAACAAGAAAAACCTCAAATTAACCACTTAAAGTTAACCTAAAGGAGCTGGAAATGGAATAAAAGCTCAAAGCCAATAGAAGGAAGTAAATAATAAATATTAGAACAGAAATAAATGAAATAGAGACTAAAGAAGAAAAGATAAAAAAGAAGGAAATAGTTCTTTGAAAAGATCAACAAAAATTGTAAACCTTTAGACAGACTCATCAGAAAAAGAGAGAAGAATGAAATGAATAGAATCAGAAATGAAAGGGGAGAAATAACCACCCCCACCACAGAAATACAAAGGATTATAAGAGAATATTATGAAAAATTATATGCCAACAAGTGGGACAATCTAGAAGTGGATAAATTCCTAGAAACATAGGACATTCCCAAACTGAGTCAGGAATAAAAAAATTGAAACAGATTGGCTACTAGCAATGAAATGGAATCCATAATAAAAAAAATCTCCCCCAAAAAACCAAAAGTCCATGGCCAGATGGTTCACAGGTGAATTCTTCTTAAACTATTCCAAAAAACTGATGGGGAAGGAAAGCATTCAAACTTTATTCACCCTGATAGAAAGCCAGATAAAGTTACTACAAATCCATTAAAAAATAAACAAAACAAGGCAAGCCAATACCTCTGATGACCATAGATGTAAAAATCTTTAACAAAATAATAGCAAACCATATTCAATAGTATACTGAAAAAAAAAATCATTCACCAGAATCAAGATTTAATCCAGGAATGCAAGAGTGTTCCCACATTTGCAAATCAATCAATATGATACATCACATTAACAAAAGAAAGGATAAAAACCACATGATAATCTCAATGGATGTAGAAAAAGCCTTTGGCAAAGTACATTTATTCATTGTAAAAACTCTTAACAAAGTAGGGTTAGAGGGAACATACCTCAACATATTAAGGGCCATACATGAAAAACCCACAGCTAACATCATAGCCAATGGTGAAAAAACAGAGAGCTTTTCCTCTAAGATCAATCACAAGACACAGATGTCCACTCTTACCACATCTATTCAACATAGTACTGGTAGTCCTGGCCATAGCAATCAAACAAGAAAAAGAAATAAAATGCATCCAAATTGGTAAAGAAAGAGTTAAACTTTCACTATATGAAGATGACATGATATTGTATACAGATAACTCTAACCACTCCAATAAAAACTACTAGAACTAATATATGAGTTTGGTGAAGTCACAGGATACAAAATTTATATAGAGAAAATGGTTGCATTTATATACACTAATAACAAAAAAGATAAATTAAGAAAACAATTCCATTTATAATTGCACCAAAAATAATAAAGTACCTAAGAATAAATCTAATCAATGAAGTGATTGGCCTGTACTCTTGAAAATATATAATACTGATAAAAAATTGAAGATGACACAAACAAATGGAAAGATATTCCATGCTCATGGATTCAAAGAACCAAAATTGTTAAAATGTCCATACGAACCAAAAAAATCTACAGATTCAATGTAATCCCTGTCAAGATACCAACAGCATTTTTCACAGAACTAGAACAAATAATTTTAAAATTTGTATGGAACAGCCATAGACCACAAATAGTCAAAACAATGAAAAAGAACAAAGCTGGATGTATCACAATTCCAAATTGCAAGGTATACTACAAAGCTGTAGTAATCCAAACAGTATGGTACTGGCTCAAAAATAGACACATAGATAAATAGAACAGACTTGAGAGGCCATAAATAATCACATGCTTATATAGCCAAATAATTTATGACAAAGGAGGCAATAATATACAATGTGGAAAAGACCATCTCCTTAACAAATATTCATGGGAAAAGTGGATCACTACATGCAAAAGAATGAATGGTCCCACTTTCTTACACCATACACAATAATCAACTAAAAATGGGTTAAAAACCTATGTGTGAGTATGTAAGCATAAAATACCTGGAAGAGAACCATCTCTTTAACATTAGCTGTAGAAATATTTTTCCAACATAGTTCCTCTGTTAAGGGAACCAAAAGCAAAATTAAACCTTGGGACTTAACAGGGGTTAATATCCAAAAAATATAAAGAATTTATACAATTCAACACTGAAAAAAATACAAATATTTCAATTAAAAGATGGGAAGACCTAAAATACACATTTTTCCAAAGAAGATATACAGAGGGCCAATGGTCACATGAAAACATCCTCAAGCTTACTAATATCAGGTACATGCAAATCAAAATCACAATTAGATATCACTTAACACCTGTCAGAATCGCTAAAATAAAAACCGCAAGAAATAACAAAGTTTGGCGAAAATGTGAAGGGAAGAAAAATAAACCTGTTACACTGTTTGTGGGAATGCACAGCCACTGTGGAAAACAGTATGGACGTTTCCTAAAAAGAATTAAAAATATCCAGTAATTCCACACCTGGGTATTTACACAAATAAAATGAAAACACTAGTTCAAAAGACATATATGCCCCCATGTTTATTGCAGCATTGTTTATAATAGCCACCATATATTAGCAGCCCAAGTGTCTCCTGATAGATGAATGGATAATGAAGACGTGGTATACATATGCCTTAGAATATTCCTCAGTCATAGAAAACAAATCCTGCCATTTGCAGCATCAAGTATAGTCACAGAGGGTATAATGTTAAGTGAAATAAATCACTCAGAGAAAGACAAATACCATATGATTTCACTTATAGGAGAAATTTTTTTAAAAAAGCAAACAAAGAAAAGAGAATACTTTTTTAAAAGACTCACAAATACATAGAACAAACCAGTGTTTGTCAGAAGGGATGTGGGCGGGAATGGGTGAAATAAAGGGAATTAAGAACACACTTATTTTCATAAGCAGTCAGAAATATATAGAATAGTGGAATCATTATATTGTACACCTTAAAATAATATAACATTGTCTGTTAATTATACTGAATAAAAAGCAAAACAAACAAAACACACACACACATACATACACACACTCACAAAACAAACCACAATAGCCAATCAACTCTCTTCTCTCCATTCTGCTGCACAAAATATTTTTAAAAGGTCTGAATTTCAATTAAGGTATGCTTTCTGATCTCAGTTTCTGCTTTCTTATTTTATCCTGCTACCCCAATCTTATGTATTGTTACCAGAAATATTTTTGATGGCATTCCTGTAAGTCCTCTTTGTAGGTGACAGCTTTACTTCCACATGACTCAATCTTTTCAGAATTGGAGTATGTCCCTACTAGTGCAATACACACAGCATCTTTGGGGAAAGCCCCTGACCCTCTGGAGAATAATTCCAGAATCTTTGCATGTTGGTATGTTGTGACACTAACAACACCCTGGAAGCTTCTGTAAGTGTTTTGCATATATCAAAATGCTGGTGTGCCTCCTCAGGTTTCTTAAGATTTACTGGCACAGGTGTGCAAGACATCTTTTTTCAGTATTTTTCTTAATAATGTTGTGCCAGGTTTTGCATCCATAATATTACTACAGGTCGGAAGATAAAGAGAGACAATAGTGAGTAGAGAAGTGACACAGAGACCAGAGTCCTCTGTTGTATTTCTCTTTTATAGTGCCCTTGTTTTTCTGTTGTAAAGCTATTTCACCCATCCAGGTTAGGACATGTAGTTCAGACATGAACCACCAACTCACTGGTCATATACAGAGGTCTTTTGTTCTTACATAATGTCCTTTCCTCCTGACTTAAGACCAGAGTATTTCCCTGGGCAAAGATAATAGCCTTGCAATTCACTCTTCTTTGCTTTGCTTAGCCTCATGTGGAGAATCCTCATGTAATTGTCAATTAAGGTTTTATCTTGTAATTTGTGGTCTAATTGTCTATATATTATGGCCTTGATCATCCTACACTGGAGGGATTATTGACTTATTATGGCAACAGTGACATTTTGGGATGGATACTACAGGCAACACATGACAAAGGCAATATACCAAAGCAAACAACAGTGTCATAGGCCTGCAGTAAGCAGTGTTGATTTCCCAAATGGTGTTAGTAAGCCAGTAGCAGATAAAGGGAATTCCCCTCAGTTAATTGCAAGGAAAATTATGCAATCACACTGACTACAGCAAATATTTTGTGCCTATCTCAGTGTGTCAATAATCAATGTCGTGGCTGGAATGGCCCTTGTGGTTCTTGTTGCTGGCAAGAATGTGCAGCAATAACCATCAGGAATCTTTGAAAGACAAGATTTATTACTTACAAGTTCTAAGAGGTATATAGCATGCCTGGGACTGTGTAGCTAGGTCACAAATAGAGAGAAAGTGTCACCTGGGGTTTTTCTTTGAATGGGCTTAAGGGTGGGGAGCTAGTGTTTCATGGGTTTACTCTTTATTGGTGAATTTAAAACATAAGAGTGGGAACCAAAAGGCATACAGGGAAAAACAGCCTAATTATCAGTTATCTAGCCAACAAGAGATCTCTAAAACTAAGAAAACACTTTTGAATGGGTAGCTCTATATCTGGTAATTTAGCTGGCAATGTGTTTATTCAAGAAAACCATAAAGTGGATGCCTCAACAATGAAAACCTTAGGTCAGGCACTTGCCTTAAAACAAACAAACAAACAAACAAACAAACAAAAAAACAAACAAATGAACAAACAAACAAAAAATTTATCAGAAACTTACCCTACAGGAAGTTTTATAGTTTCAGGTCTTAATGCTCAAGTCAACTCATAAATTTATAAATAAATTTTAAAATAATTATATTTCATAATGTTTTATGTATTTTATAATATGTTTTATAATATGTATGCTTAAAAATAGTTTCACAACATTTTTTTGGAAACTTGAAACCTTGAAGCTATACTGTTAAGGGAAAGAATGGATAAACATTGTATTTGAAGATCATTTCCAAATAAAATATTGAGACATTAATTGCTGAATGTAAGTTTACTTTGTCATCTTGTTTTTTTGTGGTATACAGAAGCTAGATATATTTGGGTCTGTTTTTACACAGATAAATTCTACCATGAAAAAGGCACATACTTTTAGAAAACATAAGATGTATTTACAAATTTGCTACAGAATGATGGTATGTGCCAGAGTGTTAACATGTGCTCATTTCCTATTTTTCTCTGTAAAAGAAAATAGACTTTTGACTAAAATTCTGATACACACACACACACACACACACACACACACAAGTTAATAAGAGAATGGAAGAAAATAAATCTCATGTGGGAAAATTAAGATACATTTTTGATAAGGAATGCCTGAATAATGTATTTTAAGGGAAAAGGTGTAATTTTGTCCTAAATGTCAAATGAGTCATTGTTCTGGAGTGAGAAAGAGGACAAGAGTAAGACAAAACTGAATGGTGGGGTACAATGGTGGCTCAGTTGGTTAAGTGTTAGACTCTTGGTTTTGGCTCAGGTCATAATGTCAATAGTTCATGAAACTGAGCCCTACATTGGGCTCCTTGCTGACAGCATGGAGCCTACTTGGAATTCTCTCTGTCTATTTCTCTCTCTCTCTCTCTCAAAATAAATAAGTAAACACTTTAAAAAAAGGAATGGATATAAGAAACAAAATTGTGTAAGAACTGTGGACAAGGATTGTATAAAAGAAATCTTACTTTGTGTGGACAAAGCTTCCTGAAATTGGGATGGATTTATGTATAAGATTTTTCAGACTAGACTTAGAAAAGTAAAATGCTGCACAATTAGAATTTGATTCTCCTTCTTTACTACAACAACAAAGTTTTCTTAGATTATTGGCATACTCTAAAGAATTTATTTTAAAAAATCCATTTTAAAATTATTATGCCTGAGAAAACAAGATGTTGAGCCTTAAAACAGGCTCACTCCTGTGCTTCATATGTTCTCTTTATGCAATGATAAATTACATAAGAAAACCAAGTCCTTTCAATATTAAAAGAGCTCAATATTAAAAACTATCTAAAGACTGAGAGCTTTTCCTCTATGGTCAGAAACAAGACAGAAATATCCACTCTCAGCATTATTATTTAACACAGTTCTGGAAGTCCTACTTACAGCAATCAAACAACAAAAGGCATTCAAATTGGCAAGCAAGAAGTAAAATCTTCACTATTTGCAGATGACATGATTCTTTATAGGAAACCCAAAAGATTTCACCCAAAAACTCCTGGAACTGATTCACAAATTCAATACAGTCACAGGATACAAAATAAACGTACAAAAACCAGTTTCATTTCTCTACACCAATAATGAAGAAGCAGAAAGAGAAATTAAGGAACCAGTTCCATTTACAATTGCACAAAAATATAAGATGTCTTGGAATAAAACTAACCAAAGAAGTGAAAGACCTATTGTCTGAAAACCAAAAAACACTTATGAAAGAAATTGAAGGTGACAGAAATAAATGGAAATACTTTCCATGATCATAGATAGGAAGAACAAATATTGTTAAATTATCAACACTAACCAAATAAATATACAAATTTAATGTGAATCCCTATCAAAAAACCAACAGCATTTTTTACAGAGCTAAAATAAACAATCCTAAACTTTGTTTGGAACCACAAAAGACCCTGAATAGCCAAAGCAGTCTTCAAAAAGCAAAACAAAGCAAAGCTGGCGGCATCACAATTTTGGACTTCAGGTAATATTACAAGGCTATAGTGATGAAAAGAGTATGGTACTGGCACAAAAATTGACACATAGTTTGATGGAACAGAATAGAAAACCCAGAAATAAGCCCACAACAATGTGGTCAATTTTCTTCAACAAAGCAAGAAAGAATATCCAATAAGAAAAAGACAGTCTCTTTAAAAAATGGTGTTGGGAAAACCAGACAGCAACATACAAAAGAATAAAACTGGACCACTTCCTTATACTATACACAAAAATAAATCCATAATGATAAAAGACTTCAAAGTGAGACCTCAAACCATAAACATCCTAGAGGAGAACACAGACAGTAACCTCTTCGACATCAGCCATAGCAACTTTTTTCTACATATGTCTTCTGAGGCAAGGGAAACAAAAGGAGAAATAAGCTTTTGGACTTAATCAACATAAAAATCTTCTGCACACTAAAGGAAACAATCAACAAAACTAAAAGGCAACCTACAGAATGGGAGAAGATATTTGATTTTCTGAAGCCTTTTAATTGTTGATTTGGTTAAATTGATAACTATGTATGGTTTGTTTATGGGATTGTATTTTTTTAATTTTTTTTCAGGAATAGAATTTAGTGATTCATCACTTACATGTAACACCCAGTGCTCATCCCAGCCAGTGTCCCCCTTAATGCCCCTCATGCCTTTAGCCCTCCCCCAACACCCAACACTTTACCAGCAATCCTGGTTTGTTCTCTGTATTTAAGTGTTTGTCTCCCTCTCTGTTTTTATATTATTTTTGTTTTCCTTCCCTATGTTTATCTGTTTTGTATCTTCAATTCCATATATAAGTAAAATCATATGATATTTTTCTTTCTCTGACTGACTTATTTTGCTTAACATAATACACTCTAGTTCAATCCACATGATTGCAAATGGCAAGATTTCATTCTTTTTGATAACCAAGTAACATTTCATTGAATATATATACCACGTCTTCTTAATTCATGAGTCAATGGACATTTCATCTCTTTCCATAATTTGGCTATTGTAGATAGTGCTGCTATAAACATTGGGGTGCATGTGTCGCTTTGAAACAGCATTCTTGTATCTTTTGGATAAATACCTAGTAGTGCAATTGCTGAGTTGTTGAGTAGTTATATTTTTAATTTTTTGAGAAACTTCCATACTATTTTCCAGAGTGACTGCACCAGTTTGGATTCCCAACAGCATTGCAAAAGGGTTCCCCTTTCCCCTCATCCTTGCCAACATCTTTTGTTGCCTGAGTTGTTAATTGTAGCCATTCTGACAGGTGTGAGGTGGTATCTCATTGTGGTTTTGATTTGTATTTATCCCTGATGATGAGTGATGAACATTTTTTCATGTGTCTGTTAACCACCTTGATGTCTTCTTTGGAAAAGTCATGACTTTGCCCATTTCTTCACTGAATTATTTGTTTTTTGGGTATTGAGTTTGATAAGTTCTTTATAGATTCTGGATACTAACCTTCTATCTGATATGTCATTTGCAGATATCTTTTCCCATTCTGTCAGTTGCCTTTTAGTTTTGCTGATTGTTTCCTTCACTGTGCATAAGGTTTTTATCTTGATGAGGTCCCAATAGTTCATTTTGCTTTTGTTTCCCTAGTCTCTGGAAACATGTCAAGTAAGAAGGTGCTGTGGCTGAGTCCAAAGAGGTTGCTGCCTGCTTTCTTCTCTAGGATTTTGATGGTTTTCTGTTTCACATTTAGGTCTTTCATCCATTTTGAGTTATTTTTGTGTATGGTGTAAGAAAGTGGTCCAGGTTCATTTTTCTGCATGTCGCTGTCCAGTTTTCCCAACACCACTTGCTGAAGAGACTGTCTTTCTTCCATTGGATATTCTTTCGTGCTTTGTCAAAGATGAGTTGGCCATACATTTGTGGGTCCTTTTCTGGGTTCTCTATTCTGTTCCATTTGTCTACGTGTCTTTTTTGTGCCAGTATCCTACTGTCTTGATGATTACAGCTTTTTAATACAGCTTGAAGTATGGAATTGTGATGCCTCAGATTTGGTTTTCTTTTTTGGGATTGCTTTGGCTATTAGGGGTCTTTTGTGGTTCATACAAATTTCAGGATTGTTTGTTCTAGCTCTGTGAAGAATGCTGGTGTTATTTTTGATAGGGATTGCATTGAATATGAAGATTTCTTTGGGTAGTATCGGCATTTTAGCAACATCTGTTCTTCCAATCCATGAGCATGGATTTTTTTTTTATTTCTTTGTGTCTTCTTCAATTTCTTTCATAAGTTTTCTATAGTTTTCAGTATATAGACTTTTCACCTCTTTGGTTAGGTTTACTTAAAGGTATTTTATGGGTTTTGGTGGAGTCGTAAATGCAATTAATTCCTTGATTTCTCTTTCTGCTGCTTCATTATTGGTGTACAGAAATGCAACAAATTTCTGTACATTGATTTTATGTCCTGAGAATTTGCTGAATTCATGTATCAGTTCCAGGAGTTGTTTTTTGGTGGAGTCTTTGGGCTTTCCACATAGAGTATCATGTTGTCTGTGAAGAATGAAACTTTGACTTCCTCCTTGCCAATTTGGATGCCTTTATTTCTCTGTGTTGTCTGATTGCTGAGGCTGGGCCTACCAACACTATGCTAAATAACAGTACTGAGAGTTTATGAGATTGTATTTAGTGAAAACCTTAAGCCTCTGACATTTTATAAAACCTTCCCAAATAAAATTCTACATAATGTCTTTTTAAATCTCAAATTAACATTAAGATTTCCCATAGTGCCAGGGGGAAGTCTCAAAGAATTTCTTACCTCATCAAAGGCAAATGCTACCTTTTAAAACTATGCTGAATTTATGCTTCAAATTATAAGTTCTGGAACTGGGGAAATAAATTTGGAGACCCCATGACTTGCTTTGAGATAGATTTTGCTAAAACTTCAATGATTGTCTGACCCCAAAACCCACTACTCTGACTGAGGACTGCAATGACCTTTGTGTCTCCTGGAAAAAAATGTTACTTTAGATTCAGTGTCTTGTAGTACATGAAAGTTCTGATTTTTTTTCAATTTTTGTTTCCTAATGCACAGCTACTCTGATAAAAAGTAATAAATCCCCTTGGGGAAGGCTCAGATAAAGATTACCAGTACATTTTTTTTTTGTGTGTGTGTGTAACAGGGTTGTTCCTTAAGAAGGCCTTGCCTCCCATCCAGTCAAGGGATTCTGGTTCTATTAACTGACTCAAGTCAGGGAAATGATGGGTCACTATTTTTAATATTAATTTTAAACAATTATTCACTTGACCTATAATTTTTTTCCTTGTGTATATCAAGTAAAAATTCAGTCAGCTTCTTTTTTTTTCACCTCTAAGAGCACCAGTATTAACTAGCAAGTACCATAAACTGCAAGTTTGTGTGAGTCAAACTATTCTGATAGCTATTTTTTTTAATATATGAAATTTATTGTCAAATTGGCTTCCATACACCACCCAGTGTTCATCCCAAAAGATACCCTCTTCAATACCCATTAACCACCCGCCCCTCCCTCCCACCCCCTATCACCCCGCGGTTTGTTCTCAGTTTTTAAGAGTCTCTTATGCTTTGGCTGTCTCCCACTCTAACCTCTTTTTTTTTCCTTCCCCTCCCCCATGGCTTTCTGTTAAGTTTCTCAAAGATCCACATAAGAGTGAAAACATATGGTATCTGTCTTTCTCTGTATGGCTTATTTCACTTAACATCACACTCTCCAGTTCCATCCACGTTGCTACAAAGGGCCATATTTCATTCTTTCTCATTGCCACGTAGTACTTCATTGTGTATATAAACCACAATTTCTTTATCCATTCATCAGTTGATGGACATTTAGGCTCTTTCCATCCATAATTTGGCAACTGTTGAGAATACTGCTATAAACATTGGGGTACAAGTGCCCCTATGCATCAGTACTCTTGTATCCCTTGGGTAAATTCCTAGCAGTGCTATTGCTGGGTCATAGGGTAGGTCTCTTTTTAATTTTTTGAGGAATTTCCACACTGTTTTCCAGAGGAGCTGCACCACTTTGCATTCCCACCAACGGTTCAAGAGGGTTCCCGTTTCTCCACATCCTCTCCAGCATCTATAGTCTCCTGATTTGTTCATTTTGGCCACTCTGATTGGCGTGAGGTGATATCTGAGTGTGGTTTTGAATTGTATTTTCCTGATGGGGGGCGACGTTGAGCATCTTTTCATGTGCCTGTTGGCCATTCGGATGTCTTCTTTAGAGAAATGTCTATTCATGTTTTCTGCCCATTTCTTCACTGGATTATTTGTTTTTCAGGTGTAGAGTTTGGTGAGCTCTTTATAGATTTTGGATACTAGCCTTTTGTCCGATATGTCATTTGCAAATATCTTTTCCCATTCTGTTGGTTGCCTTTTAGTTTTGTTGAAAATTTCCTTTGCTGTGCAGAAGATTTTTATCTTCATGAGGTCCCAGTAGTTCATTTTTGCTTTTAATTCCCTTGCTTTTGGGGATGTGTCAAGAAAGAAATTGCTACAGCTGAGATCTTTTCCTGCTTTCTCCTCTAGGGTTTTGATGGTTTCCTGTCTCACATTCAGGTCCTTTATCCATTTTGAGTTTATTCTTGTGAATGGTGTGAGAAAGTGGTCTAGTTTCAACCTTCTGCATGTTGTTGTCCAGTTCTCCCAGCACCATTTGTTAAAGAGACTGTCTTTTTTCCATTGGATGTTCTTTCCTGCTTTGTCAAAGATGAGTTGGCCATACGTTTGTGGGTCTAGTTCTGGGGTTTCTATTCTATTCCATTGGTCTATGGGTCTGTTTTTGTGCCAATACCATGCTGTCTTGATGATGACAGCTTTGTAGTAGAGGCTAAAGTCTGGGATTGTGATGCCTCCTGCTTTGGTCTTCTGCTTCAAAATTACTTTGGCTATTCGGGGCCTTTTGTGGTTCCATATGAATTTTAGGATTGCTTGTTCTAGCTTCGAGAAGAATGCTGGTGCAATTTTGATTGGGATTGCATTGAATGTGTAGATAGCTTTGGGTAGTATTGACATTTTCACAATATTTATTCTTCCAATCCATGAGCATGGAATTTTTTTTTCCATTTCTTTATATCTTCTTCAATTTCCTTCATAAGCTTTCTATAGTTTTCAGCACACAGATCTTTTACATCTTTGGTTAGATTTATTTCTAGGTATTTTATGCTTCTTGGTGCAATTGTGAATGGGATCAGTTTCTTGATTTGTCTTTCTGTTGCTTCATTATTAGTGTATAAGAATGCAACTGATTTCTGTACATTGATTTTGTATCCTGCAACTTTGCTGAATTCATGTATCAGTTCTAACAGACTTTTGGTGGAGTCTATCGGATTTTCCATGTATAATATCATGTCATCTGCAAAAAGCGAAAGCTTGACTTCATCTTGGCCAATTTTGATGCCTTTGATTTCCTTTTGTTGTCTGATTGCTGATGCTAGAACTTCCAACACTATGTTAAACAACAACGGTGGGAGTGGACATCCCTGTCGTGTTCCTGATCTCAGGGAAAAAGCTCTCAGTTTTTCCCCATTGAGGATGATGTTAGCTCTGGGCTTTTCAAAAATGGCTTTTATGATGTGTAAGTATGTTCCTTCTATCCCGACTTTCTCGAGGGTTTTTATTAAGAAAGGATGCTGAATTTTGTCAAATGTTTTTTTGCATCGATTGACAGGATCATATGGTTCTTCTCTTTTTTTTTTGTTAATGTGATGTATCACGTTGATTGATTTGCGAATGTTGAACCAGCCCTGAATCCCAGGAATGAATCCCACTTGATCATGGTGAATAATTCTTTTTATATGCTGTTGAATTCGATTTGCTAGTATCTTATTGAGAATTTTTGCATCCATATTCATCAGGGATATTGGCCTGTAATTCTCTTTTTTTACTGGGTCTCTGTCTGGTTTAGGTATCAACGTAATACTGGCTTCATAGAATGAGTCTGGAAATTTTCCTTCCCTTTCTATTTTTTGGAACAGCTTGAGAAGGATAGGTATTATCTCTGCTTTGAACATCTGGTAGAACTCCCCTGGGAAGCCATCTGGTCTTGGACTGTTATTTGTTGGGAGATTTTTGATGACTGATTCAATTTCTTCGCTGGTTATGGGTCTGTTCAAGCTTTCTATTTCCTCCT
The DNA here is from genome assembly GCF_022079265.1 of Lynx rufus. Lineage (NCBI taxonomy): Eukaryota > Metazoa > Chordata > Mammalia > Carnivora > Felidae > Lynx > Lynx rufus. The sequence goes on along the minus strand of NW_025814836.1, from coordinate 5,092,270 downwards.
GATTGAGTTTTGGAAGAGTGTGGGTGTTTAGGAATTTGTCCATTTCTTCCAGGTTGTCCATTTTTTTGGCATATAGTTTTTCATAGTATTCCCTGATAATTGCTTGTATTTCTGCGGGATTGGTTGTAATAATTCTATTTTCATTCATGATTTTGTCTATTTGGGTCATCTCCCTTTTCTTTTTGAGAAGCCTGGCTAGAGGTTTACCAATTTTGTTTATTTTTTCAGAAAACAACTCTTGGTTTCATTGATCTGCTCTACAGTTTTTTAGATTCTATATTGTTTATTTCTGCTCTGATCTTTATTATTTCTCTTCTTCTGCTGGGTTTGGGGTGTCTTTGCTGTTCTGCTTCTATTTCCTTTAGGTGTGCTGTTAGATTTTGTATTTGGGATTTTTCTTGTTTGTTGCGATAGGCCTGGATTGCAATGTATTTTCCTCTCAGGACTGCCTTCGCTACATCCCAAAGCGTTTGGATTGTTGTATTTTCATTTTCATTTGTTTCCATATAATTTTTAATTTCTTCTCTAATTACCTGGTTGACCCACTCATTCTTTAGTAGGGTGTTCTTTAGCCTCCATGCTTTTGGAGGTTTTGCAGACTTTTTCCTGTGGTTGATTTCAAGCTTCCTAGCATTGTGGTCTGAAAGTATGCATGGTATGATCTCAATTATTGTATACTTATGACAGGCTGTTTTGTGACCCAGTATGTGATCTATCTTGGAGAATGTTCCACGTGCATTCGAGAAGAAAGTATATTCTGTTGCTTTGGGATGCAGAGTTCTAAATATATCTGTCAAGTCCATCTGATCCAATGTCTCATTCAGGGCCCTTGTTTCTTTATTGACTCGTATGGTTATTTTGACTCCACTTCATTACAATAATTACACCTTCCTTGCCTTTGGTAGTTAAGTAAAACCACTTGCCTCTGCAACCATGTGATCCAGTTAATCCCACTGCATTTATATATTCCAAGTAAGTGGCTCTGACTCCCACTGTAAGATGTATCCTATAAAGGTAAGAAATATTGGAGCTTTTCAAAAATGATGGTGTTTAATTCTCAATATTATTTATCAAAATATTGGTTGAACGGTACAAGCTGTGGACCTCAGGGATGGAACGTAGGTCTTCAATGACAAATCCACTTTAACATTCCAATGTCCCTAAGATTTTGAATTCCTTCCTTTACATTAAACCAAGGGAGATCAGACATTTCCATTTCATTTAAAGTGGGTCACCTTTTCTGCATGTGTAAGTTATCCAATCCAACAAATAGTGGTTTCTCTTTCTGACTCTTGAACCTGCAAGATTAAATCAGAGTCTCTGCTTGGTGGATCCATTTCAGACACTCAGCTTGGCCCAACTTTATGTTCTTTCGACCACTATTTCACACCCTTATTATGCATTCCCACACATAGTTCCCAGATCTCTGCTGTGTAAATTAAAAAAAAAAACTCAAGTAGTTCTTGTGAAATGTTGTTTACCTCTTCATGGGTTATACCTTGAACATAACCTATAAGGGATTACTAGGAGTTGGTCTATCATAAGGGGCAACTGACTTAAGGGAGACCTTTATGATTTTCTGGAGATGCAAGGTTAACCCCCACAAATGGAGATATAAAAGCTGATACCACTATAGATTGGAGGTTCCTACCACTTGGTCTGATGATCTGACTGTCATTAGGGTTTTAGAGGCCATATTTGCCTAGGGTTAGGAAAACACTTTCACTGGCAAAGAAAAGTCATCAGAATTTAGGGGCTCCTTGCCTCCAGTTTCATCAGGATCTTCCCACATATCCCTATCCTAATTTATAGAATATTACTTTTGTAATCTATACCCTTACTATAGCAGTAGATGCCATAGGACCTGAAAGTACAATTTTTAAAGTTTAGCCAATCACAGTTTAATTTCCAGCAGTTTCAGTTTATCCATGAGATAAGGGTCTTTCTCATGGCACACATAGACACTATTGAGTCACTGATATAATTCCTGAGCTGAGAATTTGAATGCCTGAGCTTGTCCTTTTATTTTACCACTTTGTCCAGACATTAGAAAGAATAAACCAATATATTGTATTCCTTAATTTTTCCAAAAAGCTACAAAAGTATAATACAAGAAGTGGCATAGACCCTTACTTCTATAAGTGGTTGACTAGGGTAATCGAATGTAGCTATTCTTCTTATTTCTATTAACAGCTCTCACCACTGTCTATAAATGTTTATTGTTTGTTTATTTTTGTTTGTTTGTTTGTTTTTACTGGAAATAGCCATTAGCATCTTTAAATCTAATCAGATTAAAAAGCCGATTTCATAAATCCCAGCACCAATACAGAAATTTCACAATTAACACTATGTTCCTCTTAGTATTAAAATCTGTATTATTGTTCCCAAGAAAACCACTCTTAGTATTAAAATCTGTATTATTGCTCCCCAGAAAAACAGAATGAACATGATAAAAAGACAGATGGATGAATGGATAGATAGACATGCAGGAAGATATATGACTAGATAGATTAGATGATAGATAGATAGATAGATAGATAGATAGATAGATAGATAAGTAGACAAGGTTTATTACAGAAATTGTATCAGGTGGTTATGGAAGTCAAATATGCTCACAGTCTGCTATCTGCAAGCAGAAGAACCAGGAACACAAGTGATGTAATTTAGTCCATGTCCAAAGGCCTAAGATTGAGGGGATTTGAGGGAATGTCTCTTAGTCCCAAGTCTAGGAATGGAATTCAGAACCAAGGGGTTTCTGGTGTAAGGCCCAGATTCTGTAGACTTAGAAGCTGAATCGCTTATGTCCATGGGCAGGAAAAGATGTATATACTGGCTGTAGGAAAGGAATCATTCTTCTTTCACTTTGTTTGTTTGTTATTAGGGACATCTATTTGAATTGGATAATACCTTCCCACCTTAAGAGTGAATCTCTTTACTCATCTGCTGAATCAAATGCTAATACCTTTCAGAAAATACCTTACAGAAGTACCCAGTAATGACATTTTCCCAGCTATGTGGACTCCTCTTAGCACAATCAAGTACACATGAAACTAACCATCAAAAGTCTACCCCTTCTCAACTCGACACATAAACACCTAACCTTCAACTATACTTAATCTTTAAATAAAAACAGTGAAGTCATGATTTTTTTAAACATGATAGATGTTTCCTGTATACAACTGAAAACGCACTAATCCCTCCCCAGAAGAAGTAATGTCCTTAAATGATGTTTAAACTTCTCACCAATATCCCATAACATATAGTATAATGTAAAATAAATGATACCTAAACACTACAATATAAAGTCAACACATCTCATGTTGCATGATAAAGCAATAAGAGAGGATAGAAAGTTATTTGCTTACATATATATATATATATATGCTTACAGTTATATTTTCTTGTATATATACACACACATATATGCTTAATGCATATATAATAGATTATAATATAATATAATGTATACATATAATATATATAATATATACATATATAATATATATAATATATATACACACACAATGGGAACACAAAGAAATGGAAAAGTATTCCATGCTCATCGATTGAAAGAACAAACATTGTTAAAATGTCTATACTACTCAAAGCATGCTACACATTTAATGCAGCTCCTATCAAAACAACACCAGCATTTTTGTACAATTAGAACAAACAATCCTAAAAAGTATATGGAACTACAAAAGACCATAAATACCCCAAGTAACCCTGAAAAATAAAAGCAAAGGTGAACGTATCACAGTTTCAAATTTCAAGCTGTATTTTAAGTCTATAATCATCAAGACAGTATGGTACTGGCATAAAAACACACACATAGATCAATGGAACAGAATAGAGGTCCCAGAAACAGACCCAAAACTACATGGTCAACTAATCTTCAACAAAAGACAGTCTCCGAAACAAACGGTGTTGTGAAAACTGGACAACAGGCACAAAAGTTGAAACTGGACCACTTTCTTACACTATACACAAAAATAAATTCAAAATGGACAAAAGAGCTAAACGCAAGACAGGAAACCATCAAAATACTAGAAGAGAACGTAGGCAGCAAACTCTTTGACCTTGGCCAGAGCAACTTCTTATTAGACATGTCACTAGAAGCAAGGGAAATAAAAAAGGAACTATTTGAAATTCATCAAGATAAAAACTTCTGCACAGAAAAGGAAACAATCAATGAAACTAAAAGACAGACTATGGAATTGGAGAAGATATTTGCAAATGACACATCTGATAAATTGTTAGTATCCAAAATCTACACAGAACTTATCAAACTTGTGGCACCTAGGTGGCTCAGTGAGTTGAGCGTCTGACTCTTGATTTTGGCTCAGGTCATAATCTCATGGTTCATGGGTTTGAGCCACACATTGGGCTCTGCTTGGGATTCTCTATATCCCTCTCTCTTTCCCTCCCCTGCTTGTGCTCTCTCTCTCACTCTCAAAAATAAATAAACAAAAAAATAATTTATCAAACTCAACACCCAAAAAAACAAATAATCCAGTTAAGAAATGGGCAAAGGACATAAATAGATTTTTTTTTCTTTAAAATTTTTTTTTCAACGTTTATTTATTTTTGGGACAGAGAGAGACAGAGCATGAACGGGGGAGGGGCAGAGAGAGAGGGAGACACAGAATCGGAAACAGGCTCCAGGCTCTGAGCCATCAGCCCAGAGCCCGACGGGGGGCTCGAACTCACGGACCGCGAGATCGTGACCTGGCTGAAGTCGGACGTTTAACCGACTGCGCCACCCAGGCGCCCCAGATATTTTTTTTTTTCAAAGAAGACATCCAAGTGGCTAACAGACACAGAAAAGATACTCAACACCACTCATCATCAGGGAAATACAAATCAAAACCATGATGAGATACTACCTCACACCTGTCAGAATGACTAAAATTAATACAAGAAACAACAGGATGTGGAGAAGAGGAACCCTCTTGCCCTCTTGGTGGGAAGGCAAACCGGTGCAGACTCTGTGGAAAACAATATGGATATCCCTCAAGAGGTTAAAAATAGACCTACCCTGTATCCAGCAGTCACACTACTGGGTATTTACCCAAGGAATATAAAAATGCTCATTTAAAAGGACATATGCACCCCTACATTTATAGTAGCATTATTTACAATAGCCAAAGTATGGAAGTAGCTCAAGTGTCCATCACTATTTGCATGAGGTACGGGTGTGTGTGTGTGTGTGTGTGTATGTGTAATATGATTCAGCTTTGAATAAGAATGAAATCTTGCCAATTGCAATGGGATGGATGGAGCTATATAGAGAGTATAATAATGCAAGTGAAATAATTTAGTCAGAAAAAGACAAATACCATATGATTTTACTCGTGGAATTTAAGAAGCAAAATAAATTAACAATGGGAAAAAATGGAGAGGGAAATGAACAAACTCTTAATTATAGAGAGCAAATTGATGGTTATATGAGGAGAGGGGAGTGAAGGGATAGATTAAAAAGGTAATAGGGATTTTGGAGTACACTTTAGATGAGCACTGGGTGGTGTATGGAATTGTTGAATTACTATACTGTACACCTGAATGTAATATAATACTGTATGTTAACTAATCACAATTTAAAATAATTTTAAAAAGAGGCTGCTAATTGAGTGGGCCCCAGAACAAGGCCTTGTAATAGGTATAGGCTGATTTTCAAGACACTCTGTGACTTAGTTCATATGTTATAGTGGACACAATGGTTTCTGGAATTTCACTGACATATAGATTGTTGGTTAGAGCCATAGAGAGGGCCTATGTATGAATTGCAGTATCAGCATTTGGGATTTTAGAGGGAGGATATGTTATCATCTGTAGACATTTATTCACCTTTTGAGGTTAAATATTGGCTTTATACTGGGCCTTAGCAGAAATGGAATGCTTTTTCATGGTCCACCACAACACAGTGTGACATGAGATGCCCATAATGAACTGAATGTTGTCTGATACATGAAGCCATAAATGTTGCTATGCACAGAAATACTCTATCCTGAATTGGAACTGGTATATACATGATCAGTCCAGGGTATGTCCTGAAAGCACAAGTAACTTACATAAAGAAGTGTCGACAATTCCCGGGTTCTTACTTCTGCTACTCTGTCTGCTCTCCTTTTGCTCAAACCTATGACCTTGTGAGGAACTCCCTAACACCAGTTGACACAGGAAAAAATGTGGACCTGGTTCAAATATGGATAAGCAAGCACTGACTGAAAGGGGTGAGCTACAGCATTACACCTCCTCTCTGGGATATCCCTGAAACATAGTGGTGAAATTTTCCCAATGGACAGAAATTCATTCTATGAACCTTATTGCTTATATTTATTGGCAGAAGATATGCACATATATGGAATTATACAGTTTCATGGGCTGTGGCCTATGATTAGGGACTTTATAGGAACAAGTTTGGAAATTTGTTGACAATAAAATTTGGGTAAGAGGTATATGAACACACACATCTTTTGGGGAAAAAAATGGTATGAAGACATTTGGGTCTTATATCAATGCTCACCAAAATGTGACTTCAGCAGAGGAGAATTTCAAAAATCAAGTGGCGTGTTTTGTGGACATCAGTCAGTATCTTTCCCCACCCACATCTGTCATTGCCCAATGGGCTCGTGAACAGGTAACCATGGTGGCAGGAAATGTATGCTATTCACGGGCTCGGAAACATAGACTTCTAGTCACCAATGTCAAGCGTCCAATCTCTGTGTTGCAACACTGTGTCCCTGACATGGCATAATTTTCAAGTGCATTCAGCCAGCTGCCTAGACTTTGGTTGATTAGAGTGAACCACTTCCATCATGGAAGGGACAGAATTGTGTTCTTTTGGAATACATATTTACCTTTGTTAAATTGTTTTTAATTACAGTAAAGTTGACATAGTATTACATTAGTTTCAGGTGTTCAACATAGTAATGTGACAACTCTACACATTATGCTATGCTGTAAGTGCAGAGATACATATTTGCTTTTGATACAGATTTTTCTTAACTGCATGCAATTCTTATATTATTATTATTATGTTATATTACATATTATTATTATTATTAATGTATGTTTTTCAAAGAAGCAGTGATTGGATTTATTATCTGTTCTATTGTTTCTGTTATTTTTTTTAGTTTCTATATCACTTATTTCTACTTTAATCTTTATTTCCTTCTTTCTGCTGGTTTTAGGTTTTGTTTACTCCTCTTTGCTTTTATCTTATTTTCTTCTTTCTCTTTTAGGTGTAAAATTAGGCTGTTTATTTAAGATTTTTCTTGCTTCATGAGGTATTTCTGCAAACTTTTTCCTTAGAACAGCTTTTGCTGCATCCCAGAGGCTTTGGACCATTATGTTTTCATTATCATATGTTTCAGGTATGTCTTATTTATTCTTTTATTTCCTGGTTGACTCATTCACCATTTAGTAGTATGTTGTTTAACCTCCATGTATTCATGGTCCTTCCAGTTTTTTTTTCTTCTTCTGGTTGACTTCTAGTTTCATAGTGTTGTGATCAAAAAAGATGCATGGCATGATTTTGATCTTCTTGAATTTGTTGGGTCTGCTTATGTGAGCTAATATTTTATCTGTTTTGGAGAATGCTTCATTGTAGAAAGGAAGGTATACTCTGAGTTTTAGAATGGAATGCTCTGAATATATCTGACACTGTTCCACTGTGTCAATTAAAGCCATTGTTTCCTTGTTGATTTTCTGTTTAGATGATTTATCCAATTGATGTAAGTGGAGTGTTAAAGTCCCCTACAATTTTTGTATTATTATTATTTTGTATTATTATGTTTGTTATTAATGATTTCATGTATTTGTGTGCTCTTTTTTTTTAATTTTTTTTCAATGTTTTTATTTATTTTTGGGACAGAGAGAGACAGAGCATGAACGGGGGAGGGGCAGAGAGAGGGAGACACAGAATCGGAAACAGGCTCCAGGCTCTGAGCCATCAGCCCAGAGCCTGATGCGGGGCTCGAACTCACGGACCGCGAGATCGTGACCTGGCTGAAGTCGGACGCTTAACCGACTGCGCCACCCAGGCGCCCCTATTTGTGTGCTCTTATGTTGGGTGCATAATTATTTACAATTGTTATATCTTCTTGTTGGATTGTCCCCTTTATTATGATATAGTGTCCTTCTTTGTCTCTTTTTCCAGTCTTTGTTTTAACATCTATTTTGTCCGATATAAGTATTGCTACTCTGGCATTCTTTTGACGTCCATTTGCATGACTGATGTTTTCCCGTCTCTGCCCATTCAATATGCAGGTGTCTTTAGGTCTAAAATGAGTCTCCGCAGACACCAAATAGATGGTTTTTGTATTGTTTTGTTTTGTTTTGTTTTATCCATTCTTCTTTCCTATGTGTTTTGATTGGAGCATTTAGTCCATTTACATTCAAAGTAATTATTGATAGATAATTATTTATTGCTATTTTATTACTTGTTTTGGACGGTATCTGAAGATTTTCTCTGATCCTTTCTTGTCTTTCTCTTTTTCATGTTTTGATGATTTTCTTTGGTCATGTTGGATATCTTTTTCTTTATTCTTTGCATGTTTATTAGTAGTTTTTGATATATGGTTTTCTTTAGGTTTGTATATAAATTCTTCTGCATATAGCAGTCTATATTAAGTTGATGTTCATTTCACTTTGAAACGTTTCTTTACTCCTCTTCTCATGTAGGTGTATTTTGTTATATTATATAACTTTTAATTTGGGAGTTCTTTGATTTTTTTAACTTAAATACTCGTTTTGAGTGCTTTTGTGTTTCCTAACTTTATACTGTCATCTTTGGTCTCTACTGTCCACTCAAATTGTCCCCTTTAATATTTCTTACAGGGCTGTCTCAGTGGTCATGAACTCCTTTAATTTTTTATTGCCTGGGAAATTTTTATCTCTTCTTCTTTAATGAATGATATCCTTATTGGATACAGTATTCATGGCTTCAGATTTTCCCCATTCAGTCCATTGAATACATCATTCCACACCCTTCTAGCTTGTAATATTTATGTTTAAAAATATTCTGCTATCCTTATTGATTTTTCCTTGTAATTTACTGTCTTTCTTTGGTTTGCTGCTTTAATTTTTTTCTTTATAATTTGAAATTTTAATTGTAGTATGTCTTGGTATTGGCCTGCTTTTGTTGATTTTTATATGAGTTCTATGTGCCTCCTGGATATGGCTGTATGTTTCCTTTCCCAGATTAGGGAAGTTTTCAGCTACTATATCTTCCAATAAATTTTCTTCCCCCTTTTCTCTCTCTTCATCTAATTTAAAATGTTTTAAGTTTATTTTATTTATTTATTTATTTATTTATTTATTTATTTATTTTATGAGAGAGAGAGAGAGAGAGAGAGAGAGAGAGAGAATCCCAACCAGTCTCCACATTGTCAGTGCAGAGCCTGATGTGGAGCTTAAACTCACAAACTGCAAGATCATGACCTGAGCCAAAACTAAGAGTCAGACACTTAACTAAATGAGCCACTCAGACTCCCCTCTCTCTTCTCCTATGGGATGCCTATAATATGAATGTTATTACATTAGATAGAGTCACTGAGTTCCTTAAGTCTATTCTGATTTGGGGTAATTGATTTTTCTCTCTTTTGTTCAGCTTGATTACTTACCATTACTCTGTCTTCTATGGCACTAATTCATTCCTCTGATTCTTCCTTCCTGCTGTTCATTCCATCTAGTGTTTCTCATTTCATTTAATGTGCCCTTTATGTCTGCTATGTCATTCCTTAGCACTGTTCTAAAGGTCACTCTTATGTCTTCCACTCTTTTCTCAAGTACAGTGAGTATCCTTATGATCATTGCTTTAAAGTCTCTATCAGGCATGTTACTTATATCAGTTTTTTCTTAAATCTCTGGCTGTAGCCTTGTACTGTTCTTTAATTTGTAATTAATTTCTCTCTCCTCATTTTGGCAGCCTCCCTGTCTGTTTATGTGTGTTATAAGAGTCAGCTATATCTTCTGCTCTTGAAAGTAGTGACTTTTGAAGAGTTCCTGTAGTAACCTGCAGTGCAATGTCCCTTATTCACTAGAACATGGCACTTCAGGAGAGTATCCTATGTATGTTTCTTACATCTTGCTTTTGTGTCTGAATCACTGTTCCTGTTACTGCAGTTGTCTACACTAAGTCTCTGCTGTGGGCTCTGCTTGTTCTTTGCGGTCTTAGTGAGACCCATGCAAGCTACCTCTCATGGGGTGTGTATGCCAGGGAACTTGGGAGTGGGGCAGCCATTTTAGGAAATTTTAGGAAAATTTGTATTGGGTCACTAGTCCTATGCCAGATTCCCTGAAGTGTTGAAGTGGCTTCATGCTGCCAGCTGCACAAAGCTTGGCATGGCACAGTGCATGGTGATGGCTGGGCATGGCTTAGGCAAGCACACAATGTTTGGTACAGGCATGCTGCTGTGGAGGCATGTTGTGTGGATGTTGCATCGCAGAAACTGTGCACTTCATGGCAGGACATTACATCCACAAGTGGCTGGGTTTTTTATGGCACCTGGATGCAGAACACAATGGCAGCCATGTACCTGGCAGTTGGGCAGCATGCATGCCAGGCTACAACAAAGTTTTCCTTGAACTAGACCTGAGTCTATCAGGCTTAGAGTGAGCAAGTCCTCAGGTGAACTCATGGTCATGGCATACTGTTATCAGGTTATGTAGCAAGTGTCTGTACAGCCTTGCCTCCCCCACAGGGCTCTATATTTTTGCTGGGGTATGGGGAAGGAAAATGGTACCTGCTACCTCATTCATTTTTGGAGAAGGTCCCCAAAAAGCTCCATAATTAGTGTGAAAAGAACTTTCTCCTGTTTTCCCCCTGCATTGTGCAGACTGCTGTTTTTATGTTGCCTCTCTGCTGCCTTTTATGTTGCATAGGCTTCTGTCTCTTTATGGGTGATGATCCAGCAATCACTTGTTATTTACTGTTTGTCTAGCACTGCTCAGCTGACTTTTAAAGCTCCAGGCTCCAAGTCCCACTGATTTTACAAAGTTACAGAATTCAGCCCCTCTGGTTTTCAAAGTCAAACATTATGAGTATTAGTCTTCCCCATGTGAGCTTCCTGGCAGGAAGTCCCACTTCTCTGATCTCTCCATCAGTGCAGCTTCCGTCCTCATGCAGGTGGCCTCCCTCTGCCTTCCTGACTTATCAGATATAGCTTCTTTTCTACATTTAGTTGTGGGGTTTGTTCTACAGGTTTTGGATGATACTCTGGCTTATTTACTTGGCTGTAGATTATATCTAGTTGTAAACATGGGTTAGGGTGTGTTCAGGTACTCCTACTTTACCATTTTCCTGAGCTCCTCCTCAAGTAAAAGTAAAACAAGGCTTAATTTTTGTCCATTCAGCCATACCCTGTATTGGATTGTAGCATTTAGTCCATTTATATTCAAAATAATTATTGATAGGTATGTACTTACATCCATTTCGTTGGGTTTAGGATTTTGTGGTTTTGTTTGTTTTGCTTTTTCCATTCCTATTTTCTTCTCTTGCTCTCTTTGTGGTTTTATGACTTTCTTTAGTGCTATGCTTGGATTCTTTTCTCTTTATTTTTTGCATACCTACTACAGGTTTTTGTTTGTGGTTACCATTAGGATTTTATATGACATCTTATATGTACAGCAGTCTATAGTATGTTAGAGGTTGCTTGAGTCTGACCCATTCTAAAGAAACTACATTTTAAAAATTATTTATTTAAATTCAAGTTAGTTAATGTAACGTGTAGTTCTGAATTCAGGAGTAGAACCCAATGATTCATCACATATATATGACACCCAGTGCTCATCCCAACAACAGCCCTCCTTAATGCCCACCACTCATTTAGCTCATCCCCCAACACACCTCCCCTCCAGCAACCTTCAGTTTGTTCTCTGTCTTTAAGAGTCTCTTACAGTTTGTCTCCTCTCTGTTTTTGTCTTATTTTTCCTTCACTTCCCTTATGTTCATCTGTTGTTTTTCTTAAATTACACATTTGAGTGAAATCATATAATATGTGTTTTCTCTGACTTATTTCACTTAGCAAAATATACTCCAGTTCCAATAACATTGTTTCAAATGGCAAGATTTCATTCTTTTTGATTGCTGAGTAGTATTCCATATTTATATACCATGTCTTCTTTATCCATTCATTAATTGATGGACATTTGGGCCCTTTCAATACCAATACTGTGGCTATTGTTTATAGCACTGCTATAAACATTGGGGTGCATGTGTCCCTTTGAAACATCATTTTTGTATACTTTGGATAAATACCTGGTAGTGCAATTGCTGGGTCGTTCTATTTTTAATTTTTTGAAGAACCTCCATACTGTTCTCCAGAGTGACTGCACCAGTTTCCATTCCCACCAGCAGTGCTAAAGAGTTCCCCGTCCTCTCCAACCTTGCCAACATCTGTTGTTCTCTGAGTTGTTAATTGTATCCATTTTGACAGGTGTGAGGTGGTATCTCATTGTGGTTTTGATTTGTATTTCTCTGATGATGAGTAATGTTGAGCATCATTTCATGTGTCTGTTAACCATCTGTAAGTCTTCCCTGGAAAAGTGTCTATTTGTGTCTTCTGCCCATTTCTTCACTGGATTATTGTTTTTAGGTGTTGAGTTTGATAAGTTCTTTATAGATTTTGAATACTAACCCTTTATCAGATATATCATTTGCAAATATCTTCTCCCATTCCATCAGTTGCTTTTTAGTTTTTTTTATTGTTTCCTCTGATGTGCAGAAGCTTTTTATCTTGACCAGGTCTCAATAGTTCATTTTTTGCTTCCATTTCCCTTGCTTCTGGAGACATGTCTAATAAGAAGTTGCTGTGTCCAAGGTCAAAGTGGCCGATGCCTGTTTTCTCCTGTAGGATTTTGATGGTTTCCTGTCACAAATTTGTGTATTTTATCCATTTTGAATTTATTTTGGTGTACAGTGTAACAAGGTGGTCTAACTTCATTCTTCTACATGTCACTGTCCAGTTTTCCCAGCACCATTTGCTGAAGAGACGATCACTTTCCATTACATACTCTTTCCTGCTTAGTTTGCCATGCAATTGTGGGTCTATTTCTTGGTCCTGTATTCTGTTCCGTTGATATGTGTGTCTGTTTTTGTGTCAAGACAATACTGTTGTGATGATTACAGCTTTGTAATACAGCTTAAAGTCCAGAATTGTGATGCCTCCAGCTTTGGTTTTCTTTTTAACATTACTTTGGCTGTTCAGGGTAATTTCTGGTTCCATACAAACTTTATGGAATGATGATAGGGATTGCATTGAAAGTGTAGATTGCCTTAAGTAGTATAGACATTTTAACAATATTTGTTCTTACAATTTATGAGTATGGAGTGTTTTTTTTTCCATTTCTTTGTGTCTTCCTCAATTTATTTAATAAGCTTTCTATAGTTTTCAGCATAGAGGTCTTTTACCTTCTTGGTTACCTACTTATTCCTAGGTAAGTATCTTATGGTTTTTGGTGCAATTGTAAATTGGATCGAGTCCCCGATATCTCATTCTGTTGCATTATTATTGGTGTGTTTAAATGTAACCAATTTCTCTACACTGATTTTAAAACCTCTCTCTCCCACCCCCCCCCCATCAAAGGAGAACACCTGTTGGGATGAGTACTTGGTGTTGTATGGAAACCAATTTGACAATAAAATATATTTAAATAAATAAATAAATAAGTCCTGTGAATTTGCAGAATTCACATATTAGTTCTAGAGGTTTTTGGTGGGATATTTTAGGGTATTCTATGTAAGGAATCATGTCATCTGTGAAGAGTGAAGGTTTGACTTCTATGTTACCAATTTGTATGCCTTTTATTTATTTTTGTTGTCTGATTGCTGAGACTAGGACTTCCAGTAACATTTTTAACAACGGTGGCAAGTGTGGACAGCCCTGTCATGTTCCTGACCTTAGGAGGAAAGCTATCAATTTTCACCATTTAGGATGATGATTAGGGGGCTTTTCATATATGGCTTTTATGACATTGAGATGTGTTCCTTCTACCCGTAATTTCTTAAGGGTTTTTATCAAGAAGCAAAGCTGCATTTTGTCAAATGCTTTTTCTTCAGCTATTTTTTTTCAGTAAATATTTTTTTTATTTTTTTTATATATGAAATTTATTGTCAACTTGGTTTCCATACAACACCCAGTGCTCATCCCAAAAGGTGCCCTCCTCAATACTGATCACCCACCCTCCCCTCCCTCCCACCCCCCATCAACCCTCAGTTTGTTCTCAGTTTTTAACAGTCTCTTATGCTTTGGCTCTCTCCCACTCTAACCTCTTTTTTTTTGTTCCTTCTCCTCCCCTATGGGTTCCTGTTAAGTTTCTCAGGATCCACATAAGAGTGAAACCATATGGTATCTGTCTTTCTCTGTATGGGCTATTTCACTTAGCATCACACTCTCCAGTTCCACCCACGTTGCTACAAAAGGCCATATTTCATTTTTTCTCATTGCCACGTAGTATTCCATTGTGTATATATACCACAATTTCTTTATCCATTCATCCGTTGATGGACATTTAGGCTCTTTCCATAATTTGGCTATTGTTGAGAGTGCTGCTATGAACATTGGGGTACAAGTGCCCCTATGCATCAGTACTCCTGTATTCCTTGGATAAATTCCTAGCAGTGCTATTGCTGGGTCATAGGGTAGGTCTATTTTTAATTTTCTGAGGAACCTCCACACTGCTTTCCAGAGTGGCTGCACCAATTTGCATTCCCACCAACAGTGCAAGAGGGTTCCCGTTTCTCCACATCCTCTCCAGCATCTATAGTCTCCTGATTTGTTCATTTTGGCCACTCTGACTGGCGTGAGGTGATACCTGAGTGTGGTTTTGATTTGTATATCCCTGATAAGGAGCGACGCTGAACATCTTTTCATGTGCCTGTTGGCCATCCGGATGTCTTCTTTAGAGAAGTGTCTATTCATGTTTTCTGCCCATTTCTTCACTGGGTTATTTGTTTTTCGGGTGTGGAGTTTGCTGAGCTCTTTATAGATTTTGGATACTATCCCTTTGTCCGATATGTCCTTTGCAAATATCTTTTCCCATTCCGTTGGTTGCCTTTTAGTTTTGTTGGTTGTTTCCTTTGCTGTGCAGAAGCGTTTTGTCTTCATAAGGTCCCAGTAATTCACTTTTGCTTTTAATTCCCTTGCCTTTGGGGATGTGTCGAGTAAGAGATTGCTATGGCTGAGGTCAGAGAGGTCTTTTCCTGCTTTCTCCTCTAAGGTTTTGATGGTTTCCTGTCTCACATTCAGGTCCTTTCTCCATTTTGAGTTTATTTTTGTGAATGGTGTGAGAAAGTGGTCTAGTTTCAACCTTCTGCATGTTGCTGTCCAGTTCTCCCAGCACCATTTGTTAAAGAGACTGTCTTTTTTCCATTGGATGTTCTTTCCTGCTTTGTCAAAGATGAGTTGGCCATACGTTTGTGGGTCTAGTTCTGGGGTTTCTATTCTATTCCATTGGTCTATGGGTCTGTTTTTGTGCCAATACCATGCTGTCTTGATGATTACAGCTTTGTAGTAGAGGCTAAAGTCTGGGATTGTGATGCCTCCTGCTTTGGTGTTCTTCTTCAAAATTACTTGGGCTATTCGGGGCCTTTTGTGGTTCCATATGAATTTTAGGATTGCTTGTTCTAGTTTCGAGAAGAATGCTGGTGCAATTTTGATTGGGATTGCATTGAATGTGTAGATAGCTTTGGGTAGTATTGACATTTTGACAATATTTATTCTTCCAATCCATGAGTAGGGAATGTCTTTCCGTTTCTTCAAATCTTCTTCAATTACCTTCATAAGCTTTCTATAGTTTTCAGCATACAGATCCTTTACATCTTTGGTTAGATTTATTCCTAGGTATTTTATGCTTCTTGGTGCAATTGTGAATGGGATCAGTTTCTTTATTTGTCTTTCTGTTGCTTCATTGTTAGTGTATGAGAATGCAACTGATTTCTGTACATTGATTTTGTATCCTGCAACTTTGCTGAATTCATGTATCAGTTCTAGCAGACTTTTGGTGGAGTTTATCGGATTTTCCATGTATAATATCATGTCATCTGCCAAAAGCGAAAGCTTGACTTCATCTTTGCCAATTTTGATGCCTTTGATTTCCTTTTGGTGTCTGATTGCTGATGCTAGAACTTCCAGCACTATGTTAAACAACAGCGGTGAGATTGGGCATCCCTGTCGTGTTCCTGATCTCAGGGAAAAAGGTCTCAGTTTTTCCCCGTTGAGGATGATGTTAGCTGTGGGCTTTTCATAATTGGATTTTATGATCTTTTTTTTAATTTTTTTAATTTTTTATATATATGAAATTTATTGACAAATTGGTTTCCATACAACACCCAGTGCTCATCCCAAAAGGTGCCCTCCTCAATACCCATCACCCACCCACCCCTCCCTCCCACCCCCCATCAACCCTCAGTTTGTTCTCAGTTTTTAACAGTCTCTTATGCTTTGGCTCTCTCCCACTCTAACCTCTTTTTTTTTTTTTTCCTTCCCCTCCCCCATGGGTTCCTGTTAAGTTTCTCAGGATCCACGTAAGAGTGAAACCATATGGTATCTGTCTTTCTCTGTATGGCTTATTTCACTTAGCATCACGCTCTCCAGTTCCATCCACGTTGCTACAAAAGGCCATATTTCATTTTTTCTCATTGCCACGTAGTATTCCATTGTGTATATAAACCACAATTTCTTTATCCATTCATCAGTTGATGGACATTTAGGCTCTTTAAGTATGTTCCTTCTATCCCGACTTTCTCGAGGGTTTTTATTAAGAAAGGGTGCTGGATTTTGTCAAAGGCCTTTTCTGCATCGATTGACAGGATCATATGGTTCTTCTCTCTTTTTTTGTTAATGTGATGTATCACGTTGATTGATTTACGAATGTTGAACCAGCCCTGAATCCCAGGAATGAATCCCACTTGATCATGGTGAATAATTCTTTTTATATGCCGTTGAATTCGATTTGCTAGTATCTTATTGAGAATTTTTGCATTCATATTCGTAAGGGATATTGGCCTGTAGTTCTCTTTTTTTACTGGGTCTCTGTCTGGTTTAGGAATCAAAGTAATACTGGCTTCATAGAATGAGTCTGGAAGTTTTCCTTCCCTTTCTATTTCTTGGAATAGCTTGAGAAGGATAGGTATTATCTCTGCTTTAAACGTCTTGTAGAACTCCCCTGGGAAGCCATCTGGACCTGGACTCTTATTTGTTGGGAGATTTTTGATAACTGATTCAATTTCTTCGCTGGTGATGGGTCTGTTCAAGCTTTCTATTTCCTCCTGATTGAGTTTTGGAAGAGTGTGGGTGTTCAGGAATTTGTCCATTTCTTCCAGGTTGTCCAATTTGTTGGCATATAATTTTTCATAGTATTCCCTGATATTGTTTGTATCTCTGAGGGATTGGTTGTAATAATTCCATTTTCATTCATGATTTTATCTATTTGGGTCATCTCCCTTTTCTTTTTGAGAAGCCTGGCTAGAGGTTTGTCAATTTTGTTTATTTTTTCAAAAAACCAACTCTTGGTTTCGTTGATCTGCTCTACAGTTTTTTTAGATTCTATATTGTTTATTTCTGCTCTGATCTTTATTATTTCTCTTCTTCTGCTGCGTTTAGGCTGCCTTTGCTGTTCTGCTTCTATTTCCTTTAGGTGTGCTGTTAGATTTTGTATTTGGGATTTTTCTTGTTTCTTGAGATAGGCCTGGATTGCAATGTATTTTCCTCTCAGGACTGCCTTCGCTGCGTCCCAAAGCATTTGGATTGTTGTATTTTCATTTTCGTTTGTTTCCATATATTTTTGATTTCTTCTCTAATTGCCTGGTTGACCCACTCATTCTTTAGTAGGGTGTTCTTTAACCTCCATGCTTTTGGAGGTTTTCCAGACTTTTTCCTGTGGTTGATTTCAAGCTTCATAGCATTGTGGTCTGAAAGTATGCATGGTATAATTTCAATTCTTGTAAACTTATGAAGGGCTGTGTTGTGACCCAGTATATGATCTATCTTGGAGAATGTTCCATGTGCCCTCGAGAAGAAAGTATATTCTGTTGCTTTGGGATGCAGAGTTCTAAATATATCTGTCAAGTCCATCTGATCCAATGTCTCATTCAGGGCCCTTGTTTCTTTATTGACCGTGTTTCTAGATGATCTATCCATTTCTGTAAGTGGGGTGTTAAAGTCCTCTGCAATGACCACATTCTTATCAATAAGGTTGCTTCTGTTTATGAGTAATTGTTTTATATATTTGGGTGCTCCGGTATTCGGCGCATAGATATTTATAATTGTTAGCTCTTCCTGATGGATAGACCCTGTAACTATTATATAATGCCCTTCTTCATCTCTTGTTACAGCCTTTAATTTAAAGTCTAGTTTGTCTGATATAAGTATGGCTACTCCAGCTTTCTTTTGGCTTCCAGTAGCATGATAAATAGTTCTCCATCCCCTCACTCTCAATCTAAAGGTGTCCTCAGGTCTAAAATTAGTCTCTTGTAGACAGCAAATAGATGGGTCTTGTTTTTTTATCCATTCTGATACCCTATGTCTTTTGGTTGGCACATTTAATCCATTTACATTCAGTGTTATTATAGAAAGATACGGGTTTAGAGTCATTGTGATGTCTGTATGTTTTATGCTTGTAGTGATGTCTCTGGTACTTTGTCTTACAGGGTCCCCCTTAGGATCTCTTGTAGGGCTGGTTTAGTGGTGACAAATTCCTTCAGTTTTTGTTTGTTTTGGAAGACCTTTATCTCTCCTTCTATTCTAAATGACAGACTTGCTGGATAAAGGATTCTCGGCTGCATATTCTTTCTGTTTAGCACACTGAAGATCACGTGCCAATTCTTTCTGGCCTGCCAAGTTTCAAAAGAGAGATCAGTCACGAGTCTTATAGGTCTCCCTTTATATATGAGGGCACGTTTACCCCTTGCTGCTTTCAGAATTTTCTCTTTATCCTTGTATTTTGCCAGTTTCACTATGATTTGTCGTGCAGAAGATCAAGTTACGTCTGAAGGGAGGTCTCTGTGCCTCTTGCACTTGAATGCCTTTTTCCTTCCCCAGTTCAGGGAAGTTCTCAGCTCTTATTTCTTCAAGTACCCCTTCAAACCTTTCCCTCTCTCTTCCTCCTCTGGGATACCAATTATGCGTATATTATTTCTCTTTGGTGTATCACTTAGTTCTCTAATTTTCCCCTCATACTCCTGGATTTTTTTATCTCTCTTTTTCTCAGCTTCCTCTTTTTCCATAACTTTATCTTCTAGTTCACCTATTCTCTCCTCTGCCTCTTCCATCCGAGCCGTCGTCGTTTCCATTTTGTTTTTCATTTCGTGTAAAGCATTTTTCAGCTCCTCCTGACTGTTCCTTAGTCCCTTGATCTCTGTAGCAAGAGATTCTCTGCTGTCCTGTATACTGTTTTCAAGCCCAGAGATTAATTTTATGACTATTATTCTAAATTCACTTTCTGTTATATTATTTAAATCCTTTTTGATCAGCTCATTACCTGTTGTTATTTCCTGGAGATTCTTCTGAGGGGAATTCTTCCGCTTGGTCATTTTGGATAGTCCCTGGCGTGGTGAGGACCTGCAGGGCACTTCCCCTGTGTTGTGGTGTATAACTGGAGTTGGTGGGTGGAGCCGCAGTCAGACCTGATGTCTGCCCCAGCCCACCACTGGGGCCACAGTCAGACTGGTGTGTGCCTTCTCTTCCCCTCTCCTAGGGGCGGGATTCACTGTGGGGTGGTGTGGCCTGTCTGGGCTACTTGCACACTGCCAGCCTTGTGATGCTGGGGATCTGGCCTATTAGCTGGGGTGGGTAGGCAAGGTGCACGGGGCAGGAGGGGCAGGCTTAGCTCGCTTCTCCTTAGGTGATCCACTTCAGGAGGGGCCCTGTGGCAGTGGGAGGGAGTCAGATCCGCTGCTGGAGGTTTGGCTCCACAGAAGCACAGAGTTGGGTGTTTGTGCGGAGCGAGCAAGTTCCCTGGCAGGAACTGGTTCTCTTTGGGATTTTGGCTGGGGGATGGGCGGGTGAGATGGCGCTGGCCAGCGCCTTTGTTCCCCACCAAACTGAGCTCTGTTGTCCGGGGGCTCAGCAGCTCTCCCTCCCTTTGTCCTCCAGCCTTCCCGCTTTCCGAGCAGAGCTGTTAACTTATGACCTCCCAGACGCTAAGTCGCGCTTGCTGTTGGAACACAGTCCGTCAGGCCCCTGCGCTTTTGCAAGCCGGACTCGGGGGCTCTGCTTGGCTGGCGAGCCGCCCCTCTGCCCGGCTCCCTCCCGCCAGTCCGTGGAGCACGCACCGCCTCGCCGCCCTTCCTACCCTCTTCCGTGGGCCTCTCGTCTGCACTTGGGTCCGGTGACTCCGTTCTGCTAATCCTCTGGCGGTTTTCTGGGTTATTTAGGCAGGTGTAGGTGAAATCTAAGTGATCAGCAGGACGCGCGGTGAGCCCAGCGTCCTCCTACGCTGCCATCTTCCCTCCTTCCGCTTTTTTCTTCATCTATTGAAAAATCGTATGTTTCTTATCCTTTCTTTCATTAATGTGGTGTATCACATTTATTGATTTGTGAATATTGAACCAGCCCTGCCTGGGAATAAATCTCACTAGATCAGGGTGAATAAATCTTTTAATGTAATGTTTAAGTTAATTTTCTAGTATCTTTAGAATTTTTACACCCATGTTCATCATAGATATTGCTCTGTAATTCTCCTTTTTAGTGTGGTCTTTGTCTGGTTTTAGAATCAAAATAATGCTGGCCTGGTAGAATGAATTTGGAACTTTTCCTTCTATTTCTATTTTTTTGGAACAGTTTGAGAAGAATAAGTATTAACTCTTTTTTAAATATCTGGTAGAATTCCCCTGGGAAGCTCTCTGACCCCAGACTCTTGTTTGTTGGAAGATTTTTGATTACTGATTCAGTTTATTTGCTGGTTATGGATCTGTGCAAATTTTTTATTTCTTCCTGTTGAGTTTTGGTAGTGTGTGTCTAGGAATTTGTCCATTTCTTCTAGATTACCCAGTTTTTTGGCATATAATTTTTCTTGTATTTCTGTGGTATTGGTTGTTGATCTCTCCTCTTTCATTTGTGATTTTATCGATTTGGGTCCTCTCTCTTTTCTTTTTGATATGTCTAGCTAGCTCAGGGTTTATCTATTTTGTTTATTCTTTCAAAAAGCAGCTTTTAGTTGCATTGTGCTGTTTTACTTTATTTTTTCTTCTATATCATTTATTTATCCTCTAATTTTTACTATTTACCTACTTCTGCTGGCGTTGGGCTTTATTTGCTGCTCCTTTTCCAGCTCCTTTTGTTGTAAGGTTATATTGTATGTTTGAGACCTTTCCTGCTTCTTGAGATAGGCCTGAAATGCATTGTACTTTCCTCTTAGGACTGCCTTTGCTGTATCCCCAAGGGTTTGAACTCTCGTGTTTTCATTTCCATTTGCTTCCATGTATTTTTGTTGTTTTTATGTCTTCTTTAATTTCCTGCTTTAACCATTCACTCATTATTAGGATGCTCTTTAACTTCCATGTATTCGAGGGATTCCAAATTTTTCTTGTGGTTGATTTCAACTTTCATAGCATTGTGATCTGATAATATGCACAGTATTATCTCAACATTTTTGTACCTGTTGAGGGCTGATTTGTGACCCAGTATGTGATCTATTCTGGATAACCTTCCATGTGCAGCCAAGAAGAATGTGTATTCTGCTGCTTTAGGATGAAATGTTCTTAATATATCTGTTAAGAACATATGCTCTAGTGTGTCATTTAAACCCATTGTTTCTCTGTTGATTTTCTGCTTAGTTGATCTGTCCATTGCTCTAAGTATTAAAATCACCTACTATAATGGTATTATTATGAATGAGTTTCTTTATGTTTGTGATTAATCTATTTATGTATTTGGGTGCTCCAAGTTGAGGGCATACATATTTTCAGTTGTTAGATCTCCTTGAAGGATGTAACTCTTAGTTATGATAAAATGCCCTTCTTCATCTCCTTTTACAATCTTTATTTTAAAATCTAGTTTGTCTGATATATGTATGGCTACTCCAGCTTTCTTTTGACCTACATTAGAATGATATATGGTTCTCCATCCCCTCACTTTTAGTCTGCAGGTGTCCTAAGGTTTAAAATAAGTCTCTCGAGAGGCTCCTGGGTGGCTCAGTCAGTTAAGTGTCCAACTTCGGTTCAGGTCATGATCTTCCATTTCATAGGTTTGAGCCCCACTTCAGGCTCTGTGCTGACAGCTCGGAGTCTGGGGTCTACTTCAGATTCTCTCTCTCTCTCTCTCTCTGCCACTCCCCTACTTGCTTGCTCTCTCTCTCAAAAATAAACATTTAAAAAATTTTAAATGGGACACTTGAAGGCAGCCTATTGATGGATAGGTAGCTCTTGTTTTGTTTTGTTTTGTTTTGTTTTGTTTTAAATCTATCCTGATGCCCTGTCTTTTTTTTAATATAATTTATTGTCATATTGGTTTCCATACAACACCCATTGCTCATCCCAACAGGTGTCCTCCTCAATGCCCATCACCCACTTTTCCCTCTCCCCCACACTCCATCAACCCTCAGTTTTTTCTCAGTATTTAAGAGTCTCTTATGGTTTGCCTCTTTCCCTCTCTGTAACTTTTTTCCCCTTCCTCTCCCCCATGGTCTTCTGTTAATTATTGGAGACTTTAGTCCATTTATTCAGAATGATTATTGGAAGATATGAATTTAGTGCCAGTGTATTATCTGTAGATTTGGTGTTTCTGGTGATGTTCTCTGGTGCATTGTAGTCTTTGCTGCTTTCCACTCAAAGCACCCCTTAAAATTTCTTGTAGGGCTGGTTTAGTGGTCATGAACTCCTTTAGTTTTTGTTTCTTTGGGGAAGTTTTTTACCTCTCCTATTCTGAATGGCAGCCCTGTTGAATAAAGGATTTTTGGATGCATATTTTTCCTATTCAGCACATTATATATTTCCTGTCACTCCCTTCTAGTCTTCCAAGTTCCAGTGGACTAATCAGGTTCCTGCTACTAACCTTATGTGTCTACCATTGTAGATTAAGTACCTGTTGTCCCCAGCTGCTTTCAGATTTCCCTCTTTGTCTTTGTATTTTGCAAGTTTCACTATCATATGTCATGGTGTTTACCTGTTTTGTTAATTTTGAAGGGAGTTCTCTGTGCCTTTTGGACTTGGATGTCTGTTTCTTTCCCCAGATTAGGGAAGCTCTCAGCTATAATTTGTTCAAATAAACCTTCTGCACCTTTCTAGTACTCTCCTTTGTCTGGGACTCCTATAATATGAATATTGTTTTGTTTCATGAACTCAATATTCTAAGTCTCCCTTCGTGATATAGTAATTTCCATATTGTTTCCAGGTTCATTATTTTCCATAATTTTATCTTCTATTTTACCTATTCTCTCCTCTGCCTCTTCAATACTTGTTGCCACTGTATCTAGCTTATTTTTCATCTCAGTTGTACCATTTTCATTTTAGCCTGTCTAGTTTTAGGTCTTTGATCAATGCAGCCAGGGCTTCTCTGGTGTCTTCTATGTGTTTTTTTTCTTCAATTCCAGCTAGTAGTCTTATGACTGTTATTTTAAATTCTTGTTCAGATATATTGTTTATATATGTTTGGAGCAAGTACCTGGCTGTGATTTATTCTTGACTTTTATTTTGAGTATAATTCCTCTGTCTTGTCATTTCAGCTAAGTTACTGTCTTTTGCATGTTTTAAAAGCTTGTTATGTTTCCTGTACCTTAGAGTACTTCTGTATTAAAAAGGGATCATACATTGTCCAGGGCCTGACCCTCCAGGAAGTGTTTCTGTTTTATGCTGTGTGAATTCTGTTGGTGTATTTAAGCTACTTTTTTCCACCGGTCAGTCCTCTAAAGATCTCCTCCTTGCTTGATGGAGTGTTTGGACCTTTAACTAGGTGTGCTTTGATTTGTTTCCTGAAGTAACGTTTAATAAAAGGAAAATGGAGTAAGGTGT
This sequence comes from Lynx rufus, assembly GCF_022079265.1. Lineage (NCBI taxonomy): Eukaryota > Metazoa > Chordata > Mammalia > Carnivora > Felidae > Lynx > Lynx rufus. The sequence continues at coordinate 5,068,320 of NW_025814836.1, read as the reverse complement.
AAGCCTGATCCCATAAAAAAAGAGACAGAAAGGGAACAAAAGAATACCAAACAGAGAATCATAATACTATAAGGCTGTTTCCAAAGAAAAAAGAAAGGAGAAAAAAGAATGGGGGGAAGCAGAAAATAAAGGAAAAGAGAATAAAAAAGCTTTGTTCAAAAAAGAAATTTAAAAAAGATAAAATGAAATGACAAAAACAAATCATAACCAAGAGCCTCATTCCATTAGGGAAAAAAAAAAGAGATGGGTGAATAAAAGAAGGAAAAAATACTTATCTGTTGGTGCCTGCAGAGTGGTAGCTATGCTGGTCTGGAAAAGAGGCCAGCTCTGTAGGCTCAGAGTTGATCTTGCCCCAATAAACAAACAGTTGCCAGCCACAGAGTGGCAGAGTTTGTTGTAAGCAAGTCCTGTCTCCACTGGGAGCCAGTGTGCTGCTGTCTGGGGTCCCATTTTGTTGGTGTTGTGGGGAAAATGACATCACCCAAATCTCTCATCCCAGACTGAGGATCTCAACCCCAGATATTCAGGAAGCCCTCACAGAATAAATATGGCCATCAGATTGTCCTGCACCACAATTATCCTGCTCCTTCTCCTTGGCACACACAGCTAGGATTCAAAACCCAAGGCTTTAAGGAACCCAGCTCTTGGCGTGAGGCTGGGATTCAAAACCTACTCTTAAAGAACCAGGCATGGTGCAGTTCTGCTCCCCTTCTCTTCAGTAGAGCCTCTCCACTCTGCAGATGAAAGGTCTTTGGCTGGCACCTGCAGGGTGTTTTGTCCTTGGGGAGGCAATAAGTCCTCTTACCAAAATATTCCATATAGAGGATTGTTCTCTCCCAGTGTGCCCCAGAGATCACTACACCTTGCTATGCATTTCCTCCTTCTTCCCAAGAGTGTCCTCTGCAGTTATGTTCCAAAGAAAGTTGTGCACTTTGGGAATCTCCAAGTTTGAGCTCCACATGCTGTTTACAAAAACTGGAACACTCAGTACTTCTTGCTCCCTGGTTTGTGGTCCAGAGAGGTCTTCCTCTTGTGCTAACTCAGTGCTGCACTATCTCAACCCCTCTTTCTCTATTTTTTTTCTCTCCATGGAAAGGGTCCCCTCCCCTCTACATATCTGCAGCTTTCTCTCTCCCAACTCACATCCATACACCTCATTCCTTCCAAACTGCCTCCATCCAACTGTGAATATCCTTCTTTCCGCAGATCAATTTCCTGGGTGTTCCGAGTAATTAGACCTCAATAAAGCTGTGTTTGAGGGATGTAGGAAGCCCAGGATCCCCTAATTCTGTGCCATCTTAACTCCCAACCTAAACAAACTATACTTTTATATCCCTTCCACCTTTTATGTATGTGGTATCATAGTTTAAGTTCTTTTATTTTGTGAATATCTTGTTGGATTTTTATTGATACAATTGATTTTTCTGCTTTTGTGCTTTAACATCTTTATTGGCTTTATAAGTAATCTACTAATTTTATTATATGTTTGCATTGAACTGTGAGTTTTTGCCTTCATAACATTCTTAATCCTGATTATAGCTTTTTCCTTCCCCTCAAATAACTCTTTTTAAAACATTTCTTGGGTGGCTGATTTAATGGTGATGAACTCCTTTAACCTGTTTGTCTGGAAAACTCTTTATATTTCTTCTATTGTGATTGATAACCTTACTGGGTAGATTATTTTTGGTTGCAATTTTCTTTTTTTTTTCTTTTCTTTCTTTGCATCTTTTCTTCTCTTTTTTTTAAGTACTTTGAATATATCATGCTACTCCCTTCTGCTCTGCAAAATTTCTGCTGAAAAATTAGCTATTCTTTTGGAGTTTCCCTTTATATATGACTGTTCTATTTTTTTTCTTGCTGCTTTTAAATTTCTCTCTTTATCACTACTTTTTGTCATTTTAATTATTATGTGTCTTGGTGAAGTCCTGTTTGGGTTATTTTGCTGAAGGCTTTCTGTGCCTCCTGGATCTGGATGTCTGTTTCTTTACACAGATTAGAGAAGTTTCAGATATTATTGCTTCTAATAAATTTTCTGCTCCCTTCTTTCTCTAAGATTTCTAGAATGTAAATGCTGTTATGCTTGATGATTTATCAGAGTTCCCTTAACCTATTCTTCTCTCCTTCTTCTCTTCCTCCTCCTCCTCTTCCTTTTCTTCTTCTTCTTCTTCTTCTTCCTCCTCCTCCTCCTCCTTGTCCACCTCGTCATCCTCCTCTTCTCCTTCTCCTTCTCCTTCTTCTCCCCCTTCTCCCCCTTCTTCCCCTTATCTTTCTTATCTCCCCTCTTCCCTTCCTCCTCCTCCTCCAACTCGTCCTCCTCCTCTCCTCTTCCTCCTTTTTCTCCTCCCCCTCCTCCTCCTCCTTTGCATCTACTTCTTCTTATTGATGTTCAGCTTGGTTACTTTTTATTTCCCTGTATTCCAGCTCATTAATCCATTATGCCTCCCTTAATCTGCTATTTATCCCTCTAGTGTAATTTAAATTCAGTTATTGAGGTCTTTGACTCTGATTATTTATTTAATATTTTCTGTCTCTTTTTTGAAGGTCTCACCAAGATATTGCACTCTATTCTCATGTCCAGTGAGTACCTGTATGACCATTACTTTGAATTCTCTATCAGGCATATTGTTTATCTTCATTTCATTTAGCTCATTTGCTGTGGGCTTTTCCTTTTTTTCAACTGGGATACATTTCTTATATTCTCATTTTGTCTAACTCTCTGTGTTTGTTTCTATGTATTAGCAAAGTCAGCTACATCTCCTGTTCTTTAAAGTAGTGTCCTTATGAAGAAGAAATCTTGTGGTGCCCTGTAGTATAATTGTTGGGAAAATGAATGAAGTTTTACACCATAAGATGGCCAATGGGTCTAAAACAAGCTCTGGTCTCTAGCTTAGAGACCTCTCCTCTGGGTTCTTCTTGTCCTGTTTGCTGCACGTGCAAAACCCCGCCACAGATATGGAAGCTAACAACTATAAATTACATTTCCATCCTTCATTTGGAGCTCAGATCTTTGGAGAAGCGGTGTCCTCTGAGCCTGCTGGTGTTAAATAAATCTCCAATCCACCAACATCTCTGAGTGCCACTTGGTTTTTTGGCCAGCATTCCAGCCTGGTTCTGCAACATATTTGGTTCCCTGACCAGGAAACCCAACTGTGCTGACCGAGGCCCATCGCAAGAGTGGAAGGGGGACCTGATCACTCCCTGGAGACCTTAATCGTCTCACAGGTAGAAAATTTTGCAGGAGAGAATGTAATAGCCTCGTGTGTGTGTGTGTGTGTGTGTGTGTGTGAATGTGTGGCTCATCCAGGCTTGCCAGTCGAGTCCGAGTTCGTGGCTCCACGGATGGGCACCCTTAAGGTCCCCAAACGTCTATGGAGTCTGAGTGGGCTCTCCTGCATCACAGTGAAAGGCATCCAGTCCAGGGCGGCATCAGATTAGACTCTGATCACAAGTCACAAACCTGTCCACTATGGGCAAGCCTCACCTTAAGTTTCCCTCAGGAACGCGACCAGTGAAGTATCTGATTGGTCCTCTCATCCGAGAGGATACCCTCCCTTTGTCTCCACAGCACCGAATACAAGAAAAAAATTAATAATGGGATCAAAACAGAGTAAGAGTACAATTTTAAGGGTCATGCTCAAAAATTGTAAAAAGGGATTTTCAGGCGATTATGGGGTGAAAATGACACCTGGGAAATTAAGGACCTTTTGTGAACTAGAATGGGCCATATTCAATGTAGGATAGCCTCCAGAAGGGACATTAGATGCTCAAATAATGCAGCGGGTTTGGCTGATAGTCACTGGGAACCCAGGTCACCCTGATCATTTTCCATACGTTGACTCCTGGCTTTAAATTGCCCAAAATCCTCCACCTTGGGTGTGATTCATCTATAGCAAACAGAGCCAGGCAAAGGTTTTTCCTGCTTTATCCAGAGACTCACCCAGGGAGCCAAAGAAGGAACCCACCACTCCCCTATTGTTTGCAAGAGACCCAGAGGAAGATCCCATCTTTCTGCCACATTATAGCTCACCATGATCCCTTCCCCCTACCCCTGAACTTGAAATTTCTCCCCCATCTATCTCTCCTCCTCTCCCGCCTCCACTGCCCATCTCTCCTCCCCTCCCAGACCAGGAGAACCCTCCCCCACAAGGTCCAGTGGCCAGATTGAGTCCTCGGCCAGACGCAGGTGCTCTCCAGATGTGAGTCCACATCTGCCGGTACCAAGAGGCTCTCCTCCAGGGGATCAGAACAGGGGCTGAGAAGCCCATAAATATGCCCAGCAGCAAGAGATTCCCCCAGGGATTGTTATAAGAGACTATGTGAAGCTTACACCCTGTTTACTCCAGAGATACAAAAGAGCCACAACAAAAGGATGGGGAAGGTTTAGCCACAAAAAGGGGGAGGCCCAGGACCTCTTTAGCAAGGGGTCAATGAGCCTACTGAAAGGAAAAAGGACATTAAAAAAATAAATGTCTCAACCAGGGAAAGTCCCAGAAACCCAGCTAATATCAGGAGGAACTTTGAGAAGGGGACCTTACTGGTCTGGCAGAGATAGAATCAAACTGAAGCTCTCTCCCTATTCCTCTAATAGATGTGAGGGATTCTCCTTCATTTCCCAGGTTAACAACTATAATTGAAGACAAGTGTGGTTAGTCTACCTTGGGATGGGGACTTTAAGGAATGTACCCAAGCAGTTGCTGAAACTCCATTTGTTTCGGGGAAATTCCCAGTCTTCTCTGGCCTGATGTGGACTGCATATTTCCACTTTGGTGTAAAAACCATGGCGTCTGCTCCTCTGAGTTAAGGTTTGAATTAGGTTTTCTTTCTCTGCTTTCTACCAGCACCTTGCCTCTTCTGCCTTCCCCTCCTCCTGGTGTTTCTGTACCAACTTGGGTGTGCTCTACATAACTGGTTCCTATACCCTCCTCAGTGCCTCAGACACCATTGGCTCCTCCTCCCATCCTCAAGATCAAGGAGCAAAGTGCATCCCCTTGGACACCTAGGTCTTTTCCAAATAGAATGGATTGCTAAATCTTTGACTACTGAACATAGATTTGTGTTTTTAACTTCTTATTGCAGAGAAATTAAGGCTATTTGGACCTATTGGAAAATATGTTTTTTACTTAATTGGTTCATGAATTTACCATCTAAAAAATTCTGGTGTAAACACCTCTCAGTTGGTTACTAAGTCCTCAATTGGGGACTAAGGTTTCCTAAGAGTTAAAATTCTGTGGAGAGTTAAATTTCTACTTAAGACTGATGGAAATAAGGAAAGCAACCCTGTATGTACGAAAGTAGGAGGTATATAAGAAAGATATAAGGAACGGAAATACTTTTCTTTTGAGGGTAAAAGAAAGTAATTTTATCCTAAATGAGACTGGTTATTTGGAGAGAAATTGTTTTGGGACAAAGTTTGAAGGCAAAGGAAAGTTGTAGAAGGTTCATGAAGGGAAATCCTTGGAAAGGAATTTTGTGTGTGCTCAGGATAGACTAAGGTTTAGATGAATGGAATTTTAAAAGTACACTGGTATAAGGTTGAAATTCTGCTTTTCTCTCTGCTCAAATGACAAAGTTTTCTTGGACTATTGATCTGCTCTTGATAAGACGATGTAAAGAAATGTTTGTCTTCCGGGAAAACAAAAGTTTTAAGTTTCATCTTTATCAGGTCTTTGATCACTTAGTTAAAACTTCTCAATGTTAAAGGAGCTAGGTTTTGGTAACAACTATATAATGCTATACATTCACATTTAGAATCTTTTATTGCCACCTTGATTAAATAGTTTTAAGATTTGTAATCATCTATAATCCTATTAATGTTATACTTATAACTTCCTAAGGTTTTAACAAACTTCCCAGGATTTAAATGGTAAATAAAGTCTTTTTGACCATTTATGCCTTTTATTTGGGATGCTAAGTTCCTTGAAAAAAGCACTGTCATACAATGGTAAACCTGAGGTTGTATTGCACAGGTAAATGCTGTAACTGTCCAAATATATATGTAATTCCTAAAGTTTTATTGTTTTGATATAAGGTCATCACTTAATATTGTGATTACTTGAAGTGTTATGTGTCACAAAAATTACCTAATTTATTTGTCAACTGCATCATAATGAACTCTCTTCAGATCTTTAACAATGTCTATTTCTGAGATTTTGTCATTTATAATTGTTCTTATTCTCTCACAAAACATGTTTCTTCTTCAAGGAGATTTATAAAAAAGGACTTTTGGAACAAATATAGGTATTCAACATCTTTAAGATTAATACTAAAATGGGTAAAAATTTCCAGAACTAAAAAGCTACATTCAAATTAAACAAGAATTAGAAACATGGGATTAAATGAACTGAGAAAGATTATAGTTTTGGGATTCTTGTTAAAAATATTGCTGTTTCTCTAATGTTTGCTCTTCCAGATTAAGGAAACTTTCTCTTAAGGTATCTATTATATACAGAAATGTCATAAAGTATTCATTTGCAAACGGAAGCATTTGTCTTTTTTCTATATTTTATTCTCTATATTATATCTTATTCACCTCTCTCTCTCTCTCCCTCTCTCTCTCTCTCTATATATATATATATACACACATATATATATATTCTTATTCTCTATATTATAGTCTCTATATATTTCTCTGAAATTCAAAAATTCTCAGTGAGTATTCTTTCTTTTATGGAAATTACAATTGTTTGCATAAGTTCAATAAGAATGTTTATCCTGTAACAGGTCGCCATTGGAAATACTGGTTATTTTACCAAGGCTTTGACTGGAATATCATATTTGAGAGTGACACTCATAGACTCAGATATGACCAGACAGCTTTAAGGAACTAAGGTTGGCTTTATGAAACATGGAGCCATAAAGCCCCTTGGAAAATTTGGCCTGATACCTTACTTACAAAGTTCCCAGCAGCCTCACCAGGTGAGTACAGAAGGTCACTTCCTGGCAGGTGCAGGAACCTCACGATATCTTGGGAACCTCATGAAGAGGAATTAGCCCAATTCTACAGGTATTGCAGGCCTGTATGATAGCAAGTATTTGGCTTGGCTTCTGGCCCGGAGAGACTACTAAAAGTTCAACCCAAGGATTCCTTATAAAAGGTTCCAGAAAAGCAAACATTAAAAGATCCTCATGATCAATCATTATTCTCGATTAGCTTATAAAAATAATTAGGCCAGGTTTGTTAAGACTGGACTTGTTCTGGCACAAAAACAGACACACAGACCAATGGAATAGAATAGAAACCCCAGAACTAGACCCACAAACATATGGCCAACTCATCTTTGACAAAGCAGGAAAGAACATCCAATGGAAAAAAGACAGCCTCTTTAACAAATGGTGCTGGGAGAACTGGACAGCAACATGCAGAAGGTTGAAACTAGACCACTTTCTCACACCATTTACAAAAATAAACTCAAAATGGATAAAGGACCTAAATGTGAGACAGGAAACCATCAGAACCTTAGAGGAGAAAGCCGGAAAAGACCTCTCTGACCTCAGCCGTAGCAATCTCTTACTCGACACATCCCCAAAGGCAAGGGAATTAAAAGCAAAAGTGAATTCCTGGGACCTTATGAAGATAAAAAGCTTCTGCACAGCAAAGGAAACAACCAACAAAACTAAAAGGCAACCAACGGAATGGGAAAAGATATTTGCAAATGACATATCGGACAAAGGGCTAGTATCTAAAATCTATAAAGAGCTCACCAAACTCCACACCCGAAAAACAAATAACCCAGTGAAGAAATGGGCAGAAAACATGAATAGACACTTCTCTAAAGAAGACATCCAGATGGCCAACAGGCACATGAAAAGATGTTCAGCGTCGCTCCTTATCAGGGAAATACAAATCAAAACCACACTCAGGTATCACCTCACGCCAGTCAGAGTGGCCAAAATGAACAAATCAGGAGACTACAGATGCTGGAGAGGATGTGGAGAAACGGGAACCCTCTTGCACTGTTGGTGGGAATGCAAATTGGTGCAGCCGCTCTGGAAAGCAGTGTGGAGGTTCCTCAGAAAATTAAAAATAGACCTACCCTATGACCCAGCAATAGCACTGCTAGGAATCTACCCAAGGGATACAGGAGTACTGATGCATAGGGGCACTTGTACCCCAATGTTCATAGCAGCACTGTCAACAATAGCCAAATTATGGAAAGAGCCTAAATGTCCATCAACTGATGAATGGATAAAGAAATTGTGGTTTATATACACAATGGAATACTACGTGGCAATGAGAAAAAATGAAATATGGCCTTTTGTAGCAACGTGGATGGAACTGGAGAGTGTGATGCTAAGTGAAATAAGCCATACAGAGAAAGACAGATACCATATGGTTTCACTCTTATGTGGATCCTGAGAAACTTAACAGGAACCCATGGGGGAGGGGAAGGAAAAAAAAAAAAAGGACGTTAGAGTGGGAGAGAGCCAAAGCATAAGAGACTGTTAAAAACTGAGAACAAACTGAGGGTTGATGGGGGGTGGGAGGGAGGGGAGGGTGGGTGATGGGTATTGAGGGCACCTTTTGGGATGAGCACTGGGTGTTGTATGGAAACCAATTTGTCAATAAACTTCATAAAAAAAAAAAAGACTGGACTTGTTCTACAAATGCATTGGTCTCAATTTGGCTATCTCTGGAAAGGGGGTTTTTTAGAAAAAAAAAACTATGTTTCAGCAATGCACCATTATGGATGTTAAATTCTAGTTATTATTGTCTTTAAATGTTTGTTGTTTGCCTAAACTAGACAACTTGAGGTAAACTTCAGAAAAATTGTCACAGTATTTCATGTATAGACAATCTCCTCTGCTTGTTGTTCTGTAGGGATAATAATAAGACCCCATGGCATATGATTATTTAAACAACTGGAAAGCAGAATGGATCTCTACATATGCAAACCATATATTCTGTAAACCTGATCTGACAGTTACCAGAAACCCACCCCTTTCAAACACTTGGAGGTGGACTTTACAGATATACAACCAAATAGAGGATTCTGTTTCAGGTATCACCCCATGGGTCCATCACTCCAGAGTTAAGAAGGCCAACTCAGAGGAACCCTCAACCTGGCGAAGTGATCCAGATCAAGTTAACCCACTTAAATTGATTCTCAAGAAGACACTGGCACCTGAGATTTCCAGCCCTGCTCCAGCCACACCCCAGAAGCTGGCTGGCCTGCACACAGCAGAAGCTTGAGGAATCAACGTGTGGACCAAACCCAGGGGTTCAGATGCAACTCTGACAGCCCTTACCCCTTACTGGGTTCATAGCCCTGATCTTGCTTCTTGCTGTTGGGCTAATAGAGACTGCACCAACAAACTAGGACATAGAATGGATGGAAGACTCCTTGGAGTCTAAATAAACTCCTTGGAGTTTATTTGACAAAACCAAATAAATTCCCTGGTAGCAGTGTCCCTCCAAAGTAGGAGAGCCCTCAACCTCCTCACTTAAGAAAAAGAAGGGACTTGCATCTTTCTGGGAGAGGAATGTTGCTTTTTTATACACCAGTCAGGAATAGTTACAACTGAGGTTAAGGAACTCAAGCAAAGAATTCAACATAGACAACAGGAAAGTATCAATAAATGGAAAGGATGGGATCTCACGGATTGGGCATCCTGGCTTCCTGCCCTGGCAGAGCCCCTCCTCTCCATAATTTTACTTGTATCCATCAGCCACTGTATATTGAATACCCTGTTACGTTTTATTGAAAACACTGTTGTCTCCAAACTACAGCACATATCTTAGCCTTTTGAGAATACAAACCTATAAAACTGAAAGGTGATGCCTAATAAAAGTTTTTGTTTTTTTTAAGGCATCAAAGGGAGGAATGTTAGAAAAATGAATAAAGTTTTACACCTTAAGATGGCCAATGGGACTAAAACAAGCTCTGGTCTCTAGCTTGGAGACCCCTCTTCTGGGTTCTTCTTGCCCTGTTTGCCATGCATACGAAAACCCACCACAGATATGGAAGCTGGCAACCATAAATTACCCTTTCCCATTTCATTTTGAGCTCAGATCTTTGGAGAAATAGTCTGCTCTGAGCCTGCTGGTGTTAAATAAATGTCTGATCCACCAAGATCTCTGAGTGCCACTTGGTTTTTCTGCCAGCATTCCAGCCTGGTTCTGTAACATAATGACCCTTGTTTTCCAAAACCAGGTGGTTCAGAAGAATCTCCATTATAGGTTGCATGCACCCTACTATTATTGGTGAATTTCACTTGTCTTCAGTATTCTGGGCTACTATGATCCACTTTGCCTGTTGTTGGCAAGGTTCTGTCTCTGTGCTGTTATGGGACTAGCCTGGGATTGCTGAGGGTTTGTAATTGGGCAGGGTAAGCAGTCAGACCAGATGTCTTCCCTCAGTCCATTGGCTGGGGCTATAGTTGAATTACTTGCAGGGAATTCTCCCTGACTTGTCCCCAGAGAGTCTTTCATAGGGTGGGGATAGCGGATCAAATGTCTGTCCCTAGTGTATCTGTTGGCATTTAAGTAGCACCAACCTTCAGATTACTTTCCCTGCCTTGTCACCTGAGAGGCCTCAGTTGGTGGGCATGTCCAGAAGTCACCAGATGCATGCCCCCAGTCTGTCTCCCTGATCTGAAATCACACTGATTTTCAGGGTACCCTCTCTGTGCTGATAACTATAAGGTTAAGCTTGTAGGACTGCATGCACATTAGTGTATGGTTATCTTGCCTTCTTTTTAAGGCAAGGGTCATTTTGGAGTAGTGCTGATCCGTGAAGAGGCTACTTGCAGGTTATGTCATGGCAGGAACAGCTTTGGAGGGATGCCTGTGGAGTGGATGGAGAAGATTCACAGAACTCAGGCATAGGTGCACCATGTTAGAAAAATAGGTAGAGAGTGTACACGCTAATCCCTTCAAATGTCCTAATATCTAGGCTGTGGAACATGCGGGAGAGAATAGGTACCTGCCAGGTATTTTGCTCTTGGAGAAGTCTCATAAAGATCCTTGCCCATCCAGCACACATGCTTAGATTAGTAAGTAAATCTTCACTTATACTCCAGTCACTTTTCAAATATCTGCTTCTTTGCTCTATCTCGGCTGGGTTATTTTTTATGCTAATTCTTTAATGGCAGGGATGCAGTTTCCTCTCACCTTCTGCTTTTACAGAGATAATTCCACTAATTTTTAAAATACCCAAAGTTAAGTTGTAAAAATGCATGAAGTTAAACCCCACTGGCTTTCAAAAGCCAATGTTACGGGGAGTCATCTTCCCAGTGCAGATCCTTTGTGCCTGTAGTACTTGGTGTGGGGTATTATCCTCTTGCTTGTCCGTTATTTTGGTGTCCCTCCCATTTGTAGTCTCACTAAGTGTTTATTTCCCAATTTCAACACTACCTCTCCTACCCATTTTGATTTGGCTCCCACTCATTGATTAACTATGGAGAGTCAGTTGTTCTAGTCTTTGGGTTATTTTATGAATTAGTTCCACTTATTTACGTTATCTCAGTGTGCCTGTAGGACTAGGTGAGCTCAGGATCCTCCTACACTGTCATCTTTCCTCTTCAGGAACACTTTTTGCCAAAGCATTAAAGTAAAACAATATCTATCTGCAAATGAAAAAAAAATCTCAAACGGCTATAATTAAAGATCTGATGATTTAACAGGGAAAAAATACTTAATATGTCTGCCTCCACATTGCTTTCATTTTCCTTGTTGCTATGACCCATAGCTTAGAAACTTCTGTTTAGTCCTGTATAGAGTTATGGTAGTCACTGAAGAAATTTTGCTTACAGCTAATATTTGCAAAAGCTACTTTTTGCCCAAAACCTACTTCACCCAAAGAGACAAAGAAGTATGTACAGAAATGACTATTTTATGCTTAAGATTTATAGGAATGACAAAACCAAATTCCTGTATGTAAAAATCAACTGACAAAAACCAAATACCTACACAACATTGTTCAGATGTTTATTGATGTAAGTGATCGTTTAGCTCCAATCCAGTGTTGCTTCTCCCTTCTGTTAATATAAAAAAAAAAAAAAAACCCTCAAATTTTATGCTGAGAGGACATGGTGCTTTGGGATCATAGCACGCCACCTCCTCAGTTTGCTTGCTTTCCAAATAAAGTATTTTTCCTTGTCGCAAAATCATATATATAAACTTAGTCTACCAAGCAGTAAACAAGATGAACTGGGAATGGCTTATACCCAGAGTTCATTATAATGCATTTGACAAGAAATTTGGTTACGACATATCAGATTTGTAGGAATTTCATATAAATATACACTAAGGAAAGTTTAGCATCACTTTTTATTTGACAATGATTACATGAAATTTACCATATAAATTTTACCATAAAAATTATATAGTTGTAAAAAATTTAGCTCTTGTAATAGAGAATACTCAGTATATTTTATATTTATATTTATTTTTTTATATTTTAGCATTTCAATGAAATATTTCTAACGAAATTTATTGTCAAATTGGTTTCCATGCAACACACAGTGCTCACCCCAACGGGTGCTCTCCTCAATACCCATCACCCACTTTCCCCCCTCCTCCACCATCCATCAACCCTCAGTTTGTTCTTACTATTTAAGAGTATCTTATGGTTTGCCTCCTTCCACTCTGTAACTTTTTTCCCCCTTCTCCTCCCACCCTGGTCTTCTGTTGAGTTTCTTTAGGATCCATATAAGACTGAAATCATATGGTATCTGTCTTTCTCTGTATGACTTATTTCACTTAACATAACACCCTCCAGTTCCATCCACATTGCTACAAATGGCCAGATTTCATTCTTACTCATTTCCAAGTAGTATTCCATTGTATGTATAAACCACATCTTCTTTATCCATTGGTCAGTTGATGGACATTTAGGCTCTTTCCATAATATGCTATTGTTGAAAGTGCTGCTACAAACATTGGGGTACAAGTGCCCCTATGCATAAGCACTCCTGTGTCCTTTGGGTAAATTCCTAGCAGTGCTATTGCTGGGTCATAGGGTAGATCTATTTTTAATTTTTTTAAAAAAAATTTTTTTAACGTTTATTTATTTTTGAGAGAGAGAGAGACAGAGCATGAACGGGGGAGGGTCAGAGAGAAAGGGAGACACAGAATCAGAGGCAGGCTCCAGGCTCTGAGCCATCAGCCCAGAGCCCGACGCGGGGCTCGAACTCACGGACCGTGAGATCGTGACCTGAGCTGAAGTCGGATGCTTAACCAACTGAGCCACTCAGGCGCCCCTATTTTTAATTTTTTAAGGAATCTTCACACTGTCTTCCAGAGTGGCTGCACCAGTACGCATTCCCACAAATAGTGCAAGAGGTTTTCCGTTTCTCCACATCCTCTCCAGCATCAATAGTCTCCTGATTTTTTCTTTGATGATTATAGCTTTGTAGTAGAGGATAAAGTCTAGGATTGTGATGCATCCCGTTTTGGTCTTCTTCTACAATATTACAATATTACTTCTTCGGCTATTTGGGGTTTTTTGTGGTTCTATACAAATTTTAGGATTGCATGTTCTAGCTTCGAGAAGAATGCTGGTGCAATTTTGATTGGGATTGCATTGAATGTGTAGATAGCTTTGGGTAGTATTGACATTTTAACAATATTGATTCTTCCAATCTATAAGCACAGAATGTTTTTCTGTCTGGTAGAATTCCCTTGGGAAGCCATCTGGTCCTGGACTCTTATTTGTTGGGAGATTTTTTTAAACTGATTCAATTTCTTTGCTGGTTATGGGTGTGTTCAAATTTTCTACTTCTTCCTGTTTGAGTTCTGGAATTGTGTGAGTGTTTAAGACTTTGTCCATTTCTTCCAGGTTGTCCAATTTGTTGGCATATAATTTTTCATAGTATTCCCTGATAATTGCTTGTATTTTGCCGGATTGGTTGTAATATTCCCATTTTCATTCATGATTTTATTAATTTTAGTCTTCTACATTTTCTTTCTGAGAAGTCTGGCTAGAGGTTTATCAATTTTGTTTATTTTTTCAAAAAAAAAAACCTCTTGGTTTCATTAATCTGCTCTGTTTTTTTTTAAATTATTATTCTGTATTGTTTATTTCTGCTCTGGTCTTGATTATTTCTCTTCTTCTGCTGGGTTTGGGGTGTCTTTGCTGTTCTGCTTCTATTTCCTTTAGGTGTGCTGTTAGATTTTGTATTTGGGATTTTTCTTGTTTCTTGCGATAGGACTGGATTGCAATGTATTTTCCTCTCAGGACTGCCTTCGCTATATCCCAAAGCGTTTGGATTGTTGTATTTTCATTTTCATTTCTTTCCATATATTTTTTAATTTCTTCTCTAATTGCCTGCTTGACCCATTCATTTTTTTTACATAAATAATATATATTTGTTTATTTTTTTCTTTTTTATTTAAAAATTTTTTTTCAACGTTTATTTATTTTTGGGACAGAGAGAGACAGAGCATGAACGGGGGAGGGGCAGAGAGAGAGGGAGACACAGAATCGGAAACAGGCTCCAGGCTCTGAGCCATCAGCCCAGAGCCTGACGCGGGGCTTGAACTCACGGACCGCGAGATCGTGACCTGGCTGAAGTCGGACGCTTAACCGACTGCGCCACCCAGGCGCCCCTTGTTTATTTTTTTTCAATATATGAAATTTATTGTCAAATTGGTTTCCATACAACACCCAGTGCTCGTCCCAAAATGTGCCCTCCTCAATACCCATCACCCACCCTCCCCTCCCTCCCACCCCCCATCAACCCTCAGTTTGTTCTCAGTTTTTAACAGTCTCTTATGCTTTGGCTCTCTCCCACTCTAACCTCTTTTTTTTTTTTCCTTCCCCACCTCCATGGGTGTCTGTTAAGTTTCTCCGGATCCACATAAGAGTGAAACCATATGGTATCTGTCTTTCTCTGTATGGGCTATTTCACTTAGCATTACACTCTCCAGTTCCACCCACGTTGCTACAAAAGGCCATATTTCATTCTTTCTCATTGCCACGTAGTATTCCATTGTGTATATAAACCACAGTTTCTTTATCCATTCATCAGTTGATGGACATTTAGGCTCTTTCCATAATTTGGCTATTGTTGACAGTGCTGCTATAAACATTGGGGTACAAGTGCCACTATGCATCAGTACTCCTGTATCCCTTGGGTAAATTCCTAGCAGTGCTATTGCTGGGTCATAGGGTAGGTCTCTTTTCAATTTTCTGAGGAACCTCCACACTGCTTTCCAGAGCGGCTGCACCAATTTGCATTCCCATAAACAGTGTAAGAGAGTTCCCGTTTCTCCACATCCTCTCCAGCATCTATAGTCTCCAGATATGTTCATTTTGGCCACTCTGACTGGCATGAGGTGATATCTGAGTGTGGTTTTGATTTGTATTTCCCTGATAAGGAGCGACGTTGAACATCTCTTCATGTGCCTGTTGGCCATCCGGATGTCTTCTTGAGAGAAGTGTCTATTCATGTTTTCTGCCCATTTCTTCACTGGGTTATTTGTTTTTCGGGTGTGGAGTTTGCTGAGCTCTTTATAGATTTTGGATACTATCCCTTTGTCCGATATGTCATTTGCAAATATCTCTTCCCATTCCGTTGGTTGCCTTTTAGTTTTGTTGGTTGTTTCCTTTCTGTGCAGAAGCTTTTTATCTTCATGAGGTCCCAGTAGTTCATTTTTGCTTTTAATTCCCTTGCCTTTGGGGATGTGTCGAGTAAGAGATTGCTACGGCTGAGGTCAGAGAGGTCTTTTCCTGCTTTCTCCTCTAAGGTTTTGATGGTTTCCTGTCTCACATTCAGGTCCTTTCTCCATTTTGAGTTTATTTTTGTAAATGGTGTGAGAAAGTGGTCTAGTTTCAACCTTCTGCATGTTGCTGTCCAGTTCTCCCAGCACCATTTGTTAAAGAGACTGTCTTTTTTCCATTGGATGTTCTTTCCTGCTTTGTCAAAGATGAGTTGGCCATACGTTTGTGGGTCTAGTTCTGGGGTTTCTATTCTATTCCATTGGTCTATGTGTCTGTTTTTGTGCCAATACCATGCTGTCTTGATGATGACAGCTTTGTAGTAGAGGCTAAAGTCTGGGATTGTGATGCCTCCTGCTTTGGTCTTCTGCTTCAAAATTACTTTGGCTATTCGGGGCCTTTTGTGGTTCCATATGAATTTTAGGATTGCTTGTTCTAGTTTCGAGAAGAATGCTGGTACAATTTTGATTGGGATTGCATTGAATGTATAGATTGCTTTAGGTAGTATTGACATTTTGACAATATTTATTCTTCCAATCCATGAGCAGGGAATGTCTTTCCATTTCTTTATATTTCCTCAATTACCTTCATAAGCTTTCTATAGTTTTCAGCACACAGATCTTTTACATCTTTGGTTAGATTTATTCCTAGGTATTTTATGCTTCTTGGTGCAATTGTGAATGGGATCAGTTTCTTTATTTGTCTTTCTGTTGCTTCATTGTTAGTGTATGAGAATGCAACTGATTTCTGTACATTGATTTTGTATCCTGCAACTTTGCTGAATTCATGTATCAGTTCTAGCAGACTTTTGGTGGAGTCTATTGGGTTTTCCATGTATAATATCATGTCATCTGCAAGAAGCGAAAGCTTGACTTCATTTTGGCCAATTTTGATGCCTTTGATTTCCTTTTGTTGTCTGATTGCTGATGCTAGAACTTCCAACACTATGTTAAACAACAGCAGTGAGTGGGCATCCCTGTCGTGTTCCTGATCTCAGGGAAAAAGGTCTCAGTGTTTCCCCATTGAGGATGACATTAGCTGTGGGCTTTTCATAAATGGCTTTTATGATGTGTAAGTATGTTCCTTCTATCCCGAATTTCTCGAGGGTTTTTATTAAGAAAGGGTGCTGGATTTTGTCAAAGGCCTTTTCTGCATCGATTGACAGGATCATATGGGTCTTCTCTTTTTTTTTTATTCATGTGATGTATCACGTTGATTGATTTATGAATGTTGAACCAGCCCTGCATCCCAGGAATGAATCCCACTTGATCATGGTGAATAATTCTTTTTATATTCCATTGAATTCGATTTGCTAGTGTCGTATTGAGAATTTTTGCATCCATATTCATCAGGGATATTGGCCTGTAGTTCTCTTTTTTTACTGGGTCTCTGTCTGGTTTAGGAATCAAAGTAATACTGGCTTCATAGAATGAGTCTGGAAGTTTTCCTTCCCTTTCTATTTCTTGGACTAGCTTGAGAAGGATAGGTATTATCTCTGCTTTAAACGTCTGGTAGAACTCCCCTGGGAAGCCATCTGGACCTGGACTCTTATTTGTTGGGAGATTTTTGATAACTGATTCAATTTCTTCGCTGGTTATGGGTCTGTTCAAGCTTTCTCTTTCCTCCTGATTGAGTTTTGGAAGAGTGTGGGTGTTCAGGAATTTGTCCATTTCTTCCAGGTTGTCCAATTTGTTGGCATATAATTTTTCATAGTATTCCCTGATAATTGTTTGTATCTCTGAGGGATTGGTTGTAATAATTCCATTTTCATTCATGAGTTTATCTATTTGGGTCATCTCCCTTTTCTTTTTGAGAAGCCTGGCTAGAGGTTTGTCAATTTTGTTTATTTTTTCAAAAAACCAACTCTTGGTTTCGTTGATCTGCTCTACCATTTTTTTAGATTCTATATTGTTTATTTCTGCTCTGATCTTTATTATTTCTCTTCTTCTGCTGCGTTTAGGCTGCCTTTGCTGTTCTAATTCTAGTTCCTTCAGGTGTGCTGTTAGATTTTGTATTTGGGATTTTTCTTGTTTCTTAAGATAGGCCTGGATTGCGATGTATTTTCCTCTCAGGACTTCCTTTGCTGCATCCTAAAGCGTCTGGATTGTTGTATTTTCATTTTTGTTTGTTTCCATATATTTTTTAATTTCTTCTCTAATTGCCTGGTTGACACACTCATTCTTTAGTAGGGTGTTCTTTAACCTCCATGCTTTTGGAGGTTTTCCAGACTTTTTCCTGTGGTTGATTTCAAGCTTCATAGCATTGTGGTTTGAAAGTATGCATGGTATGATTTCAATTCTTGTAAACTTATGAAGGGCTGTGTTGTGACCCAGTATATGATCTATCTTGGATAACGTTCCATGTGCCCTCGAGAAGAAAGTATATTCTGTTGCTTTGGGATGCAGAGTTCTAAATATATCTGTCAAGTCCATCTGATCCAATGTCTCATTCAGGGCCCTTGTTTCTTTTTTTTTTTTAATTTTTTTTTTCAACGTTTATTTATTTTTGGGATAGAGAGAGACAGAGCATGAACGGGGGAGGGGCAGAGAGAGGGAGACACAGAATCGGAAACAGGCTCCAGGCTCTGAGCCATCAGCCCAGAGCCTGACGCGGGGCTCGAACTCACAGACCGCGAGATCGTGACCTGGCTGAAGTCGGACGCTTAACCGACTGCGCCACCCAGGCGCCCCGTGGGGCCCTTGTTTCTTTATTGACTGTGTGTCTAGATGATCTATCCATTTCTGTAAGAGGAGTGTTAAAGTCCCCTGCAATGACCACATTCTTATCAGTAAAGTTGCTTATGTTTGTGAGTAATTGTTTTATATATTTGGGGGCTCCAGTATTTGGTGCATAGACATTTATAATTGTTAGCTCTTCCTGGTGGATAGACCCTGTAATTATTATATAATGCCCTTCTTCATCTCTTGTTACAGCCTTTAATTTAAAGTCTAGTTTGTCATGGGGCACCTGGGTGGCGCAGTCGGTTAAGCGTCTGACTTCAGCCAGGTCACGATCTCGCGGTCCGGGAGTTTGAGCCCCGCACCAGGCTCTGGGCTGATGGCTCAGAGCCTGGAGCCTGTTTCTGATTCTGTGTCTCCCTCTCTCTCTGCCCCTCCCCCGTTCATGCTCTGTCTCTCTCTGTCCCAAAAATAAATAAATGTTGAAAAAAAATTAAAAAAAAAATAAAGTCTAGTTTGTCTGATATAAGTATGGCTACTCCAGCTTTCTTTTGGCTTCCAGTAGCATGATAAATAGTTCTCCATCCCCTCACTCTCAATCTAAAGGTGTCCTCAGGTCTAAAATGAGTCTCTTGTAGGCAGCAAATAGATGGGTCTTGTTTTTTTTATCCATTCTGATACCCTGTGTCTTTTGGTTGGCACATTTAATCCGTTTACATTCAGTGTTATTATAGAAAGATACGGGTTTAGAGTCATTGTGATGTCTGTATGTTTTATGCTTGTAGTGATGTCTCTGGTACTTTGTCTCACAGGGTCCCCCTTAGGATCTCTTGTAGGGCTGGTTTAGTGGTGACAAATTCCTTCAGTTTTGTTTGTTTCGGAAGACCTTTATCTCTCCTTCTATTCTAAATGACAGACTTGCTGGATAAAGGATTCTCGGCTGCATATTCTTTCTGTTTAGCACACTGAAGATCTCATGCCAGTCCTTTCTGGCCTGCCAAGTTTCAAAAGAGAGATCAGTCACGAGTCTTATAGGTCTCCCTTTATATGTGAGGGCACGTTTACCCCTTGCTGCTTTCAGAATTTTCTCTTTATCCTTGTATTTTGCCAGTTTCACTATGATTTGTCATGCAGAAGATCGATTCAAGTTACGTCTGAAGGGAGGTCTCTGTGCCTCTTGCACTTGAATGCCTTTTTCCTTCCCCAGTTCAGGGAAGTTCTCAGCTCTTATTTCTTCAAGTACCCCTTCAAACCTTTCCCTCTCTCTTCCTCCTCTGGGATACCAATTATGCGTATATTATTTCTCTTTGGTGTATCACTTAGTTCTCTAATTTTCCCCTCATACTCCTGGATTTTTTTATCTCTCTTTTTCTCAGCTTCCTCTTTTTCCATAACTTTATCTTCTAGTTCACCTAGTCTCTCCTCTGCCTCTTCAATCTGAGCCATCATCGTTTCCATTTTGTTTTTCATTTCGTGTAAAGCGTTTTTCAGCTCCTCCTGACTGTTCCTTAGTCCCTTGATCTCTGTAGCAAGAGATTCTCTGCTGTCCTGTATACTGTTTTCAAGCCCAGAGATTAATTTTATGACTATTATTCTAAATTCACTTTCTGTTATATTATTTAAATCCTTTTTGATCAGCTCATTACCTGTTGTTATTTCCTGGAGATTCTTCTGAGGGGAATTCTTCCGTTTGGTCATTTTGGATAGTCCCTGGTGTGGTGAGGACCTGCAGGGCACTTCCCCTGTGCTGTGGTGTATAACTGGAGTTGGTGGGCGGAGCCGCTGTCCGACCTGATGTCTGCCCCCAGTCCACCACTGGGGCCACAGTCAGACTGGTGTGTGCCTTCTCTTCCCCTCTTCTAGGGGAGGGATTCACTGTGGGATGGCGTGGCCCATCTGGGCTAATTCCACACTGCCAGGCTTGTGATGCTGGGGATCTGGCATATTAGCTGGCGTGGGTAGGCAAGGTGCACGGGGCAGGAGAGACAGGCTTAGCTCACTTCTCCTTAGGTGATCCACTTCAGGAGGGGCCCTGTGGCAGCAGTAGGGAGTCAGATCCGCTGCCGGAGGTTTGGCTCCGCAGAAGCACACAGTTGGGTGTTTGTGCGGAGCGAGCAAGTCCCTGGCAGGAACTGGTTCCCTTTGGGATTTTGGCTGGGGGATGGGCGAGGGAGATGGCGCTGGCCAGCGCCTTTGTTCCCCACCAAACTGAGCTCTGTCATCCCAGGGCTCAGCAGCTCTCCCTCCTTTTGTCCTCCAGCCTTCCCGCTTTCCAAGCAGAGCTGTTAACTTATGACCTCTCAGATGCTGAGTCACGCTTGCTGTTGGAACACACTCCTTCCAGCCCCTCCGCTTTTGCCAGCCAGACTCGGGGGCTCTGCTTGGCCAGCAGGCTGCCCCTCTGCCCCGGCTCCCTCCCGCCAGTCCGTGGAGCGTGCACCACCTCGCCGCCCTTCCTACCCTCTTCCGTGGGCCTCTTGTCTGCGCTTGGCTCCGGCGACTCCGTTCTGCTAATCCTCTGGCAGTTTTCTGGGTTATTTAGGCAGGTGTAGGTGGAATCTAAGTGATCAGCAGGATGCGCGGTGAGCCCAACATCCTCCTATGCCGCCATCTTCCCAAGACCTCGACCCATTTATTCTTTAGTAGGGTGTTCTTTAACCTCCATGCTTTTGGAGGTTTTCCAGACTTTTTCCCGTGGTTGATTTCAAGTTTCATTCCATTGTGGTCTGAAAGTGTGCATGGCATGATCTCAATTCTTTTATACTTATGAAGGGCTGTTTTGTGATGCAGTCAGTATGTGATCTATCTTGGATAATGTTCCATGTGCCCTCAAGAAGAAAGTATATTCTGTTGCTTTGGGATGCAGAGTTCTTAATATATCTGTCAAGTCCATCTGATCCAATGTATCATTCAGGGCCCTTGTTTATTTATTTATTCTCTGTCTAGATGATCTATCCATTACTGTAAGTGGAGTGTTAAAATCTCCTACAATTACCACCTTCTTGTCAATAAGGTTGCTTATATTTGTGATAATTTTATGTATTTTGGTGATCCTGAATTCTGTGCATAGATCTTTTTAATTGTTAACTCTTCCTGATAGATAGACCCTGTAATTATTACATAATGCCCTTCTTCATCTCCTGTTACAGTCTTCAATTTAAATCCTAGTTTGTCTGATATCAGTATGGCTACTCCAGCTTTCTTTGAGTTCCAGTAGCATGATAGATAGTTCTCCATCCCCTCACTTTCAATCTGAAGGTGTCCTCAGGTCTAAAATGAGTCTCTTTTAGACAGCAAATAGATGGGTCTTGTTTTGTTTTGTTTTGTTTTCCATTCTGATACACCATGTCTTTTGGTTGGAGCACTTAGTCCATTTACATTCAGTGTTATTATAGAAAGATATTGGTTTAGAGTCATTGTGTTATCTGTAGGCTTCGTGCTTGTAGTGGTGTCTCTGGTACTTTCTGGTCCTTGCAACATTTCACTCACAGAATCCCCCTTAGGATATCTTGTAGGGCTGGTTTAGTGGTGATGAATTCCTTCTGTTTTTGTTTGGGAAAACATTTATCTCTCCTTCTATTGTGAATGACAGACTTGCTGGGTAAAGTATTCTCAGCTGCATATTTTTCCTTTTCATCACATTTAAGATTTCCTGCCATTCCTGTCTGGTCTACCAAGTTTTAGTAGATACCTTTATGTGACTACCTTTGCCAGGTCAAGGAAGGTCTTTTGGAGGTTTTCCAGACTTATTATTTCAAGCCCAGTGATTAATTTTATGATTATTATTCTAAATTCTTGTTCCATTATATTGCTTAAATAGTGTTTGATCAAGTCGTTAGCTGTCACTACTTCCTGGAATTTCTTTTGAGGAGAACTCTTCCATTTCATCATTTTGGCTAGTTTTCTGTCTCTAATGTATTTTAAAATCTTGTTGTGTGCTCTCTACCTGTGAGCACTGCTATATTAAAGGAGGGTCACACACTATGCAGGGCTTGGCCCTTAAGGAGGTGCTTTTTCTAGGATTGTTACTTGCTCTCTGTTTTTGAGATTTTTGTTGTTTTATTACCCTACTCATAGTAATATTTTGGACCCTCCACCAGATGTGCTTTCATTTGTTCCTTGGGTAGCCCTATAAGGGAAAACAGATAGACAAACAGGAGACAAAAACACACAAACACACAAACAAATAACACAAACAAAGAAAAATCCCTAAAGTCTAAACACACACACACACACACACACACACACACACACACCGACTGCAAGTAAAGAAGAGGGTAGAGGTGGGGTTAATGAAAGAACACATACAGAGAGAGAAATGACAGGGGTGGGGGCAGAAAAAATAAACATTGATTAGGCAGAGAGACCAAAAGGCTTAATCCAGAGAGAGAAAAAGGAAACTAAATGAGGTGGGGGAAATGAATCGAAGATAAAGTTACCCAGACAGAGAAACTATATGGCTTGGTTATTTCAGAGAGAGAGAAAGGAGTTAAAGAAGGAGGTGTAGAACATGTATCAAGACAACAGATTAAATATGTCTGTTTAGACAGACCAATAACCAGAATAACCAGTCTAGGGTAGGGAAGAGATAAGGAGGAGAAATGGAGGAGGGGGAGAATATATCTATATATCCAGAATTGACCTAGAGTTAATCCAGGCATTGCTGAATTGCTTGTCAGGAATGGCTGTCCACAGGGTCTGTGCTGCTCTGGTAGATACGCAGTTTCCCAGTGCAAAGGGGCCTGATTTGATGATTTGGTGTAAACTGGGCCCACCTCCACTATGGGCCTGGGGAGTGATCCCTGAGACCCCACCTTGGTGGTTTGGGGGGGGGGTGGTGATTCCTGTCTCTTCTCCACAGAGCCAGACCTGGTGGACTCAGTTTGAGCCATCCTCACTGTGCCACAGCCGCAGATGGGGAGGTCCTTTTCACTCCACCAACTTCCCTGACCCTGTCCTTGGCTAGAATTCAAAGTCCCGCTCCATGTGCTCTGGCACTGGGGAAGTGCCTCTCAGTGCTGTGATATGTGGTCCTGGCTGGCTTTGTCTGTGCCACCACACTTCAGAAAGGACCACCTTATCCTACTGCAGACTGAGCCACTGCCCTCACCATGAGCCCCTGCCTCAAGTCCCGCAGCAACCCCCTGGGGTGGAGGATGCAGACAGGCTTTGTCTTTTCCCACAGCACTCCAGGGAAATGGTAGCCTTTTCCTCCTGCAGACTGTGCCCTCAGTGCAGCCACTGTGCCTGGGATGATGGATGCAGGCAGGTTCTGTACTATTGCACAGAGATCTCCATGGAGGGAACCACTTTCTCCAGCGGCAGACTGAGCCCCTACACCCACACCCAGGTCTGGCTCCCCTCCTCCCCAGGTCCAAGAACAGTGAGCTGGCTCCAGTCCAAAGAAAGCCTCACAGTTAAAGATCAGATCCCTCTCAGTCTTAGTCTGAGGTCTTTCTCCTGTCCAGTTAGGGTCCTGCACTTCCCTAGCCACTCTTTCTCTTTCCCTTGTCTCTCCACAGAAGGGGGTCACTACCCTCTGTGCCCATGCAGCCTTTTTTTTTTTTTTTATCTTCCCCAGTTTGCAGTTACCCACCTATCTTTTTTCCAGCTTTCCCATTTTCTTCCTAGTAGATTCAGTCTCTGCCTCCCAGGCTCTGGTGTTCAAACTCTTTTGGCTTCTACACTTCTTTTTTTTTTTATTTAAAAAAAATTTTTTTTTTCAACGTTTATTTATTTTTGGGACAGAGAGAGACAGAGCATGAACGGGAGAGGGGCAGAGAGAGAGGGAGACACAGAATCGGAAACAGACTCCAGGCTCTGAGCCATCAGCCCAGAGCCCGACGCGGGGCTCGAACTCACGGACCGCGAGATCGTGACCTGGCTGAAGTCGGACGCTTAACCGACTGCGCCACCCAGGCGCCCCTACACTTCTTTATTTAAGAGAAGCCGGAAGTATGGATTCCCCCTACTTCTCCAACATGTTGGCCCCTCCTCAGAATACTCAGTATCTTATGCAACAAAAGACCTGATAAGAACAAAACACAAAATCTTTGTTATAGACAGATTAGATTAAAAGTAAAGAAAAACCTTTATTTAAAATTTCTTGATAATAGTAGACCAATAATCTAAGAAATCTTTATTATTTTAACAAAGAGAAAACCAAATTCTAATTTTGCATCAGTTTACTTTTGATAATAAAACACTCTATTTTTTTTTTCCTTTTTAACCCACGTAAAATCATTCCAATATTACTGCACACAAAATTCTTTCTCAGGAGTGCATGGGTGGCTTGGTCAGTTGGGCGTCTGACTTTGGCTCAGGTCATGATATCACTGCTCATGAGTTCGAGACCCACATTGGGCTTTGTCTGGCAGGTCAGAGCCTGGAGCCTGCTTTGGATTCTGTGTCTCCTTTTCTCTCTGCTCCTCCCCCATTCATGCTCTCTCTCAAAAATAAATAAATGTTAAAAAAATAAAAAAAATTCTTTCTCAGTATTGCCTTTCCATAAAATTTCTGCAACTTTATACTTTAATTTAATTTTTATTTCAAAATTTGAATCATTAATCAGGTACACAGTCACATGTCTAAAATTTTTGGTGACATTTTTGATCTTCTGGAAGTTGTGGACCAGATTTTGGGCAAGGAAACTTTTACAGCAATTTGTATTTTAAAGACAGCCACATTCACTGGTGCTGGGGCAAGGTTAAGTGTGAAGCCTGGTGCCAGATGTGTGTTGTGATTTTCCATAATCCCTCAAACGCTGCTGCTACACTGTCTTGCAAATTTTTTCTGGGATGGGCTGGCACCTGGCTGCAGTCTCAGGGGCACTGGCAGCAGCAAGGTCCAGCGGGCATTCCTGGGTGCAGTTGATATTCAGCCATTGCTCATTTGGCCATTGCTCAGTGAGACCCTCCCACAGGTGGGTGGAGCGGATCAAAGCCACAGTCCTTCAGAAGTAAGGGGCCAGGGAAAACAGCAGCATCTGAGACCAAACTCAGAAGAGAGGTACTGCCTGAGGCCTGGTCAGGGAGAGTGGAAAAGCAGGGAGCGGAGGAGAGCTGAAGACAGAGGACAGGTGTGCAATTGCTGATCTGGAAGAACAGACTGGGTAGCTGGGTGGCACCATTTTCACCTCTGCTGCGCATGTGCATATGCATACCCACCTACAAGCACCACAACAATCCACCCCAGTAGGTTAGCAGCGCCATCTAGTGGAGAGTGGAGCTGTTACACTGAGCCCTGCCCAACTGGGCCAACTTCGTTCATCAAGAGCACAAGCCTCACTGCCGGCTTAATTTATGGACTATAAAGAGCTACATTGACTTCTAGAGGAAAATGAAGCAATTTCAGCCCTACTTCAATCTGTTAGCACGTTCATCTATTCAATTTTCTTTCTTTTTTTTCTTTTTTTCTTTTCTTTTTCCCTTTTACAATTCTTTTCTTTTTCTTGAATACAGAAAGAGAAAAATTCATTTTTATCTCCAATTTTTATTAAAAACATCTTTCTTTAATTTTTATTACTATATTTTTTACTTTTGTGTAATTTTTTTCAAATTCTACTTTACTTCCATCATTTCATTTTAGTCTACTTCAGTGTATTCACCTTTTCAAATTTTCAAACAATTTCCTTTTTTTCTTTCTTTTCCTTTTTTCTTTTCATTTTTTTCTTTATCTTGAATGCAAAAGAGAAAAACTTCATTTTTACTTTCAATTTCTATTAAAAATATTTTTATTTAATTTTTATTACTATATTTTTTGCTTTTATGTAAATTTTTTTCAAATTCTAATTTACTTCCATCATTTTATTTTGGTCTACTACAGTGCATTCACTTTTTCAAATTTTCAAATGATTTTTTCCTCTTTTTTATCTTTTTCATTTTTTTCTTTTTTCTTAAATACAGAAAAAAATTCATATTTATTTTAAATTTTTATTAAAATATTTTTCTTAATTTTTCTACTATATTCTTTACTTTTGTGTATATTTTTTCAAATTCTATTTTACCCCCATCATCTAATTTTAGTCTACTTCCGTGTATTCATTTTTTCAAATTCTCAAACGATTTCCTTTTTTTTTCTTCCACCCCCCCTTTTTTTTTCTCCAATCTGTAAAACCACTTTCAACACCCAGACCAAACACACTTAGGATCTAGCATCATCTATTCGATTTGTGTGTGTGTGTGTTTAATTTTTAATTTTAACATTTTTTTATTTTAATTTTTTAATTCAATTTTTCTACCTCATTAATTCCTTTTCTCCCTTCCAAATGACAAAATGAAGGAATTCACCCCAAAAGAAAGAGCACGAAGAAACAACAGCCAGGGATTTAACGAACACAGATACAAGCAAGATGCCTGAACCAGAATTTAGAATCACGATAATAAGAATACTAGCTGGAATCGAAAATAGATTAGAATCCCTTTCTGCAGAAATAAAAGAAGTAAAAATAGCCAGAATGAAATTAAAAATGTTGTAACTGAGCTGTAATCACAGATGGATGCAGTGGCAGCAAGGATGGATGAGGTAGAACAGAGAATCAGCGATATAGAGGACAAACTTATAGAGAATAACGAAGAAAAAAAGAAGAGGGAGATTAAGGCAAAAAAGCACGATTTAAGAATTAGAGAAATCAGTGACTCATACAGGGTAATATTACTTTCAGGTGTACAATTTAGTGATTCAACAATAACATACAATGCCCTGTGCTGATGACAAGTGTCCTCCTTAATCCCCATCACCTATTTAAAACATGTTCCCACCAACCTCCCCTCTGATAATCATCAGTTTGTTCTCTATAGTTAAAAGTCTTTTTCTTGGTTTCCCTTTTTTTTCACCCAACGTTCATCTGTTCTGTTTCTGAAATTCCACATATGAGAAAAATCATATGGTATTTATCTTTTGCTGACTATTTCACTTAACATATTATTCTGTAGCTCCATCCACATAATTGAAAATGCCAAGATTTCATTTTTATGTCTGATTTATATATAGATATAGTTATAGATAGATAGATATAGATATGGATATAGATATGGATATAGATAGATACAGATATAGATGATATAGATATAGATATAGATATAGATGATATAGATATAGATGTAGATGTAGATATAGATATAGATGATATAGATACAGATATAGATATAGATGTCACCTTTTCTATATCCACTCATTTGGTCTCTTCCTAAAATTCGGCTGTTGTTGATAATGCTGCTATAAACATTGGGATGCATGTATCCCTTCAAATTGGTGTTTTTATATCCTTTGAGTAAATAACTAGTAGTTCAACTGCTAGATCATAGCTTCACTGTGTGCAGAAGCTTTTTTCCCATAAAGTTTACTTATTTATTTTGAGAAAGAGAAGTCACACACAAGCAGGTTGAGGGGAAGAGAGACAGGTAGAGAGAAAGTCCCAAGTAGGCTCTACGCTGTCAGCAAAAGCCTGAAATAGGGCTGGATCTCATGAACTATGAGATCATGACCTGAGCCAAAATCATAAGCCAGATGCTCAACTGACTGAGTCACCCACACACCCTTATGCAATTTTTTTTTATCTTGATGAGATCCCAGTTCATTTTTATATTTCCCTTCCCTCCACAGATATGTCTAGTAAATTGTTGTGGTCAAGATCAAAGATATTTTCAATGAAGTACTACTCTGCGATCAAAGAATGGAATCTTGTCATTTGTGACAATGTGGCTGGAACTTTGTGAAATAAAGTGAAATAAGTCAGTCAGAGAAAGACAAATATATGATTTCACTCATATGTGGAATTTAAGAAACACAACAGGTGAACATAAGGGAAAGGAAGGAAAAATAAGATAAAGGCAGAGAGAGAGGCAAACTAGAAGAGACTCTTACATACAGAGAACAAAATTTGCTGGAGAGGTTAAGGATGGGCTAAGTGGTGATGGGCATAAAGGAGGGCACTTGTTGGGATGAGCACTGGGGGTTATATGTAAGTGATTAATTACTGGGTTGTACTCCAGAAACCAATACTACAGTGTGTTTTAACTGACTTGATTTTAAATAAATAAATTTAAAAGAGAGAAAGAAAAAGAAGCAATAAAAAATCCCAAATAATCAACCTAACCTTGTGGATCAGGATAAAAAAAAAAAAAAAAGAAAAAAAGGAAAAAAAAGAAAACCCAAATCTGGTAGAAGGAAGGAAATAACAAAAATGAGACCAGAAATAAAATAGAAACTAAAAACAAAACAAAACACGATAGAACAAATCAATGAAACCAGGAGCTTGTTTTTTAATAACATTAACAAATGTATTAACTTTAGCCAGACTCATAAAAATAGAAGATATAATTGAAGTAAATAAAATCAGAAATGAAACAAAAAAAATAACAACCGACACCACAAAAATACAAATAATTATAAGAATACTATGAAAAATTATGTATAACATATTTGACAACATAGAAGAATTTGATAAATTTCTATAAGCATATAACCTACCAACCTGAAGCAAGAATAAATAGAAAATTTGAACAAACCAATTACCAACAATGAAATTGAATCAGTATTCAAAGAATTCCT
The DNA here is from genome assembly GCF_022079265.1 of Lynx rufus. NCBI lineage: Eukaryota > Metazoa > Chordata > Mammalia > Carnivora > Felidae > Lynx > Lynx rufus. Next base: position 5,039,432 of record NW_025814836.1, on the reverse strand, counting down.
CACAAATTAAAGTCCATGACTGTGAGGATTAAGAGGCAAATTCTATCAAACATTTAAAGAAAGGTTTATACCTATTCTTCTCAAGGTATTCCAAAAATAGGACAGGAAAGAAATATTCCAAATTCATTGTATGAAACCAGCATTACCATGATACCAAAGCCAGATAAAAACGCTACAATAAAGGAGAACAACAGGCCTATAAGTCTGATAAACATAGATGCAAAAATTCACATCAAAATATTAGCAAAACCAATCCAAAAATACATTAAAATAATCATTCACCATGATCTAGTAGGACTTATTCCTGGACACAATAGTGGTCCAATATTTGCAAACTAATAACTGTGATACATCACATCAATAAAAGAAATTACAAAAAAAAATATTATCTTTTCAATAGAAGCCAAAAAAAAGCATTTGACAAAGTACAAAATGTATTAATGATGAAAACTTTCAACAATGTAAGTTTAGAGGAAACATACCTCAACATAATCTAAATATATAAAACTTACAGTGAACTTTATACTCAATGATGAAAAACTGAAAGTTTTCCCATAAGACAAAGATCTCTACTCTCAACACTTTTATTCAACATAGTATTGGAAGTCCTAGCCACAGCTCTCAGACAAGAAAAAGAAATAAAAAGCATTCAAATTGATAAGAAGTAAAATCTTCACTATTTGCAGATGAAATGATACCATATAGAGTGAACACTGAAGACTCTAAAAGAGTCTTGAATTTATATAAGAACTTAGTAGGGCCACAGGATACATAGTCAATATACAGAAATTTGTTACATTTCTATACACTAACAATAAAGCAGAAGAAAGAGAATTTAGAAAACAAGCCCATTTACAATTGCACCAAAATAATAAAATATCTAGGAATAATCTTAACCAAAGAAGTGAAAGACCTGTACTCTGAAAACTATAAAACACTGATGAAAGAAACTGAAGACAACACAAGCAAATGGAAAGATATTCCATTCTCATTTCCTGGAAGAACATATATTAAGATGTCCATACAACTCAAAGCAGTCTATAAATTTAATGCAATCCCCATCACAATACCAATAGCTTTTTCCACAGAGCTAGAGCAAATAATATTAAAATTTGCATAGAACCACAGAAGACTCTAAAGAGCCAAGGTAATGTTGAAAAGAACAATGAAAGTATCACAGTCTCAGATATCAAGGTATAATACAAACCTTAGTAAGCAAAACACTATGGTACTGGCAGAAAAAAACACATAGACCAACAGGACAGAATACAGTTTTCAATAATAAGCCCATGATTATGTCATCAGTTATTCTTCAACAAAGTAGGCAAGGATATACAATGGGAAAAAAGACAGTTTAAAAAAACTGGTGTTCAGCGGCCCCTGGGTGGCTCAGTCGGTTAAGCATCCGACTTCAGCTCAGGTCATGATCTCACAGTTTGTGACCTCGAGCCCCGCGATGGGCTCTTTGCTGACAGCTCGTTGCCTGGAGCCTGCTTCCAGTTCTGTCTCTCCCTCGCTTGTAGTCTGCCTCTCTCAAAAATAAATAAACGTTAAAAAAATCTTTAAAAAAAAAAAACGTGTTCAGAAACTGGACAGCTATATGCAAAAAAATTAAAGTTGACCACTTCCTGTCAGCATGCATAATAATAAACTCAAAATTGATTAAAGACCTAAATATGAAACCCCAAACCATAAAAATCCTGAAAGAGAGCATTCGCAGTCATTTTTCTGACATCTGCCATAGCAACATTTTTCTAGATATGTCTCAAGGAGGCAAGGGAAATAAAATAAAAATAAACTATTGGGATTACATCCAAATAAAAAGCTTCTACACATCAAAGGAAACCATTAACAAAATTTAATGACAATTTACTGAATGAGAGAAGATATTTGCAAATGACATATCAGATAAAGGGTTAGTATCCAAAATATATAAAGAATTTAACACAATTGAACACCAAAAAAAAAAAAAGTTTTAAAAATGGACGGACAACAGGAACAGACATTTCTGCAAAGAAAGCATACAAATGGCCAACAGAAACATGAAAAGATGTTTAGTATCACTTATCATCAGGGAAATGCTAATCGACGCCACAATGAGATATCTCCTCACACCTGTTAAAATGACTAAAATCGAAAACACAAGCAACAAGAGATGTTAACAAGGACACGGAGAAAAAGTAACTGTTTTTCTTTTTTGGTAGCAAAGAAAACTATTGCAGCCACTGTGGAAACCAGTATGGATATTCTTCAAAAAATTAAAAATAGAGTTACCATATTATGCAGTAATTTAACTATTGGGTATTTATCCAACAAATACAAAAACACTAATTTGAAAGATAGACGCACTCCTGTGCTTATTGCAGCATTATTTACAATAGACAAATGATGGAAACAGCCCAAATGTCCATCAATAGATGAATGTATAAAGATAAGATAGATATACACAATGGAATATTACTTAGCCATAAAAAGTAAAATATTGCCATTTACAATAAGACGGCTAGATATGCAGGGTAGAGTGCTAAGTGAAATTAGTGAGTCAAAGTAAGGCAAATACCACATCATTTCACTCATATGTGGAATTTAAGAAACAAAACAAATGAACAACAACAAAAAGAGATAAACCAAAAAACAGACTCTTAACTTTAGAGGATAAACAGATGGTTACTAGAGGGGAGGTGGTTAAGGGGATGAGTAAAATAGGTGAAGGTGATTAGGAGTAACTTATATGATGAACAATGTGTAATGTATAGAATTGTTGAATCACTAATATGCAACCTGAAACTAAGGTAAAACCAGGTGTTAACTGTACTGGAATTGAAATTAAAAAACAAATCATTGCCAAGACCTATGTCAAGAAGCTTATCATTTATGTTTTATTCTAGTCATTTTATGTTTTGGGGTTTACATTCAACTGTTTGAGTTATATTTTGTGTACAGTATAAAACAGTGAAGTTTCATTCTTTTGCCTGTGGCTGTCCAGTTTTACATCTATAGTGGGTTTGTTTCATTTGTTTGTTTTTAATTTAATTTTTTTGTTTGTTTTTGACAATAGTCATTCTAGCAGGAGGGAGATGATCTCTCATTAAGGTTATGATTTGCGTTTCTCTGATGATTTATAATGTGTAAGTCCTTTACATGTACCTATTGATCATTTGTATATCTTGGGAAAATGTGTATCCAGTTCTTCTGTCCATTTTTAAATCAGGTTGGTTATTTTTGCTATTGACTTGTGTGTATTACACATAAAGGGCTGGATATTAGCCCAATTTCAGGTATATGACTTGCAAATAATTTCTCTGATTACTTATGTTTATTAATGGTTTTTGTTTTTGTTTTTTTGCTGTGCAGTTGCTTGGTTATTTTTGCTTTGTTACCTTTATTTTTGGTGTCAACAGATAAAAATTATTGTCAAGACTAATGTTGTGGACCTTACTCATACATTGACTTCTAGAAATTTTATGGTTTCATGCCTTACATTTAAATCAAGTCAGTTAAAAAAATTATAAATGACATTTTAAATAGTTAAGGTTTATGACATCTTTATTTGTTTTATAATGTTTTATATAATTATATTTGATAGTGTGCCTTTAAAAATTATTTCGCAAACTGGTTTTAGTAATTTGCAATTTTAAAGCTATACAAGTTACAATAAAATGATTTGATTATCAAGATCATTTCAAAAGAAGGTAAAATATAGAAATATTAACTACTGAATATAAGTTTATTTACTTTTGGCATCTAATTTTAATGGTATGGAAAAATTAAACATATTAGAGTCTGTTTTAAATGAGACATTATACTATTAAAAAGGCATATGCCTCCAGAAAATTATGAAATAATGCATTCATAAATTTGCTATGAAATGATATTCTGTGCCATACAGTTAACAATTACTTACATCTTGGTATTTTTTGTAAAATAAATGAGGTCAAAATTCTAATTAGTAAAGGTAAACAAAACTACTAGGTCTAATCAGGACGTAGGAGAAAACCTCTGACATGGGGAAAATATAATATCTTTTTGATAAGGAAAAGTATGCCATATGTGTTTTTCTAAAGGGAAAATAGTAATTTTGTTCTAAAGTATAATTAAGGATTCTTTAGGAATGAGAAAGAAGGTAAGAATAAGACAAAAACTGAATGGATATAGTTTTTAAGCTGTATAAGGGTTGTGGGGAAGGTACTGTTTGAAACAAATCTTACAGGTGTGCTGGTAAGATTGGGATAAATTCATGAGTTCTTACAGTTAGCTTTAGAGTTAATAGCATAATGACACAAAATTAGAATTAGGCTGTCTCTTTCTGCTACAAAAAATAAATAAATAAATAAATAAATGAAATTATTTCTTGGATTATTGGTCCACTCTTAATAAGAATTTCTTTTAAGTTTTACTTTTCTTTTCAAGTATTTTGCAGAGGCCAGATTTTGTGTTTCCAAATTATTATCTCTGTTTCATGCTCTCTTTATCAAGTTATTGATTACTTAAGAAAGCCAAGTCTTCTCAATAATAAAGGAAAATATTTTTACAACTATATAAATTCCTTATTCGCTTTTGAAATCTTTCAATTGTCATTTTATTTAAATGGATAACTATGGATCATTTTACAGTTACATGTGAGGCTATTTAATCAAGTATTGAAACTTTTGGCATTGTAAACAGCTTCCCCAAATAAAATTCAAAGTCGAGTCTTTGGGACCTCATACTAACTTTGGAACTTGCCAGAGAATCCATGGATAAACAGAGGATTTGTCTCTCACTTGATAAAAAGGAAATATTAAACTAATTATATTTACTTGGTATGTTAAATTACATAAGAAGTGCTGACAAGAAGAGATAGCATTTTTTTTAGGTTATATGTGTGTGGGTATATGTTACTAATACAGATAATACAGAAATTGTATGATTTTCACACAAATTTGTCAATACCTTCATTGGACAGTTATGTTCATATGCTGTATACCACAAAAGGAATTACTTTTTCTTGTCAAAAAACTCCTACCTTATCATTAACCATGGCCTTCATAAATCATTTGTCATTAACAAACAATTATTGTTTTGCTTTTTTTTCTATTCAAACACATACAGGCAATAATGCTACATAATGGTAACAACATGGATAACTTTGAAATGGTTCCTCTAGACTGTGTCATAATTTTCAGAAGTAACAAGCTTATATATTCATAAAAGTTCTAACCTAACACAGATTAGAACTAAATTAATACAGAGATGAACTAAACATTAGGCCCATTATAATTTTATAAATTTTATTTTAAATGGATGCTTTTAAATTATTGTTTTCTTTTTATGGTAGAAGGGATAATTTTTCACCTAGATGCATGTAACTTACAACATTTTGCTAAAATATGCTTTTGTGAACAAAGATTAATTTTTTTTCTCCCTAACTGATCTCTCCAGAATTCAAAATCTCTTAGTGAGTATTCTTGTTTTATGGCGATATAACTATATGCATAAGTCCAAAAAGAATTTGGTTTCCATGTGATACAACACATATGGAAACATTGATTACGTAACAGGGTTTTGATTATAATGTCATATTTGAGAGTGACATGCATGGAATTAAATAGTATCACATAGCTTAAAAGAACTAAGGTTTACTTTAATGAGCCAATGGTATTACTTCAATGAGCCATTTTCCGCCCTTGGAAAAACCAGCCTATATGTGCCTTGTGTCTTCCTGCTTTACAAGTAAGCAAAGAACGTCACTTACTGGCAGGCATAGGGATCTAGGTACACATTCAGAATCCCTAGAAGAGGGAAATTCACCCAATCTATAGTTATTATAGAGAAAATTATATAGGTGTCAGAACTTTGCTTGACTTCCTAGCCTCAAGAGGCTTTGACCAATCTGAGATTTCTTTTGAAAAGTTCCAGTAAAGCAAACCAGAAAGACCTATGTGGCCAATCTCTTTTTTGTTGTTGTTGTTGTTGTACATATGTAAATAATTAGACCATATTTAATTAGAACACACTTGTTATACAACAAAAATTAGTCTTACTTTTATTTTTGATTGAAAGGTAGTCACTGCAGACAGAATAATTATGTTTAAGTGGAAAACTATAATGCATGTTTTGGAATCCACCTTGCACGGTTTTTTGTTTGTTTGTTTGTTTTTTACAGTCCAGGTCAAGTCTGAATTTTTCTATTGTCCAGATATGGATTTTTTTATGTTTATTTTTCTTACATTTTTGAGAGAGAAAGAGAGAGCAAAAGCAGGGGAGGGGACAAGAGAAAGGGAGATACAGAATTGGAAGCAGGCTCCAGGCTCTGAGCTGTCAGCACAGATCCTGAGACAGGACTTGAACCCACAAACTGTGAGATCATCACCTGAGCCAAAGTCAGACACTTAACAAACTGAGCCACTCAAGGACCCCCAGATATGTATTTTTTTACAGTAGTCAAAATCAGTCACTCTAGCCAACACCCAAACTCCCCTTTTTGAAATTCAAATGTATGGGGAGCCCAGTGTGGCCAGATGGCTGTCTTAACTTTCATTCAAGGAATTAATTGTTTTTACTTCAGGTGGAAACATTCCTTTCTTTGGAATAAAGACCTCTACATCAGTAGGGCACAAAGTTGAGGGAACAGGAAGCAAACAGTGCCACTTCCATTTGAAAACTTTGATTCCTGACCCATTAATCCTGAATATAAAACAAACAGCACCATATATTGGATGCTGATTTGGTCCACATAAAGTCCACTGTAGAGCCTTGCTATAGTCCTGCACCATATACCCACTTAACTTGCTAGGCAATTGAGTTTTTTTAAGACTATTTTGCCATTTTATCAAGCATCCTCTTCAAAATGGTGAAGAATATGAGGAACATGACCATGGAATTCCATGTGTGTAGGCCCATTGCTGTACTTCTTTGACTGAAATAAGTTCTTTTATATGAAACAATTCTGAATAAAGGCATTCTGTATGTACACAGATAGTTGATATGGTTGAACTATTGCATGTAGGCAAGGTAGGTCCATATCCAGAGGAAGTGTGCATTCCAGTAATGTGAAAGTCTTACCCTTCTAAGATGGAAGCAGTTCAGTGTAACCAACCTGCCACCTTGTAGCTAGCTGAACACCCCAGGGTTCAACTTAGTGTTGCTTCCTGATGTTGGTGGATCAGACACTCAGCCCTGGTAAGTGGAAGTCAGCATGGTTGAGCCCATTTATAACCTCCCTCCCTGCCACCATGGCCATTTTATTGTAAACCCATTAGGTGGACAGACAGTTATGGTTGGGGAAAAATCCTGGCTAGTATCCCAATGATGGGTCATACTGTCAATTTAATTATCTAAATCTTCCTTTACTGAGGTCATCCTGTGATGACCATTTATATGGATGCAAATATTTTCAAATTATTCAGCCCATTTACACATGTCTATCAACATAATTTTCCCCAAAATTTCATTGTCACCAATTTTACAATCATTTTCAAGTTTCCGACTTTAAGCAGTACCATTGACCACAGCTCATGAATCCATATGTCATTCCACATTTGATGAAGCAAAAAGAATGATCAAGTGCACTGCCTGACTTTCTACCACTAGAAGTATTTCCCTTCATCATTGTCCTTCAAATTGTCCCAGAGATGGGTTTCAGTCCTGTAGCTCTCCACTTTCGGGTGGTGTCTGCACAACCATCTGTAAATTAGCCCCACATCATGTCTTCCCTCTGCCAACTGATTATAGGCAAATCCCCATTATGTGGTAAGTGTAAGCTGGAAGAGAGAAGGAAGTGTAGGGATATTAAAGGCTGTGGGAATTTGGAACACTTCATGTAACTACTTGTGCCTTCATGGCCATCTCTGGCATAATCACATCTATACCATTATCTTTTCATGATGCAGTTTTTCAGTGCACTCACAACTTTATGACTAGGTCAATCATATAACACACATTTAATGACAATCAACTTCTATTGCACGGTAACTTGGGTAGCCTATAATCAACCAATTAGTCTCTGGTAGGCCCAGTGACAGTCCACAAGGTTTACAGATGATCCAGACACAGTTCCTATCTGTCAGTGACACTTTGCAACCACTGGGTCTCCTGCAATACATAACCAAAGTGCAAGAACAGCTTTACACCAAACTGGACCTATTGCGGGGCCTCCAACCCAGTCAAACTAGAAGCTTTTTAAGTCACCTTATTAATAACTATTTTCTACTGCAAATGCAGTATTCCTTTTGTCTCAGCAAACACGTAATTAATCTTGGTTCTTTTGCTGGTTGGGTGGTCCAAATTTTTATTTCTGAAGTATCTAGGACATTATTAGTGTTTCTTGGATTGGATTGCTGTAGTTTTCCATTTACCTTAATTAAAGGGAATGAAAACAAGAGAAATCTTAAGGAATTTCTACTCCAGACCTACACATCTTTTCCTTTATTATTCTAGAGTAGTTCTGTTTTACTTTTGTAGTGATAGTAATTTTTGCTTTACTCAATTTTAGGCTACTCAACCTTCCCCTAGGCTCATCTGTGCACTTTATTATAAAATCCTCATCAGGAGCCTGGCTGACTCAGTCATTAAGTGTCCAACTCTTGATTTCATCTCAGTTTCATCTCATATAAAGCTCTGCATTGGGCTTGATGCTGACAACACAGAGCCTGCTTGGGATTTTTTTTTTCTCTTTTTCTATCCCTCCCTCACTTGCTGTCTCTCTCAAAATAAATTTTTAAAAATCCTTAGCAATAACTATGCTATATCAGTGTAGCAAGAGTCCCTTATCTTCTGTATCTTATCATCCTCAATATATAATCATATTTCTCATATAATCATGTTTCTCATACACTAGGTGATGTCTGGTAAGTGTGGTTTGTCTTCGGTAAGACAAACAGGTAGCTCAATTTAGCCAAAATATCCTTAAACTCCATGTTACCTCCTAGTAATTTTCTATCCACTCACCCTCACCAGGCTCCTTAACTATAAAATTCAATTTGCCCATTGGAATTTACCTTTTTATATATGAAATACATTTTATTATATTTAAATAGTCCTGAATACTCTATTTTTTTCTGTTTTAACTACTAGTCATCTCTGGTTTATCTTTAAAGTTATAGAAAAGATCAAATTCAACATCAGAACTCCAGATACTCACCCAAGATCCCAAATCTGCATCTTTGAAGACCTTGCTTTCACTCCTAATTGATTGAAGATTCTTTGTTGAGTCCACTTCTTAAACTGTTGCTCTAAACAAATGTTTCTTAAATCTGGTAGTAATATACTGTGATTCCTAAGATGTTGTTTATATTCTAGAAGATAGGATAGATTACCAGAGAGAGGCTAAGTTAATGTGCTAGGTTAATCAGTTTGTAAGAGACTTGATTAAAGTCCAGGTAAACTCTAACTGATATATCCAAAGCAAGCACCTGTGTATAAAAAGCTGGGATAGAGTGTCAGGCAAATAGAAGCTAGGTTAGAATCCCAAGTTACTCTATAATTATAAAGGTACCATCAGTTAAGAACATGAGAGGTTTTCAGTAGACTGAAAACCCTTGTTGACCATATAGCTTACCAACTCATGCTTCTCCCATTCTTGTTAACACAACTTTACTAAAAATAACTTAGGACATCAAAGACATCTTGGGAGATTAAAAATATTTGTGCTAACCCCTCCTTTTCCATCAAAGCTGACCCTACTTCCTCCTATTACTTATTTAGATCTTTCCTCCTGTTTCCTTGAAACCTTTGATATGTTCCCCTCCAAACTCTTAACTCTTCTATCCCTTGACCCATTCATTGTGCCATATTTTTTCTTTCCTACTTCAGCCCCTCATATCCCGCCAGTCAGTTGAAGCTTATCCCCCTTACCATTATTTGAGGACTGTCAAAGGATTAAAGAAAAACACATCCTAAAGGTAAACACATCAGGATGAAAAAAGCAGAAGCTATTTATAAAAAAAATGTACAAACACTTTGAGATACAGCAAAGGCAGTCCTAATAACTAAGTACATTACAATCCAGGTAAATCTCAAGAAGCAAGAAACATACCAAAGACAACTTGACCTTACACTTAAAGAGCTAGAAAAGAAGCAGAAAATAAATCCTAAAGCCAGCAGTGGAAGGGGAACAATAAAGATTAGAGCAGAAGTAAATGATACAGAAACAAACATTAAAAAAAGTAGAATAGATCAATGAAATTAAATGCTTAAAAAGAAGAGAAAGGACCCAAATAGATAAAATAAGGAATAAGAGAAGATATCACAACCAACACTACAGAAAAACAAACAATAAGAAGAGAATACTATGAATAAGTATATGTCAATCAACTGGGCAATCTGGAAGAAATGGACAAATTCCTGGAAACTCATGCACTACCAAAACTGAAACAGGAAGAAATAGAAATTTTGAAAATACCCATAACCAGCAAAGAAATTGAATCACTTATCAAAAATCTCCTAACAAACAAGAGTCCTGGGCCAGATGGCTTCCCAGGGGGATTCTACCCGGCATTTACCTACTATTATTTTTAAATAATAAATAATAATAAATAATTCCTTACTATGATCAAGTGGGATTTACTCCTGGGATGAAGGGTTGGTTCAATATTTGGAAATCAATCAACATGATACACCATATTAATAAAAGACAGGATAAGAGCCAATGATCCTCTCAATAGATGCAGAAAAAGTATTTAACAAAATACATCTTCATTTATTGATAAAAATCCTCAAGAAAGTAGGGACAGAAGGAACAAAAGCTTTGCAGCACTTTATGGTCAGTAGATGTGGTGAAGGAACAAAAGAAGGACAGTAGGGACAAAAGCTTTGCAGCACTTTATGGTCAGTAGATGTGGTGTGTGGGGGATGATTTGTGTTGGTCTTCTGGAGGAAGGGCCCATTACTCCAGTTTTCAAGACCACCTTCCCTAGTGGAAAAGGTGCTTCCCTAGCATCTGCAGAGCACAGAGGAGATGGGGCATGGTGTAAGCAGTTTAAGCTGCCACTATTGGTGCTGTGCTGCTTACTGAAATTAGTTTATTCTGAGGGGTGGGTGAGAGAAAAGGCACTAGCCCTCTCCCTCCTAACTGGAGGGTGGAGTTTCCACCCTATGCTATTCAGGAAACCTTCACAGAAGAGTGAACAATCTCTCCTCATGTGTTCCTCATGTCCCTCAGATCCCTGCCTTCACCTTGTCTAAGTCTGAGCTGTCAAACTTCCCAGCAAAGCAGTGTACTGGTGTTTTATCCCATTCAGGCTGGCTGAGTTTTGGAACTACAAAAGATAGGGACCTGGTGTGGCACATACCCCTCTCCCATCATCTGTGGGAGGGTCTTACCATGCTGGTGCTGATGCAGGTTTATCCCCAAGGGGAAGTTGCACCAATGCACAAGATCTTGAAGTTTTTAGTAAAGTTCAGCAAAAAGTCGGTGTCCAGGTTAGACACCCTCAGCAGGTATCTCTGTCCCTATGCTAAGGTGTGGGGGAGTGTAATAGTGCTTGCCAGCTCAGTGTCTCCTGGAAGCAAATGACACCTCTCCCAGATACACTCCAAGAAGGGGTTATTGTGTCTCCCAGTGAATCCCAGGGGATCCTTCGATGGTGCTCTCTACTTCTAGGCTTCTGTCCTCCTTCTCCACATGATCACTGCAGTGCCATGTGGGCTCAATAACACCCATGGCATGGACATCTAAAACTCCTGTCTTTGAGCTCCACACATTGTAAAAACACAAAAATCAGCCCCTCTTGTTTTCCTAGTCAATGGCTTTGGGGAAGTGTTTTCCTTGTGAGATCCCCTGTGTGCTAATCTCTCTCTCTCTCCCCTCTTGCTCTCTCCATGATGAGGGTTCCCTCCCCTCTGCAGCACCTCACAATACGTTTCTCCCCCAATCATGTCTCCATACTTCCTACATTCCAGTTTGTGGCCTCTTCTCTCCCTCTAGATGCGCAGTTTTTTCTCTCAGTTTTCAGGTTGTAGTCTTGAATATTCAAAATGATTCAATAGTAATCAAGCTGTATTAGGGGGACAAGACAAACCTAGGGTCCTCCTATTAATCCACCATGTTAGCTCACACCTCTATTATGTTGTATTGATTGATGTGTCTACTTTTTTGCCAGTTCCATACTGTTTTGACTGCAACAGGCTTTGTTATATAATTTGAGTTCTGGAATGTGATGCCACCAGCTTTGCTTTTCTTTTTTAAGATTGTTTCCTGCTATCCAGGGTCTTTTGTGGTTCCACACAAATTTTAGGATTGTTTGTTCTACTTCTGAGAAAAATGTTGTTGGTATTTGGATATGGATTGAACTGAATGTGTAAATTGCTGTAGGCAGAATAGATATTTTAACAATATTTGTTCTTCAAATCCATGAGCATGGGAAGCCTTCCCATGTTTCTGTGTTATCTTCAGTTTCTTTCATCAGTATTGTATAGTATTCAGAGTACAGTTCTTTCACCTCTTTCATTAAGTTTATTCCTAAGTATCCTATTATTTTGGGTGCAATTGTAAATAGGATTGTTTTCATAATTTATTTTTCTCCTACTTCATCATCAGTGTATAGAAATGCAAAAGATTTCTTTACATTGATTTTGTATCCTTTGATTTCCTGAATTGGTTTGTCAGCTACCAGTTTTTTAATGGAGTCATTCAGGTTTTCAATAAATAGTATCATGACATGTGCAAATAATGAAAGTTTTATTTCTTTTTTACCAATATGGATGTGTTTTACCAATATGGATGTGTTTTATTTCTTATCTTGTCTGATTGCTGTGGCTAGGACTTACGGTACTCTGCTGAATAAAAGTGGTAAAGTGGACACTCTTGTCTTATTCCTGACCTTTTGGGAAAAGTTTTCAGTTTTTTTCCCTATTAAGGATAATGTTAGCTGTGGATTTTTCACAGATGGCCTTTATTATGCTGAGGTATTTTCCTTCTAAGCCTATTTTTGTTGAAAGTTTTTGGTGCGCCTGGGCGGCTCAGTCGGTTGAGGGTCCGACTTCAGCTCAGGTCATGATCTTGCAGCTAGTGACTTCGAGCCCCACGCCAGGCTCTGTGCTGACAGCTGAGAGCCTGGAGCCTGTTTCAGATTCTGTGTCTCCCTCTCTCTCTGTCCCAACCCACTCGCATCCTGTCTCTGTCTCTCTCAAAAATAAATAGACATTAAAAGAAAGGTTTTATCATGAATGAATGTTGCACCTTGTCAAAAGGTTATTCTGTATCTATTGAGAGGAGACTATGGTTCTTATCCTTTCTTTTATTGATGTGATGTATCATGTTAATTTGCAAATACTGAACCATCCTTGCAGCACAGGAAGAAATCTCATCTGTTGTGATAAGTGATTTTTTAATGTATTGTTGAATTTAGTTTTGCTAGTACTTTCTGAGAATTTTTTTTCTATGTTCATCAGGGATATTGGCCTCAAATTCTCCTGTCTCTCTTATTTTATGGTGTCTTTATTTAATTTTCAAATCAGGGTAATGTTGGCCTCATAGAATGTCTTTGGAAGTTTTCCTTCCTTTCTATTTTTTTTAATAGTTTGAGAAGAATAGGTATTAAATATTCTTTAATGATTGGTAGAAATCTCCTGTAAAGCCATCCAATCCTTCATTTTTGTTTTTGAGGAGTTATTATTACTGATTTAATTTTTCAACTGGTTATCAGTCTGTTCAAATTTTCTGTTACTTCTTGTTTCAGTTTTTGATAGTTTATATATTTCTAGAAATTTATTAATTTATTCTATGTTGGCCAATTTATTAGCATATAGTTTTTCATATTATCTTTTATCAATATTATTAAATTTATGTACTTTATAGATTATTTAAATAATAAAAAATCAATAAGAACTTAATTCACATGTTTATATCCAGCATGATATTAAGCTATGCTTGAAATGTATGGTTACTTTTTTTAAATATAATTTATTGTCAAGTTAACTAACATACAGTGTATGCAATGTGCTCTTGGTTTCAGGGGTAGATTTCCATGATTCATCACTTACATACAATATCCAATGCTCATCTGAACAAGTGCCCTCCTCAATGCCCATCACTCATTTTTCCCCCTCTCTCTGTCCCCCCATCAACCCTCAGTTTGTTCTCTGCATTTAATAGTCTTTGTGGGTTTGCCTCCCTCTCTGTTTGAAACTATTTTTCTTCCTTTCTTCCCCCATAGTCTTCTGTTAAGTTTCTCAAGTTCCACATATAAGTAAAAACATATGATATCTGCTTTCTCTGACTGACTTATTTCACTTAGCATAATACCCTCCAGTTCCATACATGTTGTTGCAAATGGCAAGATTTCATTCTATATCATTAACAAGTAGTATTCCACGGTACACATAAACCACATCTCCTTTATCCATTCATCAGTTGATTGGCATTTGGTTTCTTTCCATGATTTGGCTATTGTTGAAAGCATTGCTGTAAACATTGAGGTACATGTACCCATATGAATTAGCACTCCTGTATCCTTTGGATAAATTCCTAGTAGTGCTATTGCTGGGTCGTAAGGTAGTTCTATTTTTAATTTTTAAGGAACCTCCACACTGTTTTCCAGAGGAGTTGCACCAGTGTGCATTCCCACCAACAATACAAGAGGGTTCCCATTTCTCCATATCCTGGTCATCATCTGCTTTTTCCTGAGTTGTTCATTTTAGCCATTCTGACTGGTGTGGGGTGGTATCTCAATGTGGGTTTGATTTGTATTTTCCTGATGGTGAGTGATGTTGAGCACCTTTTCATGTATCTATTGGCCATCTGGATGTCTTCTTTGGAAAAGTGGAAGTTATCCTTTCATTTCTATTTTTTGAAACAGCTTCAAAGGAATAAGTATTAACTCTTCTTTGAATGTTTGGTAGAATTCCCTTGGGAATCTGATTGTGGACTTTTGTTTGTTGGGAGATTTTTGATAACTGATTCAATTTTCTCGCTGGTTATGGGTCCATTCAAATTGTCTATTTCTTCACATTTGAGTTTTTGTTGTGTGTGGGTGTCTAGGAATTTGCCCATTTCTTCCAGGTTGTCCAGTTTGTTGGCTTATAATTTCTCATGGTAATTTCCAATAATTGTTTGTATATCTGTGGTGTTGGTTGTGATCTCTCTTCTTTCATTTGTGATTTTACTTTTTGGGTTCTTTCTTTTCAAGAAGTCTGGCTAAGGGTTCTCAGTGTTGTTGTTCTTAGATTCATTGATCTGTTCTAGTGTTTTTTTTTTATTCTATATTGTTTATTTCTGCTCTAATCTTTATCATTTCTCTTCTTCTGCTGACCTTGGGGTTTCTTTGCTGTTCTGTTTCTAGTTCCTTTAGGTGTGTAGTTAGGTTTTATATTTGGGATTTTTCTTGTTTCTTAAGATAGGCCTGAATTGCAATGTATTTTCCTCTCAGAACTGCCCCTTCGCTGCATCCCAAAGCGTTTGGATTGTTGTATTTTCATTTTCATTTGTTTCCATGTATTTTTTAATTTATTCTCTAATTGCCTGGTTTACCCATTCATTCTTTAGTAGGGTGTTCTTTAACCTCCATGCTTTTGGAGGTTTTCCAGACTTTATCCTGTGGTTGATTTCAAGCTTCATGGCATTGTGATCTGAAAGTATGCATGGTATGATCTCAATTCTTGTATACTTATGAAGGGCTGTTTTGTGACCAAGTATGTGATCTATCTTGGAGAATGATCCATGTGCACTCAAGAAGAAAGTATATTCTGTTGCTTTGGGATGCAGAGTTTTAAATATATCTGTCAAGTCCATCTAATCCAATGTATCATTCAGGGCCCTTCTTTCTTTATTGATCCTGTGTGTAGATGATCTATCCATTGTTGTAAGTGGGATATGAAAGTCCCCTGCAATTACTACATTCTTATCAGTAAGGTTGCTTATGTTTGTGATTAATTGCCGTGTAGCCTGCCAAGTTTCAGTGCACATGTGTTACTAACCTTATGTGCCTACCCTTGTAGTTTAAGGCCTGCTTGTCCCTGGCTTCTTTAAGAAATCTCTTTTTGTTTTTGCATTTTGCAACTTTCACTATGATATGCCAGCGAGAAGACCTATTCTTGTTAAATCTGATGGGAATTCCTGTGCCTCCTGGATTTGGATGTCTGCTTCTTTCCCCAATTTAGGGAAGTTCTCAGCTATAATTTCTTCAAGTAAACCTTCTGCTCCTTTCTTTCTTCTTCTTCTGGAACTCTTATGATATGGATATTATTTACTTTTTAAAATTTTTTAAACATTGATTTATTTTTGAGAGACAGAGTGTGAGCAGGGGAGGGGAAGAGAGAAAGGGAGACACAGAATCTGAAACAGGCTCCAGGCTCTGAGCTGTCAGCACAGAACCCAACATGGGGCTCGAACCCACAAGCCATGAGATCATGACCTGAGCTGAAGTCAGATGTTTAACTGAATGAACCACTCAGGCACCCCAATATGGATATTATTATGTTTCATTGTATCACTTAGTTCTCTAATTCTTCCCCCGTGGTCTAGTATTTTCTTATCTCTCTTTTTCTTGCCTTCATTATTTTCCATAATTTTATATTCTATTTCACCTTTTCTATCCTCTGCTTCCTCTATCCTTGAGGTCACTGCATCTAGTTTATTTTGCAACTCATTTAGAGCATTTCTTAATTCATCATGACTATTTCTTAGTTCCTTGATCTCTGCAGCAATAGATTCTCTGCTGTCTTCTATGCTTTTTTCAAGACCAACTATTAATTTTATGACTACTATTCAAAAATTTTGCTCAAACATATTTTTTATATCTATTTTGTTCAACTCCCTAGCAGTCCTTTTTTCATGGAATTTATTTTGGGAGAATTCTTCTGTTTCATCATTTTGGCTAGTTTTCTGTTCCTTATGTGTTTTAATACCTTATAATGTGTCCTTCACCTGTGAAAACTATTATGTTAAAAGGGGGTCACCTGGCCATTTAGGAGGTGGTTTTGGAGTGTGTTGTGTGCTTTCTGTTGTTGTGACTCTGGTTGCTTTGTCTGCCTACTCGTAGTGGTTGTTTGGGCCTTCCAACAGGTGTGCTTTGATTTGTTCATTGAAGTAACCCTGGAAAAAAAAATTTAAAAGTGTGGGGGAGAGGTGGTGGAAGAATCCTGACCCCATACAAGGAGAGAAATGACAGGGGTGGGGGAAAAAGAAAAAAAACAGTTTGAGAAATCCTTATCAAAATAACACCAGCATTCTTCACAGAGCTAGAACAAACAATACTAAAATTTGTATGGAACCAGAAAAGACCTTGAATAGCCAAAGCAATCTTGAAAAAGAAAACCAAAGCTGAAGACATCACAACCCAGGACTTTAAGGTTTATTTTAAAGCTATAATCATCAAGACAGTATGGTACTGGCACGAAAACAGACGCTCAGATCAGTGGAACAGAATGGAGAACCCAGAGATGGACCCACAAATGTATGGCCAACTAAGTTTTGACAAAGGAGGAAAGAATATCCAATGGAATAAAGACAGTCTCTTCAGCTAATGGTGCTGGTAAAATTGGTCACCAACATGGAGAAAAATGAACCTGGGCCACTTTCTTACACCATAGACAAAAATAAATTCAAAATGGATGAAAGACCTAAATGTAAGACAGGAAGCCATCAAAATCCTAGAGGAGAAAGAAGGCAAAAACCACCTTATCCTCGGCCACATCAACTTCTTACTAAACATGTCTCCAGAGGCAAAGGAAACAGAAGCAAAAATGAACTATTGGGACCTCAAGATAAAAAGCTCATGCACAGTGAAGGAAACAATTAGCAAAACTAAAAGGCAACTGACGGAATGGGAGAAGATATTTGCAAATGACAATTTGTAAAAATTTGTGTGGATATCAGATAAAGGGTTAGTATCTAAAAATCTGTAAAGATCTTATCAAGCTCCACACCCAAAAAACAAATAATCCAGTGAAGAAATGGACAAAAGACAGGAATAGACCCTTCTCCAAAGAAGACATCCAGATGGCTGACAGACACATGAAAAAGTGCCCAATATCACTCATCATGGAAATACAAATTAAAACTACAATGAGATACCACCTCACACCTGTCACAATGGCTAACATTAACAACTCAGGCAACAACAGATGTCGGCAACGATATAGAGAAAGAGGATCTCTTTTGCAGTGTTAGTGGAAATGAAAACTGGGCAGACACTCTGGAAAACAATATGGAGATTCATCAAAAACTTAAAAATAGAACAACCCTATGACCCAAAAATTGAACTGCTAGGTATTTATCCAAGGGACAGAGGTGTGTTGTTTCAAAGGGGCACACACACCCCAATGTTTATATCTGTGCAATAGACAATAGCCAAAATATGGAAACAGCCCAAATTTCCATGAATGTATGAATGGATAAAAAAGATGTTGTATATATATATATATATATATATACACAATGAGTATTACTTGGCAATCAAAAAGAATGAAATCTTGCCATTTGCAACTATGTGGACAGAACTAAAGGGTATTATGCTAAGCAAAATTAGTCAGTCATGGAAAGACAAATATCATATGAACTCACTCATGAGAAATTTAAGATACTAAACAGTTGAATATAATGGAAGGGAAGCAAAAATAATATACAAACAAGAAGGAGGATAAAACATAAGAGAGTCTTAAATATAGAGAACAGAGGTTTTCTGGAGGGGTTGAGGGAGGGGGGAAGGGCTAAATGGGTAAGGGACATTAAAGAATCTCCTCCTGAAATTATTGTTGCACTATATGTTAACTAACTTGAATGTAAGTTTTAAAATTAACTAATTAATTGATTAAAAGAGAAGATCAATAAAATTTCCCTTTTTCCCCCAGAAAAATAAAAGAAAAGGAAAAGAAAAGAAAAGGGAAAGGAAAAGAAAGGAAAGGAAAAGAAAAGAAAGACTGACCATGCAGAGAAGCAGAGAAACTATCTGGCTTTGTCCAGTAAGAGAGAGACAGAGGAAAATAAAGAAGGAGACACAGAAGAGGTGTAAAAAGAATAGATTAAAAATGTCTGCTTAAACAAACTACCAACCAGAATAACCAGAATAGAGAAGGGAAGGAAAAAGCAGAAGAAAAGGAAGAAGAAAAAAGAATATATAGATAGATATAAATATAGATGTAGATACAGATAGAGATTACATCTATATCTTTGTATATGTATAAATATATATACACATCTTATATCTTTATACATATCTTATATATTTATATATATATATCTTTATATATAGATGTAGATATAGATATATATAATATCTATATCTATCTTTATATATATATATCTGTATCTATTATCTATAGATATCTATATCTATCTTTATATATATATATATATATATATGATAAGAATCGACCAAGAATCACATCAGAAAATGCAAAGCTGCTAGACAGATATCTGATGGTGCCTTGGAACTGGTGGCCATGCTGGTCTGGGGGAGGGACTCTCTGGTTGGGCAGTGTCAGTCTCGTTCCTGTAGATATGCTGTTACCAGGCACAGAGGGGCATAGTTTGATGTGGCTAGTCCCCCCTCCATTGTGGGCCTGCTGTCCATTCCTTGAAGCCCCACCTTGTTGATAATGGGGAGATCATTACCCCAGTCTCTACCCCCTCCTCCGGACTGGGTGTCCTAAACCACTCTGTTACGCCTGTCCTCACAGTGCCACGTGGGTGCAAGTGTGCCAGTTTCTTCTTCTCTACAGTCTCCTATGCCTCCCAGGTGCTCGGCTCAGATTCAAACCATGATGTCTTAAAGGATCCTGCTCCACACACCCTGGTTCCATGGTAGAGCCACTCCACACAGCCAGCCGACAAGGGACCTCTTGCTGGTGGGCACCTGCAGGGCCTTTTGTCCTTGGAGCATCTTCCCTTTTCACTAGCTAAACTTGGGCATCTTTGTCCTATAATGGCTTTCCACTTCTAACTTTTCTTGGATGCTTTCATCCTGTGGAGGCAGCTTTCCACCCTAAGCCTTGTTGTACTTAATAACTGGCCTTGGGAGTGTTTACCCTGTGGCAGCTTTCCACTCTAAGCCTTGTTAACCTATTGGTGCAAGTGTACAGAATTCTTAAACTGACTTCCCATAACCCAAGGCTAAGGTAAACAGACTTGGAGTTGGCAACTTTTGAAGGTTACTTGCAGGCATAGTGCACTGTTACTGGGTTAGGTAGCAAGTGTCTGTGTAACCCTGTCTCGGTGCTTATTCAGGGGGGCAGGGGAGGAAAACAGTGGTTGCCTGCTTCCTTGTTTTCAGAGAAGTTCTCCAAATTGCTCCAAAATGTTTATGAACAGATCTATCCCCTGTTTGCCCAGGCATTGTGTAGATTGTCATTATTATGTTGCCTCTACAGGCAGGCTGTTTTCTCTTTAAGGACAAAGACCCAGATATCACTTACCCTCATGCTCGTCACGTGTCTAGTCAGCTGTCTTTTAAAGCTCCAGGTTCCAAGCCCCACTAGTTGTACAAAGTCACATAATAAGCCCCTCTGGTTTTTAAAGTCACACCTTATGAGAGGGGAGGAGCCAAGATGGCAGAACAGCATGAAAGTTTTTTTTTGTGTGTGTGTGTCTTGCATGCATGAAATACAACCAGATTAACATTAAACAATCCTGCACACCTAGAAAACTGATTTGAGGATTAACACAACAATCTGCACAACCTGAACCACAGAATTCAGCAGGTACATGGTGCAGAGAGATGAACTGGGGGAGAGAGGAGCTGTGGAGGGCAGGGAGTGGTTTTTGCATATGGAGAGAGGATGGAGGCAGGGGTGGGTAAATATGGGAAAAGCAAATCCCCCAAAAGCATCTGGAAAGAAAGTGGTAAGTGAAAACAACCACAGGGACTGAACTAAAAAGGGAGAAAGGAGAAAGAAGATGGTTTAAATCCCATTAAGACTCTATAAAAGGGGAAAACAGAGTCTGAAACTCCACAGCTCAATACCTGGCAGTGCTCTGGTGAGAAGAGTGAATCCACAGAAGCAGAGTGAAGTCACAGGGAGAGACAGCTCCCCTGTTGGGAGGACACCTAGCAGAGGCTGTGTGTCTCCCCCAAAGGCAAAGGCCCCAGTGGACTTGGGAGAAAAAACACATTCACTGGTGCTGGAACAAGGTCACTGGGGGGGGAACCTGGTGCCAGATGAGTGTTGTGATTTGTCATAATCCATGACACACTGCTGCTACACAATCACATGAACTTTTACAGGCGGGCTGGCACCCAGCCGCAGTATCTGAGCATCAGCAGCAGAATGTTCCTGGATGCAGCCAGCACCTGGCTGTTGCTTGGTAAGACTCTCCCACAGAGAGGCAGAACTGGTCAAAGCCACAGTCCCTCAGAAACAATGTGTCAGGAAAAACAGTCACATCTGAGATAAAACTCAGGCAGGAGATTCTGCTCGGGGCCTGGTCAGAGACAGTGTAAAAGCAGGAAGTGCATGGAAACCAAAGACAAAGGACAGGTGCCCGATTGCTGATTGGGGAGAACCGAGTTCCAATACTAGACATTGGGTAGCTGGGTGGTGCAATTTTCACCACTCCTGTGCATGAGCATACACACCTACAAGCGCCACAACAATCCACTCCAGTAAACTAAGGAGTACCATCTAGTGGAGAATGGAGCCATTACACTAAACCCCGCCCAATGGGCCACACAAATCTCTCCTCTCCGCTTGCTTAGTTTATGGACTATAAAGTGCCTCATAAAAAAAAGGGGGGGCGCCTGGGTGGCTCAGTCGGTTAAGCCCGACTTTGGCTCAGGTCATGATTTCATGGTCAGTGAGTTCGAGCCCCGTGTTGGGTTCTGTGCTGACAGCTCAGAGCCTGGAGCCTGTTTCATTCTGAGTCTCCCTATTTCTGCCTCTCCCCCATTCATGCTCTGTCTCTCTCTGTCTCAAAAATAAATAAACGTTAAAAATTAAAAAAAAAAAGTGCCTCATAGTTTGACTTCTAGGGGAAAACGAAGTAATTTGAGTCAATTTCCGTCTGTTTGCTGGTCCATCTATTCAATTTTCTTTTTTTTTCTTTTTTCTCTTTTTCGTTTCTTTTCTTCTTCTTGAATACAGAAAGAGAAAAAATATATTTTTATTTTCAATTTTTATTACAAATATTTTCCTTATTTTTTTCTAGTATATTTTTTACTTTTGTGTATTTTTTTCAAATTCTATTTTACTTCTATCATTTAATTTTATTTTACTTCAGTGTATTCATTTTTTCAAATTTTCAAACGATTTTCTTTTTTTTTTCTTTCCCCTTTTTTCTCTAATATATCAAGCCCATTTCAACACCCAGACCAAAACACATCTAGGATATAGATCATTTATGTGATATGTGTGTGCGTGTTTAATTTTTAATTTTAATATATGTTTTTTAACTTTTTAAATTTTAGTTCTTTTTTTACCTCATTAATTCCTTTTCTCTCTTCAAAATGATGAAACAAAGGAATTCACCTCAAAAGAAAGAACAGGAAGAAATGACAGCCAGGACTTAATGAACACAGATACAAGCAAGAAATCTGAATCAGAATTTAGAAGCATGATAATAAGAATACTAGCTGGAGTCAAAACAGATTGGAATCCTTTTCTGCAGAGATAAAAGAAGTAAAAGCTAGTCAGGATGAAATAAAAGAAATGCTATAACTGAGCTGGAATCTTGAAAGTATGCCATGGTGGCAAGGATGGATGAGGCAGAGCAGAGAATCAGCGATATAGAGGACAAACTTCTGGAGAATAATAAAGCAGAAAAAAAGAGGCAGACTAAGGCAAAATTCTTAAAAAAGCACTATTTAAGAATTAGAGAAATCATGTGACTCATTAAAAATGAACAACATTGGAATTATAGGGGTTCCAGAAGAGGAAGGGAGAGAAATAGGGATAGAAGGGTTATGTGAGCAAATCATAGCAGAAAACTTTCCTAACCTGGGGAAAGACACAAACATCAAAATCCAGGATGCACAGATGACTCCCACTAGATTCAACAAAAACTGACCATCAACAAGACATATAGTCAAATTCACAAGTGATTCAGGCAAGGAAAGAATCATTAAAGCAGCAAGGGAAAAAAGTCCTTAACCTACAAGGGAAGATAGATCAGGTTTACAGCAGATCTATTCACAGAAACCTGGCAGGCCAGAAGGAGTGGCAGGATATATTCAATGTGTTCAATCAGAAAAATATGCAGCCAAGAATTCTTCACCAGCAAGGCTGTCATTCAAAATAGAAAGAGAAATTAAAAGTTTCCCAGAGAAAGAAAAATTAAAGGAGTTTGTGACCACTAAAGCAGCCCTGCAAGAAATCTTAAGGGGGACTTTCTGAGAGGGGAGAAAAGATGAAAAAAACAAATAAATAAAGACCGAAAGCAACAAAGACTAGAAAGGACCAGAGAACACTACCAGAAACTCCAACTCTACAAGCAACATAAGGGCAATAAATTCACTTTTTTCAGTACTCACTCTAAACGTCAGTGGACTAAATGCTCCAATCAAAAGATACAGGGTAACAGAATGGATAAGAAAACAAGACCATCTATATGCTATTTACAAGAGACCCACTTTAGACCTAAAGACACCTTCATATTGAAAGTAAGGGAATGGAAAATCATCTGCCTTGCTTATGGTCAACAAAAGGAAGCCAGAGTAACCATACTTATATATCAGACAATCTACACTTTAAAATAAAGACTGGACTTAGGATCGGAAGATGGGGGCGGAGGAGAATGCTGATCTCACTGCTCCTGCTGACCACTTAGATCCCACCCACATCTGCTTAAATAACCCAGAAAACCACCAGAAGAATAGCAGAATGGACTCTCCAGAGCCAAGGGTAGACAAGAGGCCCACAGAAGAGGGTAGGAAGGGCAGAGAGGCAGTGCACATTACACGGACTGGTGGGAGGGACCTGGGGCAATGGAGGGGCAGCCCACCAAGCAAGGCAGAGCCCCCGAAGTCTGACTTGCAAAAGCAGAGGGGCCAGACGGAGTGAGTTCTGACAGCCAGCGGGACTTAATATCTGGAAAGTTATAAGTCAACATCTCTGCTCGGAGAGTGGGAAGGGCTAGAGGACAAAGGGAGGGAGAGTTGAGCCCCAGAAGACAGAGCTCAGCTCAGCAGGGAACAAGGCACTGGCCAGCACCATCTCCCTCACCCATCCCCCAGCCAAAATCCCAAAGGGAACCAGTTCCTATCACAGAACTTGCTTGCACCACCAAATCATCCAACACTGTGCTTCTGTGGATCTATCCCGTCGATGGGTCAGCCTCCCTCCCAGTACCGCAGCACCCCTACTGCAGCGGACCACCAAAGGCAAAGCAAGCTGAGCCTGCCCCTCCCATCCCTGTGCACCTGTGGATCCACCCCGGCTAATATGCCAGATCCCACAGAAGCAGCACCATAAGCCTGGCAGTGTGCAAGTAACCCACACAGGGCCACACCACTCCACAGTGAGTACTGCCTCTGTGAGAGGGGAAGATAAGGTACAAACCAGTCTAACTGAGGCCCGAGTGGTGGGCTGGGGGGCAGATATCATATCTGACTGTGGCCCCTCCCACTGCACAAGTTACTCCAGACAGCACAGGGAAAGAGCTCTGCAGTTCTGCACCACTCCAGAGACTATCCAAAATGATGAAACGGAAGAATTCTCCTCAAAAGAAACTCCAGGAAGTAGCGACAGCTAATGAACTGATCAAAAACAATTTAAGCAATATAACTGAACAAGAATTTAAAACAATAGTCATAAAATTAATCACTGGGCTTGAAAAAAGTATAGAGGACAGCAGAGAATCTATTGCTACAGAGATCAAGGGTCTAAGAAACAGGAGGAGTTAAAAACTGCTATAAATGAGGTGCAAAATAAAATGGAGGTGACCACAGCTCGGATTGAAGAGACAGAGGAGTGAATTAGAAGATAAAATAATGGAAAAAGAGGAACCTGAGAAAAAGAGAGATAAAAAAAATCCAGGAGTATAAGGAGAGAATTAGAGAACTACATGATGCAATGAAACACAATAATATCTGTATAATAGGGATTCCAGAGGAGGAAGAGAGAGAGAAAGGGGCTGAAGGTGTAGTTGAACAAATCATAGGTGAGAACTTCCCTAATCTGAGGAAGGAAAAAGGCACTGAAATCCAACAGGCACAGAGACCTCCCATCAGACTTAACTTGAATCAATCTTCTGCACGACATATCATACTGAAACTGACAAAATACAAGGATAAAGAGAAAATTCTGAAAGCAGCCTAGGACAAACAGGCTCTAACATATAAAGGGAGACTGATAAGACTAGCGACATATCTATCTACTGAAACTTGGCAGGCTGGAAAGGAATGGCAGGAAATCTTTATGTGATGAACAGAAAAAATATGTAGCTGAGAATCCTCTATCCAGCAAGTCTGTCATTTAGAATAGAAGGAGAGATAAAGGTCTTCCGAAACAAACAAAAACTGAAGGAATTCATCACCACTAAAACAGCCCTACAAGAGATCCTAAAGGGGATTCTGTGAGTGAAATGTTGCAAGGACCACAAAGTACCAGAGACATCACTACAAGCATGAAACCTACAGACATCACAATGACTCTAATTCCATACCTTTCTATATAACACTGAATGTGAATGGACTAAATGCTCCAACCAAAAGACATAGGGTATCAGAATGGAGAAAAAACAAAACAAAACAAAACAAGACTCATCTATTTTCTGTCTACAAAAGACTAATTTTAGACCTGAGGGCACCTTCAGATTGAAAGTGAGGGGATGGAGAACAATCTATCATGCTACTGGAACTCAAAAGAAAGCTGGAGTAGCCAAACTTATATCAGACAAACTGGACTTTAAATTAAAGACTGTAACAAGAGATGAAGAAGGGCATTATATAATAATTACAGGGTCTATCCATCAGGAAGAGCTAAACATTATAAATGGTATGTGCCAGGGGCGCCTGGGTGGCGCAGTCGGTTAAGCGTCCGACTTCAGCCAGGTCACGATCTCGCGGTCCGTGAGTTCGAGCCCCGCGTCAGGCTCTGGGCTGATGGCTCGGAGACTGGAGCCTGTTTCTGATTCTGTGTCTCCCTCTCTCTCTGCCCCTCCCCCGTTCATGCTCTGTCTCTCTCTGTCCCAAAAATAAATAAACGTTGAAAAAAAAATAAATTAAAAAAAAAAATGGTATGTGCCAATACAGGAGCCCCCAAATATATAAAACAATTACTCACAAACATAAGCAACCTTATTGATAAGAATGTGGTAATTGCAGGGGATTTTAATACTCCACTTATAACAATTGAGATATCATGTAGACACAGGATCAATAAAGAAACAAGGGCCTTGAATGATACATTGGATCAGATGGACTTGACAGATATATTTACAACTCTGCATTTCAAAGCAACAGAATATACTTTCTTCTCGAGGGCACATGGAATATTCTCCAAGATGGATCACATACTGTGTCACAAAACTGCCCGTCATAAGTATACAAGAATTGAGATCATACCATGCATACTTTCAGACCATAATGCCATGAAGCTTGAAATCAACCACAGGAAAAAGTCTGGAAAACCTCCAAAAGTATGGAGGTTAAAGAACACCCTACTAAAGAATGAATGGGTCAACCAGGCAATTAGAGAACAATTTAAAAAATACATGGAAACAAATGAAAATGAAAATACAACAATCCAAATGCTTTCGGATGCAGCAAAGGCGGTCCTGAGAGGAAAATACATTGCAATCCAGGCCTATCTCAAGAAATAAGAAAAATCCCAAATACAAAATCTAATAGCACACCTAAAGGAACTAGAAGCAGAACAGCAAAGACACCCCAAACCCATCAGAAGAAGAGAAATAATAAAGACCAGAGCAGAAATAAACAATATAGAATGTAAAAAAAAAAAAAAAAGAAAAAAGAAAAAAAGAAACTGTAGAGCAGATCAATGAAACCAAGAGTTGGTTTTTGAAAAAATAAACAAAATTTATAAACCTCTTGCCAGTCTTCTCAAAAAGAAAAGGGAGAGGACCAAAATAGATAAAATCATGAATAAAAATGGAATTATTACAACCAATCCCTCAGAAATACAAGCAATTATCAGGGAATACTATGAAAAATTATATGCCAACAATCTGGACAACCTGGAAGAAATGGACAAATTCATCAGCACCCACAAACTTCCAAAACTAAAACAGGAAGAAATAAAAAACTTGAACAGACCCATAACCAGAGAAGAAATTGAATCAGTCATCAAAAATCTCCCAACAAATAAGAGTCCATGACCAGATGGCTTCCCAGGGGAATTCTACGAGACATTTAAGCAGAGATAATACCTATCCTTCTCAAGCTGTTCCAAAAAATAGAAAGAGAAGGAAAACTTCCAGACTCATTCTATGAAGCCAGCATTACTTTGATCCCCAAACCAGACAGAGACCCAGCAAAAAAAGAGAACTACAGGCCAATATCCCTGATGAATATGGATGCAAAAATTCTCAGCAAGATACTAGCAAATCGAATTCAACACCACATAAAAAAGAATTATACACCATGATCAAGTGGGATTCATTCCCGGGCTGCAGGGCTGGTTCAACATTCGCAAATCAATCAATGTGATACACCACATTAATAAAGAAAAGATAAAAACCATATAATCCTGTCAATCGATGCAGAAAAAGCATTTGTCAAAATTCATCATCCTTTCTTAATAAAAAAGAAAAAGTCGAGAAAGCCGAGACAGAAGGAACATACTTCAACATCATAAAAGCCATTTATGAAAAGCCCACAGCTAATATCATCCTCAATGGGGAAAAACTGAGAGCTTTCTCCCTGATATCAAGAACACGACAGGGATGTCCCCTCTCAGCGCTGTTGTTTAACATAGTGTTGGAAGTTCTAAAATCAGCAATCAGACAATATAAGGAAATGAAAGGCATCAAAATTGGCAAAGATGAAGTTAAGCTTTCACTTTTTGCAGATGACATGATATTATACATGGAAAATCCGAAAGACTCTACCAAAAGTCTGCAAGAACTGATACATGAATTCAGCAAAGTCACAGGATACAAAATCAATGTACAGAAATCAGTTGCATTCTTATACACTAATAATGAAGCAACAGAAAGACAAATAAGAAACTTATCCCATTCACAATTGCACCAAGAAGCATAAAATACCTAGGAATAAACCTAATTTACAAAGATGTAAAAGATCTGTATGCTGAAAATTATAGAAAGCTTATAAAGGAAATTGAAGAAGATATAAAGAAATGGAAAAACAAACCATGTTCATGGATTGGAAGAATAAATATTGTCAAAATGTCAATACTACCCAAGACTATCTACACATTCAATGCAATCCCAATCAAAATTGCACCAGCATTCTTCTTGAAGCTAGAACAAGTAATCCTAAAATTTGTATGGAACCACAAAAGACCCCGAATAGCCAAAGTAATTTTGAATAAGACCAAAGCAGGAGGCATCACAATCCCAGACTTTAGCCTCTACTACAAAGCTGTAATCATAAAGACAGCATGGTAGTGGCACAAAAACAGACACATAGACCAATGGAATAGAATAGAAACCCCAGAAATAGACCCACAAAAGTATGGCCAACTAATCTTTGACAAAGCAGGAAAGAATATCCAATGGAAAATAGTCTCTTTAACAAATGGTGCTGGAAGAACTGGACAGCAGCATGCAGAAGGATGAAACTAGACCATTTTCTTACAACGTTCACAAAAACAAACTCAAAATGGATAAAGGACCTGAATGTGAGACAGGAAACCATCAAAACCCTAGAGGAGAAAGCAGGAAAAAACCTCTCTGAACTCAGCCGCAACAATTTCTTACTTGACACATCCCCAAAGGCAAGGGAAATAAAAACAAAAATGAAATATTGGGACCGCATGAAGATAAAAAGTTTCTCCACTGCAAAGCAAACCATCAACAAAACTAAAAGGCAACCAACAGAATGGGAAAAGATATTTGCAAATGACATATCGGACAAAGGGCTAGTATCCAAAATCTATAAAGAGCTCACCAAACTGCACACCTGAAAAACAAATAATCCCGTGAAGAAATGGGCAGAAAACATGAATAGACACTTCTCTAAAGAAGACATCCAGATGGCCAATAGGCACATGAAAAGATGCTCAATGTCACTCCTCATCAGGAAAATACAAATCAAAACCACACTCAGATACCACCTCACACCGGTCAGAATGGCTAAAATGAACAAATCAGGAGACTATAGATGCTGGAGAGGATGTGGAGAAACAGGAACCCTCTTGCACTGTTGGTGGGAATGCAAACTGGTGCAGCCACTCTGGAAAACAGTGTGGAGGTTCCTCAAAAATTTAAAAATATATCTACCCTATGATCCAGCAATATCACTGCTAGGAATTTATCCAAGGGAAACAGGAGTGCTGAGGCGTAGGGGCAATTGTACCCCAATGTTTATAACAGCACTTTCAACAATAGCCAAATTATGGAAAGCGCCTAAATGTCCATCAACTGATGAATGGATACAGAAATTGTGGTTTATATACACAATGGAATACTACATGGCAATGAGAAAG
This sequence comes from Lynx rufus, assembly GCF_022079265.1. Lineage (NCBI taxonomy): Eukaryota > Metazoa > Chordata > Mammalia > Carnivora > Felidae > Lynx > Lynx rufus. The sequence goes on along the minus strand of NW_025814836.1, from coordinate 5,009,951 downwards.
AATGAAATATGGCCTTTTGTAGCAACGTGGATGGAACTGGAGAGTGTTATGCTAAGTGAAATAAGTCATACAGAGAAAGATACCATATGGTTTCACTCTTATGTGGATCCTGAGAAACTTAACAGAAGACCATGGGGAAGGGGAAGAAAAAAAAAAAAAAAGAGGTTAGAGTGGGAGACAGCCAAAGCATAAGAGACTCTTAAAAACTGAGAACAAACTGAGTGTTGATGGGGGTGAGAGGGAGGGGAGGGTGGGTGATAAGTATTGAGGAGGGCACCTTTTGGGATGATCACTGGGTGTTGTATGGAAACCAATTTGACAATAAATTTTATATTTTAAAAAATAAATAAAATAAAATAAAGACTATATCATGAGGAAGAAGGGCATTATATTATAATTAAGGGATTTATCCACCAAGAAGACCTAAAAATTGTAAACATTTATGTGCCAAATATGGAAACGCCCAAGTATATAAATCAATTAATAACATAATAACAAATTAACAAATAAAACATAAAAAAGTTGTAAACATTTATGTGCCAAATTGTGATAATGCCCAAATATATAAATCAATTAATTACATAATAACAAATTATTAACAAATAAAACATAAAAACAAATTAATAACATAATAACTAATGACAAACATAAAGAAACTCATTGATAATAATGCCATAATAGTAGGGGACTTCATCACCCCACCTACAGCAATGGAAAGATCATCTAATCAAAAAATCAACAAGGAAACAATGGCATTGAATGGCACACTGGACCAAATGGACTTAGTAGATATATTCAGAGCATTTCATCCTAAAGCAGCAGAATATACATTCTTCTCCAGTGCACATGGAACGTTCTCCAGAATAGACCACATACTGGGACACAAATCCGCCCGCAGCAAGTACGAAAAGATTGAGATCATACCATGCAAATTTTCAGACCACAATGTTATGAAACTCTAAATCAATCACAAGAAAAAATTTGGAGAGGTAACAAATACTTGGAGACTAAAGAACATCCAACTAAAGAATGAATAGGCTAACCAAGAAGTTAAAGAGTAAATTAAAAAGTACATGAAAGTCAATTAAAATGATAACACAACAACCCCAAACCTCTGGGACACAAAAAAAGTCAATAAGAAAGGAAAGTACATAGCAATCCAGGCCTTCCTAAAGAAGGAAGAAAGATCTCAGATACACAACCTAACCTTACACCTCCAAGAGCTGGAAAAAGAACAGTAAATAAAACCCAAACCAGCAGAAGACTTGAAATAAAGATTAGAGCAGAAACTAATGCTATCAAAACCAAACCAAACCAAACCAAAACAAAACAAAACAGTAGAAGAGATCAATGAAACCAGTAACTGGTACTTTGAAAGAATTAACTAAATTGATAAACCACTAGCCATTTTGATCAAAAAGAAAAAGGAAAAGACGCAAATAAATAAAATAAAGATTGAAAAAGGAGAGATCATAACCAACACAACAGAAATAAAAACAATAATAAGAGAATATTATGAGCAGTTTTACACCAATAAAATGGGCAATCTGGAAGAAATGGACAAATTCCTCGAAACATATACATTACCAAAACTTAAACAGGAAGATATAGAAAATTTGAACAGACCCATAACCAGTAAAGAAATTGAATTAGTAATCAAAATCTCCCAAAAAGCAAGAGTCCAAGGCTAGATGGCTATCCAGGGGAATTCTACCAAACACTTAAGGAAAAGTTAACGCCTATTATCTTGGAGCTGTTCCAAAAAATAGAAATGGATGGAAAACTTCCAAACTCTTTCTACGAAGACAACATTACCTTGATTCCGAAACCAGACAGAGACCCCCCTAAAAAGAACTGTAGACCAATTTCCTTGTTGAGCCTGGATGCAAAAATCCTCAAGATATTAGCCAACTGGCTCCAACAATACATTAAAAAATAATTCACCATGACCAAGTGGGACTTATACCTGGGATGCAGGGCTGGTTCAATATCCACCAAACAATCAATGTGATTCATCACATCAATAAAAGAAAGGGCAAGAACCATATTATTCTCTCAGTAGATGCAGAGAAAGCATTTGACAAAATACAGAATCCTTGCTTGATAAAAACCCTCAAGAAAGTAGGGATAGAAGGAGCATACTTCAAGATCATAAAAGCCATATATGAATGATCTAACACTAATATCATCCTCATTGGGGAAGAACTGAGAGCTTTCCCCCTTAGGTCAGGAACAAGACACGGATGTCCCCTCTCACCACTGCTATTCAACATAGTATTGGAAGTCTTAGCCTCAGCAATGAGATAACACAAAAGAATAAAAGGTAACCAAATTGGCCAGGAGGAAGTATAACTTTCACTTTTCACAGATGACATGATACTCTAAATGGAAAACCCAAAATATTCTATCAAAAAACTTCTAGAACTGATTCAGAAATTCAACAAAGTTGCAGGATATAAAATCAATGCACAGAATTTTTTTGAATTCCTATAAATGAAGCAACTGAATCAGAAATCCAAGAATCGATCCCATTTACAATTGCACCAAAAACGATAAAATACCTAAGAATAAATCTAACCAAAGAGGTGAAACATCTATACACGGAAAACTATAGAAAGCTTATGAAAGAAATTGAAGAAGACACCAAAAAATGGAAAAATACTCCATTGTTAAAATGTCAATATTATCCAAAGCAATCTACATATTCAATGCAATGCCTATCAAAATAATACCTGCTTTCTTCACAGAACTAGAACAAACAATCTTAAAATTTTTATTGAACAAGAAAAGACCCCAAATAGCCAAAGCAATCTTGAAAAATAAGACCAAAGCAGGAGACATCACAACCCTAGACTTAAAGGTGTATTACAAAGCTCTAATCAAGACAGTATGGTACTGGCACAAAAACAGACACTCGGATAAATGGAACAGATTAGAGAACCCCGAAATGGACCCACAAACATATGGCCAACTAATCTTTGACAAAGCAGGAAAGAATATTCAGTCGAATACAGTCTCTTCAGCAAATGGTGCTGAGAAAATATTCAGTCGAATACAGTCTCTTCAGCAAATGGTCAGTGACATGCAGAAAAATTAACCTAGATGACTTTCTTACACCATACACAAAAGTAAATTCAAAATGGATGAAAGACCTAAATGTAAGACAGGAAGCCATCGAAATCCTCGAGGAGAAAGCAGGCAAAAACTTCTTTTGTCTTGGCCGCAGCAACTTCTTCCTCAACACATCTCCAGAGGCAAGGGAAACAAAAGCAAAAATGAACTATTGGGATCTCATCAAAATAAAAAGCTTCTGCACAGCAAAGAAAACAATCAGCAAAACTAAAACACAACCAACAGAATGGGAGAAGATATTTGCAAATGACATATCAGATAAAGGGTTAGTATCCAAAATCTATAAAGAACTTATCAAACTCAAACCCCCTCCCCCCAGAAAAAAACCCCAAATAATCCATTGAAGAAATGGGCGAAGGACATGAGTAGACACTTCTCCAAGGAAGACATTCAGATGGCCAACCGACACATGAAAAAATGCTCAACATCGCTCATCATCAGGGAAATACAAATCAAAACCACAGTGAGATACCACCTCACACCTGTCAGAATGGTTATCATTAAGAAGTGAGGCAACAAGAGATGTTGGTGAGGATGCAGAGAAAGAGGATCTCTTTTGCATTGCTGGTGCAAATGCAAACTGGTGCAGCCACTCTGGAAAACAATATGGAGGTTCCTCAAAAAATTAAAAATAGAACTACTCTACGACCCAGCAATTGCACTATTTATCCAAGGTATACAGGTGGCTGTTTTGAAGGGACACATCCACCCCAATGTTTATAGCAGCACTATTAACAATAGCCAAAATATGGAAAGAGCGCAAATGTCAATTGATGGATGAATGGATAAAGAAAATGTGGTATACACACACACACACACACACACACACACACACACACAATGGGGTATTACTTGGCAATCAAAAAGGATGAAATCTTGCCATTTGCAACTACATGGATGGAACTAGAGGGTATTATGCTAAGCGAAATTAGTCAGACAGAGAAAGAGAAATATCAAGGGCTTCACTCATATGAGGACTTTGAGACACAGAACAGAGGTGCATAAGGGAAAGGAAGCAAAAATAATATAAAAACACGGAGGGGGAGAAAACATAAAAGACTCTTTTTTTTTAATTTTTTTTAACGTTTATTTATTTTTGAGACAGAGAGAGACAAAGCATGAACGGGGGAGGGTCAGAGAGAGGGAGACACAGAATCTGAAACAGGCTCCAGGCTCTGAGCTGTCAGCACAGAGCCCGACGTGGGGCTCGAACTCACGGACCGCGAGATCATGACCTGGGCCGAAGTCAGCCGCTTAACCGACTGAGCCACCCAGGCGCCCCCATAAGAGACTCTTAAATATGGAGAACAAAGAGAGGGTTACAGGAGGGGTTGTGGGTTGGGGGGTGGGTTAAATGAGTAAGGGCAATTAAGGAATCTACTCCTGAAATCATTATTACACTGTATGCTAACTTGGATGTAAATTTAAAAAAATAAAATAAAAACAAAAAAATAATCTATATTACCCAAAGCAACCTACACATTCAATGCAATCCCTCTCAAAATACCAATAGCATTTTTAAGAGCTAGAACAAACAATCCTAAAATTTCTGTGGAACCACATTAGACCCCAAATAGCCAAAGGAATATTGAAAATGATAAGCAATGCTGGAGGCATCACAATTCTGGACTTCAAGTTATATTACAAAGCTTTAGTGAACAAAATTGTATGCTTCTTGCACAAAAGTAGACACATATATCAATAGAACAGAATACAGAACTTAGATTTGACCCACAACTATATGATCAATTAATCTTTGACAAAGCAGGAAAGAATATCCATTGGGGAAAAAAAACAGTCTTTTACACAAATTATGTTGGGTAAACTGGACAGCAAAATGCAAAATATGAAACTGGACCACTGTCTTATCCCACACACAACGATAAATTCAAAATGGATTAAAGACCTAAATGTGAGACATGAAACAATGAAATCCTAGAGGAGAACACACTCAGTGACATCTTTGACATGTGCCATAGCAACCTTTTACTACATATATCTCCTTAAGCAAGGGAAACAAAACCAAAAATAAACTATTGGGACTTCATCCATATAAAAAGCTTCCACACAGCAAAGGAAATAACCAACAAAAGTGGAAAACAACCTATTGAATGGAAGAAGATATTGGCAAATGACATTTATGACAAAGGGTTAGTATCCAAAATCTGTAAAGAACTTATCAGGAGTAGTTAAGATGGCAGTGTAGTTGGGAGACTTTATACTTGCCTCATCCTTGAAGCACAGCTAGATAAATATCAAATAATTCTGAACACCCAAGAAATCCATCTGAGGACTGAGAAAATTTTCACATCTAGAGGTAGAAAAATGGCCATATCATGGAAGATAGGAGCTGCAGAGTTTTGATTTGGGAAAAAAAAAAGATGTGTCAATGATATTAGCCCTTATGAAGAGAGAGAGAGAGAGAGAGAGAGAGAGAAAGCATCATGCAGGGGATTGTAGAGGATAAACTCTCCCCCAAAACCATTGACTGGGAAAAATAGAGGATTGCTTTTCACAACTTTTTACAAGCAGTAGACCCCAAAGTCTGAAATTTTAGAAGTCCATGCATTGCCAAGTTTGTACCCAATGGTCTTGATGGTGTTCCTGTGGGCTGTGGGGAAGGAGGGCAGAGGCTCTGGAGTGGACAGTATGGTCTGAAGATCTCCTGGGTTGCACAAGGAGAAACCATTCTTCTTGGATGGCATTTGGGAGAGGTAGCACATCTGACAGGACAAAAGAGATGGCAGACACCATTGAGCAGCCTCATTAATTAGCATAGCAGCAGAGGCCAGTGTTGAAGGCAGCTAACCTTGAAGCCAGATTTTGGCTGCACTTAACCATAAACCCATGAATCTGCACAGTTTTAAGACTACTTTCCTGGGACAACCCGGCACCAGCCACAGCCCGGTAAGACCCATCCTCAGAGGATTAGCCTGGGTCCACACCCTGCCAGGTCCCTAAAATTTGGAATGTTTGAAACCCAGCCATGTTTCTGAGATAAAACACAGGAGTACTGTACCTCCAGGGAGACAGATGGCTCAGACACAGACAGAGTGAAAGCAGGGTTCTGACAGAAGCTTTGGACACAAGAGGAGACATTATTATGCTCTATTGTGAGGGTTTCCTGAATGGCAGCAGGTGTGAAATCACCTCACCATGGATGAGAGAGCAAGGGATGCCATTTCACCAACCTGCCAATCATCATTCACAGACTTCAGTGAGCAACACAGCACCCTTTTTGACCTTGACTGCAGCACCTTCTTGCTAGACACATCTACGGAGGCAAGGAAAACAAAAGTAAAAATGAACTATTGAGACTTTATGAAGATATAAAGCTTCTGCCCATTGAAGGATACAATCAGGAAAATTAAAAGTCAGCCCACAAAATAGAAGAAGATATTTGCAAATTACACATCTTATAAAAGCTTAATATCCAAAATCTATAAACTTATGAAACTCAACACCTCAAAAATAAATAATCTAGCTTAAAATGGGCAGAAGTGAATAAACATTTTTCCAAAGAAGACATACAGATGGTTAACAAACAAATATATGAAAAGATGCTTTAGGGAACTCATCATCAGGGAAATACAAATAAATAGCACTATGAGATAACACTTCACACGAGACAGAATGGCTAAAAGTAACAACTCAGGAAACAATAGATGTTGGCAAGAATAGGGAGAAAGGGGAACACTCTTGCACTGTTGGTGGGAATACAAACTGGTGCAACCATTCTGGAAAACAGTATGGAGGCTCCTCAAAAAGTTAAAAATAAAACTTCCCTATGACTCAGCAATTGCACTACTAGGGATTTACCCAAAGGTTACAAAAATACTGATTCAAAGGGGCACATGCACCCCAATGTTTATAGCAGCATTATCAACAATAGCCAAATTATGGAAATAGCCCAAATGGTCATTGACTTGTGAGTAGAAAAAGATGTGTATGTGTATCTCACTTGCTTTTGTTTACATTATTATTATTATTATTTGTTACATATGTGTGTATGGGAATATTACTCAGCAAACAAAAAGAATGAAATCTTGCCATTTGCAATAATGTGAATGGAGCTATAGTGTATTATGCTAAGCAAAACAAGTCAGAGAAAGGCAAATAGCATATGATTTCACTCATATGTGAAATTTACAAAACAAAACAGGTTAACATATGGGAATGAGGGAAAAAAAAGTAAGAGATAAAGAAACTATAAGTAACTCTTAACTATGTACAACAAACAGGGTTTTTGGAGGGAGTTGGGTAGCAGATGGGCTAAATGGGTGATGGGTATTAAGGAGAGCACTTGTTATGATGAGCACTGGGTGCTATATGTTAATGATGAATCACCTGCTTTCTGCACCGGAAAACAATTTTACCATATGTTACCTAACTAGAATTTAAATAAATACCTGAAAAACAAGCAACCAAAAACAAAGAAACTAAAAAATAAAATTTCATTTAATTGTTAATTGCTTTTGGTACTATAGATATTTTAATAATATTATTTATTACAATTCAAGAGCATGGTACATGTTTCTATTTGTATTGTTTTCAATTTTTTCATCAATATTTTATAGTGCTCAGAGTATAGGTTTTTCACCTCCTTGGTGAAATTTATGCCTAATTATTTTATTCTTTTAGATTCACTTGTAAATGGGATTATTTTTCTTTATTTGCCTTCATGCTACTTTATTATTAGTGTATATAAATGCAACATTTCTTTGCATTGATTTTGTATACTACAATTTACTGAATTCATTTGTTAGTTCTAATAGTTCGTGGATAGTCTTCTAAGGTTTCTATACATATTATCATGTCATTTGCAAATAGTGGATTTACTTCCTTTATTTATTTTTCTTGTCTGATTGCTGTAGCTAGCACTTCCAGTACTATGTTCAATAAAAGTATTGAGAGTGGACATTCTGTTTCCTTTTAATGATTTTAATATATCATGCCACTCCCTTCTGGTCTGAAACCTTTCTGCTAAAAAAATCAGCTGACACCTTATGGGGTTTCCTTTGTATGTAACTATTTTCTTTTCTCTTGATGCTTTTAAAATTCACTATCATCACTTGTTTCCACTTTAAATATTACGTGTCTTGGTGTAAACTTCCTTGGGTTTATCTTGTTAAGAGCTCCCTGTTCTTCCTGTACCTGGATGTCTGTTTTCTTCCTCAGATCTGGAAAGTTTTGTTATTATTTCTTCAAATAAATTTTATCCCCCCCCCTTGTCCTCTTGGATCCTTACAATGCAAATGTTATGCTTGATAATATCACAGAGGTACCTTAACCTATTCTCATTTATTAATATCATCATCATCATCATCATCATCATCATTTGATATTCTGGTGGTTGTTTGCTTTTATTTACACTGTCTTCCAGATTGCTGATCCATTCTTCTGCATTCTCTAATCTGCTGTTGATTCCCCCCAGTGTATTTTTCCTTTCAGTTATTGAATTCTTCATCTCTGCCTAGTTATTTTTTAATTTATTTTATCTCTTTGTTGAAGTTCTCACTGAATTTATCCACTCTTTCCTCAAGTCAAATGAGTGTCTTTATAACCATTACCTTCAATTTTTTATCAAGCATGTTGCTTATCTCTTTCATTTGGCTCTTTTCCTGTGATGTTTTTTTTTTTCTGTCATTTAGGACATATTCCTCTGTCTCCTTGTTTTGTCTAATTCTGTGTGTATGTTTCTATATATTAGGTATATTACTTATATCTCCTGGTTGTTTTTTTTTGTTCTGCTTTGTTTTGAAGTTTATTTATTTTGGGGGTATCTGGGTGGCTCAGTTTGTTAAGCATCCATCTTTAGCTCAGGTCATGATCTCGTGTTTCATGGGTTTTAGCCCATATTGGGCTTTGTGTTGACAGCTTGGAACCTGGAGATTGCTTCAGATTCTGTGTCTCCCTCTCTCTCTCTTCCCTTCCCTGACTCATACCCTGTCTATGTCTCTGTCTATGTCTCTCTCTCTCTCTCTAAAAAATAAATAAACATCAAAAAATAAGTTTATTTATTTATTTAATTTTTTAAATGTTTACTTATTTTTGATAGAGGGAGAAACAGAGCTGAGCTGGGGAGCGACAAAGAGAGAGAGGGAGACACAGAATCTGAAGCAGGCCCCAGGCTCTGAGCTATCAGCATAAGGCCTGACGTGGGGCTCAACATGAACTGCAAGATCATGACCTGAGCCAAAGTCAGATGCTTAACTCACTGGGCTTACCAGGTGCCCCAAAAGTTTATTTATTTTTTAGAGCAAGAGGGAGACCACATGCATGGGTGAGGAGCAGAGAGAGGGCTCTCTCTTTCAAGAGAGAGAATCCCAGGCAGGCACCACACAGTTAGTGTGGGGCCAGACATGGGTCCTGAACTCATGAACTGCAAGATCATTACCTGAGCTTAAATCAAGAGTCAGATGCTTAGCCAACCAAGCTACTGAGGCACCCCTATATTTCCTGGTCTTGAATGTAATGACATTGTATAGAAAAGGTTCTGTGGTTCCCTATATAGTACAATACCCCATGAATATTAGAACCAGTTGCTCTAGGGGTGTCCCTGTGTAGGCTGTGTATGCCTTTCTGTTGTACCTGAGCCACTATTGACTTAAGATTAGCTGACTGCAATGAATGACATTTGTGTGCTATCAGAGAGGGCTCCTAGCACTGTTGAGAGACATGGCTACTGCTGCCATGGGCTGTTTGGTGGGCAGGATTGACATTCAGACTAGCCAATTGAATTTTCCATTCAAAGCCAAATGTTATAGGAACTGATTTTCCCAATGCAGGCCCCCAGTGATGGGGATGCCCTATGTGGCGTCTTATCCCCTTGCTTCTTTGTGAATGTGATATTGTTCCCATTTGTGATTAGTCATGTTGGGTTTGGTTCCCAAATATGTTTCTACTCCACCTATTCTTTTGATGTGGTCTTTTCTCTATAACTAGCTATGGTGATCTGCCAGTCTTCAGGTCAGTTTCTGAATTAGTTGCATAGACATAGCTGTTGCCTCGGTGGTCCATAGAGTAAGGGGAGCTCAGGATACTCCGACTCCACCATCTTCAAAATGTCTGCCTTATGATGTTTTCTTTTTTTCTCTGTTTTTCCTGGAATAAAATAATTTTTTTTCTCTTAATATACATGTAGGTTACAATATTTGTAAATTATGCTTTTGTGACCTAAGATTAAACAGCTTTTTTCCCTTACCTGAATCCTCCAGAATTTGAAAACTCTTAGTGAATGTTCTTATATTTATGACAAGTTTTTAAAAACTAAGGTTGACTTTAAGAAGCTAATGTTCGTTAGACCACTCTTAGAAAAATGCATCCTATAACAGTCATATGGTGTACCCTGACATAAAAGGCACAAAGAAAGGGGCACCTGGGTGGCTCAGTCAAATATCCAACTCTTCATTTTGGCTCAGATCATGATCTCATGGCTTCGTGGGTTTCAACCCTGCATTGGGCTCTGTGCTGGCAGCACAGAGCCTGCTTGAGATCTCTCTCTCCCTCTCTCTCAGCCTTTCCTACACTCATGTTGTTTCTGTCTCTCTAAAAATAAATAAACTTTTAAAAAAGGCACAAAGAAAGATAACTTCTTGATAGGTTCATGAACCTCAGCATATTTGGGAACTTCAAGAAGAGAAGAATCCATCCATATAGGTTCTGTGGGCAAAATTTGAGGGCATTGAGGAGGGCATTTTTAAGCATGAGCACTGGATGTCATATGTAAGAGATGAATCACTGGTTTCTAGTCCTGAGGCCAAGACTACACTGTATTTAAATACAGTGGCTAACTTGAATTTAAATTTAAAAAATAATAAAATGAAATAAAATAAAAAAGAGTTATAAACACTATACATGATGATATTTTAAATTGAAATGGCAGCTATAGTGTATCACTTTATTTCCTCAAGACTGTGATAAACAGGCAGTGTCAATGTGAGATTCTTGGAGAATCAGTACATGAAGAAGTTGCTGAGTAATCCATTCTTTAAAGTGCTCAGTTGTTTTTCACTCCCCTTGCATATTGATCTTATAGTATTTGGAATTACTCATTTTTTGTTATATCCAGCATAACTCTGCTGGGTGTTACGGATATAGTACATGTAGTCATTCAAAATGACTTACCTTCTTAACTGTATTTATTCACAAACAATTAAGTTGCTTAATTTAATTTACTGAGATGAAAATTCTCAGCCAAGATAATCAGGGTATTTTTTTATTTACTGTACTTTAAATATTGATAATGGATTTAATGGGAATGAAAACACTATAGAAGAGAAATGTGTGTGGGCCAAATGTGAAGACATGAATTGAAAATAGATACCAGACTTCATTTTATTTTTTAAATTTTAAAAGATTTTATTTTTAAGTAATCTCTACACCCCACACGGGGCTCAAACTTACAACCCTGAGATCAAAAGTCCCATGCTCCCTTGGCTAAACCAGCCAGGTGCCCTGAATATAGATACCAGATTTTAAAGTGCACATTATATAGAATGGAAAATTTATATTTATATTTATATTTAAACTTGATAATAACCTTTTTAAATAAGAGTAATGGAATCCCATTCTATAATGATACTTTATAGTGCACGAGTGTACATATTTTACATTTCAGGTAGCAAGAATTTGATCCTGGTCTATAGGACATAATCATAGTAAAGAAGTAAAGTTACATTTTGCTTTCAATTATAGTAAAAAAAATCTGATGGCAAGTTCTAGTCATGGTTTCCTAGCCTCAAGAGAATATAAAGTCCAATTTTTATGAAAAGTTCAATCAAAGAAAACTCAAGAGATCTACATGACATATCACTAATCTTGCTGCGCTAATATAAATAATAATCAGATCAAATTTAATAGATCGATTTATTTTGCAAATATATTCATCAGATTTTTATTTTCTTTGATAGGAAAGGACAAGCAAAGAAGAAATTCACTTATATTTTTAAAAGGAAATAGTAGATTTCGGGGGAAGATGGCGGCGTAGGAGGATGCTGGGCTCACCGCGCGTCCTGCTGGTCACTTAGATTGCACCTACACCTGCCTAAATAACCCAGAAAACCGCCAGAGGATTAGCAGAACGGAGTCGCCAGACCCAAGCGCAGACGAGAGGCCCACGGAAGAGGGTAGGAAGGGCGGCGAGGCGGTGCGTGCTCCACGGACTGGGGGGAGGGAGCCGGGGCGGAGGGGCGGCTAGCCAGCCAAGCAGAGTCCCTGAGTCTGGCTTGCAAAAGCGGAGGGGCCTGACGGACTGTGTTCCGACAGCAAGCGCGACTTAGCATCTGGGAGGTCATAAGTAAACGGCTCTGCTCGGAAAGCGGGAAGGCTGGAGGACAAAGGGAGGGAGAGCTGCTGAGCCCCCAGACGACAGAGCTCAGTTTGGTGGGGAACAAAGGGGCTCACCAGCGCCATCTCCCCTGCCCATCCCCCAGCCAAAATCCCAAAGGGAACCGGTTCCTGCCAGGGAAATTGCTCGCTCCACGCAAACACCCAACTCTGTGCTTCTGCGGAGCCAAACCTCTGGCAGCGGATCTGACTCCCTCCGGCTGCCACAGGGCCCCTCCTGAAGTGGATCACCTAGGAGAAGCAAGCTAAGCCTGCCCCCCCTGCCGCCATGCACCTTGCCTACCCACCCCAGCTAATACACCAGATCCCCAGCATCACAAGCCTGACAGTGTGCAAGTAGCCCAGACGGGTCACACCACCCCACAGTGAATCCCGCCCCTAGGAGAGGGGAAGAGAAGGCACACACCAGTCTGACTGTGGCCCCAGCGGTGGGCTGGGGGCAGACATCAGGACTGACTGCGGCCCCGCCCACCAATTCCAGTTATACACCACAGCACAGGGGAAGTGCCCTGCAGGTCCTCACCACACCAGGGACTATCCAAAATGACCAAGCGGAAGAATTCCCCTCAGAAGAATCTCCAGGAAATAACAACAGGTAATGAGCTGATCAAAAAGGATTTAAATAATATAACAGAAAGTGAATTTAGAATAATAGTCATAAAATTAATCGCTGGGCTTGAAAACAGTATACAGGACAGCAGAGAATCTCTTGCTAAAGAGATCAAGGGACTAAGGAACAGTCACGAGGAGCTGAAAAATGCTTTAAATGAAATGCAAAACAAAATGGAAACCACCACGGCTCTGATTGAAGAGGCAGAGGAGAGACTAGGTGAACTAGAAGATAAAGTTATGGAAAAAGAGGAAGCTGAGAAAAAGAGAGATAAAAAAATCCAGGAGTATGAGGGGAAAATTAGAGAACTAAGTGATACACTAAAAAGAAATAATCTACGCATAATTGGTATCCCAGAGGAGGAAGAGAGAGGGAAAGGTGCTGAAGGGGTACTTGAAGAAATAATAGCTGAGAACTCCCCTGAACTGGGGAAGGAAAAAGGCATTGAAGTGCAAGAGGCACAGAGACCTCCCTTCAGACATAACTTGAATCGATCTTCTGCACGACATACCATAGTGAAACTGGCAAAATACAAGGATAAAGAGAAAATTCTGAAAGCAGCAAGGGGTAAACGTGCCCTCACATATAAAGGGAGACCTATAAGACTTGTGACTGATCTCTCTTTTGAAACTTGGCAGGCCAGAAAGAATTGGCACGAGATTTTCAGGGTGCTAGACAGCAAAAATATGCAGCCGAGAATCCTTTATCCAGCAAGTCTGTCATTTAGAATAGAAGGAGAGATAAAGGTCTTCCCAAACAAACAAAAACTGAAGGAATTTGTCACCACTAAACCAGCCCTACAAGAGATCCTAAGGGGGACCCTGTGAGACAAAGTACCAGAGACATCACTACAAGCATAAAACATACAGACATCACAATGACTCTAAACCCTTATCTTTCTATAATAACACTGAATGTAAATGGATTAAATGCGCCAACCAAAAGACATAGGGTATCAGACTGGATAAAAAAACAAGACCCATCTATTTGCTGTCTACAAGAGACTCATTTTAGACCTGAGGACACCTTTAGATTGAGAGTGAGGGGATGGAGAACTATTTATCATGCTACTGGAAGCCAAAAGAAAGCTGGAGTAGCCATACTTATATCAGACAAACTAGACTTTAAATTAAAGGCTGTAACAAGAGATGAAGAAGGACATTATATAATAGTTACAGGGTCTATCCATCAGGAAGAGCTAACAATTATAAATGTCTATGCGCCGAATACCAGAGCCCCCAAATATATAAAACAATTACTCATAAACAGAAGCAACCTTATTGATAAGAATGTGGTAATTGCAGGGGACTTTACCACCCCACTTACAGAAATGGATAGATCATCTAGACACACGGTCAATAAAGAAACAAAGGCCCTGAATGAGACATTGGATCAGATGGACTTGACAGATATATTTAGAACTCTGCATCCCAAAGCAACAGAATATACTTTCTTCTCGAGGGCACATGGAACATTCTCCAAGATAGATCATATACTGGGTCACAACACAGCCCTTCATAAGTTTACAAGAATTGAAATTATACCATGCATACTTTCAGACCACAATGCTATGAAGCTTGAAATCAACTACAGGAAAAAGTCTGGAAAACCTCCAAAAGCATGGAGGTTAAAGAACACCCTACTAACGAATGAGTGGGTCAACCAGGCAACTAGAGAAGAAATTAAAAAATATATGGAAACAAACGAAAATGAAAATACAACAATCCAAACGCTTTGGGACGCAGCGAAGGCAGTCCTGAGAGGAAAATACATTGCAATCCAGGCCTATCTCAAGAAACAAGAAAAATCCCAAATACAACATCTAACAGCACACCTAAAGGAAATAGAAGCAGAACAGCAAAGACAGCCTAAACCCAGCAGAAGAAGAGAAATAATAAAGATCAGAGCAGAAATAAACAATATAGAATCTAAAAAAAATGTAGAGCAGATCAATGAAACCAAGAGTTGGTTTTTTGAAAAAATAAACAAAATTGATAAACCTCTAGCCTGGCTTCTCAAAAAGAAAAGGGAGATGACTCAAAAAGACAAAATCATGAATGGAAATGGAATTATTACAACCAATCCCTCAGAGATACAAACAATTATCAGGGAATACTATGAAAAATTATATGCCAACAAATTGGACAACCTGGAAGAAATGGACAAATTCCTGAACACCCACACTCTTCCAAAACTCAATCAGGAGGAAATAGAAAGCTTGAACAGACCCATAACCAGCGAAGAAATTGAATCGGTTATCAAAAATCTCCCAACAAATAAGAGTCCAGGACCAGATGGCTTCCCAGGGGAGTTCTACCAGACGTTTAAAGCAGAGATAATACCTATCCTTCTCAAACTATTCCAAGAAATAGAAAGGGAAGGAAAACTTCCAGACTCATTCTATGAAGCCAGTATTACTTTGATTCCTAAACCAGACAGAGACCCAGTAAAAAAAGAGAACTACAGGCCAATATCCCTTATGAATATGAATGCAAAAATTCTCAATAAGATACTAGCAAATCGAATTCAACGGCATATAAAAGGAATTATTCACCATGATCAAGTGGGATTCATTCCTGGGATTCAGGGATGGTTCAACATTCGCAAATCAATCAACGTGATACATCACATTAACAAAAAAAAAGAGAAGAACCATATGATCCTGTCAATCGATGCAGAAAAGGCCTTTGACAAAATCCAGCACCCTTTCTTAATAAAAACCCTTGAGAAAGTCGGGATAGAAGGAACATACTTAAAGATCATAAAAGCCATTTATGAAAAGCCCACAGCTAACATCATCCTCAACGGGGAAAAACAGAGAGCTTTTTCCCTGAGATCAGGAACACGACAGGGATGCCCACTCTCACCGCTGTTGTTTAACATAGTGCTGGAAGTTCTAGCATCAGCAATCAGACAACAAAAGGAAATCAAAGGCATCAAAATTGGCAAAGATGAAGTCAAGCTTTCGCTTTTTGCAGATGACATGATATTATACATGGAAAATCCTATAGACTCCACCAAAAGTCTGCTAGAACTGATACATGAATTCAGCAAAGTTGCAGGATACAAAATCAATGTACAGAAATCAGTTGCATTCTTATACACTAACAATGAAGCAACAGAAAGACAAATAAAGAAACCGATCCCATTCACAATTGCACCAAGAAGCATAAAATACCTAGGAATAAATCTAACCAAAGATGTAAAGGATCTGTATGCTGAAAACTATAGAAAGCTTATGAAGGTAATTGAAGAAGATTTAAAGAAATGGAAAGACATTCCCTGCTCATGGATTGGAAAAATAAATATTGTCAAAATGTCAATACTACCCAAAGCTATCTACACATTCAATGCAATCCCAATCAAAATTGCACCAGCATTCTTCTCGAAACTAGAACAAGCAATCCTAAAATTCCTATGGAACCACAAAAGGCCCCGAATAGCCAAAGGAATTCTGAAGAAGAAGACCAAAGCAGGAGGCATCACAATCCCAAACTTTAGCCTCTACTACAAAGCTGTCATCATCAATACAGCATGGTATTGGCACAAAAACAGACACATAGACCAATGGAATAGAATAGAAACCCCAGAACTGGACCCACAAACGTATGGCCAACTCATCTTTGACAAAGCAGGAAAGAACATCCAATGGAAAAAAGACAGTCTCTTTAACAAATGGTGCTGGGAGAACTGGACAGCAACATGCAGAAGGTTGAAACTAGACCGCTTTCTCACACCATTTACAAAAATAAACTCAAAATGGATAAAGGACCTAAATGTGAGACAGGAAACCATCAAAACCTTAGAGGAGAAAGCAGGAAAAGACCTCTCTGACCTCAGCCGTAGCAATCTCTTACTCGACACATCCCCAAAGGCAAGGGAATTAAAAGCAAAAGTGAATTCCTGGGACCTTATGAAGATAAAAAGCTTCTGCACAGCAAAGGAAATAACCAAGAAAACTAAAAGGCAACCAACGAAATGGGAAAAGATATTTGCAAATGACCTATCGGACAAAGGGATAGTATCTAAAATCTATAAAGAGCTCAGCAAACTCCACACCTGAAAAACAAATAACCCAGTGAAGAAATGGGCAGAAAACATGAATAGACACTTCTCTAAAGAAGACATCCAGATGGCCAACAGGCACATGAAAAGATGTTCAGCATCGCTCCTTATCAGGGAAATACAAATCAAAACCACACTCAGGTATCACCTCACGCCAGTCAGAGTGGCCAAAATGAACAAATCAGGAGACTATAGATGCTGGAGAGGATGTGGAGAAACGGGAACCCTCTTGCACTGTTGGTGGGAATGCAAATTGGTGCAGCCACTCTGGAAAGCAGTGTGGAGGTTCCTCAGAAAATTAAAAATAGCACTGCTAGGAATTTACCCAAGGGATACAGGAGTACTGACGCATAGGGGCACTTGTACCCCAATATTTATAGCAGCACTCTCAACAATAGCCAAATTATGGAAAGAGCCTAAATGTCCATCAACTGATGAATGGATAAAGAAATTGTGGTTTATATACACAATGGAATACTACGTGGCAATGAGAAAGAATGAAATATGGCCTTTTGTAGCAACGTGGATGGAACTGGAGAGTGTGATGCTAAGTGAAATAAGCCATACAGAGAAAGACAGATACCATATGGTTTCACTCTTATGTGGATCCTGAGAAACTTAACAGGAACCCATGGGGGAGGGGAAGGTAAAAAAAAAAAAAAGGACGTTAGAGTGGGAGAGAGCCAAAGCATAAGAGACTGTTAAAAACTGAGAACAAACTGAGGGTTGATGGGGGTGGGAGGGAGGGGCGGGTGGGTGATGGGTATTGAGGAGGGCACCTTTTGGGATGAGCACTGGGTGTTGTATGGAAACCAATTTGTCAATAAACTTCATATAAAAAAAATAAAAAATAAAAAAATAAAAAAAAATAAAAATAAAAATAAAAATAAAAATAAACCCAAAAAAATTAAAAAAAAAATAATAAAAAAAAAAAGAAAAGCATAGATGGAGGCATCACGATTCTGGACTTAAAGTTATATTTCAAAGCTGTAGTAATCAAACTGTATGGTACTGGCATGAATTCTTGATATAAAAGAAACAGCAGCAAATAAAATTGACTCAGAGAATATACAACTTGGAGAACCTTGCCACAGCTCTGCAATGTGTTGCCACCTTACTAGTTCTCTAAGAGTCTTCAAAATGGTCTTCTGTTAGTCTATTTAACATCCAACTGCTTTATTTTTTTAATGTTTATTTATTTTTGAGAGAGAGACAGAGTGTGAGTGAGGGAAGAGCAGAGAGAAAGGGAGACACAGAATCAGAAGCAGACTCCAGGCTCTGAGCTGTCAGCACAGAGACTGATGTGGGGCTTGAACTCATTAACTGTGAGATAATGACCTGAGCCAAAGTTGGTCACTGAACCAACTGAGCCACCCGACACCCCTAATATCCAACTGCTTTATGTTTTTTTTATGTTTACTTATTTTTGTGCGGAGGAGAAAGTGAGTGAGGGTGAGTGAGGGAGGGGTAGAGAGAGAGCGACACTCAGAATATGAAGCAGGCTCCAGGCTCTGAGCTGTCAGCCCAGAGCCCAATGCAAGGTTCGAATTCATGGACACCGAAATCGTGACCTGAGCTGAAGTTGGCTGCTTAACTGACTGGGCCACCCAGGCGCCCCTATCCAACTGCTTTAGAATGGTTTGGAACATGGTAAGTGAATGAATTCCATGAGCATGGCCCACTGCAATATTTTTCTTCTGAGAAGAAAGTTTCTTGATCCAAAGCAAGATAATGTATTCTGTAAGAACACATTTGGTAATATTGGTTGAAGCTTTGCATACAGGGAAAAAAATTAATATCCAAATAAAATGCATATTTCAGTAAGGACAAAATGCTGCCCCTTTCACGATAGAAGCTGTCCAATGCAGTCAACCTGCCACCAGGTAGTTTGTTTAACTCCTCAGGAAAGGTGTTGTATTAGGAAATTAGTGTTGCTGTCTGTTGCTGGATAATTGGGCACTCATCCTTGGTGAGTGAAAATATTTTTTTTTAATACAGTAATATTCTCCACCTCTGCCTCTATGGCCACTTTGTTCATGAGCCCATGTTTAATACCAGGAGTGGATGAGCTAACTGGTTCCTACAGATTTAACCCATTTGATTATTGAAATCTGCCTCTAATGACTTCACATTTTGGTGAGTATTTACATGGGACAGAAATTTGTTCAGGTATTTAGCTCATTAAGGTTTATCCACATACCTGTTCTCCAAACTTTATTGTCACCAATTTTCCACTTAAGTTTCTTTTAAGTCCCTGATAATTAAGCCATTCCATTAGCCACAACCAGGTATATAATCACGTATCTGTACATTTGTCCTTACAATGATAATGATCGAGCACACTGTTCAAAGTTATGCCCCTGGAATAATTTTCATTCACCACTGTTCAACAGAAATGTCTGAGATATGGGCTATAATAATGCAGCTCTCCACATTTGGATAGTGTCTGCATGTATTGCAGAAGCATCTATGAACCAGCCCTACATCTTTTATTCCTTTTTCAACTGATTCAAGAAATTTCTCCATGATACCTTAGGTGTATCAGTGCAGCAGGATTAAGGCAGAAATTGCTTTGATCTCTCCTAGTTAACTTGTGATTTTATCTATTTGTGGTCCTTTCTCTTTTCTTTTTGATAATCCTGACTAGGTGTTTATCAATTTTGTTAATTCTTTCAAAGAACCAGCTGTAAATTTTGTTGATATATTCCACTGGGATTTTTGGTTGTTTGTTCTGTATCATTTATTTCTGCTCCAATCTTTATTATTTCCTATTTTCTGCTGACTTTAAAGTCAGCTTTATTTGCTGTTCCTTTTCTAGCTCCTTTAGGTGTAAGGTTAGGTTGTGTTTTGAAGAACCTTTCTTGCTTCTTAAGATATGCCTGAATTGCAATATATTTCCCTCTTAAGACTGTCTTTGATGCATTCCCAAAGGGTTTGGACTGTTGTGTTTTCATTTTCATTTCCTTCCATGTGTTTTATTTTGTTTCATATTTAATATCCTGGCCAATCCATTCATTCATTAGTAGAATGTTCATTAACCTCCATGCATTTGAAGACTTTCCAATTTTTTTCTTGTGGTTGACTCCAAGTTTCATAGTGTTGTGATCTGATTATATGCATGAACGGATCTCAATCTTTTAATACCTGTTGAGGGCTGATTTGTGACCCAATGTGTGCTCTATTCTGGAGAATGTTCCATGTGCACTCAAGAAAAATGTGTATTCTGCTGCTTTAGCATGAAATGTTCTGAATGTATCTGTTAAGTCCTTCTGGTCCAGTGCATCAGTCAAAGCCATTTTCCTTGTTGATTTTTGGCTTAAATGATGTGTCCGTTGCTATAAATAGTATGTTAAAGTCACTACTATTATTATGTTATTATCAATGAGTTTCTTTATGTTTGTTGTTAGTTGAGTTATATATTTGAGTTCTCCCAAGTTGGAGACATACATATTTACAGTTGTTAGATCTTAATGGATAGACCCCTTAATTATGATATAATGTCTTTCTTCATCTCTCATGTTTTATAATATTTGTTTTAAAATCTAGTTTGTCTGTGATAAGTATGGCTACCCTGGATTTCTTTTGACACCCATTAACATGATAGATTGTTCTCCATCCCCTCATTTTCAATCTGCAGGTGTCTTTAGGTAAAATGAGTTTCCTGTAGGCAGCATACAGATAGACCTTGTTTTTTTATCCATTCTTTTATTCATTGCTTTGGGTAGTATAGACATTTTAACAATGTTAGTTCTTCCAATCCATTAATATGGAATATATTTTCATTTCTTTGATTCCTCTTAAAGTTCTCTCATAAGTCCTCTATTGTTTTCATAGTTCAGATCTTTTACTTCCTTGGTTAGGTTTATTTCTCAGTGTCTTATTGCTGCTGGTGCAATTATAAAAGGGATTGTATCCTTAATTTCTTTTTCTCATGCTTCATTTATTGATGTATATAAATGCAACACATTTCTGTACATTGATTTCCTATCCTGAAACTTTGCTGAATTCATGTATTAGTTATAGCAATTTTTTGGTGGAGTTTTTTGGGTTTTCTATATGGGGTATCATGTCATCCACAAATAGGGAAAGTTTGACTTCTTCTTTATCAATTTGGATGCATTTTATTTCTTTTTGTTATCAATTGTTGAGGCTAGGACCACAGTACTACATTAAATAGTAGTAATGACAGTGGACATCCTTGTCTTATTATTGACCATAGGAGAATGGCTCTCAGCTTTTCCCCATTAAAGATAATATTAGTTCTGGGTCTTTCTTAAATGACCTATGTTATATTGAAGTATGTTCCATCTATCCCTACTTTGTTGAGGGCTTTCATCAAGAATGGATGCTATATTTTTTCAAACAACTTTTTCTAAATCTATTTAAAGGATCATATTGCTCTTTTCCTTTCTTTTATTAAAGTGGCATATTACATTGATTAATTTGTGAATATTAAACCACTCCTGCAGCCAAAGAACAAATCCCACTTGATCATGGTGAATCATTCTTTCAATGTACTCTTGAATTCAATTTTATAGTATCTTGTTGAGGAGTTTTTCATCCAGGTTCATCAAGGATATTGACCTGTAAGAGGAGGAGCCAACATGGCAGAGAAGTAGGGGGAATCCTTTGCTTGTCTCTCAAAAAAAAAAGTGTAGAAGCCAAAGGGTTTTGAACACCAGAGCCTAGGAGGAAGAGAAGGAATTTACTAGGAAGAAAATGGGAAACCTGTAAAAAAGATAGGTGGGTAACTGCAAACTAGGGGAGATTAAAAAAAAGGCTGTGTGGGCATGGAGAAAAGGGACCCCCTTCTGTGGAGGGACAAAGGGAAGAGAAAGAGTGGATAGGGAAGTGCAGGACCCTATCTGGACAGGAGAAAGACCTCAGACTAAGACTGAGAGGGATCTGATCTCTAAATGAAGGTCTTTCTTTGGACTCGAGCTGGCTCCCTGTTTGCATACCTGGGGAGGAAGGGGAGCCAAGCCTGGGTGAGGTTTCAAGTAAGAGACTCAGTCCACACCTGGAGAAAGTGGTTCCCTCCCTGGATGGCTGCATGATAGTACACAAGTGGCTTGCACCAACCATCCCCGGGCACAGTGGCTGGGCTGAGGGCTCAGTCTGCAGGAGTATAAGGCTGCCATTTCCCTAGAGTACTGTGGGAAAAGACAAAGTCTGCCTGCATCCTCCACCCTGGGGACTCACTGCAGTGAGCACAGCGGCTCATTCTGCAGTAAGAGAAGGCAATGCTCCCTGAAATATGGGGGACAAAGTCAGCCAAGACCACATACAGCTTCACTGAGAGGAGCTTCCCCAGTGCCAGAGAGCATGGAGCGTGACTTGGAATCCTAGCCAAGTGCAGGGTAAGGGGATTTGGCAGAGCAAGAAGGACTGACCCGTCTGTGCCAACAGCACAGTGATGACAGCTCAGACTGAGTCCATTGGGCCCAGCTCCATGGAGAAGAGAATGGGGGATCACCATTGTCCCTCCTCCACCACCACCAAGGCAGAGATCACTCCCAGGGCTGATAGTGGAGGTGGGTTCAGATTTCACCAAACCACGCCCCCTTGCACTGGGTAACTGCATATCCACTGGAATGGCACAGATCCTGCGGACAGCTACTCCCAACCAGTGATGCAGCAATGCCTGGATTAACTCTAGGTAAATTCTGGATATATAGATATATCCCCCCCCTCAATTTCTCCTCCTTATCTCTTCCCATCCCTGGGCTGGATACTGTGATTATTGGTCTGTAAAAACAGACATATTTAATCCATTGTCTTGATACATGTTTTATACCTCCTTCTTTACACTCCTTTCTCTCTCTCTGAAATAATCAAGCCATACAGTTTCTCTGTCTGGATAACTTTATTTTCATTTCATTTTCTCTGCCTCCTTCTTTATTTTCCTTTCTCTCTCTCTGGATTAAGCCTTTTAGTCTCTCTGGTAATCAATGTTTATTACCCCTCCCCCACCCTGCTCCTGTCATTTCTCTCTTTGTATATGCTCTTCCATCAGCACCACCTCCACCCTCTTCTTTACTTGTAGTCAGTGTTTTAGGGTTTTTTGTTTTTAGTCTTTAGGGTTTTGTTTTTCTTTATTTGTTTATGTTATTTGTTTGTGTGCTTGCGTGCTTTTGTATCCTGTTTGTCTATCTGTTTTCCTTTACAGGGCTACTCCAAGGAACAAATCAAAGCACACCTGGTGGAAGGTCTAAAATATTACTAGGAGTAGGGTAATAAAATAACCAAAGTCACAACAAGAGAGATCAGGGAACAATTCTAGAAAAAGCACTTCCTTAAGGGCCAGGCCCTGGACAGGGTATGACCCTCCTTTAATATAGCAGTGCTCACAGGTGCAGAGCACACAACAAGCTTTTAAAACGCATAAGGGACAGAAAACTAGCCAAAATGATGAAACAGAAGAATTCTCCAGAAAAGAAATTCCAGAAGTAGTGACAGCTAATGAATTGATTAAAACCAATTTGAGCAATATAACGGAACAAGAATTTAGAATAATAGCCATAAAATTAATCGCTGGGCTTGAAAAAAGCATAGAGGACAGCAGAGAATCTATTGCTACAGATATCAAAGTACTAAAAAATAGTCATGATGAATTTAAAAATGCTATGAATGAGGTGCAAAATAAAATGGAGGCGGCCACAGCACGGATTGAAGAGGCAGAGGAGAGAATAGGTGAATTAGAAGATAAAATTCTGGAAAAACAGGAAGCTGAAAAAAGAGTTAAAAAAATCCAGGAGTACGAGGGGAAAATTGGAGAACTAAGTGATGCAATCAAATGGAACAATATCCATATCATAAAATTCCAGAAGGAGATGAAGAGAGAGAAAGGGGCTGAAGGTGTGCTTGAAAAAATCTTAGCTGAGAACTTCCCTGATCTGGGGAAAGAAAAAGGCATTGAAATCCAAGAGGCACAGAGAACTCCCTTCAGACGTAACTTGAATTGATCTTCTGCATGACATATCATAGTGAAACTGGCAAAATACAAGGATAAATAAAGAGAATTCTGAAAGCGGCTAGGGATAAATGGGCCTTAACATACAAAGGTAAACACATAAAGGTAATAGTAGACCTATCTACTAAAACTTGGCAGACCAGACAGGAATAGGAGGAAATCTTCAATGTGATGAACAGGAAAAATATGCAGCCGAGAATACTTTACCCAGCAAGTCTGTCATTCACAATAGGAGAGATAAAGGTTTCCCAAACAAACAAAAACAGAAGGAATTCATCACCACTAAAACAGCCCTACAAGAGATCCTAAGGGGGACTCTGTGAGTGAAATGTTGCAAGGACCACAAAGTACCAGAGACACCACTACAAGCATGAAGCCTACAGATAACACAATGACTCTAAACCCATGTCTTTCTATAATAACACTGAATGTAAATGGACTAAATGCTCCAACCAAAAGACATGGGGTATCAGAATGGAAAAAAAAACAAAACAAAAAAATAAGACCCATCTATTTTCTGTCTACAAGAGACCCATTTTAGACCTGAGCACACCATCAGATTGAAAGTGAGGGGATGGAGAACTATTTATCATACTACTGGAACTCAAAAGAAAGCTGGAGTAGCCAAACTTATATCAGACAAACTAGACTTTATTGAAGGCTGTAACAAGAGATGAAGAAGGACATTATGTAATAATTATAGGGTCTATCCATCAGGAAGAGCTAACAATTATCAATGTCTATGTGCCAAATACGGGAGCCCCCAAATATATAAACCAATTACTCACAAACATAAGCAACCTTATTGACAAGAATGTGATAATTGCAGGAGACTTTAATACTCCACTTACAGTATGGATAGTAATGGATAGATAATTTAGACAGATAATAAATAAAGAAACAAGGGCCCTGAATAATACATTGGATCAGATGGACATGACAGATAAATTTAGAACTCTGCATACCAAAGCAACAGAATATATTTTCTTCTCAAGGGCACATGGAACATTCTCCAAGGTAGATCACATACTGACTGGGTCACAAAACAGCCCTTCATAAGTATAAAAGAATTGAGATCATACCATGCATACTTTCAGACCACAATGCAATGAAACTTGAAATCAACCACGGGAAAAAGTCTGGAAAACCTCCAAAAGCATGGAGGTTAAAGAATACCCTACAAAAGAATGAAAGGGTCAACCAGGCAATTAGAGAATAAATTAAAACATATATGGAAACAAATGAAAATGAAAATACCACAATCCAAACACTTTGGGATGCAGCGAAGGTGGTCCTGAGAGGAAAATACATTGCAATCCAGGCCTATCTCAAGAAACAAGAAAAATCCCAAATATAAAACCTAACTACACACTTAAAGGAACTAGAGCAGAACATCAAAGACACCCCAAACCCAGCAGAAGAAGAGAAATAATAAAGACCACAGCGGAAATAAACAATACAGAATAATAAAAAAAAACAGTAGGGGAGATCAATGAAACCAAGAGTTGGTTTTTGAAAAAATAAACAAAATTGATAAACCTTTAGCCAGGCTTCTCAGAAAGAAAATGTAGAACACTAAAAAAGATAAAATCATGAATGAAAATGGAATTATTACAATCAATCCCTCAGAAATACAAGAAATTATCAGGGAATACTATGAAAAATTATATGCCAACAAACTGGACAACCTAGAAGAAATGGACAAATTCTTAGCACCCACACAATTCCAAAACCCAAACAGGAAAAAATAGAAAACTTGAACAGACGCATAACCAGCAAAGAAATTAAATCAGTTATCAAAAATCTCGCAACAAATAAGAGCTCATGACCAGATGGCTTCCCTGGGGAATTCTACCACATATTTAGAGCAGAGATGGGTATTAACCCATCCTTCTCAAGCTGTTCCAAAAAATAGAAAGGGAAGGAATACTTCCAGATCCATTGTATGAAGTCAGCATTACTTTGATTCCAAAACCAGACAGAGACCCAGCAAAAAAAGAGAAATACAGGCCAATATCCCTGATGAATATGGATGCAAAAATTCTAAATAAGATACTAGCAAATCAAATTCAACAACGTATAAAAAGAATTATTCACTATGATCAAGTGAGATTCATTCCTGGGCTGCAGGGATAGTTCAATTTTCACAAATCAATCAATGTGATACATCATATTAATAAAAGAAAAGAACCATATGATCCTGTCAATCGATGCAGAAAAAGCATTTGACAAAATTCAGCATCCTTTCTTAATAAAAACCCTCAAGAAAGTCGGGATACAAGGAACATACATCAATATCATAAAAGCCATTTATGAAAAGCCCACAGCTAATATCATCCTCAATGGGGAAAAACTGAGAGCTTTCCCCCTGAGATCAGAAACATGACAGGGATGTCCACTGTCAGCGCTGTTGTTTAACATAGTGTTGGGGTTCTAGCATCAGCAGCCACACAACAAAAGGAAATCAAAGGCATCAAAATTGGCAAAGATGAAGTCAAGCTTTCACTTTTGGCATATGGCATGATACTATACAAGGAAAACCCTGGAGACTCCACCAAAAGTCTACTAGAACTGATACATGAATTCAGCAAAGCTGCAGGATACAAAATCAATGCACAGAAATCAGTTGCATTGTTACACGCTAATAATGAAGCAACAGAAAGACAAATAAAGAAACTGATCCCATTCACAAATGCACCAAGAAGCATAAAATACCTAGGAATAAACCTAACCAAACATGTACAAGATCTGTATGCTGAAAACTATAGAAAGCTTATGAAGGAAAATGAAAAGATATAAAGAAATGGATAAACATTCCATGCTCATGGATTGGAAGAATAAATATTTTTAAAATGTCAATACTACCCAAGACTATCTACACATTCAATGCAATCCCAATCAAAATTGCACCAGCATTCTTCTCAGGGCTAGAGCAAGCAATCCTAAAATTTGTATGGAACCACAAAAGACCCTGAATAGCCAAAGTAATATTGAAAAAGACCAAAGTGGAGGGCATCACAGTCCCAGACTTTAGCCTCTACTACAAAGCTGTCATCATCAAGACAGCATGGTATTGGCACAAAAACAGACACATAGACCAATGGAATAGAATAGAAACCCCAGAACTAGACCCACAAAAGTATGGCCAACTAATCTTTGACAAAGCAGGAAAGAATATCCAATGGAAAATAGTCTCTTTAACAAATGGTGCTGGGAGAACTGGACAGCAACATGCAGAAGAATGAAACTAGACCACTTTCTTAAACCATTCAGAAAAACAAATTCAAAATCAATGAAGGACCTGAATGTGAGACAGGAAACCATCAAAACCCTAGAGGAGAAAGCAGGAAAAAACCTCTCTGAACTCAGCCGCAACAATTTCTTACTTGACACATCTCCAAAGGCAAGGGAATTAAAAACAAAAATGAACTATTGGGACCTCATGAAGATAAATGCTTCTGCACTGCAAAGGAAACAATCAATAAAACTAAAAGGCAACCAACAGAATGGGAAAAGATATTTGCAAATGACATATCAGACAGAGGGCTAGTATTCAAAATCTATAAGGAACTCACCAAACTGCACACCCAAAAAACAAATAATCCAGTGAAGAAATGGGCAGAAAACATGAACAGACACTTCTCTAAAGAAGACATCCGGATGGCCAACAGGCACATGAAAAGATGCTCAACATTTTTCCTCATCAGGGAAATACAAATCAAAACCGCACTCAGATACCACCTCACACCGACCAGAGTGGCTAAGATGAACAAATCAGGAGACTATAGATGCTGGCGAGGATGTGGAGAAATGGGAACCCTCTTGTACTGATTGTGGGGATGCCAACTTGTGCAGCTGCTCTGGAAAACAGTGTGGAGGTTCCTCAAAAAGTTAAAAATAGATCTACCCGATGACCCAGAAATAGCACTGCTAGGAATTTATCCAAAGGATACAGGAGTGCTGAGGCATTGGGGTGCTTGTACCCCAATGTTTATAGCAGCACTCTCAACAATAGCCAAATTATGGAAAGAGCCTAAATGTCCATCAACTGATGAATGGATAAAGAAATTGTGATTTATATACACAATGGAATACTACATGGAAATGAGAAAGAATGAAATATGGCCTTTTGTAGCAACGTGGATGGAGCTGGAGAGTGTTATGCTAAGTGAAATAAGTCATACAGAGAAAGATTCTATATGTTTTCACTCTTATGTGGATCCTGAGAAACTTAACAGAAGACCATGGGGGAGGGGAAGGGGAAAAAAAGGGTTAGAGAGGGAGAGAGCCAAAACATGAGACTCTTAAAAACTGAGAACAAACTGAGGGTTGATGGGGGATGGGAAGGAGGGGGGGTGGGTGATGGGTATTGAGGAGGGCACATTTTGGGATGAGCACTGGGTATTGTATGGAAACAATTTGACAATAAATTTCATATTAAAAAAAAGAAAAAGAAAATTATGGGATAATCAAAGAAGAGCAGTCATCATTCAAGTTATTTTTCCCATTGAGAAATTACACTAGTATCAATAAAATCTCAGAAACAGTTTAAAAATTAAATGTATGCCTCCACATCTTTTCTTCTTTTTTTTTCCCTTTAATTTACTACTTTGCTCTTTATGTGAGATTATCCTAAGCAAAGTAGACTTTTTAAAAAATAGATTTTTGAGAATTTGAGGAACACTTAATTTATAGAAGTGCTTGTTTATCTCTAAGCATTTTTGGTAGGATTATTTTAAGGTATTTTATAAATTAATTTAGTAATATAATGCAAATATAGAAAACGCCATATACAAAACATACATGCATTCATATATATGTAACATAAACATGCATACATAAACCTAAAGATATGCAAAATAGTATTTAATATCTTTTACTCTAAAATATAAAAGCAATCTCACTGGTTTATCTCTAGTTTATATTTTTATCTGAATTGTGCTTCTGGCAAATGAGCAGGCAAGTAATATATATATTTATAAATTTATATATTTACTGATGTTTGTGAAGGAGATAATTAATATGTTCATTTGCTTAGAAATGTAATCTGATGTGGGTTAGGACGTAAACAGTAGGCCAATGACTGAGGAGATATCTAACATCTGCTTCGATGTCTCTCAAGCCTATCTTAGTGGAGAAAACATCCAGGTTTGTTTCCTAATATTATTTTTTTCTCTTTTCAGCCTCAGGTGATTTGTTGGGGTGGGTGATAGGTCTCTTTCCCATTTTGAGACATTAATAGAGGGTAGGGGCCCTAAAGTTCAAGTGACTGTGAGATCTGAGGGTCTGAGGTGGAAAGGTATAGGCTGGCTGAGGGACAGAGGGTTAGAGGAAGGGCTTCAAAGTGGTCATACAAAAAATAATAATAATAATGGAACCAGAGGAAAGATCCAATGCATTAAAATGAGAAACTTCTAGAAGATGGTGGGCTAAGAGATTCTCAAGCTCACCTTGTCTATGAACACACCTAGATAACAGACACATCAGTACAAATAACCCAGAAAACAAACCAAAGAGTGGTATAAATGACTTTTTACAGTTAATCATAGAGAGGAGGCCACATCAGGAAAAGTAGGAGGGGCAGAGATGTCGGTGAAAAATAAACTCCTAGCAGGACTAGACACAAAAAAGCAGGGAAACCACAAACACAGAGAATAGGGAGGAGCTGACTCAATACCAGGCACCAAAGACACAGAGGAACTGCCCTGGGAAGAAGAGTCCCCATAACATTTGCCTTTGAAAACCAGTGGGCCTTAAGTTTATGGGTTTTTGCAATCAGCTGGGATTAACTCCAGGTACTTTAAAAATCATCAGGCTTAACTCTGGGAGAGCCCAAGAGCCAAAGAAAACTGAGCCCCTACCCTTAAAGACACAGTATAACAAAAAAATTTGCCAAAATATAGAACCAACCATCTGAAAGAACCTTGGGTATAAAAGAAGGAGATTTACTTACTAATCTTAGTATGTGTGCTGGAGGGTCAGGGATATTTAGAGAACAAATAGATATGGCCAGTGTCATTTCTCTTCTGCCCCCAAGCTTAGATAGCTGGACACGGAGCCAGCAGGAACAGTTTCCACCTACCTTACAAATATCACACTTTCTCCAGAGGATTAAACACATCCAACCTGCCACTCAGTAGGTGTCACTCCAGATCATACCCTGCTATGACTCATCCTGCAAGCAACCCTGGCAAGGAGAAGTGATGATCCAAAGTGACTCCCCCTAGGACAAGGGGAGATTGCACACACACACACACACACACACACACACACAGCTCCAGGAGCCAAACCTTATAATTGCAGTGCGGAGAGAATGCACTTCTGATCCGTATATCTGCAGCCCTAGAAGACAGACTTGGGGGCAATCATCTGCTCTGACTTCTAGCTGCACCTGCCAACAAGTATCTCTCAGGAAGAAACACAGTGAGATTATCCTGCAATTCTAGGTAATTGCATCCCTGAAAGATAGAATGGGGACAGGCAGCTGGTCTGACTTCTGACACCACCCAATTAAAAACTTCTATGGTGGCACCAAACTGACACTTTTTACAGCTGAGGGACCATACCTGGCCTACAACAGGCAAAGTGGGAGCACCCACGTACATAAAGCAACTATTACATATGTAAAGGGGAAAAAAAAGGTAGTATAAATATTGTAGAGGATTTTAACACCCATTTACATTAATAAATAGGTCATCCTTGGGGCGTCTGGGTGGCTCGATCAGTTATGCGTTCAACTTTGGCTCAGGTCATGATCTCAGGTTGTGAGTTCGAGCCCTGCATCAGGCTCTATGCTGACAGCTCAGAACCTGGAGCCTGTTTCGGATTGTGTGTCTTTCTCTCTCTCTGTCTTTCCCCTGCTCAAGCTCTGTCTCTCTCAAAAACAAACATTTAAAATTTAAAATAAATAAATAAATTAATTAATTAATTAATAAGTCATCTAACCAGAAAATCAACAAGGAGACAGTGACTTTGAATGACATATTTCATGGGATGGACACAACAGGTATATCCAGAATACTCCAACCCAAAACAACAACATACACCTTCTCTTCCAGTGTACATAAAACATTTTTGAGAACAGATCACGTTAGGCCACAAAATAAGTCTCAATAAATTTTTAAAAAATCAAAATCACATTGTGCATCTTTTCTGACCACAGTAGTATCCAACTAAAAATTAATCACAAGAGAAAATCTGAAACAGGTACAAATACATGGAGGTTAAATAACATGCTACTAAAAAAGTAATGAGTCAACCAAGAAATCAAAGAGGAAACAGAAATAATACATGGAGACAAATAAAAATAAAAATAAATGGCCCAAAATCTTTGGGATGCACCAAAGTCCCTTTTATAATTGCATTAAAATAATATAATACCTAGAAATAAGCTTAAGTAAGAAGGTGGTATATCTAAACTCAAAAACTATACAATGTTGATGGAAGAAATTGAAGATGACACAAATAGATGGAAGGATATTCCATGCTCATGGATTGAAAGAACAAATATTGTGAAAATGCCAATACCACCCAAAGCAATCTTCAGATTTAATACAATCCCTATCAAAATGCCAACAACATTTTTCACAGAGCTACAATAAATAATTATAAAATTTGTGTGGAATGACCAAAGACCCTGAGGAACCAAGGCAATCTTTAAAAAAAATTTTTTTTGAATGGCTAACATTAACAACTCAGGCAACAACAGATGTTGGCGAGGATGCGGTGAAAGAGGATCTCTTTTGCATTGTTGGTGGCAATGCAACCTGGTGCAGCCACTCTAGAAAACAGTATGCAGGTTTCTCAAAAAACTAAAAATAGAACTACCCTAGGACCCAGCAATTGGACTACTAGGCATTTATCCACAGGATACAGATATGCTGTTTCGAAGGGACATATGCACCCCCATGTTTATAGCAGCACTATCAACAATAGCCAAAGTATGGAAAGAGCCCAATGGATGAATGGATAAAGAAGATGTGGTATACATACAATGGAGTATTACTCGGCAATCAAAAAGAATGAAATCTTGCCATTTGCAAGTATGTGGATGGAACTGGAGGGTATCATGCTATGTGAAATTAGTCAGTCAGAGAAAGTAAAAAATCATATGACTTCACTCATTTGAGGACTTTAAGAGACAAAACAGATGAACATAAGGGAAGGGAAACAAAAATAATATAAAAACTGGGAAGGGGACAAAACAGAAGAGACTCATAAATATGGAGAACAAACTGAGAGTTGCTGGAAGGGTTGTGGGAGAGGTGATGGGCTAAATGGGTAAGGGGCATTAAGTAATCTACTGAAATCATTGTTTCACTATATGATAACTAATTTGGATGTAAACTTTAAAAAATAAAAAATAAAATTTAAAAAAAAGAAAAAAATTTAAAAGGTGTATTTATTTTTGAGAAATAGAGACAGAGTGTGAGCAGGGGAGGGGAAGAGAGTGGAAGACACAGAATCTGAAGCAGGCTCCAGGCTCTGAGCTATCAGCACAGAGTCTGATGTGGGGCTCAAACTCCAGACCCGTTAGATCATGACCTGAGCCAAAGTCAACCAACTAAGCCACCCAGGCGCCCCAAGCCAAAGCAGTCTTAAGGAAGAAGAACAACAATGGAAATCACAATCCCAGATTTTAAAATATACTACAAAGCTGTAGTAATCAAAACCATATAGTGCTGACACTAAAATAGACACATAGATCAATAGAACAGAAAGTGAAGAAATAAACTCATACTTTTTTTCCTTTTAGTTTTTATTTAAATTGCAGTAAGAATACTGTGTAATACTAGTTTCAAGTGTACAATTCAGTGATTCAATACTTAATGCAACGCCTGGTGTACATCACAAGTGCTCTCCTTAATCCCCACACCTATTTAACCTTTCCCCCCACGAAACTCCCCTCTGGTAACCATAAATTTGCTCTCTATAATTAAAAGTCTGTTTCTTGGTTTTCTTTTTTCTTGTTCTCTCCTGTAATCGCTTGCTCTGTTTCTTAAATTACACGTATGAGTGAAATCATAAGATATTTGTCTTTCTCTGGCTGACTTATTTAGCTTAGTGTAATACTTTCTAGCTCCATCCACATCGTAGCAAATGTCAAGATTTCATTGTTTTTCATGGCTGAGTAATATTACATTGCATATGTATACCCCATCTTATTTATCCATTCATCACTCTGTGGACACTTGGGCTGTTTCCATAATTTGACTGTTGTTGATATTGCTGCTCTAAACATTGAGGTGTATGTATACCTTTGAATTAGCATTTTCATATTCTTTGGGTAAATACCTAGTAGTGCAATTTCTGGATCATAGAGTAGTTCTATTATTAACTATTTGAGGAACCTCCATGCTGTTTTCCAGAGTGGATACACCAGTTTGCATTCCCACCAACATTGAAATAAATTTCCCCCTTTCTCTGCATCCTCACCAACATCTATTGTTTCTTTTGTTGTTAATTTTAGTTATTCTGACAAGTGTGAGGTGATGTCTGATCCAATGTATCATTCAGGGCCCTTGTGTCTTTATTGACCATGTGTCTAGATGATCTATCCATTGTTGTGAGTGCGGTGTTAAAGTCCCCTGCAATTATCACATTCTTATCAATAAGGTTGCTTATGTTTGTGAGTAATTGTTTTATATATTTGGGAGCTCCCATATTCGGAGTATAGACATTTATAATTGTTAGCTCTTCCTGATGGATAGACCCTGTAATTATTATATAATGCCCTTCTTCATCTCTTGTTACAGCCTTTAGTTTAAAGTCTAGTTTGTTTGATATAAGTATGGCTACTCCAGCTCTCTTTTGACTTCCAGTAACATGATGAATAGTTCTCCATCCCCTCCCTTTCAGTCTGAAGGTGTCCTCAGGTCTAAAATGAGTCTCTTATAGACAACAAATAGATGGGTCTTGTTTTTTTATCCATTCTGATACCCTATGTCTTTTCATTGTCACATTTAGTCCATTTACATTCAGTGTTATTATAGAAAGATATGAGTTTAGAGTCATTGTGATGACTGTAGATTTCATGCTTGTAGCTATGTCTCTGGTACTTTGTCTCACAGGATCCCCCTTAGGATCTCTTGTAGGGCTGGTTTAGTGGTGACAAATTCCTTCAGTTTTTGTTTGTTTGGGAAGACCTTTATCTCTCCTTCTATTCTAAATGACAGACTTGCTGGATAAAGGAATCTCGGCTGCATATTTTTTCTGTCTAGCACACTGAAAATCTCGTGCCAATTCTTTCTGGCCTGCCAAGTTTCAAAAGAGAGATCAGTCACGAGTCTTATAGGTCTCCCTTTATATGTGAGGGCACGTTTACCCCTTGCTGCTTTCAGAATTTTCTCTTTATCCTTGTATTTTGCCAGTTTCACTGTGATATGTCGTGCAGAAGATCGATTCAAGTTACGTCTGAAGGGAGTTCTCTGTGCCTCTTGGATTTCAATGCCTTTTTCCTTCCCCAGTTCAGGGAAATTCTCAGCTATTATTTCTTCAAGTATACCTTCAGCACCTTTCCCTCTCTCTTCCTTTTCTGGAATACCAATTACACGTAGATTATTTCTCTTTAGTGCATCACTTAGTTCTCTAATTTTCCCCCTCATACTCCTGGATTTTTTTATCTCTCTTTTTCTCAGCTTCCTCTTTTTCCATAACTTTATCTTCTAGTTCACCTATTGTTTCCTCTGCCTCTTCAGTCTGAGCTGTGGTTGTCTCCATTTTATTTTGCAGCTCATTTATAGCATTTTTTAGCTCCTCCTGACTACCTTAATCCCTTGATCTGTGTAGCAATAAATTCTCTGCTGTCCTCTATACTGTTTTCAAGACCAGTGATTAATATTATGACTATTATTCTAAATTCACTTTCTGTTATATTGTTTAAATCATTTTTGATCAGTTCGTTAGCTGTCGTTATTTCCTGGAGATTCTTTTGAGGGGAATTCTTCCATTTCATCATTTTGGATAGTCCCTGGAGTGGTGTGAACTGCAGGGCACTTCCCCTGTGCTGTCTTGAATAACTTGTGTTGGTGGGCGGGACCACAGTCAGGCCTGATGTCTGCCTCCAGCCCACTGCTGGGCCACAGTCAGACTGGTGTGTACATTCTCTTCCCCTCTCCTAAGAGCAGGATTCACTGTGGGGTGGGGTGGCTCATCTGGGCTACTTGCATACTGCCAGGCTTGTGGTGCTGGGATCTGGCTTATTAGCTGGAGTGGATTGGCAAGGTGCACAGGGGTGGGAGGGGTAGGCTCAGCTCGCTTTTTCTTTGGTGATCCGTTTTGGGAGGGGCCCTGCAGCACCGGGAGGGAGTCAGACCTGCCACTGGAGGGATGGATCCACAGAAGCACAGCATTGGGTGTTTGTGCAATGCAAGCAAGTTCCCTGGCAGGAGCTGGTTCCCTTTGGGATTTGGCTGGCGGATGGGCGAGGGAGATGGCACTGGCGAGTGCCTTTGTTCCCCACCAAGCTGAGCTCTGTTGTCTAGGGCTTAACAACTCCCCCTCCCGTTGTCCTCCAGCCCTCCCACTCTCCGAGCAGAGCTGTTAGCTTATAACCTCCCAGATGTTAAGTCCCGCTTGCTGCCCGAACACACTCTGTCCGGCCCCTCCGGTTTTGCAAGCCATACTCAGGGGCTCTGCTTTGTTGCCAGGCTGTCCCTCTGCCCTGGCTCCCTTCTGCCAGTCCGTGTAGTGTGCACCACCTCTCCGCCCTTCCTACCCTCTTCCATGGGCCTCTCGTCTACATTTGGCTCCAGAGAATCCGTTCTGCTAGTCTTCTGGTGGTTTTCTGGGTTATTTAGGCAGTTGTGGGTGGAATCTAAGTGATCAGCAAGAAGGGGTGAGCACAGCGTCCCCCTACACCACCATCTCACTTCAAGATTCTGGGTCTTTCTCTCTCCATGTTGTTATGCCAGTTGTCACTGCTTCTTACACCCCAAGTCAGGAATGCTATCAATGAGTTTGGAAGTTTACATTCCGCTGGTGTAAGGTCACCATTTGCTGTCACTGTTGATCAATGACCCACCAAGTCTCTTTGTTGAAGTTCTCACTGAGATCCTCCACTCTTTTTTCAAGTCCTATGATTGTCTTTATGACCATTGCTTTGAACTCTTCATTAGGCATATTGCCTATCTCTGTTTTATTTAGCTATTTTACTCTGATATTTTCTTGTTCTTTCATTAGGGACATTTGGTCTTATTCTGTGTCTTTTTCTATGTATTATATATGTCAGCTACATCTCCTGGTCTTGAAAGTAGTATCCCTGTGTAGAAGTGATCCTGTGGTGTCCTATAATGCAGTGCCCCCTCGTCACCAGAACCAGGCTCTCTAGGGGTGACCTTTGTGTGGCTATGTGTGCCCTGCTGTCGTTGTTGAGCCCTGACTACCTTCAATCCAGCTGGCTGTAATGACCCACTTTGCCTGTTGTGGCACACTGGGCACAGTTTGTTCTCCATGCTGTTGAGAGGTCCACATGCCACCCTGAGTTTATTGGTATGTGGGGTTGGCACTTAGCCTAGCTGTCTGCAATTAGCCTTTGTGTTACAGGCACAGGCACAATAAAGTACAAATCTTGGTGCCTGCACACCCAGGTAAGAGAACTGGCTTCAATAACAATGTGCCCACTGATGTGTGAAGTTATCTCTCTCACTTCCCAGGGCAGGAGTCACTTTGGAATGGCATTGTTATTGACAATGCCATATGGATATGGCAGGGGGAAGCTGTCTAGGGGGGTAGGATCAAAGGTGCAAGTCTGCAGGGGAACACCAGTGTTAGCTAGGTAGTTGAGCATTAGTACTGACTCCAACCAGCACCCAGCCATTTAGGCTGGGGAAGGGCAAGACCAGTGGTGCCTACCAGCACTTTTGTTCCCAGAGAATTAACCTACAGATCCAGGCTCCTCAGTCACACACTCTAAAATTAGTCAATAAATTTCCTTCATGTATACCCCCAGTGCTTTTCCAACTACTACTTCTGTGCTGTGTCTGGAAGAAGTTATTTAGTGTGCTGTCTCTTTAAGAGTTGGGATTCAGCTACCTATTGCCCTCCAGCTCTCCAGCCCATCCTTGAGTTAAGCCTAGCTGTATTTCAAAGCTACATATATGGGGACTTATCTTCCCAGTGTGGGTCCTCTGTACTAGGGGTGCCCAGTGTGAGGTCTAATCCTCTCACTTTTCTGTGCTTATCTTGTCCCTCCTATTTGTGTTTAGTTGTGCTGGGAGTTTGGTTCTGTGGGAAAGTTATCTTGGAAAAGGAATGTTATCTTGTTTAGTTGAAGCTGGAAAAAATTGAAAAAATTTTTTTTCTATTTAGCCTTAGAATAAATAGTACACTGATGCAAATCTAGAATTTGGGTCTCTCTCTACCAAAACAACATTTTTATTGGATTATTATTCTGCTATTAATAAGGAACTATAAAGTAGTTTTTTAACTTTTAAATAATTTGAGAAACAAGAATTTTTTTATCTAAAAATGGTATTCTGTGCTTTGTCTTCTCTTTGTTAGGTCTTTGATTATTTTTTTTTTTAATGGAGCCTTCTCAATAGTAAAAGAGATAGATCTTTTTTTACAACCATGTAACTTATGTTTCTGCCTTTGAAATATTCTAATTGTCACTTGGTTAAATGCATAACTAAGTATTGAATCACAATGATTCTGTTTAACCAAGCATTTGAATATGAATTTTTTTTAATATATGAAATTTATTGTCAAATTGGTTTCCATACAACACCCAGTGCTCATCCCAAAATGTGCCCTCCTCAATACCCATCACCCACCCTCTCCTCCCTCCCACCCCCCATCAACCCTCAGTTTGTTCTCAGTTTTTAACAGTCTTTTATGCTTTGGCTCTCTCCCACTCTAACCTCTTTTTTTTTTTTTCCTTCCCCTCCCCCATGGGTTCCTGTTAAGTTTCTCAGGATCCACATAAGAGTGAAACCATATGGTATCTGTCTTTCTCTGTATGGCTTATTTCACTTAGCATCACACCCTCCAGTTCCATCCACGTTGCTACAAAAGGCCATATTTCATTCTTTCTCATTGCCACGTAGTATTCCATTGTGTATATAAACCACAATTTCTTTATCCATTCATCAGTTGATGGACATTTAGGTTCTTTCCATAATTTGGCTATTGTTGAGAGCGCTGCTATGAACATTGGGGTACAAGTGCCCCTATGCATCAGTACTCCTGTATCCCTTGGATAAATTCCTAGCAGTGCTATTGCTGGGTCATAGGGTAGGTCTATTTTTAATTTTCTGAGGAACCTCCACACTGCTTTCCAGAGCGGCTGCACCAATTTGCATTCCCACCAACAGTGCAAGAGGGTTCCCATTTCTCCACATCCTCTCCAGCATCTATAGTCTCCTGATTTGTTCATTTTGGCCACTCTGACTGTCATGAGGTGATATCTGAGTGTGGTTTTGATTTGTATTTCCCTGATAAGGAGCAACGTTGAACATCTCTTCATGTGCCTGTTGGCCATCCGGATGTCTTCTTTAGAGAAGTGTCTATTCATGTTTTCTGCCCATTTCTTCACTGGGTTATTTGTTTTTCGGGTGTGGAGTTTGGTGAGCTCTTTATAGATTTTGGATACTAGCCCTTTGTCCAATATGTCATTTGCAAATATCTCTTCCCATTCCGTTGGTTGCCTTTTAGTTTTGTTGGTTATTTCCTTTGCTGTGCAGAAGCTTTTTGTCTTCATAAGGTCCCAGTAATTCACTTTTGCTTTTAATTCCCTTGCCTTTGGGGATGTGTCGAGTAAGAGATTGCTACGGCTGAGGTCAGAGAGGTCTTTTCCTGCTTTCTCCTCTAAGGTTTTGATGGTTTCCTGCCTCACATTCAGGTCCTTTATCCATTTTGAGTTTATTTTTGTGAATGGTGTGAGAAAGTGGTCTAGTTTCAACCTTCCGCATGTTGCTGTCCAGTTCTCCCAGCACCATTTGTTAAAGAGACTGTCTTTTTTCCATTGGATGTTCTTTCCTGCTTTGTCAAAGATGAGTTGGCCATACGTTTGTGGGTCTAGTTCTGGGGTTTCTATTCTATTCCATTGGTCTATGGGTCTGTTTTTGTGCCAATACCATGCTGTCTTGATGATGACAGCTTTGTAGTAGAGGCTAAAGTCTGGGATTGTGATGCCTCCTGCTTTGGTCTTCTTCTTCAAAATTACTTTGGCTATTCGGGGCCTTTTGTGGTCCCATAAGAATTTCAGAATTGCTTGTTCTAGTTTCAAGAAGAATGCTGGTGCAATTTTGATTGGGATTGCATTGAATGTGTAGATAGCTTTGGGTAGTATTGACATTTTGACAATATTTATTCTTCCAATCCATGAGCAGGGAATGTCTTTCCATTTCTTTAAATCTTCTTCAATTACCTTCGTAAGTTTTCTATAGTTTTCAGCATACAGATCTTTTACATCTTTGATTAGATTTATTCCTAGGTATTTTATGCTTCTTGGTGCAATTATGAATGGGATCAGTTTCTTTATTTGTCTTTCTGTTGCTTCATTATTAGTGAATAAGAATGCAACTGATTTCTGTACATTGATTTTGTATCCTGCAACTTTGCTGAATTCATGTATCAGTTCTAGCAGACTTTTGGTGGAGTCTATAGGATTTTCCATGTATAATATCATGTCATCTGCAAAAAGTGAAAGCTTGACTTCATTGTTGCCAATTTTGATGCCTTTGATTTCCTTTTGTTGTCTGATTGCTGATGCTAGAACTTCCAGCACTATGTTAAACAACAGCGGTGAGAGTGGGCATCCCTGTCGTGTTCCTGATCTCAGGGAAAAAGCTCTCAGTTTTTCCCCATTGAGGATGATGTTAGCTGTGGGCTTTTCATA
The DNA here is from genome assembly GCF_022079265.1 of Lynx rufus. NCBI lineage: Eukaryota > Metazoa > Chordata > Mammalia > Carnivora > Felidae > Lynx > Lynx rufus. Next base: position 4,969,985 of record NW_025814836.1, on the reverse strand, counting down.
AATGGCTTTTATGATCTTTAAGTATGTTCCTTCTATCCCGACTTTCTCGAGGGTTTTTATTAGGAAAGGGTGCTGGATTTGTCAAAGGCCTTTTCTGCATCGATTGACAGGATCATATGGTTCTTCTCTTTTTTTTTTTGTTAATGTGATGTATCACGTTGATTGATTTGTGAATGTTGAACCAGCCCTGCATCCCAGGAATGAATCCCACTTGATCATGGTGAATAATTCTTTTTATATTCCATTGAATTCGATTTGCTAGTATCGTATTGAGAATTTTTGCATCCATATTCATCAGGGATATTGGCCTGTAGTTCTCTTTTTTTACTGGGTCTCTGTCTGGTTTAGGAATCAAAGTAATACTGGCTTCATGGAATGAGTCTGGAAGTTTTCCTTCCCTTTCTATTTCTTGGAATAGCTTGAGAAGGATAGGTATTATCTCTGCTTTAAACGTCTGGTAGAACTCCCCTGGGAAGCCATCTGGTCCTGGACTCTTATTTGTTGGGAGATTTTTGATAACTGATTCAATTTCTTCGCTGGTTATGGGTCTGTTCAAGCTTTCTCTTTCCTCCTGATTGAGTTTTGGAAGAGTGTGGGTGTTCAGGAATTTGTCCATTTCTTCCAGGTTGTCCAATTTGTTGGCATATAATTTTTCATAGTATTCCCTGATAATTGTTTGTATCTCTGAGGGATGGTTGTAATAATTCCATTTTCATTCATGAGTTTATCTATTTGGGTCATCTCCCTTTTCTTTTTGAGAAGCCTGGCTAGAGGTTTGTCAATTTTGTTTATTTTTCAAAAAACCAACTCTTGGTTTCATTGATCTGCTCTACAGTTTTTTTAGATTCTATATCGTTTATTTCTGCTCTGATCTTTATTATTTCTCTTCTTCTGCTGGGTTTAGGCTGCCTTTGCTGTTCTGCTTCTATTTCCTTTAGGTGTGCTGTTAGAGTTTGTATTTGGGATTTTTCTTGTTTCTTGAGACAGGCCTGGATTGCAATGTATTTTCCTCTCAGGACTGCCTTCGCTGCGTCCCAAAGCGTTTGGATTGTTGTATTTTCATTTTCGTTTGTTTCCATATATTTTTTAATTTCTTCTCTAATTGCCTGGTTGACCCATTCATTCTTTAGTAGGGTGTTCTTTAACCTCCATGGTTTTGGAGGCTTTCCAGACTTTTTCCTGTGGTTGATTTCAAGCTTCATAGCATTGTGGTCTGAAAGTATGCATGGTATAATTTCAATTCTTGTAAACTTATGAAGAGCTGTTTTGTGACCCAGTATATGATCTATCTTGGAGAATGTTCCATGTGCCCTCGAGAAGAAAGTATATTCTGTTGCTTTGGGATGCAGAGTTCTAAATATATCTGTCAAGTCCATCTGATCCAATGTCTCATTCAGGGCCCTTGTTTCTTTATTGACCGTGTGTCTAGATGATCTATCCATTTCTGTAAGTGGGGTGTTAAAGTCCCCTGCAATTACCACATTTTTCTCACTAAGGTTGCTTATGTTTATGAGTAATTGTTTTATATATTTGGGGGCTCTGGTATTCGGCGCATAGACATTTATAATTGTTAGCTCTTCCTGATGGATAGACCCTGTAACTATTATATAATGTCCTTCTTCATCTCTTGTTACAGCCTTTAATTTAAAGTCTAGTTTGTCTGATATAAGTATGGCTACTCCAGCTTTCTTTTGGCTTCCAGTAGTATGATAAATAGTTCTCCATCCCCTCACTCTCAATCTAAAGGTGTCCTCAGGTCTAAAATGAGTCTCTTGTAGACAGCAAATAGATGGGTCTTGTTTTTTTATCCATTCTGATACCCTATGTCTTTTGGTTGGCACATTTAATCCATTTACATTCAGTGTGATTATAGAAAGATACGGGTTTAGAGTCATTGTGATGTCTGTATGTTTTATGCTTGTAGTGATGTCTCTGGTACTTTGTCTCACAGGGTCCCCCTTAGGATCTCTTGTAGGGCTGGTTTAGTGGTGACAAATTCCTTCAGTTTTTGTTTGTTTGGGAAGACCTTTATCTCTCCTTCTATTCTAAATGACAGACTTGCTGGATAAAGGAATCTCGGCTGCATATTTTTTCTGTCTAGCACACTGAAAATCTCGTGCCAATTCTTTCTGGCCTGCCAAGTTTCAAAAGAGAGATCAGTCACGAGTCTTATAGGTCTCCCTTTATATGTGAGGGCCTGTTTACCCCTTGCTGCTTTCAGAATTTTCTCTTTATCCTTGTATTTTGCCAGTTTCACTATGATATGTCGTGCAGAAGATCGATTCAAGTTACATCTGAAGGGAGTTCTCTGTGCCTCTTGGATTTCAGTGCCGTTTTTCTTCCCCAGTTCAGGGAAGTTCTCAGCTATTATTTCTTCAAGTACCCCTTCAGCACCTTTCTCTCTCTCTTCCTCCTCTGGGATACCAATTATGCGTAGATTATTTCTTTTTAGCGTATCACTTAGTTCTCTAATTTTCCCCTCATACTCCTGGATTTTTTTATCTCTCTTTTTCTCAGCTTCCTCTTTTTCCATAACTTTATCTTCTAGTTCACCTATTCTCTCCTCTGACTCTTCAATCAGAGCCGTGGTGGTTTCCATTTTGTTTTGCATTTCGTTTAAAGTGCTTTTCAGCTCCTCGTGACTGTTCCTTAGTCCCTTGATCTCTGTGGCAAGAGATTCTCTGCTGTCCTCTATACTGTTTTCAAGCCCAGCGATTAATTTTATGACTATTATTCTAAATTCACTTTCTGTTATATTATTTAAATCCTTTTTGATCAGCTCATTACCTGTTGTTATTTCCTGGAGATTCTTCTGAGGGGAATTCTTCCGCTTGGTCATTTTGGATAGTCCCTGGAGTGGTGAGGACCTGCAGGGCACTTCCCCTGTGCTGTGGTGTATAACTGGAGTTGGTGGGCGGGGCCGCAGTCCGACCTGATGTCTACCCCCAGCCCACCACTGGGGCCACAGTCAGACTGGTGTGTGCCTTCTCTTCCCTTCTCCTAGGGGCGGGATTCACTGTGGGGTGGCGTGGCCTGTCTGGGCTACTTGCACACTGCCAGGCTTGTGATGCTGGGGATCTGGCATATTAGCTGGGGTGGGTAGGCAAGGTGCGCGGGGGCAGGAGGGGCAGGCTTAGCTCGCATCTCCTTAGGTGATCCACTTCAGGAGGGGCCCTGTGGCAGCGGGATAGAGTCAGATCCACTGCTGGAAGTTTGGCTCCACAGAAGCACAGAGTTGGGTGTTTGCGCGGAGTGAGCAAGTTCCCTGGCAGGAACTGGTTCTCTTCGGGATTTTGGCTGGGGGATGGGCGGGGGAGATGGCGCTGGCGAGCACCTGTGTTACCCACCAAACTGAGCTCTGTCGTCCGGGGGCTCAGCAGCTCTCCCTCCCTTTGTCCTCCAGCCTTCCCGCTTTCCGAGCAGAGCTGTTAACTTATGACCTCCCAGACGCTAAGTCGCGCTTGCTGTCGGAACACAGTCCGTCAAGCCCCTCTGCTTTGGGAAGCCAGACTCGGGGGCTCTGCTTGGCTGGCAAGCTGCCCCTCCGCCCCGGCTCCCTCCTGCCACTCCGTGGAGCACGCACCACCTCGCAGCCCTTCCTACCCTCTTCCGTGGGCCTCTAGTCTGCGCTTGGGTCTGGCGACTCCGTTCTGCTAATCCTCTGGCGGTTTTCTGGGTTATTTAGGCAGGTGTAGGTGGAATCTAAGTGATCAGCAGGATGTGCAGTGAGCCCAGCGTCCTCCTAGGCCGCCATCTTCCCTCGAATATGAAATTTTTGATAACTTCTCAAAAATCACATTTTTGTCTTTTTTTACCTCAAATTAAAATAGAGATTTTTAGACACATATTGAAATATTTAAAAGGATTATAAAATGAAGATGCTAAGGTAATTATATTTATGTGGTATGATAAATAATATGGCAAATATCAATAAGAAGTGATGATAAATGGTCTTAGCTTATATGTGTGTGGATATATGTTACTAACACAGATATCCTAGAAATTGTATAAAGTTCTTAGATATTAGTAAGTACACTTATCTGATTATTATGTTAAAATGTTTACACCACAGAAATAACAAGTTTTCCTCATCAAGTGAATTCTCATTAGACTTTAACCATGGCCTTTTAAAGTCATTTGTCAGTTACCAGTTAATGCTTGAATTTGGTGCTTCACTGAAGGTATGTACAGCTATAGACATGAATGCCCCATGATCGCATTACTTGAATAATGCTGAGAATGTGCCTCTGGACTGAGTAAAAACTTCCAAAATAATGAAGAAGTTGATGGATTCATAATACTACTAATTCAAGTTAAAGCAGAACACATTGTAAACTCAGGGGCTAAATAAACTTGGAATTATTACAATTTTATGAGTTTTTGTTTGAATTATTAATGAATGTTAATGTTTTATTTTCCATAATTAATTGAATGTTTTTATTTTTAAGCTATGTGCAACTTACAAGAATTTATAAAGTATACCTTTCCGACCTAAGATGAAACGATTACTTTTCTCCTGCTAAGAACCCTCCAGAACTAAAAACTCTTGTTTTTAAAAATTTTTAATGTTTATTTTTGAAAGGAAGAGAACCTGTGAGTGGGGTAGGGGCAGAGAGAGAGGTAGATACAGAATTCAAAGCAGGATCCAGGCTCTGAACTGTCAGCACAGAGCCTGACGCAGATCTTGAACCCATGAGCTGCAAGATCATGATCTGAGCCGAAGTCAGATGCTTGACTGACTGAGCCACCCAGGTGCCCCCAGAACTAAAAACTCTCAAAGAGTATTCTTATTTTATGACAGTACAATTATCTGCATAAGTTCAAAAAGAATGTATTCTCCTTGTTTTACGTATGTATGTATGTATGTATGTATCTCTGCACCCAACATGGGGCTCAAACTCACAATCCCAAGATCAAGAGTTACATGTTCTACTGACTGAGCCAGTCAGGCACCCCAGAATCTATTCTCCTGGTAAAAGGACACACGGTTTGAAACACTGGTTATATTCCCAAAGCTTTGACTGGAATGCCATATTTGAAAATAATGTACCGGAGTCAGATATGATTAATGATGAATGATTTGCATAGCTTGTTTTGGTCAAGATTGGTTTAGTCAGAATACTAGAACCTTGATGTTTCTTATTAGTAATTTTCCAAATGGTAACTACTACCTGTTTCCTTGTCTTTTTAATTTCATTTATTTCATTTCATTTCATTTCATTTCATATTTCATTTCATTAATTCCAACATAGTTAATATACAGTGTTTTATTAGTGTTTATCAGGAGTACATAAATCACACTAGAAGCTCCTTGATTAATTCCTACTTTCAAATTATTTATTCAGATTTGAGGCCAGTTCTGTATTGAAGTCTCATGTCCCCAATTACAATAGTTCTGAATAAATCTGTTTTTACTATTTTAATGACTGTCCAACTAATTTTTTATAATAATTATAATCAGATTCAATCACTCCAGTCAGTAGGTAAGTCTTTTCCTTGCTATTGATTCAGAAGCATGTGGAGCAGAAAGTGGCCATTTGGTAGTCTTTGCTTCCATTTCAGGGTAATCATTCCTTCCCCTGGAAGCAGTCCTTCTTCTGGTACTAAGATCTCTAGGTCAGCAGAGCATAAAATCACAGGAACATGAAGCAAGAATGGTGCTAGTAGGTCACAAGCAATGATAGTGGTGCCACACCCTTTGTCAATCCTTGATTCCAGGGCATATAAATCCAGGGTATTGGAAAAACAGCGCTATATATTAAATGCTCATTCAGAAAGTATGTGACATCCTGGAAAACCTTGCTGCAGTGCTGCAACACATTGCCACCTAGCTAAAACTGCAGCTAGGTCATCAAAAGGTCCTTCCTTCATTCTATCAAGCCAGCTGCTTCAATTGGTAAGAAATATGGGAAAATAGTGAATTCCATAAGCTTGGGCTTATTGTTACGCTTCCTTTTCTGGGAAGTGATTTCTTGATCTGAAGCAATGTTTCATGGATTACTATGATAGTGGATATAACATTCTTTAAATACATGATGGTATTTGGGCAGTAGCATTGCATACAGACAAAATTCATATCATAGGTGTCTATTTCTATAGAACTGTACACTGTCCTTTTCTTGGTGAAAGTGGTACAATGTAATTAACCTACCACCCAGCACTTGTCTGAACACTTGGAGAATGATACTATATCAGGGACTTAATGTTGCTTTCCTCTGCTGGCAGATTGGTCACTCAGCCTTGATGAGTGGAAACCCATGTTGCTGAACCTATGCATAACCTCCATACCTACAATCATGGCCTCTTTGTGAATGTGTTGGGCAATGAAGGGTGCAGCTGGAGAAAGAAGTTGATATACACTGAATGTCATCCTATACACTTCATTGTTGAAATACTTCTCTGCTGATGTCATCCTTTTGTGAGCATTCACATGGGAAACAAATATTAGTGTTATTTTTCCATTAAGTGAGGTATGCCTACATAAGTCTTTACCAAGTTTCATTGTCAGCAATTTTCCAAATATTTTTCTTTTAAATTCATGATCATCATGCCAAAGCAGTAGCCGTAACTTATGTAATGGACTATAAAATTGAATATCTGCCATTTCTCCTCCCAAACAAATTAAACAATCAGGTACATTACCCAAAGTTTTGTCCACTAAGAGGATTTCCCTTCCCCACTATCTCGCAGAGAAGTCACAAAAGAGCTGTAGTCCTGCAACTGTGCACCGTTGGGTAGCACCTGAATAAGGAGGCATCTATAAAGTAGGCCTGCATTTTCCCCTCATCTATCAACTATCAATAAGGAACTGCCAATGGGGCCAGAGGTATAGGTTAACTTTCAAAAGAGAAGACGGTGTAACAGCAGTAAGGATTACAGGCATTTGTCACTTCTTCATTAAATTTACTTGTGCTTTAAGGCCTGCCCAAAGCCGGTCACATATATTCCACTTTGATGATGAAAGGTTACTGTGTATGCCCAACTTTAAGACTTGGTAGGCAAAATAACACTAAGTTTATAATGGGAATCTCTGGTCACATGAAAACTTGGTGGCTCATGGTCAAGCATTCAGTCACAATTAAGGACAAGTAGCCAGTCAAGAGTTGTTCTCAAATGGAGAGTAGGTATCTGAAGATTATAGCTGAACCTTGCATTGAAACCCCAAACACCTATAATGTTATTCACCTATAGAAGATACCAAAAAGTCCAAGTATCATCCCTATCTTACAGTGAAATTTCAAGAACCTTTTGGACTTCTGGAATATATGGCTCAAGTGGCTGAGCAGTTTGCACAGAAGACTGAATCTATTGAAGATCCTTCTTTTGTTGAAAGCCCCACTCAAAATTAGGAGCTTTTCATGTCACTTGACAGATAGGCCACAGTAACATACTCACATGTAGAATATTTTCCTTCTAAATACAAAGAAGACCACCAGCAAATGTGTATCTTTCTTGGTGATAGGAGGAGGTGGATGCTACAATTTATCCTTCACCTTTTTTTTTTAATTTTTTTAACGTTTATTTATTTTTGAGACAGAGAGAGACAGAGCATGAATGGGGGAGGGTCAAAGAGAGGGAGACACAGAATCTGAAACAGGCTCCAGGCTCTGAGCTTTCAGCACAGAGCCCGATGCGGGGCTCAAACCCACGGACTGCGAAATCATGACCTGAGCGGAAGTTGGCCGCCTAACCAACTGAGCCACCCAGGCGCCCCTATCCTTCACCTTTAATGGAATATCTGGGGGCGCCTGGGTGGCGCAGTCGGTTAAGCGTCCGACTTCAGCCAGTTCACGATCTCGTGGTCCGTGAGTTCGAGCCCCGCGTCGGGCTCTGGGCTGATGGCTCAGAGCCTGGAGCCTGTTTCCGATTCTGTGTCTCCCTCTCTCTCTGCCCCTCGCCCGTTCATGCTCTGTCTCTCTCTGTCCCAAAAATAAATAAACGTTGAAAAAAAATTTAATAAATAAAGGAATATCTGGACATGCCCCTGTCCCAAAGCATTGGGCTCTGTATATTTCACTCAGTGAGAAATCCCTGAATTGTAATTGAATTTTTCCCCAATCTCTAGATTGTTCCCCAATCTTTCCAATAATTCTACAGATGTTGTTATTTCTGCTTAATATATTCTATCACCATAATGACATTAATGTAATTGACAAGTGTGATATCTCTTGGATAGTAGCAAGAAAAAGGTATTCAAGGTCCCTGAAAACTAAATTGTAACATTGGACAACAGAGTTAGTATACTTTTAAGGTAGGATTATGAAGATTTGTTACTGGCTTTATCATCTGGAAGAAACTGGTTTGGATGGGCACTATTGATAATATGGAGAAAATGTTTCTTCCCAGATCAATAAATAGCTGCATTCTTGGTACCAAGGGATGTGTGAATTTGCCCAAGCAATAAAGCCACAGTACCCACAGTTGGAGTCACCATTAGGTTAAGCCTGAGATAAGTCTATTATTCTCCAAGTTGTATCTGTCTTTTGAACAGGCCAAATAAAGTCTTGAATAGGGATGTTGTGGGAATCAGCATCTTTCAAATTCCTGATGGTGGCCCAAATCTCTGCAATAAATGAAGTTATGCAGTAAAACTTTTGAATTAGTATTTTTCTAGTTATGTGCAATTATAATGGCCTCTATTTAGCCTTTCCTGCCATGATAGCCCCCATTCTAGAAAATCAATGTGGGGATTATTTCAGCTGCTGTCTATTCCAATTATGCATTTTAGAACTAGGGAAATAACCATGGTATGGGTCAAAAAAATACTGAACCTATTGTAAGATGGACCTGAGCTAAGTTCCATAAATAACTGATTCCCAGAAGTCCCTCTTTTGACTATCAGTGCTCTGTTTACTACTGGAAACTGAGTTATCAGCATCCTTTAATCTAATAAGTTACAGAGCCTATTTCAGAGACCCCAGAAGGAATAGAGAAAACATCATTAAAATTCTGTTCAACTAGAACAACTTTCAATACCATAATTTATAAGTCATGGTACACAAGAAAAACAGAATCAATAAGTATTTATATTTAGATAGATATAGATAAGAGGAGATTTATTATAAGTATTGGCTCAGGCGTTAATGGAGACAAAGAAGTCCCACAAATGGCCATCTGCAAACTGTAGAATTAGGAAAACCAATGGAATAATTTGGTTGAAGTATGAAAGGACCACATGGTGAGGCTCCTAGTCCCAAACAAAGAGCTGAGAACCTTCAGGTTATTTTTCCCTTGAGAGAGGTCTGGGGAAAATCCAAGAATTCAAAGCCCCCAAAACCAGAAGTTCAGATACTCAGGGCAGGGAAAGATAGACTTTCCAGCTAAATTAAAAAAAAATAAATTAAAAAAAGTAATTCAATATTTCTTTCCCCTTTTATTCTATTCAGGCCAAGGTGTTGGATGGCACATGCACACATTGGTAGAAAAGATCACTTAGTCTGCTGAAACCAAAATTAATACCTTCAAGAAACACCATGACAGGCACACCCAGAAATGTTTTACAAATACTCTGGGTCACACTTAGCCAAAGCAAGTTGACACCTAAAATTGGCCATTGCAAATTCACCCATGCCAATTTGAAGTATATTATATATTGCCTTAAACTATACTTAATCTTCAAGTAAATACAATAATTAGGCCATAATTCTACCTGTGGTGATATAACCATTCTGATTACAACCAAAAACACACTAACCCCTTCCCCAGATGAGGAACTAAAGTGCTTGAATAATGTTTACTCTTCTCCTAGATATCCTGTGTGTGTAGTAAAACTAATAATATTTAAATATATGATGTAAATTCAACACATTGCATGGTGCATGATGAGGAAATAACAGAGGATAAAAGAGAAAATATATTTACTTTTTCTTCCTAATTTTTCTTCCTAATTTTGTTATGAATATACATATATATATATATATTTCTTAAAATCTCTTTAGAAATTTTAGAAATCTTTAGAAATATATATTTCTTAAAATTTCTTAAAATTCATGTGACTCTAGGGACCTTTGGTGATGAAGTGGGAAAGGAAAAGTCTGGTAGGGTGAACAGAGGAATGGAAGAGGTAGGGGTTTGAAAGAGGACATATCAAAGGATTCAAAGCAACTGGAGAGACTATCCAAAGCAACAAATGGAGGAAGAGGGAGAAGAGGTAATGTGAAGGGAGAGGTTTTAAAGAAGCAATTTGAGAAAACTTGTTTCCCAAAGAGTACTTTTAAATTCCAAATCATTCTTAGTAAAATTATGGCAACTAAAAAGATACTAGATGAATTTGTCAGAGCATATAGCCAGTAAAGATTCAAGTAATGGGTTTTCTGTCCATTAAGAAGCTCCAGTGATCTTAATTAGTAGTAACAGTATACTTACAAACAGAGAGACTTGGCACGTAACTCAGTCTCTGTCTGGGACTGTAACCCAGTTTTTAGAGTGTGTTCAAAATCTTAAGAATCAAACCCTGTCCTTACCAGCTTCAAGGGATATTTATATGAAGCAATGACTTAGGAGTCAAACTCACCAATGGAATTCTGACCAATCATTCATAAATGAGGACAAAGCAGTCAAAGTCACATATTTAGGGTGCTGGGTGAGGGGTCCAGATAACTAGTAATGTATCTCATTTCACATGAGTAGTGGCACCATAACTGTCACAGAAAAAACATAAGTGGAGACTGGTTAAATTGGTAAAAACTTATTTTATTCAGGCCAATTTCAATATGGAAAAAGAGACTTTTACTATAAAACCAGGCTCATCTCAAAATACATTGTGGATAGTGGGAATTCATAGCCCAAAGAGGCCGATGAGTCCAGTGGATGCAAAAATATTAAGAGGAAATCAAAAGGAAGGAGGATAGTTAACCTACTCTAATAGGATTTTTACTGAATACAGGCTAGACTGATTATAGGTCACTTAGTAGATTATGAAGATGACAAACCTGATTCCATATAAAGGGTTATTACACATGGCAAATGAGACACTCTTGCAGTGTTCATAGTAAGGATTTTGCAAGGAAGTACATGGACCAGCTTGGAGAAAGGGAAGAATTCGGATTAAAGTTGGGCTAAGCAAAGAATCTTTGTCACTTTTATAGGGAAAACTGATAGTTATTCCACATGGAGGTAAGAGAATACATCCAGAATACGAAAGATTCCTTCGGTGTCTCTTAGAATTAAAATACCCTGAGATTAAGATCAATGGAAACTACAACATCTTGATGTTAGCAATTCTAGTAATGGCCCAGACACACCAGGAATTAGGGTTTGAAGAGAGTTAAGATGGCATGGTAGTAGGAGGATCCTATGCCTGCCTCATCCCTTGAGCACAATTAGATAAATATCAAACTACTCTGAACACCCAAGAAATCAATCTGAGAACTGACAGAACAAACAGTACAACTAGAGGGAGAAAAGAGGCCACATCGTGGAAGGTAGGAGGTATGGTGATGTTATTTGGGAGAGAAAAGGATCCCATGTGCTGTGGAAAGGGGGGAGCCATGATCACAGAGAAAGAGAGAGAGAAAGAGAGAGAGAGAGAGAGAACATAGCAGCCCACAGGGGACTGTACAAACCCTTTCCAAAGCCATTGGCTGGCAAAATGGGAGGTACTGATTATTGTGAGCTTTTACAATCAGCAGAGATCAAATAATGGAGTTTTAGAATTCTGCACTATGGTGGGTGTGGAGCATGGAGGGTACTGCAGTGATCTGTGGAGAAGGTGGGCAGAGGCCTGGGAGTAGACAGCTGCATTCTGAGAATCCCCTGGGACAGACAGAGAGAGAGAGAGAGAGAGAGAGAGAGAGAGAGTTTTCCTCCTAATTGGAGCTCATCTGGGAGAGGTGGCATTGCCTTTCTGGGGACAAAAGAGATGGCAGATGCCTTTGCACTCCTCTGCCCCTTAAGGGGCAGAGACACCTGCTTTGGGTGGCTAACCTAGACCCAAGATTTTTGCTGCACTTTACTCTAAACTCCAAGCTGCTGTTCCTGGTGTGACTGCCCTTCTGGGACAAAACTTGTACCAGTGCCAGCATGGTGAGATCCTACTCCATAGGACTGGCATAATTCTGCATCAGGCTGGGTCTCTAAAGTTTGGAGTTTTCAAACTCAGCCAGCATCCCTAAGATATAACACAGGTGCATTTTGCTGATAGGCAGGCTGATAGCCCAGACACAGGGTAAAGTCAGGGGTCTCAGGGATGCATGGGACACATGAAGGGAGATTGTTTGCTCTTTTTTGAGGCATTCCCAAACAGCAGCAACTGGGAACTCCTCTCTCCACAGATGAGAGAGACAGCTGGCACAATTTTTCTCCCCCACCCAATAGCATGAACTGATTTCAGTGAGCAGCAGAGCTCCAACAGTGAAGGCCTGAGCCACTTACACCAAACCCTGCCCCACACCCCGCTGTGCTCTGCAGGTGTTTCTTTACTAGAGCAAATGTGTCTGAGAATCAGACCAGGGGTCCCCTCTCCCAGAAGACCAGCATAAATCCTACACACACCAAGTCTACTCACCATAAGTGCTTCAGAGCTTCAGCACAAGTGGAAATAGAATCAGGCCTCTTGTAACAAGCAGACCATAGCAGGAGGGCACCTGTTGGAATGAGCACTGGGTGTTGTATGGAAACCAATATGAAAATAAATTATACTTACTAAAAAGAATAACTTGCCACACTCTGGATAAGTGCCAAACACTCCCCACTTCACTCAAGGGAAATTCTGCAGAGGACTGACCTGAGGGAAAGAGCAATCAACATACAGCAACAGAGTACACACAGCATACACCAGAAATACATCCTGAAGTGCCAGGCTCTGTACAGTTTATGACCTCTTCTTCACAAAGTCATTGCTCTCAGGAGCAGAAAAAATAAAAGCCTTTCTTAACACACAGAAGAGACATAGTCAAACGCCAAGATGGAGGAATTATCCTGAAAGAAAGCATAAGAAAAAGTCATGGCCAGGGATCTAATTGAAGCAGATATAAGTAATATGTCTGATCCAGAATTTAAAATAACAATAAATGATACTAACTGGTGTTAAGAAAAGGATAGAAGGCATCAGGGAGTCCCTTGGCATAGAGATAAAAGACTTAGAAACTAGTCAGGCTGAAATAAAAAATGCTATAACCAAGATGTGAAACCAAGTAGATGGAACCACAAAGATGGAAGAAACAGAGTAACAAATAAGTGATATGGAAGATTAAATTATGGAAACTAATAAAGCTGAAAAGAAAAGGGAAAGAAAAACTATGAGTTATGAATGTAGATTTAGGGAACTCAACAACTCCCTAAAGCATACTAACATTCATATCATAGGAGTCATAGAAGAAGAGAGGGAAAGGGGGCAGAAGATTTGTTTGAGGAAATTATAGCTGAAAACTTTCATAATCTGGAAGGAAATAGACATCCAAACCCAGGAGGTACAGAGAATTCCCATCAAAATCAACAAAAGCAGACCAATACCAAGACATTGCAGTAAAATATGCAAAATATAGGAATAAGAAAATATCCTAAAAGCAGCAAAGGAAAAGATCCCTAAGTTACATGGGAAGACACAAAGTGTTAACAGCAGATCTTTCTACAGAAACATGGCAGGCCAGAAGGGAGTGGCAGGAAATATTCAATGTGATGAATAGGAAGAATATGCAGTCAAGAATCCTTTATCCAGCAATGCTGTCATTCAGAATAGAAGGAGGAATAAAGACTTTCCCAGACAAACAAAAACTAAAGTAGTTTTTTGGTTTTTGTTTTGTTTTGTTTTGTTTTTACCACTAAACCACCCCAACAAGAAATATTAAAGGGAATTCCTTCAGGGGCACCTGGGTGACTCAGTCAGTTGGGCGTCTGACTTCAGCTCAGGTCATGATCTCATGGTCCATGGGTTGAAGCCTGGCATCAGACTCTGTGCTGACAGCTCAGAGCCTGGACCCTGATTCGAATTTTGTGTCTTCCTCTATCTCTGACACTCCCCTACTCATGCTCTGTTTCTCTCTCAAAAATAAATAAACATTAAAATTGTTTTAAAAATAAAGGGGATTCCTTCAGTGGGAAAGAAAACACAAATGTAACAAAGACTAGAAAGTAACAGAGAAAATCTCCAGAAACAATGACTTATCAAGTAATACAATGGCACTAAATTCATATCTATTGATAATCACTCTGAATTAAAATGGGCTAAAGGCTCAAATTGAAGATATAGCATATCAGATTTAAAAAAAACTGCATCTATATGCTGTATACAAGGGACTCATTTTAGAACTAAAGACACCTGCATATTGAAAGTGAGGGGATCAAGAACAACTTATCATGTTAATGGACATTAAAAAAAAAGCCAGAGTAGCCATACTTATATCAGACAAAGTAGATTTTAAACCAAATGTTGTAACAAAAGATGAAGAAGGGCACTGTATAATAATAAAGGGATATGTCCAATAAGAAGATATAACTACTGTAAATATTTACACCCCCAACTTGAAAGAACCCAAATATATAAAACAAATAATAACAAACAAAAAAAAGCATTGATAATAATACAATAATAGTACGGGACTTTAACACCTCACTTGCAGCAATGAACATATCATTTAAGCAGAAAATTAACAAGAAAACAATGACTTTGAATGGCATACTGGGACACATGGACTTAAAAGATATATTCAGAACATTGAATCCTATAGCATCAGAATACACATTCTTTTCAAGTGCACATGGAACATTCTCCAGAATAGATCACGTACTAGGTCACAAATGAGGACTCAACAAATAAAAAAAATAAGGATATCATACCATGCATGTTTTCTGACCATAGTGCTATGAAACTTGAAATCAACCACAAGAAAAAATCTGGAAAGCCCACAAATACATGGACGTTAAAGATCATGCTACTAAAGAATAAATTTGTTAGTCAGGAAATTTAAAAATAAATACATACATACATACATACATACATATATAGAAACAAATGAAAATGAAAACACAATGCTCCAAAACGTTTGGGATGCAGCAAAGCCAGTCTAAGAAGGAAGTATATAGCAATAGAGGCAAGAAAAATCAAGAAGCAAGAAAATTTCAAATACATAACCTAAACTTAACACCTAATGGAGCTAGAAACAGAACTAATGAAGCCCAAATTCAGCAAAAGAAAGGGTATAATAAAGATCTTCCAACAAACATAAATCCAGAGTCAGATGTCTTCCCAGGGGATATTTACCAAACATTTAAAGAAAAATTAGTATCTATATCCAAAATGTTCAAAAACATAAAAAATGGAAGGAAAAATTCTAAACTCATTCTATGAGGCCAGCATTGGCTTGATTCAAAAATATTCCTATGAACATGGATGCAAAAATTCTCAACAAAATACTACTAAATCAAATCCAATAGTAAATTAAAAGAATCATTCACCACGATCAAGTGGGTGATCAAGCCTAGGGATTTATTCCTGGGATGCAAGCGTGGATCAATATTCACACATCAATCAAGGCAATAATAAATGAAAGGATAAGAACCTTATGATCCTCTAAAAGTTGTAAAAAAGAATTTGATAAAGTACCACATCCACTCTTGATAAAAACTCTCAACAAAGTAAGGATAGAGGTAACATACCTCAACATCATAAAAGCCATTTATGAAAGACCCATAGCTAACATAATCCTCAATGGGGAAAACTGAGAGTTTTCTCCCTAAGATCAGGAATACAAGGATGTCCTCTCTCACCACTGTTGTTCAACATAGTACTGAAAGTCTTAGCCTCTGAAATCAGACAACAAAAAGAAATAAAAGGCATCCAAACTGGCAAGGAGGAAGTCAAATTATCACTATTATCAGACAACAGGATACTTTGTAGGAAACCCAAAAGACTCCACCAAAAATTGCTAGAACTAACATATGAATTGAATAAAGCTGTAGGATACAAAATCAATGTACAGAAATCTGTTATATTTCTATACACTAATAATAAAGCAGCAGAAAGAGAAATCAAGGAATTGATCCTATTTACAAACGCACCAAAAACCACATGATACCTAGGAATAAACTTAACCAAATAGATAAAAGGTCTGTACTCTGAAAACTATAGAACATTTATAAAAGAAATTGAAGAGGACACAAAGAAATGGAAAGACACTCCATGTTCATGGATTGGAAGAAAAAATATTGTTAAAATGTCTATACTACCCAAGGCAATCTGCATATTCAATGCAATCTCTATCAAAATAACACCAGAATTTTTCAGAGCTAGAACAAACAATCCTAAAATTGGTACAGAACCAGAAAAGACCCTAAATAGACAGAACAACCTTAAAAACTAAAAGCAAGGCTGGAGGCATCACGATTCTGGACTTCAAACTATCTTACAAAGCTGTAGTCATCAAGTCAGTATGGTCCTGGCACAAAAACAGACACATAGATCAATGGAACAGAATAGAAACCCTAGAAATGGACCCACAGCAACCTCTTTGACATTGGCCATAGTAAATTCTTACTAGACCCGTTGTTGAAGGCAAGGGAAACAAAAAAACGTCTCCAAGGGAAAGGAAACAATAAACAAAACTAAAAAGCAGCCTATGAAATGGGAGAAGATATTTGCAAATGATGTGTCTCTTAAAGGGCTAGTATTCAAAATATATAAAGAACTTTGTAAACTCAAAACACAAAACCCAAATATCCAGTGAAGAAATGGGCAGAAGACGTGAACACTTTTCCAAAGAATACGTGTTTCCAAGAAGTGTTTTCTAAGAACACTTTTCCAAAGAATATGTCCAGATGACTAACAGACACATGAAACGATGCTCAACATCATGCGCCATCAGGGACATACAAATCAAGACTATAATATCACCTCACAATTATCAGAATTGCTAAAGTTAACAATACAAGAAACAACAGGTATTAGTGAGGATGTGGAGAAAGGGGAACCCTTTTGCACTGTTGGTAGGAAAGCAAACTTATGAGGCTGCTCTGGAGAACAGTATTGAGGTTCCTCAAAGTTAAAAATAGAACTACCCTATGTATGATCCAGCAACTGCACTACTATGTATTTACCAAAGGATACAAAAATACTGATTTAAAGGGGCAACCCCCAATGTTTATAGCAGCATTATCTACAATAGCCAAATTACGAAATTTCAAATGTCCATCAACTGAGGAATGGATATAGAAGCAGTGAGATCGTAGATATGGAATATTACTCAACCATCAAAAATAATAAAATCTTTTCATATGCAAAGATGTAGATGGAGCTATAGTGTATTATGCTACGCAAAATAAGTCGGAGAAAAACAAATACTATGTGATTTCACTCATATGTGAAATTTAAGAAACAAAACAGATGGACATAGGGGAAAGAAAAAAAAAAGAGGGAGAGGGAAGTAAACCATAAAAGAGGCTTTTAACTATAGAGACCAAACTGAGGGTTGCTGGAGGGGAGATGAATGCGGGGATGGGCTAGATGGGTGATGCGTATTAAGGAGGGCATTTGTTGCTAAGAGCACTGCCAGTTATATGTAAGTGATGAGTCACTAAATTCTACTCCTGAAAATATTAGAGTATATGTTAACTAACTAGAATTTAAATAAAAACTTGAAACATTTTTTTTAAATAAATTAAGGTTTGAGTCATTCCACCAGTAAAGAGTCAGACTATTTGAAGTATTTGCTGATGCAAAGGGAAATCAGAATTGGTAATAGCAAAAAATAGTTATAAATCCAATTTTGAATGCTTGACAAGTTATGTAAATAATTAGGCAAAGTTTCATGAGATTAAACTTGTGTAAAACAAATTAGTCTGACTTTGAATCCCCAATTAAAAAAAAAGTGGTGACTATCAAGGGAAAAACTGTTTCAGTGAAACTCTAATATACCTTTATGGGTTCAGTATTCCACACTTTGTCAGTCTTTTATGAATCTGAAATTATTTGAGCAACACCCATATATGGTTACTACCCTTCAAAATAATGTTTCCAATTTTTCTCCCTTGTGACTTGCAATTAACACGAACTGAAATTGACAAGTTCCCAAGCTCTGCAATCTAAAACTGTACAACATAATATAAACTACATGGAAATCTTCACAACTGATCACAAATCAGTAATCTTCATTCAGGTTTCTCTATGGGAAATTCAGAGAATTCACCAGAACGCCTATGCCATCACCATAGACTTCAAACTGCATACCAATAATACTCTGCATTGCTTCTCCCATCCTTGCTCCACAATCTAATGATACTTAGAGAACAATATCTATAATTCTCCACTCCATGTTCCTGGAATCAGAAACAGTATTTCTAATTTTTATCCCGTTTTTATCTTTTATTTTTATAGAAACTTCCTCTCACTAAATGCCTGATACCTAGCACCATACAGCATATCCTCTACTACTAATTTTCAACAAATTTCCCATCCATATTCTTCATATTTTTGATTGTATAAATTTTAAAAACTTAAGTAATTTTTTCCTGTATAACACAACTCCTAATGAATCATATTTGTACCTTGCCTTTAAGCAGCCTTATAGGACTTCAGTGAAGTCATACTTGTTAATTGTCTCAGAGGAGGCCATTACCTTTTTCTCAGGCAATGCAGAAATTAATACCCTCATACTGAGATGGAAAAGAGACTGTTAACATTTGGGTGGGTATGCAGCTGGAGCTAAAATTGTGGAGACCCCTTCCATTGAGGGTGGAAAGATCACTACCATGGGAAATAAAAACTCATCTAAATTTAGAGGCTTGATGTCCCTGGCTTCATTAGGGTATTCACACAAGTCCCAGCACGCAGGATCTTATTGTTTCCATTCAATGTCCTCACTTTAACAATAGACCCCTTCTGATCCTGGAATTTCAACTTGCTTTGAAACTCAGTCAATTATAATTTGACTGTCAGCAATTTTAGCCATGCCATGATAAAGGCTCTTACTTTGGAGCACCTAGAATTTTTTAGAACATTTGTGCAATGTTTAGGGTGATAATATGAATCCCTGAGTTCATCCTTTTTGTTCAACATTTTGTCAACCAACATTAGAGGGAAGAAGCCAACATCATTATATTCCTTAGTTTTCAAAAAAGTTAGAAAGTATGATACATAATTACGTAACTCCTGTTTCTTGTGAGTGGTTTATTAGGGTTATCCAATGTATATAGAGTCTGTATGTATATAAAAAGTTTACACCCTGGAATATCAGTGGTTTTTTTTTGTTTGTTTGTTTTTTGGGTTTTTCAAAGTGGGACATAAAGTACTATATTTAAATCTAATCAGATTAGATAGCCCATTTCAGGGACCAAGGAAGTAATTCTAAAAATTTATACTTAAAGTTATGTTGCTTTAGTTTTGTTGTTTTTGGTGTTTTAGACCTCTTCTTACCAAAATCTATATTACATGTATTCTCCAAAATAACAGATTGAATAGGCAATAGGTAGATGATGATGATAGATAGATGATAGATGGATAACAGATGATACAGATATGTGATAGATAGATATGATTGATAGATGATAAAGATAGATACATAGATATATAGATAGATGATATATAGATAGATAATGCATATACACAAACATACATAGACACACAGATATAAGAAACATTTAGAAATATGACCTTTTGTAGCAACATGGATGGAACTGGAGAGTGTTATGCTAAGTGAAATGAATCATACAGAGAAAGACAGATACCATACGTTTTCACTCTAATGTGGATCGTGAGAAACTTAACAGAAGACCGTGGGAGAGGTGAAGGGGGGAAAAAGTTACAGAGAGGGAAGGAGGCAAACCATGAGAGACTCTTAAAAACTGAGAATAAACTGAGGGTTGATGGGGGGTGAGAGGGAGGGAAAAGTGGGTGATGGGCATTGAGGAGGGCACCTGTTGGGATGAGCACTGGGTGTTGTATGGAAACCAATTTGACAATAAATTTCATATTAAAAAAAGAAACAATATATTAATTAGCTCAGGCATTATGGAGGTGGAGACTCCCAAAATCTGCCATCTGCAAGCTAGAAAACCAATAAATTCAATAGAATAATTCACCCCAGCTCTGAAGGCCTAAGAACAAGAGACTATTGGTGTAAGGCCCAGAGTCAAAGCCCCAAGAGAAAGGAGCATTGATGCCCTACAGTTAGAAAAGATGGATAGCCAGCTTACGAAGAGACACAAGGATTTGTCCTTCATTTGTTTTTCTTTGTTGTTTTATTTAGGTCTTCTATTTAGATTGAATGATGCCTGCTCACATTATGAAGGAAGATCTCTTTACTCAGTCTACTGCCTAAAATTCTAATCCTCTCCAGAAAAAATCCTGACAGAAACACCCAGAAATAATGTTTTACCAGCTATCAGAATTTCCTTAAGTCAGTCAAATTGACACATAAAACTAGCTATATCCACTGCTTGACAAATTGGCACCTACATCCACCACCTTAAACCTTATTAATCTCCAAACAAAGACAATAATGAGATTATAATTCTGTTTAACATGATAAAACTATGCTACATGCAATCAAAAACACCTTAACTCCTTCACTAGAAAAGGATTTTACATCCTTGAGTGATGCTTACTTTTAACAAATAATTATGATTAAAATTAACATTACTTAAATATAATATATAATCAATGTATCTCATTACCTGATAAGACAATAAGAGAGGATAGAAAATAAGGATATTTGCTTTATATATATATACACACACACACATATATATATGGCTATATATACAGATATACATATATATGGCTATATATACAGATATATACATATATATGGATATATATACAGATATATACATATACACACACACACAGGCATTCAAAACTAAGTAAGGATGAAATAACTACTCATGAAAAAGCCTGTATTTTTATAACTGGTCACATAATCATAGCTAAAGAACTCTCCATTATATGAGAGGTGTGGCCTGGGAAAGATAAGATAGTGTAGCAGGAGTAGGACCATGAGGATTTGGGTCACTACTTCATGCAAGTTACCTATGCATTCATGGCTTGCCTAGACCAAATTATTTATACACTACATTTATTTGATGATGGAGATTTGTTGTGAAGTCCCACTTTATGACTTGGTAGGTCAGATAACTCCCATTTCATGATGGCAACTTGGGTCACATAGTAACTTTGTATCCATTGTCAAGCATTTAGTCCCTATAAATGGAGTAGCAAGCCTAGAACTATTCCTCAAGAGAGTAGTTATCTTTGGATGATAGCAATACTTATTAACAAAATCTTAAATTCTCATGTTGTCATATGTAGGGGCTGCCAAAGACTCCAAACAGCACCTCTATTTGAGAAAAAACCTTCAGTGATCAATGGGTCTGTTGTAATAACTGGACTAAGTATCATAACAATTTTCACAGCATCTTGCAATTCTTGTGGAGACTTCTCTTGATTTGAGTCCCACTCAAAACTAGCAGCTTTATGGGTTACTTGATAAATGAGCCTGATAATACCCTCAAATGAGGAATATTTTGACTCCAAAATCTAAATTGCCCCACTAGGCATTGTTCCTGGTTGCATGAGGGGCCAGATGCAAAAACTTATCCTTTGTCTCAAAAGGAATATCTGGACAAGCTTCGTAACTCTGATTCCTTGAAATTTTACTGGGGTATAAGACCCCTAAAGTTTAACTGACTTCTTCCAACCTTCTGTCATGCCAAAGTCTAAAGTCCAGTGTAGTTTATCTTCAAGCTCTGTAGGTCCAATCAGCACAATGCCATCAATGTAATGGACTTATGTAATATCTTGTGGAAGTGAATGTCTATCAATACACCTACAAACTAAATTATGACATAGGGCTAAAAAGTTGGTATAACGCTAACTTCCTCTGTATTACATTAAGGATATCAGGTATTCCTACTTCATGTAAGGTGGCCATGTTTTCATGTATGTTTCAGCTAATCAGCCCAAAAAACTGTTAGAGCCCTTTCTATTTCTCCAAGCTGAAACATTAAATGCAGAATATCCACTTAGTGTGCCCATTTCATTAAATTCAGGTCATCTAACTAAAATGCCTTTTACCATTATTCCAAAACCTTAATATGCACTATTACATATTCCCAAGATTTGTGCTTATATAAATTAGAAAACCCAATTAGTTCTTTTGGAGTATAGCATATCTTCATACCTCATCTTTAGGGGCTTTCTGGGACCTGTGTCTAGTCATAGGTGTCAAGTATCTCAAGGTAGGCCATTGTCCTTTAATAAGACAATGCAAGGTTAATGTCCTCATGTGGAGGTGGAAAAGCTGATACCACTCTCGATTCAGAGGGTGCTACCACAAGAAGAGGAAATGCCACTTTGCAGAGGCCTTTTTTCTGGTCATGTGGAAGCCACTTTTTTTTTTAGGGAGGAGACCATTTTCACAGTCAAAGAAGACTTATCAGAACTTACAAACTCAACGTCACCAGTTTCATCAGGGTATTCCCATACCTACTCATTTCAGATCACAGGAACCCATTCTTTTCCATCCAATTGCTTCATTTCAACAGAAGATACTCAAAGAGCATGGGAGTTCAACTTGTCTTGAAGTTCAGCCAATTACAGTTTGATTTTCAGCAATTTCACCCCTGCCTGGAGAAAAGGCTCTCCCTCAGACACATCTGGAAAGTCTTAGGTCATTGATGCAAGATTGACCTAATAATTTGATTCCTGAACACTTCCTTTCCTTCACCACCTTGTTCAGGAACATTAGGAAAAACTAATCAACATCATTATATTTCTTAGTTTTCCAAAAATGTAAGAAAGTATCATATACACAATCATTTAGTTACATACTTCTTACAAGTGTTTAATTGAGAGTATCAATACAGATACCTGTTTATCTCTACAAACAGTTTATAATCTGGACTATCAGTGGTCTATTTATTATCATAAATATTGTAATCAGTGTCATTAAATCTAATGGGATTAGAGAGACAATTCCAGAAACCTCAGAACCAATACAGAAACCTCATTCTTAAAATTCTGTTCCTATAGAAGCATTTAGAGTAACAGGAGCTATTAAGTCCTGGTACTCCTAAAAAACAGAACCAATAGGATATACATACATACATACATACATGCATGCATACATAACAAGATTTATTATAGGAAATGGCTGCAGAGTTTATGGAAGCCTAGGAGTCTCATATCTGCCATCTGCAAGCTGAGAAACTAGGGAAACCTAAGTTATAATTCAGTATTTCTCTGAAGCCTGAAAACCAGGGTAGCTGACGGTGTAATTATAGTCCTAGGTAAAGGGCCTGAAAAGAAAGGGGTCACTGTATAAGTTCCATACTTCAAAGCCTCAGAACCAGGAGCACTAATGTTTTAGGTCAGGAAAAGATAAACATCCAGCTAAGGAAAATAGATCGAAATTTACTTTTCCTCTGATTTTTGTTCTATCTAGGCCTTCAAAGTAGATAATACCAGAGGGTAGGTTGGTGGGGGATGGTTTTAAAAAGTGATGGAGATTAGGGAGTACATATGCTGTGATGAGCACCAAGTATTGTAATGGAGTGTTGAATCACTAAATTGTACACCAGAAACTAATAGTACACTGTATGCTAACTGGAATTTAAATTTAAACTTACAGAAAAAACAAAACCAGAGTAGATAATGTCTGCGTACATTGGTGAGGGATATTCTCTTCACTAAGTCTACTGGCTCAGACACCCTCACAGTCACACTCAGAAATCATGTTTACCAAATAATGTAATTCCCTTAGTCTAGTCAAGTTGACATATAAAAATAATCATCATAAGTCAACCTTTTGTCAATTTGACACCTATACATTACCTTCAAACAAATTTAACCTTCAAATAAAGACAACAGTGAGGTTGTATGGGGTCCCTTGGTGACTCAGTCAGTTAAGCGTCCAACTCTTGATTTAGGCTCAGGTCATGATCTCACAGATTGTGAGATTGAGCCCCACATTAGGCTCTGTGCTGTCAGTGCAGGATTCTCTCCCTCTACCATTTTCTCTCTCTCTCTCCATCTGTCAATAAATAACTAAACAAACAAACATTAAAAAGACAATAGTAAGGTTGTAATTCTATCTAACATGATGCATTTATGCTGCATATAACTAAAAACACGTTAACTTTTTCCCCAGAAGAGGAGGGAAAGTCCTGATTTTTAAAAATTCTCTAAAAAGTAGTCTGATGTAAATTAATAATAATTAAATATATGATATAAAGTCGATACATCCATATGACATGATAACGAAATAAGAAGGTATAGAAAACAAAAATAATTAAGATATACACACAGACACACTCATAGTAAAATAGTGAAGAAATATGACAATTACAGTCCTTTCTCTAACTTGTTATTAGGTTGAATCTAGTATTTATACCTACACTTCTCTACCATCCATTCTGTATTTCTTATTGCCTCAGCAATAACATCATCTGGTTGTGGTTGTTTATCTGGTTGTAAGACCCAAATCTTCAATTCTGAAAAGTGTGGGCCATCACTCGTGTTGATTCTTTTTAAAGTTTAATCTGAGATTGTTTATGAAAAGTTGCAGCTACAAACTAAAAATGTTTTTGTGGCCAGTCATTATTATTCCTGCCTTAGGTAAATAATCAGGCAAAGTTTAATAGGACCAGACTTATTTTTCAAACAAACTCATCTGACTTTGATCCTCTGATCGAAAAGTTGCTGACTATAGAGATAAAAATGATGTTTCAATGAATAATTTTAATGTATATTTGTGAATCCAATAGTACACATTTTGCTTTTCTTTGACAAATTCTGAACTCTTCTAGTGTCATCAATATCTAGCCACAAGTACCCAAATTAATATTCCCACTTTCCTTTTTCCAGTCTGAGTTGGTCAATAAAAACTAAAATTGTTTATTTATCAAGCCCTCCAAGCTGAAGCTGCACAACTTGATGGAAATTAACTTGATGTAAATGTTCATAATATATTACACATAGACAAACTTTATGCCAGCTTCTGTGTGGACTACTCAGAAAGTTCACTGAGACACCTGATGCCATCACCACAGACACTGAAACTGCAAACCTGTGATACCTTATTGCTTCTGCTGTCCTTACTCCACCAACTAATAGTTCTTTGAGGCCAATACCTAGAAATCTTCACTGAATGCCCCCCTGAAATCAGAAACTGCTTTTTTTAACATTTATTCCTGCTTTTCTTAAATGTTAACAGAAAGTATCCCTTATTAAATGCCCAATGTGTAGCCATAAGGCATAGCCTCCATACAAAGTATCAACAGATAATTCGGCTGGTCCTCAACGAACAAAAGGCAACAAAATAAGAAATGGGCTTGATTATATCAGGAAACAAGAATGTCTATTCTTTCCTTTGAAAAGAAGGGTCTAAGAAAGATTCTTTGCATGACCAAACTTTATCACAGTCTTGACCTTCTCCTAAGCCCAACTGTGTACTTCCTTGTAAAGAAAGAGCTCTACCAAGTCAATAACAAACAATCTCTAATCCTTATTATCTATTTATCCTCAATATCTAATGTCTAATCTAGACTCTTTACAGTAAGAAGTCAAGCCTGGTTCTTGCCACCAGATTTTGTCAACAATGCCTATAGATTTGAACAAATTCCTCCTTCTTGAGTTCTTTTGGGTAAACACCTAGTAGTATAAGTGCTGGGTACTTCCATTTTTAATTTTTTGAGGAACCTCCATACTGTTTTCCAGAGTGGCTGCACAAGTTTGCATCCCCACTAGCAGGACAAAAGTGTTCCCCTTTCTCCACATCCTCACCAAAATTTGTTGTTTCCTGAGTTGTAAATGTTAGCCATTTTGTCTTGTGTGAGGTGGTATCTCATTGTCGTTTTCATTTGTGTTTTCCTGATGATGAGTGATGTTGAACATCTTTTCATGTGTCTCTTAGCCACATGGCTGTAATCTCTGGAAAAGTGTCTTTTCATATCTTTTGCACATTTCTTCACTGGATTATGTGGTTTTTGTGTGTTGTTTTGATAAATCCTTAATAGAATTTTATATAAACCAAATATCCAATATGTCATTTGCTAATATCTTCTCCAGTTGCATTGGTTGTTTTCAGTTTTGTTGATTGTTTTCTTCACTGTTCAAAAGATTTTTATCTTGATGAGGCCCCAATAGTTCATTTTTGCTATTGTTTCCCTTCCTCCAGATATGTGTCTACTACAAAGTTGCTCAACTGAGGTAAAAGAGGCTGCTTCCTGTTTTCTCATTACTTCTGGTTCCATACAAATTTTAGAATTATTAGTTCCAGCTCTGTTAAGAAAGCTGGTGTTATTTTCATAAGGATTGTAATGAATGTATGGATTGCTTTGGATAGCATAGACATTTTAACAATATTTGTTTTTTCCAATCTGTTACAGGGAGTATGGCCAGAGTTGCAAAAGATGAGTCTGCAAACAAAGTGCAGTTAAGTGAAGGTCCCCATACTGAGTTGGAATGAGGCCCCGACTCCAGAATGAAGCTTCTTTTTATTAGGATAATTGCTAATGACTACATGCATAAAGCCAGCTAAGTAAGTGTGTTAACCAATCTAATGGTTTAGCTTTTCAAGTTGAATTTCGAGTTAATTGGTTTCTGTAATACTAGGAAGGATCAAATGTGAAGGATGATCCAGCCCTGGACAATGTTAGTGGCTCTAGGCATTCCTTATGAGAGCCACAGCCACGTTCAGCTGTGTAAACATGTCCTAAGGCCTTGCACCTTCTCCAGCCCTTACCTTTTGAAGTCTTTTCCTTTGATGCTTCTCTCCTGCATCTTTCATACCAATCCATGAGCATGAAATGTTTTTCCATTTATTTGTGTCCTGTTCAATAACTTTCATAAGCTTTCTATAGTTTTCAACATACAGATATCTTACCTCCTTAGTTAGGTTTATTCCTAGATATCTTATGGTTTTTGGTGCAAATATAAATGGAATCGATTCCTTGATTTCTCTTTCTGCTGCTTCATTGTTGGTGTATAGAAATGCAACTGATTTCTGTACATCTATCTCATATCCTGAGAAATTACTGAATTCGTGTATCAGTATTGGCAGGTTTTTGGTGGAGTCTTTGGATTTTCCATGTAGATTATCAAGTCATCTGTGAAAATTTGACTTCCTTGCCAAATTTTGATGCTTTTTCTTTTTTTTTTTTTGTTATTCGATTTTTGAGAACTTCCAATAATGTGTTGAACAACAGTGATGAGAGTGGACATCCCTGTTGTGTTCTTGATCTTAGGGGGAAAACTCTCAGTTTTTCCCCATTGAAGATGATATTAACTGTGGGTCTTTCATATATGGCTATTATGCCCCTACTTTCATGAAAGTTTTATCAAGTAAGGATGCTATATTTTGTCAAATGCTTTTGTTGCATCTATTGAGAGGATCATGTGGTTCTTATATTTTCTTTTATTAATGTGGTATATCATGTTGATTTATTTGTCGATATTGAGCCCAGGAAAAGATACCACTTCATCATGATGAATAATTATTTAATGTATTGTTGTATTCAATTTTCTATTTTCTTGTTGAGAACTTTTGCATTCATGTTCATCAGAGAGATTTGGCTGTAATTATCCTTTTTAATCGGGTCTTTGTTAGTTTTGGAATCAGTGTAACACTGGCCTCATAGAATGAGTTTGGAAGTCCTCCTTCCATTTCTATTTTTTGGAGCAGCTTCCAAAAATATTTATTAGCTTCTCTTCAAATGTATGGTTGAAATCCCCTGGAAAGCCATCTGGCCCTGGACACTGCTTGTTTGGAGATTTTTGATTACTGATTCAATTTCTTTGCTGGTTATGGATCTGCTCAAATTTTCTATTTCTTCCTGTTTCAGTTTTAGTAGTTTGTGCGATTCAAGGAATTTATCCATTTCTTCCAGATTGTCTATTTGTTGCCATATAATTGCTCATAATATTCTTATTGTTTGCATTTTTGCAGTGTTGGATGTGTTCTCTCATCTTTCATTCATTATTTTATTTGTGTGGGTCCTTTTCTTTTTCTTTTTGATAAATCTGGCTAGGGCTTTATCAATTTTGTTAATTCTTTCAAAGAACTAGCTCCTAGTTTCATCAATCTTTTCTAATTTTTTAAATTTTAATATTATAGATTTCTGCTCTAATCTTTGTTATTTCCCTTCTTCTGCTGGCTTGGGCTTTATTTGCTATTATTTTTCCAGCTCCTTTAGGTGTAAGGTTAGGTTGTGTATCTGAGACATTTCTTCCTTCTTCAGGAAGGCCTGGATTGCAATATACTTCCCTCTTATGACCAACTTTGCTGCATCCTAGAAGTTTAGAACTGTCATGCCTTCATTTTCATTGGCTTCCATGTACTTTTTTTTTATTTCCTCTTTCTTTTTCCTTTTTATCTTTTATTTACTCTTTAATTACTCATTTATTATTTAGTAGGATGTTCTTTAACTTGCAAATATTTGTGGATTTTCCAAATCTTTTCATGTGGTAGATTTCAAGTTTCATAGCATTGTGATCTGAAAATACACATGGTATGATCTTGATCTTTTTGTACTGTTGAAGGTTGATTTATGACATAGTATATGATATATTCTGGAATGTTCCACTCTTTAGGATGAAATGTTCTGAATGTATCCATTAAGACCCTCTGGTCCAGTGTGTCATTCAAAGCTGTAGTCTCCTTATTGATTTTCTGCTTAAATGATCTGTCCATTGCAGTAAGTGAGGTAATAAAGTCCCCTACTGTTATGATATTATTATCAATGAGTTTCTTTATGTTTGTGATTAAATGATTCAAATATTTGGGTATTCCAAATTGGGGCACAAATATTTATAATAGTTAGATGTCCTTGATGGATAGACCTCTTAATTATGATATAATGCCCTTCTTCATCTCTTGTTATAGTCTTTGTTTTAAAATCTAGATTTTCTAATGGAGGACCAAGATAGTGAAACAGCATGGAAGTGTTTTTTTTTTTTTTTTTTTTTTGCATCCCTCATCCCTGAAATGCAGCCAGATCAACATTAAACCATCTTACACACCTAGAAAACTTATTTGAGGATTAAACCAACAATCTGCACAACCTAAACCACAGAACTCTGCAGGTATGTGGTGAAAAGAGGTGAATCAGGGGAGAGAGAAGCTGTGAAGGACAAGAAGCTGTTTTTGTTTGTGGAGAGAGGATGGAGACGGGGGGAGAGTATGTGAAAAACATCACCCTAAAAGCAGCTGGAGACAAAAGGGGGAGTGGAAACAGTCACAAAGTACTAAAAAAAAGGGGAAGGAAGAAGAAAGGAGACAGTTTAAATTCCAGTAAGACACTATAAAAAGTGGGAGTGCAGAGTCTGAAACTCTACAGCTTGATACCTGGCAGAGCTCTGGTGGGAAGGGTGAATCCCAAGGAGGAGAGAGCAAGGTCTGTGGGTTCCTCTGGCCACACGGGGAGAGGTGGTTCCCTTGCTGGGAGGACATTTGGTAGAGGCTGAGTGCCCTCCCCCGGGCAAAGGTCCCAGAGAACCCTGGAGAACAACCACCTTCCCTGGTGTTGGAACAAAGATGTTAAAATGGAGTCTGGCACCAGATGTGTGTTGTGATTTTTCATAATCCCTGAAATGCTACTGCTACATGATCACGTGAATCTTTTCTGGGGCGGTCTAACACCTGGCCACAAATTCTGGGCATTGACAGCAGGGTGATCTCCTGAACATTCCTGGGGACAGGGAAGCACCTGGCCATTGCTCAGCAAGACCCTCCCCCAGGGGATCAGAACGGGTCAAAGCCATAGTCCCTCTGAAGCCAGAAGTTGAGACACACAGCCACATCAGAGATAAAACTCAGGAGGGAGGTGCCACTTGGTATCCTGATGGCTTGGTCATGGACAGTGTAGAAGCGGGGAGTGGACAGAAGCCAGAGACAAAGGTGGGGTGCTTGACTGCCGGTTGGGGAGAGCACAGAGTTCTGATACTAGAGACTGGGTAGCTGGGTGATGCCATTTTCACCCTTCCCATACATGTGCATACATGCCTACACGTGCCACCACAATCCACCCCAGTAAGCTAAGCAGAGTCATCTAATGGAGATCGGAGCTGTTACACTAAGTCCTGCCCAACTGGGCCAGCTGCACTCTTGAGAAGGATAACCACAAATCTCTCTGCCTGCTTAGTTTATGGACTATAAAGTGCTTCGTAGTTTGACTTCTAGGGGAAACCAAATGTAATTTCAAACATATTTCATTCTGTTTGCTAGTCCATGTATTCATTTTTTTTCTTTTTCTTTTCTTATTCTTGAATACAGAAAGAGGAAACATTTTTTTTATTTTCCATTTTCATTAAAAACATTTTTATTTAATTTTTTCTACCTTTTTTTACCTTTTTTGTATTTTTTTAAAAAATTCCACTTCACATTCATAATTTCATCTTATTCTATTCATTTTTTCACATTTTTAATGTTTTCTTTTTTGCCTTTTTTTTCTTTTTTTTCCTTTTCTTACCTCTTTTATTATATAATTTATAAAGCTTCTTTAACAACCAGCCCAAAACACACCTAGGATCTAGCATCCTTCATTTATTTTTTTGTGTGTTGTTTTATTTTAAAAAAAATATAGTTCTTACTTTATTAATTTCTTTTCTTCCTTCCAAATGATGAAACAAAAGAATTCACCCCAAAAGAAAGAACAGGAAGAAATGACAGCCAAGGACTTAATTAACACAGATACAAGCAAGATGTCTGAACCAGAATTTAGAATGACGATGAAAATAATGCTAACTGGGGTTGAAAATAGATTACAATCTCTTTCTGCAGAGATTAAAGAAGTAAAAGCTAGTCAGAATGAAATAAAAAATGCTATAACTGAGCTGCAAATTTGAATGGATGCCCCACAGTGGCAAGGATGGATAAAGCAGAGCAGTGAATCAGTGATGTAGATGACAAACTTATGGAGAATAATAAAGCAGAAAAAAGAGGGAGACTAAGGCAAAAGAGCACAATAAAAGAAATAGAGAACTCAATGACTCATTAAAAAGGAATAACATTAAAAAAAAAGTAATAACATCAGAATCATAGAGGTCCCAAAAGATGAAGAGAGAGAAAAATGGGTAAAAGATTTATGTGAGCAAATCCTAGTGGAAAACTTTCCTAACTTGGGGAAGACACAGACATCAAAATCCAGGAAGCACAGAAAACTCCCATTAGATTCAACAAAATCTGACCACCAAAGAGGCATATCATATCAAATTCACAAAATACTCATGCAAGGAAAGAATCATGAAGCAGCAAGGGAAAATATGTCCTTAACCTACAAGGGAAGACAAATCAGGTTTGCAGCAGACCTATTCACAGAAACTTGGCAGGCTAGAAAGGAGTGGCAGGGTGTATTCAATGTGATGACAGAAAAATATGCACTAAGAATTCTTTATCCAGCAAGGCTGTCATTCAAAATAGAAGGAGTGATTAAAAGTTATTCAGACAAACAAACATTAAAGGATTTTGTGAGCACTAAACCAACCCTGCAAGAAATCTTAAGGGGGACTCTCTGAGGGGAGAAAGGACAGAAAAAAACACAAAACAAAACAAAACAAAACAAAAAAACAAAAACAAAAAAACAAAAAAAATACCAAAAGGAACAAAACCTAGAAAGGACCAGAGAACACCGGTAGAAACTCCAACTCTATAGGCAACACAATGGCAATAAATTCATATCCTTCAGGACTCACTCTAAATGTCAATGGGCAAAACACTCCAATCAAAAGACATAGGGTAACAAAATGGATAAGAAAACAAGATGCATCTATATGCTGTTTACAAGAGACCCAGTTTAGACCTAAAGGCACCTTCAGATTGAAAGTAAGGGTATGGAGAACCATCTATCATGCTAATGGTCACCAAAGAAAGCTGGAGAGCCATACTTACATCAGACAATCTACATTTTAAAATAAATACTGTGACAAAAGCTGAAGAAAGGCACTATATCATAATCATAAACTAAGGGGTTTATCCACCAAGAGGATCTAACAATTGCAAACATTTATGCTACAAATGTGGCACACATAAATATATAAACCAATCACAAACATAAAGAAACTCATTGATAATAAAACCATAATAAGGGGACTTCAAAACCTCACTTACAGCAATGGACAGATCATCTAAACAGAAAATCAACAAGGAAACAATAGCTTTGAATGACACACTGGACTGATGGACTTAACAGATATATTCAGAACATTTCATCCTAAAGCAGTGGAATACACATTCTTCTCCAGTGCACATGGAAAATTCTCTAGAATAGACCAACACTGGGACACAAATCAGCTCTCAAACAAGTGCAAAAAGATCAAGATCATACTGTGCATATTTTCAGACCACAACGCTATGAAACTTGAAATCAACCACAAGAAAAAATTTGGAAGGATAACAAATACTTGGACACTAAACAACATCCTACTAAAGAATGAATGGGCTAAGAAGCTAAAGAGGAAATTAAAAAGTACATGGAAGCAAATGAAAATGATTACACCACAGCCCAAAACCTCTGGACTCAGCAAAGGAGGTCATAAGAGGGAAGTATATAGCAATCTGGGCCTTCCTAGAGAAGGAAGAATGGTCTTAGAAACACACCTAACCTTACACTTCAAAGAGCTGGGAAAAGAACAACAGAAGAAAGGAAGGGCAGAGAGAGATGGAGAACCAAACCAGAACCAGAAGAAGACAGGAAATAATAAAGATTAGACCAGAAATCAATGTTATCATAAACAAAAACAAACAAAAAACAATAGAACAGATCAAAGAAACCAGGAGCTGGTTCTTTGAAAGAATTAACAAAATTGGTAAACCACTAGCCAGTTTGACCAAAAAGAAAAAGGAAAGGATCCAAATACATAAAATCAAGAATGAAAGAGGAAAGATTGCAACCAACCCAGCACAAATACAAACAATAATAAGAGAATATTATGAACAATTATACACCAAATAAAATGGGCAATCTGGAAGAAATGGAAAAATCCCTAGAAACATATAAACTACCAAAATTGAGGCAGGAAGAAATAGAAAATTTGAACAGACCCATACCCGGTAAAGAAATCAAATTAGTCATCAAAAATCTTCCAAAAAGAAGAGTCCAAGGGCAGATGGCTTTTCAGGGCCATATGGCTTTAAGTGTTCTACCAAACATTTAAAGAAGAGTTAACACCTATTCTTTTGAAGCTGTTCAAAAAAAAAAAAAAAAAAAAAAAAGAAAAAGAAAAAAAAGAAAAGAAAAAAGAAAGAAATGGAAAGAAAACTCCCAAACTCTTTCTACGAAGCCAGCATTACCTTGATTCCAAAACCAGACAAATCCCACTACAAAGGAGAATACAGGGGCATCTGGGTGTCTCAGTCAGTTAAGCAACTGACTTTGGCTCAGGTCATGATCTCAGAGTGATAGGTTCTGTGCAGATAGCCTGGAGCCAGAGCCTACTTCAGATTCTGTGACTCCCTCTCTCTGCCCTTCCCCTGCTCATGCTCTGTCTCTCTCTCAAAAGTAAATAAACTTTTTAAAAAATAAAAAAAAGGAGAACTACAGACCAATTACCCTGATGAACATGGATGAAAAAAATCCTCAACAAGATACAAAACTGGATCCAAAAATACATTGAAAGAATTATTCACCACGACCAAGTGGGACTTATACCTGTGATGCAGGGCTGGTTCAATATCCGCAAAACAATCAATGTGATTCATCACATCAATAAAAGAAAGGACAAGAACCACATGATCTTCTCAATAGACGCAGAGAAAGCATTTGACAAAATACAGCATTCTTTCTTGATGAAAACCCTCAAGAAATTAGGGAAAGAAGAATCATACCTCGAAAACATAAGAGTCCTAAACCAAAGACCCAACACTAATATCATCCTCCATGGGGAAAAACCGAGAGCTTTTTCCCTAAGTCAGGAACATGGGGATGTCCACTATCACCAACGTTATTCAACATATTATTGGAAGTCTTAGCCTCAGCAGTCAAACAACACAAAGGAATAAAAGACATCCAAATTGGCTAGGAGGAAGTCAAATGTTCATTCTTCACATTTGACATGATGCTCTATATGGGAAACCCAAAAGTATTCTACAAAAAAACTGCTAGAATTGATCCATAAATTTAGCAAAGTCTCAGGATATAAAATCAATGCACAGAAATCGGTCATATTCCTATACACCAATAATGAAGCAGCAGAAAGAGAAATCAAGGAATAAATCGCATTTACAATTGCACCAAATACCATAAAATATCTAGGAATAAACCTAACCAAAGAGGTGAAAATTCTAATCACTGAAAACTATAGAAAGCTTATAAAAGAAATTGAAGAAGCCACACACACAAAAAAGGAAAAATATTCCATGCTCCTAGAATGGAAGATAAAATGTTAAAATGTCAATACCACCTAAAGCAATCTACATATTCAATGCAATCCCTATCAAAATAATACCAGATCTTGAATACTGAAAACAAACTGAGAGTTTATGGAAGGTGGGGGAGAGGGGAAAGTGGGTGATGACCATTGAGGAGGGCACCTGTTGGGATGAGCACTGGGTGTTCTATGGAAACCATTTGACAATAAATTTTATTAAAATAAATAAAATAAATAAAATAAAATCCACTTTAGAGCAGAAAACAAAACAAAACAACAACAAAAAATAATAACACCAGAATTCTTCACAGAGCTAGAACAAACAATCCCAAAATTTGTATGGAACCAGAAAAGACCTGAATAGCCAAAGCAATCTTGAAAAAGAAAACCAAAGCTGGAGGCATCACAATCCTGGACTTCAAGGTTTATTACAAAGGTCTAATCATCAAGATAATATGGTACTGGCACTAAAAACAGACACTCAGATCAGTGGAACAGAATAGAGAACCCAGAAATGGACCCACAAATGTATAACCAATTAATCTTTGACAAAACAGAAAAGAATATCCAATGGAATAAAGACAGCCTCTTCAGTAAATGGTACTGGGAAACTTGACAGTGACATGCTGAAAAATGAACCTGGACCACTTTCTTAGACCATACACAATAATAAACTCAAAATGGACGAAAGACCTAAATGTAAGACAGGAAGCCATAGAATCCTCGAGGAGAAAACAGGCAAAAACATCTTGGACCTTGGCCGCAGCAACTTCTTATTCAAAATGTCTCTGGAGGCAAGTGGAACAAAAGCAAAAATGAACTATTGGGACCTCTTCAAAATAAAAAGCTTTTGCACATCAAAGGAAACAATCAGCAAAACTAAAAGACAACCAACGTACTGGGAGAAGATATTTGCAAATGACATATCAGATAAATGATTAGTATCTAAAATTTATAAAGAACTTATCAAACTCCACACCCAAAAAACAAAGAATCCGGTGGAAAAAAATGGGAAAAACACATGGATAGACACTTTTTCAAAGAAGACATCCAGATGTCAAACAGACACATGAAAAAATCTCAACATCACTCATCAGCAGGGAAATACAAATTAAAACCACAATGAGATACCACCCTACTCCATTCAGGATGACTAAAGTTAACAACTCTGGCAATGACAGATGTTTGAGGATGTGGAGAAAGAGGATCTCTTTTGCACTGCTGGTAGGAATGCAAACTGGTGCAGCCACTCTGGAAAACGGTATGCAGGTTTCTCAAAAAGTTAAAAATAGAACTACCCTATGACCCAACAATTGCACTACTAGGTGTTTATCCAAGGGACGCAGGTGTGCTGTTTTGAAGGGCCACATGCACCCCAATGTTTATAGCAGCACTATTGACAATTCCAAAGTATGGAAAGAGTCCAAATGTCTATCGACGGATGAATGGATAAAGATGTGGTATATATATATATACACACACACACACAATAGAGTATTACTCAGGAATCAAAAAGAAGGAAATCTTGCCATTTGCTGCTATGTGGATGGAACTAGAGGTTATCATGCTAAGCGACATTAGTCAGTCAGAGAAACACAAATATCATATGACTTCACTCATATGATGAATTTAAGATACAAAACAGATGAACATAAGGGAAGGAAAGCAAAAATAATATAAAAGCAGGGAGGGGGACAAAACATAACAGACTCTTAAATATGGAGAACACACAGAGGGTTACTGGGGTGTTGTGGGAGGGGGGTGGGCTAAATGGGTAAGGGGCATTAAGGAATCCACTCCTGAAATTATTGTTGCACTATATGGTAACTAACTTGGTTGTAAATTCAAAAAAAATAAAAGAAAAAGAAAAAATAAAATCTAGATTATCTGATATAAGTATGGCTATTCAGGCTTTCTTTGGTGTCCCTTAGCATGATAGATGGTTCTCCATCTCCTCACTTTCCATCTGCAGGTGTCTTTAGGTCTAAAATGAGTCTCTTATCAGCAGCATATAGATGGATTTTGTTATTTGATCCAATCTGATACCCTATAAATTTGAGCATTTACTCCATTTACATTCAGATTGATTATTGAAAGATATGAATTTAGTACCATTGTGTTGTCTGTAGAGTTGGTGTTCTGGTGAAGTTCTCTGGTCTTCTCTTGTCTTTTTTGCCTGTTTTGTTTTGTTTTGTTTTGTTTTGTTTTGTTTTGTTTTCTCCAAAGAGTCCCCCTTTAAATTTCTTGCAGGGCTATTGCACTACTAGGTATTTATCCAAAGGATACAAAAAATGCTGATTCGAAGGGGCACATGCACTCCAATGTTTATAGTAGCA
This sequence comes from Lynx rufus, assembly GCF_022079265.1. NCBI lineage: Eukaryota > Metazoa > Chordata > Mammalia > Carnivora > Felidae > Lynx > Lynx rufus. The sequence goes on along the minus strand of NW_025814836.1, from coordinate 4,933,358 downwards.
CCATTGACAATAACCACTTTGTGGAAAGAGTGCAAATGTCCACTGATGGGCGAATGTGTGAAGAAAATGTAGTATATATACATATGTATGTATGTATGTATGTATACTACATCCCATTACTAAGGATGAGATCACTAAGTAATATCCCATTGTCTGTGTGTGTATATACACAAAATATCAAAATCAAAAATATGAATCCTTGCCATTTGCAACAACGTGGATAGAATCAGAGTGTATTACACCAATCAAAACAAGTGAGTCAGAGAAGACAAATATCATATGATTACACTCGTATGTGGAATTTAAAAAACAAAACAGATGAACATAGGGGAAGGGAAGTAAAAATAAGAAAAAACAGAGAGAGAGACAAACCATAAGAACATTTAAAAACAGAACAAACTGAGGATTGCTAGAAGGGTGTTGGGTGGGGGGGGATGGGCTAAATGGGTGATGGGCATTAAGGAGGGCACTTGGGATGAGCACTAGGTGTTATATGTAAGTGATGAATCACTAAATTATATTACTGAAATAACTATTACACTATATGTTAACTAACTTGGATTTTTTTTTATTTTTAATGTTTATATTTGAGGCAGAGAGAGCATATGAGGGTAGGGAACAGAGAAAGAATGAGAGAGAGAGAGAGAGAGAGAGAGAGAGAGAGAGAATCTGAAGCAGGCTACTGGCTCTGAGCTGTCATCACAGAGCCAGAAGCAGGGCTCATTCTCATTCAGATCATGACCTGAGCTGAAATCCGAAGCTTAACCGAATGAGCCACCAGGGCACCCCAAGTTGGATTTAAATTAAAAAAAAAAATCTTGCAGGGCTGACTTAGTGGTCACAAATTCCTTTATTTTTGTTTTTTTGGTTTTTTTTTGTTGTTGTTTTTGAAACTGTTTATCTCTCCTTCTATTCTGAATAACAGCCTTGCTGGCTAAAGAATTCTTGGCTGCATATTTTTCCCATTCAGCACATTGAATATATCCTGCCACTCCTTTCTAGCCTGCTAAGCTTCTGTGGATAGGTCTGCTGCAAACTTCATCTGTATTCCCTTGTAGATCAAGGACATATTTTCCCTACCTGCTTTCATGATTCTTTCCTTGTCTGTATAGTTTGTGAATTTGACTATGATATGCCTTGGTAATATTCAGTTTGGGTTGAATTTAATGGGAGTTCTCTGTGTTTCTTGGATTTTGATGTCTGTGTCCTTGCCTAGATTAGGGAATTTTTTCAGCTGTAATTTGCTCACAGAAACATTTTTCCCCTTATTCTCTCTCTTCATCTTCTGGGACTCCTATGATATGAATGTTATTCCTCTTTTGCTGAGCTCTCTAAGTCTTGTATTGTAAAATTTTGTATTTGTGTCCTTTTCTCAGCTTCATTATTCTTTTGTGTGTAGCTCTCCAGTTTTCCCACCATCATTATTAAAGATACTGTCTTTTTACCATTGGATATTCTTGCATCCTTCACCATAGATTAATTGAGCATATAAGCATTGGTTTATTTCTAGACTCTCTATCCTATTCCATTCATGTATGTGTTTATTTTTGTGACAGTGTCATACTGTTTTGATTACTACATATTTGTAGTATATCTTGAAATCTGGAATTGTGATACCTCTGGTTTAGTTATTCTTCCTCAAGATTGCTTTAGCTTTTCAGAATCTTTTGTGATCCCAAACAAATTTTAAGATTATATGTTCTGGTTCTGTGAAAAATCCTGTTCATATTTTGACAGGCATTGCATTGCATCTGTAGACTGCTTTGAGTATTATGGAAATTTTAACAATATTGATTTTTCCAATGCATGAGCATAGAATATATTTCCATATGTATGTGTCATCTTCAATTATTTTATAAATGTTTTATGTCATATGATTTCACTAATATGTGGAATTTAAGAAAGAAAACAAATCAAAAAGCAAGGAAAAAACTGGCAAAAAAACAAACAACAACAACAAAAACAAACTTTTAAATACAGAGAACAAACCGGTGGTTGCCAGAGAGGAAGTGGGTGGGAGGATTGTTGAAATAGATAAAGGAGATTAAGAGTACATTTATCGGAAGGAGCACCAAGAAATTTACAGAATTGTTGATATTTTATTTTGTACACCTGAAACATAAACTATAAATTAATGTAAGTTATTATACTTCAATAAAATTTTATATATATCTGCCCATTGAGAGAACTTTATTTTATTTTAACACGGTCTTTTATTGATGTCCCTAAAAGGTACTATGGTTCTGCAGCTACCTATATCAGATGCTGTCTGTATATCATGCAGAACCATCTGTAAATTAGGCCCTTGGTCTCTTTTCCTTTCTCAACTGATAGTTGAGAATTCTTCATTATCAGATATTCATAGGCTGAGAGGCAAGGCCGTGCGGCAGGATAAAAGACTAAGGACACTTGAGTCATTATTTCATGTAATTTATTTGTGCCTGCATAGCAGATCTGGGCTCAATCACATATATACCACTCCCATTTGATGCTGAAGATTTGCTGTCCAGAACCAACCTTATAATTTGATCGATCAGATAACAGTCATGCTGGGTAGTACAGGTCGCATGGTAACTCAGTGACCCATTGTCAAGCACCCTGTCATAAATCCATAGCAAGCCCAGAGCTGCTTCCCCAAAGAAATTAATCTTTGCATGAAAGCAGGACCTAGCTCAAAACCATAAATTCTTGTGATGCCATTCATCTACAGGGGCTATCAATGGCTCCATACAGCATCTTTCTTGCCAGTAAAACTTCAAGAATCATTGAGTCTGATGGAATACATGACCCAATTGACTGAGCAGTTGCACAGCATTCTGGAATTGTTGGAGAGCCTTCTCTGACTTAAAACTAACAGCTTTTGGATCTCTAATAAAGGGGTGAGAGTAACACCCCCAAATAAAAAAAAAATATTTTGTCTCCAAGTTCCAAAGAGGCCCACCAGGCATCACACTTCTTTCTTCACTGTAATAGGGACCAGATGCAACAACTCTTTCTTCACCTTAAAAGAGATATCTGGACATGCCCATACCACTGGATCTCTAGAAATTACATTGAGGAAGAAGCCCCTTACATTTTATCAGGATTAATCCCCACTCTCTACCACACATCTTTTACCAATAACTCTATTTCTGCTCACTAGGTCCAATTAGCATAATCCCATCAATGTAATGGTCTGGTGTAATATCTTGTGTAAGGGAAACACAATCAAGATCCTTGTGAACTAAATTGTGACACAGCTCTGGAGAGTTAATGTACCTCTGAGGTGAGAGTGAAAATGGCCTTGTTAGCTGAGAGAGACCAGCTCCAAGTGGGACTTTTAGAAAGAGAGAAAAAGGCATTTGCTAAATCAATAACTGCATATTGAGTACCAGGAGATGTGTACACTTGCACAAGCAATAAGACTACATCTGACACAGCTACTGCAGTTACAGTCACCCCTGGGTTAAGTTTGTGATAATTCACTGCTATTCTCTAAGATACATCTGTCTTCTGCACACCTAAATAGAAGAGTTAGATGGGAAGGTAGTGGGAAAAACACCTCTCTACCATGCAAGTCCTTATAATAGTGGCATGAATCCCTATAATGTTTCTGGGAATCAGTATGGTTTTGGATTACTAGTTGCATAGGCATTTTTATTGCCCTCTTATATAGCCTTTCTGACCATAATAGACTTGATTCCACAGATCAGAAAAAAATGAAAGGATTCTCCTATCTCTAATTATCTGTATTCCAATTTTGAATTCTAAAACAGGAAAAATAACAACTAGATGGGCCAGGGGACCACTAGACCCAACATGATACCCTTCTGAGCTAAAAAAAAACAGGGATCATGTGACCCCCCTCCCCCTAAAGCTCCTACTTTGAATGGAGGGCCATAGTGGCATTTTCAGTTTCCTGATAACAATGTCAGTTCAAAGCCAGTATCCACTGGTGCCTGAAAGTTTTCTTTCTGCCAATGCATGGCTATCCTGGAAGAAGGCAGTAGGTCCCTTTGGGGAAGTCTACAGAAAGAGTAACAGTATAGATTTTGTTACTGTGCTGGGGTCCTTCCTCAAGGGGACCAGTTCTCTCCTTCAATCAAGGAGTTATGGGCTTATAAACTGAGTCAATTTTGGGAATTCTTTGGTGGACTGTGACTCCCATTATTATAATTTAAGTTAGACTATTGCTCACTTGTTCTACATATCAAAACTTACTTTAATAGGCTTTCTATCCCTTCCACTTGTAACAATATCATGTTCGGGGCACCTGGGTGGCTCAGTCTGTTAAGTGTCTGACTCTTGATTTCATCTCAGGTCATGACCGTATAGTTTGTGAGTTCCAGCCCTGCATTGGGCTCTGTGCTGACAGTGCTGATCCTACTTGGGATTCCCCCCCAACCTCTCTCTCTCTCTCTCTGCCCCTTCCCTGCTCATGCTCTCTCTGTCCCTCTCAAAATAAATAAACATATATATATATATATATATATATGTTTATATATGTTTATATATGTATATGTATACATATATATGTTTATATATGTATATATATACATATATATGTTTATATATGTATATGTATACATATATGTTTATATGTGTGTGTGTATATATATATATATATATATATATAATGATTTATTAGCAAAGGAAAGACCTTTGTGAAATTCAGACTATTCTGGTTGCTTCTTTGACACTGAAGTCCATTACAATAATTATGTGTACTTTGCCTTCAGCAGTTAGGTATAACCACTTTGTCTCTGCCACCCAAGGATCCAATTATTCCTATCACATTTAGATTTTCCAATTGAGTGGCTGTAGATTCTGGCCTAAATAGAAGAGAATCATGGAACTCTTCAATAATGCTTGGGCTCCACTCACAAATTTATCTTTCAAAGCACTGATGAAAGATATGTAGATATGTCATCTAGACCCTATCTTTGTGGGCCAGTGGGTCTTTAATCACAAACCTAATGTAACATTCCAATGTTACTAAACTTTTGAATATACTCCCCTTGATTAAACCAAGGGAGATGGCATTTTCATTTAATTTGAGGTGGGATATCTTTTGATTCATGTTTCAGCCAACAATCCAAGAAAATTATATATGTCCTTTTATCTACATGAGCTACAACATTAAATGCATTATTTCCTCCTATGGTCCCATACCAATAAATTTGACCTAATTTGACTTGTACCTTGTACCATTGTCCCACATCCTTACTATTCTTTCCCATATATATTCCCCAGATTTCTTCTGTATAAATTAGGAAAATCAAGCACTTCTTTTGGAGCAATTCTTTTGACAAAACATTTATAGGTCTTCTTTTTTACCTCATCATTTGGGACCTTGGGACTTGAGTCTACTCATAGGGGGCAACTGCCACAGAGGAGGCCATTACCTTTTTTTTTTTTTTTTTTGATTTCATATAAGTTTATTTTTTTTATATGAAATTTATTGACAAATTGGTTTCCATACAACACCCAGTGCTCATCCCAAAAGATGCCCTCCTCAATACCCATCACCCACCCTCCCCTCCCTCCCACCCCCCATCAACCCTCAGTTTGTTCTCAGTTTTTTAACAGTCTCTTATGCTTTGGCTCTCTCCCACTCTAACCTCATTTTTTTTTGCCTTCCCCTCCCCCATGGGTTCCTGTTAAGTTTCTCAGGATCCACATAAGAGTGAAACCATATGGTATATGTCTTTCTCTGTATGGCTTATTTCACTTAGCATCACACTCTCCAGTTCCATCCACGTTGCTACAAAAGGCCATATTTCATTTTTTCTCATTGCCACATAGTATTCCATTGTGTATATATACCACAATTTCTTTATCCATTCATCAGTTGATGGACATTTAGGCTCTTTCCATAATTTGGCTATTGTTGAGAGTGCTGCTATGAACATTGGGGTACAAGTGCCCCTATGCATCAGTACTCCTGTATCCCTTGGATAAATTCCTAGCAGTGCTATTGCTGGGTCATAGGGTAGGTCTATTTTTAATTTTCTGAGGAACCTCCACACTGCTTTCCAGAGCGGCTGCACCAATTTGCATTCCCACCAACAGTGCAGGAGGGTTCCCGTTTCTCCACATCCTCTCCAGCATCTATAGTCTCCTGATTTGTTCATTTTGGCCACTCTGACTGGCGTGAGGTGATACCTGAGTGTGGTTTTGATTTGTATTTCCCTGATAAGGAGCGACGCTGAACATCTTTTCATGTGCCTGTTGGCCATCTGGATGTCTTCTTTAGAGAAGTGTCTATTCATGTTTTCTGCCCATTTCTTCACTGGGTTATTTGTTTTTCGGGTGTGGAGTTTGGTGAGCTCTTTATAGATTTTAGATACTAGCCCTCTGTCCAATATGTCATTTGCAAATATCTTTTCCCATTCCGTTGGTTGCCTTTTAGTTTTGTTGGTTGTTTCCTTTGCTGTGCAGAAGCTTTTTATCTTCATAAGGTCCCAGTAATTCACTTTTGCTTTTAATTCCCTTGCCTTTGGGGATGTGTCGAGTAAGAGATTGCTACGGCTGAGGTCAGAGAGGTCTTTTCCTGCTTTCTCCTCTAAGGTTCTGATGGTTTCCTGTCTCACATTTAGGTCCTTTATCCATTTTGAGTTTATTTTTGTAAATGGTATGAGAAAGTGGTCTAGTTTCAACCTTCTGCATGTTGCTGTCCAGTTCTCCCAGCACCATTTGTTAAAGAGGCTGTCTTTTTTCCATTGGATGTTCTTTCCTGCTTTGTCAAAGATGAGTTGACCATACGTTTGTGGGTCTAGTTCTGGGGTTTCTATTCTATTCCATTGGTCTATGGGTCTGTTTTTGTGCCAATACCATGCTGTCTTGATGATTACAGCTTTGTAGTAGAGGCTAAAGTCTGGGATTGTGATGCCTCCTGCTTTGGTCTTCTTCTTCAAAATTCCTTTGGCTATTCGGGGCCTTTTGTGGTTCCATATGAATTTTAGGATTGCTTGTTCTAATTTCGAGAAGAATGCTGGTGCAATTTTGATTGGGATTGCATTGAATGTGTAGATAGCTTTGGGTAGTATTGACATTTTGACAATATTTATTTTTCCAATCCATGAGCAGGGAATGTCTTTCCATTTCTTTAAATCTTCTTCAATTACCTTCGGCCATTACCTTTCTCACATGCAATGGTGACTGCAGTGGAAAGGCTGAATCCACTATGGATTAGAAGCCTGATAGGGAGCCTGGGTTGCTCAGTCAGCTGAGCAACCAACTTCAGCTCAGATGATGAGTTCATGGTTCATGAGTTCAAGCCCCTCACTGGGTTTGCTGCTGCCAGGGCAGAGCCTACTTTAGATCCTCTCTCCCCCTCTCTCTCTTACCCTCCCCTACATATGCTCTTCTCTTAAAAATGAGTACATTTTTTGTAAAGAAGTCTGTTATCATTTGGGTGGGTAGGCCACTACATTTGAGGTACTACACTATACCAATTTTGCTGAGGGTGGCGAGAAGATATGCATGAGCAAATAAGACTCATCACATTTTAGGCAAGTGATATGCCCAGCTTCATCTCAGCTGAAGTCAGATGCTTAACTGACTGAGCCACCCAGGCATCCCATAGTCTGTCTTAAGAAAGAATTCTCTTAGGTCAGTTTAACCAAAATCTTCTTTACCTTTGGTATTTCCTCTTAGTAATTTTCCATCCTCTGGTCCTCACCAAGCTCCTGGGCTATAAATTCCCACTTGGCTTTTCTGTATTTAGAATTTAACCTAGTTCTATACTTCATATATTTTCCTCTATTGCAATAGTCCTGAATAAAACTGTTGGTTTGTATGTTTCTTTGTTTAACGAATGTAACTGTTGCTAATCTCACGTTTATATTTGAAGTTATGGTGCTATGACTTGAATAGGATAAAATTCATCATTGGATCCCAGGACCCCTCACCCAGAACCCTAAGTGTGTACCTGTGAAACCTTTGTCATCACTCCTGACTGACTGATCAGAGATCCATTGGCAAGTCTGACTCCCAGATCATTGGTCCAGACCAACGTCCTTTGCAGCTGGTAGGGACAAGTTTGGATTATTACAATTTTGATTTAACTCTGGAATCTAGTTTAGAGTCCCAGAAAATGAGATGGTGGGTTAGGGTTCCAGGTTTCTCTGTAAGAAGCTCAGTTAGCATTCCATCCAAGCACAAACCGGGTTAGAGTGTCAACCTTTACTGTTCATAAGTATAAAGGTACTATTAGTTATAAACATGGAAGATTTTCAGTGACTAAAATCCTCCTTCTTGAACCCCTGCTGAAAATATGTTCTGCTAACTATGTCTGCTGTCTTTCATGTTGGCATGAATTTATTAAAGATGATTTGGAATTTCACAGGGTGCCTGGGTGGCTCAGTCAGTAAAGCATCCGACTTTGGTTCAGGTGGTGATCTCACAGCTTGTGAGTTCCAGCCCTGCGTTGGGCTCTGTGCTGACAGCTCAGAGCCTGGAGACTCCTTCCGATTCTGTGTCCTTCTTTCTCTCTGCCCTTCCCCCGCTCATGCTTGCACTCTCTCTCTTAGTAATAATAATAATAATAATATGATTTGGAACTTCAATATCTTCTTTTGGAAATGTAAGGTGCTCAAAAACTGGCTCCTTAAACCTCTATATACCCTTCAAAGTTGCTCTTGTTTCCTCCTTTTACTGCTTTACATCTTTCCTCCAACCCTCTGAATCATTTATGTTTACTTTCCAATCACTACCTCTTTCATCCCTCTGCCTACCCTGCCAGACTTTTCCCTTCACATTTTGGTCCTTTAGCTCCCTACTGTACCTTTAACTTTAGCCCCCCTATCTTCCACTGAGGGTTCTAAAGAGAATTAGGGAATCCCACAAATAACTGCCTGAGGCTGAACAAAGAACAAAAGGATATTAGGAAATAGAATTAGACTTTCTGTCCACTCAGTTGAGTTTTGGAGACTCCTTGACAGCTGCTAGATGTCCACTCAGTCACTATCCTAAAATTTACTCTGCAACCTTTATCAGGATATATATCAGGGCAAAAGAAAATCTCAAAACTCTACAAATACTGGTAAACAGATAACTTTAATGTGTCCTATTGCCAGAAACACATTTCAGATAAAAATATAAAGTGGAAATAAACCAGTGACATTGTATTACTATGTTTTATTGATTCAAGCCTAAAATTTTAGAATAAAAGCTCTGAAATTCCTGTTTGATTCTGCATACGTGTTATATATGTATGTCTATAAGTATGCATGCGTGTATATTATGTATATGTGACATTTTTGTGCCTCTGAATATTACCAAGTTAAATTATAAAATCTCTTAAAGAGATCTGTTCAAATTGGCTTACAGATAAATGAGCACATATACAAATTATTTCCCCAAATCCCAAAGATATGGACTAATCTATTTTTTTTTAAGTTCACATGATTTAAGATAATCTTTGGTAAACAAAACTAGTTTTTTAAATGGTTGGTAAAATAAAAACAGGCATGTCTTCAGAGTTGTCAGAATTAAATATACTTAAGATATACAATATTTTTCTACCTAGTTTAGTAGTCAAACAAGCTTATGTTATATATACCACAGGTTGAGATTATAAAACTATAAATTCAATCTTTAAAATCCATTAAAAGTTATAATGGAAATAAATTTTGATATATATCAAATGTGCTAGTAAATGGAAAGAAAATTTTTTTAAAAAAGGAAAATTTGTATGTTTAACTTTAGGTTCACTGCTTCTGAGATTTTTTTTTTAATTTCCTAATTTGTCAATAAGAAAAATAGGATGATAGCTAGACTTTTTGTTTAGTTTGTGAATTTTTATGATCAAACATAATTGATAAACACAAGTGATTTAAATACATGTAAGTGCTCTAAAATTTATTTTTAAAACTTTTCAATAATTACGTTTATAATATATATTATATATTATATAATACTTTCTTATTGGCATTTCTTTTTTTAATGACAGTTTCATTGATATATAATTGACATGTAACATTCTATTATTTTAAGGTGTACCATAAAATTATTTGATACATGTATATATTTCAACATGACTACCACAAAAAGTTTAGTTAGCTTTCATCTCCACATAGTTACAAAGCTTTTTTTTCTTGAAATAAGAACTAAACTTCACTATAGTCAATTATATATATATAAATAAATATTATATTATTAATTATTAATTACTTACATTATATATAAATAATTATATATATGTATAAAGTAGATAGGTAGATGATAGATAGATAGATAGATAGATAGATAGATAATAGATAGATAATAGATAGATAACTATAGTTACCATGTTCTACGTTACATTATGAGAACTTATTATCTTAAACCTGCCAGTTTCTACCTTTTTATCACCTTCACCCATTTACCCTATAACCTTTCTCGACCTCTGGCAACTGCAAATCTGTTCTCTGTTTCTATAAGGTCAATTTTTTAGATATCCCATATAAGTGAAGTCATACAGTATTTGTGTTTTTCTGTGCAATTTATTTCACTTAAAATAATGTCACCAAGTTTCAACCACGTTGTCAGAAATGGGACAATTTCCTTATTAATTATAGGTGAATAATGTTCCACTGCATATTAGATAAATAAATGAAACGTGGAAAGATAGATGATAGATAGATAGATAATAAAAATTTCTTTATGCATTCATCTGTAAATAGACACAGGTGGTTTCCGTGTGTTCACTATTGCAAATAGTGTTTCACTAAACATGGGGACCAACGGGATCAATTTTCCTTCCTTCAGATATATATTCAGAAGTGGAGATGTTAGATCATATTGTAATTATATTTGTAAGTTTTAAGGAACCATTATACTGTTTTCCATGTCTGCACCTATTTACATCCCCACCAATAGTGCACAACGATTCCCTTTACCACTTAGTCTCCAAAATATTATCTCTGTCTTTTCTATAACAGCCATTGGAACAAGTGTGAGATGATATTGCATTCTTATTTTGATTGATATTTCCCTGATTATTAATGAATTTGGCATATTTTCATGTCTTTGTTGGTTATTCATATTTCTTCTTTGGAAATGTCTATTGAGTTCCTATCACAGTTTTATAATCAGGTCGTTTGCTGATTTTTTGCTATTGGGTTTTATACATTCTTTGTGTATTTGATTAATAAACTTTAATAAGATATTATTTGCAATATTTTCTCCCTTTATTTAGATTCCCTTTTTATTTTGTTGATAGTTTTCATTGTTCTTCATAACTTTTTAGTTTGATGTAGTACATTTGATTGTTTTTGCTTTTATTGCCTTTGCTTTTAGTGTCAAGTTAAAAAATTATTGTGAAGAATGATGTCATGGACTTTTTCTACTATGTTTTCTTCTAGGAGAGTTTTTAAAGTTTTTATTTTAATTCCAATTACTTAATATGCACTGTTATATTAGTTTCAGGTGTACAATATACTGATTAAACAATGCCATATCACCCAGTGTTCATCATGACAAATGCACCCCTTAATCCCCATCACCTATTTCACCCATCCCCCAACTCACCTCCCCTCTGGTAACCATCAGTTTGTTCTCTAAACTTAAGAGTTTGTTTCTTGCTTTGTCTCTCTTTCTTTCTCTTTTCCCTTTGCTCATTTGTTTTATTTCTTAAATTCTACATAGGAGTGAAAACATATAGTATTTGTCTTTCTCTGATTAACTTATTTCATTTAGCATTATACTCTCTAGCTCCATCCATGTCCTTACAAATAACAATATTTTATTCTTTTTTATAGGTGAATAGCATTCCAGTACACACACACACACACACACACACATGGTCAATGGATGTGTCAATGGACACATGGACTGCTTCCATAATTTGGCTATTGTAAATAATGATGCAATAAATATAAAGGTGCACACATCCCTTTGAATTATTATTTCTCTATTTTTTGGTAAATACCAAGTAGTGAAATTTCTGAGTCATAGGATAGTCCTATTTTAATTTTTTTGAGGAACCTCAATACTGTTTTCCACAATGGTTGCACCAGTTTACATTCCCACCAACAGTACAAGAGGGTTCCTTTTTCTCCACATTCTGGCCAGTACCTGTTGTTACTTGTGTTGTTGCTTTTAGCAATTCTGATGGGCATGAGGTGATAGTGCATTATAGTGTTAATTTGCATTTCATGGATGATAAGTGAGGCTGAGCATCTTTTTATGTGTCTGTTGGCCATCTGGATGTATTCTTTTTTTAAATTTTTGTAATGTTTATTTATTGTTTTGAGACAGAGACAGAGAGACAGAGACAGAGTGCGAGTGGGGGAAGGGCAGAGAGAGACGGAGACACAGAATCCAAAACAGTCTCCAGGCTCTGAGCTGTCAGCACAGAGCCCGATGTGGGGCTTGAACCCACAAACAGCAAGATCATGACCTGAGCCAAAGTTGGATGCTAAACTGACAGAGCCACCCAGGTGCCCCTGGATGTCTTCTTTAGAGAAATATGGTTTATGTCTTCTGCCCATTTTCTAATTGGATTATTTGTCCTTTAAGTGTTGGTTTTATAAGTTCTTTATATATAAAGATACTTTATACTAACCCTTTATTGGGTATATCATTTGCAAATATTTTCTCCCATTACATAGGTTACCTTTTAGTTTTGTCGATTGTTTCCTTCACTTTGTAGAAGATTTTTATTTTGCAAAAGTCCCAATAGTTTATTTATCCTTTTGTTTCTCTTACTTCAGGGAACCAATCTGGAAAAAAAGTTGCTATGGCTGATGTTACAGAGGTTACTACCTGTGTTCTCTTCTAGGATTTTCATGATTTCAGGTCTCACATTTAGGTCTATAATCCATTTTGGATTTATTTCTTGTGTGTGGTGTAAGAAACTTGATCAATGTCATTCTTTTTCATGTTACTGTCCAGTTTTCTCAACATCATTTGTTGAAGAGACTGTCTTGTTCATTGGATATCCCTTCCTGCTTTTTTGAACATTATTTGATCATATAATTATGGGTTTATTTCTGTATTCTCTGTTCTGTTCCCTTGATCTATATATCTGGTTTTCGGCTAGTATCATACAGTTTTGAACAACAGTTTTTTAATATAACTTGAAGTCTGGAATTATGATGTTTTTAGCTATGCTTTTCTTTTTCAAGATTGCTTTTGTTATTCAAAGTCTTTTGTGGTTCCATACAAATATTGAGATTATTTGTTCTAGTTCTGTAAAAAATGCTGGTATTTTGATAGGGATTGCATTAAATGTGTAGATTGCTTTAAGTAGTATAGACACTTATACAATATTTCTTCTTATAATCCATGAGCTTGGAATATCTTTCCATTTTTTGTGTCATCTTCAATTCCTTTCCTCAGTGTTTTATAGTTTTTTTAGGGTATGGGTGGTTCACCACTTTGGTTAGGTTTATTCCTAGGTATCTTATTATATTTAGTGCAGTTGTAAATGGGATTGTTTTCATAATTTCTCTTTCTGCTGATTCTATATGGGTGTATAGAAATGCAAAACAGATTATTGTACATTGGTATTGTATCCTACAACTTCACTGAATTCATTGTTCCGTTCTAGCAAATTTTGGTTGAGTCTTTGGGGTTTTATACATATATATATATATATATGTATATGTATATATATATATATATGTATATGTATATATATATATATGTATATGTATATATATATATGTATATGTATATATATATATATATATGTATATGTATATATATATATATATATAATGTCATGTCATCTGCAAATAGTGAAACTTTTACTTCTTTATTGATTTGGATTTTTTTTTTTTGCTTCTTGTTGTTGTTATATTGATGTGGCTAGAACTTCTAGTACTATGTTGAATAAAAGTGGTAAAATTAGGGGCGCCTGGGTGACTCAGTCAGTTACATGTTTGGCTCAGGTCATGATCTCACAGTTCATGAGTTCCAGCCCCACATCAGGCTCTCTGCTATCGGCATGGGGCTTGCTCACTTTGAATCCTCTGCCCCCTCTCTCTCTGCCTCTCCCCTGCTTGTTCTCTCTCCCTAAAAATAAATAAACTTTTTTAAAAAGGGGTAAAAGAGGGGCGCCTGGGTGGCGCAGTCGGTTAAGCATCCGACTTCAGCCAGGTCACGATCTCGCGGTCCGTGAGTTCGAGCCCCGCGTCAGGCTCTGGGCTGATGGCTCAGAGCCTGGAGCCTGTTTCCAATTCTGTGTCTCCCTCTCTCTCTGCCCCTCCCCTGTTCATGCTCTGTCTCTCTCTGTCCCAAAAATAAATAAACGTTGAAAAAAAAATTAAAAAAAAAAAAGGGGGTAAAAGTGTATATCCTTGTCAATTCCCAACAACAGGGGACAAGCTCTCAGTTTTTCCCCATTAAGCATGATGTTAGCTGTGGGTTTTTCATATACGGCTTTTAATAAGTTGAGGTATGATCCCTCTAAACGTACTTTGTTGAGGATTTGTATCATGAATGGATTTTATACTTTGTGAAATGCTTTTGGGGAGGGGTCAACATGGTGGAGAAGTAGGAGGACCTGAGGTTCCCAAATTCTTCAAACACAGCAGTTTTGAGTCCAGAAGACTTGGAATTCCAGGAATCCGGGCTATAGAGTAACAAAAACATCTCCAGGGGCCATAGGTGGGCCATAGGTGCATGATAGCAAACTAGGAGAGATAAAACATGTGGCATAGGCATGGAGGGGAGCAATCCCCCATCTGTGGAGAGACAAAAGAAAGAGAAAAAGGCTGTGGAAGTGTAGGATTGTATTTGGACAAGAGGAAAACCACAGACCTAGGAAGAGAAAAAATGGAGAAAGAACCAATTTCTAACCACAGGGCTTTCTCTGGACTGGGGCCAGCTACCCTGTTCATGCACCTGGGGAGGTGGGGAACCAGCTCTGAGCTCAGTAGGGAACTCAGAGGCACAGTCTGAGAGAGCAGTCCCCTCCCTTGAGTGCTGTGTGAAGAAGACAAATAGCTGTTCCAAGGACAAAAGACCCTGCAGGCACCCACCAGCCAGATGTCTTTTGTCAGCTGGCTGGGTGGACTGGCACTACCTGGAACCAGGGTGCACAGAGTGAGATCCTTTAAGACATCAGGGTTTGAATCCCAGCCGAGCACCTGAGAGGCAAAGGAGACTGTAGAGCAAAAGAAACTTGTGCACTTACACCCACATTACACTGTGAGGATGACCTAAACAGAGTGATTTGGGACACCCAGTGCCAAGGAGGGTGTAGAGACTAAGGTGTTGTCATTTTTCTCCCCATCACCAACAAGGTGGCGCTTCAGGGAACAGAGAAGGGGCCCACAATGGAAGCAGGACCCGCTTACACCAAACCACACCTCTCCATGCCTGGTAACTGCATATCTAACAGAATAAGATTGACACTGACCAAACCAGACAGCCCCTCCTACAGACCAGCAGAGCCACAGGTTGCAAGGCACCATCAGATATCTGTCCAGCAGTTTTGAATTTTCTGATTTGATTCTTGGTCAATTTTTATTTTACATACATTTTCTCTCCTTTTCTTCCATTTCTTCCTCTTATTTCTTCCCTTCTCTAGTCTGGTTATTCTGGTTGTTGGCTTGTTAAAGCAGACATTTTTTATCTGTTTTTTCAGACCTCTTCTGCATCCCCTTCTAATTTATTTTCCTCTCTCTCTCTCTCTCTCTCTGGATTAAGCCATATAGTTTCTCTGATTCTCTGCCTGGTAATTTTTTTTTCTTTTCTCGTTCCCCACCCCTGTCATTTCTCTCTTTGTATGGGATAGGCTTCTTCCACCACCACCATCCCCCCTTTTTCAAAAAATTTTCCAGGATTACTTCAAAGCACACCTGCTGGAAGGTCCAAACTATCACTGCAAGTAGGGAGATAACGCGACCAGAGTCACAACAACAGAGAGCACACAAAACAGTCCAAAAACACTTCAAGAATGTCCAGGCCCTTGAAAGTGTATGAACACTTTTTAATATGGTAGTGCTTGCAGGTGTAGGACACAGAACAAGCTATTAAACCACGTAAGGGAAATAAAACTAGCCAAAATTATGAAACAGAATAATTCTCAAAAGAAATCCCAGGAAAAAATGACAGCTAGAGAATTGCTTAAAGCAGATATAAATAATATATCTGATCAAAACTGTAGAATAACAGTCATAAGATTAAGAGCTAAGCTTAAGGGGCATCTGGGTGGCTCAGTCTGTTGAGTATCTGGCTTTGGCTCAGGTAATGATCTCACAGTTTGTGGGTTCAAGCCCTGCATCAGGCTCTGTGTTGACAGCTTAGAGCCTTGAGCCTGCTTCGAATTTTGTGTCTCCCTCTCTCTCTGCTCCTCCCCTGCTCATGCTCTGTCTCTCTTTATCCTTAAAAAATAAATAAAAACATGAAAAACATTAAAAACAATAGCTGGGCTTGAAAAAAGCATAGGAGACAGCAGAGAATCTATTGCTTTAGAGATGAAGGAAATAGTCACAATTAAGAAATGCTGCAAATAAGGTGCAAAATCAGCTAGATGCAGTAACAGCAAGGGTGGAGGAAGAAGAGGGGAGAATAAGTAAAATAGAAGGTAAAATTATGGAAAATGAAGTCAAGAAAGTATTTTCTTATTAAAATACTAGACCATGAAGAGAGAATTAGAGAACTAAGTGATTCAATGAAACGCAATAATATCCGTATCATAGGAGTTCCTAAAGAAGAGAGAGAGAAAGGGGCAGAGGTTTACTTGAACAAATTAAAGCTGAGAACTTCCCTAATCTGGAGAAGGAAGCAGACACCCAAATCCAGGAGGCATAGAGAATTCCCTTCAGATTTAACAAGAATAGGTCTTCTCCATGGCATATCATAGTGAAACTAGCAAAATACAAAGATAAACAAATAATTCTGAAGGAAGCCAGGACAAACAAACCTTAACCTACGAGGGTGAAATGCTGTTTCTTCATCTACTGAATAATCATATGGTTCTTATCCTTTCTCTTATTGATGTCGTGTCACACTGATTTCAAGTGTGTTGAAAACTTGAAAACCAGGAATAAATCCCACTTGATAGTGGTGAATAATTTTCTAAAATGTATAATTGGATTTTGTTTGCCAGTATTTTGTTGAGGATTTTTGCATCTATGGTAATGAGAGATATTGGTCTGTAGTTCTCTCCTCTGGCAGTGCCTGTTTTTTGTTTGTTTGCTTGCTTTCTTGCTTGCTTGTGTGTTTCTTTGTTTTTTTGTTTGTTTTTTCAGAAAGAGATAGAGATCAGGGGAGGGGCAGAGAGAGAGAAAGAGAGAGAGAGAAAGAATCTCAAGCAGGTTCCACATTGTTAGCATACAGCCCAATGCAGGTCTCAAACTCACAAACTATGAGATCATGACCTGAGCTAAAATCAAGAATCGGATGCTTAACCAACCATCCAGGCACCCCTCTTCTAGTGGTGTCTTAATCTAGCTTTGGTATCTGGTAATGCTGATCTCATACAATGAATTTGAAAGTTTTCCTTCCTTTTCTATTTTTTGGAATAGTTTGAGAAGAAATGTATTATTAACTCTTCAAATGTTTGGTAGAATTCAACTGTGAAGCCATTTGGTAGTTACTTTTGTTTGTTGGGAGTTTGTGTTTTTGTTTTTGTTTTTCTGTTTTTTAGTTTGTTGTAGTTTTTACTGATTCTATTTCTTGGCTGGTAATCAGTCTGATCAAATTTCCTATTTCTTCCCCTTTCAGTTTTGGTAGTTTATATGTTTCTAGGAATGTAACCATTTCTTCTAGGTTTTCCAACTTGTGTCATACAGTTTTTCATATTATTCTTTTTTTTTTATTTTCGTGGTGTTAGTTACTATGTCGCCTCCTCTATCATTTGTAATTTTATTTACCTGTGTCTTTTCTGCTTGCTTGTTTGTTTTTTCCTGATAAGTATGGCTACAGGTTTATCAATTTCAATGACTTTTTTTCAAATAATCATTTCCTGGTTTTATTGATCGGTTTTATTATTATTTTTGCTTCTATATTATTTATTTCTGCTCTAAAATTTATTATTTCCTTCCTTCTGCTATTTTTACTTTTTTGTTGTTCATTTTCTAGCTCCTTCTGGTGTGAAGTTAGGTTGTTTATTTGAGATTTTTCTAGCTTCTCTTGGTAGGCTTGTATTGCTCCAAACTTCCCTCGTAGAACAGTTTTTGCTGCATCCCAAAGGTTTTGACCATTTTATTTTTCACTTTCATTTGTTTCCATGTAGTTTTTTATATCTTCATTTATTTCTGGTTTACTCATTAATTGTTTAGTAACATGTTATGCAACCTCCATGTATTTGTGGTCTTTCCAGATTTTTCCTGTGGTTGACTTATAGTTTCATAGTGTTGTGTTCAGGAAAAATGCATGATATGACTGTTCTTTTTTAATTTCTTGAGGCTTCTTTTCTAGCTTAATATGTGATTGATTATGGAGAATGTTCCTTGTGCACTTGAAAAGAACGTGCGTTCTGCTGTTTTAGGATGGAATATTCTGAATATATCTATTAAATCCATCTGATCCAGTGTGTAATTCAAAGTCATTGTTTCCTTATTGATTTTCTGTTTAGATGATCTATTGATGTAAGTGAGGTGTTAACATTTGTTATCCTTATCATATTATTGTGAGTTATCTCCTTTATGTTTATTATTAATTGCTTTATGTATGTGGGTGCTTTCATGTTGAGTACATAAATATTTACAACTGTTATATCTTCTTGTTGGAATGTCCCCTTTATTATTATATAGTATTCTTCTTTGTCTTTTGTTACACTATTTAAAGTCTATTTTTGCAGGGGCACCTGGATGGTTAAATCAATTAAGTGTCTGATTTGGCTCAGGTCATGATCTCATGGTTCACAGGCTTGAGCCCTGCATCAGGCTCTGCACTGACAGTAGAGAGCCTACTTGGGATTCTCTCTCTCCCTCTCTCTGCTCCTCCCCCACTCACTCTCTTTCTCCCAAAATAGATAAATAAACTTTTTTAAAAAAAGTCTATTTTTGCAATATAAATATTGCTACTCTGGCTTTATTTTGAAATCCATTTGCATGAAACATGTTTCTCCATCCTGTCACATTCATTCTGCAAGTGTCTTTCAGTCTAAAACGAGTCTCTTGCAGGCAGAATATAGATGGATCTTGTCTTTTTATCCATCCTGACATTCTCTGTCTTTCAATGATATGTATTTATTGCCATTTTATTAGCTGTTTTGTGGCTATTTCTGAAGGTTTTTTCTGATCCTTTCCTGTTTTCTTTTCATTGTGTGTTAGTTTCTTTAGTGATATATTTGGATTTCTTTGTCTTTGTTTTTTTGCATATTTTTAAATTTTCTATTTAAATTCCAGTTAGTTAACATATAATGTAATATTAGTTTCAGGTATACAATACAGTGAATCAACATTTGCATACAACAGCTGATGCTCATCACAAGAAGTGCACTCCTTAAAACCCAACACCTACTTAACACACCCAGCCACCCACCTCCCTTCTGGTAACCATCAGTTCATTCTCTACAGTTAAGAGTCTGTTTCTTGGTTTGCCTCTCATTTCACCCCCATGATAGTTTATTATATTTCTTAAATTCCACATATGGTTGTCTTTCACTGATTGACTTATTTTGCTTAGCATAATACTCTGTGTTCCATCCATGTGTTTACAAATGACAAAATTTCATTCTTTTTTATGACTGAGTTGTATTTCATTGTGGATACACACACACACACACACACACACACACACACCATCTTCTTATTAGTGGTTTTTATTTGTGGTTACTATTAGGTCTGTGTATAACATCTGCATATAGCAGTCTATATTAAGTTGATGGTTGTTTAAGTTTGAACCCATTCTTTTCACCTCTTCTCCCCACATTTTAGGTATATGGTGTCATGTTTTACATCCTTTTTATTTTATGACTTCCATGACTGATTTTTTACAGAAATACTAAATTTAATGCTTTTGTGTTTCCTACATTTATGCTATCACTTTTGTTCTCTTTTATACTTCAAGTGTCCACTTTAATATTTTTTGTAGGGCTGATTTAGTGATTTCGATCTTCTTTAGTTTTGTTTGTCTAACAAACTCTATTTCTCCTTCTAATCTGAATGATAGCCTTGCTGGAGAGAATATTCTTATATCATGCCACTCCCTTCTTGCTTGGAAAGTTACTCCTGAAATATCCTTTGATAGCCTTAGAGAGTTTCCCTTATATGTAACTATCTTTTGTTTTGCTGCTTTAAAATCATTTTTATCATTATTTTTGTCATTTTAATTACAATATGTCTTGGTGTGGATCAACTTGTGTTGATTTTGTTAGGGGTTCTCTGTGCCTCCCAGTTCTGGATATCTGTTTCCTTCACCAGGTTGGGGAAGTTTTCAGTACTTTCTTCCAATAAATTTTCTTCTCCTTTTTTCTCTTCTTCTGAGACTCTTATAATACAAATATTATTATGTTTGATGGAGTCAGAGTTCCTTAAGTCTGTTCTTGTTTTGCATAATTAATTTCTTTCACTTTTGTTAAGTTTTATTACTTTCCATTACTCTGTCTTCTAGGTCATTAATTCATTCCTCTGATTCTTCTATGCTGTTGTTCATTCCATCAAGCATATTTCTCATTTCCTTTATTTAGTCCTATATCTCTGCTATGGTATTCTTTATCTCCATCTTAAGGTTCTCACTAATGTCTTCCACTCTTTTTTCAAGCCCAGTGAGAATTTTATGATCATTACTTTAAATATTCTATCAAGCATATTCTTTATATATGCTTCACTTAGATCTCTGGCCATGGCCTTGTCCTTTTCCTCCATTTGGGTCAAATTCCTCTGTCTTCTCATTTTGTCTCAGTTTCTGTGCCTGCTTCTGTTTGTTAGGTGTTAGGAAAGCCAGCTGAATCTCCTATTCTTGAGGATATTGGACTTATGAAGAAGAGTTCCTATAATGCCTTGCAGTGTATTGTCCTCTATTCCCCAGGTCCTAGTGCTTCAGGGAGTGTCTCCAATGTGTGCTTTGTTATTGTGTCCTGTCCACTTTATCCGTCAGGCCAATAATCTGTAGAGGCTCCTTTTGCCTGCAGTGGGCACTGTTTTGTCCTGGTCTGAATGTGGCAAGTTTTAATTAGTTGTGCTCTTGTCTGCTTGTGAAATGAGACCTGTTAACACTTCCACTGGAATCAAGGCCCAGTAAAACTCCCAAGTCAGGAGATGAAGTTTGTGCAGGGATATAGGTGGGTCTCTGGGGAGGGACCCATCCACATTTGTAATGTGTCAAGAGTGACTTGGAAGGGTGGTTCCACCAAAGCACAAGGGCAGGGGTTGGTCTTGGTGTAAGTTAGACAGACAGTGTGGGTGATGTGCTTATGCTGTAGGTTGGGGTAAGTAAATGGCACCTGCCAGTTTGCTCCTGGAGGGGTCTGCATGAATGCTGCCTCCCTGGGACATGCTCTGAGATGATCAAATGACCTTCTCACTCTATGCCCCAGGTGCTCTTCAGATGTTTCTTTACATGCTGCATGTCTGTGGGGTGTTTACCCTACCTTCTCTCCAAGAGAAGCCTCACTGCCTCCAGGTTCTCCTAATTCCAAGCCCACTGACCTTTAGAACTCAAGGTTTTAAGCTCTGCTGGTTGCAAGAACTCACAAAATTCAGCCCCTCTCACTTTCCAAGCTAATTGTTGTGGGGATTCAACTTCCCAGTGCACTCCTCTGCATGTTAGTCTGTCTCTTGCAGTTCTCCATGACCATGGCTGCCTCCCCACAGCAAGCAGTCATATTTTTTTTTCCCAAACCACATCTCCACACTTCCTACCTTCTTCAGTGTAGATTCTTCTTTACCTTTAGTTGTGGAGTTTGTTCTGTTAGTCTTCAGGTAAATTTCTGGAGGCCATCCTAAAGTCTTCTTACTCCACTGTCCTCTCTCTCAAGGTATCTATTTTTTTCCTAGGAGTTTTATGGAATCAGCTCTTATAGTCAAAGTAAATTTATAATTTTTCAATAATTATGTTGTATAGTGTTTTGTTTTATAACATGCTTTATGGTAATTGTGTTTCGTAATATCTATGTAAAAATAGTTCAACATACATTTTTGTAACTTGAAACCTTAAAGCTTTACTGTTAAGGGAAACAATGTGTAATCACTGAATACCTAGATAATGTCAATGTAAGAGAAAATATTCAAATATTAATTGTTGAACATAATTTTATGTATTCTTGGCATCTTGTTTTCATATGGCATAGAGAATCTTAATGTATTAGATATTTCTAAACATGAGAAAATGTAGTCTGTAAAAGGCATAGAAATTTATGAAATGATGTATCCATAAATTTACTACAAAATGTAGCACATGCCAGAAAGTTAACCATTGCTTATGTCCTGGTTTTCTTTCTATAGAAAGGAGAATATTGATTTAAAATTCTAATTATTAGGGACAAGAGTTAAGATGGCAGAACATGGTTAACCCATGGTATGGGTACCCTGAGCTTGTCTTCTCCCTAAAACACAGCTAGATTAGTACCAAAACTTTTGAACACCTAGGAAATTTACCTGAGGATTAACACAAAAATCTTCATAGCTTGAGCCACAAAACATGGCAAGTATGCAGTGGAGAGAGGTGAATTGGGAAAGAGAAAATTCGTGGAGGGCAGGGAGCTAATTTTGCAGAACAGAGGACAGAGAGAAAGAGAAAGGGGGAGAGTGTGGCACATGGGGATTGCTCAAGGAAAGCACTCCCCCAAAAAATAGCTGGAGTGAGAACACTAACAGGGTACTGAGCAACAACAAAAATGTTCCATAAAACCATTGACAGGGAGAAAAGAGAGCATTTCAATACCACAGGATTCTATAAACAGTGGCCATAGAGCCTCCCCTTGGGCAACATTCCCAGCAGAACCCAGAGAACAGCCACGCTTTCTGGTATTGGGACAAAGATGCCAAGAGTACGGCACAACCTGGTGATGGCTATGCTGTGATCTGCCGTAATCGTTGAAACTCTGCCACTGAGCAATCACATGAACATATTCTGGGGCAAGCCAACACCCACCCATTGCTTAGCAAGACCCTTCCACAGAGAGTCAGTGCGGGTTTCAGCCACAGGGGTCTCTGAAGTGTGAGGTTTTTAAATTTTTTTTTTCAACATTTTTTATTTATTTTTGGGACAGAGAGAGACAGAGCATGAACGGGGGAGGGGCAGAGAGAGAGGGAGACACAGAATCGGAAACAGGCTCCAGGCTCCGAGCCATCAGCCCAGAGCCCGACGCGGGGCTCGAACTCACAGACCGCGAGATCGTGACCTGGCTGAAGTCGGACGCTTAACCGACTGCGCCACCCAGGCGCCCCTGAAGTGTGAGGTTTTTGAACACAACCTTATCGGAGATAAAACTCTTGATGGAAGTGTTGCTGAGCAGGCAGACAGCTTGGAAACGGACATGGTAGAGTCAGGAAGTGGATGGAGGCCTGAGACAGAGTAGGGGTGCTTGATTGCGGGTCATGAGGGCACAAACTTCCTTCACCAGAGACTGGGGATCTGGGTGCAGCCATTTTCACCTCTACCTTGCACGCATATGTGCACACGCACATGGATCCACCCCAGTAAGCTAAGCATCACCAACTAATGGAGAATGGAGCCATTATACCATGACCCACCCAATTGCACCCCCCAGACACATTGCCCAGAAGACTAGCACAAACCCATTCACCTGCTTAGTGTATAGACTATAGTGTGCTTTAAAGTTTAAGTTCTAGGGGAAACTGGATGTAACTTCATCTAAGTTTCATTCTGTTTGCTGGGTCACTTATTTATTCATTTTCATTGTTTCTGTTTTTCCTTAAATTATTTTTTTCTTTCTTTCCTTTCTCTTTCTTGGATACAGAAAGAACAAATTCTTTTTTAAATCTTATATATTTATTTATTTAAATTGTTTATCCTATTTTATTTTCTTTATTTTATTTTATTCTATTTTGTTATTTTTTAATTTTTAATTTTTTTCTTAACTTCTTTTTCTTTCCTTTCCCTTTTTTCTCTATTCTACCAAACTTATTTCACCAAGCAGACAGAAACACACCAAGATATAACTTCTTTTATTTGATTTTTGTTTTGTTTTTGTTTCAATTGTATTAATTTTTGTCTTCCTCCAAAATGAGAAGATGAAGGAATTCACTCTGAAGAAAGAACAAGAAGAAATAACAGCCAGGGATTTAATCAACATGGATATAAGTAAGATGTCTGAACTATAATTTAAAACCATGATTATAAGAATAACAGCTGGAATTGAAAAAAGCATAAAAGATACCAGAGAATCCCTTTCTTCAGAAATAAAAGAACTAAAATCTAGTCAGGCCAAAATTAAAAATGCTATAACCAAGATGCAATCTGGAATGGATTCCACGACAACAAAGATGGATGAAACAGAGCAGGACATCAGAAAGATAGATGATAAAATTATGGACAATAATGAAGCAGGGAAACAAAGAGAAAAAAGGCAAAGATCATGACACACAACTTAGAGAACTCAGTAATTTATTACAAAGGATTAACATTCTAATAATAGAAGTCCAAGAAGATGAAGAGAGAGAAAAGGGGCATAAGGTTTATGTGTCCAAATTGCAACAGAAACTAACCTAATCTGGGGAAGTAGATAGACATCAAAAACCATGAAGCACAAAGATCTCCCATTAGATTCAACAAAAATGAATCATCACCAAGGCATATCATAGTCAAATTCACAAAATACAGAGATAAGGGAAGAATTACGAAAGCAAAAGGGAAAAAGAAGTCCTTAACCTACAAGGGAAGATAGATTAGGTTCACAGCAGATCTATCCACAGAAACTTGGCAGGCCAGAAAGGAATGGCAGGATATATTCAACAAGCTGAATGGGAAAAATATGCAGCCAATAATTCTTTATATAACAAGGCTGTTATTCAGAATAGAAGGAGGGATAAAGACTTTCCCAGACCAACAAAAGCTAAAGGTGTTTGTGACCACTAAACCAGCCTTGCCAGAAATTTTGAGGGGGAACTGGGTGGAGAAAAGACAAGAAAAAAACGAAAAATAACAAAAGAAACAAAACTAGAAAGGACTGGAGAACATCATCAGAAACTCCAACTCTACCGGCAACACAATGACACTAAATTCATATCTTTCAATAATCACTCTAAAGGGTTTTTTTATGTTTATTTGTTTTTGAGTGAGTGAGAGAGAGAGACAGAGACAGAGACAGAAAGACAGAGAGAATGTTCAGGGGAAGGCAAAGAGAGGGAGACAAAGAATCTGAGGGAAGCTCCATGCTCTGATCTGTCCACACAGAGCCCAGCAGGTTGGAACTCATGAACCATGAGATCATGACCTGAACCAAAGTCAGATGCTCAACTCACTGAGCCACCCA
The DNA here is from genome assembly GCF_022079265.1 of Lynx rufus. NCBI lineage: Eukaryota > Metazoa > Chordata > Mammalia > Carnivora > Felidae > Lynx > Lynx rufus. The sequence goes on along the minus strand of NW_025814836.1, from coordinate 4,908,055 downwards.
GGCGCCCCTCAATAATCACTCAAAATGTAAATGGACTAACTCCTCCAATCAAAGGACACAGTGTCAGAATGCATTAAAAAAGAAAACCATGATCCATCTATATGCTGCCTACAAGAGACTTAGTGTAGCTCTAAAGACACCTGAAGATTGAAAGTAAGGGGGGTGGAGAACCATCTATCATGCTAAAGGACATCAAAAGAAATCAGGAGTAGCTCTACTTATATAAGACAAACTAGATTTTGAAAGAAAGATTGTAACATATTAAGAAGGGCTTTTTATCATAATTAAGGGATCTATCCACTAAGAAGACGTAAAAATTGTAAGTATTTATACCCTTAACTGGATAGCACCCAAATATATAAATCAATTCATCACAAACACCAAGAAGCTCATTGATAATAGACGCTAATAGTAGGGGACTTCAACACGTCATTTAAAACAATGGACAGATCATCTAAGCAGAAAATCAACAAAGAAACAATGGCTCTGAATGACACACTGGACCAGATGGACTTAACAGATATATTCATAACATTTCATCTTAAAGGAGTAGAATACACATTTTTCTCGAGTGCACAAATAACATTCTCCAGAATAGATCATATATACTGGGTCACAAATCAGCTCTCAACAAGCATGAAAAGATGGATATCATACCTTGCATATTTTCATACCACAGTGTATGAAACTTGAAATCAACCACAAGAAAAAATTTGGAAAGACCACAAATACCTGGAAATTAAAGAACATTCTACTAAAGAATTAATGGGTTAACCAAGAAATTAAGGAGGAAATTTAAAAGTACATGGAAGCCAATGAAAATGAAAACACGACAGACCAACACTTCAGGGATGCAGCAAATTTGGTCATAAGAGGGATGTACATAGCAATCTAGACCTTCCTAGAAGAAGGAAGAAGGGCTCAAATAAACTAAACTTACACGTAAAGATTCTGGAAAAAGAACCGGCACCTTTGTGGTTTTGGATAAAGCCCCAAAACCACAGAAGAAGGGAAATAATAAAGATTAGAGCAGAAATCAATGGTATCAAAATTAAAAAAAAAAAAAAACAACCAGTAGAACATATAAATGAAACAAGGAGCTAGTTTTTTGAAAGAATTAACAAAATTGATAAACCCCTAGACAAATTGATCAAAAAGAAAAAGGAAAGGACCTAAATAAGTTAAGTCATGAATGAAAGATGAGTTATCACAACCAATACCACAGAAAAAACAAGCAATAATAAGAGGATATTATGAGCAATTAATGCCAACAAATTGGGAAATCTAGAAGAAATGGACCAATTCCTAGATGCATATGAACCACTAAACTGAAATAGGAAGAAATAGAATAAATGAAAAGACCCATAATCAGTAAAGAAATTGAATCAATAATAAAAAATCTCCCAACAAACAAGTGTCCAGGGCCAGATGTCTTTCCAGGGAAATTGTACCAAATATTTAAAGAAGAGTTAACACCTATTCTTTTGAAGCTGTTCCAAAAAATAGAAATGTAAGAAAACTTACAAACTCATTCTATGAAGCCAGCATTACCTTGATTCCAAAACCAGACAAAGACCACACTAAAAAGGAGAACTACAGACCAATTTCCCTGATGAACATGGATGAAAAAATCTTCAAGATACTATCCAACAGAATCGAACAATACATTAAAATAATTATTCACCATGACCAAATTGGATTTATACCTGGGATGCATGGCTGGTTCAATAACTGCAAAACAATAAATGTGATACATCACATCAATAAAAGAAATGACAAGAACCACATGATCCTCTCAATAGATGCAGAGAAAACATTTGACAAAATACAACATACACTCTTGATAAAAACCCTCAAGAAAGTAGGGATAGAAGGATCATACCTCAAATTCATAAAAGCTTTATATGGAAGACCCATCGCTAATATCATCCTCAATGGGGAAAAACTGAGAGCTCCCCCCCTAAGTTCAGGAACATGACAGATTTGTCCACTCTAATCACTATTATTCAATATAGTGTGGAAGTCCTAACCTCAGCAATCAGACAATAAATAAATAAATAAATAACAAAAAATAAATAAGTAAAAGTCATCTAAATAAGCAAGAAGGAAGTCAAACTTTCACTCTTCACAGACTACATGACACTCTATATGGAAAACTCCACACACAAAAAAGTGCTAGAACTGATACATATAGTCAACAAAGTCGTAGGATATAAAATCAACATACAAAAATCAGTTGCATTTCTATATACCAATAACGAAGCAGCAGAAAGAGAAATCAAGGAATCAATCCCATTTACAATTGCACCAAAACCCATAAAATACCTAGGAATAAATCTAACCAAGGAGGTAACAGATCTGTATGCTGAAAACTATAGAAAGCTTAAGAAAAAAATTGAAGAAGACACAAAAAAATAGAAAGAAATATTATATGTTCATGGATTGGAAGAACGAACATTTTTTTTAATGTTTTTATTTTTGAGAGAGAGAGAAACAGAGCCATGAGCAGGGGAGGGGCAGAGAGAGGGGGGAGACACAGAATATGAAGCGGGCTCCAGGCTCTGAGCTGTCAGCACAGAGCCCGACGCGAGGCTCAAACTCACAGAGTGTGAGATCATGACCTGACCTGAAGTCGGATGCTCAACTGACTGAGCCACCCAGGTGCCCCAAGAATGAACATTGTTAAAATGCCGATACTACCAAAAGCAATCTACATATTCAATGCAATCCCTATAAAAATAACACTAGGTTTCTTCACAGAGCTAGAATAAGCAATTCTAGAATTTGTATGGAACTAGAAAAGACCCCAAATAGCCAAAGTAATGTTGAAAAAGAAAACCAAAGGAGACATCACAATTCTGGACTTCAAGATGCATTACAACGTTGTAATCATCAAGACAGTATGGCACTGGCACAAAAACAGACACATAGATCAATGGAACAGAATAGAGAAACCAGAAATGGACCTACAAACATATGGCCAACTAATCTTTGACAAAGCAGGAAAGAATACCCAATGGTAAAAAGACAGTCTCTTTAGCAAATGATGTTGGGAAAACTGGACAACAGCATGCAAAAGAATGAACCTGGACCACTTTCTTACACCATACACAAAATAAACTCCAAATGGATAAAACATCTAAATGTAAGACAGGAAACCATCAAAATCCTACAAGAGAACAGGCAACTTCTTTGGCCTCACCACAGCAATTTCTTACTTGACATGTCTCCAGAGGCAAGGAAAACAAAAGCAAAAATGAACTATTGGGACCTTGTCAAGATAAAAAAAAACAAAAACAAACAAACAAACAAACAAAACAAACTTCTGCACAGTGAAGGAAACAATCAACAAAACTAAGAGGCAACCTATGGAATGGAAGAAGACATTTGTAAATGACATATAGGATAGAGGGGTAGAATCCAAAATCTATGATGAACTTACCAAACTCTACACCCAAAAAAAAACAATCCAGTGAAAAATGGGTAAAAGACATGAATAGAAGACTTCCAGATGGCTAACAGACACATGAAAAGACACATGAAAAGGTGCTCAACATCACTCATCATCAGGGAAATACAAATCAAAACCACAATGAGATACCCCCTCACACCTGTCAGAATGGCTAACATTAACAACTCAGGAAACAACAGATGTTGGCAAGGATTTGGAGAAGGGGGAACCTATTTGCATTGCTGGTGGGATTGCAAACTGGTGCAGCCACTCTGGAAAACAGTATCATGGTTCCTCAAACAATTAAAAAATAGAACTACCGTACAACCCAGCAATTGCACTACTAGGTACTTATCCAAAGGATACAGAAATGCTGATTCAAAGGGCACATGTCCCCAATATTTATAGCAGCACTATTGACAATAGCCAAATATGGAAATAGCCCAAATATCCATTGACTGATGAATGGATAAAAAAGCACAGGAGAAAAAAAGAGAGAGGCAAACCAAGAGACAGATTCATAACTATAGAGAACAAACTGATGGTTACCAAAGGGAGGTGGTTGGGGGATGGGTTACATAGGTGATGGAGATTAAGGAGTGAATTTATCATGATGAGCACTGGGTATTGTAAGGCAGGGTTGTACACCTGAAACTAATATTACACTGTATGTTAACTAACAGGAATTTTTTTAATGGATTGTTTAATCTTTATTATGCCAACATGAAATCTTTAGAGAGACAGACCAGGGCTGGGGTTGTGGATCAAACATGCCAACAGGGACCGAGACACCTTCTAGATTCCATTTTCTCCATATTTAATGTGTAGCCCTTCATCTTCATGTTGTATTTCATGGGTAGTAAATTTGATCTGGTTTTTATGCTATCAAGGAGAAGTGCAATGTATGAAGAGAATAGAGCAAAAGACATTCAGTTTGCCATTTTCTATGCAAAAGCTTCCTAAGGAATGTCTGATTTTTTCACATTTACACAACTGGCATTGATTTATAAAGGAACTGGGCATTTTCTGAGTGCATCATTCAGGGAGATAAGCTTTATTTGTTTCTCTTTTTACAATTATGCTTTTCTGTGAGAAACATAAACGTGTATCTGAGTTATCTTAACATGGAGTGGATTCATCACTCACCTGCAACAAGCAATCCTAGGAAAAACAGGAAAGGATTGAAATGGTGTGTCAGCAATACTACTGAGGACTCATTCTCTTCTTAGATTCCATTCCTCTTGTCTCAATGTCTACCTGTTCCTCCTTGGTCTTCTTGAGTCACATTATAAGATGGTAGTGGTAAGTAGAGACTTCTGTCCTTTTTCAGTCTGGAATAAAATGACAGTGTGAAGGACCAATGGCAAAACCTTTCTTCTTATGGAGCTTTGCCTTCTTCTGGAAGGAATATCCTCCTAAGAGACTTCCACCTACTTCCAATATCTCATTGGAACAACTGTCTTACTGTTGTCTTCTTGTCTTCCTGCCCACCAGGGATGTGGTTTTACCATATTACCAGCATCTTCCCTTATTAACACTATACTTGAACTAAGGCTTCTCACAAGTCAACTAACTTACTGTGTTAGTCATATTTCCTGCTTCTGCAGGGAGAGGGTGACAATGCCTTAACTCCAGTGCTTCTTTAGTTGTAATTATAGTATGGCCATTGTTGAAACTATGGAGGTAAATATACCCAATTAGCTCATTGTAAAGTCTTCTTGGATGCACACTTACTAGACCTAGGAATATGGAGTACTTATATAATCCATCTCACTACTTATGCTTCATTTTCTTATCTATTATATGAAAATAATAAAAATGATTACCTCATTCAATCTTTTGGGAATCAAATATATTAACAAATATAAAGAATAAACATTTCCTTGAGTATTAGTAAGATCACTGAAAATATATTGCCTTTACAAATATGCTCTCTGAAAAAAAAAAGACAAATATGCTCTCTTTGTATTATTGTTTACATCATCTTTTTGTCCTGTAGCAATTTATTCTTTGGGCACAACACTGAAGTATTTCACATTGCTCTTGGCACTATCTAAATATCCCATGCTTTGGAACGGCCATAAGCCAAGACCAGGAATAGCAAAAGACAGGCTCTGTATTTGAAGAACTCCCATATCGTCATCACGGAGATGTCAGTGGGAAAGGAAAATTACCAGGATTTTCAAAACCAAATATGGAAGATGTTGGTAATAAAGGCTTTTTTTCCCACATAAGACCTCAATAATTAATAATAATATAACAATAATAATATTATAATAAATTCAGATATAAAATATTCACGTATAGTTCTACTTACATGGGGAAGCTTCTAAGTACATGATAAGGACACAAAGAATGCATCAGCTCTTTCCAGGCGTATTCTTTGCATAGCAGAATCATAACCTAAGTTGGAACAGGGAAAACCTGATACAGCGTTAAATCACCAGCTGGTCTGATGAGACGACTAGTGTGTGTTTTCAGTACAACAGATGGTGCCTGAAGTGTATTGCCAATGGTGGAAACACTTTAGACTGACCCGCAATTAGTCACACTATTATGCAATCTCATCCCCTTGAATGTGGGTGGAACCTGCCAATGTGGTAAAGGATATCACTACCGTGATGATATGTTATATGACAAAGGTGAAGAGACACTGAAGGCATAATTAAGGTCGCTTATGTTTGGAGACATGATAAAAAAAAAAAAAAAACATGACCACCAAATGACCCGTGAAGTGGAACCGAGACACAGAGGCTCCCCCCCCCCACTTCCCTTCTCCTAGCCTTGGAATGTGAATTTCGCCCCCCCTTTCCTGATCCCAGAGGCTGCTCCAAGTACATAGCCTTGAGATGATGATGTGACAAAATACCTGCATAATATATGTGATTGAGCCCATTTAAGGCCTCTTTATAAATTTTAAGGCTTGGTGAGTGAATGTGGGGATCAATTCATCTTGCTGTCCCCTAAGACAAGCTTCCTATGTAAGTTTCTTTATGATTATTAAAATTGCCACCTACCAACCTGGAGTGGTCTATGTGTTTCTTCAGTATTCCCTGTCTTCTACATATGGGGTCCAGTTTCAGATTACACCAGAAAATTTCCTGAGAGGGTTGTTAACCTACAATTGGTGAGTCACCAGGAAAACAAAGACACTACACTCAAGAAAGAGGCATCCATGGGGAAATCTTGAGTTGGCCATCAACCTCTGTGTGGGGAGAGGTAGCCCAAATTTCAGATACTTGTAGACTGCTGAATGAGTACAAGGACCCCTGGACAATGCCACATAGTCTAATGTGCTTGTTGGAAAAACTGCAAATTGCACACTGCAGCAAGGAAGGAAAACACATAGTAGCTGCAGTGGGATGGCTTCTAACTATGGTCAGTTCAGCTGGCCACCAATGCCAGGCTGTAGGCTGAAGCTCATGTCTAGAAATTTAAAAATGAGGTAAGATTAGAAAAGGGTATGAGAGTGTCCACTAGGTTGATGGCTTTAGGGCTGGTGGACAAGATGGGAGAACAGGATAAAAATTTAAAGACCCTAGTGTGCTGTCTTGTAAAGCTAGGAGGGCACAACATGCCATGGAGTAAGATCAGGGAAGTTGTGACAAATCTTAATTAGAATGCTAAGAGGTGGAATCTCTGAAAATGATAAACATTTTAAAAAAGTATTGTGGGGGTGGTTGTCTGGCTCAGTCAGTAGATAATGTGATTCTTGATCTCAGGGTTGTAAATTCATGCCCCATGTATAAAGTAATATATAAGTAATAAAGCTAGTGGTTTACTTGGACCTCTGCCTCACCTTTCTTCTTTTATACTTTAGTCTGTGCATTCACTTCTTCCTCCACTTGGTTCTCATGGCACAGAGGTTTCCAAAAAGATGGTACTAAGATGCCAAAGATGCCAAAGATGATACATATATTATATATATTATATAATATAACTATGTAATATATAATATATAATATTATAAATTATTATAACAATATATAATATATTATTATATAATATATTATTATAAATATATATTATAGTATATATTATATTATTTATATATTTATATAAATATATATAAATTTATATAAATATACATATAAATATAAATATTTATATTTATATATTTATATAAATATATATAATATATAATATATATAAAAATATATAAATATAAATATAAATATAAATTTATATAAATATAAATATAAATTTATATAAATATAAATTTATATTTATATATATTATATATATTATATAATATATATATTTATATATTTAGTGCCAACTTCTTGGAAACCTCTGTGCCATGAGAACCAAGTGGAGGAAGAAGTGAATGCACAGACTAAAGTACAAAAGAAGAAAGATTAGGCAGAGATCCAAGTAAACCACTAGCTTGTGTACTCATGGAGCCACAAGGGCAGAAATAAGGAAAGCCACAGGCCAGGAATTCTGATATCAACTGTTGGACTACATGCCTACTTTCTAGAGTATGATTCAATGGATCTAAAACATCCATTGCCATCTGAACATGATGACAACCTTTGAGAGACTTGCCTTGCTCATACCAAAACAGGTCCTTTGCTCTGGACCTGTGACTTCCGGGACTAATTCCGTTTTCATTTGTGGCTGAATATAATATGTGTACAGTAAATCCCCTCTTCTGCTCTCTTACCTGAAGAAAAAACAAAAAACATAAAACAATATATGTAACATTTATATATTTTTAAAAACAAAAAATATGTATAAATATATAGCATCAATTAATGAGAAAACAAAATACTACATATCTTTGACTCTTAATACAAAGAAAAATTTTAAATAGCAATTATATCCACAACTCTTTGGAGAGAAAAGTTGCATCCTTTCTCTGTCTTTAAGTTATAAATCTTTTTTGCTGCAAAACAAATTGCTTTCATTGTCAACAGCAAAAAGGAACTTATAGATATGTAAAATTTCAGGGACATAGTTGTTATTATTCCCTATTTTGTTTTGTTGTTTTGTTTTTTTAAATTTATTTACTTAAATTTGTGAGTTAACATACAGTGTAGTATTGGTTTCAGGAGTAGAACCCAGTGATTCCTCACTCACATGAAACATCCAGTGCTCATCCCAACAAGTGCCCTCCTTAATGCCCCTCAACCATTTATTTAGTCCATACCCCCACCCAACACCTCTCCAGCAACCCTCAATTTGTACTCTGTATTGAAGAGTCTCCTATGGTTTGCCTCCCTCTCTTTCTCTTATTTTTGATTCCCTTCCCCTATGTTCATCCGTTTTGGTTCTTAAATTCCACATATGACTGAAATCATATGACATTTATTTTTGACTAACTTATTTCACTTTGCATAATACACTCTAATTCCACCCACATTTTTGCAAAAGATAACATCCCATGCTTTTTAATCACTGAGTAGTATTCCATTGTATATGTACATACCACATCTTTTTTATACATTCATCAGTCAGTGGACATTTGGGCACTTTCCATAATTTGGTTATTGTTGATAACTCTGTTATAAACATTGGGATGCATGTACCCCTTCAAATCAGCACTTTTGTACCCTTGAATAAATACTTAGTAGTTCAAGGTACTGGGTTGTAGGGTAGTTCTATTTTTAATTTTTTGAGGAAACTCCATAGTGTTTTCCATAGTGGCTGCACCAGTATGTATTCCCACCAACAGTGCAAAAGGGTTCCTCTTTCTCCAACTACTCACCATCATCTGTGGCTTCCCGAGTTGTTAATTTTAGCCATTCTGACAGGTGTGAGGTGGTATCTCATTGTGGTTTTGATTTGTATTTCCCTGATGATGAGTGATGTTGAACATCTTTTCATGTGTCTATTAGCCATCTGGATGACTTCTTTGGAAATGTGCTATTCAGGTCTTCTGTCCGGCAACTGCTTTTTTATTGGGGCAAGACTGACACTGAGACAATGCAGCTGGTCTCTCCTCCAGACCAGCACAGTCACCAACCCCCAGGGACCAACACACAAATCTTTTTTTTTTTTTTTCTTTTTTACCTCATTTTTCTCTCTTTCTTTTAGAATCAGGTTCATAGTTGTTTTTTTTAAGTTTATTTTTTTATTTATTGTGAAAGAGAGAGAGAAAGAGAGAGTAAGTGGGGAAGGGGCAGAGATACAGGGAGACACAACCCCAAGCAGGCTCTGTGCTGTCAATGCAGAGCCCAATGCAGGGTTTGAACTCATTAACCATGAGATCATGACCTGAGCCAAAGTCAATAGTTGGATGCTTATCTGACTGAGTCCCCCAAGAAACCCACCTCCCCCAGGCTCATAGATTCTTATTTGCTTTTTGTCATTTCATTTTATCTTTTTGTTGGTGGGGGAGTTATCTAGGCTATTTTATTCTTTTCTTTTTTCTTCTCTTTTTTTTTTCTTGTGCTCTTTCTTTCTTCCTTCCTTTCTTTCTTTCTTTTTTTCTTATTTTGCCTTTCTTTTTCCTTGAAATCAGCCTTATAGTTTTTTGATTCTCTCTTTGTTTGTCTGTTTGCTTGTTTGTTTGTTGTTCCTGTTCCTTTTATTTTTATGGGATCAGACTACCCCCCCTTTTTCCCCCAGGGTTACATCAACAAACAAATAAAAGCACACCTAGTTAAAGGTCCAACCATTCCAACACTGCAAGCAAGGAGGAGCTCTGCAGAGGACTAACCTGAGGGAAAGAGCAGCCAAAACACAGCAGCAGAGTGTACACAGGATACACCAGAACCACTTCCTTGAGTGCCCTGGACAGTGTATGGCCCCTTTTTAATGTAGACATACTTTTAGGTGCAGGAAACATATTGAGATTTTAAAACATACAAAAGACATAAATGTAGCCAAAATGACAAGATGGAGGAATTCTCCCCAAAAGAAAGGTCCAGAAGAAATCGCAGCCAAGGACTTTCTTAAAACAGTTATAAACAATATATCTGAACTACTAGCTGGGCTTGAAAAAAGCATAGGGCCACCAGAGAAACTCTCACTGCTGAGATCAAAGACCTAAGAACTAGCGAGGATGAATTTAAAAATGCTATAACTGAGATGCAAAATAAACTAGATGCAGTGACAGAGAGGATTGAAGAAGCAGAGGAACGATTAGGCGAAACAAGGTAAAAGAATGGAAAGTAATTAAGCTGAAAAAAAAGGGAAAGAAAATTACTAGATCACAAGGGGAGACTTAGAGAACTAACTGATTCCATGAAACAAAACAATATATCATAAAAGTCTTAGAAGAGCAAGAAAAAAGGGCAGAAGAAATAACAGGAATTCAAATCGGTAAAGAAGAAGTAAAAATTGACTATTTTCAGATGACATGATACTCGATACATGTAAAACCCAAAAGACACCACCAAAAAACTGCTCGAACTGACCAATGAATTCAGTAAAATCAAGGGATACAAAAATCAACGTACAGAAATCAGTTGCAATTCTATACACAAATATTGAAACAGAAGAAATATAAATTATGGAAACAATCCCATTTATAATTGTGCCAAAATAATCAAATACATATGAATAAAGAGGTGAAAGACCTGCACTCTGAAAACTATAAAACCCTGATGAAAGAAATTAAAGATGACACAAAGAAATGGAGAGACATTTCACAGTCATGGATTGGAAGAACAAATATTGTTAAAATTTCTATACTACTCAAAAAAATCTACACATTTAATGCAATCCTTATCAAAATACCAACAGTAGTTTTCACATAACTAGAATAAATAATCCTAAAATTTGTATGGAATCACAAAAGACCCTGAAAGCCAAAGCAATTTTGAAAAAGAAAAGTAGGGGCAACTGGGTGGCTTAGTCGGTTAAGCATCTGATTTCAGTTGTCATGATTTCACAGTTTGTGAGTTCAAGCCTCACATCAGGCTCTGTTCTGATGGATCAGAGCCTGGAGTCTGCTTTGGAATCCCTTTCCCTCTCTCTGCCCTTCCCCTGTTTGGACTCTGTGTGTTTCTCTCTCAAAAATAAATAAACATTAAAAAATGTAGCAACGTGGATGGAACTGGAGAGTGTAATGCTAAGTGAAATAAGCCATACAGAGAAAGACAGATACCATATGGTTTCACTCTTATGTGGATCCTGAGAAACTTAACAGGAACCCATGGGGGAGGGGAAGGAAAAAAAAAAAAGAGGTTAGAGTGGGAGAGAGCCAAAGCATAAGAGACTGTTAAAAACTGAGAACAAACTGAGGGTTGATGGGGGGTGGGAGGGAGGGGAGGGTGGGTGATGGGTATTGAGGAGGGCACCTTTTGGGATGAGCACTGGGTGTTGTATGGAAACCAATTTGTCAATAAATTTCATATAAAAAAATAAAATAAAATAAAATAGAAAAATAAAAGTAAACCTAAAGGCATCACAATTCTGGACTTCAAGTTATATACAAATCTTTAGTAACCAAACAGTATGGTACTGGTACAAAAATAGACATAAAGAGTAACGAATTGAATAGAAAACCCAGAAATGAATCCACAACTATCTAGTTCATTAATTTTTGGCAAAGTAGGAAAAAATATCCAATGGGAAAAAGAGAGTCTCTTCAACAAATGGTGTTGGCAAACTGGGCAGCAAGATGAAAAAACATGAAACTGGACCACTTTCTTACACCATATACAAAAAATAAACACAAAATGATTAAAGACCTAAATGTGAGATCTGAAACCACGAAAATTCTAGAAGAGAGCACAGGTAGTAACTTCTCTGACAGGATCCATACCTGTCACAACTTTTTTTCTAGAAAAGTCCCCTGATGCAAGGGAAATAAAAGCAAAAATAAACTATTGAGACAATCCCAAAATAAAAGCTTCTTCAAAGTGAAGGAAACAATCAACAAAACAAAAAAGCAATCTACAAAATGGAAGAAGATATTTCCAAATGCCATATCTGATAAAGTGTTAGTATCCAAAATATATAAAGAACTTCTAAAACTCAACACCCAAAGAACAAATAATCCAAATTAAAAATGGACAGAAGACATGAACAGGCACTTTTCTAAAGAAGACATCCACATGGCCAATAGACACATAAAAAGATGTTAAATACTCATTATCAGGGAAATATAAATCAAACCTCAATGAGAAATCACCTCACACCTGTCAGAAGCTAAAATCAACAACACAGGAGACAAGAAGTGATAGGATGTGGAGAAAAAGGAACCCTCTTGAACTTTGTTGGGAATGTAAACTGATACAGCTATTATGGAAAACAGCACAGAGATTTATAAAAAAATTAAAAATAGAGCTACATTCTGATCCAACAATCACACTCCTGGGTATTTACCCAAAGAATATAAAGACTCTAAGACACTAATTCAAAGGGATACATTCAACCCTGTGTTATAGCAGCATTACCTACAATAGCCAAGATATGGAAGAGCCCAGGTGTCCATCCATAGAAATATATATATATATATATATAGAGAGAGAGAGAGAGAAAGAGAGAGATATAATAATCAAGTATTATTCCAACATAAAAATATATTTTAATGAGTAAAATCAAATTTGTTGATAATCTAGATTATTTTTGAATAAGATAAAGTAATAAAGCATTAAGTACCGAACATTATTTATTTATTTTTGTCTTACTATAGAAAAATTGGGGCGCCTGGGTGGCTCAGTTATTTGAGCGTCTGACTCTTGATTTCAGCTCAGGTCATAATCCCAGGGCCATGGGATCGAGCCCTGAGTTCGACTCTGTGATGAGCATGGAGTCTGCCCAAGATTCACTCTCTCTCTCTCTCTCTCTCTCTCTCTCTCTCCCTCCCTCTGTCCCTCTTTCTCACTCTCTCTTTAACATAAAAATTAAAAACAATTTTAGAAGAAAAACTAAAGGTAAATTTGAGTCTCTTACTAAACATGTTATGCTTTATTGTAAGATTGTACTATAAAGTATGTTTATAAAAATTATAAAATATATTCATAAATTTGCTAATGTAAAGAATTCTGGGGGCACTTGTGTGGCTTAGTCAGTTAAGCATCTGAACTCAGGTTGTGATCTCACAGTTGGTGGGTTCAAGCCCCACATTGTGCTCCATGCTGACAGTGTGGAGCCTGCTTGGGATTCTCTTTCTACCTCTCTCTCTGCCCCTCTCCTGCTCATGCACCCCTCCCCCCACTCTCTCTCAAGAATAAATAAATAAATTTTTAAAAATTAAAGAAAAAAAGGATTCTGGTATAACAAACAGTTCACGATTGCTTACTATTTAGTTTAAATTAGAAATTAATGTTTCTAAGCACTAAGAATTCTAATAAGTGTATAAGACTACTGGAAATAATAGGAAGAACAGCTATGTATGTGAGGAAATTAAGATATGTGCTTCGGGGTGGGGGGAAGGATAAGGAACAAAAATACATATTTGTTGAAGGAAAAGGAAATAATTTTGCACTAAAGTAAAACTGGTTATTTATAGAGGGAAAGTTTAAGTCAAGAACTGATTGTAAAAAAGAAAGTTGTAAAAGTTTTATTAAGGTAGAGTCTTTGGAAAGAAATTTTAGGTGTGATTCGTACTGGCTAAGATTAGGATAAATTTAAATAATTAATTAATTGCCATATCAAAAATACATTGGTGCAAAGTTTTCATTTTCTCTTTGTTAAAAGTAAAAAGTTTTCTTAAATTATTGGGCTGCTTTTCATAAGAAATTGTAAACAAAAGATATCTGCCTAAAAAAATAATGATTCTGTTTGCCGAATAGTTTATCATGTTTATAAGGTCTTTGATTATTTAAGGAGTCCTAGTCTTAATATTAAAAAAGCTAAACTTGGGGCACCTGAATGGCTCAGCTGTTTAAACATTGGACTTTTGGTTCCTGCTCAGGTCATGATCTCCTGGTTGGTGAGTTTGAGCCCTGTATCAGGCTACATACTGATGTACAGACCTACTTGGGATTCTCTATCCCTCCTTCTTTCTCTGCCCCTCTCCCCAGCTTGCATTCTCTCCCTCTCCCTAAATAAATAAATAAATAAATAAATAAAACTTAAAAATAAACAAAAGAGCTAAATTTTACTCACAACTATTTAACCTTCCATATTTGCCTTTGATATCTTTTATTGACACTTTTGTTAAATGAATAAATATTGTTTCATAATGATTGTGATCCTATTTATTCAAATGTTCAAAACTCTTGATATTAGATTTTTTTTACATACTTCCCAAAAACAAATTCTAAAATAAAGTTTTTTGACTACACATAACTGAAATTTTCTAGCAGGCCCCTGGAATATTTAAAAAAAAAAAACATTTGTCTGTGTGATAAATTAAACTAATAAGTTTATTTGTCATATTAAGCTACATGAAAACATGGGTGCCTGGGTAGCTCAGTCAGTTGAGCATCTGACTTTGGCTCAGGTCATGATCTCAGGTTTGTGAGTTCCTGCACCACATTAGGATCTATGCCGACAGCTCAGAACCTGGGATCTGCTTCAAGTTCTGCACCTCCCTCTCTCTATGCCTCCCTTCTCATACTCTGTCTCTCTCTCTCCCTCTCTCAGAAACAAATAAGCATTAAGAATGTTTTTAAAACTTACATAAAAACATTGTCAAAGATGTGGTATTAAACCTTCTTAGATTATATTTATGTAGATATGTTATTAAAATAAGTATTCTAAAATTATGTGAAATTCCTAGAAATCTGAATTATTTAATTCATTATGTAATTACCTTGAAATGTTGCATGTCACAAAAATAACAAAATTTATTTGTCATTTGCATTGTAATGAACTCTAATCAGATCTTTAACCATGGCCATTTTTAAGTCTTGTATCATTTATAGATGCTTTTATCATTTACAGTGTTTTTCCTCAGATGCCTCTATAAAATTTTCTTGTAAATGTGCTTCATCTTCAATGAGACTCATGGAAAAAACTCTTGAGTACAGGCTTCTGATAATCTTAAGATCATAAAAATTCCCAGAACTATTGGAAAAACTGGATTCAAGCAGAACAAGTATTAACAGGGGACTGGATGGAGATATACTTTTTGTTTGTTGGTTGGTTGGTTTGAAAGATTGATGACTTTTCTTAAATATTTTATTTTTTTCCAAATGTAAGAAAACTTTTTCTCTTAAGCTAACTGACTTACAGAAATTTGAACAAAGTATACCTTCATGAACAAATTGAAACATTTATCTTTTCTCCTTACCTCAACCCTCCAGAATTCAGAAAATTTCAGTGAGTTTCTTATATTTTATGGAAATATATTTTATTACATAAGTTCAATAAGAATATGTCTTCCCCATAACAGTATACATTGGAAATATTGGTTATATTACCAAAACTGGAATGTCATATCTGAGAAAGACTTGCATAGGTTCAGATATAACCAGACAGTTTTAAGGAACTAAGGTTGATTTTATGGGGCAAATAAAGCCACCTTGGAAATATCAGCTTGATACTTTGTTTTCAGAGTTTCAAGCAGTTTTACCATGTGGGTAAAGAAGGTTGCTTCATGGAGGATGCAGGAATCTCAGGGTATTTTGGGGAGTCCTGAGAAGAGAATTCACTCAAACCTATAGGTATTTCAGGCAAGGTCTGATGGCAAATATTGGGCTTGGCTCTGGCCTCAAGAAGTTATTAAAAATTCAATCTAAAGATTCCTCATGAAAAGATACAGCAATGTTTTAAACAGTCTATATAGTCGATCTCTATTCTTTTTTTTTAAATATGAAATTTATTGTCAAATTAGTTTCCATACAACACCCAGTGCTCATCCCAACAGGTGCCCTTCTCAATACTCATCACCCACCCTCCCCTCCCTCCCACCCCCCATCAACCCTCAGTTTGTTCTCAGTTTTTAACAGTCTCTTATGTTTTGGATCCCTCGCTCTCTAACCTTTTTTTTCTTCCCCTCCCCCATGGACTTTTGTTAAGTTTCTCAGGATCCACATAAGAGTGAAAACATATGGTATCTGTCTTTCTCTGTATGACTTATTTCACTTAGCATAACACTCTCCAGTTCCATCCACATTGCTACAAAAGGCCATATTTCATTCTTTCTCATTGCCATGTAGTATTCCATTGTGTATATAAACCACAATTTCTTTATCTATTCATCAGTTGATGGACATTTAGGCTCTTTCCATAATTTGGCTATTGTTGAAAGTGCTGCTATAAACATTGGGGTACAAGTGCCCTATGCATCAGTACTCCTGTATCCCTTGGGTAAATCTCTATTCTTTCTATGCCTATGTAAATAATCAGTCCACTTTTTTTTTGTTTGTTTTTAACCAGACTTATTTTGCAAATTAGTGTTCAGTTGGCTATCTTTCGTAAAAAGAGAGGGTGATTATATAGAGAAATATGTTTCAGTAACATCTTTATAGATATTATAGTTTTTATGTTTATTTTTGAAAGAAAGAGAGAGAGACATAGACCTTGAGCAGAGGAGGGGCAGAGAGTGAGGGAGACACAGGCCCCTCAAAAAAACACCAGAGATTATGAGCTATAAACAAGGAAGATCTGTCAGATTGCTATTAACTACCATCACTCTCTGAAAATGCTTCAAGTCTGACATCTAGAAGTCTTTGTAACTAACAGCACTCAGAACTAAGAAACTGGCTATTATTTGACCCAATCATTAGCCATTGATTTTCTTTTGTTTCAGTAGAAAGGCCCCTTATGTAATCCCTAATTACTTGAACCATAGGCCTAACTTTGAAAGTATACCTACATCACTTCCTCCTGAAATGAGTTTCACTAAACTGAACTATTGTCAGGACTACAAGAGATCAATGAGATGAAACAATCTATCAGTTCAACTTTTAATATGTGAAATTTCCAATGAAGTTTTGAATGGAGAAACTGAAGGGTTCAGGACAGGACTACTACCCCCCAGAATATGCCACTTAGACATGTGGATTATTTTGAGCTAAAGGTACTTGAGAGCCTGTAAGAAACTTCCATCTCTTCTTTAATCACACAGAAAAATCTAACTTGAGGGTCTTTCCCAGAATAGGGTTATTAACAGAGATAAATTTTATCTGATTGACCCGTCTGTATAGTAGAGCAAATATCTCATTACCAAACATCTACTCTCCTTATCACCCTGTGAAGTGCATTCTTTCTTCTGAAATCCCAGACCTCTACCCCTTTATTGTTAGTTGAGAATGACATGTATACATCATTTTGTCTGTGTTTGGAATTTCCATGTCTGTGTGGATTGCCCATATGTACATACACCTATTAAATTCAATTTTCTCCAGTTAATCTGTCTCATATCAACTTGATTCTGAGTCCAGATAGAAGGACCTTTGAGAGGACAGGAATTCTTGCTTCCCAACAAGGGCATATGTGAGACTGGGGATCAAAGCAGTGAGCTATTTTTGATAAGGCAAAAATACTAGTGAATCAGATTAAAGTTCTGGACATATCCTAAGTATGGCTAGCATTTGAGTTAAATATGTGTTTGACTCCAAAAATTATGGGTACCACTATAGCAGAAACAAAAGAAGGGAAGAATGCCCTTAGCGTTTTAGCCCTAGTTCTGGAATGAGGCCAAAATCTGATATACTTCCATATAGCAACAGATCCTAGCATTGTACACAGCACTCCACCAGGTAGGGCCTCTCACATAGCAGTCAACGCAGAAACCAATGAGCTTATCTTAGAAGCAGTCTGGCTGGTAATTACTCATGAGCCCTTGCAGTTAACCCTTTGCATTGACAGCCAGGCTGTTCCAAAGGGATTAATCCTAAGGCTCAGACAATAGAAAGCCAAGAAATGGATGATTACGAATAAGCCCATGTGGGGTCAAGATATGTAGAGACACATTTGGGCCCATCTGTAAGAACCTACCTAAGGAAGCCCTCACCGTTTTCCATGTTCCAGCTCATGAGTCACTGACACCATGTAGCAATCAGGAAGCTGATACCTTAGGCTTGGATATAAATTTTAGCCATTGACACTTCAGTAGATACAGCAGATGGGTGCAGAGAAGGAATGACCATCTAAGTGCCCTGGTGAGATGGCATATTTCCGAGGATGTCAGATATCCCTTAAGTTTCAGTAATTTGGCTAGTGCAGTTATTCTAAACAACACCCAAAGCAACTGCCAAAAGAATCTGGGGCCATTCTGGCACAAAAACAGACACTTAATTAAATGGAACAGAATAGAGATCCCAGAAATGGATCCACAAACATCTGGCCAACTAATCTTTGACAAAGCAGGAAAGAATATTCAATGGAATAAAAACAGGCTCTTCAGCAAGTGGTGCTGGGAAAACTGGACAGCGACATGCAGAAGAATGAACCTGGACCACTTTCTTACACCATACACAAAAATAAACTCAAAATGGATGAAAGACCTAATATAAGACAGGAAGCCATCAAAATCCTTGAGGAGAAAGCAGGCAAAGATATCTTTGACCTCGACTGCAGCAACTTCTTACTCAACACCTCTCCAGAGGCAAGGGAAACAAAAGCAAAAATGAACTATGGGGACCTCAACAAAATAAAAATATTCTGCCCAGTGAAGGAAACAATCAGCAAAACTAAAAGGCAACCAACAGAATGGGAGAAGATATTTGCAAACAACATATCAGATAAAGGGTTAGTATCCAAAATCTATAAAGAACTTATCAAACTCCACACCCAAAAAACAAAGAATCCAGTGAAAAAGTGGGCAAAAGACATGAATAGACACTTCTCCAAAGAAGACATCCAGATGGCCAAACGACACATGAAAAAAATGCTCAACATCACTCATCATCAGGGAGATACAAATTAAAAACCACAAGGAGATACCACCTCACACCTGTCAGAATGGCTAACATAAACAACTCAGGCAACAACAGATGCTGGTGAGGATGCGGAAAAAGAGGATCCCTTTTGCATTGTTGGTGGCAATGCAAGCTGGTGCAGCCACTCTGGAAAACAGTATGGAGGTTTCTCAAAAACTTAAAAATCGAATTACCCTATGACCCAGCAATTGCACTACTAGGTATTTATCCATGGGATACAGGTGTGGTGATTCGAAGGGACACATGCACCCCAATGTTAATAGCAGCACTATCAACAATAGCCAAAGTATGGAAAGAGCCAAATGTCCATCAATGGATGAATGGATAAAGAAAATGTGGTGTATATATATATATATATATATGAATGTATGTATATACAATGGAGTATTACCCAGCAATCAAAAAGAATGAAATCTTGCCATTTGCAACTATGTGGATGGAGCTAGAGGGTATTATGCTAAGCGAAATTATTCAAAGAAAGACAAATATCATATGACTTCACTCATATGAAGATTTTAATACACAGAACAGATGAACAAAAGGGAAGGGAAGCAAAAATAATATAAAAACAGGGAGGGGGATGAAACATAAGAGTCTCTTAAAATATGGAGAACAGACAGAGGGTTACTAGAGGGGTTGTGGGAGGGGGATGGGCTACATGGGTAAGGGGCACTAAGGAATCTACACCTGAAATCACTGTTATGCTATATGCTAACTAACTTGGAAGTAAATTAAAATAAATTAAATTAAATTAAAATAAATTAAATTAAATTAAAATATAAAAGTTAGACATAGAAAAAAATAATAAATAAATATAAATAAATAAATAAATAAATAAATAAATAAATAAAAGAATCTGGGGCATTTGCCAGAGCTCCTGACCAGTAAGGAATTAGTAAATTGATTATATTGGCTTCCTGTCCCTGAGTGAGGGTTCTAAATATGCTCTAATCTGCGTGGACACTACATCTGGCCTAACCCAAGCTTTACCTGACTGTTATGTAAACCAGGCTGCCACAATTAGGGGATTGCAGAAATTAAGTACTATGTTTGGATACCCTCATGGTATAGATAGTAATCAGAGTCATATTTCAAAGGTTAGTATATGTAATACTGGGCAAAAAAAAAAGCATGACATTAAATAGAGGATTCATCTCCCCTATAACCTACAAGTGACAAGGTTAATAAAAAGAAAAAAATGGGGCACCTGGGTGGCTCAGTCGGTTAAGCATTCAACGTCAGCTCAGGTCATGATCTCATGGCTTATGAGTTCAAGCCCTGTGTCAAGCTCTGTGCTGACAACTCACAGCCTGGAGCCTGCTTCAGATTCTGTGTCACCCTGTCTTTGTCCCTCCCCCACTAATACTCTGTCTCTCACAAATAAACATTTTTTTTAAATGTGTAAAAATAAATAAATAAATAAATAAAATGTTAAAACAGCAAATTAAATTGTTAACAGGTAAAACCACTTTGGCCAGATGGAGGAAAGTATTGTCCCAGCTTTTAATACATTGAAATAATCAGCCATTAGGGCCTGTTGACCCATATGCAGACTGAGGACCCCTGCCAAGGCAACCAACCATGAAAAGGTGCAGAAGCCATGGGAAATAGCCATTGCCCTCACTCTCACCATGAATCCATGTGCTATGTTGCTGAAAACTCCAAGCCCCATAACACCAGGGAAAGGCATTATTTACTGGAATTTGCAATGGGACATCTTTCCAAGTTGGTAGGTTACTTTACACCCTTGTATGAGGGGGATCTACTCAATCTGCACTGAAATCCCATTGTCCTGCTGCAATCTGGACTTGTTGAAATGCACTATGCATGATATGGAATATCCACTTTGAGAAAGAGGAGAAATTGGGGGTCCTGGTATGGCCTATCCTATCCCCATCTCATCTTCTCATGCCTAATAATGCTTCCTCCCCTGGCCAACGTGCATGATATGTACAACCAAGTAAACTTCCTAAAGCTGCCAACCTCCCTTTCCTCGAGGCCAAGTAGACATTGCTTTTCCTTGATATAATCATTTGGTCACTGCTTTGTTCCCTCCACGGGCCTAGAGGATGCTATAGCACACAAAGAAGCCCTTACTAAATTCACTCAGCAAGCCCTGAATGGTAACCAACAAAGCCCATCCCTACTAAACACTGAAGTTACTCTATTGAGAAAAACTGTCCTCCAAAATAGGATGGCTTTAGACATTATTAGTGCCTCACAAGAAGTCACCTGTACTGTTATCCAAACAGAATACTGTGTGTTCATAACTGATGAGTCTCCTAATGTATTATCTTTATTAAATCGCATGAGGACACAAGTAAACGCCCTGAGTGATCTGACCCCCAGCCTAGGAGATTTAATAAATTAATGTTTGGATCCTTGGCTCTTAGTAGAAAAAGTTCTCACTAATTTAAAAAAGTATTCCCTTAATCAGTATTTTCTTTTACATATGGCTACTATTGCCATGACATGTGCCTCCAATGCAGCCAGATAGCCACTTCCACACTAATAAAACACCTTGCTGACCACTCATAGCCCATTGCAGAAAAGAGGGGCACATAATATTGTAAGAACCAGTCACAATGGGTGGAATGTTGGGGAATGTGATCAAAAAAGACATGACCACTGATTGACCATGAACTGGATCCAGGAACTTGGAGGCTCCTTCCCTTCCTCTCCCCCTGTCCTCAGAATGTGGGTTCTGCTTGCCTTTTCTGCTCCAGAGGCTGCTCCAAGGACATGAGCCTTGAGTTGGTGATATGATGTTGAAAACACCTTCACCTTAAAAGTGACTAAGCCCATAGGGCACCTGGGTGGCTCAGTCAGTTTAGCGTCCGACTTCAGCTCAGGTCATGATCTCACAGCTCGTGAGTTCAAGCCCACATCAGGCTCTGTGCTGACAGCTCAGACCCTGGAGCCTGCTTCTGCTTCTGTGTCTCCCTCTCTCTCTGCCCCTAACCCACTCGCATTCTGTCTCTGTCTCTCTCAAAAATAAATAAACATAAAAAAATTTTTTTAAGTGACTAAGCCCAGTTAGGGCTCTTTGTAATCTTTTAAGATTTGGTGAGTGGGTGTGATTATTATATTATTGTTTATTATTATTATTAATTAAAATTACCAGCTACCAACCTGACGTGGCCTGCATTGTACTTCAGTCTCTCCCTGCCCTCTGCCTATTTCAGTTTCAGATTATACCAGGAAAGCTCCTGAGAGGGTTGTGAACTGATGTGGGAAACAAAGGCAAAAGGAAAAAAATGAAATTTCCTTACTACTTATATCCCATTGACAAATCCTTGAAACAGGCATTCATTTTATCTACACCAGAGAAGGTAGGCAGAATGATGAGGTTTTGTTGAACTTGAATCAGAAGATGATGTAAAAATTGCCCTTAAAAAAGATAGGGAAAGCATGGGACACTGGTACATTGAGGTGTTTAAGTCCTACAGAACCGAAATGGATTGGGTGTTGAAGCACAGTGGTCCAAACAGTGCCAACACAGCCAGCAATGGCTTTGTGCAGCTTTGAGGACTCCCATTTGGATGCACCATGGAATAAATTGTTCAGTTCTTCTCAGGGTTGAAAATTGTGCCAAATGGAATCACATTGCTTGTGGACTCCGAAGGCAAGACTACAGGGGAAGCCTTTGTGTAGTTTGCCTCACAAGAGTTAGCTGAAAAGGCCCTAGGGAAGCACAAGGACAGAATAGGGCACAGGTATATTGAAGTGTTCAAGAGCCATCAGGAAGAAGTTAGGTCATACTCAGATCCCCCTCTTTAGTTCATGTCTGTACAGCAGCGGGGGCCCTATGACCTCCCCAGCACAACCAGGAGGTATATTGGCACTGTCAAGAAAGCAGGCCTGGAGAGGTTGAGGTCTGGTGCTTACAGTGCAGGCTATGAGGAGTACAGAGACCTCAGTGATGGCTGCAGTTTCACCAATGATCTGCTTGGGAGAGACCTCAGTTATTGTCTCTTGGGCTTGTATGGCCACAGAACCGGAGATGGCGAGTTCACTGTCCAGAGTACCACGGACACTGTGTCCACATGAGAGAGCTGCCATACAAAGCCACAGAGAACAACATTTACAACTTATTCTCTCCAACTTAACCCTGTGAGAGTCCATATTGAGATGAACCCTGATAGAAGAGTGATGGGCAAAGCCAATGTTGAGTTTGCCACTCATGAAGAAGCTGTGGCAGCTATGTCCAAAGACTGGGCCAACATGCAACACAGATAATAGAACTTTTCCTGAATTCCATAACTGGGGCCAGCAATGGGGCGTATAGCAGCCAGATGATGAAATGCATAGGGGTGTCAGCCCAGTCCACTCCCAGAGGCCTCAAGAGCCAGTCTGTGAGTGGTTGTTACAGGGCTAGCTATGGAGGCCAGAACAGCACAGATGGATATGACTAGTTTTGTAGGAGCATTTGGGTTATTGCAATCAAATTTTCACAGGCAGCAACAAGCAGTGAAAACCAATTATTACTCTAGAGGAAGCTATAGGACCCATGTTACACCAGGAGTTTGTGAAATCTGTATTTAAAAGTTACCTCTTCAGTATTTTCTCATGCAAACTTTCTTCTATCATGTGATATTGAGAAATTAAAACTATCAGCTTTTCTGAATTAACATTTTGGTAGTGCATATCAGAATGATATTATCCAAGTTAAGGTAATTCATTAAATGGATCTTTTATACCACATCTACTGTGAACACATGGGGAGATGTACTTTTTTGGAAAACTCAAGGTGCTAGATACCTAATTCAAAGAGAAATAATTCTCATGTTTGTTAATTCTAGTTTATTTTCATTTAAAATCTTTCAGGTTGAGTTTAAGCTTTTTTAAAAAAATAAGTTAGTTTTGAAACTTAAGACACATTACGAATATTGTAGGAATTGGTGAGTCTTGACTTAAAACTTTCTTTGTACTGTGATTTTCTCTTGGGTGTATTTTGCTAAGTGAAACTTGTTAAATTTTTTGTTGTTGTTACCTAAATTTTTCTTAAAATAAAAATTTTTCTACAAAAAAAAAAAAAGAAAAGACCGAAAAACTTGATGCCTTCTCCTTTTTCCCATCCTTATACAAAGCTGTCTGTCTTGGGAACAGGACAGAGACCTCAGTGACTAACACAGCTACTGATCCTAACACTCCCGTGGGAGGTTTCCTCCTCATTGTTCTAATATTATTCCCTTCACATCTCTGACCTAGGTGCTTCTAGCTGTGAGACCTCCACTGAGAACTGACTGAATTTTAACCCAACTAGGGACTTCTTAGGGAAGTTGGCTATAAAAAAACATGTGTTACAATGTCACTTAGAGCATGATGGATTTCCAGCTTTTCTGTTTTCTGTCAATGTCCCCTTCTAACCACTTAAACTACAAATTTTCCCCTTATAAAACTATTCTAGTATTTTCCATGGATAAAAATGACAAGTTCTTCAAGGCAAGGTAAGACATGGAATTCACGGCAGGTGAAAACCCAGGTGAAACAAAATTCAGCATTTAAACTAATTTAAATTGGTTTAATCAAAATAGACATGTCTTTAGAGTTATCAGCATTAAATATGAAAATTTTATTCTACCAAGGTTTACTAGAGGTCAAATAAGCTCATGTTATATCTTGCAATTTGTCAGCAAAAACATGACATAAAGTGATGGTTAATTTTGTCTCAAAATTTTCATGGGTAATTGTTAAGTTAGGTTTCAAAGTCTTTGGTAACCTGAAACTTTAAAGTTTTGCTTGGAAGATAAATTGGATTGCATTTATCTGGGTCTTTTCCAAATAGGATAAAATACTAAAGCATTGGTTACTAAGCATAAAGTTTATCTGCTTTTGACTTCTTATTGTGAGAAACTAAGGTTATTTGGGTCTGTTGGAAACATGCTTTGTGCTTAAATGTATCCATAAATTTGCCACCTAAAGAATTCTGGTGTAACAGTTCACAATTGGCTACTACTTAGTTTTCACTGGGAACTAATGTTTCTAAGAGTTAAAATTCTACCAAGTGTAATTAAGACTAATGGAAATGAGGGAAGGAACTCTGTATGTGTAAGAAAGATATAAGGAATGGACATACATTTTTGTTGAAGGTAAAAGAAGGTAATTTTGTCCTAAATGAGACTGGTAGTTTGAAAAGTAATGGCTTGGGACAAAATATGAAACAAAGGAATGTTGAAGAAGGTTTGTGAAGGGAAATCTGTGGAAAGGAATTTTATGTGTGGTCAGGATGGACTAAGATTAAAATGAATGGATTTTAAAAGTACACTGGTATATAAGATTGAAATTCTGCTTTCTCTGTTAAAAAAAGACAAGATTTCTTGGATTGTTTGTCTGCTTTTGATAAGAAAATGTAAACAAAGTTATTTTCTCTTTTCTTTGTCTAGAAAAACCAGTTTCTATGTTTTGCCTTTATCAGGTCTTTGGTCATCTGTAATCCTATTTAGGCATGTGTTTTAAAACTTTCTAAGGTTTTAACAAAATTCCTCAAGATTCAAATCATAAAGAGACCTCTTTGACAAATTAGGCTTGATGATTTGGTATGTTACCTTCTGGTATAAGGTTGTAGAAGGTTTGGTATAAGGTCATCACTTGTTACTATTGAAGTGTTATGTGTCACAGAAATAACTGAATTTCCAACTCTCATATTATATCTTTAACTATGTTCATTTCTGAGTTTTTGTCATTTGTAATTGTTCTTATTCTATTGTGAAATGTGTTTTGTCTTCAAGGAGATTAATAAAAAGGACTTTTTTGACAAATACTAGTATTTGATATCTTTAAGATTAAAACTGAAATGGGTAAGAATTTCTAGAACCAAAAAGGTGCATTCAAACTGAGCAAGAGGGACACCTGGGTGGCTCAGTTGGTTTAGTGTCCAACTCTTAATTTCAGTTCAGGTCATGATCTCATGCTTCATGAGTTCAAGCCCCATGTAGGGCTTTGCACTGACAGCCCTGAGCCTGCTTGGGATTCTCTGTCTTGATCACTCTCTGTCCCTCCCCCTAGTGCTCTCTCACTCAAAAATGAATAAATAAACATTTGCAAAAAACTGAACAAGAATTAGTAACGTGGGACTAAATGAACTGAGAAAAATGATTCTAGTTTTTGTGACTCTTGTTTGAAACATTGCTGGTTCTCTAATGTTTGCTCTTCAAGATAAAGAAAACTTCCTATGACTTACAGAAATGTGATAAAGTATTCACTTGTGAACACACTGAAGTGTTTAACTTTTCTCTCTTACCTGAAACCTGTGAAATTCAAAAAGTCTCAGTGAGTATTATTTCTTCCACGGCAATCACAACTATTTTTCACAAGTTCAAGAAGAATCTTTTCTCCTTGCAACAAGACACCATTGGAACATTGGTTATTTTACCAAGGATTTAATTCAAATGTCATATTTGAGAGAGACGTGCATCGACTCAGATATGACCAAATACCTTTAATAAACTAAGATTGACTTTATAAAACATGGAGACAATACAGCCCCTTGGTACTGTTGGCCTGATACCTTGATGACAGAGTTCCATAGCTTTACCAAGTGAGTAAAGAATGTCACTTCCTGACAGGTGCAGAAACTTCAGGATACTTTCAGGAACTCAGGAAGAGGAATTTGCCCAAATCTACAGGTATTGTAGTCATGTCTGATGGCAAGTACTTGGCTTGGCTTCAGGACTGGAAAGGCTACTAAATGATCAATTTAGATTCCTTTTGAAGAGTTCCAGCAAACCTGATTTTGAAAGATATATATGATCAATCACTGTTCTTGCTGAGCTTATGTAAATAATTAGGCCAAGTTTGTTAAAATTGGACCTGTTTTGCAAATTAGTTAGTCTTGATTTGGCTATAAGGGCAATTAAGCTTGATTTGGAAATAAGGGTAATTATAGAGAGAAAAATTGTTTCAATAGCACATCTTTGTGGATGTTAAATTCTAGTTATGATTGCCTTTGAATGTTGTTTGCCTAAGCTAGATAACTTGAGGTAAACTTCGGACATTGACACATTATCTCATGTATAGACAATATTTTTTCTTGTTGTGTGGGGACAATAACAGGACCCCATGGGCATATGATTATTTGAACAACTGGAAAATCGGATGAATTATCCAACAATTGTACAACTCAACTATCACCTTGACCAATTCTGTGTGGCTGGGATGACAAAATTGCAGAGTACTCCACTCCATGAAGTTAACTATGGACTTGTGAAGTTAATGAATAGCTCCACTTACCTTATGCTATTAGGTTGGATGCACTTGGGAATGCTTTTATCTCCTGAGACAAGCCTTCCCCCACTTGCCAGTGATTCCTTGTATTTAGATTAGGGTAAACCTAGACAAAGAGGCTTTCTTGATGGTTTTATTAGACATATCTGTCCCAGGAGCCACCTCTGTTGTTGGAAAATTGCAAATAGAGGCTTTGACCAGGCATACAACAGCCATCTTTAATCAGTAACCCACATATTCAAAAGGTGGCCCTCCATAACCAAATAGCTCTTGATATCCTGACTGTAATGCAAGGAGGTCCAGAATTAGATGACTGGCTCCTAACAAGATCCAATGGCTATGCAGCTCTAACTTGTGTCCATAGTTTCCCCCAGGCTAGATAGGCTCCTATTCTCTGGGTTTTGCCTGGATGCATGGACACATTATTAAAACCATTACCAGCCTAGCCAACCTTCCAAATTTAAAACAATAGTGGACATGTCCTATGTTTCATTGGCATGACCACCTAGCATCCATCTTTATTCCCTCTTTAGGAATGGAGGATATAGTTAGGTACATGGAAGTTCTTACTAAGCACACGGTGAAAGGCTTAAATGACACTTAAAATAGCATTTCTCTATTAAATACTGAAGTAACACAAATATGTAAAGCAGTTTTACAAACTAGAATGACATTACATGTTTTAACTGTTGCACAAGGTGGAACTTGAGCTATCATAAAAACAGAATGCTGTGTATACATTCTAGATTATCATAAAAATATTTCTGGATTTCTAAATAACATGAATACTCAAATTGGTGCTTTAAATAGTCTCTTTCCTTTAATAATAGGTTAAACTCCTGGATTAGAAGAGGACTTTTGTCAACTGTCAAAAGACTCTTATCTGGGCTTCTTTTTCTTTTTGTTGTCCTAATTGTGTTTTGTTGTTTTCTCTCATGTCTCTACACCTGATGCAGAGACTCCTTCACTACCATAGCATCAAGCCTACAGATGACCCTTTCCATTCTGGAAGATCCATACATGCACTCTCTCTTGGATTCAACTACCTCTCAACCCCAAGTGATCAATGTTGACCCATAAGTAAGTAAGGACATCTCTATACCCCTATTCAGCAGGAAGAAGTTAACAGAAGATAAGACCTTCCACCCTCAGCAACCTTAAATATTTAAGGGTCAAAATTGTTCAGGGGAGAATTATGTGGGGAACAAAGGGAAAAAATGAAATTCCCTTAATACTTGCAGCCCATTGACACATCCTTGAGACTGGCAGAGTAAATTTCTTCTAGGAACTAAACTGCCTCAAGCTGAAACTTTGATGAGGGCAAAAGGCAATCTTAGCCCAACTCTCCAGGATCCTGTGAGTCTACTTTAAACATACAGAATTTCCTTTGGAAGCTTCCTTTATCTCTTCCCACCAAGATGTATGTTAGCAATCATACTCCAAGCGTATGGCCCACTGATATATATCTGAAGGGTCTCATTATAATAGGGAAAAATAGGATAAAATAGGCAGAGAGATAAGATAGGAAGAGAGGGAAAGGTTAGGACCTGAGGTCCCTGGGTGGGGAAAACACATATTTTAAAACAACGATGGGAGTATCTGACCAGGAGCAAACTCCCTCAGGCATAAGGTTTCTCTTAAGAATGTAACAGACACCACCTGCTCCCCCTCAGGTTCCCCTAAGGAATTTGACAATCAAAATACCTAACTAAAATAAATAAACCATAAAACTTACGTTATACAAGGGACAGTACGATCAAAGTCTGACTCCTCACACAATGGAATCAGGCCATTCAGAAATGGACAACCCAGTACCTAAAATTGCCAAGCCAATAAGGGTAGAGCCTGAGAAGGAACATGGGGGAAGGTTGGGGTCAACCAAAATTCTATAAAACAAAGTCCCTTGCCTATAGTCCCCAGCATTCACTTTTGAATGCCCCCACTCTGCAATGAGAGCTTTCATACTATTCTTACTTTCTAATCTTATACTCTAAGAAACTTTTGACTGCTGCTCATTTTATTTTGTGTCCACCTCTTCATTCTTCAAAGTGGTGAGACACATAATCCCAGGTATTGAGGCAAAAAAAAAATCCTGCAACATCATGGCTGAGTTTTTACTAAACAGTAATAAATTACCGTTTCCTAACAATATCTAGCCCCACCATGATCCTGGGAACCTTGTTTCCAAAATTCCTTGGAGGCTTGCACTGTCTCTATCCTCCTCCCAATTCAAGAGTACATAATAGTCACCCATCACAACCCCATTACTGCTTTCTGCCCACAGGTCTTATCCCTGTGCTTTAATAAAACCTCCTTTTTGCACTGATTAAGACATGTCAAGAATTCTTTCTTGGCCATAGGCTCTGGACTCCAACATATCAACACCATGAACCAACACTTCATCATTGATTTTGAATTAATTAAAATGGAGATTATCTTTTGTGAGCTTTGTCTAATCAGATGAGCCCTTTAAAGGGGATACTAGGCCTTCTCTGATACTACTGCATGTTTGGAGGTGGATTCTAAGGTTGTTATATCAAAGAGGCTAAAATATAACACCTGATTGGGTTGAATTCATGATATCATTACAACTACCAGGGAATCAAGATTTATTGTGTTGTCTTATGCAGCTCGTGAATGGTTAAACAGTTTGTACTTGTGAGAGCTTAATGGCCAAAGAAATTGTATATGATTTTACCCTAAAGTGGGGATATACCAGTAATAAAAATGTTTTAGCACACAGGGATCTATGATCGAGCTAACTGATCAGAGTGTCCCTAGAACTAGTTGGAAAGCCTACTGGAGTATTGTTTGAACTATATGAGTTCAACCACAAAGGATTCCTAGCTTCCAGACTTAAGTCAATTCACAGACTCAGAGTGGCACTAAATATATCATGAAAAGAACACTTGAACATGCCACAAATATTGATTTTGGTGTCACAAATAAATATTAGTAAGTAAATTGGCAAATATTGAATCCACACGTAATGAGGATCAACTTGTACATTAAAATAACAAAAGATGTGAACATTGGTTTCAACACTTCCAATATATTATATTGGACTCCAATATATTATATATTGTTTACAGAATCATTTTTAACTTGTTCAGCTATTCTTTCTAAGGAGTGGCAAGATATGACTGTTGATGATGTCATTGGTACTTTGAGTGGCTTCTTTACAATCATTGTGGGAGTATTCTTATTGCATGCCTTTAAACACATCAGCTTTACTCTAGCAAGTCTCCCTGTGTCTTTTTGACAAGATGAAAAAGCAATGAATGGCAATCTCTCTAACATGTATGAAGTTCTTAGTAATAATGAAGAAAACTTAACCTGTGGAATTTAACAACACAGTGCTGAAAATATCTCCCAAAGAAATGGAAATCTCACAGCTTTTTAAGAAAAATGTAATTAAAAAGTTAATCTATAAAAAAAATTGTATATAGTGACAGGGCTCAGGATACCACCCCAAAATATGGCACCTTGGCATATTATTTTAAGCTGAAGGAATTTGAGAAAAAGTAGTTGCTAAAAGGACTCCCTAACCTTCTTTCCTGAAGCAAGTGCTAAGACACTCATGTGAGAGGCGTCCTTCCTATACTTGGAGGAAAGGAGCATACTTATCTCCTAAGACAAATACCAAGATAAATCTGAATAAACAGACCTTGCCAAATTTCCTCCAGTTTACTATACTTAGGCCCATACGCTTTTGTCCTATTACATTTTTCTATGGTGTTCCACTGTTACTAAACCTTGTATAAAAACATACAGGTTTAATGTTCCTGTAGGTCCTCTCATTTCATAATGAAGGCTCCTGTATTACATAAAACTTAAATAAATTTGTACACTTTTCTCTTGTTAATCTGGCTTTTGTTACAGAGTCGCAGTGGACAATCTAGAATGGCAAAAAGAAAATCTTTTTTTTTTCCTTTCCTATTGTAGAAACCTGTGATTTCAGTACTGAAGGATTTCAGAGGTATAGATGAGCATGTAGTTTAGATTTAATTGGTCAGAGAAGGCTCCC
Organism: Lynx rufus; assembly: GCF_022079265.1. Taxonomy (NCBI): domain Eukaryota; kingdom Metazoa; phylum Chordata; class Mammalia; order Carnivora; family Felidae; genus Lynx; species Lynx rufus. The sequence goes on along the minus strand of NW_025814836.1, from coordinate 4,876,620 downwards.
TGGAGGAAGTAAATGATGACTAGAGATATAAAAAGTAAGTAGTAGAAACTCAAGGAAAATAGAACAGGGAATACAAAAATAGGATTTCTGTTCCAGGTAGGAAATAGGATATGAACAGATGACAATCTATTTGAGGCACCACAGGTAGAGAATATTTCATCTACCTGAATCAAGTGGAATATACATGCAGAGGCTAAATTTTAAAGGAATGACACTTTGATTACTTGATCGTATGCTGTTCTTTTCTTATACATTGATTACCTACATCTGACATCTTCTCAATAGGAATACTGTTGGTGTGCCTATAAATTTAAAATTTTGGTTTCTTGTTATCTAAAGGCTTGCTAATGCAAACCCTTGGTTTTAGAGAGAGAGTCTATGCAAGCAAAAGGATAGAGCATTTAGCAGAGAGAAAAAAAATCCTGAAGTCCAAGGGAGAGCTCACAAGGAATTATCCCACCATTTTTTTCATCTACTTAGGCTTTCCTGTGTGAGACTCCAAACCAGTCCGTGAATATTCCATGCACAAATTACTTGCATGCCTTTATTGCTCATGTTTCAGGAATAGAAACTTAATTTCATTTCTAGGATTCAGGATTGCAGCGCCATCTGGCATCAAGAAAATGAGAAGTCAAAGTCAGTCTCATTCAAAAGCTCACAGTATGTTACCAGCAGCTGCTGGGTATAATGCTGAGTTGTTATGGAAGGGATAAAGTCTCACAAGGCTGAACAGAGAAAGAGTCATAAGGAGGAAAACAGGGGCCCAAGAACCAAAAATAACTTCATTCATTTGAGTAGGAACCTTTTTAAAATCTTTATTTCAAAATTGAAACATAATGCTATGTTTTGCTTCCAGGGAAACAACACAACTCAGAATTATTTACAGTAAAAAACACAGGAAAACCTGGCTCCATATCTACTTTTTAATGCCACTTTCTATAGTTAACTGTTGTTCAGGTTGGTCTAACCCTATTAGACTGATGGATTTCATTTACAAACATGGATTACAGGAGTGTGCTTCCATGGACACACATACAAAGCTGTATTTTATTATAAAACCTGTTCAGTTGTGTTTGTTCTGTGTCAAATTCATCCTTCCATAAATGTGTGTGTGTGTGTCATTTTCCTAATCATTTGCAATGTTCTTAAGATGGTTCATTAGATGAATGTAATTTCACAGACTAAATCCTTGCTAGGTTGTTTTTAAAAAGTATTCCAATATGACTGAGAAAAAATTATCATTTTATTTTCACCTTGTTGGAGTTTCTCTAGCTGCATCATATTATTTCTTGTTTTGCCAATTTTTCATTTTAAGGAGTCCAGTTACTAATTTTGAATTTTTCTATTCTTCAAACAAGAAGAAAAAAATTGGATTCTTTATCCACTTTTTTCTATAGCTCTTTGAAATCATCGTTATATAGTCAAAACGATCTTGATATCCTATCATGTTTGAAAATGTACTGTTAGGTTAGAATATATTGTCTGTGTATTGGAATTATAACATTAGATTTAAGTTAGCTATTTTATTCTCTAAGAAATAAGTCAGATTTTTTTTTATCCTCCACCCAACCAAATAGACTACTATACTGAAAATTAGTTGGGATTTAAATTAAAATCAGTTAATATCAAGTTAATTTACCGAGAATTTGAAAAATTTTTTTTAATATATGAAATTTATTGTCAAATTGGTTTCCATACAACACCCAGTGCTCATCCCAAAAGGTGCCCTCCTCAATCAACCCTCCCACCCCCCATCAACCCTCAGTTTGTTCTCAGTTTTTAACAGTCTCTTATGCTTTGGCTCTCTCCCACTCTAACCTCTTTTTTTTTTTTTCCTTCCCCTCCCCCATGGTCTTCTGTTAAGTTTCTCAGGATCCACATAAGAGTGAAACCATATGGTATCTGTCTTTCTCTGTATGGCTTATTTCACTTAGCATCACACTCTCCAGTTCCATCCATGTTGCTACAAAAGGTCATATTTCATTCTTTCTCATTGCCACGTAGTATTCCATTGTGTATATAAACCACAATTTCTTTATCCATTCATCAGTTGATGGACATTTAGGCTCTTTCCATAATTTGGCTATTGTTGAGAGTGCTGCTATGAACATTGGGGTACAAGTGCCCCTATGCATCAGTACTCCTGTATCCCTTGGGTAAATTCCTAGCAGTGCTATTGCTGGGTCATAGGGTAGGTCTATTTTTAATTTTCTGAGGAACCTTCACACTGCTTTCCAGAGCGGCTGCACCAATTTGCATTCCCACCAACAGTGCAAGAGGGTTCCCGTTTCTCCACATCCTCTCCAGCATCTATAGTCTCCTGATTTGTTCATTTTGGCCACTCTGACTGGCGTGAGGTGATATCTGAGTGTGGTTTTGATTTGTATTTCCCTGATAAGGAGCGACGTTGAACATCTCTTCATGTGCCTGTTGGCCATCCGGATGTCTTCTTTAGAGAAGTGTCTATTCATGTTTTCTGCCCATTTCTTCACTGGGTTATTTGTTTTTCGGGTGTGGAGTTTGGTGAGCTCTTTATAGATTTTGGATACTAGCCCTTTGTCCGATATGTCATTTGTAAATATCTTTTCCCATTCCGTTGGTTGCCTTTTAGTTTTGTTGGTTGTTTCCTTTGCTGTGCAGAAGCTTTTTATCTTCATAAGGTCCCAGTAATTCACTTTTGCTTTTAATTCCCTTGCCTTTGGGGATGTGTCGAGTAAGAGATTGCTACGGCTGAGGTCAGAGAGGTCTTTTCCTGCTTTCTCCTCTAAGGTTTTGATGGTTTCCTGCCTCACATTCAGGTCCTTTATCCATTTTGAGTTTGTTTTTGTGAATGGTGTGAGAAAGTGGTCTAAATTCAACCTTCTGCATGTTGCTGTCCCGTTCTCCCAGCACCATTTGTTAAAGAGGCTGTCTTTTTTCCATTGGATGTTCTTTCCTGCTTTGTCAAAGATGAGTTGGCCATACGTTTGTGGGTGTAGTTCTGGGGTTTCTATTCTATTCCATTGGTCTATGGGTCTGTTTTTGTGCCAATACCATGCTGTCTTGATGATGACAGCTTTGTAGTAGAGGCTAAAGTCTGGGATTGTGATGCCTCCTGCTTTGGTCTTCTTCTTCAAAATTCCTTTGGCTATTCGGGGCCATTTGTGGTTCCATATGAATTTTAGGATTGCTTGTTCTAGTTTCGAGAAGAATGCTGGTGCAATTTTGATTGGGATTGCATTGAATGTGTAGATAGCTTTGGGTAGTATTGACATTTTGACAATATTTATTCTTCCAATCCATGAGCAGGGAATGTCTTTCCATTTCTTTAAATCTTCTTCAATTACCTTCATAAGTTTTCTACAGTTTTCAGCATACAGATCTTTTACATCTTTGGTTAGATTTATTCCTAGGTATTTTATGCTTCTTGGTGCAATTGTGAATGGGATCAGTTTCTTTGTCTTTCTGTTGCTTCATTGTTAGTGTATAAGAATGCAACTGATAGCTCTTCCTGATGGATAGACCCTGTAATTATTATATAATGCCCTTCATCTCTTGTTACAGCCTTTAATTTAAAGTCTAGTTTGTCTGATATAAGTATGGCTACTCCAGCTTTCTTTTGGCTTCCAGTAGCATGATAAATAGTTCTCCATCCCCTCACTCTCAATCTAAAGGTGTCCTCAGGTCTAAAATGAGTCTCTTGTAGACAGCAAATAGATGGGTCTTGTTTTTTTATCCATTCTGATACCCTATGTCTTTTGGTTGGCGCATTTAATCCATTTACATTCAGTGTTATTATAGAAAGATACGGGTTTAGAGTCATTGTGATGTCTGTATGTTTTATGCTTGTAGTGATGTCTCTGGTACTTTGTCTTACAGGGCCCCCCTTAGGATCTCTTGTAGGGCTGGTTTAGTGGTGACAAATTCCTTCAGTTTTTGTTTGTTTCGGAAGACCTTTATCTCTCCTTCTATTCTAAATGACAGACTTGCTGGATAAAGGATTCTCGGCTGCATATTCTTTCTGTTTAGCACACTGAAGATCACGTGCCAATTCTTTCTGGCCTGCCAAGTTTCAAAAGAGAGATCAGTCACGAGTCTTATAGGTCTCCCTTTATATGTGAGGGCACGTTTATCCCTTGCTGCTTTCAGAATTTTCTCTTTATCCTTGTATTTTGCCAGTTTCACTATGATATGTCGTGCAGAAGATCGATTCAAGTTACGTCTGAAGGGAGTTCTCTGTGCCTCTTGGATTTCAATGCCTTTTTCCTTCCCCAGTTCAGGGAAGTTCTCAGCTATTATTTCTTCAAGTACCCCTTCAGCACCTTTCCCTCTCTCTTCCTCCTCTGGGATACCAATTATGTGTATATTATTTCTTTTTATTGTATCACTTAGTTCTCTAATTTTCCCCTCATACTCCTGGATTTTTTTATCTCTCTTTTTCTCAGCTTCCTCTTTTTCCATAACTTTATCTTCTAGTTCACCTATTCTCTCCTCTGCCTCTTCAATCCAAGCTGTCGTCATTTCCATTTTGTTTTGCATTTCGTTTAAAGCCCTTTTCAGCTCCTCGTGACTGTTCCTTAGTCCCTTGATCTCTGTAGCAAGAGATTCTCTGCTGTCCTGTATACTGTTTTCAAGCCCAGCGATTAATTTTATGACTATTATTCTAAATTCACTTTCTGTTATATTATTTAAATCCTTTTTGATCAGCTCATTAGCTGTTGTTATTTCCTGGAGATTCTTCTGAGGGGAATTCTTCCGCTTGGTCATTTTGGATAGTCCCTGGAGTGGTGAGGACCTGCAGGGTACTTCCCCTGTGCTGTGGTGTATAACTGGAGTTGGTGGGCGGGGCCACAGTCCGACCTGATGTCTGCCCCCAGCCCACCGCTGGGGCCACAGTCAGACTGGTGTGTGCCTTCTCTTCCCCTCTCCTAGGGGCGGGATTCACTGTGGGGTGGCGTGGCCCATCTGGGCTACTTGCACACTGCCAGCCTTGTGATGCTGGGGATCTGGCCTATTAGCTGGGGTGGGTAGGCAAGGTGCACGGGGCAGGAGGGGCAGGCTTAGCTTGCTTCTCCTTAGGTGATCCACTTCAGGAGGGGCCCCTCTTCTGTGGGCCTCTTGTCTGCGCTTGGCTCCGGAGACTCCGTTCTGCTAATCCTCTGGCGGTTTTCTGGGTTATTTAGGCAGGTGTAGGTGGAATCTAAGTAATCAGCAGGACACGCAGTGAGCCCAGCGTCCTCCTACACCGCCATCTTCCCTGTCTCCTCGCCAAAATAATTTCTAAAAGAAAATACATTGAGGGGCGCCTGGGTGGCGCAGTCGGTTAAGCGTCCGACTTCAGCCAGGTCATGATCTCGCGGTCCGTGAGTTCGAGCCCCGCGTCGGGCTCTGGGCTGATGGCTCAGAGCCCGGAGCCTGTTTCCGATTCTGTGTCTCCCTCTCTCTCTGCCCCTCGCCCGTTCATGCTCTGTCTCTCTCTGTCCCAAAAATAAATAAACGTTGAAAAACAAAATTAAAAAAAAAAAAAAAGAAAATACATTGAAACGAGGATTATTTTCAGTTCCCATTTAGGGCGATCTGGAGAGGAGAGCTTGATCCAGCGAGACCAGATAGAATGTTCTAACAAAACCTCCAGAGTAATTAACAGGCGTTATCTACCAAAGGAATAGAACAAATAGGAAGTTCAGGTTCTAAGGAGCTGCCTTGTTTGTGCCAGTGGCCCCACGCTAGCTCTTTATTAATTGCACTACCTGGGATGCTGATAGCGAACTGAGCTTTGGAACATTTCAGGCCTGGCATGGAATGCAGTTTTTACACAAGTGTCTTGTGGTTCAGAAATCCGATTTCACAGCTTATCTTCCATTAGATGAAAGTGTTTACAGTGTGTCTGGAGCTGGAGTAAGTTCCTGCGGGTGCCCAAGAGCAGGGGCCTCCTCTCTCCTCTCATTAATTTGCTGATGCCTAACTACACTGACGCAGCGGTGAGATACCGGGGAGAGAGAGAAAATTTGAAATTTTAAAACAGGACAAAAGTGTCTTGAAGTCTGTGGTTTTCTGATAGAATGTTGCTACATATTGCGTTTTGATTTCTAATGCTTTTTCTGGGGCATCCCTGGGTGGTTCGGTCGGTTAAGTATTGGACTTCAGCTCAGGTCATCTCACAGCTCCTGAGTTTGATCCCTATGTTCAGCTCTGTGCTGACACCTCAGAGCCTGGAGCTGTCCTAAGATTCTGTCCTCTCTTGCTGCCTCTCACCTGGTTACCTGCTTCTCTTTCCTTCAAAATAAATAAACATTAAAATAAATTTTATAATGCTTCTCTGGAAGATTAAATTTTATGGTATGCCAATTTTGAATTTTCTGTATTAATCAGAAAATCTTACTTGTGGACCATCTACAGGGAAGCCGATAGTGGGAAACCAGAAACAATGCAGCCATTGTCCCAAATCCCAGAGTCCAGAAGTTTGTTGTTCCAGGTTCCACCAGTGTGCCAAGACTGGGACCTCCAGCAGAAAACACACCACCTTTCCACCCTGTAGAGTTTCTCGCAGGGCACCAGGGATGGTCGAGAATGGAAGGGAGGGCAGTGGCCCACAAGGGAGGATCTCATGAGCAGCTGTATCGCATAGGGGAGAGGCGTCCCACGTGACTTCCTTCTGCCTCCTCACTTCTGTCTTCCTGGCATCTGTTGTATTCTTACCTTAGGGGAATTTCCACCAGTAGTTTACTCCATGGAGAAAAAGACCATCTATAAGGGGGGGGGGGGGGGAAGAAGCGGTTATTCTTGTGTTTTGATTTGGGAATTTATGCATATGGAGGTTATTAGCCTCCAAAAATTAATTCTATGGCTACAGAAAAATAAAGTGGTGTTTTTAGGTCCATAGAATTTTTGTTTTATGATAATCGTCTGTAAAACGTGACTTAGAAACATTTATGTTTTTACTTCTCTTTTATCTATTTCCATTGGTCTGAATTTTCAAATACTTTTAAAATTATATTGAAGCGGGGCGCCTGGGTGGCGCAGTCGGTTAAGCGTCCGACTTCAGCCAGGTCACGATCTCGCGGTCCGTGAGTTCGAGCCCCGCGTCGGGCTCTGGGCTGATGGCTCGGAGCCTGGAGCCTGTTTCCGATTCTGTGTCTCCCTCTCTCTCTGCCCCTCGCCCATTCATGCTCTGTCTCTCTCTGTCTCAAAAATAAATAAAAACGTTGAAAAAAAAATTAAAAAAAAATTATATTGAAGCTATTATGCTTCATTCATTTATTTAAATGGGAATACCATATTTACTAAAGTGAAATTTTAGGTTTTGTCTTGCATTCTTTGGTATTTTCCTTAAAAAAAAAAATCGAATTAACTCAAGAACATTTGCTTGACTAGGACAAAATTTCATCTATCTTTCAAGATTTCTGTTAAAAATAACAAAATTTTGACTTTTAAAAATGTTCTTTGACAATTTTTGTGTGTTCTGCAAATTTTTGAAATAAGTAATTCTGAATTCTCTTAAAAGTAGCTACTGAACTTTGTTTATTTTCACCCTTACTGAATGCATCATTTCTCCCTTTCCTTCCTCTCACCAGCTTGCACTGGAACTCACTTTTCTGCCTTAACATTATGTTAATGGAAATGTGGACCCATTTCCACAGTACTGGTCTTCACTTTACCATTTCAATATATATTACAAAAATATAGCAGAAACTTTTATCTATTGCATTCCAAATTTTAGCAAATTAATATTCCAAATTACTCCAAAACTATGATTTCTTATTTCCTTTACTCTTAATTGTTTGGAAGTTGACTTTTAACTTTTTTAATTCTATTATTTATTTATTAATTTTTATTTATTTTTTAATGTAATGATAGAAAATTTAGGACTACAGAAAAGCTAAGGGGAGGAATAGAATAATTACAACAGGATAAAACTCCTAGTATCATATTTAGGAATGATCCTCAATTATTCCCAGGGTTTTTTTTTAAATATATATATATATACACATATATATATGTATATATATATAAGATTATATATATACACATATATATAAGATTATATATACACATATATATATGTGTATATATATAAGATTATATATATATACACATATATATAAGATTATATATACACATATATATAAGATTATATATACACATATATATAAGATTATATATATATACATATAAAGTAAGATTGTATATATATGTATGTATATATATGTATATATGTATATATACATACATATATATACAATCTTACTTTATATTTAAAGCCATGTTGACTTTATTTTTTTAAGAAGGAATGTGCTAGGGCACCTGGGTGGCTCAGTTGGTTGAGTGTCTGACTTTGGTTCAGGTTCTGATCTCACAGTTTGTGGGTTTCAGCCCAGCATTGGGCTCTGTGCTGACAGTTCAGGGCCTGGAGTCTGCTTCTGTGTCTCCCTCTCTCTCTCTGCCTTTCCCTCATTCATTTTCTGTCTCTCTCAAAAATGAAAATAACCATTAAATAAAAAAAAGAAGGAATGTGTGCTAATGTAAGAAATTGAAACAATAATCAATTCAAAAATTGGTAAATAAAAGTCCACCTCAGTGTTCTGAGTTGTGCAGTTACACCTTGCAACATCGCATTTTGGTTTCTTTCTATTCAAATATCCACTGAAGAAATACAACTCGTGCTTCTATATGTGCTTCATTGTATGTGTGCATATGTATTATATAGGTCATATAATGTTAATATTGTAAATTTAGTCAGTAGCAGCATGTATTTGTTCAGTATGTAATATATGCCAAGATCGAAATTTTAATTAAGAGCTCATTTTTTAAGGTAACAAATCTCTGAAAAATTGGAATGTATAAAAATGAAGGATAATTCCATTTGAAAAAATATGGTATCCTTTTTTTTGTCAATGATTTAATTTCTCTGAATCAAACACTTTTTAAAGGAACATATGTTGTATGGTGGTGTTATGTTCTCTTAATTACTTAAAACTTGTACTTTCAGAGCATCTTGAGGGAATGAACTTAAGTAGTAATTTTGAAGTTTTTTTTTTCAGACCAATGTAGCCTATTTTGAATATTAAAATAATTTAAAAGTTATGATTATTATACAAATCATTATATTATAAAATATTACTAAAAGTTTCTCTAGGGGTTCCACTACTAAGCTCTTGTGATGCACATTGTTTTCAGCAAACCATTCCAGGACAATCTGCCTGAGGAAAAAAGCCTGCACAGCCAGCTGGTCTCCGCCCCCCATCCCTGAGCACTGCAGGAAGGTGACTTAGCTGTTGGAGGCCCATGGGGGTCAATCCTGCCTGCTTCTGTGCTCTTCCACTGCCTGTTTTCCTTTCTGCAACCCTGGGAAACCTACCTGTTTCATATTTGCGTGTTTTCGTGCTTTCGTCATTATGTTTAGGATTTAGATTTTTAAAACATGAGCTTGCAGGGGTGCCTGGGTGGCTCAGTTGGTTAGGCAACTGACTTCAGCTCAGGCCGTGATCTCACAGTTAGTGAGTTTGAGACCCAAGTCGGGCTATGTACTGACAGCTCAGAGTCTGGAGCCTACTTCAGATTCTTTGTCTCCCCTCTCTCTACCCCTCCCCTGCTCACGCTCTGTCTCTCAATAATAAATAAATGTTAAAAAAATTTTTAAACATGAATTTGCAGCGACACTCCAAAGAGGTCCCCTATATAATACACACTTTAAATGATCTAATTTTACCCATTTATCTTTTATCTTTTTCATTTAGTTTTAGCTTTACAAATGTGGCCTAAAGAGAGCTTTGAATTTTACACAAAACAATATGAAAATATTTTTGCATTAATTCTATGGCTACAGAAATCATCTGAGAGCAAATTTGTTTAGATGACTTCCTTTCAAAACAATTTTTTTGGTTTGGTTCTTAATATATTTCTCAAAATGTTTGGGATATTTTTCAGTAAGTGATGATAGAATTAATTTTGTTTTTAAGTTAATAAGACTCTGATTATAAGAAATACTCAGTTTTCATTTGATTTCATCACTCTATCACTTTTCTATGAAGTCTGTCTCCTCACATAGGGCAGAAATAGGGGCTTCTTGGAGCAAATTTGCCAAAGTGCCACTTGCTTTATCTTAAAAGATTATGTGGGTATTACACAACATAACAGTATATATTTGTTTGTTTCAGTTTTGTGTGTGTGTATATGCAGGAAATCAAGTTTTGTTAGTTTTTTAAAGTAATCTCTACACCCAATGTGGGGCTCAAACTCAACCCCAATATCAAGAGTCACATGCCCTACCAACTGAGCCAGCCAGGCACCCTGGATATCAAGTTTTTAATAAAATGTTCCCTCTCTCCCATATGTATCTCCCCTTTCCAAGGGATACAAATCATATTTATGCATTATCTTCAGATTCATATACTTGTATTTTGAACAATATGATACAGCTTTTCTCTTTGTAATTCTCAACTTCAGCCTATATGAAGCTGTCTTAGAATTTGCTGCCCCTTTATCCAGTCACTGAAGGTAATTTCTCTTATGTGAGTAGAAATCTTACATCTTTAGCTTCTCACTCTTTACCCTCCACTTGCATGCATACCCTGTCTAGTTCACCACCTCCTGTATCAGTTAGAGATCCTTAGAAAATTTTTCTTAATATCAGAAACATTTTTCATATCAGTAAAGTAATTATCTCAATTATAATTTTACCTCATAATTTAGCTCTTTCCTCATTTTTGGATATTTTGTTTTTTCCAGTGGTTCTGCTTGACTCTGCTATATCCCTCTGGCAAAGGCAATGGTTCTCCTACTTGAGTGTTCATGAGCATAATCTGAGGGCTTGTTAAGACACAGGGTGAAACCCCCCCGCCCAGGTTTTTAATTTACTAGGTCTGCTTTGGGGCATGAGAATTTGTTTCTTACAAGTGCCAGGATTGATCTGAGAGAAATGATAGTGTAAGCAGTGCAACTGAAGGTTCACTAACTGGGATAGAGAAAATCACAGAAATGTACCAAATATGAGAGTGCAGAACTGAAGCTCAGTCTAATATGTAAATGAGTGCTTTAAACTCAAACTTTATCAAGGCAAATGTGGGAGGGGGTTAATCATAAACTCACCTCTGGAGGGAAAGGACTTGTTCAAGATCCCACATAAGTTTAGTTAAAATTAGGATTCTATCGGGGAGCCTGTGTGGCTAGGTCGGTTAAGCGTCCAACTTCGGCTCAGGTCATGATCTCACGGTCCGTGAGTTCGAGCCCTGGGTGGGGCTCTGTGCTGACCGCTCAGAGCCTGCAGCCTGTTTCAGATTCTGTGTCTCCCTCTCTCTCTGCCCCTCCCCTGTTCATGCTCTGTCTCTCTCTGTGTCAAAAATAAATAAACGTTAAAAAAAATTTAAAAAAAATTAGGATTCTATCAACATACATGTCCCTGACAAGTACAACCTTAAGCAGGATGCTAAACCTTTGTTACTCTAAGTGAACAAACACCATTGGCATCAGCTGGAGTCTTGTTAGAAATGCAAATCTGAGTTCTCATCCCAGACCTACTGAATCAGAATCCAAATGGTAATATTGTCTCCAGCGATTCCTATGCTCCTTATAGTTTGAAAAGCACTGGACTAGGCTCTCCTCCAAAGCTCAAGTCCCTGAAGCAGAGCTCAGCTCAGAGATCATTTAGATAGCTAATGCTTTGTGGTTATGTTGTAAGTCAGCTGCTGTTTAAGATTTGTTTGGGTGTATTACCCAGGTGTGGCACCCTTCCAAGTAGGGATTTAACAAGCATGCCCTAAAGGTATACTATCTTCCCTTCCTATCTCAGAACAGCTTCTAACTGACAGCAGACACATCCCACAAGTTGGCTGGTGGGGACATTCACAAATTCTTGGATTGGCATAGATGCAAAGACAGTTACAGTATTACAACTGTCAACTATTAGTCTCTTCTGCCAGGATTGCCTTAGTGCAGGACTGGATGTGATCCAAAGTCAACAGAACTGGAACTACAAGTTCAGCTTGTGAAGGTTCCTGATGCAACCATGTTTAAGAAGATTGACATTAGCAGGTGATCAGAGTTTTTCCCTGAGGCTTATATGGGGAATTAAAAAGAAGCAGGTGAATGTTTTTATATGCTTTAAAAACACTGATCCTAGAGGAGTTGTAGCCCCTTCCAGAAAGTATTGCTCCAAAGCAAGCTGGGAATCACTTCTATTTGCACTCAAGAAGAGTCTTTTTTCTATTAGTCTGAGGAGAACCCAGCTAAGTTTCCAGGTAAGGGAGTGAGAGAGTAACTTGATGTAGAATCTTAAGGCATGGTGTTTATTGCAACAGGCAACAAGCAGGGTCAATTTCTCCAAGTCATGCTGTGGTTAAAGAGCTCCAGCCAGAAATATGAGTTGAATGCCAAGGTAAGTGAACAGCCTAGGACTTGGTAAACGACGTTTATGTTCTGCCCTGGTCCTGTCAGCATGTCAGAAGGAGGGTTCAAGACTTAATTCGTGCTTTGCATTTCTAAGTGGCCAGTGCAGAAAAGGGGACAGCCATTCAGGCCAACTCACAACAGTTCTCTTTCATCCATTAAAACAATTTTGCTTTTGAACAGAACCTAGGATTGTCAGGCGTTGCATTTAACAGATGATGTGAATATAACCACTATCAGCCAGCATCTATAGAATACTTTTCTTTATTGGCCAGTGTTCTTCTTGCTTTCCATAGAATATTCCATTTTAAAGGTAAAAATATCATAGAGGCTTATTCAGGCTCATAACCAAGTGAAGGAAGATCCCTGGCTTTCTCATAACTATTGGGTATCCCTTCTTTTTTTTTAATATATAAATTTATTGTCAGATTAGTTTCCATACAACACCCAGTGCTCATCCCAAAAGGTGCCCTCCTCAATCAACCCTCCCATCCCCCATCAGCCCTCAGTTTGTTCTCAATTTTTAATAGTCTCTTATGCTTTGGCTCTCTCCCACTTTAACCTCTTTTTTTTTTCCTTCCCCTCCCCCATGGGTTCCTGTTAAGTTTCTCAGGATCCACATAAGAGTGAACACATATGGTATCTGTCTTTCTCTGTATGGCTTATTTCACTTAGCATAACAGTCTCCAGTTCCATCCACGTAGCTACAAAGGGCCATATTTCATTCTTTCTCATTGCTGCGTAGTACTCCATTGTGTATATAAACCACAATTTCTTTATTCATCAGTTGATGGACATTTAGGCTCTTTCCATAATTTGGCTATTGTTGAAAGTGCTGCGATAAACATTGGGGTACAAGTGCCCCTATGCATCAGTACTCCTGTATCCCTTGGGTAAATTCCTAGCAGTGCTACTGCTGGGTCATAGGGTCGGTCTATTTTTAATTTTTTGAGGAACCTCCACACTGTTTTCCAGAGCGGCTGCACCAGTTTGAATTCCCACCAATAGTGCAAGAGGGGTCCTGTTTCTCCACATCCTCGCCAGCATCTATAGTCTCCTGATTTGTTCATTTTGGCCACTCTGACTGGCGTGAGGTGATATCTGAGTGTGGTTTTGATTTGTATTTCCCTGATGAGGGCCGACGTTGAGCATCTATGGGTATCCCTTTTTTGTTTTTGTTTTTGTTTTTGTTTTTGTTTTTGCAGGGTGGGGAGGAACAATTTACAGCATTTATTGAAGATCTGCATATAGTATGAAACAGTAAAAAAAAATGATATGAATGCAAAGCAAGATTTTTCAGCAAAACTTCTCTGATATTTCTTATGAGGACTAGGAAATTTCCAAGACTATTTAGAACACATTTGTTAAAACATTAACAATTGTGGTGCACGTAGGGAAATTTCTCCTCATAAAAAGATTTATCACCTTCTTCCTCCTTCCCTTCCCAATCTTGATGTCATCTTCCAATGGAGATGAATCCTCCAAGCTGCTCTTTGTAGTTTTATCCCTTGTGATTACATACATAAGCTATACAGTTTATAGAGTTTACTTGCTCTTAACTGCCTGTTTTATTGGTTTGTTTTTAGCTTAATATAAGTATACTACATTTTATTGTGCCTCACAGACACTGTATTTTTTTAAAGTTTTATTTATTTATTTTTAAATGTTTGTTTGTTTTCAGAGAGAGTGTGTAAGCTGGGGAGGGGCAAAGAGAGGGGGAGAGAAAATTTGACAGTGCAGAGCCTGACGTGGGGCTCAAATTCATGAACCATGAGATCATGACCTGAGCCAAAATCAAGAGTTGGACGCTTAACCAACTGAGCCACCCAGGTGCCCCTTTTTTATTTATTTGTTTGTTTTTAGTAATCTACATCCCTGGAGCTTGAACTCACAACGCCAAGATCAAGAGTCACATGCTCTTCTGACTAAGCCAGACAGGAGCCCCAAATATTGCATTTTTTTACAGTATGAATGTTTACAACAATCCTGAATTAACCAAGTGTACCTGTGCCATTTTCTGACAGCACTTGCTTATTTCATGTCTCTGTGTCACATCCACACTATTTTAAACTTTTAAATTTATTTATTATAAAGATTTATACAGTGATCATGATTCACCAAAAGCTAAGATGATGGGTAGCATTTTTTAGCAATAAAGTATATTTAAAATAAGGTGTGTTCTTTTTTTTTTTAAGACATAATGCTATTGCACACATAATAAACTACAGTAGCGCAGTAGAGTGTAAACATAACTTGTATATCCACTGGAAAACCAAAAAATTCATCTGACTCACTTTGTTGCAATAGTCACTTTATTTCAGTATTCTGGAACTGAACCCACAGTATCTCCAGAATATGGCTGTGTTGTGTTTTCAATATTTATCTATGCTGTATGTAGTTCCAGTTGTTCATTTTCATCTCCAGATAATTCTATTAATCTCTATGTCTATCACTACTGTATATCTAATACTAACACTTGTGCATACTTGTGTACATTAAATATATGTACATATGTATGAGTGATACCATTTTATATGGTATACAAAAAAATCCACAATAGATAGGGCCCTTCTATACCTGATGATTGTCTGAGTCATGTGTAGTGATCAATTATCACCAACACTACTGCCATGATCTTTTAAGTGTGTATATCCTTAGATCCTTACACTTAAAAGTAGGTAAACCAGATTCTTATATTCAGCAATGTGAAAAGTGATAAATGGATATTGTGAATAGATATGTGCATGTCTAGCTAGAGGTTTGGGTGGGGAATGAGGGACTAAGAACTCTTGTTTATCTGTAGTTATTTTCTTACTACTTAAATTCAAATTTCAGTGTGGTTTAGTCACCACTGGACCTAAGAGTCTGACTTCAGCTTAGGTCATGATCTCACGGTTCATGGGTTCAAGACCCGCATTGGGCTCTGTGCTGACAGCTTGGAGCCTGGAGCCTGATTTGGATTCTGTTTCTCCCTCTCTCTCTCTGCCTGTCCCCTGCTTGTGCTTGCTCACTTGCTAGCTTGCTCACTCTCTCTCTCTCAAAAATAAATAAACAAGAAAAAAATTTTAATTCCATTAAATAGTTCTAATTCTTTATTGGACTGTGAACATGATAAGGGAAAAATCCACATGATTATTCCTTTTACTGACTAACATGGAATTGTGTATGAAGGCTTGCACTGAAGTTATTCAGCAGTGAGGTAGGAAAAGTTAAAATTTCAGTCATTTATTTATTTATTTAGGCCTATGCTACCATGGTGTATGTGTTAGTCATTAAGTTTAGAAAGGGCTGCTGGGAGAAAGTATATTTTCAGTGTTTTATGTCAATCACAGATAAGTCAGGAGGTACATAGATGCTTTTGTAATTCTTTGATTCTCAAAAGTAGGATTGCAAGCCTTCCTTATGCGCCCCCACCCCCCACTCTACTGCTTTAACACTCCCTTTCCTCTTCTATCATTTCTGCCAGTGTCCTACTCCATAAAGTTTTCAATATTATCCTCTTGGAGTCTTCTTTTGTGTATTAATTTTCCCAAATAATTTAAAAGGTTGAGAAAGGAAGGGGCTGGAAACTACAATCCAGGTGAAAATGATGGTAGCTCAAAACATGACAAACCAAATATGGCAAAATATTTAAAATTAGTGAGTTGCCATTTCTATATACTATGTAAATTTGCTTCAAAATAAAGTTAACAGTAGCCATTTCTTTAATATATATATGTATGTATTTACTTATATATGCATAAAATTCTTCCAGAAGTATACATAGACACTGATAACACAGGTGATTCTGTATGTCTTAGAGTGGCAGCATGGCAAAGGAAGAGGGATCCAACTAGAGTGTCTATATAACTTATCCAAAATAACATACTTCTGAGAGGAAGAAGGAACTATTCATCATCATGACAGGACAGTGGTTGTAAACTGAGTCTTCACCAGGCAAATACAGCTATATAGCTTCCATCAGGGATGGAAGGCAGACTTGCCATTACATGTCATTTTGTACATTATGATTTTTCAACATGTGAATATATTAACCATTCAAATTCATAAATTAAAAATAGGCATAGGGGAAAGGTGTTTAGAAATCAAGGTCTTGGTGCTATTAAAATTGATTTTAGGTCCTTTCAGATAAAAAAAGTATAGATATTGGGACACCTGAGTGGCTCAGTTGACTCTTGATTTCAGCTCATGATTCATGAGATAGATAGAGCCCTGTATCAGGCCCTGCACTGACAGTGTGAAGCCTGCTTGGGATTTTCTCTCTCCCTCCCTCTCTCTGCCTCTTCCTCACTTGTGCTCTCTCTCTCTCCAAATAAATAAACTTAAAAAAAATATGTAGTTCTAGGGGCGCCTGGGTGGCGCAGTCGGTTAAGCGTCCGACTTCAGCCAGGTCATGATCTCGCGGTCTGTGAGTTCGAGCCCCGCGTCAGGCTCTGGGCTGATGGCTCAGAGCCTGGAGCCTGTTTCCGATTCTGTGTCTCCCTCTCTCTCTGCCCCTCCCCCGTTCATGCTCTGTCTCTCTCTGTCCCAAAAATAAATAAACGTTAAAAAAAAATTAAAAAAAAAATGTAGTTCTATATAACTATGATAGTCCCCAATTTATAATGGTTCAAGTTATGATTTTTCAGCTTTACAATGGTGCAAATGCAATACTCACTTCGTAGAAATCATGCTTCAAATTTTTTTTAAGTATAAACTCCATGTTTGTTTGTTTGTTTGTTTGTTTTTTCCAGAGAACAATTTCTCTTCAGTACTTAAGGACTTACTTCCTTACACGGACTTCAGTGGAGGTTGTGGGGAAGCACCAGCTGGTCTAAATGTAGGGTTTGGGGATGTTTCGGAGGCTCAGTTGGTTGAGCTTCTAACCCTTGATTTTGGCTCAGGTCATGATCTCATGGTTTGTGGGATGGAACTCCATGCCAGCTCTGGGCTGAGCATGGATCCTGCTTAAGATTCTTTCCTCTCTCTTTCTCTGCCCCTCTCCCATGCATACACACATTCTCTCTCTCCCTCTCTAAAAGAAAAATAGAAAAGAAAATTTTAATCTGGGTAGGGGTGTTTGGTCTTTTTGTGCTTCACCAGAGCAATTCCTGACCATTTTGCTGTGAATGGCACAACTCCCACAGTAATGTAGCTTCACATACAGCTTGGGAAGCACATAGGCAACTAAGATACTCACTTTGGAAATGTCCCTGGCAGTGGTGGCCTCTACTATGTTCTGAATAAAAGGAACTTTTTTTGTTTTAATGTTTTTTTTTCTTTTTGAGAGAGTGTGTGTGTGAGCAGGGGAGGGGAAGAGAGGAAGATACAGGATTTGAAGTGGGCTATGCGCTGACAGCCTGATCTGGGGCTGGAAGTCATGAACCATGAGATCATGACCTGAGCCGACAGAGCCACCCACATAAAAGGAACTTCTTAATGGCCCTGTCCTTGGGCATGCAGTGGGCATAGCTGGTGCCACAAATAGGCTACATGTGACCCTTTTTGCAACATGGCCATTATTTCTTCTTTTCTTGGTCATCTTGGAAGCAAGGACCCAAGAAAGCAATACTGCAAATTTAATTTTTTTTTTATGTTTTCTCAGGCTAGTGATCTGAGGCATGATACTCTTTCTTGATGCTGGACAATAGCAGGGTGCCACAGCTACCAGTCAGCCATGCAGTCTGTGCCCATGCAACCATTATATTTTTCACTTTCAGTACAGTATTCAATAAATTGCATGGGATATTCAACACTTTATTGTAAGATAGCCTTTGTGTTTGATTTTGCCCAACTGTAGTCTAATGTAAGATTTCTGAACACATTTAAGGTAGGCTAGGCTAAGCTATGATGTTTGGTAGGTTAGGTATATTTAACATTTTTGACTTTTAATATTTTCAACTCAGGCTTATCAGAACATAACCCCATCATAAGTTGTGGAGGATCTGTGTATAGATATATAGATCCATAAAAACTGTGTGTGCATGTATTTTTCACATGTAATTATAATGATACTTGCAATCCCAATCTAGTCACACAGGGTTTGATTTGCCTTCCTCCATTCCCTATTTGTATCACCTTCCTCCACATTGAGAACCCTCTTTCCCAGAGTCTCCCTTGTTTTGTCTTCTCTCCTCCTCTCTTTTCCCCTCCCATTGTTCATTCTTCTGTTCTTCCTTCCTTCCCATTGGTTGACAGAGGAACACAATGTAGGCATCATAGGTTTAATATCAAGCTTTCAAAAATGTCACAGAAAATTCAAGCAGTGTTCTGGAAAGAGAAAGGGCTCTTGATCTAGGGGGATGAGGAATATTTGTAGGTACACAGGGCCTGAATTGACAGTGGCTTAGGGAAGCTGTAGGGACCCTGTCAAGTGGGTGTCCCCTCATGAGTGTGGCAACTTATCTGTTTGAGCCTTGGGTGACAGAAGAAGCCCAGGGCCATGGCCAACCCCAGACAACCTTCCGTGGGGCTGCCACACAATTTCCTATAAAGGGCATATGTGAATTTTTTTTTCCAAGATGGGTCCAACATTTCTTTTCCTATGGAATAGTGAGCATGAGGTCAAAGTCCATGTGATACTTTTTATGTTAGTAATCAGTCTCTGCCACAGGAGAAAAATACATGTTTTCAAGCAAAATTGAATAAAGGAGGTAATAAGTTATATTGTTACATTGTTTTCTTTAAGGGGGCAAAGGATATTTTATGCATAAAACATTTTCTTTCATTCTGCTTATGTCCTCACTTTAAATTCTCAGAAGATACTCCAGAAATCTCTGAATCTGTGTCCTGTTCCATCTGCACATTATTAGTAATGAGTTTTTTTAATTTAATTTATAATTAGTTAACACAGTGTAATATTAGTTTCAGGTGTACAATATAGTGATTCAACACTTCCATACATCATCCAATGCTCATTTCAAGTGTACTCCTTAATCTCCATCATCTATTTCACCAATCCCTCCATCCACCCACCTCCCCTCTGGTAACCATCAGTTTGTTGTCTACAGTTAAGAGTCTATTTCTTGCTTTGTCTCTCTTTCTTATTTTTTCCCTTTGCTTTCTTGTTTTGTTTCTTAAATTCCACTATGAATGAAATCATGTGGTATTTGTCTTTCTCTGACTTGTTTCACCTAGCATTATACTCTCTAGGTCCATCTATATCATTGCAAATGGAAATATTTCATTATTTTTTTCTTAATGTTTATTTTTGACAGAGGGAGAACATGAGCAGTGGAGGGACAGAGAGAGAGAGAGAGGGATAGAGGGTGCTGACAACAGAGAGCCTGATGCAGGCTCAAGCTCAGGAACTGTGAGATGGTGACCTGAGCCAAAGTCAGGTGCTTAACTCATTGAGCCACCCAGGTGCACTGACCTCATTCTTTTTCACTGTTGAGGAATATTCCATTCTATACATATACCACTTCTTCTTTATTCATTCAACAGTTGGTAGACAGTTGGGCTTTTCCCATAATTTGGCTATTGTAGAAAATGTTGCTATAAACATTGGGGTGCATATATCCCTTCGAATTAGTATTTTTGTAATCTTTGCATAAATACCTAGTGGTATAATTACTGAATTGTAGGGTAGTTCTATTTTTAACTTTCTGGGGAAACTCCATACTGTTTTCCAGAGCAGATGTACCAGTTTGCATTCCCAGGAGCAAACAGTGCAAGAGGGTTTCCCTTTCTTCACATCCTTACCAACACCTGTTGTTTCCTGTGTTTGTGATTTTAGCCATTCTGACCAGTGTGAGGTGATCTCTCATTGCAGTTTTGATTTGCATTTCCCTCATGATGAGTGATGTTGAGCACCTTTTTATCTATTGGTCATTTATATATACATAAATTATAATATTATAATTCCTAAGTATAAAAGGATTAAGCACTAAATGGAAGTCAAATGCATTAAAAAAAACTATTGAAATTTAAATGGAAAATATTACATTAGCAATATCATAAATTATTTTCCAAAGAATATTGTAGGAAGTAAGGTACATTAAATATTATATAATGACTAAGTCTAGAATATTTTTACTTGCATTCTTATCCATATAGTTTAAAACTCTAGAGCACAGACTGAATGAGAAGATCATTTTAAAATAAATAATAGAGGAGCATGTGAATAGCTTAGTCAGTTAAGCCTCCAACTCTTGATTTTGGCTCAGGTAATGATCTCAGGGTTTGTAATTTCGAGCCCCACACTGGGCTCTGTGCTAATAGTGCAGAGCCTTCTTGGGATTCTCTCTGTTTCCCTCACTCTCTGATCCTCCCCCCAGTTGTGTATGAACGTGCGTGCTCTCTCTCTCTGTCTCTCAAAATAAGCAAAGGTAAATCCTTTAAAATAAACAATAGATTGTGGCATATGCCTACTTTTTTATTCAGAAAAAAATTTAAGATTATTTATTTTGAGAGAAATAGAGCAAGAGAATGAGCAGGGGAGGGGCAGAATAGAAGGAGACAGAGAGAGAGAGAGAGAGAGAGAGAGAGAGAGAGAGAGAGAGAGAGAATCTCATGCAGGCTCCATGCCATCAGTGCAAGCCCAATATGTGGCTCTGTCTCACAAACTGTGAAGTCACAAGCTGAGCTGAAACCAAGACTCAGATGCTTAACTGACTGAGCCACCCAGGGGCCTCACAGTTTTGTTTTGTTTTTAATTTTATTTTTATGTAATGTCTATACTCAAGGTGGGGCTTGAATTTACAACCAAGAGATCAAAGATTCATATGCTCTACTGAACTTAGCCAGCCAGGGCCCCCGGGGTATATGCAATTTTAAGGATAAAAGGAAGATGGCCTTTGTGCTTTTATATGCAAATAATGTTCTTATGGAGATAGTCCTCAGAGTTTCCATTAGCCTTGAGTGACAAGATTCTTTAAGTATTGTGTGAAAAAGAGACAATCCTTTTACTGATAGGAGGTTTCCAATTCTATCTGGGTTGGATCTTCTAGATATCTCCAGGAGTAACAGCAATTCATTATAAGGTGGCCAAAGGGTGTCACTAATTTTGAACTGGATCCTGTGGAACATCAAATAGTTTATTTATATGAATCTGTAATGTTTTATGTAGTGCTATCAGCTATGCAGTTGATTCTTTTTTTTAATTAATTTTTTTAGAAAGAGTGTCAGAGGGAGAGAGAGAAGCTTAAGCAGGCTCCTTGCTCAGTGTGGAGCCATATGTGGGACTTGATCTCAGGACCCTGAAATCATGACTGTTATGCCCAGAATTCGTGATCCCCAAATACCGCCAGGGAGCCGAGTCTGATGTAAAAGCAAAAGAGCCTTTATTCGAGCTAGCTCGAGCTCAATCCCCTACCTGCACCGACGCAGCGGTGAGATACCAGGCAGAGAGAGTGACTTTCAAAAGGACAAAGGTTTTATTGGGGCCTAGGGGCAGTTGGTGAGGTAATGGCTATGGCCTCAGCCGATTGGCTGGGGAAGGGTCCGAGTCCTGTTAGGCAGGTGAGGGGGGAGGGTTACTCAAGGGCAGGAGGTGTACTCAAGGTGAAGGACACAGAACAAGATGGAGTCGGCCGCCCTTTCATTCCCCCCTTGTCATGTAGCTTCCGGACCCAATCATGGGACCGGCTGCATTTATGGTGACAAGGGGAACAGAGTTTGGAGGTTTATGCAAAGTTCTGGGAAGCAAGTGTCCCTGGGGTGGCTCTGGGAGGTCTGATTAAGTATTGTCCCTGAGCTGGTGTCTATGATCTGCCAGGTGATGTTTTGGGGGGCGTAGGGACTTCCGGCAGCATGAGCAATGACAAGCAGAGTTAACAGAGTTACCAATATTAGGTGGGTCAAATGTGCTGTAGCTTGAGCTTGAGCGGGTTGTGTTGGTCCCGACTGATGGCCCATCGCGTGACAAAGTCCTTCCGGATCGAGGAGGGGTCTGCTGGCCGAGCGTGGGTGTGATGGACCCAGGTTGCAATGCCGTCTACCTTGAGAGCGGTGGGGGTTGTCAACACCACGATGTAGGGTCCCTTGCAGCGCGGCTCGAGAGTCTCTCGGTGGTGCCTCTTGACGTAGACCCAGTCTCCCGGCCTGTACTGATGAGGTGTCGGGATCGGGCCAGCCTCATAGATGGCACGGAGGCATGGCCAAATGTCCTCGTGCGCCCTCTGGAGCCCGCTCAAGGAAAGAAAAAGTTCTTGATCTTTAAACTCAGCAATAAGTTCAGCTCGAAGGCTGGGAATAACAGGGGGTGGCCTGCCAAACATGATCTCGTAGGGAGTAAAACCCAGAGAGTAAGGAGTGTTCCTAACCCGGTAAAGGGCATATGGTAGGAGAGTCACCCAGTCCCCGCCAGTCTCCATGGTTAATTTGGTAAGGGTCTCTTTTAGGGTTCTATTCATTCTTTCTACCTGTCCTGAGATCTGGGGCCTATAAGCACAATGTAATTTCCAGTTTGCCCCCACCGCCTTGGCTACTGCCTGCATTACCTGCGAGATAAAAGCTGGTCCATTGTCTGATCCTATCGTGGCAGGAAAACCATACCTGGGTAAGATGTCTTCTAGTAGCTTCTTAGCCACCGTCTGAGCCATTTCATGCTTGGTTGGGTATGCCTCCACCCAGCCAGAGAAGGTGTCTGTAAATACTAAAAGATATTTAAAACCATAATTTCCTGGTTTGACTTCAGTGAAGTCGACTTCCCATTGAGCTCCCAGTCTGGTGCCTCTGAACCTGGTTCCTTTTTTATTTGATGTGGTTCTCGCATTGGTGAGTTGGCAGGTCTTGCAGGCAGATACAACTTGCTCTATTTTGGTGTCCTGTTGGTGAATCTTGATTCTGGCATGTCGGATTAAGTCTTTTAATTTTCAGGCCCCCATGTGAGACCGATGCATGTGCTCTAATATTGAGACTCTGAGCTGGTCTGGCAGCACGAGCTCCTTGTTAGGTGTATACCACCATCCTTTTATCTCCTGGGCCATGGGGAGTTTCTTGATCCGCTGTAACTCCTCCTGGGAGTATTTGGGCTGGTCTGGTAAAACTGGGTCTCCCGGGTCCGGTAGTTGTATGGTCATGGTGGGGACTGGAGCAAGGGCTACTGCCTTGGCTGCCTGGTCAGCCTTTCGATTATCTCTAGCTACTGGGTTATCAGCTTTTTGGTGCCCTTGGCAGTGGATAATGGCTAGTTTGGCAGGAAGCCATAAGGCCGTAAGCAGGTTAAGTACCTCCTGCTTATTTTTTATAGTCCGTCCTTCTGCCGTCAGTAACCCCCTCTCCTGATAAATTGCCCCATAAATATGAGCTGTGGCAAACGCATAATGGCTTCTGTGTAGATGTTAAGCCGTTTTCCAGCTCCCAGCATCAGTGCCTTGGTGAGGGCTATGAGCTCTGCTCGCTGGGCTGACGTTCCAGAGGGTAGAGCCTCCGCCCATACGGTGTCCGTTTCAGTGACCACTGCTGCACCCACATACCTGTGTCCGTCTCGCACAAAGCTGCTGCCATCAGTGAACCAAGTAGCCTCAGCATCGGGGAGGGGCCGGTCGGTCAGGTCCGTCTGGAATCCATGTACTTGTTCCAGGATTCCTGCACAGTCATGTAGTGGAGCACCTAGGTCAGGGTCGGGCAGCAGGGTTGCAGGATTGAGGGCTGCACTGGGGTGGAACCGCACGCGTGGAGGGTTGAGTAGGAGGCTCTGGTAATGAGTCATACGTGTATTGCTCATCCATCTATCCGGAGGCTGTTTCAGGACCCCTTCAATGGCGTGTGGGGTCGTGATCCAGATCTCCTGTCCTAGTGTCAGTTTGTCTGCCTCCTTGACTAGGAGTGCTGTCGCTTCAATAATTCTTAGGCATGGCGGCCAGCCGGCAGCCACTGGGTCTAGTTTCTTGGACAGGTAAGCCACTGGGCGGTTCCAGGGGCCTAAGGCTTGAGTTAGAACCCCTTTTGCTATTCCCTTATGTTCGTCTACAAAGAGGTGGAAGGGCTTCGTAATGTCTGGTAGGCCCAGGGCTGGGGCACTTAGGAGGGCCTTTTTTAACTGATTAAAGGAAGTTTCTTCTTTTTCAGCCCATTTAAATGTTTTCCCCTCTTTGGTAGCTTCATATAGGGGCCTGGCGATCTCAGCAAAACCTGGAACCCAGAGGTGGCAATAGCCGGCTGATCCTAGGAATTCCCTCACTTCTCTTCGGGAGGTGGGAGTAGGGATCTTTAGGACAGTTTCTCTTCTGGCATCTGGTAACCGCCGCTGTCCGCCCTCCAGGATATATCCCAGGTAACTTACCCTCTCCCTGCATATCTAAGCCTTCTTCGTGGATTCCCGGTACCCTAAGGCCCCCAGGTAGCCAGCAGGTCCTGGGTCCCTCACTCACAGTCTTTGGCCGTGTTGGCAGCAATCAGGATGTCATCTACGTACTGTAGAAGGGTGAGGCCAGGGTGCTCCCTTCTGTACTCACCCAGGTCCTCGTGTAGTGCCTCATCGAAGATGGTGGGTGAATTTTTGAATCCCTGAGGTAGCCGTGTCCAGGTGAGTTGCCCACTGTAGCCCTCCTCCGGATCATGCCACTCAAAGGCGAACAAGGGTTGGCTCTGGGGTGCCAGCAGCAGACTGAAGAAGGCGTCCTTTAAATCTAGTACAGTATACCAGATCCTGGAGGGCGCCAAGGAGCTCAAGAGAGTATATGGGTTGGGAACAGTTGGGTGTATGTCCGGGACCCTCTTATTTACTTCCTGGAGGTCTTGTACCGGTCGGTAGTCATTTGTGTGAAGCTTTTTGACCAGCAGTAAGGGGGTGTTCCAGGCAGACTGGCAAGGAACTAGTACCCCTAGGCTTCGTAGTCTCCAGATGTGTGGCTGAATCCCCTTCCAGGCCTCCTGAGACATGGGGTATTGTTTGATCCTTACCGGACTCTCTCCTGGCTTGAGCTCTACCAAGACTGGGGTCCTGTGAGCGGCTAGTCCCATCCCCCCCGTCTCTGCCCAAACTGAGGCGAATTCTTGTAGCCATCTGTCTATATTATTCTCTCTCGGGAGCGCCTCCTGGTGGAGGAGGTATTCATCCTCCAGTTTCATGGTCAGGACCTGGATGGGGTGGTCCTTGCCATCGGTGACCTGAGGCCCCCTTGTCTGAAAGTTATCTGAGCTCTAATCTTGGTCAGTAAGTCCCGTCCTAACAGCGGGTAGGGGCATTCTGGTATTACCATAAAGGAGTGGGATACCTGGCCCGTTCCCAAATCTACTGTTCTTCGGGTAGTCCATGAATACTGGCTCATACCAGTTGCCCCTTGTACCCAGGACTTCTTGCTAGCTAGTTTTCCTTGTGGGGTGCGGAGGACCGAATGTTGTGCTCCGGTGTCGACAAGGAAGTCAGTAGGGGTCCCCTCCACTTTAAGAGTTACCCTGGGTTCGGGGAGAGGGTCCGAACCCCGACTCCCCTAATCACTTAGTTCATTTAGCTCTAGGACTTTTACTCGATCAGTCTTGCTTCCCTTCCCGCCGGCCCTTTTTGGACAATCTCGGGCCCAATGCCCTATCTCCTTGCAGTATGCGCACTGATCCTTCTGCAGCCTCTGCTTCCCCCCACTTGGTGGTTCCTTTACCTTTTCTTGCACCATCTGCCAGCTGCCGGAGACGGCGGTCTCGTTCCTTGGGGAAGTCAGCAGTGGTAGCTAGTAGTATTCTGGCCAGGTCTCGAGTCTGCTTACTGCTGGCAGCCGCAGTGGCGCGAGCCTGCTTGTCCTCAGGAGGCTCCCGGTTATTATATACCTTTTCGGCTACCACCAGTAACTCCTGCACACTTTTTTCTCCTAGTCTATCTATTTTCTGCAATTTTCTCCTAATGTCTATGGCCGATTGGTTTACAAAGGCCATGATAACAGCTGCCTTGCTTTCCAGAGCCTCTGGATCCATGGGGGTATGGGTACGGAATGCCTCCATGATCTGTTCTAAAAAGGCAGCCAGAGATTCATCTTTTCCCTGTTGTACATTTCCTACCTTGGCCAAATTGGTTGGCTTTCTAGCAGCCATTTGGAGACCCCCCCCATTAGAATCTGGAGGTAGACCCGGAGCCTCTCCTTACCTTCTGCCGTGTTGAAATCCCACTGGGGCTGAGTTAAGGGGAAGGAGGCATCTATCTGAGCCTGGTTGGTGGTGGGATTCCCATCTGCGCCTGGAACTAGTTTTCGGGCCCCATTGAGGATTCTTTCTCTTTCTACAGTCGTGAACAGGACCTGCAAAAGCTGCTGGCAATCGTCCCATGTGGGCTGATGGGTAAAAAGAACAGAGTCTAATAAATCAATAAGCCCTGCCGGTTTCTCAGAAAACTTAGGATTCTGAGCTTTCCAATTGTAGAGGTCACTAGTGGCGAAAGGCCAATAGTGATGGGGCTGATTCCCCTCCGCGTTTGGGGTCCGGTGGCTCGCAGGGTCAGAATAGTGGAGTCGGCGGCAGAGGCGGATTGCTCCCTCTGAGCCCTTTGTCTGGTAAAGGGCAGGCTTCCCACTGGAGCGTTTCCGCCTCCCGCTCTCAGAACAGCGTCTGCCTCCCCCGGAGGGGGAGGATGGTGTTCTTCCGGCATCCTAGAGGGGTTATACCGGGGAGGAAAAATTAATTCTTCTTCCATACCCCCCTGTAGGACAGGGTAGAGGGGTGCTGAAGGCTGGGTAAGACTTTTCTTCTTCTTTGTCCCCTGCAAAGCAAGAATGGGTTTTGGCTCTAGAGGGAGCGGGGCTAGGAAGGGCTTAAGCCAAGAGGGTGGGTCTTCTACAAGGTCCTGCCAAGTGATAATGTAAGGGAGCTGATCAAGATGGCCCATCTTAGGCCGAGAGATGATACTCCTTACTCGGTGGATGGTAGGGAGGTCGAAGGTCCCCTCTGGTGGCCATCCGACATTGAAAGTTGGCCACTCGCTAGAACAAAAAAACTGCAACCGACCCTTTCAGACTTCCACACTGAGGTTGTTAGCTCTTCCCCTCACATCCTTAAAGTGATCAATCATAATACTTAGAGGAGTAGTCTGAGTCTGTCCCATAAGGTCCGTCCAGTAAGTCCACAGAACAAAACAGAGAAACACAAAAACAGACAAACAGAGGGCCCCTAGAAAGTCTTCCAACTCCATGGAAGCAAAATTGCAAGCTAGCTTAGACCTTTGAGGGGATTCCACGTCCCTCCAAAGACGACGGCCTCACACCGACCAGCAGGAGCGACCTGCCTCATCTCAGACCTTTGAGGGGATTCCACGTCCCTCCAGAAGGGAGAATCGGAACGTCTTCCAAAACTCCGGGCCCATGGTCCTCCAGTGCGTCCACTTAGACCGCGTCGGGCACTACCAGAATTCCAGAAATGAGCTCACACAGAAAAGACAGAACAAACAGACACTAACCGTGGCCAGTCAGGCTCTCCGGGTCGGGGGTCCCTCGGGGGTCTTGGGGATCCTGGGCCGAGCCCCCAAATGTTATGCCCAGAATTTGTGATCCCCAAATACCACCAGGGAGCCGAGTCCGATGTAAAAGCAAAAGAGCCTTTATTCGAGCTAGCTCGAGCTCAGTCCCCTACCTGCACTGACGCAGCGGTGAGATACCAGGAAGAGAGAGTGACTTTCAAAAGGACAAAGGTTTTATTGGGGCCTAGGGGCAGTTGGTGAGGTAATGGCTATGGCCTCAGCCAATTGGCTGGGGAAGGGTCCGAGTCCTGTTAGGCAGGTGAGGGGGGAGGGTTACTCAAGGGCAGGAGGTGTGGTCAAGGTGAAGGACACAGAACAAGATGGAGTCAGCCGGCGTAGGCCCGCCCTTTCAATGACCTGAGTCAAAATCAAAAGTCAGATGCCTGAACAACTGAGCCACCCAGACGCCCCCAGTTGATTCTTTTGTTTTTTTGTTTTTTAGTAATCTCTATACCCAACGTGAGGCTTGCATGACACCAAGATCAAGAGTCACAAGCTCTTCCGAGTGAGCCAACCAGTTGCCCCTATGCAGCTGATTCTTGAATTTTTTTTCTTTTTGCTATATCTATCAGGTAGAGGGAAATGGTCCCATAGATACTCATGAGATACTCTCATATACTTTTTTTTTTTGAGGCATTTTTTTAAGTAAGCTCTATGCCCAACCTGGGGCTTGAACTCATCACCCTGAGGTTAAGAGTCACATGCTCTACTAAATGAGACAGCAGGGCACCCTCTTTTAACCATTTTTGTTTTCAGCTTATCAAACTCTCAATTCAGAAAATGTCACTATGTGATGCTTAAATTCATTGTGTATTACATGAAGAGATTCAGTATCTGTTGTTGTTTATCCAACCCTTTATTCTCTTTCCAAGTCTCCCTTTAACCTTTCGTTCTTTGACTAAATGGTAGAGTATCATTTCAAGATCAGGTATCAATTTTTGGAACACTTCCTTATGTTACCAGATCATCTTCATTCAGTGGAATTATTTCAGGAGTTTCTGCCATTAACTGAGTTCAGTGGCCAAACATTTCATCTGAATAACTAATGTTTATTGAGCATTTGAATTGGTGACTATCTCCATTCCAACAAGTGATAATGTATTCTAACATTCTGTTATATCATTACATGTTCCTTCATACTCTTTTTTTAAGTAATCTCTATACCCATTGTGGGACTCAAACTCACAACCCTGAGATCAAGGGTGGCATGATGTTCTACAAACCAAGCCAGCCAGGTGCCTCTCTTCACATTCTTTAATAAGCTCTACTTACCCATCTTTTTTTTTTTTTCTACTTACCCATCTTTAAAAAAAAGTTTATTTATTTTGAGAGAGAGGGAGAGAAAGCACAAGAGGGGGAGAGGCAGAGAGAGGGAGAGAGAGAATCTCAAGCAGACTCCACATTGTCAGTACAGAGCCCAACATGGGGCTTGATTTCATGAACGATGAGATCATGACCTAAGCAGATATCAAGAGTTGGATACTCAACTGACTAAACAACCCAGGTGCCCCATATTCTTCTTAAGCATCTTAACATCTTCCACATCTGTTATACTATCTGGATCTAGATCTTGCCAATTCACTGGCATATGCTTGTGATCTTCTTAGCCTTATGATGAAAATAATAATGATAATAAAAAAAAGGTGTGGGAACTTCAGTCAAATTATCTGTGCATCAGTTTTCTTACTCTTTTCAGAGAATGTTATAGAAAATAAAGAAGTTCATATATTAAAAAAAAAAAAGTTTTGAGTACTTGAAGCCCACAAGTTAACTAGTTCTTTTGTCTTTCTCTCCTAACCAGTGGGGTTCTGGAACTGGCATTGGTGTGGGAGCTAGAGAAGAGTGGTACTTAAGGCTAGCTGAATATTGAGTATTAAGTTTTCTGAACACGATTCCAATGTGTGGGGAGTTTTTCCCCATACCATCAAGCAATTCTTGGAGACCATCTGGGTGACCTATAATTGAACTCCATTCTGACACCATCTATCCACAGATAAAATCAGATTCCACAGGTTAAGGATTCAGACCCACAAAACTACCCCTTCATTCATATGCCAATTTCCAAATTCAGGTTGTTACCTGTGCTTCTTACCAACTGGCTGTAATTCAGGTTCATATGGCCTCCTCCTTAGGTGGGATTAATTTGCTAGATTGACTCCTAAGACTCAAGTAACCAGTTTATTCACAGATTACAAGTTTATTACAAAAAATATAATGAATAGCTAGATGGAAAGACACACATGGCAAAGTCCCAAACAAAGGAACTTGTTTCTCCATGGAGTTTGGGTCCAGAACGTTGCACATGGAACCATTGTTTCAGCAACCTGGAAGCTCTCCTAACCCTAACTTTGTGGGGTTTTATGGAGGTTTTATTACATACGAATGGTTGATTGGATCAGTTTACAATGGCTAATAATTTAATCTTCAGTCCATCTCCCCCTCCCACAATATCAGGGACAGAGGACTGAAAATTCCAACCCTCTAATCACATGGTTCTGGCAACCAAACCAGACCCCTTCTTTCCAGACCTTCTAACCTCATTAACATAACCAAAGGTAATTTTAGCACTCTCATCACAGGAAATTCCAAGAATTTTAGGAGCTCTGTGCCAGAAAGGGGGTGAAGATATATATTATAAATCACAGTACAAAGGTAGCAAGTTCCCCAGAGGTAAGGTCTCACCTTTAGAGTTGCAGCTCAATATTCTGTGAGCCATGAGCCAGCCCCTGTAGCAAGTTTCAACCATTGTGGTACTCTCCCCAGCCTATCTCTTACCACCACAGAGCCACTGCTACTTCTATTTTTTTTTTAGTTTTGCCTGGTGACAATCCTCTCATAAGCTTACTATACTGTACTTATCCCTGTCTTTACTAGCAATGACGTCGCATATACCAAATGATTTCAAGTTTGTTTCAGTTTTTTTTTTTTTTGAGTATAATGTGTTTCCCAGCAGTGAGAGTCATTGATTCTAAAATGATGATTGAAAATTCACTTTTTGCCAGCTCATTTGTGGAATTGTTGGTAAGAAATCTATGGCTCTTATGGGGAGCTGATTTGGAAAAGAGAGAAGACAAGCAGTCAAACAATCTACTGTTTATGAAAGGATGATGAGCTAAGTACAGTGTGTTGTGAATGTACTGTTTGAGACCCTAGCAGAAGACACCCAGGTAGGGATTCTTAAGGAAGACATGATTGGGTTAGGGTCCAGGGTATGGAAAGGGGGTGGATTTTATGGAGGTTCACAGGCCAGGAGACTAAGCTTGGAGATACTTCCAAAAAGGGAAAATATCTGTTTCACAGATACAGGGAGTGAGAGAGACAAGGTATGGGGTTTGATGGGTTATTAGGCCCCATGGAATGGAGGATACATGGCATGCATTGAAGGATTGTTACTGGGTTAGTCCTCTGGTAAGATATGGAGAAGTCTACAGGATAACTGGAAAAACAGAAAGAATTGGATCATAAAGACACATTTGGAACTGGTTCAAACTGTATTCATTTATACTAGCGGTCAGTAAGTACAACCTGTGGCCAAATCCAGACTTCTACCTGTATGTATGTGGCATGTGGGCTAAAGTTGATTATGTTTTCAACTAGCTGGGAAAAATCAAGAGGATACTATTTCTTCAAATTTCAGTGTCCATAAGTAGAATTTTATTGGAATACAATTATGTCCATTTGGTTATGCATTGTCTTTGGCAGCTTTTGCACTGTAGCAGCAAAGTAGTTGCAACAGAGACCTATGGCTTTTAAAGCCTAAAATATTTCCTACCTGGCTCTTTACAGAAGAAGGTTGCTAACCCCTGATTTATATAATTAAACTATTGTTGAATGTCCATGTAGGTGTAGTCATTCAATTACTTGTGTGTATGTTGTGGGAGATCACAAGTTAGGAACATAAGACCCCTTTATCTTAGAGGTTACATTCTGGTGGACATTAGATTAATGTTTAATTGGTGTGTTTATTTGAAATGCAGATAGAAGTACTAGCATATGGAATGTGCTTTGGGTTAAGGTGTCTCTACCTCTGAAAACCTCCTGAAAGGCTTCCTGAAGTTTGTACTGTCCAAACTAAAATAAGGAGGGAGAGAAAAGTCCTAGGCTAGATGCAAGAGTCTGACCTGAGATTCAGATGTGGCAGGACCATGGAGGAATGGGGACTGTTTCTTGTCTTGAATGTGAAGAAGGGAGTGTTTTGAGGACAGTATTGGGAAGAGAGAGAAGTCATGAAACATCTCAAGGAGAGTGACCTATACCAAGTTATTTGGATTGGAGGTTGCTTTGCTCCCATACTTGAACATGTGGCTTGTTCGGTGCAAATGTAATCAAGGGAAACTTCAAACAGGAGAGCTTTCAGACCAATGGAATCTGAAAAGTTGCCCCCAAATAAGGTGAAGTATGAGAAGGTTCCTCCTGCTTTTAGGAAAAGTGAACTGTAGATGTTCATTCTTTGTGTTGGTTATATTATTTCTCCATTTTGCAGCCTTCCTGCTTCTTCTGACTGAAAATGTCCGTGACTATCTTGTGAATTGTGTAATAATGAGTCAGTATCCTCCTAAAACATATAATTATTTATATTCTGTTATTTTTTCTTAAAACTTGTCTCTAAGAATCAGGGATAGCTTAACAAGCCCTTTGTCATCAAGGCCAATCTTGATGACATATTAACTTTCAGGGAGCCCAGATTCCTGATATCTGGTAAAAACGGTGAGAGGGTTGGAAACCAGAATCTCAGTGGAAACAGTCAGATTTGAGTGTGGCATAAGTTTGGATCAATGGATTAGTGACGATTAAGGCCAGGGGAGTAGGGACCAAAACAACTTTAGTTAGTATTAATAATCAATAGAATTAATTGTTTTTTTTTCAGAATTGTTGATAGAAAAAATAAATGTTTTACCAGTCACTTATAAAGTAAAATCCAAAACAATGTCCCTGGAAATGTATAACAGAGTGACATTTTTTAGTACTTTAAAATTTGCATCTGGACTTGATTTTCATGAATCTCCTAACTTTCTAATTTGTCATAATGCTTTGTACTATCTGTGTGTGTGTGGTCAAATGCATATAAGATAAAATTTACCATCTGAATCACTTTTAAGTATATAGCTCAGTAGCATTAAATGTGTTACATTGCTCTGCAATCATCAACCATACATCTCCAGAACTCTTCATCTTGCAAAACTAAAACTCTGTACCCATTAAACAATAATTCTCCTTCCTGTCTATCCTGAGCCCCTGGAAATGAGTATTTTATTTTTTTGTCTTTATAAATTTGACTACTCTAGATACTTCATATAAGTGGAATCATACAACATTGTCCTTTGCTATCTGGCATATTTCACTGACATAATGTCTTCACGGTTCATCCATATTGAAGCATATGACAGAATTTTCTTCCTTTCTAAAACTAATATTCCATTGCATTTATATGCTACATATGGGTAATAGTGTTTCCTAAAAAATATATATATATATGTATACATATATATGTAATATATATATGTAATGTATATATATATGTATGTAATGTGTATATATATGTAATGTGTATATATATGTAATGTGTATATATGAAATGTGTATATATGTGTGTGTGTATGTATGTGTGTGTATATATATATATATGTATATATATATACACACATGCAGTTGTCTCCCCGAAGGGCTGAGTGGAAGGCACAAGGGAGGGTGCCGTTCAGGATTAGTATTTGGGATCCAAGGCCAGACAACTGTATGGGCCACTGGTCGGGTAGGCCTCAGGAATCCTCTCCGGCAGCTACAGCTGGGCCTTGAAAATGTTCCAGGTTCTATGCCGAGTGATCCTGCACCGCTTCTGGACCCCAGGCACATGGTGCTGTCAGACTTTGGTATTGGGTCCCCATGGGGAGAGAGCCTTAGCTAGGGTTACGGTGTGTGTATATATATATACATTAGGAAACACTATTACCCATAGCAGATGTACCATTATACATTTCTTTTTTTTTAAATATGAAATTTATTGTCAAATTGGTTTCCATATAACACCCAGTGCTCATCCCAACAGGTGCCCTTCTCAATACCCATCGCACACCCTCCTTCCCACCCCCCATCAACCCTCAGTTTGTTCTCAGTTTTTAAGAGTCTCTTATGCTTTGGCTCCCTCCCTCTCTAACCTCTTTTTTTTTTCTTTTCTTCCCCTCCCCCATGGTCTTCTGTTAAGTTTCTCAGGATCCACATAAGAGTGAAAACATATGGTATCTGTCTTTCTCTGTATGACTTATTTCACTTAACATAACACTCTCCAGTTCCATCCACGTTGCTACAAAAGGCCATATTTCATTCTTATTGCCACGTAGTATTCCATTGTGTATATAAAGCACAATTTCTTTATCCATTCATCAGTTGATGGACATTTAGGCGCTTTCCATAATTTGGCCATTGTTGAAAGTGCTGCTATAAACATTGGGGTACAAGTACACCTATGCCTCAGCACTCATGTATCCCTTGGGTAAATTTCTAGCAGTGCTATTGCTGGATCACAGGGTAGATCTATTTTTAATTTTGGGGGGAATCTCCACACTGTTTTCCAGAGTGGCTGCACCAGTTTGCATTCATACTGACAGTGCAAGAGGTTCCTGTTTCTCCACATTCTCACCAGCATCTATAGTCTCCTTATTTGCTCATTTTAGCCACTCTGACTGGTGTGAGGTGGTATCTGAGTGTGGTTTTGATTTGTATTTCCCTGGTGAGGATCGACATTAAGCATCTTTTTATGTGCCTGTTGGCCATCTGGATGTCTTCTTTAGAGAAGTGTCTGTTCATGTTTTCTGCCCATTTCTTCACGGGATTATTTGTTTTTCGGGTGTGCAGTTTGGTGAGCTCTTTATAGATTTTGGATACTAGCCCTTTGTCCAAAATGTCATTTGCAAATATCTTTTCCCATTCCGTTGGTTGCCTCTTAGTTTTGTTCATGGTTTCCTTTGCTGTGCAGAAGCTTTTTATCTTCATGAGGTCCCAATAGTTCATTTTCGCTTTTAATTCCCTTGCCTTTGGGGATGTGTCAAGTAAGAAATTGCTGTGGCTGAAGTCAGAGGTTTTTTTCTGCTTTCTCTCTAGGGTTTTGATAGTTTCCTGTCTCACATTCAGGTCCTTTATCCATTTTGAGTTTATTTTTGTGAATGGTATAAGAAAGTGGTCTAGTTTCATCCTTCTGCATGTTGTTGTCCAGTTCTCCCAGCACCATTTGTTAAAGAGACTGTCTTTCTTCCATTAGATATTCTTTCCTTCTTTGTCAAATATTAGTTGGCCATACTTTTGTGGGTCTAATTTTGGGATTTCTATTCTATTCCATTGGTCTATGTGTCTGTTTTTGTGCCACTACCATGCGGTCTTGATGATTACAGCTTTGTAGTAGAAGCTAAAGTCTGGGATTGTGATGCCTCCCGCTTTGGTCTCCTTCAATATTACTTTGGTTATTCGGGGCCATTTGTGGTTCCATATGAGTTTTACGATTGCTTGTTCTAGCTTCAAGAAGAATGCTTGTGCAATTTTGATTGGGATTGCATTGAATGTGTAGATTGCTTTGGGTAGTATTGACATTTCAACAATATTTATTATTTAATCCATGAGCATGGAATGTTTATCCGTTTCTTTATATTTTCTTCAATTTCCTTCAGAAGCTTTCTATAGTTTTCAGCATACAGATCTCTTACAAGTTTGGTTAGGTTTATTCCTCGGTATTTTATGCTTCTTGGTGCAACTGTGAATGGGATCAGTTTCTTTGTCTTTCTGTTGCTTCATTATTAGTGTATAAGAGTGCAACCGATTTCTGTACATTAATTTTGTATCCTGTGACTTTGCTGAATTCATGTATCAGTTCTAGCAGACTTTTGGTGGAGTCAATCTGGTTTTCCATGTATAATATCATGTCACCTGCAAAAAGCGAAAGCTTGACTTCATCTTTGCCAATTTTGATGCCTTTGATTTCCTTTTGTTGTCTAATTGCTGATGCTAGCACTTCCAACGCTATGTTAAACAACAGCGCTGACAGTGGACATCCCTGTCGTGTCCCTGATCTCAAGGGGAAAGCTCTGTTTTTCCCCACTGAGGATGATATTAGCTGTGGGCTTTTCAAAAATGGCTTTTATGATGTTGAAGTATGTTCCTTCTATCCCGACTTTCTCGAGGGTTTTTATTAAGAAAGGATGCTGAATTTTGTCAAATGCTTTTTCTGCATCAATTGACAGAGTCATATGGTTCTTTTCTTTTATTAATGTGATGTATCACATTGATTGATTTGCGAATGTTGAACCAGGCCTGCAGCACAGGAATGAATCCCACTTGATCATGGTGTATAATTCTTTTTATATGCTGTTGAATTTGATTTGCTAGTATCTTATTGAGAATTTTTGCATCCATATTCATCAGGGATATTGGCCTATAGTTCTCTTTTTTTACTGGGTCTCTGTCTGGTTTAGGAATCAAAGTATGCTGGCTTCATAGAATGAGTCTGGAAGTTTTCCATCTCTTTCTATTTTTTGGAACAGCTTGAGAAGGATAGGTATTATCTCTGCTTTAAACGTCTGGTAGAACTCCCCTGGGAAGCCATCTGGTCCTGGAATGTTATTTGTTGGGAGATTTTTGATGAGTGATTCAACTTCTTCACTGGTTATGGGTCTGTTCAAGTTTTCTATTTCTTCCTGTTCGAGTTTTGGAATTGTGTGGGTGCTTAAGAATTTGTCCATTTCTTCTAGGCTGTCCAGTTTGTTGGCATATAAGTTTTCATATTATTCCCTGATAATTGCTTGTATTTCTGAGGGATTGGTTGTAATAATTCCATTTTCACTCATGATTGCATCTATTTGGGTCATCTCCCTTTTCTTTTTGAGAAGCCTGGATAGAGGTTTATCAATTTTGTTTATTTTTTCAAAAATGAACTCTTGGTCTCATTGATCTGCTCTACAGGTTTTTTTTTTTTACATTCTATATTGTTTATTTCTGCTCTGATCTTTATTATTTCTCTTCTTCTGTTGGGTTTGGTTCTGCTTCTATTTCCTTTAAGTGTGCTGTCAGATTTATTGGGATTTTTCTTGTTTCTTGTGATAGGCCTGGATTGCAATGTATTTTCCTCTCAGGACTGCCTTCACTGTATCCCAAAGCATTTGGATTTTTGTATTTTCATTTTCATTTGTTTCCATGTATTTTTTTAATTTCTTCTCTAATTGCCTGGTTGACCCATTCATTCTTTAGTAAGGTGTTCTCTCTAACATCCATGCTTTTGGAGGTTTTCCAGACTTTTTCCTGTGGTTGATTTCAAGTTTCATTGCATTGTGGTCTGAAAGTATGCATGGTATGATCTCAATTTTTGTATACTTATGAAGGGCTATTTTTTGACCCAGTATGTGATCTATCTTGGAGAATGTTCCACGTGCATTCGAGAAGTAAGTATATTCTGTTGCTTTGGGTTACAGAGTTCTAAATATATCCGCCAAGTCCATCTGATCCAGTGTATCATTCAGGACCCTTGTTTCTTTATTGATCCTGTGTCTAGATGATCTATCCATTACTGTCAGTGGAGTACTAAAGTCCCCTGCAATTACCACATTCTTATCAATAAGGTTGCTTATGTTCGTGATTAATTGTTTTATATATTTGGGGGCTCACGTATTCGGCGCATAGACATTTATAATTGTTAGTTCTTCCTGATGGATAGACCCTGTAATTATTATACAATCCGCTTCTTCATCTCCTGTTACACTCTTAAAATCTAGTTTCTCTGATATAAGAATGGCTACTCCAGCTTTCTTTTGAGTTCCACTAGCATGATAGATAGTTCTCTATCCCCTCACTTTCAATCTGAAGGTGCCCTCAGGTCTAAAATGAGTCTCTTTTAGACAGCAAATAGATGGGTCTTGTTTTTTTGTTTTTTTTGTTTTTTTTTTTCCATTCTGATACCCTACGTCTTTTGGTTGGAGCATTTAGTCCTTTACATTCAGTGTTATTATAGAAAGATATGGGTTTAGAGTCATTGTGATGTCTGTAGGCTTTCTTGCTTGTAGTAATGTCTTTGGTACTTTGTGTTCCTTGCAACATTTCGATCACAGAATCCCCCTTAGGATCTCTTGTAGGGCTGGTTTAGTGGTGATGAATTCCTTCAGTTTTTGTTTGCTTGGGAAGACCTTTATCTCTCCTTCTATTCTAAATGACAGGCTTGCTGGATAGAGGATTCTCGGCTGCATATTTTTTCTGTTCATCACATTGAAGATTTCCTGCCATTCCTTTCTGGCCTGGCAAGTTTCAGTAGATAGACATGTCACTAGTCTTATCAGTCTCCCTTTATATGTTAGAGCATGTTTATCCTTAGCTGCTTTCAGAATTTTCTCTTTATCCTTGTATTTTGCCAGTTTCACTATGATGTGTCATGCAGAAGATTGATTCGAGTTATGTCTGAAGGGAGTTCTTTGTGCCTCTTGGATTTCAATGCTTTTTTCCTTCCCCAGATCAGGGAAGTTCTCAGCTATGATTTGTTCAAGTATACCTTCAGCCGCTTTCTCTCTCTTCCTCCTCTGGAATCCCTATTATATGGATATTATTGCGTTTCATTGCATCACTTAGTTCTCTAATTCTCCCCTCATACTCCTGGATTTTTCTCTTTTTCTCAGCTTCCTCTTTTCCCATGATTTTATCTTCTAATTCATCTATTCTCTCCTCTGCCTCTTCATTCCGAGCTGTGGCCACCTCCATTTTATTTTGTACTTCATTTATAGCATTTTTTAGCTCCTCATGACTGTTTTTTAGTCCCTTGATCTCTGTTGCAATAGATTCTCTGCTGTCCTCTATACTTTTTTCAAGCCCAGTGATTAATTTTATGACTATTATTCTAAATTCATGTTCCATTATATTGCTTAAGTCGTTTTTGATCAATTCATTAGCTGTCGTTACTTCCTGAAGTTTCTTTTAAGGAGATTTCTTCCATTTCGTCATTTTGTGTAGTCCCTGCGGTGGCTCCCAACTGCAGGGCACTTCTCTTGTGCTGTCTGGAGTAACTTGTGTTGGTGGGCGGGGCTGTAGTCAGACCCAATGTCTGCTCCCAGCCCACTGCTGGGGCCATAGTCAGACTGGTGTGTACCTTATCTTCCTCTCTCCCAGGGGCAGGACTCATTGTGGAGTGGTGTGGCCCCTGTCTGGGCTTCTTGCACACTGCCAGGCTTGTGGTGCTGCTTTGATGGGATCTGGTGTATTAACCAGGGTGGATCAGCAAGGTGCACAGGGGCAGGAGGTGCAGGCTTAGCTCCCTTTGCCCCCTGGGTCCCCAGATGGCACCGGGAGGGAGGCAGGCAGACCCGTAAGAGGGATGGATCCACAGAAGCACAGAGTTAGGTGTTTGTGTGGTGCAAGCAAGTTTGGTGAACTGGTTCCCTTTGGGGTTTTGGCTGGGGGATGGGAGAGGGAGATGGCACTGGCAAGCACCTTTGATCCTCTCCTAGCTGAGCTCTGTCTTCCAGGGCTTAACACCTCTCTTTCCTGGTGTCTTCTTGCCCTCCCGCTCTCCAAGCAGAGCTGTTGACTTATAACATTCCAGATGTTAAGTCCTGCTGGCTGTCAGAACTCACTCTGTCTGGCCCCTCCGCTTTTGCAAGCTAGACTCGGGGGATCCACCTTGCCAGGCAGACTGCCCCTCCACTGCCCCGGCTCCCTCCCACCAGTCTGTGTAACATGCACCGCCTCTCTGCCCTTCCTACCCCTCTTCTGTGGGCCTTTTGTCTACCCTTGGCTCTGGAGAGTCCATTCTGCTACTCTTCTAGCATTTTTCTGGGTTATTTAGGCAGGTGTGGGTGGAATCTAAGTGATCATCAGGATGCTGTGAGCCTAGTGTCCTCCTACCCCACCATCTCCTCTCCCACACTCGAAAAACCCATTTTACATTTCTAACAGCAAAGCACAAGAGTTCTAATTTCTCTGTATCCTTAACAATACTTATCATTCTGTTTCTGTTGTTGCTGTTGAATATCATAGCTGTTTTAATGGGTGTAAAGTGGTATCTCATTTTATACTGGTTTTTACTGATTGGTATATCTTCTTTGAAGATATGTCTATTCCAGTCCTTTATCCATGTCTCAATCAGGTTATTTTTCTTGTTGTTGGGTTGTAGGAATTCTTATATATTATGCAAATTAACCCCATATCAGTATATAATTTGCAAATGTTTTATCCCATTCTGTGGATTTTTTTCACACTGTTGATACACAAAAGGTTTTAATTTTGGTGTATTCCCATTAAATCCAGTTTTCTGTTGATTTCTGTGCTCTTGGTGTCCTATCAAAGGAATCATTGCCAAAGCTAATGTCATGAAGCATTTACCCATGAGATTTATAATGTTAGCTTGTGGATATTCAATTTTCCCAGCACTGTGTATTGAAC
Source organism: Lynx rufus (assembly GCF_022079265.1). Lineage (NCBI taxonomy): Eukaryota > Metazoa > Chordata > Mammalia > Carnivora > Felidae > Lynx > Lynx rufus. The sequence continues at coordinate 4,836,494 of NW_025814836.1, read as the reverse complement.
AGAATGTCCTCTCTCCCATTGAATGATTTTTGCACTCTTGTTAAAATCATTTGACCTACATGCAAAGGTTTATTTCTAGGTTTGCTATTCAATTAGTCTATGGGTTTTGCATTTTCTAAAAAAATATATTTTTTAGGGTTTACATTTCAAAATTAGCATTCCTAATAAAGCTTGTAAGAATAAATACAGTGAGGAAGATTTTAAATCACACTATTCTGACTGAGAATCCCTGACAACTTTTGTGATATAGGCCAAGTGACTAGGATACAGATCTGTAAACCATTTCTCTAAAGGGCCAGTTTATTAAGGACAGAGAGATTTATTTTAAGAAACTGACTTGTGGGCAAGTCCAAAGTCTACAGGTTAGGCTGGTAGACTGGAGATACAAAAGAGTTAAGTACGTTAGTTCAAAACGAGGCTGATGACAGAATTCTCTATTCCTTAGGAGACGTGAGTCTGTTCTCTATCAAGACCCTCAACTGATTGGATGAGACCCACCCACATTAGGGAGGTTAATCCACTTTACCGAAGGTCTATTTAGATGTTGACCTCTAAAAAACACCTTCATAGTTGTATCCAGGCTGGTGTTTTACCAAATGTATGAGCACTGTGGCCCAGCCAAGTTAACACATAAAATTACCATCATAAGTCCACCCCTTGTCAATTTGGCACTCATAGGTTTCCTTAAACCACACTTAATTTCCTTAAACCACACTTAATCTCCAAATAAAGATATTAACAATGTCCTACTTGTGTGTAACATGATGTAGCTACTTTGGGTAAAAGTAAAATCTCATCAGGGCACCTGGGTGGCTCAGTGGTTAAGCTTCCGACTTAGGCTCAGGTCATGATCTCACAGTTTGAGTTCAAGCCCCCACACCTTCAGGCTCTGCTGACAGCTCAGAGCCTGGAGCCTGCTTCAAATTCTGTGTCTGTCTCTCACTGCCCCTCCCCCACTCATGCTATCTCTCTCTCTCTCAAAAATGAATAAACATTAAAAAAATGCAAAAAAAAAAAAAACCTCCTTAAGCCTTCCCCCAGGAAAGGATATAAAGACTTTGGGCAATGTTCACTTTTTCCTTGATCTCATGCAACTGAAGTACTATGATGAAAAGTTAATGATACCTAAATAAAACAAATACCCATACACTCACAGAAACATATCACAAAGAGAAAATACTTATCACTATTACAGTCCTCCTAACTATCACATGGTGACTATCATGTGGTTATAGCTGGTATTTATAACTACTTTCTTCCACTACACATTCTATATCCCCTTTGCCTTCAGCAAGCACTTCTGGTTCTTTAACTTGTGGGGTGGCCAAACCTTCATTTCTAAAGAGTCTGGACCATTAGTAATCTTTACTGGTTGTCGTAGTTTTTTATTGGCTTTCATTATAGGGTATAGTAATACTAAGAGATGTCCTAAGGGATATCCTATAGTCCAGAATGCTCTTCCTTACCTCTCTTGTGGTTAGTAGTCCAATTGCCCATTGGTAACTAGGGTCAGTTACCCACAGTTGCTTCCATATTTGTTTTGGAGACATGAGAAGCCCAGACTGGCTGGGTGCCAGGCTTCCAGTTCAGTAGAATCACTCTTGTGTCTTCCTTTTAAATATCCTTCCCTTTGGAACTAAAATCTTCAGGCTAACAAATCATAGGTCATAAAGACAGGAAGTAAAACTTTGCTAGTAAGTCACTAAGATTAATAATGAATGGTGCCACTCCCATTTCTACCCTTTAATTCCTGGGCCCATGAATTATGACTATCAGAGAAACTGTACCATATATTGAATGCTGATTCAGAGCATATACATCCTCCTGGAAAACCTAGCCCCATTCCTCTAAGATATTGCCACTACTTGGCACTGTACCTGAGTCTTTCAGTCTTACAGAGCCTATTGTTACCATTCTATCAAGCCAGTAGCTTTAGGATGGTGGGATGCATGGTAAAATGGGTGGAATCCATGGGAATGGCTCCATTTTTGTATTTCATTTTCTGTTGTTGGGAAGGAAAAAGTTTTCCTTGACCCCCTAGAGTCTCTGTCTGGATCTGAAAATTAAATTTTTTTTTTCTCATTTTATTTTATTTTTAAATGTTTTATTTATTTTTGAGAGAGAGAGAGTGAGAGTGGGGGAAGTGTGAGAGGGAGACAGAGGATCAGAAGCTGGCTCTGCACTGACAACAGCGACCCATTGTGGGGTTCAAACTCAGAAACCATGAGATCATGACCTGGGCAGAAGTTGGATGCTTAAATGACTGAGCCTCCCAGGCACCCCTGAAAATTAAAATTCTAAAGGCAGATGAATGAGAGAAAATCATATAAAGTTATTTAATATAAATTTTATGCAACATGGGAGCCTTAATAAAGAAATGAAGACCTAAAGAACAAAACAAAGATGATTATTTTTTGCCAGATTTGATGAATGATGGGCAGTTGTGGAAGAATATGATAGGTCAGAGAGTATGTGGTTAGTATAGTAAACCGGGAGAAATTTAGCAAGGTCTGTTTGTTCAGATTCTTGGCATCCATTTGTCTTTGAAAATAAGGATGCACCTTCCCTCCAGGTGTAAGGGGGGTACCTCTCCCATGAGGATTTTACGTCCTATTTCAGAAGAGGGGTGGGGGGAGAGCAAAGTAATTTTTTTTCTTCTGCTATTTTCTCAAACTCCATCAGTTTAAATATTCAATATGCCAACATGACATATTTTGAAGTATTGTGGCCTGAATCCCATCAATTTTAACTATATCAAATGTGAAGTTGTAGCCAAAGGTAAATATATAAACAAATGAGCATGGCTGTTGTGATATGATAGAAAAAAATATATATATATACTTCAGTGAAGGAATACATATACTCCTAGTTCCTGGCACAGACTTCCCTTGTTATTTTTTAATAAGAATACTAGGAACAAGTCTTGTTTTAATAGTTGGTCTTTGACCCCATCCCTGACTCTTTAAAAAAAAATTTTTTTTAACGTTTATTTATTTTTGAGACAGAGAGAGACAGAGCATGAATGGGGGAGGGTCAGAGAGAGGGAGACACAGACTCCGAAACAGGCTCCAGGCTCTGAGCTGTCAGCACAGAGCCCGATGCGGGGCTCAAACTCACGGACCGCGAGATCGTGACCTGAGCTGAAGTCGGCCGCTTAACCGACTGAGCCACCCAGGTGCCCCTAGCCCATCCCTGACTCTTAAAAGGGCTCTTAAAACCCTTGTAAATTCCTAAGCGATAAGAACCTTAGGAGCATCTTTTGTTCTAATGAGGCAACTCTGAGTGGGTTCCTAGATGTCTCCTGAATGAGAGCTGACTACCAAAAAGATGAAGCCATGATTAGAATTTCATATTTTTTCACTTCTCTAAAGAGGTGGAATTAATTATGGAATTAATAATTGCTTATGCCTCCCTAACGACGTTTCCATAAAAATCCCCAAAGTATGGTACTCACAGAGCTTCCACATTGATGAACACATCCATGTACTTAGAGAATAATACATCCCAACTCCATGGGGCAAATGCTCTTGCTCTTAGGACCCTCTCAGACTTTGGCCTATATATCTCCTCATCTGGTGTTCATCTGTATCCTTTTATCATATCCTTTAATAAACTGGTAAGTGTAAGTACAGTTGATCCTGAACAATATGGGGATTAGGGGTGTCGACTCCTGCACAGTTGAAAATCTATGTATAATATTTTTTAATGTTCATTTATTTTTGAGAGAGAGGGGGGAGAGACAGAGAGAGAGAGAGAGAGAGAGAGAGAGAGAGAGAGAGGAAGCTGGGGAGGGGCAGGAAGAGGGAAACAGAGGATCTGAAGCAGGTTCTGCACTGACAGCAGAGAGACCAGTGAGGGGCTCGAACCCATGAGCTGTGAGATCATGACCTGAGCAGAAGTTGGATGCTCAACCAACTAAGCCACCCAGGTTCCCCTATGTATAACTTTTAATTCTCCCCAAACTTAACTGCTAATAGCCTACTGTTGACCAGAAGCCTTACAGATAAAAATAGTTGATTCACACATATTTTTTATGTTACATGTATTATATACTATATTCTTATATTAACAGTTTTTTCTCAATTTTTTGAGTATTTCTAATCTACATGGCTCACCTTCAAGTTTTTTCGAATTGTCACAAATCTCCAAAATTTTTTCCAATATATTTATTTAAAAAAATGCACATATAAGTGGACCAATACAGTTCAAATTTGTGTTGTTCAAGGGTCAACTGTAAACATTTCCCTGAGTTCTACTCTAGCACATTAATTAAACCAAAAGGCACAGAAGATCACAGGAACTTTTGATTTGTAGCCATACCAAACAGAAGTTGTGGGTAACCTGTGGCCCTGTTCCTTGCAATTGGTATCTGAAGTAGGTGACAGCAGTCTTCTGGGACTGAGCCCTTAACTATAGGATATGACACTACCTCCAGGTAGGATAGTATCAGAATTGAGTTAAATTATATAACATCCAGCTGGTGTCATGGAGAATTACTTGATGTGGAGAAAACACCCCACAAATTTGGTTACAGAAGTATCAGAAGTGAAGTGTTCTGTGTGAACATAGTGGTAGTGTGAGAGTAAAGGAGAAACACAGGAGTGGAAAACTGGATTTTTTCCCATTCAGGAAGAAAAGACTGGGTCTTTCTATTCAGTTATGTTCTAATTATACTTTATTTATATACCTTATTTATGAAACTTGAACTTTATATAATTTTCACGTGTCACAAAATTGCCTTTCTGATTCCCTCCCAGCCATGTAAAAAAATGTACAGGGAGTAGGTGAGATTTGGTGTAGTTTGCTGACCATCTAGGGTGTTCTTACCCAAAGCCTGGATACAGTGAGAATGTGTGCAAAAGCTATGGTTGGAAGAACGTCTTTTTTGTTACTTGTGACCTGTTTGAGTATTTTCTTTTTTTTTTTTTATATGAAGTTTATTGACAAATTGGTTTCCATACAACACCCAGTGCTCATCCCAAAAGGTGCCCTCCTCAATACCCATCACCCACCCTCCCCTCCCTCCCACCCCCCATCAACCCTCAGTTTGTTCTCAGTTTTTAACAGTCTCTTATGCTTTGGCTCTCTCCCACTCTAACGTCCTTTTTTTTTTTTTTTTTTACCTTCCCCTCCCCCATGGGTTCCTGTTAAGTTTCTCAGGATCCACATAAGAGTGAAACCATATGGTATCTGTCTTTCTCTGTATGGCTTATTTCACTTAGCATCACACTCTCCAGTTCCATCCACGTTGCTACAAAAGGCCATATTTCATTTTTTCTCATTGCCATGTAGTATTCCATTGTGTATATAAACCACAATTTCTTTATCCATTCATCAGTTGATGGACATTTAGGCTCTTTCCATAATTTGGCTATTGTTGAGAGTGCTGCTATGAACATTGGGGTACAAGTGCCCCTATGCATCAGTACTCCTGTATCCCTTGGGTAAATTCCTAGCAGTGCTATTGCTGGGTCATAGGGTAGGTCTATTTTTAATTTTCTGAGGAACCTCCACACTGCTTTCCAGAGCGGCTGCACCAATTTGCATTCCCACCAACAGTGCAAGAGGGTTCCCGTTTCTCCACATCCTCTCCAGCATCTATAGTCTCCTGATTTGTTCATTTTGGCCACTCTGACTGGCGTGAGGTGATACCTGAGTGTGGTTTTGATTTGTATTTCCCTGATAAGGAGCGACGCTGAACATCTTTTCATGTGCCTGTTGGCCATCTGGATGTCTTCTTTAGAGAAGTGTCTATTCATGTTTTCTGCCCATTTCTTCACTGGGTTATTTGTTTTTCGGGTGTGGAGTTTGGTGAGCTCTTTATAGATTTTAGATACTAGCCCTTTGTCCGATATGTCATTTGCAAATATCTTTTCCCATTCCGTTGGTTGCCTTTTAGTTTTGTTGGTTGTTTCCTTTGCTGTGCAGAAGCTTTTTATCTTCATAAGGTCCCAGGAATTCACTTTTGCTTTTAATTCCCTTGCCTTTGGGGATGTGTCGAGTAAGAGATTGCTACGGCTGAGGTCAGAGAGGTCTTTTCCTGCTTTCTCCTCTAAGGTTTTGATGGTTTCCTGTCTCACATTTAGGTCCTTTATCCATTTTGAGTTTATTTTTGTAAATGGTGTGAGAAAGTGGTCTAGTTTCAACCTTCTGCATGTTGCTGTCCAGTTCTCCCAGCACCATTTGTTAAAGAGACTGTCTTTTTTCCATTGGATGTTCTTTCCTGCTTTGTCAAAGATGAGTTGGCCATATGTTTGTGGGTCTAGTTCTGGGGTTTCTATTCTATTCCATTGGTCTGTGTGTCTGTTTTTGTGCCACTACCATGCTGTCTTGATGATGACAGCTTTGTAGTAGAGGCTGAAGTCTGGGATTGTGATGCCTCCTGCTTTGGTCTTCTTCTTCAAAATTCCTTTGGCTATTCGGGGCCTTTTGTGGTTCCATATGAATTTTAGGATTGCTTGTTCTAGTTTCGAGAAGAATGCTGGTGCAATTTTGATTGGGATTGCATTGAATGTGTAGATAGCTTTGGGTAGTATTGACATTTTGACAATATTTATTTTTCCAATCCATGAGCAGGGAATGTCTTTCCATTTCTTTAAATCTTCTTCAATTACCTTCATAAGCTTTCTATAGTTTTCAGCATACAGATCCTTTACATCTTTGGTTAGATTTATTCCTAGGTATTTTATGCTTCTTGGTGGAATTGTGAATGGGATCAGTTTCTTTATTTGTCTTTCTGTTGCTTCATTGTTAGTGTATAAGAATGCAACTGATTTCTGTACATTGATTTTTGTTTGAGTATTTTCAAGAGAGTTAGGCACTTCCTTCCCCTGCTCAGCCTCTTCTAAAGCTGATCTTGGGATTTTACAAGAATGCTGTTCCCCAGATTGGGGGAGGGAGCACAGCAAAAATGTCTCCTGGTCAGTTTTCCTGTGAATAGATTGTACCTGTAGTGAAAGGCTGCCACCCAGCGCCTTGAGCAATGAGCCTATAGGGGCTGTCTTGGGTTTTTGTGCAGCAAGTATGCGTTCTGTTTCGTTTTTTCACCCAGCTTTCTGCTCAGGCTTTAAGTTTGCATATATAGATTTATAAAAACTTTTAAGAGCAGAGGCACGGTGACCAGAATGCTGGGCTTGAATCTGGGTTCAAACACTTGTGAACTTTGGGTTCAAACACTTTGAACACAAGTGAACAAAGTCACTTGTGTGACTTTGGGTGTGTTTCTAGACCTCTCGGGGCCTCAGTTTCCTAAAATGTAAGAGGGATGGAAATAGGAAACAACTCATATGGTTGTTATTTGGGTTAATGATAAAGTACCTGGAAAATTACCTGATACATAGGAAGCAGAATATGTGTTTATTAAATTAATTAATTAATTAAAAATAGCTGCTCACATAGAATGCAGACTTCAAACCATGTAGTCTTCATAGTTCTATTGTCTTGAATTTCTGCTTCTGAATTTTAAATTTTATCATAAAAAGGACTTTAGTCTCTCTGCAATATCATTTCAAATATTGTCCACGTTCCACAAATGTATTAAATCATTTTACCTCTATCTCAAATTGTTTTACCTCTATCTCAAATTGTTTACATCTTTTTTTTAATGTTTATTTATTTTTGAGAGAGACAGAGAGAGAGAGAGAGAAAAAGTGTGAGTGGGGGAGGGGCAGAGAGAAAGGGAGACAATCTGAAACCAGCTCCAGACTTGGAGCTCCTAGCTGTCAGCAGAGAGCCCCATTCAGGGCTTAAACTCATTAACTGTGAGATTGTGACCTGAGTTGAGTCGGATGCTTAATCGACTGAGCCACCCAGGCACCCCTAATTGTTTATATCTTATTTTATATGTTTCCTTTGTATTTGTTTTAGTTCTGATGCTTTGGGATAAAAATTTCACTAATGTTTTAGTGGGTATGACTTTTAATACTAGCAAAAATGCTTTTTATTTAAGTCAAATGTCATATTTTAAAGATTTCTTCCACAAAAGTCCTCCTGAAGGCACAAAAGATAGACTGGAGATTGTCGAGTGGTCACACAAACGGAACTTCACAGTATCTTGTTTTATATTGAAAAATTGGCCTGATTTTATATCTTGTTCTGTACTATATTTGTATTATATTTGTTTTATCTTAAAGTTGTTTTTTTGTTTTGTTTTGTTTTTTTACCCCCTACAAGGGACTTTTACCCAAGTAGCAGCACATCTTATTTTGAAGCCTGGGTAGGATTTTTATAGTTTCCTCAAATTCAGGAAATGCAAAACAATTTATGTTAGTCAAAACAATCACAATCTACATTTCACTTTTCTATAATCTTGCAACATAACAAACTCAAAATAGAAATCTGCTTTCAAAACAAACTTAAAACAATTTTTTTAAATTTATTTTTTTATTTTTTTTTTAAGTAATCTCTACACCCAGCGTGGGGCTCAAACCCACAACCCTGAGGTCAAAGAGTTGCATGCTTTGCTGACTGAGCCAGCCAGGTGCCCCCAAAACAAATGTTTTTCTCTGTTCCTCCTTCTCCTCAGACTTTTCCCCTAAGATTGAGTTATTTAGAAAACATCAAGTCTGTATATTTGAAGTTATCAGTGTTTATTTGGATTATTTAAAAAAGGAAACAATTCAGACTAATGCTGTTGGGATTTGTGTAGATGTTGCCCAAGCATCAGATTATCCAAGGACAAGAATGTGTGGGTATAAATTATCAAGACCTCATGGTTAGAATCCAACCATTTTCTTTTCACTGGCTGCCTGTTGATCTCTTCCAGTATTTACCTAATTGCCCCATTCTTACTGATGGTGGGTTTGGGTTTTGTAGTGGCTGTGATGTGGGTTCCACTGCTAGGAAGGAAGCCTGGTGTTCTTTGTCCTGCCAGAGGAATAGTGGTAGGAGTCTGTGTGCTGTGTAGGTTTGAGTGTGACAAAAGCAGAAGGTGGGAGGACCACCTAGGTGGAGAGATCTTCAGCAGGTGCAGAGTAGAGAGATCACAAAGAGCAAGTACTTCATAATGACCAAAGACTCTTGCACTTTTTTCTTAGAAATCAATAAGGAAAAGAGAATTTCAGTGAGTTCTTGATATAGCGGGTATATATTTGGTGTATATTGCAAATGTCTTCTCCTTTCTCTTTTAACATTATTATATTCTTTTGACAGACAAGTGTCCTTGAACAACGTTTTCTGTATCATTTGATTGTCTTTTATTTGGTACAGTTTACAAATTCAAATGAAAGGCAATTAAAAAAATAGAATTGTAGAGATTCTTTAGTGGTATGTCTCCATTTTACCCTTGCCCACCAACCTTCTCCTTTGAAGGTGACCATGTTAGGAACTTTTTGCATATAATTTTCTGATCAAATTTTTTTCTCTTAATTTTTTTATTTCAGAACAGCTTTATATTTACATAATTATTTCAAAGATAGTCCAGAGAATTATTCAACATCTCACATATATATTCCTCTATTGTCAAAATCTTGCATTAGTATGGTTCATTTGTTATAATTAATGAACCAATATCAAAGTCCAGACTTTATTCATATGTCCTCAGTTTCTACATAATGTCTTTTTTCTGTTCCCATATCTCATCCAGGACAACATATTACATTTAGTACTCCTGTCTCAAGGCTCTTCTTGGTGTGGCAAGACTCAGAAAGCTTCTCAGACTTTCTTTGTTTTTGATGTCCTTGACAGTTTTCAGATTACTAGTCAGGTATTTTGTAAAATTTCCCTTAATTGGAATTTAAAAAAATATATAATGCCCACACCATTATAACCACCTTTCTTAAATCACACAAGTCAGTGATTTTTAGATATTCACAATGTTTTACAACCATCCCTACTATTTAATTCCAGAACATTTCTTCATCCTATAATGAAACCCAATAACCATTAGCAGTCACTCCCTATTCATCCTTCCCCCCCATTCTCTGACAATCACTGCTCAGGTTTCTGTCTCTATGGATTTGGGTATTTTGTACATTTCATATAAATGGACTCATACAAAATGTGGCCTTTTGTGTTTGGATTTTTTTTCCATATAGCATAACATTTTTCAGAGTTCATCTATTTTACAGCATGAATCAACCCTTCATTCCTTTTTATACTAAATGATATTATAGTATAGATATGCCATACCATATAATATTTTATTTATCCATTTATCAGTTGATAAAGAGTTATTTCCTCTCTCCAACTATTATATAATAAGGCTGCAATGAAAATTCATGTACAAATTTTTGCATAGATGTGCGTTTTCATTTATTTTGGGTTATGCACTTAAAAGTAGAATTGTGGATCATAGGATAGCTTTATGGTTAAATTCTTAGGTACTCCTGACCTTTTTTCTAAAGTGGCTGCACTAATTTACATTTCTATCAGCAAAGTATGAAGGTTCCAATTTGTCCACATCCTCCTTAACACTTGTTATTGTCTTTTTGATTATAGCCCTCCTAGTGAGTGTGAAAAGCCACCTCATTGAGCTATTCTTTTGCATTTCCCTATTGACTAAGAATGTAGAATATCTTTTCATGTGCTGATTGGCCATTTGTTTATCACTTTTTGGTGAATTATTTATTCAAATCTTTTTCCCATTAATTTTTTTATCCTTTTATTGTTGAGTTTTAAGACTTCCTTTATATGATATTTGCAAATATTTTCTACCATTCTGCTGGTTATCTTTTTACTTCCTTTATAGTGTCCTTTGAAGCAAAAACTTTTATGTAATTGTGATGAAGTCCACTTTATTATATTATTATTATTGTTGTTATTATTAGGTTGCTTGTACATTAGATACATCATATCTAAGTAAACATGGTTTACTTAAGGTCACACAGATTTGCACCTATGTTTTCCTCTAAAAGTTTTATATTTTAAACGCTTACATTTATGTCTTTAATCCCTTTTGATTTAATTTTTATATATGATATAGGAGTTATGATCAGTTTTGCAAACTCTTCAGCTTTCGTTTCATAAAGAATAGTTGTTTTGTTAGTTTTATTCCAGATTTGATGTCCCTTAAGCTCATACCTTGGGTTTATGACTTGGAGATAGGTCTAGACTTTGGAAAAGATAGAATTGTTTAAAGACATAATGTGGGTCTAGCAACATAGTCCTTATAGCAAAGCTTATTGGTAAAGTCTTCTTTTCTGTACATTCACTTCCCAATTGCAGGGTATGCTTAGTCAGGGTTGTAAACTGATATAAATTATACTCTATAAGTATATGAGTGATCCAATATGGAAGTTTGGATTGTGTGTAAGGCTCAGGGAGTTCATCATACCATTTCTAGTATCTAAAGCCAGCTTCTTTTTTTTTTTTTTAATTTTTTTTTAAACGTTTATTTATTTTTGGGACAGAGAGAGACAGAGCATGAACGGGGGAGGGGCAGAGAGAGAGGGAGACACAGTATCAGAAACAGGCTCCAGGCTCTGAGCCATCAGCCCAGAGCCTGACGCGGGGCTGGAACTCACGGACCGCGAGATCGTGACCTGGCTGAAGTCGGACGCTTAACCGACTGCGCCACCCAGGCGCCCCTAAAGCCAGCTTCTTAACGCAGTATAGAAACCAGAAAATTATGAGGAGGGTAGTTAGAGTTGTCAAAAAGACTAGGCTGGAAAGGGTTTGGAAGGGGGGGATTAATAAACTAGATAATCAAGTACAATACAGTTGAGAATTAAGTATAATTTTATTTTATCTTAATGTTTACTTTTTAATTCTAAAAGTAATTAATGGTCACTATAAAAAGTATAAGCATGGTAAAAACAAAAAAAATTGTCATGGCCAAGAGAAGCCTAAGGGGACATGACTACTGAACATATATGTGGTATCTTACAACAAGAAAATGACATTAGGAAAAATCTGAGGAAATATGAATAAGGTATGGATTTTAATTAACAACAATCACATATATACCCAATTCTCATTCCCCAGTGGAAGTTACTTTGTAATATTTGGGGCAATTCTAAGAGCTAACACTTCTATAGAGTTTTTGGTCTGAATCAAACCCTGTTCTAAAGATGTATATTAACTCACTTAGCTGTCAAATCATCGTATAAGTACAATTCCTCCATATTTTACAGACTAAAGAAACAAGGCACAGGAAGTTAGATAAATTGCCTAAAGTAACATTGCTATCAAGCATCAAAACTAGAATTTGAATCCAATGAGTCTGAGTCCAAGGCATGGTTTCCATTACTAACTATAGTGGTATGTGTGTTATTTCATATATTTTTTCAGTGTGCATGTAAACATATATTTATATAAAATATCCACCTAGCATTAATTTTACATAATATTTTGCTATTTGCTCCCATGATCAGAGTTGACTTTCTATGTGTAGGGGGGTAACTAAAAATAGCCAATATGCCAGATGCCATATTTTTGGGGTAGTATGTTATGAACTCCTTCATATGTTACTTCACTTGAATGTGTAAAAATGAACCATTAGTGCAATTTTGTAGATCAAAAACCTACAAACCTAATTGATAATTTCACATGATGCAGCACAAAACTTCATTCTTTATATCAGCCAGATTATATTTATATATAATATCAGTCTATTATTCTTTATATAAATAGATAACAATTTACTAAGTCTGTCTTTCATGAGGCAGATTACATAGTTTCCAAGATTTTATTACGATAGATGTCTCCACAGAGATGTATCTTCACACTTGTTTGTATAGTGTATGTATATGATTGGGAACAGAGCACTAGTTTAGGAGAATGGGGAGGGGATTTTAGCCATGTAGACGCCATTAGCCCACCTTCAGCCTCAGTTTTTTGATGTGGAGAATTGAGAAAATAGAAAAGCTATGTAAAATACTATGCAAATACAACTTCAGGATTCTTTCCTTAGCTTTCTCATCTTAGCATTGTCTTTTCCATGTTATACATATGTAGCAATTTTGGAGTTACCAATGAGTGCCTTAAATCTGTAGACAGAGTGTTACTAGGAAAAAAGAAAATCATTGTATGTACTTGTTCATTAATGTTGTATGAGAGTGATATTTTCCCCACTCCAGTTATCACTGATTATTGGTAAAAATCTCAATGTATCCAAGTAAAGGCTTTGTTTTATTCAGGGATCGAAACTCATTTTTTGTTTTATGAGAAATGAGTAGCCAACTTTTTCAATTTAATTACCTATCCATTCTTTATTAGAGAGTTTACTTACATTATGATTGTTTTGACATAATTTTCATAATTTGAAAAAAATACTTGTAGAAAGCAGAAAAAGAGGGGGGGAACCCCACCAAATTTGAATAATGAATGTAATATCTTTTTCTTTTCTTTTAGACAGATTGAATTATCTAGCGTATTTGCATTGACTGTGGTTTTGCATTGATTTAACTTTTTCAAATTAGCATTTCTGACATGTCCTATTGGAAGACTTGAAGGTGATTGTAAATCAGGATTGTTTGGCCCATGGTGCCTACAAAGATTTGTTGGGGAACCGAGAATTATTTCCTCAACATTTTACGTGTTTTAAAAAAGAAAGACCTTGCCATTAAACTCAGGGTGGTGGTGGAGTTCTCCTCAAAAGGCGCTAGCGCCTTGGCTATTTGGAGTGCAGTAGAAATCAGGCCCCAATGATTCCGCTTGGCGGGGGCGCTGGCACCCCTGCACTGCGGCAGGACCTCAGCACTGCGGCAAACAGTTGCGGTTGCGCAGCCAAAGTCGGAGGGGTGGCTAGCTGCGCATGCGCAGGTGGAACTGGTGTGATTAGCCCTGCCGCAGTGACTGGAACACAGAGTGGAGTGGTCGCCGGAGATGCCTGAAGGTCTGTTCTGAGGAGCGGCTAGCAGCGCGATGGAGCGGGCCAGGTCAGCTGTGTGGATGTCTTCCCTTAGAGACAGCCTAGGAAATACTCATTTTGGTTTGTTCAATGTTCCAAGTTTGCCGAACTTGGAGTATTGTTGTATATACTCGGAATCCGGGTCCTAAAGTTCTTTGTTCTGGGGAACTGACTGAGGGTTTGAGGCTTGGTTGTACCTCCTCGGAAAGTGTTCTCTCCATGTCGTGTTGTGTCTTGGCTGGTATATATCACTCTAGTGTGTCCCATCAGATCCTTTCTAGAGTGGCCTTTTGTCCTTGAGATCTGAGGCCATGACTGTGGTTTGGGAGGGTACATTGTGATGGCCGTGGTGTGAAAGGCAGGGGAAGATATGATGGGATAGGATCAGTGGGGAGTCCACAGTACCAAGGAGGGGACGATAAGGTAGGACATATGGTAAAAGTGACAGTGGTATGGGGGGGGCGGGGTACCAGGGTAGCTACAATGGCGGTGGTAAGGAGGGGTATTTGGGGTGAGGTGTCCACAGTGGTGGTTTTAGTAATGGTGGCCGCCATGGTGGTGGTGGGAGGGAGCTTAAGGTGGGCTGTTCATGGTGTCGGTGGTAGCGAAGGGGTCGCCATGGTGGCCATGCTGTTGGTTCGGCGGTGAGCGAGGTGGCCACTGTTTTAGTGATAATGGAGGGGATGGCAGGGTGACCAGCAAGGTGATTTTGGTGGCCATGGTGGGCGGGGGCAGCAAGTGACCGTCATGGTGGTGGTAGGGAGGGACTGTGGTGGGGAGGGACGGCGGGGGTGGCTGCCATGAGGGTGATACAAAGAGGGTGGCACATTGAAAAGGGTGACCCACCAGGGTTTATTATGTGTGGGGGCGGCGGAGCAGCCATGCTATTGTTGATGGGAGGGGGGCGATTGGATGGTAGTGGGGGTGGTGATGGTGTATGGGAGCTTTGGCCGAGTGGCTGCCATGGTTGTGGTAGAGTGAGCTTGGTAAGAGGGGGCATTGGGGTGGAGGCAGCGGACAGGGAATTTGGTGAAGGCCTGATGCAGTCGTGAGTGGTCCACAGCCCCCAGTCTGAGGAAAAGGGAGAACGTTCAGTTTTCTCTGACCTGAGGCAGTCTTAGGTGTTTGCTGCTGCCCACCGCTCACCTGAAGGGATGGCTGAAGAAATGTTTGTCTGTCATAGTCCCTCGTTTTTGTGGTTTTGGTGTAAGATTAGGGATATGGCGTGCAGAGCTTGCTTTATGAATTTTGTGAGAGTCATGCAGGTTCTGGGCTGTAATACTGCAGAGGTGTCTCTTGTTTGCATTGATTTTCTGCATTCGGAGTAAGGTTTTCGAAAGTCGCTTGGGGGCTCGTAGGGGTCCAGTGCCGCGTCACAAGCATTGTGCGACTCGCGAAAGATGGCTGCCGCTGCAGATGTGCAAATCTGCGCAGGCGCGACAGGGTAGGGGGCAGCCACCCCCTCCCCAGTGCCGCAGTGGGGGGAGGGGTAGTTTATGTAGCCTCTGCCGCGCGGCAATTTCAGCGGCATCCTCAAAGCGTGGTGCTAAGGGGAGGAGGCGGGCAAGAGTGGATAGCCACCCCCTCCAAAGTGCTGCAGTAGGGAAGGGTGCAGGATTTGGGATGCGCAGGCGCAACAGAAAACAGCGTCTCTGCCCTGCAGTGGGGCGGGCACCAGAGGAGGGGGTTTGCGCAGCCTCCGCCTGGTGGGGATGGCTGCCACCCCCCTTCACCTGTCCGCTGTAATGGCTGCTCCTTCCCTGTTGTGCTGCAGTGGGTGGAGGGAAGGAGGATACAGAATTGTTGAGCCTGTACCTTGAGGCACCCCCCCCTTTTCCCCATAAGGTCGCTTCCAAGGGGAGAGGACAATGAGGCAAAGGATTTGTATATTCTATGTCTGTGTGGACTGGCAGCCAAGCTGTGCCCCTACCTTTCTATGGTGCTGTAGAAAGGAGAGATGGGGGCCTGGAGGGCAAGAAAGGCAAAGCCATCCTATGATCCACAGTGCTACTGGTGCAGGAGATTTTAAATCTGTGTTCTGACTTTTTAGAAAGGCCCACCTTTTCATTTTCATAGATTCCCTAGGTTGTATTGTGAACAATCTAATTATTGTTAATATTCAGAGGGGATTCAGTAACCCCTTAAACAACTCTCCTTCCTATAACATTTGATTTCCATTTTCCAGATTTGGTCACTCTACACCTGCATCACCTTTAAGAATGTGTTTTATTTCTTAATCTTTGGATATTACTTTCGTGATGTCGCTTTTATGGACAATTTCCTTAAACCGGGCATCAGGGCTTCTCCAGGGTTCTTAGGAGCTGAGAATTGTAAATTTCGTGTGCTCGAGAACAGAGGAGAGCATCAGAAGAGTAGAATGCTACGGGGGTGTGAGTATTGAATTAGGGAATTGTTGCCCCCGTTTTATTTTTAAAGTGATACTTTTGATCGATCAGTTTTGAAGTTGGAGCTACTATGAAAACTTGGTGAGAAAGTACAATTAACAAAGTAACTATTCTAGTATTCCGTATTCCACCTTTTGTGGGAGGCATTTTCAAGGATATTGTTTTTCTTCACAGGATTTTGATGGGCTTGCCTTTTCTTTCTTTCTTTCTTTCTTTCTTTCTTTCTTTCTTTCTTTCTTTCTTTCTCTCTCTCTCTCTCTCTCTCTCTCTTTCTTTCTTTTCTTTCTTTTTTCCCCCTCATCTATCGCAAACAATATGTCTGGTTGTGCTGAGTTGGAATGTAATTAAGGAAAACGTAAACCCAGAAGCCTTGGAAAGCTTGTTGTGGAATCTTTCTGAGTAGTTTTAAAAATAGCAGAAGTCTGGAATTTTGTTGCTCATTTTTCCTACTTGTATACACGTACTGCATCAAATAACTATATTTTGATTTAACTTCTGATCATTTTGGCTATTTGCAAAATGAGTGTGTATTATACTGGTCAGCCATTTTGTAGTTTTTCACTCAGGCTTAGGATCTCAATATGGCGGATCCCTTTGGAAAGACCTCTGAGGTTTCAAGGTCTCTGCTGAGCCTGTTGAATATTTGGCTTAGTATGTGGGCTTTTTGAAAATCATTTTGAAAACGATCAGTCAGTGTGAACCCTTTCTGTGGTTTAAAGTGAGGAAACAGTCCAGGGATTGTTGTATTGCTGTCTAGGGCAAAGTACTGTCTGGTTTGGGTTTATTTAGAGATTATTTTGTATTAACTTGGTTTGCCTACTGCATATGTCCAGTGCTTCTTTGCTGAAATACTTTCTGTATATGTGGTGATGCTACATCTTTATTTCTCCCCTTTACTCTAAATGTGCTCAGATTTGTTTTTTGAAAAATTCCACATTTAAGATGTCAAGGCCTCAAAATTAATCTCTTAATTTTTTTAATTGGAGTTTAGTTGACACAGAATGCTCTATTAGTTCCAGATGTACAACATAGTGGTTCAATAACTCTATGTGTTGTGCTGTGTTCACAAATGTAGTTATCATCTTTCACCATATAGTGCTGTTAATGATATGGTATTTGACTTCCTCTGACTTGTTTCACTTAGCATTAACACCCTCTAGTTCCATTCATCTTGTCAAAAATGGAAAATTTTTACTTTTTATGGCTGAGTAATATTGTATGTGAATATATATGTTGCATCTTTATCCATTCGTCTATGGGCAGATACTTATATGATTGCTTTCATATCTTGGCTATTAAAAATAGTGCCGCAGGCAACGCAGGGGTACCTGTGTCTGTGTCTTTTTGAATTAGTGCTTTTGTTTTCTTTGGGTAAATACTCACAAGTGGAATTACTGAATCATAGGCTATTTCTATTTTATATTTTATGATGAACTTATATACTGTTTCCCACCGTGATTGCACCAGTTTACATTCTCCCCAAGAATGCAATCAGTAGGTTGTCTGTTTGTTTTGTTGATGTTGTCCTTTGCTGTGAAAAAGCTTTTTATTTGGGTGCAAGCCCTATAGTTTAATCTTGGTTTTGTTTCCCTTGCCAGAGGAGACCCATGTAGAAAAATGTTGCTGAAGCCAGTGTCCAAGAAATTACTGCTTATGTTTTCTCTAAGGAATTTTATGGTTTCAGGTCTGACATTTAGATCTTCAATCTGTTTTGAGTTTCTTACTTTTTGACACTGCACTCTTGTGCTCAGATATATTTAGGAAGAATCCTTGAAGTAATCAGGGCATGAGTATTGTCTCAACCTGACAGGGACAATGAAGTTTTTGATCTTCAGTTTACATTTGGATTTTATTGTGGGTCCCCTTTATCCCTGCCTCTTTTGTGGCCCAGAGCCAGGAAGCTTGAGTAAGAGTTGTTGATGGTTAAGGTTGTCTCCTTCACTAACAAATGTTGGGTAAGGAAGTGATTTCTTTTGCCTCCTAGTTCCTGAATACTGATGGCTTAGAATTTACTTTTTAATGATACCATGGGTTTTGTTTGAGAGGAACTGACTTTGTTTATGAGATCTGTAGACTGAGATGACCTCATATTTTCTTTTATTTTTCATTCTTGAGATCTTAGTAGTTGAATTTCAATTAAGTTTTTTTTTCTTTTTTTTGGTAGGATATAAGGCATATTAAATATTTGACAATGTTTAGGCTACTGGGAAAAACATTGTGTGATCTGATCACTTTTAAGTAAGTTGTATGCCTAACGTGGGACTTGAACTCACAACACCAAAATCAAGAGTCCCATACCTGCATGCTCAACCAACTGAGCCAGCTAAGCACCCCATCTTTTTTCCTTTAAATGCTTATTTTCTGAAAGCTGGTTTCTAGGTTGGAAATGCAGTAGGAAGATTATAAATGCAAACACATGTATGCATATTTAGAACAAACTTCTAATGTTATCAAAACACATCTGCTCATAGATGATTTTACATGTAGCTTTAAAAATGGGTCAGAAAATTGAATAATTCGTATGCTGGTTCTTAAATGAACTCAGATCCTTTCATACTGAGCAACTGGTATGAAGGGGTAAAGGAGCTGAACATTTTCATTTTAAAGATTTTTTGGTAATGATGTATTCTTAATTATACTATTAGGTTAATCATAATTGTCCATGAACATAGAGCTTTTTATTATATAATTTTAATATAATATTGTATTAAGTATATTTGTGAAGCCATGTTTCACCAGTAAATACTTAATTCCTTTTTGGGACTGAATGACATTCCATCGTATTGAATATACCATACTACCACACCATATTTTGTTTATCCATTTTTTGGTGGTTGTGCTTTGGGTTGTTTCCACTTTTTGGCTCTTATGATTAATGCTGCTAGGAACAATCACACTCAAGTTAATGTTTTTTTTATTTCATTCCCTCTAGGAGTGGAGTTACTGTGTCAAATGTTAACTATATTGTTCACAATTTTAGGAAGTGCCAGAGGCTGCACCATTTCATGGTCCGACTAGCAATTTCTCCACCTCCTCCTTCACTCCTGAGGTGTGAAGTGGTGTGTTTATAGTTTGATTTGCATTTCCCTAATGACTATAGTGATACTAAGTGTATTTTCTCATGCTAATGGAAATTTGTATGTCTTTGGAAAGCCGTCTGTTCTAATCTTTCACCCATTTTGAAGTGGAGTTTTGTTATTATCAAATTATATACTCTTATCATTTAAAACTCTGATGTACAGATGTGATGTTTAAATGATTTCTCTTGCTTGGTTAGAACATTAAAGTTTTTGAAGCAATAAAGCACCTTGGGCTTACTAGAAAGCTATTTGATTGGATTACTTTGGTTCTAACATGAATTTTACACATGATCTTAGCCAAAAGGCCGAGAAGCGATGTCTAACATGAATTTTAAAATAGCAAAACAATTCAGAATTAGCTTTGGGGCTATTTCCTTTGAATTCTGGCTTTCAAATAAGTATGTTGCGTAACTTTTATAAAATGTTTTTCCTTCTATCATTTCTGATTTAACATTTTTAAATTGCAGTTTTAGGAGTGGTTCCTGTAGTTTCTAACATGGAATACCAGGTGCAAGATTTCATGCTTAGATCCATTGAGCAGCCATTTTGTGAGCTGTTCTGCAAATCATAAGATGGTGGTAGCTTATGGTATTAGCTTTACTTTTTTTTTGCTTAAGCATCCCTTTTATCTCTTATTGTGCAAATCCTAGGAAAACAGCATTTGCATAGGAAGTTGCTTAAGTAGAAATTCTATATTTTCAGCTTTATGCTTTATTCTATTCTATAGGATCTATCCTAAAAAGATATTTTCAGACTAGTTTTGAAATCAACATTGCTGTTTTCTCAGGGTTATGCAGGTATGGGTAGTGAGTAGGTCAGTGTATATAAATGTATTTCAGTGAATGTGAAGTTTTAATCTGTACATGTAAAAGTAAGTGGAAATACTTTATTTTTGCTTAACTGATATCATCTTCACCCCACCACACCATGCTGTTCTCTGACATTAAAGGGCTTCTAAAGGGGAAAGTGGCTTTAGGATAGATCCTGACTGTTGGAAGGTATTCTAATATTAAAATTTTGTCTTGTTTATTTTCCCCCATTTTTATTGAGACACAATTGATGTATATTACTACTGTACTTTTTTTTTTTTTTTTTTTTGAGAGACAGAGAATGGCGGAAGGGGCAGAAAGAGGAGCAGACGGGATCCCAAGTGCTTGGGACTCTACTCTGACAGCAGAGAGCTTGATGTAGGGTTCAAACTCAGGAACCATGAGATCATGACATGGGAGGAAGTCAGATGGTTAACCAACTGAGACACCCAGGCACACTACTACTGTACCTTGTTTTAATTAGATTATAAGCACTTTAAAATCTCCATCATATTAAATACAGCTCTAAATAAGCCTTTAACTAAGTGGTTATTTTAAAGTTATTGAAGTCTATCAAATAAATTCCGCTTTCTGTTTCAGGGACCGCTTACACCTGAGACGGACCACGGAGCAGCACGTACCAGAGGTGGAAGTACAAGTCAAACGCAGAAGGACAGCCTCACTGAGCAACCAAGAGTGAGTACATTCTGGGTTGAGAACCAGTTTAGGTCATAATTATTTTTCAAATTGAAACAAAGTATAATGCAATGAGGGTGTATTGAAATGAATTTATTAATGAAAGAACCATAGGACTGTAATATAGAAAATATAGCAAAATGGTTAAATTATTCTTAAACATGTGGTACTAATTTCTGTTCAAAAATTTAGTAAAGTGCATTTCTTTTTATCCCATATGTGTATGTGGATTATATCTTCATTAAATTCTACATCTTTCAACTTTGATATTTAAATTATGCCTGTTTTATTTATGTTGTTACTAAACTACTTTTTCTATGTTTGCAAAATGTTCTATGCATTTGATGGAATGCTAATTTATATTTATACTTGGCAATATTCAGATTTTTATTTTTGCTTAGTGCATTTATCCAATTAAAAATTTGAAATGCATGGGGCACCTGGGTGGCTAAGTTTGTTAAGTGTCTGACTTCCGCCCAGGTCATGATCCCATGGTTTGTGAGTTTGAGCCTCACATCGGGCTCTGCACTGACAGTTCAGAGCCTGGAATCTGCTCCAGATTCTGTCTCCCTCTCTTTCTGCCTTTCCACCACTCACACTCTGTCTCTGTCTCAAAAGTAAATAAACAATGTAAAAAAAATTAAAAATTTTTGAAATGTACACATTTTTTCCTTCTCCTTAGTTAGGATATCTACATGTAGATACACTTTTAAATTTAGATTTCCAGAAGGGGGATTTTAATATAAAATATATCAACATTTTTAATGATCTGATACATACTGAGTATTTATTGGAACTTGTATTTTGTTTCTAATCTTGACAGTATCTGTGGGTGGCATTTTTGGCCCTTTCCCAAAGCTGTTTAATTTTGTTATTTTCCACAATTACAAGTAATAAAAATACATGAGTATAGTCTCTTTAAAACACATAACATTCAGGTAAAAAGTATTCACTTCAACTTACCATCAGTTGTTTCCCATTCCCTCCCTGGAGATAACCCACAGGTATGTAGATGTCTATACTTTCAGATCTTTTTCTGTTTATTCATGTGTATGCACACATGGTAGGGAGAGGAGGAAGGCATACTTGTGATTTGTTTGGCTACATATGTAAGATTTATTGTTCTGCAGTCATATATCTTGGGGGGGTCTTTGTATGTCACTGCATATAAATCAACCTTATTGTACAAATTTTAGAGGAGGGGTGGTATGATAACATAATTACATTCATAATTAGCTTACTGATATTTAGGCTGTTTGCATTTCTTTTAAAAAAATTTTAATGTTTGTATATTTTTGAGAGAGAGAGAGACATAGCACACGTGGGGGAGGGGCAGAGAGCGAGGGAGACAGAATCCAAAGCAGGCTCCAGGCTCTGAGCTGTCAACACAGAGCTTGAAGTGGGGCTCCAACCCATGGACTTTGAGATCCTGGGCACTCAAGGACTGAACCACCCAGGCGCCCCTAGGCTGTTTTGCATTTCTTAGCTATTATAAACAAAGATAAGGACAGTCAATTTGAAAGTTAATATTCATTATTATTTACATTTTATTTCTCCCTCAAATATAAGGCTTTTTTTTTAAAGCTGTTATAAAATGGCAGTAGCATTTTGTCTCCTATTTTTGTTATTTGCACATTTTACTTGTAGGAATATTGCAATCTATTTTCACTTGTACATTTTAAATTACTGGTGAGGCTAATGATTTCCTCATTTTCCCTATTTTATTTATTCTACCTGACCTCATTCTTTTATTACATTTTTATTTGGGGAATTACTTTGAAAAGAAGTATTTTATGAATGAATATTTTATATAATTTTTCCTTTATAATAGACTTTTTGCCATGTTAATTTTCTCTTATAAAGTAATGTCTTTTTTAACTGCAAAACTCTTAAAAGTGACATTTTCTTTTTTTTAACTTTTAAAAGTTTATTTGAGAGAGATTGAGATAGTGCAAGTGGGGGAGGGGCAGAGAGAGAAAGAGAATCCCAAGCAGGCTCCATGCTGCCTGTTCAGAGCCCGGTGAGGGGCTCAAACTCCCGAAACCATGACATCGTGACCTGAGCTGAAACCAAGAGTTGGACGCTTAACCAATTTAGCCACCCAGACACCCCAAAAAGTGACGTTTTCCCCAGAGTCTCTAGAAGTATTTGAGGTTGTTTAGAGATTGGGGTAGAGGTATTGGGGGGGGTTTCTTGAGGGAGATCTTTTGTTAGTGTTAATGGTTCTATCATATTTGTTATATTTTGTTAGAGCCATTATCTTATACAGGATCAGTGTGCACCAGCATAACAGGTAATCTCTTCCTTATCTTCTTTAAGCATTCCTTAGGTGTCATTTTCTTGTCTGCCTCTTTGGAAACATGTTACTTTTCAAAGAAGAAGTAACTTCATTTCCTGACTTCTTCTGTATATATTATATATAAATACTAGAGGGTGCTAAAATGAAGGAGGGGAATTTTGAGTTAGGGAAATAGTGTAATTTCCCCAGTAACCTCTCTCTGTTTTGAGATTGTGTGATTATGGGGATGGGTAAGCAGTATGGATATTCTCTAAGCCCTGGTACATATGCTCAGGATTCTTTCAGGATTGGGATATTTGATAGTTATAGTATGTTTATTTTAATCATAATCCATAAATATCCCACCTTTTGCCAAACTAAAAGCCAGTATTCCTGAGAAATTGTGTGTACACCAGTTCTAATGGCTAATGAAGGATTGCTATTCATGTTGCATCCGAGATACAAAATGAAATTGAATAAAAACTAAAACTTTGCAGACAGAACATCCATCCCACAGACCAACCATAACTATTAATAGAAGCTAAGTGATTTGTACTCCTGAAATTGATGGTTAGTCTTTCTTCTAATAGATCTATCAAGTAATCAGTTTTGGATTTGGGGGCTGGTGAATGTCTTTCCTGTTTATTGATGTACTGTAAATTTGAGAGAATTTGGAGATTGGGGCCGGAGAGTCTTCTGGAGAGACCATTTTCTGTACCCTTTCAGATGTTTTTCTAATTTTTTTAAATGTTTTATTTATTCTTGGGGCGCCTGGGTGGCGCAGTCGGTTAAGCGTCCGACTTCACCCAGGTCATGATCTCGCGGTCCGTGAGTTCGAGCCCCGCGTCAGGCTCTGGGCTGATGGCTCGGAGCCTGGAGCCTGTTTCCGATTCTGTGTCTCCCTCTCTCTCTGCCCCTCCCCCATTCATGCTCTGTCTCTCTCTGTCCCAAAAATAAATAAACGTTGAAAAAAAATTAAAAAAAAATGTTTTATTTATTCTTGAGAGAAAGAGACAGAGCATGAATGAGGGAGGGGCACAGCGAGAGAAGGAGACACAGAATCCGAAGCAGACTCCAGGCTCTGAGCTGTCAGCACAGAGCCTGACGTGGAGCTTGAACTCATGAACCATGAGATCATGACCTGAGCCGAAGTTGGACGCTCAACTGACTGAGCCACCCAGGCGCCCTTCAGATGTTTTTCTAAATTTACATTCTGCATTTCACAAAGTAAATGTTATGTGTACTGCATCTTATTTTCTCAGTTTTACCTTAATCTTCAGTTGGGTTTCAGGTTAAACCCAAAAGAGACACTCCAATAGGAGTTTAAAGAATCAAAAAAACATTTTTTTTTGGTTGAAACATGTTTTAAAACCTTATTAGGTCAGGGGATTAGTTGCCATTTGGTAATGAAAGGATTGGAAATGAGAACACCCAAATAAAGATTTAATTATTCATTGATTGGAATGGGACAATTTAAAAGCATGGGCAATGTAATTCAGATTCTCTGGAGTTAATGTAGACTTGACACATTAAGGGTACAGTTCTCCATAAGATGACCCTCAATTGAGATACCAGCTGCAAGCCTCAAAGTTTCTAGGCCACCTGAACTTTTCAACAGCTAGATAAAATTCAAAGTTTCCATTATTTTCTCAGGTTCTGTAATTTGTTAGAATGATTCACAGAACTCAAGAAAGCACTATACTTACTATTAAGTTTACAATATGGGATACAAATCAGGATAAGCCAAATGGAGAGACTTCTAGGGCAAGATCTGTAATGTCCATGTCCTTAGGATGTAATAGACACTCAGCACATCAGTGTACAGGTCATCAACCAGGAAGCTCACCAGAACTTTGTGTGCCTTCTATAGTTTTTATTAGAGTTCTAGTACTTGAAATGATTGAATAATTGGCCATTATGATTGAAGTCCATCTCACTCTATGCCATCCCTTCCCAGGAGATCAAGCTCAAAAGCCCCACACTCTAATCACATGGTTGGTCTTTGTGCCTTGGCCAGCCCTTATCCTGAATCATCTTGTTAACATTAATTCAGGTGTGATCCAAGGGGCCCACCACGAATAATGAAGACACACTCCTATCACTTGGTAAACTCAGGTATTTAGAGGTTACTTCTCAGAAACCATGGACAAAGGTTAACACAATTCTTTATTATACAACAGAATGTTTAAACTGTTATTTAAAAACTGGGGCACCTGGGTGGTCCAGTCAGTTGAAGCGTCCGACGTTGGCTTAGGTCATGATCTTGTAGTTCAGGAGTTCCAGCACTGCATCAGGCTCTCTGCTGACAGCTCAGAGCCTGGAACCTGCTTCAGATTCTGTGTCTCCCTCTGTCTCTGCCCCTCTCCCACACACTCTCTGTCTCAAAAATAGAAAACATTAAATTTTTTTAAATGTTATTTAAAAACTATGGAAAATAGTGGAATACCTTTTGTGAAACCTGTTTCCAAATCTAACTGCTATGGAATAGTTATGTATATACATACGTACATATACACACACGTGTATATATATACATACACACACACATCACACACACATACTTAACAAGGGAAGACTTGCTGGTGATTACTTTTTATGCTTGTTTTGTTAGCCAGTAACACTTTGTACATTTCTTCATCATTCTTAGAATCAGATTCACAGCCTGATTACTGATCCATAGGGATAAGTTAAGGGCTTTTCTATGGAATTCCCTTCTGACTAATAGGTAGTCAGTTTACAGTTTGAGACTCTAAAAAGCCTGGGCCCTGGTAGTTCCTTGTTTCAGGTGGTTACTCAGGAGTAAGAGAATGGATGACAGTCTTAACGTCTCCTGAAAATGGCTTAGCAAATGCCTCACTCCTCTTACTAGGGGTTAAAGGATTATTTCCAGATAGGATTGGAAAGTGAGTAATGGATATGGTACTGATGGTGTCTCCAACTTTTTAAAAAAATGTTTATTTAATTTTGAGAGACAGAGTGAGTGGGGAAGGAGCAGAGAGAAAGGGAGACAAAGAATCCCAAGTAGGTTCTGTGCTGTCAGCACAGAGCCTGATGCAAGGCTCAAACTCCTGAACAAGGCGATCATTCATTACCTGAGCCAAAAGTATAACGGTCAACTGACTAAGCTACTCAGGCACTCAAATACAGGGCTTTTTAAACCAAAAGAACTTTTTTTTTTTTAATTCCTTCAGTAGTATCCTACTTATCCAAAGTGGTAAGTATCCTGTTCCTTGCACATTGCTGTGTACACAGAGACTCCTGTTTCTTCTTAATAGTCTCTTCATAAGGTAATGGCATGCTCTGACCCTAATTGAGGATCTTTTTAAATGTAAGGTCGCCACATTTTCTTTGGTATTGTTATCCATATAAGGCAAATCTCTTTTATATTTATGTGTATTGTGCTCTTGTCATAGGTGTCAGCTCTACCCAAGGCGATCTCAGCAGCAGCAAGTACCTGTGTTGGATTTCCAGGCGGAATTGAGACAGGCATTCTTAGCAGAGACACCAAGAGGTGGTTAAAGCAGTATTGGAACATCCAGGTTAGCTGATTTCCAAGTGAAAAACCAGGTTAGAGCTGATACAGTCATGGTCAGTAATAAATAATGTGCTTGGAGGTCACTTTAGTTATTTGGGATATATTAAAATTTTTTCCTTAAAAATTTCATATTACAAGCAGAAAGTTAAAAAATGTAAAAGCAATAGGATCTTGACATTCTTACCTTGATATTTTACTTTCCCAGTTATACATGCTTGTTAAGTAGTTTTACTCATATCTAAATTCTATTGATTTTTCAAATTAATCTTATATGAACATACTTCATTATAAATGGCTGCTAAATATCTTGTGAATCAATGTTTTGTAATTACCTTTTGTGAGAAACTTCATCTTTTTTCCTGGTAGTTTCAATAAAGCTTCAGTGGACTGCTGAGCATAACCTATCAGATGGAATTATTTCCTCAGATATGCAAATGTGAAAATAAATTGAATCAGGAATATAACCTTAGGGTACATTTTTCTAAACTGTATTACAAAGTATTAGTCTCTTTTGCCCTGAAAATAATAAGAGTGCCTGATGACGCTATACTTTTACCTGCATTGGTTGTTTTAACTACATATCATTTGTGCCTACTGAATTATAAATATACATCACATTCTTAAATAAGCTAAATAATTTCCCATGCATATTTGCTAACTATTCCTTTTTTGTTTTCTCTTTTTTCACTTTTGTTTTCAACAGTGTAGTTGAATCAGCTGATAATGTATCAGTGTATTTGATTCAGCTGACAATGTAATAAAATATTATCCATGATTTTTTCACTGTGATGTAGATTTATTTACAGTCTGTCTTTCTATGTTTTATGTGACCTTAAAATTTTAAGATTTGAATGACTCCAAGGGTTTAATACACTTTTTAGAAACTAGGAGAGAAAGGGACCTTTTGGATGAATTTTCTTCTAGATTTTATTTCTATTTTTATGTATTACCCCACAACTCAAATTAATTAGACTTGTTTATAGCTACTATTTTGACTTTTACAGCAAAAGAGAAAAAATGTAAGTTTTCTGAGAAAAATTCTCCCCTGCTGAATCCTTTACTCCACATTCTCCAGTAATAATAACCTGGAATTGATTGTAAGGCAGTGGAATTGATTCAGGCAGTAGAATCTGATCATTGTCCCCAGCTGTTCTCAGAGTAGGGCCATCTTGAAATGACTCTGAACAATTGATTTTTTTTTTTTAACCAGGAATGTTTTGGCTTCTCAGTGCATTTCATATACTCTTGTAAGTTCCTAACTATAATTTTATTTATTTATTTATTTATTTATTTATTTACTTACTTACTTACCTACCTTACTTACATGAGGCTTGAACTTACCTCAAGATCAAGGGTCACATGCTCTATTGACTGAGCCAGCCAGGTACCCCTATTATTTAAATCCTACATTATAATCTATCTGCAAGTACAATTTTCTGATGTTATGTTTTATTCTAGTCCCAAGTGCTAGTTAAACAGCACTCATTTACTAGGATTATTCTACAGCAGGGATTGTTAAAGTATCTGACCCACTCACTGTCTGTTTTTATAAAAAAAAAAAAATTATTGGCACACAACCAAGTAATCGTATTTATGTATGGTCGGTGGCTGTATTTGGAATTACAGCAACAGACTAGAATAGTTGCAACAGATTAAATGGTAGGCAAAGCCTAAAATTAATCCTCTTCCTTAAAGTTGACTGGCATCTTAGAGAACCACATTCAAAGATGAAAATACCAGGTTGGGACAATGGATGAGTGGTGATACTATAGAATGTTGTAAAGAAAAAGGGGTTATAGGAAAGAGTGTATATAAATGAAGTAAACATTACAAGGTAGAGAATCAGATGAATTTCTGGGATAAGGGTCAAATCTAACAATTAGTCTAAGGAATAAATGTAGATGGGTAGGTTTTTAAAGATATTTTAACAATTGATATGCTTCCTTTTTTCCTATAAAAATCTAAAGCATCCAAGTGATAGCCAAGAAAAATGTGAAAGTAAACCAAAGATTTTTAAACCTACCATAAGGTTGAATTTTCTTTCATTTTGCCCATTTTCTTTTTTTAGTTGGAATCATGCTTTTAACAAACTTATTTTGTATTTATTCCACTTAAATGTATATCATTAATGTTTCCTCATTTTATTATTGCTCATAATTATGATTTGTTATGAATAAATGACAGTTCATTCATTATTTACTTTTCCCTTGTACTTGTTTTTTTTTCCTAGTTTTACTATGCTGTTATAAACATTAGTTCTATATTTTAAAGATATATTTGGTATGTTAAATTTATTAGGATAAGAGTCTAGGATAAGGACTGCAGGGTATAAATATTAGTATGACTCTTAAATGTTTTGTTCCATTGCTGACAGCATCATAAGCATTGTTGATTTCCATTTAGAACAATTACTACTAGTGCTAGTTTCTCAGTACCATCTGTGGTGCCTTTTTTTTCTTTGACAAATAAACAGTTCCAAAAAAGGAAAATTGTGTGTGCACGTGTGTGTGCGTGTGTGTTGTGTGTGTGGGATTTAAACTGGCCTTGCTTTCTGGATGAATATTGTCCATTTGTTTGTGTTACCTCCTTTTACTTGTTAAGCTTTTCTGTATATTTTTCTGTGAAGGGTGTGCTATTTTACCAGATTTGAATGAGCACTAATGCATTACCATTATTATATGGTTTCTGATTTGCTTTATGTGACTTGGCTACGATTGACCATCCTTCTTTTTTAATGTTTATTTATTTTTGAGAGACTGAGCACAGGTGGGGGAGGAACAGAGAGAGAGGGAGACACAGAATCCAAAGCAGGCTCCATGCTCTGAGCTGTCAGCACAGAGCCCGATGTGGGGCTCGAACCCACGAACTGTGAGATCATGACCTGAGCTGAAGTCTGACACTTAGCAGACTGAGCCATCCAGGTGCCCCAACCATCTTCCCTTTTCACTTTTTTTTTTTTTTTAAGTTTTGTCATTAGAAAAGTTCCCAAAAGTTTAAGAACTTCTGTGGAAAATCTTACAATGTTTGAGTCAGGGACTTGGGCCATTTATTTGCTTATGTGCCTTTTCATGTAAGGAGATTTATCATAACTGCCAGTTCATCAGTGCATTATGATTTTGCTACTCTTTTCCTTTTCATGAGGCATTTTGCTGTCATTTGTTGTGAAGATATATTTGATCAATCTCCAAAGTAATATATCATTTTCCTGTTACAAGGGTTCATGATTATAGTGTACTAAATTTAGGGATAAGAGATAACTTTCTAATTTCAGGTCCTATTCATTAGGGGAAGTCTTTCTTAACCACTCTAGTCAACCCCTTTTCTGAGTTGTAATGTGTATGTATATTCCTTATTTTATACAAAATATTTTGTATCATATTACATGTCCCATATCCCCAGTTCTCTAGGTCTCCAGTTCTTTTTTTTTTTTTTTAAGATTTTTTGGGAAATCAGTATTTATTTTTTGTTTTAGTGTTTATTTTTGAGAGTGAGCACGTACAGATGAGCTGGGGAGGGGCAGAGAGAGGAGGAGACAGAGGATCTAAAGCAGGCTCTGTGCTGACAGCAGAGAACCTGATTCAGGGCTCAAACTCACAAACTGTAAGACATGACCTGAGCCAAAGTAAGATGCCTGACCGAGTGGACCACCCATGTACCCCTCCAATTCCTTAGTCTGTAACTCATATGTCGAGGTGCATTTTTATACTTGATAACTAGTTAACAACGTTTAGTAGTTGTGGAAGGGGTTTAGAAACTCAGGGTAGATGAAGGACAGAAGCAGGACTGACTGGCTTTCCCTTTTTATTCTTCTGCTATACAATTGTTCAAATTTATTGGTTTCTTACAGCTAAACTATGAATTAGGTCTGATAGTTGTGTGTTCACTGAAATGTCAGGTGGGACAGAACATTTCAAACTGAGACTGATGGGAAAATCCGTATTCTCAAATCTTTTTGGCATCTGAAGGTAAAAAGTTTTGTTTTGAATTTTAAATTTTTACTGGAGAGGTGTCACCTTAAATGCACACTTGATGCTGGTTTCCATTGCATTAATCCTTGTAAGATACCTTTCTGTGATTACATTTTTTTCCCTTAAATGAAATCTTGAAATCTAGCCCTACCATCTTTTAATTTTCTAATAATCACTGTCTTGTGGCTAAGTATTTGGTAGCATATCTCCATTGTTGATGGTAAAAAGGGTATGCTCCAGTAATAGTGTCTTATTGAGTGGTTAGCTTTTTTGTTTTGTTTTGTTTTGTTTTTTTTGCACTAACGGTGATATAAAAAGCAGTGTTACAAACTTTCCACGTTATTGAAAGATCCTGACATTTTGCATTTTAACCAGCTTTACTAATGTATAATGTATATACCATAAAAAATCACCGAAATTTTTGTAAATTTACTGACTTCAGCCATTGCCAGGAACTCTGAGAACTTTCCATTTTCAGAGTAAGGTCCCTTATGCTCATTTATATACATTCCCTGTTTCTACCCCCAACTTCAGGTTACCACTTATTTACTTTCTGTTGCTGTGAATTTTTTTGTTTCTATTTTTTTTTCTGTTTCTGTAGATGATTTACTTTCTGTTACTATGGATTGCTGAAGATTTTAAATCTTAGTAGATACAAAAAATGAAAGTAGCTAATGACTAGAGGTAAAAAATATGTAAGTATTCTTGAATTTAGACTGCTTTATAGATAATCCTGTCAGAATTCAGAACATCTATATTATAGACCTTAAACTACTCCTGTGAGTTTGGGTTACAAACTACATTGATTTGGGGAGAGGAGGGCATGCCAGTCTGCTGATTTGAACAGATCTTTTGAGATCATTACATGTCAGTTTTATGCAAAACGTTAAGTCATATACAATGTTGGATGCTGTAAAAGGGGGTATCCTTGATGTCATTGTATCTTTGAAGACCTACATTGGGTAGATGGGGAAAAGAGACAAGTTTATAGATATTATAGTCAGTTATGGTAAATGTTGGAGAAGTATGGACAGTGTTAAGGACAGTATAGGCAGAAAGTCTTTAAGAAAAAAAATGCGCAAAAAGTGCATGATAGTTTGCATTTGGAGAACAAAGGTTAGGAGATATTCTAATACCAGGAATTTATTTTTTAGAAAATCTGATACTCCAAAATTCTCATAATGTACTTAACTGCCATCAAAATTTTGTAAATATAGGGAAACCTCTTTTCTACATCTTACCTATTCTTACTGAACTCTTTCTTTCATACCATTCTGTTCTCTTTTGATCGAGTGTCATATAGTTCCACATGGAAAACTGTCCTCAAAACATTTCTTTTACCTTATTGTTTTGATGTTATGGTTCACAACCACTATTTTGATGATTTTATTTTCACATCCTAAAATACAGGATTTATAATATACTGAATCAGTATACTTAGCTGTTTGCAAAATGTCTCCATTGAAGACAGAGGACAACAAGTTTACTGAAAATGTTTGTATTATTAAAAATAAAATTATGTCAGATTTTGTTTATGATACTAGGCTGCTTTTTTGCATAAAACCAAATTCCCATTCAAGAGTAATATAATTTGTGTGTTTGCTTTCTAAATAAGTATAACTAGTAGTTTGAGATTTTTTTTCTAGTTTTGATTTGGTTGCCATACTCAGTAAGAGGAGTTTCCTTAGTATGTTGGGAAAAATGATAACACTGTTATAATCATGTTCTTTTGATTGCTAAGAAAATTACCTATATATCCGTATAAGCAAGTAATCAGTTGTTTTATGCTCCACTTTAACATAGGACGTCATAAGCAGGTACATGATAATGCAGTTGGTTCTTGGTAAAAAAATTATTTATAATTACTTTGAAGAGGTTTTGGCAGGGTCAAGGAGGGGGATTTTGAGGTTGAAAACCTTTAGGTGGTTTAGCTAAGAACAAAATTTTAACTAATTCAGGAGAATAATTCAGATGGCTATGAAGCTTAGGGATATATCAAAATGTTGAAGTTGAGATGATGGGTTAACTTAGGATCAGAGAATGAAGCACCACCTAAAGTAAGGATGAAAAAAGAAAACACTACATTTTTTGGAATGGAAAATGAAAGTGATTTTTTAGACATTTAAAAATGTCTGCATAATATAAAAATTTAATAAACACTGTCAATTTTAAGTGTGTAAAATGTGGAAGTTAAGGTGAAGGAATAGTGAAATTTGGTGTTCATGTGGTGGGTATGGAACATGGGAGGTGTTTTTAAATATGTCTGTTATGGTGATTTTCATGCAAAATTGTCTGCCTGTTTTTAAACATGGTAGATTGCAGTGCAGCTAGATCATGCTTTCCTCTGCAGGCTCCATCTACTGTTTGAAGCTTCTGCCCCAAGCTTGCATTGTTTGTAGGAGAACCTGCGTCATACCTTTATCTGTAGCCTTCCCTTAGGTATTAAGAATCCTGAAACCTTTCTTCGGACATTGGATTTGGTGGAACAGCAACCATGGTAAGATGTATATTAAGGCAGAAGGGTGAAAAGCTACTGAAAGGGCCTAACATAATAGTTTACCAGAGTGTGGGGTGTCTTTGTGTTCTTGATGTTAGAGACAAGAAATCAATCTTTAGAGATGGCATCTCATTGTGTGGAATATCAACTGAAGAAGAGCTATATCCCTTTTCCTATTTTAGTGATAAAATGATTTGGAAAATATCTTTTTTTTTTTTTTTAGTTTATATATTTGTTTTGAGAGAGAGAGAGAGAGCAAGAGGGCCATGCAGAGAGGGAGAGAGAAGCCCAAACAGGCTCTGTACCGTCAGTGCAGAGCCCTACACAGGACTTGAACCCACAAACTGAGATCATCACCTGAGCTGAAGTTGGCCCTAAGCCACCCAGACACCCTAGTTTGGAAAACATCTTAAGAGGGATCTTATATGTGAGAAAATACAGAAGAGAGCTTTGGTCATGATTTACATGATTTACAATAATAACGGACCATCCTGAAGATGGAGGACCCTTACTTAGGTTACAGTAGACATGAAACGGAGGGGGGCACCTGGGTAGCTCAGTTGATTAAGCGACTGACTGCGGCTCAGTTCATGATCTCGCAGTTTGTGAGTTCGAGCCTCATGTCGGGCTTTGTTCTGACAGCTCAGAACCTGGAGCCTGCTTTGGATTCTGTGTTTCCCCTCTCTCTACCCCTCCCCTGCTCATGCTCTGTGTCTCTCCATCTCTCAATAATAAATAAACATTTTTTTTTAAATAAAAAAAAGAAAATGGAGGGATTTAGGACATTGGGCTTAGGTAAATACACACACAATTAGTCTGTCAAGAGATACAGCATCCTAATCAGGTTTGTGGTTCTATTAAAGTTTAGATAATTGAGAGCATGTATTCTGTTAAAGTTTAGATAGTTGAGAACATGTATTCTCAACAGGAAGGATATCCCAAGGCAGCAAGAGTTGATTTTGAGAAGTGGAAAGAATATTTGATTTTACAATGGCTTGTGGTGTTCCAAAGGACCACAGGATATAAATACAGATACAATATTATCAACATTTTAAAATTTCAGTGGAGTGGGTGATTTAGGATAAAATTTGTAAAATTTCAGAGAGAGAAAGAGGGCATGTGTGCCCACAAGTGAGGGAGAGGCAGAGAGAATCTTTTTTTTTTTAAGGTGTTAGAATTAGTGGCCTATTTTTTATTTATTGTTTATATATTGAGAGAAGAGGGGGAGGGACAGAGCGAGAGAAAGAGAATCCCAAGCAAGCTCTGCTTAGTGCAGAGCCCAATGTGGGTCTAGGTGTCGAACTCACATACCGTGAGATCATAAGCTGAGCAGAAATCTGGAGTCGGACACTTAACCAACTGAGCCACCCAGGTGCTCAGAGAGAGAGAGAGAGAGAGAGAGAATTTTTTCTTTAAAGTTTTTATTTATTTTGAGAGAGAGAGTGAGAGCAAGTGGGGGATGGGAAGAGAGAGGGAGAGGGTGAGAATACCAAGCAGGCTCCTCACTGACAATGCTAGGCTTGAACTCACAAACCATGAGATCATGACACGAGCTGAAGTCAGATACTTAACTGACTGAGTCACCCAGCTGCCCCATGATAAAAATATTTTTAAAAAGTGCCTTAGTAGGGTAAATGAAACCAAAACAAGTTTGAGAAACATTGATCCAAGTTCTGAGTAGGAGGAGATACAGGGTTTGAAATAACTAGGACAGAGGCCTTTGGGGAACTAAATAGTGGTTTGTATTTGCATTGGGTTGATGGGAGTTGGAAAATTTTTTTGATGGAGGTAGCAATTTCCCACTGTTTGGATAGATGTCTAGGGAAAAAGAAATAGTCCACAGGGTCAAGTGTTCTGAAGGAGGGTGGAATTTGGGATTAGAATTGGGAAAGGAGAGGAATCAGAATACTAAAAGGAAACTAGATTTGTGAATCTGATGGGGAAGAAATAGGATGATGGGAAACTGCATAGTCATTCTGAGAAGTAGAGGGTTCCACAGAGTAGAGTTGACCTGGGTCTAAATTTGGTCCAGTATCTTGACTGTGAAGGTATTTTTGGAGACAACATGGGAGGGAAGATGTGTTAAGGAAACAAAGTTTGGATTGATATAGGAGTGGGGAAGAAATGGTGGGGAAGGTTATAAAGTAATTGCAGACAGCTTTTCTTACTCATTTCAGACTGTGGGAAAGAGCAGCAAGATGCTGCAACACATTGACTATAGAATGCGATGTATCCTGCAAGATGGCCGAATCTTCATTGGCACCTTTAAGGCTTTTGACAAGCATATGAACTTGATCCTCTGTGATTGTGATGAATTCAGAAAGATCAAGTAAGACCACTTTGGGTTTGGATAATGGGATATTGAGGGAGAGGATAATCGGAGTAAGGGATTATAGAGGGTAACTGAAGGAGGTAGGGTTAGTCTGTTTTGTAACCTCTTGGCCTAGAAGATCAGAGTCTCCCAGTCTTTTTTTTTTTTAATGTTTATTTTTGAGAGAGAAAGAGAGACAGAGGATGAGCAGGGAAGGGGCAGAGAGAGACACAAAATCTGAAGCAGGGTCTAGGCTCTGAGCTGTCAACACAGAGCCCGACGCAGGGCTTGAACTCATGAACCACGAAATCATGACGTGAGCCAAAGTTGGATGCTTAACTGACTGAGCACCCAGGTGCCCCTATAGTCTCCCAGTCTTGAAGTCATTGTATTTACACTACTGTTTTAAGTTTGCAAACACAGTTATGAACTGAACTTGGAATAGAACTTTACTGTATGAGCAGAGTATCAAGTTATATTTATTTAAAAAGTTAATAAATCTTATTAATAGGTTAAGTTCTGTAGCATTCCTTTGGACTGAAGGGATCTTATGAATAACAATTTACTCTTCATGGTTGAGGAGTTAGGATATGATTAGAATACTCTAGGCCAGATTTAACATTTGTTCAGCCAGCCTCTTTGCATGCACCTTGTTTTGTCAAAATCGTCATGTTCAGTGTTGACCTGGTGTCAATTCTTAACCCTCTTCTATTATATTTTTGATTTGCCCATTTAATTTCTTCAGGAATATCCTGTGTGCTTGTACCTTACCACATTAGGCTTCCCTCTTTGTACCTGTGACTAGGGAGCTTCCTTTCACAGAGCACTGTTGACCCTCTGCAATAAGATCACAAGAATTGGTGGATCTTAGTGGCATCCTACTTCCATTCAGTTGACTTTTCATTCAGAGTATTTGAGTTGGTATTTGTAATATCTCTGGACACTCAAGATGGCTTTGTTTTTTATCATGGGGCAGAACTTACAAGGTATCATTCTTGACTCTTGGCTCCATTTAATTTATTGCCACAGTCTATGATATACTATTCAGAATTTTAATTTGCCCACTTCACTTAGGTTTTATTAAAAATGAAGAAAAAGGTAGGTGATGCTCACCTTCACCTGCCTGCTGTAGTCTGTTCCTCTCAGGCAAATTTGAATAGAATTCATAACATATGCTTTATCTTTCCCTTTTCATGTATTCTCAGTCTCCTTCCTGTGCAACAAGTAGGGTTATATCAGAAATTCTAAGATGGTGAATGTTTCAGTGTTATTTTTTTTGTTTGTTTAAATAATCTAACTTTTTACTGAAAATAAAATAAACCCGTATGACATTGATAAATACTGAAGGCATTTGATGAGAACTTTAGCCATATTAATTTCTCTGTTTAACATCTTTCACTAAGTTATGGGGATAATTTCACATGGATAATGCTTTAAAATTGTGCATTTTTCTCTGTGATAGTACTCACAGTTTTTGAATGATATTGTGTCAGTAGCTTTTAAGTATGTAGATTTTTGCTTCTGACCATTGTGACTTTGTACAGAGTTTTTTTTTTTTTAATTTTTAAGATTTCCCATGGTTATATAAGTGATATAAAGGCCAGGAGTACAACAGTGTCTCTAATTCAAAGCCTGTTTTTTCTTTATCATTTGGTATGACTTCATTGTTCCTGTTCCCATTTTAGTTGTCTGTCACCCAGATTTACTTAGTTGAAAATGATTTAAAAAACATACTTCCCATTTTAACATGAAAACACATTTTTGAAAGTTTTAGCCATATCATATTCATCTGAGTTTCATGAATAAGAAATTAGTTTTGCTGTAGTATAACATTGAGGGAACATTCTGGAAAATTTTAATAGGAAAAGGGCTTTAACATTTACCCTTATATGTCAGTGAGTCTAGTGTTTTGTTTTTGCCTTTGTTTTGTCATAACTTAGTAATAGCATGAATATATTGCCATCAATTATTGTCATGTGTATGTGTTATTAAGGTGAAATGTAAATATTTTAGTGAGTGATCCCTAACTTACCTGACTAAAATTTGTTTCTGCTCTATAGGCCAAAGAATGCAAAGCAGCCAGAACGTGAAGAGAAGCGGGTTTTGGGTCTGGTGTTGCTACGTGGGGAGAACTTGGTCTCCATGACAGTGGAAGGACCACCCCCGAAAGATGTAAGGAGTACATAGGGCAGGACAGAACATTAGTGTGGAAGGGCATAACATTATTTGAGATGATGCTAAATCAAGGTACAATGAGGCACAATAAATAGTATACATTTGTTGAATAAAATGTGCCGAGCACTTAATGTCAGTTCTTACTTGTCTGTATTTCAAGATTAAGGACTTTCTAAAGAGTTATTCTGTGGGTTGGGTACTACCTAGATAAGGTTAGAAGGGTCTTATTTGTATTCACAGTTTGACAGATGTACATTTAATCTGCTGAATGCCTCCATGGTACACTTGTCTATTGCTGTGAATATAGAACTAATATAAGATGGGTGGTAGGAAAAATGGTGGAAAGCAGTGATCTTTTAGGAATAAGATTATTGATAACTTTGGTAAATCATTTGATTTCAAACTAATTTTTCTTGTTTCAGACTGGCATTGCTCGGGTACCTCTTGCTGGAGCTGCAGGGGGTCCTGGGGTTGGCAGGGCAGCTGGCAGAGGAGTGCCAGCTGGTGTTCCAATTCCCCAGGCTCCTGCTGGATTAGCAGGCCCTGTCCGAGGGGTTGGGGGGCCATCCCAACAGGTGAGGAACTAGGAGGTTTTATATTATTGAGAGAAAGTGCCCAGAGGCAGAGTAGATTTAAAAGCCTGAGTGCACATCTTATACTATGTAAGCAGCATACGCTATAGAGAGTGATGAAAGACAGATATACATTAGGAGGGGAAAAGATTAAAGAAAGCCACCTTGGTAAGAGTTACTTACCAGTATTGGTAAGTAAAGAGAAATATGGCTGGGTAAACCAGAGTTGAGAAAATGTAAAAGGACTTACTAGATTAAAATAGGGCATGTTAGGTTTAAAGGAGGATGTGTTAGTGCCAAGATTTTTTTAATGAAAATAATGGAAGAAGTAAAAAAAAATGCTATTATTTCATATTTAATAAGCTGTGGTATTCACCATTTATTTTGTATGTGAATAATGAGAGGATGTGCCTTACCTTTACTGTATCTGACCATGCCTCCTCAGGTAATGACTCCACAGGGAAGAGGCACTGTAGCAGCTGCTGCAGTTGCTGCTACTGCCAGTATTGCTGGAGCCCCAACTCAGTACCCACCAGGACGGGGGACCCCACCCACTCCTGTGGGCCGAGCAACACCACCTCCAGGTAAGGAATCCTAAGGAAGTAAGAGAATTTGGTTCTCAGATATATATATAGGTGTTTTGTGAAAACATTGTATCATCTTGAGGAAGTGATAACTAAAAATACCATAAGAAGATACTGAACAAAGAACCAGCCCTTTAAGTACCTCACTAGTTGCTTGGAGTGTATTTCCTACTTTTAAACAATACTTTTTAATGAAAATCTGTGGACTCTTGTGTTGAGGATGGCTTATGTGGTAATGGTAATGGTCCAGGAGAAATTCTTCAACTCTCTGCTTAATATTTAGGCCCATTTCTTTAAATACTGTTTTGTGTTTTATTCTGTGTTATTTGCTGAGTTTATTTATGAGGACTTTATTTCTGCCATTTTTCTTTTCTAGGCATTATGGCTCCTCCACCTGGTATGAGACCACCCATGGGCCCACCAATTGGGCTTCCCCCTGCTCGAGGGACGCCAATAGGCATGCCCCCTCCAGGAATGAGACCCCCACCACCAGGAATTAGAGGTGAGTGGTTATACTTCTGCACAGTGGTGCCAGCCGGGCCCTTGAATATTTATATGATGTTTTTCTAATGGTCCCATGGAACTTTGCTTTTTTTTTTTTTTTCCAGGTCCACCTCCCCCCGGAATGCGTCCACCAAGACCCTAGGATACTATTGATCCTTCTTAAGTCATTTTTTTCCCTGCAATGTCTCTTGTGAAACTGTGTAGAGTGTTTGTGAGCTTTTGTTCCCTCTTTGCTGCATTAATATTAGCTAATAAAATGCACAGAGCAATTAAACTGCAAGGTACTGCTGTATGTTGTACATTTTTTTTTGCCTGTTGACTTTGTTGAGGTCAGAATGAAGACTGGGATTTTTCTGGTCTTAAAGTTATTATGGATGAGGTGAATTCTGTTAAGCAATGCATTTAAATAATTTTCTCTTTAATTCTTAAGATAAAATGGTTGTGATACCTGATTAAGCTTCCCAGCTTTCACTTTGTGCATTGACTGATATCTGTCAGTAACCTTGACACAAGAAAACTCTTGACCGGGGTTTAAGTGACTGGGCTAAGACTTACACATGGCCTCCTCCACTTTAATGTGCCATACATACCTGAAGGGAAGAAGGGATGCAATGAAAGGCCTTGTAAGGCCACCTATGGAAGGAAACTGGTACTATATCAGACTTTGTTCATTAAATCAAAGGATTTGGATTGGAGATACTACTTTTCTTGGAAGTTTACCTCAGTTGATCAGCTCTTGTAGTGTTTTTGTGCTTTGCGTGATCAGAGTAGGTGATGTGATTCTGGAATAATCATCACAACCTACCAGTAAGTATTTACTTACACATTGTTAAAACTAGAGGAGATTTCATATTTGAGATAGGTTGTTACTTAAAATAAAGGCGACTTATAACCTAAAATGTCATTGACACTATTGAGCACAAATTATATCCAGCTGTATCACTTAGTGATATACTGTTAAGTGTTTAAAAGAGTGGACAGTCTCTTCCAGTTAGATAATTAAGGGATGCTCACATATGTAGGTAAAGATTGAGTTGGTTATGCAACAGTGAAGTAACTTTTAAAAGGAAGAGGAAGGAGGTTTTTACGTTTTACTGCTAACTTTTCAACTAGAAAATGAATCAGTCCTTATTGATTGTAGGAGTTAGCTTATAAAATACTAAAGATTGATATTAACTCCTTAATAACTTAAGACTGGGAGATTGGGGGTGCCTGGGTGGCTCAGTCAGTTAAGCGTTTGACTTCGGCTTAGGTCATGATCTCACGGTTCTTGAGTTTAAGCCCCACGTCAGGCCCTGTGCTGACAGCTCAGAGCCTGGAGCCTGCTTCAAATTCTGTGTCTCCCTCTCTCTCTGGCCCTTCCCCTCTTGAGCTCTGTCTCTCTCTCTGTCTCTCAAAAATAAATAAACATTAAAAAATTAAAAAAATAAAAGACTGGTAGATTGGTTGTGCCTTCTCATTTGATTTTACCAACAGAGGTTGTGTGCATGTCACCATTTCCATCTTTGATTTTTTTTTAAATTTTTTTAAAGATTTTATTTTTATGTAATGTCTGTGCCCAATAGGGGGCTCCAAATCATGACCCTGAGATCAAGAGCAGTCCTATCTATGCTTTACTTAGTAAGCCAGCCAGGTGCCCCCCTGTTTCCATCTTTTAAATCATGGCCTTTAAACCAGTAGCCTCCCAAGGAAAAGGGACCCTCAAAATTATTGCAGTTAATGTCATCAAATTTATATTGTCTCTCCCAGGGTAGTGTTTAGTATTAATGGACACTATCAGGTAGGGAACATAAAGTAGCCAGGTCTTTCTTGGTTTAGGAGATGTACAATACAGATGTGATACTTAAGAGATTGTGAATGTTACAAAGAAACATCTTGGTTACAGAACCCCAGGCAAAGTACTTTATCTGGGTCTCTGGAGGCAAGCCATTCTGTTAAGATAAAATTTATTGTGATATAGTTGATAACTTTTGTTCTAAGAGTTTTGTGGGTGGTATGCAAAGAGCCTTGTTTTCTTTGCAGTTGACTCTGGACCAAATTTTGAATAATTTGTGGTACTTTCTCTGTTTTGGAGGAAAACTTTGCTATTTGGGTAGATCTGCTGACATGGATGGCTCTTAGATTTTGACATGAGTGATTATGCACCATATACAAAGAAAACCTGTTCTCTAATATCTCCTTAAGTAATGATGACGGCGTCTTTTGCAAGTTAGAGGTGAGTGAAAAGAACTCTAGATTCTGCAAGATGTTTTCTTCTAATGGATATTTTGATTTGGTTATAATGTACTCTGCCTAGAACTTCTTGAATTATTTGATAACCTTGATCGTGGAACATAAATTGAAAAAATACTTAGCATAGATATATAATTGCATGTTAAGTGTAAAATGTGGATCTTTTGCTATGGATTGCTAGATCTAAGCTTCTACCAAGAGTTCCAATGGAACACATAATACCATAAAAGTTTTCAAACTTCCATGGCAGTAAATACTTGTCCCTTAGGATTTTTCGATTGTGCTTTCAAATTAGTTGTACGTTATATCTAAAACACATTTGGGCAGTGACTTCTTGATTTCCTGGTCACATTTATTAACAGTAACTTCATAAATATGTATGCATTGTATATCAATATAAGTTTTCATTGTGGTTTAAATTACAGTTTCAAATAGAATTCTTGGATTTAATAGTTCTGCTTTCTTAAATCTTTAAGTTATTTGTAGTATTCTGTGTTTATGCTATGATAGGTAAACTAGACTTAGTATAACTGTATAAAAAGTAATGTTGCTTCCTCCGTCCTTTGTAAACTCACTGCTCTTTAATCATGTCAAATTTTAGAAGTTCTGTACATTTTTGTCAGCTTCATTAATATATAATTGATCAAGAATGTCATGTAATTTTAAGATATACTACATGATGGTTTGCTGTACATTTACATTGTGAAAAGATTACTACAATAAGTTATACATCCATCACTTTACATAGCTACCATTTCTTTTTTGTGTTTGTGTGGTGAGATCATTTAAGATCTACTCTTGGAAAATTTCAAATATTATAATACGTTGTTAACAATGGTCCCATGTTGTATATTAGATCCCTAGAATTTACTCATCTTATAATTAAAAGTCTATACGTTTGATCAATATCTTCCCATTCTCTATACCCATAGGCCCCTGGCAACCACCATTATATTCTGTTTCTAAGAGTTTAACTTTCTCAGGTTTCACATATAGATGATATCAGAAGTCTTGTAATTTTTGTAAACCTGTTTTATTTTTGTAGGTCTTAACTTAAAGTAGAATAATATAAGTAATTTATGGAATTATGTGATAACAGTAATGCTTGTGTAGAATTTTCATAATCTAATTTCAAAGATTAGGAAAAACACTATTGTTCTTTTTTCAAATAAAACTTAATGATTTTATCTATTAGATCATATAAAGTTTTAAAATACATGTTACCCAGTTGATAACACATTGCCAGATTGTTAACTCCTCTTTGCATTTCAGTCCCATTGGGACTGGCTATTCATTTAATAAATCTCAATATTTGAATTATATTAAATAAGTAAAGGAAGTCATGTTATCATGGGTTTTTTGTATTGCAGTTTTTTCAGTCTTATGAAGTGCCCTTTTGTCCACATAGTTGATGACTCTGAAAGGAGGAGAGAATTTAACCACTCAATTTTCTGACATGTCACTGTGGATCCTACTCAGTAGTTTCTCAAGGAGGCTTAAAACTGTATTAGCTGCATTTAGGACAAAGGTAAACCACTACAGGTAAACTAACCTTTTAAAGAAAAGTAATAGTGCATTACAGAGGCCTTGGCTAGGTTCATGATGACACAGGACCTTGTCTGAACATAATGATTTTAAAATTTGAGCTTAAATGACACTCTGAAATCTAGTCAATGTGCCTCAGTAGACTTTACAGAGAACATTATTTTCAATAGAAAATTTTGGCTTACTGTGCAAACTTTGAATACTTAGAAATGGCAGGTGTAGCAGTATACTTTGCCAGTTCCTTAGACATCCTTTTTTTTTTAAATGTTTATACATATTCTGAGCTCATTATTTTTTCCCTTTTTTTAAAACATATATGCTGTTGAAAGCAAAACAGGAAGCTCATCCTTAGATCCCAGAAGGTACATGCATATGCTGAGAGGAAGCAAGGACATGTAAACGGGAGACTACTACTTCTTGGATCACACATTGGATGACAGAGATGTTTAAGTGATGATGTCCAGGAAAATGGGGAACTAATATTTATGGAAAATATATTATGAAATACAGTGAGTATGGTAAGTGTCTTCAAATGGACACCATTGGTGTTTGAGGACAATTTTTTAGTTTTTCTTTAGTTGTCTGCAATGATCAATGGGTATAGAGCCTATCACACAGTAGATGTTTAAGAAATGTCAGAATTACTATTTTTTTTAATTTTAGGATGCAAGTTTTTAGATTCATTATAGTTCCTTCCATATAGTGTAATGTCTGTGATTATAATCCATGCCTATCTAATATGTATCTCCATATCTTACCAGGGAAGTAGTTAGTTTTTCCTAAATAGGAGCCAGTCAAAACTGTTTGCTGTGTCTTGGGTCTTGTTTTAGTGAAGCTAGGTACCTTGGTATAAAGTTTACCTTTCAGTCATTTTTGGTTAAAAAAAAAAAAGGAAAAGGTTAAAAAAATTCTGTTTGATTTTGCAGGGGTAAGAAGATCTCTTTCTTAGTGAGATGATGAAGGCCCAATAAGAGAGCAATATTTGAAATCCATTTCCAAGGATATGTTTGTTCTATATGTGAATGTTGATTTACAGCTTCAGGTGTTAATGCAGCAAGTCCATCTCCGCCAAAAGTGAGTAGGCTGTATAGGCTGTATAGGACAGCTACAGTATACTTCATTCAACTTCTCAAATGATAGATG
Organism: Lynx rufus; assembly: GCF_022079265.1. Taxonomy (NCBI): domain Eukaryota; kingdom Metazoa; phylum Chordata; class Mammalia; order Carnivora; family Felidae; genus Lynx; species Lynx rufus. Next base: position 4,792,371 of record NW_025814836.1, on the reverse strand, counting down.
AAGAGACCTCAAGGGACTTTTTCCTTATACTAAAAGGCATGTGGCATTTTGGCCCTGGTATCCTCTGGTGACAGGAATGTAGACTGAAAGAAACAGTTCCACTAGTTTGTTCTGCATTCCGTTTCACCTCAGTTTGTCTCTGGAATCCATGTTGCTAACATCATGTATTTGTTGTTGTTGTTGTTGTTGTTGTTTATAATTTATTGTCAAGTTAGCTAACATACAGTGTATACAGTGTAGTCTTGGCTTCAGGAGTAGATTCTTGTGATTCATCACTTGCATACAACACCCAGTGCTCATTCTAACAAGTGCCCTCCTCAATGCCCATTACCCATTTTCCCCAGCCTCCCAAGCCCCCATCCTCATCAACCCTCAGTTTGTCCTCTGTGTTTAAGAGTCTCTTATGGTTTGCTTTTTGCCTATAATTTAGGAAGCTCTAATGTGGAATCGAAATGGTTAGTAGAAGACTTGACTGGGTTAATTTTCTTTGGTGAGCAAGATTAATCTTAAAAAGTAGACGAGGCAGCCAAGACTCAAGAAAAAGCCACTTAGATCAACCAGATGTTTGATTTTGAATTATTTTTGGTAGATTTACATCTGGTGACGATAATACAATGAGCTAGAGGGATTAGATATTTGTACATCTGAATTCATTGGGCTATCTGTTCCCATGTTACATAAAATTTATTTGTACTATTTACAGAATTTTTCCCCCTTTTTAAATTTTTATTTTAATTCCAGTTAACATATAGGATAATATTAGATTCTGGTATACAATGTTGTGATACAGCATTTCCATACATCACTAAGGTCTCACAAATGCAGTCCTGAATTCTCCTCACCTGTTTAACCTATACTCCTACCCGCCTCCCCTGTGCTGTGATAGCAGAAATAAAGTTAAAAAGTACAGTTCTTGATATTAGTAATTTTATTGTCTATTAGGAAACCTATATCAGGAAAAGCAGTGTCTGCTCTATTCTTTCCATGATATAATTTTGATTATATTACCATACCAATTTCGTTTGTTGTATCCAAGATCTTAGAGCTCCTTCAGAATCATCAGTGCCGTGTAGACTTTTTACTGGAGTCTGTGTTTCATCAGTTTGATCTGTCTTAATTTTATTTGACCATTTACATTGATTCTCACTTGACTCGAATATTTTGAGTTAATATTTTGAGACTCAATGTGGTCTAGGTCCTTAAAATATTTGAATATTTCATTTTTCAGTTTGGATGATATGCTTGTAGAAGTGGATCATAAGCTATTTAGTTCTAAGACAGCAAAGATCTTGATATAATTCTGGCACATTCTTGGGGTTTTATTGTCTTTAGTTTTTCTCCATATTTTCACCTTAATTCTGTGTCAGTTGAATTATATTGCTATTATTTAACTTACATTGTTACATAAAGATGATCATCATTCTCCTAAGCTAAAAGATAATTGCATTATTAGAGATGTACTGTCTGAAGGTATTAATCCTTTTACACAGTTGTAGTAGTTGTTGGGAAAGACCTTGACTGGATTTATGATGAGTTATGTTTACTGAGTATGATGAAGTGAAACTCAGTGTGAGTACTCTGAAGTCCAGCCTAAGTGTCAACCCAAATACTTAGGACATAAATATTCTGAAAATAAGTTCTTGCACTGTAAATTTTGCAAGATATTTTGAGCAATATTGTGCATATTAGGAAGAATGGAACTGTAAGTTTTTCCAGTGAACTAAAGAGAGGTGGATTCTAAATTCCACTACTGCAGTTTCCTTTTGTAGAGTTATCTTCTGTGTTTGTAGCATTTGTATATCTCACCTTCGTCTTTTTCATTATGAGTTTCAAGTGATGAATTTAAGAGAGTAAAAACTTGGTAGCTACTATGCTTTTTTCTTTATATTACATACTACTATAATCATTTAGTTCCAACCTCATACCTGTTTCCTGAGAGCATGTCCCTAAGCTATGAGGCAGCTCCAAGTACAATATGAATAAGAAATTGCTAGTTTGTTGTTGAGATACCGATTTGGTCTAAAATAAGACTTGTGTTTTCAGCAGAATGCTAAAGATACATTGAGATGAATTACTTTATTTTTGTGTGTGTGCACACTTTATTTTCTTAATTTATTTTTTAATTTACATCCAAGTTAGCATATAGTGCAACAATGATTTCAGGAGTAGATTATTTAATGCCCCTTACCCATTTAACCTATCCCTCCTCTCAGAATCCCTCCAGCAACCCTCTGTTTGTTCTTTAAGAGTCTCTTATGTTTTGTCCCCTTCCCTGTATTTATGTAATTTTTGCTTCCCTTCCCATCTGTTTTGTATCTTAAATTCATCATATGAGTGAAGTCATGTGACAATTGTCTTTCTCTGACTAATTTTGCTTAGCGTGATACCCTCTAGTTCCATCCACGTAGTTGCAAATGGCAAGATTTCATTCTTTTTGATTGCCGAGTAATACTCCATTGTGTGTATATGTGTGTACACACACACACACACACACACACATCTTTATCCATTCATCTGTTGTTGGACATTTGGGCTCTTTCCATACTTGGCTGTTGTTAGTAGCACTGCTATAAACATTGGGGTGTATGTGACCCTTCGAAACAGCACACCTGTATCCCTTGGATAAACATCTGTAGTGCGTTTGCTGGGTTGTAGGGTAGTTCTATTTTTAATTTTTTGAGGCACCTTCATACTGTTTTCCAGAGTGGCTGCACCAATTTGCATTCCCACCAGCAGTGCAAAAGAGATCCTCCTTTTCCCCATCCTCGCCAACATCTGTTGTTGCCTGAGCTGTTGAAGTTAGCCATTTTGACAGGTGTAAGGTGGTATCTCATCGTGGTTTTGATTTGTATTTCCCTGATGATGAGTGATGTGGAGCATTTTTTCATGTGTCGGTTGGCCATCTGGATGTCTTCTTTGGAGAAGTGTCTATTCATGTCTTTTGCCCATTTCTTCACTGGATTATTTGTTTTTTGGGTGTTGAGTTTCATAAGTTCTTTATAGATTTTGGATACTAATCCTCTATCTAATACGTCATTTGCAAATATCTTGTCCTATTCCATCGGTTGCTTTCAGTTTTGCTAATTGTTTCCAGATGGATTACTTTAGTTGTCTTAATAAATTAATGACCTTTCTGTATCTTGGCAAGACATAGATGGGGATTTAGAAGTTTTGACTCTTTGTGATTTAAGGGGATGAAATTGACATTTTGCAGTTGTTGATACTGAGCCCTAGAGATGATATGCTAATAAGTACCATGCATTTTTTTTACCTGAATTTTTGAATCAGGTCTTTAATCTTACATTTTTCTTTAATATTTATCTTGTATAAGTAATGGACTTTTTGTTACCATGATTGTTATCGTGATTGGTATTCCATGATTAGGTCCTTGTGACTTGCTGATAGTAGTTATTATAAGGGAGTTGAGTAGTAATTAAACAGGTAATTTAGGAAAAACCTTTATAAAGATGTACCATTGATAGTTGAATATATCAAGATATTATCCTTAGTCACTTAATTTGTTAAGGTGTGTGTGTGTGTGTGTGTGTGTGTGTGTGTATGTGCGTGTGTGTGTGTGGTCTGTGTGTATAGATAATGTGGGTGTTGATACTGTGAGAAGTGATAGTTAATAGTGAAAAGCTGTTGGGGTTCAGAAAAATTACAATTTTCTTTAAGAAGAATGGTGAACAAGTCTTTTCTAAGGTCTTTCCTTTATCAAGTCCCTGTTTCCCTGCCATAAATTTTAGTATGTTTATAAACCTCATACTTGTTTGACTTAATGTTCCTGATCCTGTCCAGTAGGGATATGCTGGATGGATTGAGAGAAATGAGTTACCCTTTCTAGTAACTGAATTTGATTAAAAGCATACATTTGAATGAGGAAGGAAGGGAATACTCATTGGAGTCTGTTGAAGAGTAGTGTTGACTAAAGGTCATTTGATTTTGGATGTTTGGTACAACCTATGGTAGTCAGTTATTACTGGGAGAAAGCAAGCAGTGGTAGTTGCTGGCTCAGCCCTTTCCAAATAGTCCCATTCTCGTGGTGCTGTTTCTTTATAGGTGATTGAAAGAAAATTCCCTATAATTGGAATCCCTAGAAGATGATCAGGATTTATTTTTGTTTTGGAGGGGGTAAGTTGGCTTTATGGTCAGACTCCTTGTTTCTTGAATCTGATGATAGTGTTCATTCCTACAAAGGGATTCTGAGGTTAAGTCTAGCTGATTTATGTATGGTTGGAGCACTTTGGTGAGATTAATAGAAGGAATGAATTAGCAATAGATGGTGAGAGCATTGGTGGAAGAAAGGAAGATAAGAAGGAAAAATACATGGTTTCAGTGATTGTAACATGTCCGTAGTGTTGTATAAGTGTGAAGGATACCTGTAAATTGAAAACAGTGTTTGGATTCTTTCAGTTGCTGGCAAGAGGAAAGCTGCCCTCTTTGAATATTGGACCAGTGGGGGTTGGTTAGGAATCAGAATTACTAACATTTACCTGCTACTTTGTCATTAACAGCAGTGTATGAGTTTCAGCCAGCTTTGCCATGTTAGATTCTCTGTGTCTTTTCTTGAGATGAATAGGCAGTATTGTGTCTTATGTTGAAATTACTGTGATTAGCAAGATGTGCTGATCAAATATGGTCATTATGCAGTTATTGGAATCAAATATGGTCATTATGCAGTTATTGGAATAGGTAGAGTTGTATATTTCTAGACGGTCTAGATTAAATCAGACTTTCTCCAACTTCAGTACACATGAGAATCACCTGGAGGGCCTGTACAGTTTGTGTAAGAGTTTCTGGTTCAGCGTAGGTCAAGGTCTGAGAAGTTGACATATGCTGATAAGAAACAACTGAGTTTTATTCAGACAACAAATTGCCAGTATACATTTAAATTATGTACTTAATTTGAGGAAGTAAATTTCTTTTTGATAATGAATCAAGTACAAAAATATTCACCAAGTTCACATTGGATAAAAATGACCAATAAACAAAAATTTACAGAGAGCCATTAATGTTTAAAAAAACATTTTAAAAGTAGATGTGATCTCTGAATAGTGTGTTGATTTTCTGGACCTCATAACTTCTGCCTAATACTTTTACTTTTGTGGGAAGATTTATCTGGTTTATGTTCTGTTGGTCACAGAACTGCATAACTTGAATTATTTGCATTATAGGCATATGTTTGTGTTTGTGTGTTTAGACTTTATTTTTAAGTAATCTCTACACAGCAAAGAACTCAACCTTACAACCCTGAAATCAAGAGTTGCACACTCTACCAACTGAGCCAGCTAGGCGCCCTAGTTTGGTTTTATTTTAAGCATCCACTTCTGTATCATTTTAAGTAGGCCAGAAACTGCCACTACCTGTGAACTTCTGGGTGTTGTTGATTTTGGGGTTGAGTCTGTTTTCTGGGGAAATTTCAGTAAATATATTATAGCTTATCTGTGAATACTTTGGCAGCTGTATTTGGTTATTGATACCTGCTTTTTATAATGGTGCTTATTTATGGGAATAGTGTTAATAACGGACTGTCTGTGTTTACTTATAAACATCGAAAAGTAGCCAGGGATTTCTCCAAGCTTGAAAATGCTGAAGAATATAGATATAGGTCAAATCAGAGTCATTCCCCCATGATATAGCAAATAAAGAACTGAGAATTGGAACGAGAGGACTTTTTTTCCTGTGGCTTGGAGTGAAGAAGAAATTACATAAGATATTTTAAAATTGTGACATGATTTCTGAAAATAAGTTATTGCAGTGAAATTGGTTTTCTTATTTTTGAATAAGAATATTTGGGGAGTTTTTCTTAATTACATCTTGTATAAGGTATAACCTTCTGTAGTGAGATTGGAAAATGGTTTTGTATTTGAAATAGATGGAGTGTTTTTTTCAACTGAGTGAATGATGGCCCTATGTGATGGCAAAGTAATAGAAATATTTCATCCCTCAAAGATTGCTGAAGTCACGGGGAAGAAACAATGCATAAAAACCCCGGTTTAACTAATAATATTTTTCTTTGTCTAAGATTATATATAGCATGATTCATAAACATGGTTATAAGAAGGCATAGTGGACTTAATTTTCTCATATTCTTCCCTTATAGGGAGAGCAAAGCATATTAATGCTTCACTAGAAAGTCTTGGTGTCCTTACTGTTGTTTCTCCCAAGACCTGGCATAATAATTGGCATATGGTAGAAGTTTGGATAGTTAGTAATTTTTGTTATATTGGTATATTGTTATCATAGTTATTTGTTGAATTAATGCATAAATGAACAAAAGACACGAAATTTTCCTTTTATTGTATAGGCAAAGTGTGGCTCCAGTTTAAAGCTCAAATTTCTCATGTTTTATAATGGTTTGAGTCACAAAACACTGGCATTTTTTGTACTACTTTGCTGAGGGTACAAAATTATTTATTTTTTTATTAATGTCTTTTAATGTTTATTTATTTTTGAGAGAGACAGAGACAGAACGTGAGTGGGTTAGGGGCAGAGAGAGAGGGAGACACAGAATCTGAAGCAGGCTCCAGGCTCTGAGCTGTCAGCACAGAGCCCAACGGGGGACTCGAACTCATGAGCTGTGAGATCATGACCTGAGCCAAAGTCGGGCACTCAACCGACTGAGCCACCCAGGTGCCCCCACAAAATTATCTTAAACTCAACTTGATTTTCTGTTAATTAGAGAGTGCCAAATTTTTTGGGGGGGCATGGAGGAAAGAAAAAATGTATTCCTTAAGGTTGTCTACTTTTTTATTGGGTACTTACACCTGTTTCAGTATAGCGCACAGGAGAATAAATCTTCTATGTTTAAATTTTTCAAAAAGGACATTTTCAGTTGAACTTACATTTGTGCAAATTTCTTAGAAATCAAGAGAACATTGTTGAGGAGTATATGACCGTTTACTTGTCAGTATATAACAGAGTACTTGGCCAGATAAAAATGTGAAAATGTATCATTATTTTGGTTGGCAAAATATATTGGCTATTTATTCTCTTGGTTTTAGTAATGTACACAAACATCTTCTACAACCCTGTAAAAGAAAAGACTTGGAACACTTGTATTCAAAATGACAAAACATGTACAGATAATTCAAAGAAGAAAATACTGGCAAGTAAGCATGTGAAATGTCTCCGAATCATTCATAAACACCCTTTAAAAATCATTGTATGATCATTTGAATCAATTTTACATAGATGTAAAAAGGTGATGCCAACTAGGTGAGAAAGTGGGTGTCATTCGTGGACATAAATGGAACCCAAGAAACATGGACAAGGATTTCATCCAGAAACTTAGAAAATTTATTGGACAATCGACAACTGTTCAAGCTCCATTAGATAGCAGTTCTGAAGCTACCTTTCTAGATGACTTTTGTTGTTGTAATTGTCGTATTTTAACTGTATTAAAGCTTCTAACTGATCCCCTTACTTCTAGCTTCAGATTCTCTGTTTCATCTGTCTGCCAGAGCAGTATTTGGGAAAGATATGATAAACCAAGTCACATTTCTTCAAAAATCTGCATTTGGCATGTTTTTAAGAGTATTAGAAATAAGCAATAATCAGAGAAGAGGACAAAGATTATATAAACTGATAACAGAGGATCTTTTGCCACTGTCAAAACTGGAAATTTGCCACTTTTAGTCACTGAACATTTGGATTCCTAAATTTTGTGCCCTAAGACTCCCCTGATATGAATCGTACGAAATTTGTGCAGCAAGAAACAATGAGATTATAATCCAAGATGATTTAGGATACTGTGCAAACGTTTTTGCCACTGACGTGAACAGGAGAGTATATCCTGAGAGCCTCTGCATTGATCAGATTGTAGTTTTCAAATTTTTCTGGAGTATCCTGAGCAATTATACTTATGGACTGCTATGAAGCCTAAACATCATGCTGATTCAAGGGGTCTTTGACCAGGACCTTCCTGTAGAGACACTCCCTAGATCTTGTATTCTATATTTATTTCATGGTCCAACATGATTAGCACAGCATCTCTAATTCCAAATTAGTCCCCAGAATGCAAATGTATGAAGTTATCTACTGAATTGAAATAATTTCAAGTGAATGGCACTTGTAGTATTGGTTTAGAATGGACAATCTCAAGTAAATATAAGACAGCATTCTAGGAATATATGGAATGAAAGGGAAGGACAACACATCCCAACTTGAGCTAGAAGCTTCACCAACTACAAAATCACAGAGAAAATAGAGATATATACTGTCCTGAAATTCATCTTGCTTTTCAAAAATTTTATTTCATTGGCAATCTTTGGATTTGGTAAAAATCTCAGTATTTTTTTCTATGGATTACCAATTTACCATAAAAATATTTAATAGTAAGAGCCTTGTATACGTGACTTTAATACATACATGATAAACACAAATATTTTTTTTTCACCTCACACACCATTTTAGGAATGTAAACTTATTAACTAATTACTGGACATATAGAGCTTAAGAATAAATGCTTAAGAAAATTGTAATTGGGTAATGGTATTGAAATCAATATAAAATACTCAGTGAAGGATGAATATGTATGAACTGTTTATTGGATGTTAGTGAAAAGAATGAAATTCAACATGTAATAGTTTATTGTATTTTATTCTTTCTTTGCTTAATCTTTCTTGCACTCTGATGCTCAAGCACAGAGACTACAGTTATAAACAAATCTATTGTTTTTAAAAATGGTTGCTGTGATAATAGAGCTGGTTTCCTAGGTGAGTTTTTAAAAGCATGTTTGGTAAAACTGCCTTCTGGAAAAGATTTTAGAAAGGAATGAGGCCATTTTGTAAAGATACACACAATGCTATATTCATTGTTTGAATGTTTATGGATAAGGGGAGAGGAAATGGACATGAGGAATGTTTAATATATTAATCAGGAAAAAAGTAAGGCACTAGTTATTAATGTTTATTTTGAGAATATACTGTATGAAATAACTAAATATAATTGCATTGTGACTTTAAGGTATTGTGATTGTTAAGTTTGCTAACATTTAGAAGAAATATTTTTAATACATGATTATAAAAATAGAACTGTTAGAATACCTTTGAATGATACACATTTAGAATCATTTGATTGAATGATTTTTGAGTGGCTTTTGGTGCGGGGCAAGGATTGTTCTGTTGTATGCAGCTGTTACACAAGAAATTTTATTAAGGCTGTTCTGTGTGGTTGTAGATGTTATTCTGTAAATATTTGTTAATATCTTTATGGTATGTTAATGTTTCTGTGGTATGAGATTTAATTCCCATGATGGAATTACTGCATAAGAGTCCAGCTTCTATGCATGTTTAGGATTTGATGGGCTTTTTTATTGCTATGTATGTAATGGAAAAAGTACTGTGTTAAACCATCCTATTAATCATGGAGATGACTGATATTTGGGTCATTTTAAATGTTAGAATATAATTTTGGTTGTCAAGAGGAGTTTTTAGACTGCCTTATTTGTAGTAGGCAAATAAAAGCAGAATTTAGAAGGTAGAGAACAGGGAATTTTGGAGGGCTATACGTATATGCATATGTGCAGAAACAGTTCTTGAACAGCCTAGAGGCTTTACTCGATGCTCAGAAGTTGGGAATCGACATATATTTTATTAATCCTGTGATGTTAAATAGGTGTAGTTTGTTGTTGTTTTTTTCCAATAGAATTGTTAAATTGCCTCAACATTAATTCCTTTTCAGTAAGATTATACTTTTTTTTAAAGTGTTATATACAATGTAATGTTCTTTGCCATCTAATTCTCTACCTACATAGACATCACTGTAAATACATATCAACTTATACGGATAGACATTTTTGTTTGACAAAAATGATATTATATCTTGCCTCTGTGTTCATTGGATTATTAGGCTCAAATTGTAGGGTGGAATAAATGTGCAGTGTCTAGTATAATATCTCACATTGTTTTTTATAGAAGATTCATCATAGTGGAAATGTCATTTTAACTGTGGGTCTGCCTTTGTTTATGGTTTTTAGATATGTTTGTATGCAAATAGGAAATACAATTACTAGAAAAATCTCTACATGTGGTTAAACATAATAGGTTAGAAAAGTTTTCATTTGCCAGTGTAATTTGACTTTTAATAATTGAATTGTTCTTGCTTTAAAATACTACATAAAATAGTATAGGTGATTTACAAGTTTGTATTAGAGATGTTTGTAATGGTCTGTCAAATCTATGTTCTTAAAAGGATGGGCTGATCAAAGAAAAGTTTTATATAATGTGTATAATTAGACACAGTTATTATGTTTTCTTAAAGCCGAGGAATAATTATATCAGCATGTTTTGTAAATATGTAGAATGAAAAATTTGCATAATAGCTGTCAGATTATGTCTGAGTAAATAATTGAGCAGCTGAGGTTCGGGATATTTTGTTAGAGTGTTCTGTGTGTAAAACAGGATAAAATAATTTTTACTTTAAACTTTTAATCCTTAATTTTACAGGGGTTGCATTCATATACATATGTATATATACACCCACAGGTGTATTGTATATGTATATATAAGACAACTGTTTATTAAAAATTACACAATAGGAACACCTTTTGGCCAAATAATTATCACTCGGCTTTAATCTGTTCTTTGTGTTGTTTGATGGTGGATAATACAGGGTGTTGTTCATGAGCCGTAGTTGCTGGAGGATACTGTTAAATGGCTAGTTAAGTTATAGACCGGCGTTAGTTTTTGTTTTAGAATATTTGCATAGGATTTGCTGATAGGTGCGTATATTTTCTGGATATCAATTTGAGAGACAATTTGAAAAAACACTTCACTTTGACAAATTGAATTACTACACCATGTCTATTTGGGATGTATTTCGTGATAGGGATTATATTATTTTGTTTTGCGTATAGGAGGTAAGTGTCATTTTATGTCATTTTTAGATATATAATTTCTGTCAATAATTTTGTAAATATATTTTTATTGAAATATTAAAGGTAGAATCATTGTTTGATTATAGATATAGTAGAGCATCTTCAAGCATTAGGTTTTATTTTGATGTTTTTTCTTTCTGTATTCTTTATTTCAGTTCTTTATTTAAATTTAAATTCCAGTTAACATACAGTGTAATATTAGTTTCAAGTGCACAATTTAGGATTCAGCTATTCCATACAACACCCAGTGCTCATCACACATGCACTCCTTTAATTCCCATCACCTATTTAACTCCTCCCCCACCTACCTCCCCTCTGGTAACCCTCAGCTTGTTCTATATTGTTAGGAGTCTGTTTCTTGGTTTGCCTCTCTCTCTGTGGCTTTGAGATTTTTTAGTTAGACATTCATTGTTAAAGTACAGAAATTATTGCCATTCATATTTTAAATATGAAATGAGTAATTTCTTATACTAAACTTTTTGTATGCTTGTAGACATGAAATAGTAAAATAAGTCTCTGCTGTTATGATTTATAGACTGCTGTGTATGTAGTTATTGATAAAATACTTATTTCTAGATATACAGACATTGCTGATAAACATGTTTAAATATCAAACTTATAAAAATCAATATAATTAGTTTCTCTGCATGTTCAGTGGTTTGTTGTAAGAGAATGGATGGGGTGGTGGATGTTTTCCATTCTCATCAGTAATGTAAGATTCTTTGGCTTTGAATCTATTTTTGGTTTATAGAGATAGTGAACATCATGCTGTTGGTAAACTCTAAGTTTGACATATCTCCGAATTATTTTAAGAATTTCTTATGGATGGCACTTTGTGGTTTGTTGTTAAACACTGGTATTTATAGTAGTTATAGCATTTGACTTAGGAAGTATATAGAAATGTTGGTAAACAAAATGATAGAAGGTAGAAACCGTTTTCTTTTGAGGACGTTGTTCACCTTTGTGTAGGATTCCATGGAATGCTGGGATTATTAAAGACAATTTATTTGAAAATTGGGTTAAAAGCTTCTGAGCCTTATTTTTGTTATGTTTGTGTGTACACACACATGTATATAGTCAGGAAAGAGGGTGGTTAAAAGTTCATTGCCTCACATATTTCATTTAGAAGAAAAATTAGACTTCAATAGTTAAATTGTGCCCATTTTATATAAAAATATTTCTACTTATTAAGGGACATGAGATATATCTTATTTTCTCAGATGTACTGAGGTTCTTGATGAAATTCATTTTACTAAAGAAAATTTTACAGAATCTAAATTACACAGTTCTGTGTTCATTTGTTACACAGCAGTAAGACAACTTTGGAAATAATAGGCAAGTGAAACATTTGGTTTTAAGCATCTAATATTTCCAGATGTATTCATAGTGTTACAGTATAATTTTATAAACATTTTCATTGTAAATGTGTTAGCACTATTGTCTTTTAAAGTTGTCATGGCAAGGAAATTGATCACTGATAAATAGGGTCTTGGAGCTATGCAATCTTTATCATACACTCATTTTGTTGTTGAGAGAAATAGAAAAGATTATGCATTTAACCCATTCTCATAGTAGAATAGTATGCCATTGTATAAGTATAAACTGTATATTAAAAAACATACACCATGTAAATTCATTTGATGTTACAAGGTGTATTGTAATGTATTTCATTTGGAGCTTCCCTAGTATATGTACCTTACATTATTCTTGTGTTAAGATATTTTTTAGAGCAGATCTAGATCGGTTCATAGCAAAATTGAGGGGAACGTACAGAGATTTGCCATCTAGCTCCTGCCCCAGCACATGCGCAATCTCCATCATTATTCACACAGCACATGCATAATCAGTCCCATTATCATCATACCTTACCAGAGTTACTTACCATTTATTCCTGCTGATGAATTTACATCAATACCTCATAATTACCCAAAGTCCATAGTTTTTCATGGTTAACTCTTGGTATTGTACATTTTGTCGGTTTGGACAAATGTATTATGACATGTATCCATCATGGTATTATGCAGAATGTTTTCATTGTCCTAAAAATCCTCTGTGCTTCACCTATTCATATCTTCCCCGTATTTATTTTTATTGTTAACATTGGAGATATAAATGACTTTGTTAAAGGGATTTTATACTACCTCTTGGAACTATACACAATTCTGTATGTGTTCCTTTGGTTGCATGACAATATTCAAGACAACTTTGTAAATAATAGATACAAGTTTTTAGTTTTTAACATCTAGTCTTTTCTAGATGTGTAGAGTCTCACAACGTATAATTTTGTAAATAATTCATTGTAAACTTTCATAGTTTCATTGTTATCAAGTGCTTTAATAGCAGTGCAGTTGATAACAATTTTCTTGATAACAAGTTTCTTCAGCTATTGCCTATTTTGGTATCGGAAGGAGAAAGTTACTAAAAGTGTACTGTTGCTCTTGCATTCTCTAAAAGAAAATTTTACATTTTAATCACTGTTTAGTCCTTGTATTATTATACGTTAAAAAACCTAAGTCCTAATTTTATATTGTATTGCTATACAACTATTAAACTTATAGTTGTATTGCTGATTATGTATTTTAATCATAGCAAGTCTGTTTTATGAGAAATATTGTCCCTCTTTGAGCTCTTCAGTTTTGTATTTATCTGAACAGGATGAAAATATTCAAGACAACTTTGTAAATAACAAATACATCATTTAAAAATACCTAGTGTTTTCAGATGCATGGTATTTCACAAAGTATAAATTTGTAAATATTTCATTATTGTAAAATACCGTAAGTTGTCTTTTGTAAGTGTTGGCAGTGTAATAAGTAATTAACATTGTTCTCTTAGGGTTATATAACATTTTGGTGTTAAGTGGGTTTTTTGGGGAGAGGGATAGATCTATTGCCTTCCTTTTCTTCAGATTGTTAGGTTTTTATGTATAAGAAAATAATAGATTTTATACTTAAACAAAATATCCCAGGATGATTTTTACCTTTAGAAAGAGGAAAGAATACATGAGAAGGAAACTGTCTTTTTTAAATCACAGATATATTTGTAGAAGATATTCTTATTGTTAATTGTTACTTTGCTATGCTATATAAATCTACTTTTTGTAAATATATATGTGTATACATGCATATAACATACATGTTATAAATGTTAATACATATGTGCACATGTACATTTAGTTTTAGGAGTATAAATATGATAGTACTCTCTCATTAGCTTATTGATTTGCATTTTTTTTTTTGGAATACTCTGGAAGTATTCAAATCTAAACTTAAATAGTTCCATAATCCTGCTTCATGTTATATCTAAATGTATGTATTTAAAAATATTTTTTAATGTTTATTTTTGAGAGAGAGAGCATGAGGGAGGGAGGGGCGGAGAGAGAGGGACACACAGATCTGAAGCAGGCTCCAGGCTCTGAGCTGTCATCAGCACAGAGCCCAACTCGGGGCTCGAACCCATGAACTGTGAGATCATGACCTGAGCCGAAGTCAGACGCTCAACTGACTGAGCCACTCAGGTGCCCCTAAGTGTGTTATTTTTAATGTAAAATGATTAACTCCATATGTGTTTGTTTTCTAATCTGTTACCATATATAGACATCTGAATGAAAATAAAACTTCTGTGCTTATGAATATTTATTTTATTCTAAGACCTTTTTAAAAATTTCCAGTGTTTGCTTATATTTGTATGTTATGTGATAATCAGAAACAAAAGTCAAAAATGTTCAACTCAGTAGCCAATAATAAATTATGAACATTTTTTGGAAGAAAATTAACCTATAAATTAAGGTATAAATCAGTATTTTTTTGAACAGAAGTTTGGCCATAATAATTGAAATTCAAACATTTGAAATGGTGTTACTTGCTGCTGGGAATTTATTCCACATCTCAAATTTACACTGAAGTATGTTATACATTGAGTATAAATAATAGTCGAGCATCTGAAATATACCTCAACAAAAGATCATAATGGTTGTAGCTTATTCATCATATGAATATAATTTAGACACTGGAACATGGTCTGATAAGGGTGTTTTGTGTGGATATTTAAAATTATGCCAGTTTTTGAACAAACATCAACTAATAGTGTGTTTACAGAGGTTTGACCATATGCCTCGTTCTAATTGGAAATGTCAATCATTACTGTTCCTGAGGAATGTAATTATTCTGACATGATTATAGAGTTAAGTAATGCTGACTGATCAGTGTTATAATGAATATTTTAGCATTCTTAAAAATTTTGTACATGTGTACATTAAGTATTAAAATACTGTCTTATTATTTGTATATTGCTACTTGACAATCTGAAATGAACATACTAATTGTTAGAAAGGTGTCTGGAAGAATGGATGGCAAAATTTTAACATTACTGTATAGAGAGATGGGAATGGAGGACTGCTTCTACTTCCTGCATTTTGAATTTTAAAGGTATTTCAAAAGGAACATCTAAACAGCAAAAAGGGGATTTTAAAGATACACCCAATTTATGCCTGCCTTTCATCCTTGCCTATCAATATCTGGCGAGTATTGGGCTGTTGTATCCAATTTTGTATTCCCAGTGGCCATTATGAATTGTTTGTGAGTGATCATGAAGAGCATGTGGTTTAGAGACTCTAGTGAAGCAGAGAGTTTTACACACTGAAACAGCATTGTGGGACTCCAGAAATGAACATGAGAGAAGATAGGATTTCAGGTAGGTGCTAAACAATTATATTTGGGTTTACAAACGCATGAATGATTAAAATAAATCATTGAAACTTTCTATAAAGGGTAAATTTTCATAAATTTACATATTTGTGGTTACTGATTAGATCATGTTGTTTGAGGAAGAGTATTGGATTAGGTTGAAAGTTAATTAATGGTAGTAATTAGAGAATGGATTTTTCCTAGTTTTTACAGTAGTTGAGTCAGAATTTCACGTAGGTCTTTATGGTTTCTTATATGATTCAGAACTGGCATGAAAAACATTTCCGTACATTTGTGTTATTTCTGTGTAGTAATATCAGCTGTTTATCTCCATTCGCTGTTCGTGATTATTCCAAAATCATCCTAATTTGTGTGTCCTGGTGTCTTATTTGTATCTAATTGGCTATATTGTATAATTACTTCTCAGATGAACACAATGAAAGGAAGAGATTTACAGATAATCTGAGGACAGCTGACATTCCTATGGTCTTTCTTAATTCATAAGTCTTAACTGGGAACTACAGGTAAGAAGGTTCTGGATCAAGAAGTTCTGTTTTAGAACAAGGCTTTGGCTAGACTCAGGAATATCCAGCCATGCCTGAGAATTAGTGAGTAAATTAATTCTATAAAAAAAGATAACTTTACCAAAGTAAAGGTGGGGAGTATATGTAGAATGTAGGAGATTATTTATGTCTTCTTTCAATTGCTTTTATTTCTAACCAAACATTATGATCTAATTAATGTTATAAACAAAATTATTCATTAATTGGAAATTTTGAAATAAAGGATTTTTTGCAAGTATTTTTATAGTGTGATAAAGGCAGAAGTTCATGGAAACTGGTAAAAAACAAACAAACAAACAAGGGGAACCCTCTTGCACTGTTGGTGGGATTACAAACTGGTGCAGCCACTGTGGAAGACAGTATGAAAGTTCCTCAAAAAGTTAAAAACATGATTTAGCAATTGTAATCATGAGGTATTTACCCAAAGAATACAAAAATATTAAATCAGAGGGATCTGTGCACCCCATCCTTTATTGCAGCATTATCTACAAATAGCCAAATTATGGAAACACCCCAAGTATCCATTCACTGATGAACGGATAAGGAACTCCGCCATAAAAAATGAGATCTTCCCACTTGCAGCGAACAAGGCCGATGGAGCTAGAGAGTATAATGCTAAGCAAAATAAGTCAGAGAAAAACAAATGATATATGATTTCACTCATATGTGGGATTTAAGAAACAAAACAAAATAGAGGCAAAGCAAGAAATAGACTCTTAGCTATAGAGAACAAATTTATGATTACCAGAGGCCAGGTGGTTGAGGGAGATGGGTGAAATAGGTGATGGGGATTAACAAGTACACATGTAATGAGAAACAGGTGATGTATGTAAGTGTTGCATCACTAAATTGCACACCTAAAACTAATATTTCACTAACTGGAATTTTAATAAAAAGTTAAAGTATTTGGTAAAGTAATAGCTGAAGTTGGAATGTTGAATCAGCTATAGGGGATTCATTAATGAGGAATTCTTTCTAAGCATTAAAAGAAATTTGTAACAAAGTTCAAAATTAGCCTCCACTTATTTGCTGCTTTTTCTATTTTATAAGAAGTATGTGTGTCTTATCTTCCAATGTTTCTTCTTTTTTTCCTGTCAGGAGATGATAATTCTAAGAAAAGACACTTTTGCCATCTTTGTTTGTAATTGCAAGAATCAGTACCATAAGACCTCTGTTGGCAATATTACTCATTTGAGTATTCGTCACCTCCCATCTCTGGCTTTGGGAATACTGCTTGGCAAAATGATTGTAAGGACAGATAAGTGTTTATTTTATTCAGGGAGGGGCACTTGATTAGGCAGGAGTTAATATTCTGCTTTGTTTAAGATTAATTAATTTTTGGTGGCAGCTAGTGGATAATGAGATCCGTTTGGGGTACATGTTGCTGAGTAATAAAGAATCCTGACACACAGTGGCATAAAATATCTATTGTGCCATTTCATGAATTCTGTGGGTGAAGATTTCTGACAATGCCAGAATATGGGATCAGCTGGGAAGATACGGTGTTTAATATTGATTCAAACGCTTAGAGGCTGGAGTCATCTGGACACTTCTTCACACGTATGTCTGGCACTTGTTTTGGGAAGACTTGGAAGGCTGGGCTTAGCTAAATTAGAGCACCTTCACACAATCAGTTTAACAGAGGAAGCATCATCAAAATGAATGTTCGGAGAGAACCTTGTGAAAGTGGCATGTGGTCTTTATGATCCAACTTCAGAAGTCATGTAGTATCACTTCTGCCACATTTTGTTGACTAACATTTTTATATGACCAGCCCAAATTCTAGTAGATATTCCGTCTCATGATGGGCGTGTGCCAAGGTTACTGGTCACCTAGAGTTACATGTAGGACCAGATGAAAGAAGATATTGTAATTGAGAACTATAGCTGTATAATTTTAGTAGTTGATTTTTTTAAATAATTTTGGGATCCAT
Organism: Lynx rufus; assembly: GCF_022079265.1. Taxonomy (NCBI): domain Eukaryota; kingdom Metazoa; phylum Chordata; class Mammalia; order Carnivora; family Felidae; genus Lynx; species Lynx rufus. Next base: position 4,774,311 of record NW_025814836.1, on the reverse strand, counting down.
TAACAACAGTTCTCTCAAATCATATATCTGTCTTTATGATCTTAATAAATTGATTTTCAGAATTTCACTTTTCATGTACTCTGGATTTCTTGCAGATATGTTTCAACAAATATCTTACTCATTGCCTGGCATAGTATTAAATTTTATTGAATTGTAACTTTGGTAATAAATTAGGCAAAAGACAAGAAGTTCGAGAAAGAAAACAAAGTACATGATTTTGTGCATTAAGTGAGTTTGAGGAGGGCAAAAGAGAGAAGAGCCCAGGTACACTAAGCTGACGTTGAGATGTATAACCTTAGAAGTACGAAAGTAATGAACTACAAAAAGAGTGAGAGGGAGCAGTTGTTAATGAAACCATTAATATTATAGCAAATAGTGAATCCCATCTCCTGATGGACCAGGAGTTGTGTAATTCTCTTATTTCCTTTATTTCCCACTAGAAAGTTAATTCATGTGATACACGGCCAAGAGTAAATGCTGACAAATTCTTTAAACATTCTTTTTCAGAGAGCCTTATTGCCTACCTGCAATAATCCTCAGAATGACCTATTCTGTTAATCCCAGAATAACCTTAAAAGATAAAGGCTTTTATGATAAAATGTTTTTTTTTTTTCCTTAGGATAAAACATTGCTAAATAGACAACTAAATAGACAACTTCAACTTGGGTGAAGTACCTACTTAAGAATTTTGATAACCAGCTGGAATAATGGGTTAAGATCTAAATCTTATTAAATTCCATTGTAGCCTCTGTCTTTTATACAATTACCTTTTTTTTTCTTACCAAAGGGACTAAGGTCCTTTTGTTATTTTCATTGGATTTTTTTTTTTGCACTGTTGTCATGTTTATTGTAGAGAAAAGCATATAGATTAAATAGTTTGTGTATGAATGAGCAATCTAGAGATATAGGCATCCAAATACATAAAAGAGACACAGACAGCATGAGAATGTTGGGATCAATCCATTTACGAAGGTGTAAGAAGAAGGAATACCAAGATACCAACATCTGGCTTTTTAAAAACTGAGGTATAGTTGACCTCATTAGCTTCAGGTCTATAAATAGTGAATAGTGATAGTGACTTGATAATTCTATGCATTAAGCAGTGCTCACCACAATAAATGTAGTTGCCATCTCTAGCCTTCTAGAAAATTTCAAAAGTTATTCTGATGCATCTGTTATTTCTTCATAATAAAATGGCTGTTGCATTTCATTGTATATAATTTTATTAGATATTACTGATAATTGCATAAAGTATGCTTCCTAACTTTACGCATTTCCTAATGTGTCCTCTCAGGTGATGTCCAAATAGGAAACTGATGTTACTGCTTCTGACACCATCTTCAAATCCAAAAACGGTCTTTATAACGTATGGAGACTCCTCCTTTCATGTGTTGGAGTAGACACTCCTCCAGAAAAACTGGACTGGGAAAGCCCTTGTTTCAAAGTTACCTAAAGATTATCATTGGAGGGAATTGTAACCAGGCATGTTGACTGTTTTCATTATTGACATTGGACTAAATGTCGGGAGCTTGAATGATGGAGATGCTATTACACAGAGAAGCTCAGGATGATATGATTGCAAGGCTTCATTTCAATGTTCCCATAAGTATTAAGTGCACATATTTATAATTTTCACTTTTAACAGGGTAAATTTAAAATAGATGCAGAAAAATAAATTATCTTTTTTCCAGATTTGAAAGGACACAGAAAGTTGTAAAGGGTAGTATTTTTACTTTTTAAATGCTTTTTCCTCCCTCCTAATTCTACTCCCCAATATTATCTGCTGTTAAGGAGTTTTGTGCATATCCTTTTGGGGCGTATCGATAAACAAATTGATAATGCCAGTAGTCATTTGGGCCCATACATTAGCTACAAATTTTCTCTTCAGTGAACATGCTTATATGTAATCTACTTTTTAACTTCTCCAGCTAAGTTGTTGAAATAGTCCTACTACTTCCACTTCATTGGAATTAAGTATATCCAAAATTTATGTTTTGAGTTAAAAGTAGAGATTTCCCCAGAATTGTGTAAATTATCCTCATCAATATTGTCTCCCAGTGTTTGTTTATGAGACTTCTTTTTTCTAAAACAGTACAAACATTGGATGTCAATGTTTTAATCTTTGATAGTGTGATACTACAAAGAAAGTATTTTTCTTCAGTTATTGTTCACTTCAGTCATCTTCATATGTCCTTAAACTGTACTAGTCATTTGTTATTCTGTGTTTTGTGTTATTTTGTTTTTTTGTTTTTTGTTTTTTTTCATTTCCCTTGGAATACTAGTGTCTTTGTTACTGGCTTTTAAAAGATCTTTTATGACTAACGATTTTAACCATTTACCATGCTTTGCAAATGAAATACCATGTTTTTTCACCATTTTACTGTGATATTTTACTTTTTGGTGTACAGAAGTTGTATATTGAAATATAACAATATTGTGTTTCATGCCTTTTGAGTTTTGTGTTTTTATTTAAAACATGAATGCATTACCATCATTTTTTGTATTTCCTTTTGTTGTTAATTATTTTGTGATTTTTCCCCATCAATCATTACTGTGGGTTTAAAGCATTACTTACTCAAATAATTAACTTAAGCAATTACCAATTATTTTAATTTCTACCATAGTAATTTAGAAATTCCCAAATAATATCAGCTGCATTTCTATTTGCTTGCCTTACCTTCTATTGATACTTACTTTAAAATTACTGATGATTTTTAGTCTATTCCATTGAGTTCCATGTCATTTCTCTTCTTTTTTTTCAGAATATTCCCTGTCTAGTCGCATTTTTTTCTCTCAATTGATGCTTAAAATTATTTTGCAAGTTGGAAAAAAATGCAGTTTTAATTTCATTTGCACCAAATTTAATAGATTAATTAGGAGAGAATAGATCTCTTTAAAATTGAGTCTTCCTCTCCAACTGCAAGGTATGTCTTTCTATTTTTAATCAACTTGTTATGTTGGGAAAATGCTAGATTATATTTTTTCATTAATTCCCAGTCATTTCATAGTTTTGTTAATGTGATGGGGATTGTGAACCTACTTTATTTTCTTATTAATATAAAAGCCTTTTTTTTATTTACTTTTCTAATGGTATTTAATTGAAATACCATAATTCTGGTTTTCTTTCTTAGTTCGTGGTTCTTAATAGAATATATGGAAGCAGAAAAGGGCCCTTGGTTACTTGATCATGAATATTAATCCTATTAGTTTAAGGTTTGTTTACTTAGGGGTCATTTTAGGAAACTTCCTTTCTTTTTTTGAGCATTTTTCACAAAACTTGTTGACAAGTTTAATAAAATGTTTTGTTGTGTGTTATAGGTGATCATGCTTGCAGTCAATTCTTGATTAGGCTAAAAATTAAACATTCTTGCATCTGCTGTCAATGAACTACATTTTATGTTATGTATGTTCATGTATGTGTGTGTGTATATTCCATATATATTTTCCTATTATAATTAAAATTTTATTTGCAGTTTCTGAAAATATAATCCTAAATAAACAGCTTATTTTGTTCTGTTTTCGTCAGGGTTCTGTATTTGGTTTATCTGCTCTACCAAAATGTTTGGAGTATTACTTGTATAGGCTGAAAACAAGGAGTATTAGCATTAATTATTTAGGTTTCATTTTGAAATAACTTTTGGCTTGCAAAAATGCTCTCTATCCTCCTCTTACATTAATATATTTCATTTACATGATATAGTTATCTACAAAAGGAATTTGCTGCACTGCTGTTAAGTGATCCTTTTATAATCCATGATTGAAAATAGAATCCTACATTGCATGTAGTTGTTAAAGTCACTTTAATGTCCTTCTGCTTGGGACAGTTGCCCAGTTTTCTTCGGTTTTCATAATTTTGATCCTTTTGAAGAGTTGACAAAATATCCAACTATTAATGTTAATCAGTATGGGCTTGTGTGATTTTCATCATTGGACTGGTGGTTATGCATGTTTGATGAGATTGCTATAGAAGTGGTACTCCCTTCTCAGTACATCACTAGGGATCACGTACTATTGATACGTCTTGTGACTACTGCTATTACTTTTATTACATACTGTTACATAATTAGTATTAGTAGGAAAAGGTTCTGCAAATATTGTAACACTCTTATCTGCTAATTTTAGAACTTATTGATGTTTGTTGCCTGCAAAAATTAATACACTATGGCGTTTGTCAAATTGATTCTTAAAAATTTTCTCAGTACTACATTTTATTAATTGGAATTTTGTACTATAAGAGTTATTCCTTCCCCATTTAATATTTAATTATTCATTTCAGTGTGGACTCGTGGTATTTTGTTTATTCCATGGATTAAATTCATTACTTTTCTTTAATCTCGTTGTCCATCATTTGGCCATTCAGGTCTCTTTTAAGGTGGCTTCTGTGTCTTTTTAACATGTCCATATTTCCTTTCCTGAGTACTTACTTTCTGACCACCTAATAGTACCTGGGTTTATTTTGTTCTTATCTTGTGGAACCATCAGTTTCTCTAAGGATACTTGGTTCCTTATAGGGAATGGTACTTAGGAAGTAAGCTATGTATCAGAACATCATTTATTTTTATGGTTCAGTAATATTCCAAAGTGTGTATATGTAACATTTGTTGTTGAACACTTGGATGTTTCTGCTTTTTGACTTTGAATAATAAGGTTTGTGACTTCCACATTGTCAATAATACTGCTATGAATATTGACATGAAAATGTCTTGAGTCCCTGTTTTCATTTTCTTTGGGTATATATCTTGGAGTGAAATAGCTAGGAATCATGGTATTTTTATGTTTAACTCTTTTAGGTATGGTCTGTTTTTATTATGAAAAGTTTCATATTCATAATGAAATCATAATGAGTTTTCACATGCTGAGCAACTAGAATAATTAAAAATATTTTGCCATATATTGAAAACTGCAAATCATATGATATTTCAATCTTGAATTTTTTGTATGCATATACATCATAATTTTAAATAACCACAATATCATATCTATTATTAAGTAGAGTCCCTTATTGCCTTTTAAAATAAATCTTCATGTAAACTTGTCATATTGTCCAAACATCTAATAATTAGAACAAGTCTGGATCCAAGCAGGCACCATGCATTTTTATCTAGGCCATTTTTATCTTATTTTTGGTTATTAGTATTAATTTATTCTTAATACTAAATCTTTTAATCCCTTAATATAGGACATTTTCCCATGCTTTTTTGTTTCATATGTGTTAAATATTTTTTTTTAATATTTAATCTTTTGCAATTCATTTCATTTTGGAAGAACTTTATATTTTTCTGTTACATTCATAGTGATTTTACCTACTATTTCTAGTGTGTTACATGTATTTTGGTGAGCTAATGTGGTCCAGGTTATTTCTGCTTTGAGGTTTTCTTTGTGTCTGTCTCTTTCATACATTCTCTGTCACATACCTACCTATCTATAACTATCTAGAAACATATTTATAGAATGTATAAATACCTTTATAAATTATGCATAAATACTTGTACATTTATGTAGACCGTAACAAAAATATAGCTCATATTTCTAAATGTATTAGAGGTGCTTGGAAAGAGGCATTGTCTCCAATGTACAGAGCACTATATAAGTGATTGTGAAAGGTTCACTATTGTTACAGATCTGTATTTCTGTCTCTTTTAGGAACCACTAAATGACTTGCTGTTGATGTCTTGATCTGTTTTCTTTTTTTGTTTCATTACATATTGAATATTTGACCATTCTATCAATTTTGCAAGAGTATTTCATACACTGTGTCCCAAATAGAATATGAATATGTACTTACCATGTCCCATCCTAGAAAAAAATAACTAAGGCCTAGTTTTCTTTTATAATTTATTCTCATGTATTTTGTTGAATCTCAAGATTTGTGGACCCCAATACTTTTAAAAGATAATCATCATGCTACCTGCTAAAAAATGTAAAATGGAGGGGCACCTGAGTGGCTCAGTCTGTTGAGCATCTGACTTCAGCTCAGGTCATGATATCTTGGTTCGTGAGTTCGAATCCCACATCAGGCTCTCTGCTGTTAGCCTGGAGCCTATTTTGGATCCTTTGTCTATTTCTCTGTCTCTGCACTTCCTCTGCTCACACTGTCTCTTCCAAAAATAAACAAACATTAATTTTTTTTAAATATATGAAATGTAATAAATCCTTTATGGTGTATTACAGCTGGATACCTAAAGTACTCTGAATTATTTATAGATTAAAAATCATTCAAACAGGTTTTGAAAATAGTTATGTTCAAATCAGCACTTGAATAGTTATGCATTCCATTCCACTTGGTTTGTTAATCTGTAGTTCTCTGAATTTGCAATGACTCTTTTTTTTTTTATTTTAGATGTTTATTTTTGAGAGAGAGAGAGAGAGAACGCACATGCACAGGAGCAGGAGAGGGATAGGGAGAGAGGCAGACACAGAATCCAAAGCAGCTCCAGGCTCTGAGCCTGAAGTGGGGTTCGAACACATGAATCATGAGATCTTGACCTGAGCTGAAGTCTGACGCTTAACTGACTGAACCATGCAGGCGCCCCAGCTCTTTTTTTCTTTTTAAAGTTTATTTATGTATTTTCAGAGAGAGAGAGGGCACATGTGCATTTACCTGCATGAGTGGGAAAGGGGAAGAAGGGGCAAGAGTGTGAGAATCCCAAGCAGGCTCCACACAGTCAGTGCAGAGCCCAGTGTGGGGCTTGAACTCATGAACTGTGAGATCATAAACTGACCTGAAACTAAGAGCCAGACACATAACTGACTGAGCCACCTAGGTGCCCCTCATCTCTGTGTCTCTCTTTTTTTTAACTTTCATAATTTCTATTTATGTTTGGAAGAAATCAGATTATATGCCTTTTAAAATTATCACACGTCTAATTCTACAAGTAGTATATGGCATCCCTGTGGTAGGGTTTAATATTTTCCCCCAAATCCTGTTAGATTTAAATGTCATATCAGTTTGGTTTTATTAATTCTTTAGTCACTTATTATAGGAATCTTTTTGATTGTAATACAGTATTTAGTAATTCATTATAAGAACACTATGAATTTTAAATATTTTAATTATATTATAGTTAACATAGATTGTTATATTAGTTTCACGTGGACAGTATTGGGATTCAACAATTCCAAACATCAGAGTTTATCACAAGAAGTGCACTCAATTCCCATCATCCATTTCCTTTATGATAACCATCAGTTCTCTACAGTTAAAAGAGTCTTGGGTTGTGCCTCTCACCTTTTCCCTTTGCTTGTTTGTTTCTTAAATTCCACTTATGAGCGAAAAGAATATGGTATTTGTCTTTCTCTTACTTCCTTTGCTTACCATAATACTCTATAGCTCCAACCACATTGTTGCAGATGGCAAGATTTCATTCTTTTTGATGGCTGAGTAATTCATTTTATATATATGTATATAATATGTATGTAAAGATGTGTGTATGCATATGTATATATACATAAATATACACGCATACATACATATGCATACACACCAAATCTTTATCCGTTCATCAGTAAATAGATACCTGACCTGCTTCCATATGTTGCCCATTGTAAATAATAGTGAAAAAAACATAGGGGCGCATGTGTCTCTTTGATTTACTGTTTTTGTATTCTTTGGCTAAATACCAGTAATATGATTTTTAATTTTTTTTTTTCAACGTTTATTTATTTTTGGGACAGAGAGAGACAGAGCATGAACGGGGGAGGGGCAGAGAGAGAGGGAGACACAGAATCGGAAACAGGCTCCAGGCTCTGAGCCATCAGCCCAGAGCCCGACGCGGGGCTCGAACTCCCGGACCGCGAGATCGTGACCTGGCTGAAGTCGGACGCTTAACCGACTGCGCCACCCAGGCGCCCCAATAATATGATTTTTAGATTGTAGGGTAGTTATTTTTAACTTTTTCATGAACCTCCATTGGATATACCGGTTTGCATTCCAACCAACAGTGCAAGAGAGTCCCTTTTTCTCCACATTCTTCCAAATACTTGCTGTTTCTTATGTTGTTCGTTTTAGTCATTCTGACAGGTGTGTGCTGATATTTCACTGTAGTTTTTTTTTTAATGTTTATTTTTGAGAGAGAGAATGTGTGAGTGTAAGAGGGAAAGAGAATCCCAAGAAGATTTCTCTGACAGCATCGAGCCCAAATCCATGGGCTAGAGTCCATGAACTGGGAGATCATGACTGGAGCTGAAATCAAAAGCCAGATGCTTAACCCAACTGAGCCACCGAGGTGCCCCTCTCATTGTAGTTTTGATTTACATTTTCTTGATGATGAGTGAAGAACATCTTTTCATGTGTCTGTTGGCCATCTGTGTGTCTTTTTTTTTTTTTTAATGTTCATTTTAGTGAGCAGAAGCAAGTGGGGAAAAGGACAGGGTGAGAAGGACAGAGGATCTGAGGCAGGCTCTTTGCTGACTGCAGAGAGCCTGATGCAGGGATTGAACTCAAGAACTGTAGGATCTTGACCAGAGCTGAAGTTGGACACTTAACCAACTGAGGCACCTGGGTGCCTCACTGTGTGTCTCTTTTGGGGAAATGTATGTTCATGAATTCTGTAATTATTTAATTGGATTATTTTTTGTGTGTGTGTATGTGAAGTTTTATAACTTCTTTATACTTTTGGATACTAACCCTTTTTCGGGTGTGTCATTTGCAGATATCTTCTCCCATTCAGTAAGTTGTCTTTTAGTTTAATTGATGGTTTCCTTCACTATGCAGAAGGTTTAAAATATATCCTGATAGTTTATTTTTGCTTTTGTTTCCATTGCCTCAGGAGACTTGTCTAGAAAAAAAAGTTGTTTCGGCGAATGCCCAAGAAGCGACTGCCTGTGTTCTCTTCTAGGATTTTTATGGTTTGAGGTTTCATATGTAGGTATTTAATTCATTTTTAGTTTATTTTGTGTGTGTGTAGTATAAGAAAGTGGTTCATTGTTTTGCATGTTGCTGTCCAACACCATTTATTGAGAAACTTGTCTTTTTCTATTGGATATTCTTTCCTGCTTTGTTGATTGACCATATAGTTGTGGGTTTGTTTTCTATTCTGTTCTACTTTTCTGTGTGTCTATTTTTGTGCTAGTAGCATACTGTTTTGATTACTACAGATTTTTAATACACCTTGAAGACCAGAATTGTGATGACTCCAGGTTTGCTTTTCTTTTTCAGAATTGCTTTGGTTTATTCTGGGTCTTTTATTTTCATAAAAATTTTAGTATTCTAGTTCGGTGAAGAATGTTAATGGTATTTTGATAGGGATTGCATTAAATGTGCATATTGATTTGGGTAGTATACACATTTTATCAATATTCATTCTTCCAATCCATGACCATGGAATGTTTTTTCCATTTCTTTATGTCATCTTCGGTTTCTTCCATCAGCATTTTACACTTTTCACAGTATAGGTGTTTTACCTCTTTGGTTAAGTTTATTCCTAGGTATCTTATTGTTTTTGGTAAAATTGTAAATGGGATTGATTCCTTAATTTCTCTTTGTTGTTCATTATTGACATACAGAAAGACAACAGATTTCCATACATAGCTTTCATATCCTACAGCTTGACTGAATTCATTTATCAGTTCTAGCAGTATTTTGGTGGAGCCTTTTGGGTCTTCTGTATAGAGTATCATGTCGTTTGCAAATAGTGAAAGGTTTACTTCTTCCTTGCTAATTTGGGTTCCTTTATTTTTGTTGTCTGATTGTTGAGGATAGGACCTCCCTTATGTTAAGTAACAGTGGTGAGAGTGAGCATCCTGTCTTGTTCCTTACTGTAAACTATGGGTGTTTTCATAGATGGCCTTTATTACGTCGAGGTATGTTCCTTCCATGCCTACTTTGTTGAGGTTTTTTTTTTTTTTAACATGAATGGATGTTGAACTTTGTCAAATAATTTTTCTATATCTATTGAAATGATGATGTGGTTCTCATCCTTTCTTTTATTAATGTGGTGCATCACGTTGATTGATTTGTGAATGTCGAGCCACCTTGCAACCCAGAAATTACTCTCGCTTGATTGTGATGAAATGATTTTTTTCATGTATTGTCAGATTCACTTGCTAGTGTTTTACTGAGAATTTTTGCATCCATGTTAATCAGGGATATTGTCCCATAGTTCTCCTTTTTAGTGGAGTCTTGGTTTTGGTATCAGGGTAATGCTGGCCTCTTACAATGAATTTGGAAGTTTTCCTTTCTTTTCTGTTTTTTAGAATACACTGAGAAGAATAGGTTAATACTTTGGTTTAAAGTCCATTTTGTCCACTATAGTAAGTACTGCTACTCTTTCTTTTGATATCCACTTACATACGTTTTCTCCATCCCCTCACTTTAATTTGCGGGTGACTTTCTGAAATGTGTCACTTAATGGCATATAGATGGGTCTTATTTTTTTAATTTTTTATTTTTATTTACTTAATTTTTATTTTTTTTACAATTTTTATTTTCATTTTATTTTTAATTAATTACTTAATTTGTATCCAAGTTAGTTAGCATATAGTGCAACAATGATTTCAGGAGTAGATTCCTTAATGCTCCTTACCCATTTAACCTATTCCCCTCCCACAATCCCTCCAACAACCCTGTTTGTTCTCTATATTTAAGTCTTTTATGTTTTGTCCTCTTCCCTGATTTTATATTATTTTTGCTTCCCTTCCCTTATGTTTATCTGTTTTATATCTTAAATTCATCATATGAATGAAGTCATATGATATTTGTCTTTGTCTGACTAATTCCGCTTAGCATAATACCCTCCAGTTCTACCCACATAGTTGCAAATGGCAAGATTTCATTCATTTTTGTTGTCTAGTAGTACTTACTTGTGTGTGTGTGTGTGTGTGGAAAACATATATATACACACACACACACATCACACACACACACCACATCTTCTTTTTCCGTTCATCCATCGATGGACATTTGGGCTATTTCCATACTTTTGCTATTGTCGATAGTGCTGCTATAAACATTGGAGTGAATGTGCCCCTTTGAAACAGTATACCTGTATCCCTTGGATAAATACCTAGCAGTGCAATTACTGGGTCATAGGGTAGCTCTGTTTTTAGTTTTTTGAGAAATCACCATACTGTTTTCCAGAGTGGCTGCACCAGCTTGCATTGCCACCAACAATGCAAAAGAGATCCTCTTTATCCGCATCCTCGCCAACATCTGTTGTTAATGGTAAGCCATTCTGACAGGTGTGAGGTGGTATCTCACTGTGGTTTTGATTTGTATTTCCTTGATGATGAGCGATGTTGAGCATTTTTTCATGTGTCGGTTGGCCATCTGGATGTCTTCCTTGGAGAAGTGTATTCCTGTCTTTTGCCCATTTCTTCACTGGATTATTTGTTTTTTGGGTGTGGAGTTTGATAAGTTCTTTATACAGTGTGAATACTAACCCTTTATCTGATAGGTCATTTGCAAGTATCTTCTCCCATTCTGTCAGTTGCCTTTTAGTTTTGCTGATTGTTTCCTTCGCTGTGCAGAAGCTTTTTATTTTGATGAGGTTCCAGTAGTTCATTTTTGTTTGTTTCCCTGGCCTCTGTAGATGTATTGAGTAAGAAGTTGCTGTGACCGAGGTTGAAGAGGTTTTTGCTTGCTTTCTCCTCTAGGGGAGGAGGCTTTGATGGCTTCCTGTTTTACGTTTAGGTCTTTCATCCCTTTTGAGTTTATTTTTGTGTGAGGTGTAAGAGAGTGGTCCAGGTTCATTTTTCTGCATGTCGCTGTCCAGTTTTCCCAGAAACATTTTGTGCATATTTTTACCTGCTTTGTCAAAGTTTAGTTGGCCATACGTTTGTGGGTCCATTTTTGGGTTCTCTGTTCTGTTCCATTGATCTGAGTGTCTGTTTTTATGCCAGTACCATACTGTCTTGATGATAAGAGCTTTGGAATACAACTTGAAGTCTGGGATTGTGATGCCTCCAGCTTTGGTTTTCTTTTTCAAGATTGCTTTGGCTATTTGGGGTCTTTTTGGGTTCCATACAAATTTTAGGATTATTTGTTCTAGCTCTGTGAGGAATGCTGGTCATATTTCGATAGGGATTGCTGATGTTTTATTTTTTAAAGTAATTTCTATGCCCATGGGTCTAAAACTCAACTATCAAGAGTCACATGCTCTGCCAACTTAGCCAGAGGCCCCTGGGTCTTATTTTTACATCTACTCTGATACCCTTTGTCTCTTGATTGGAGCTTTTAGTCCATTTACGTTTAAAGTAAATAGTGATACATAGAACTAACTTCTTTGTCATTTTATTACTTGTTTTGTGGGGTGTTATTTAGGTTTTTATTTAAATTCCAGTTAATGTACAATCTAATATGAGATTCAGGTGTGCAGTTTAGTGACTGTGCATCTCCATGCAATACCTGGTGCTCATCACAAGTGCCCTCCTTAATTCCTATCACCCACTGAACCCAACCCTCCATCCACCTCCCTTCTTATAACCATCAGTTTTTGTCTATACTTAAGAGTCTGTTTGTTTGACTCTCTCTCTCTTTTTTCCATATGCTTATTTGTTTTATTTTTTATATTCCACACATGAGTGAAATCATATAGTATTTGTCTTTTACTTATTTTGCTTAGCATAATACATTCTAGCCCTATCCATGTGGTTGCAAATGCAAGATTTCATTCTTTTTTATGGCTAATATTCCATTGTGTATACACACCACATGTCTTTTATCCATTTATTATTTGATGGGCACTTGGGCTTTTTCCATAGTTTAGCTATTGTTCATAATGCTGCTATAAACATTGTGGCATATGTATCCCTTAAATTGTATTTTTGTATTCTTGGGAAAATACCCAGTAGTGCAATTGCTGAATTGTAGCGAAGTTCTATTTTTAATTTTTTGAGGATGTCTATTCATATCTTCTGTCCATTTTTTAATTGGACTTTTCACTTTTTGGGTGTTGAATTTCATGAGTTCTGTATAGATTTTGGATATTAACCATTTTGTCAGATATGTTATTTGCAAATATCTTCTCCCATTCTGTAGGATGCCTTTTAGTTTTGCTGTTTCCTTCACTGTGCAGAAGCTTTTTGTTTTGGTTTAGTCTCAATAATTTATTTTTGCATTTGTTTCCTTTTCCTCAGGAGACATATCTAATAAGTTACTATGACTTCTGCTTGTTCTCAAGATTTTAATAGTTGCTGTAGGTTTATTCTCATCTTTTTCTTTGGTTTTTTGGTTTTAAGATGTTCCTGGGTTTGTTACATTTATGTTTTTCATATCTATTTTATGTTTTTTTTTTTAATTTTTTTTTTCAACGTTTATTTATTTTTGGGACAGAGAGAGACAGAGCATGAACGGGGGAGGGGCAGAGAGAGAGGGAGACACAGAACCGGAAACAGGCTCCAGGCTCCGAGCCATCAGCCCAGAGCCCGACGCGGGGCTCGAACCCACGGACCGCGAGATCGTGACCTGGCTGAAGCCGGACGCTTAACCGACTGCGCCACCCAGGCGCCCCTCTATTACTTTTATGTTTTAAGTGTGTGGTTACCATTGGTTTATATATGCCATCTTCTGCCTATAGCAGTCTACATTAAGCCTCATGGTCGCTTAATGTTAAACTCATTATTTACTCCTCTCCCCTCCAGGTTTCATATATTTGATATCCTATTTTACATCCTTTTGTTTTATGAATCCCATGACTAATTTTTTACAGAAATAATTATTTTTACTGCTTTTTGTATGCTCACATGTGGTCTTCCGTCTTCACTCAATGGAAGATCTTATTTTGTTATTTTCTATTTTTCTGTGGTCTGTTGGGAAGACAATAAGCTTTATCAAGAGACACCCAGAAGGGAGTGTTTAATTTCTTTCATTTAGTTATGAATGATAGCACTTTTTTTGTGTTTGTTTCAGAGTAGAAGTCACAGAATATTCTACATTGAGCGTTCAGTGCTATCCCCTGCCATCTTTAAGTCTATTTACATTTTGTCTTACATGTTCAACCCCACTTCTTTGCCTTCATGAGTAGAAAATAGAGGAAAGATTTCTGATTAGGGAAAAGTACAGGAGCACTTTGTTTTTCTATCATTTTCCATGAAGAAATGACTATTTCTAATGTGGATAAGTTAGAAACAGGAACAGTGGACAGAAAAGAATATGGAGGTATATTTATACTCTCAATTTGTTTCCTTTCAAATATGATTTTTTATTCTAGTTAACGTACAGTGTTATGTTAATTAAGATGTACAATATAATGATTGCAGAATTCTATACATTACATACTGCTCATTACACTGAGTGTATTCTTAGTCACCTTCATTTATTTCACCAATCCCCCTACCCACCTCCCCTCTGTTAACCATCTGTTCTCTATATTTAAGGGTCCATTTTGTTTTCCTGTTTGTCTCTTCCTTGTTTTGTTTCTTAATTACACATATGAATGAAATAATATGGCATTTGGTTAGCTTTTTAAAGTACCAATACCATTTCTTTGTTTATTGTTTCCTTCTCTCTTATCCACCTTCTTGCTCCAGTTATATCACTTTTTTTGTAAACATCAAAGGCATATTTTTTAATACTAAGGTGATTGGAAGCCAGAAGTATTATTTATGAAATTCACTATGGTCCAGTACTTCAAATAAAAGGCTCTTTTCCAGACTAAGAATGGCATTCTATTTATGAGAATGTGTATAAAGACAGGCTATCTGGTTCCTCTAAGGTGATTCAGATATTTTTATATGCAGTAAATATGTCAAAGAAGAAAGAATCTTGTTCTCAATACATCTGTTCCTCATATCTATCACTGCAAAAGGCAGGATGTACCTAATATTCTTCAGAGTTGAATTTTTAAAATTGGCAATGATAATTGAGTTTATCTTAAGTTTTAATATCATAAATTAAGAAGTAACTTATGAGGGAATTTAAAATACAATTTTGATTTTTTAAAAATTCATTTTTTGAATTAGACATTTTGGTTATAAATTTGAGGGATAAATATGAGGAAAACTGTATATAGAATAGGAATGAAAGATGAAATGGCTAGCAATGCAATTAGAAAACTGTTATTGGCAGGCATTTGAATGCACAGTAATACAAAAGTATAGAAAATCCAGATGTTGACAGTAGCATTAGAAGATAGAACATGAGGAACTTTAAGTGATTCAGGGGTTTTAATTAAAACTAAAGAAATATCAGAATTACAGAACATGGTAAACTTAATTTCTGTTTATCTAGGAGGGAGGAAAATTTTATTTCAGATTATTCAAATTCTGGAATTGTTCAGAAAGAAAGTGATAAATTTGATGTTAAATAGCAATGGGAAAAGTAAATACCAATTGATAATTAAAGAGATATATTTAATAAGAATGCTGAAATCCCTAATTAATATAAGATATTCTAATAGAGGGAAGAAAACTACCAATAAAATATAAGTATGTTATTTTAACAGATAGTTTATAGAAGAAATGTAAATTGTTATTAATCATGTAGAAGTACTCTTGGATATTCTTATAATTACAATGGAAAATACAACCAGGATATAATGATCTTCTCAACTGTCAGATTTATCGTAAGTCAAGATGTTTGACAGCAGTCTCTTTCAGCAATCTGAAAGAAGGGGAATCTGGCAAAATCATATGATGTTGGGATTATAAAATGTAAAACTTTTATGGATAGGAATTAAGTATTTAGTCATCTTATAGTTACATACAACCTTATAATGGATTGATGAATATATGTAAGTTACTATATAATTTTGGGGATGAAAGTATAAAATAATATTGGGCTATAGGAAGTGATGAGAGCAAAATGGTATTTCTGGTGATTTTATCACAACTGTTAATGGCCTTTGTTTCTGGTACATAGGTGCTATCTGAAAACAGTACAGGGCTTTCAACATAATTTTGATAAATAGGACATTGGATGTGAGAATTAGTTATGTAATGGTGTTTTATGGAATAGAGTTAGAAATAAAAGTATTGGTTAAATTTCAATTTAGGTAGGAATTCAAGGTTTTGGTGATTTTTGTCAGTATCCTGAGAAAAGAATAGGTATTCCTTTAAAAGTCGTATAAGGGTAAAGGTGGTATTGTGTGTGTGTGTGTGTGTGTGTGTGTGTGTGTGTGTGTATGTATGTGTGTAATGAACATTTCCCAAATCCTGAGCTTTCTCCTTTCATTATCTTTCAGAATGATTTGAGGTAGCTCTTAAAGGATTTGGTCAATATTGCAAAGCCCTAGTAGAGATACCTGAGATTCTATGTGAAAATTTTATTAATTGATTGATTTAGTTTTTAATTTAAATTCCAGTTAACATACAATGCAGTATTAGTTTCATTTGTACAAGTTAGTGATTGGACACATATAACATCTGGTGCTCATCACAACTATGCAAAGACTTTAAAATAGGTCATTTGAGGTTAATCCTGTGGTGAGGCTATTTTGATGTCCATTAGTGAAAAATAAATTGATTTAATCAAATACTTGAGGGCCTATTTAGTACTCTCCACTGTAGTGAGTTATGCCTACCTAGCTGGTTGATCACTGAGTGGAATTGGCAAAACTAAGATTCCTTCATGGGATGATTGCATAAATGTGAGAACTGGTTAATCAAGTAACGGATGCATGAAGGATATACTGATGTCATTAGGTCAGGAAGATGGATGGAATAAAGAATAGATGATACTGGGGCAGCTGGGTGGCTCAGTTGGTTAAGCATCCGACTCTTGATTTTTGTGTCAGGTCTTGATCTCATGAACTCTGAGATCTAGCCCTGTGTCAGGCTACATTCTGAGCATACAGGTTGCTTGGGATTCTCTCACTCCCTTTCTCTCTCTGCTCCACCCCTGCTTGGTGCTTGCGGCTCTCTCTCTCTCTCTCTGTCTCTCTCTCTCTCTCTCTATTTAAATAGACAACTTCATGCATGGATTGATGGATGAATTCAGAAATGCCTTCTGGATACAATTAAGAAACAAGGATATAGGGGCACCTGTGTGGCTCAGTCAATTAAGCGACCGACTCTTGGTTCCTGCTCAGCTCATGATCTCATGGTGCATGAGTTTGAGCCCCTCATCAATCTGTCTCCCTTTCTCTCTGCCCACCCCCATCAAAGTAAATAAGCTTAAAAAATTAAAAAGAAACAAGGATATGTATAATATTCAGGGATGGAATACATGTATAAATGTGTTAGTGTATATATAGGGTTATTTTTGATTTTAAAGTTTTTATTTAAATTCTAGTTAATTAATATATAGGGTAATATTGGTCTCAGGAATAGAATTTAGTGATTCATCACTTAAATATTTAAATATAACGTCCAGTGTTTATCATCCATTTAGCCCGTCCCCTGCCCACCACCCTCCATAAACCCTCCGTTTGTTCTCATGAGTTAAGAGTCTTATGGTTTGCGTCCCTATCTTTTATTTTTCCCTTCCAATATGTTAATCTGTTTTGCTTCTTAAATTACACATGAGTGAAATCATATGGTATTTTTCTCTGACTTATATACATGCTGGCTCCATCCATATCATTGTAAATAGCAAGATTTAATTATTTTTGATGGCTGAGTAATTATATATATATATATATTACATTACATCTTCTTTATCGTGTATATATAGGTTAATGCAAGAGTGGAAGGGAGTGTGGATAAGATACTGTGGATATAAAGTGATAATGCAAAATGAACTGATTAATAGATGGACACAAGAATGAATGATTTGATGATGGATATGGGCCTAAAAGAATATATAGGTACGTGGATTCAGGGAAGGTTAATTCCTAGAACTGAGTTACTTTAAATCACAAAGATAAATTTCTCACAGTGACAGGATTTTTTTGGGGGTCATAGGTTCATGGCAATTATTGGTAGGCCAAATGTCACAAACAGTGATAATCTCCTGTCGCTTCCATCACAGCATAAAATTTTATGTTTTTTTGTCACTTTGAGAGATAACATGGAAAATTGCAAGTAACTCATGAAATAATTTCTTTACAAGTTTTTTCTTAGATAAAAGAAATCAATCATATACACGTTTTAGAAGGTAAACTTAGAAGGTTTACAAACTGTATTTCCTCCATGATTTCTTTTTTTTTTTTTTTAATTTTTTTTTTCAACGTTTATTTATTTTTGGGACAGAGAGAGACAGAGCATGAACGGGGGAGGGGCAGAGAGAGAGGGAGACATAGAATCGGAAACAGGCTCCAGGCTCTGAGCCATCAGCCCAGAGCCCGACGCGGGGCTCGAACTCACGGACCGCGAGATCGTGACCTGGCTGAAGCCGGACGCTTAACCGACTGCGCCACCCAGGCGCCCCTCCTCCATGATTTCTAAGAGAGTAGAAAGAACATATCAAACAATAGTAACATCTACCAAATGACACCTCTCTGGCTTCACATATTGGTTTTACTTTCTACATGCACATTAAACTTTACACCCTTCTCAGTGGGAACAAAAATAAGGAATCACCTGGCTAACAGTCCAATATCTCTCAGTTGTGCACTGGAATCAGGTTATTTGCACTGATCTGTGTGTCAGTTTGCCTATTCCTGGTCCAGAGATATAGGAACTTTAAAAAAAAGAAGTTATTTGTACCTAACTTCCCAGTGTTCAAGTATGGAGCAAGGATAAGGCAACCATAATAAAAGCTGCAAAATATAAAGGATAGAATGCAAGATACATATTCATTGGAAGATATTATCTATTATGATATTGTGAGGAGGGAGAACATTTTATTAGTACTTGGAAGATGCTCACTTGTCCTTTGTTCTTCTTGACACTGTATCAGCCTTCTGACATATTGTCCATACCTATTCCCTGCATAATTATTTTTAAGATAGGTGGTGTGAGATATATTCTCTAAGGGTGGTGCAGAGCTTTTCTATTCAGAGAGAGTTGAGGCCTAAAGGTCATTTTAAGTTGTAAACAGTCAGATTTTTTAGTTCCTTAGGTACTAAAACTCCGTCAAATTAAGTCTTGGGAGAAGACTTCAGTAGCTTTTATGAGATTCTCCTTAATCTCTTACTTGTGATGATCATAGAATAATGTTTTGAATTAGAGATGCCACAAGAGAGAATGACCTGTAACAATGAGGTGTCATATGGGGCAAAGCTACTTTTATGGATCAGACCCACAAAAGTCTTTTCATGAGTAAGAAGTTAATGTTTGTTTTGTTAAGCCAGTAAGATTTTGAAGTTGCTGTAACTCAAAAGTGACTAATATAAATGGATAAGTTACGTGCAATAATTCAAGGATTGGTGAATGAATACATAGAATGGAGGGATGGATTGACGGTTTAAAACTTGTTTATAGGGGTGGATAGATAGAATAAAGAATGTGAGAATGAGGAATGAAATTTTTGCATAGTGTCCACTTAGGTAGATTTAAAAATTAGTGGATGCAAGATGGCATATTTTTGTTTGTTTGTTTTAGAAATAGAGCATGTGTGGGGGAGAAGGGCAGAGAGAGAGAGAAAATGTTATGCAGGCTCCACACTCTGCACTGAGCCTTAATGCAGAGCTCCATCCTACCACCCTGGAGTCATGGCCTGAACCAAAATCTAGAGACTGAGCCACGCAGGTGCTCCAAGAAGGGTATTTTAATAGAAGGCTGGAAAAGTGTGTGTAAGGAACTATTTCTTTATGTAATTGAGGGCAGAGCAATATATGAATTAGTTCAACATTGGGTGACTGAAAGAATGGATGGAAACTAGAATATTAAGTGGATGGCTAGATGCAAGAATCAAGAATTAATGTTTTCAAAAAATTTTCAAAAAAATACTGGAGATATATGTGGATTGGTGGACTTGATATTCAGTGAAGGTGTAGATAGTTAGATACTTAGAGGCTAGAATTTGGATTTCAGACTGGAATGTTGGGTGCATGTGTCGTGTACGGATATATGTTTAGATTAATAGGTATAGATATGGATGACTAGAGTAATGGATCAATATAGGAATCAATGCACAGATAAATGGATTGCATGAGTGTGCTAGCATTGTTGATGTTTTCAGAGTGACTTGATAGATGCATTGATGGATAGATGGTTTGTTTCAAGAAGCAGTGGTACAGAAATTTTATCATTGGAAAAATAGACTAATATAATAAAATCACCATGTAAAATTGAATGGAAAAAATGGAGGTACTATTGAGGGAATAGGCTAATTATTTAAAAATAAGAAAAAAATTAGTGGTTGCTTTCTCATACTGTTGCAATAATAAATTTTTATTTATTTTTAATTTTTTAAATATTTATTTATTTTCGAGAGAGAGAGACAGAGCACAAGCAGGGGAGGGGCAGAGAGAGAGGGAGACACAGAATCCAAAGCAGGTTCCAGGCTCCAAGTGTCAGCACAAAGCCCCACGCAGGGCTCAAACTCAGGAACTGTGAGATCATGACCTGAGCTGAAGTCAGAGGCTTAACCAACTGAGCCTCACAGGTATCCCTAAATTTTTAAAAAGAGCAAAACAAAAAGAAATGAAAAAACAATTGTAGTGAGTTTATGAGAGTAGTTTCTATTATACTGACTTTTGTATATTATTTAATAACTTGAGGTCTTTTGTGAGGTTGATCAAAGAGTCAGCTTTACCTTATGTATTTTATGGTGGTCATTGTATATATGACAATTTCCCCATATTTTCCACAGTTTTAACTGAGGTGTTACCAGCTTAAGAAGTGAGATATTTTAGATGCTTCACTACCTGACATTTCCATATCAATCCAAATTCTTATACTTGTTTATCATTTCTGTGGACTTCATTCTTCAACAGTGCTGGTAAGAATCAGTAACACTGGTATACTATTTGTTTATATTTGACCAGTTTGATGTGGAATCAGTTTTTCATATTTTAAGATCCCAAACCATTTATGAATTCGATAAAGCATAGGATTGTCAAATTGTGAAATGATTGCCAATTAGATGGAATATAAGAGATTTTTAAAAAGGTATTAAATAAATATTGAGGCAATGTTGATATATAGATTATGTAGATTTTTACTTACTCTTACTACTCTTACCTACTCTTGCCATAAAATGTGATGTTATCCAGAGACTACAATCTCTGTCAGTATACTCAGTAAATTTTAAATTCATTTAAATATTAAATGTTTTGAAATAAATACATTAGTAATGGATGGATAAAGGGAGTCAAGGAAGTCAGGCAGGTAGGGGTAAAAAGTAAAAGGATAGAAGGGCATCAGAAAGAAAATATATTAGGAAGTATAATTTGCTGCTAATAATATGGGTCTTAATGATAGCAGGAAGTTGACTTTTATTTCCAGATGCATGATTTAGGGTATTCCTAATATCAGATAAGACGGATAGACAAGAGTTGAGGAATATTCCACTATTACTCTAAAGAAGTACCTTCTTAACACCCTTTCATTTGATGAGTGAATGAAGATTTTTTTTTTCAGATATTTTCAAGCATTTTTTTCTTTCTTTCACAAGCATGTTTCATAAGCAAGGACCAAAGAGACTTTGACCACAGGTAAGAGCATTAACACCAATACCCTGATTTTAACTGATCTTTTTGGGTGTATTGATGGAATACATTCTTATTTGAGTTATTGGACAGTACCTTTTTTTTTCATCAAACTTTTTATGTTGGCATAACTGATTATTTTGATGTAATAGTTAAACCTAGGGTTTTGTCATTATATCTTGTTAGTAAGCAACACTTAATGAAACTGAAATAGAAGTGTTCTTCTCTTACGGCCATCTTCCATTAGGATCATCAGACACTGCACAATAAGCTTTTGGGAAAGCAGGGATAATGCATATGTGGGTACTCTGATAATTGGTTTTGTTTTTTGGAAAGGTTTCTATGAAACACTATGAAATTTACAGAGCACACTTGTCGTATTTCTTTGTACCTTTATCTTTTATTTTTTAACCCTGAATGGATAATATATATTAGCACTAAGTAGTTACACAAGAAATGTTCAAAGAATGAAATAAGGTTAAATGACATGAAAATAATTTGGAATATAAGATTGGTACTCAAAATCTAGTAGAATGATTGAAGAAGTAAAATTATAGTTTCATCATTTCCTACAGTAAATATACCTGGTTTTTGTAGTTTGGAGATATTTAGCATTAGGATCATAGGAATTGTTTTTCATGAAATATCACTAAAATGCTAGAAGATGATATCCATTTGTCCTGATGAATGGCTTTGTGACAACCTGTTGTTTATTTTCATTTGCAATCTCTCCCTCTGTACTATCCTAGGTGGTGAACAAGTATACAAGAGGATCATAGATACCTTCCTGCAGTGGTTCCATCCACAGCATCGCCAAATTGATGTTGTTATTTCCCTCTTTTTGAAGCTCATTGCATCATTGTATCTCAAAGGGCACAAGTTATAAATATAAATATAGATATAAATGTAAATATATAGATATAAATATATAAATATAAATATAAACATAAATCTCCCCAGGAATAGAAGTGGTCTGCTTTTTGGCAAGTAATGGCCAAGAATGTTAAGTACTTCTTTGTTCTCTGACTATATCTTGAGCTTTTTTCTATTGTTATTTACTTCATTGATTTTTTTTTCTCTATGTTTTACTTTACAAGTGGGAATGAGATTTGCATGTGGTAAATGTAATTAATGCAACCCCATGGACACCTTGGTCATACTATAGATTATAACCAGGCTATCTCACAAGCTGAGTACCTCCCATGTGGCAGTTTGGATACCATTTGTAAAATGCGTTGTTCGTCATTTGAATCATGAGCCCTCAGTTGTTAGAGTGGTTGGTCCAAAACAGTAGCCTCTTAAAACATTTGTGTTACATGCAAATAGATATTCTGTAGTTTTAGTTTTTATTCAACCTAGTAGATCTCACCCTAGAACATGATCAGAGCCTGACCATAGTTGACCTCTTCCTTAGTACCCAAATTTAAGACTTGGATGCTGTCACAACTCTGGTTGTTTAAGGTAGAACCAGACTCTTTAACTGACATTTTTAGCCTTGGCAATGCCATCCTGTAGAACACATGGTTCTATGATTTTATTGGTATCACTGGAATTTTGAAATTGGAGTAAAGAACTCAAGGCAACCAAGATATTTCACTTTTATTCACATTATCCTGGCTTTTATTTGTTTTCTGTTTAATCTAAATAGGCTTAATACAGATGGCTGTGTTTATTGGAAGTTTTAATTGACTACTTCTAAAACATAAACTGTATTGTAATCAGGGAACTACTATCTGCATTGCCCAACTTGTCTTAGTAGACAGGTTTGACACATAGCACACTGAAATAGGGCCAATAATAGGATTATTAAACAGTTTAAAGCAAAATTTGGTCATTCATCCTTCATCTTTCATTCCTACTTCCTAGGTGTAACAAGCATTAATCAGTTATGCTACAGTTAATATTTCTAAGCTCATACAGTTTATGCGCAATTTATTTTACAAATAAGACATTATGGTTTTTGCAGCTATATTTTTTATTAAATATACTGTGGATGTATTTCTAACCCAATAAATGTAGTTTCTCTACAGACTTTTCATTTGATGGAAAGTACATATCCTAATGGGTTTATCCATTTCTCCATCTTGGGAAATTCAGATTAAATATTATATATATATATATATATATATATATATATATATATATATATATTATTTTAATACATAACATTTTATGCATATATATTATGCACTTGGGCTCCTAATTCTGTAAGATAGATTTCTAGTTGTGGCATTGTTGGATCATCAGTTCTACATACTTGTGATTTCAGTAGGTATTATGAAATTGCCCTTGAAATGTTTTCTAGGTCAGAACACAGCTGTGGTGTATTGGCAGTGATAATTTTCACGAAAAACTTACGCTAGATAGATATTATCAATTCTTTACATTTTTAATCAATCTAATTAGGTGAAAGTCATATTTTTAACATAAGCCTAATTTAAACAGTAAATGGCCATGGATTAAAAAAAGACGAACAGTGATGAATTACTTACTTAACACAAAAAACAATGGTAGTACACATTTCTTCCAATCACAAGAGTCCTCCTATTTTTTAGTTAGAAACCAATGATCTTTTCTAAGTATAATGCTTCTTGGAAGTTTATGAATACCTTATTCCAGTTTTTTTTTCGTTTTATTTTTGAAATAATTTTATATTTAGAATTGTAAGAATCTTACAGAGGTGCCCCCCATGTACTCTTACTGAGACTTTTTCTACATTGTTTGTTCTTTCTCTTCTTTACTGCTCTCCTCTTTGTCTATTTTTCCCTCTTTATTCTCTTTTCTCTGTCTCCACAATCCCATATTGTTTTTATTTTATTCATTTTTTTGGGGAGAGATAGAGTGAAAGAGTGAGTGGCGAAGGGGCAGAGAGGGAGGAAAATACCAAATCTGAAGCAGGCTCCAGGCTCTGAGTTGTCAGCAAAGAGCCCAACGTGGGACTCGAACTCAGGAACCACCAGATGATGACCTGAGCCAAAGTCGGATGCTTAACCGACTGAGCCACCGAGGCACCCCTTTATTAAATATTTTTGAGTAAGGTAGTGATATTACGTCTCTTTAACCCAAATGCCTCAGCATTCACTCTCTGAGAACCTGAAAATCCTCTTATATTAATTTTGGTGCAATTTTTTGAATCATGAAATTTGTTAGTAGTATAAACATACTACATTAATAACAGTCTATCATTAAGTTCACCAGTCTAATACCGTTCTTTATGGCAATTTCTTTCATCCTTCAGGACCTGGGAAAAAAAGATCTTGTATTGTGTTCAAGCGTCATGTTTGTCTAGTCTTATTTAATCTGGAGCAGTTTCTCATTAATTTTTGTCCTTTAATGATGATTGTATTTTTGAAAAAGTATTGGATAATAGTTTTTTAAAACATCCCTAAAATTTTGATTTGTTTTTTTTCATCCTGAATAGGTTTAGGTTATGCATTTTTGACAAGAATAACTGATGTGTGTCTACCTCTTATCAACTGGAAAATGATATCACTTTATCCTATTATTGGTGACATTAATTTTGATTACTTGGTTTAGTTGATGTCCACTATCTATTTTAAAGTTAACATTCCTTTGTAATTAATAGTTTTTCTGTGGGAAGATCATTTGAGAGTATAAATTTCCTATTTGTCATCAAACTTTTACATTAGTAATTTTAGTAGTTGCAGGTGATTCTTAACAGTATCACTGGTGATTTTCCAAAATCTCTGTTCTTGGTTATGCATATTAGTTGGTAGTTAGGAGGAATTTATGTATCATGGTTTGTGAGAAATATTTATTAAACTATTTACTGAAAATACTTAGCAAAAAAAAATGAGATGGTGATGGACAGAAAAAAGCAGGGGAAGGGTTAATTGAAGGGTTAATGAAGTTTACGTCTAAACTATGGAGTAAAATGTGGATGGCACATAGAACTCTTTCATACATGGTTTATGGAATGCATTCACATGGCAGAGGGAGAAAAGCATGTTTTGAGTCATGAGTTCCAGCTAGAGAATGTGACAGTGCCATTATTATTATTGGGAAGGTGTTCAACAATTTTTTTGAACTGACTGTGAGGCATAGCAGTCGAGTCCAGGTTCAGATGCACTTGATACTCTATTTAGGTGGTAAATCAATAGTGTTCCTGTTTTGTTTGTCATTGCTTTGTTTCTATAACCCTTTAGAGATCTGAGATTGATGGCAAATGACTGTATTTAAGGTGCTTTCTAAACATGAACACTCGGCCTTCTGAACTTTTATTCATGTTTCAACTTTCACTGTTCTTCCAGCCTTCTATGGTAATCCCTGTATAGGTGATATAGACTGCTGCAGTGGTTATGTTGGCTAAAACCTATCACTAAATTCTGTTCTATGTTCTCTGTAACCAGGGATCTTTAAGACATCTACTACTCACAGTCACAAATTTTATGCTAGTTAAGTAAGGTTTCCAGTATAAAGACATTTTAAGTTTTCAAAAATGATTTGGCTGAATTGATGAAATGTTTTTAGTCATCTGAATGTGATTGTCAGAGGTACAGGCCATCTGATATGAATAGAACTGTCCTACAAATTTATAAATTATAAACTAATGCAGTGTATTTACAGGGGCTATATCTAAGGCTTTGGATCAAAATGGTGATCTGAATACTCCTGGCCTCTATCCAACTTTGCATTTAGTCTTTAATGACAAGTTCATTAGCAGAGACTCAGCAAATATTATCATTAAGTATATAATGGAGAAAATGGAAGTAGGCCAAAATTACTGATTGTAATCAAATGGAATATTAATTAAATGAATGTGCAAATAGGTAAAAAGTAATCAGTGAAGAAACTTTCCAGGTGAAGGAGAAAAAAAAAAATAAGTAGGAAGCCAGGGACCAGGGAAAGTCTGTTATTATGTTAATATAGTTTCTTTCATACATAACATAATAAGGGTATCTTGGAAATTTTGGCATTTTCCTGGCTAAAACACTTTCCTCTTTTTTATGAGGCCACATGTATCAAATTATTGTTTTTATATTTTTATTAAGACAGTTTTATTACCAGGTTCAAAAATTGAGCCTCAAAATTTTATAATCTCCATGATGTGAAGGGAGTTTTTAAAAAATAAATGGAGATCACAACAGGAGAGCCTGTTACTATTTATTCGCTGTGATGATGATAGAAACTGTGCTGCCAAAACCTTTTTCATACAGGAAGAAGTGTAGAGAAGTCCAAAAGAGAACTCAGCCTTTCAAATGTCAAATCTCAATGGAATCCATATGTCCTTATCCTGGAGAATATGTAAAGGAACAACATAGCTGTATCTTTTTCATGAAGAAAGGCATTTTCAAAGTGTAGCAGTCCATGAAGTTGAAGTGAGAATGCAGATGACAGTAAACACATGGCTGGGCCCAAAACACTGACTTCCCCTTAAAAAAAAGGCCCAGGAATTATAGTGAAGTCTCTGTAATCAGGTGAAGCTTCTTCCTCCCAGAGAGAGCAGTGTGAGGTAGACTAAGAAAAAAGTTAAGGAGAAGATTATAGCCTCCTATCTCTTCCTATATTAAGAGTTTTACTACTCTGGTAAATAATTTGCACAAAAATCCAGGCTTGTAGCTATTCTGATAATTGGTTTAATAGGCGAGCACATTAGGTTAGTTCCGAGGCAAAACTATGCAATTGATTTAAAATACCAGCTTTGTATTTATTTGACAGTTTCAGATAATTCTGTACTATGTTGTTCTACATAGTTAATCATATTAGATCATATAACAACTATATTATCTTTAATTTTACCACAAAATAAATTCAAAAATTGGTATATCCTTCATATTCAAGAATTATAGACCCTAAAAAGTCTTTCCTCCCACAATTTCTCATTCAACATTTTCCAAGGTAGAGTGTTTTAATTTAGTGCTTGGGGCAAGAATTATTGCCCTGTTCAATGACTGTATTTTATTCATTACTAACATGACAACTACTTTTTTTTTTAATTTCAATTTTTGGCTTCTACCATTATTAAATTTTCTATATTTTTATATATTCAAACAAGTTAGATAAGATAAGGGTTACTGGATAAAGTATTAATAAGGTAGCAAGAGAGGAAGTAAGAAGGCAAGTTACATGGTTATTTAATAGTCATATGATAGGTGTACTAGGTTGATGGCATAGAATTATTGAGATGCAATGGGATTTAGGATGTATTCTGAAAGTATTGTCCTATTTGATAAAGTATTGAATGATACTGGGGGAGACAAGAAGATTCATATAGGATATATGATCAGGACCTCAACAATTGACTAATGGTGATACCATTTACTATGTTGGGCAAAATTGAGCTTCTCAAAATGCATAAGAAAGAGATATGTTTTGCCTGTTTTATATTTGTATTAAACTTAAGGGTTAATATTTTTGTATAGAAATATGACTTGAGCACAGGAGCCAAATTGGGGATTTAGATATTACTTTGGATGAATCAGTACAAGACTTACTTATAGACATGTGAAATCATGAGATCTAGAGATGGCATATATTTGGGAGTAAGAATATATTCACCTTAGGATTGTCTCATGGATGCTTCAGAATTTAGATATGAGTAAATGAGAATCCATTGTCAACATTGTCAAGAGTAGCTAGCGTCTTTGAGTAAACATTAAAGGATTTTGTTGTACTTGAAGGGAAATGAATGCATTTCAAAACATAATGGGGTAGCAGTTGGCTTTCACATGACATTGAAATGCACAGTTAATTTTGGAAATAAAGAGAATGTCATTGATTTTAAATAAAAACGCTATATGGTGGGGGGTGGTAGGTAGTACTTTTAATCAAAGGAGCACTGTAAGTCCATAATGCACCTTGTAATATTGTTACCAGTGTCAACCTGACACATACACATGCTGATATCTTGTGAGTCACTTGCATGAATCATAATAAAATAAAGATGCATCTCAATTGCATAGTTTCAAATCCTCTTCAGTATTCCATATTCTATGCATACAGGATAGAATAGCTGTCTTCATTACAACTCCTCAGTTTTTCAGTAATAACCTTTGTGCAACTTTATCCTTTGAGTTTCCACTTGCATTGTGTTGATCTTTTCCTACATCCATTGGCCACAGTAGACTATCTCATTAAGGCAAGATTCCTCACTAGTTCCAGAGATCTTGGCATTTGTGAGGTGTTGAACAAAGACTGTTGAAGAAAGGAACAGGTAAGGGGCCAAGTGAAAGAAAAATTTACAACCTAATGGTGGACAGATGAAAGGAGCATGAGGAAAGGATGGTGCTGGGAATCAAGTGAGCAAAGCAAGACAGTATGTACAGAAGGTAGAATTTTGAAGAATGGAGCTATTAGGACAAGGTCAAACTGTCCTGAAGGTACATTTTAGATACTAGTTCTATAGGATACTAAATAATATCACTAATGTCAAGGAGAAGATAAGAATGTGGACAGTGATCTTTTTTTTTTTTTTAAGTTTGTTTATATTGAGAGAAAGCGAGAGCATGAGCATGAGCTGGGAAGGGGCAGAGAGAGGGAGAAAGAGAATCCAAAGCAGGCTCCACAGTGCCAGAGCAGAGCCTGATGTGGAGCTGAAACCCATGAACTGTGCAATCATAACCTGAGCTGAAATCAAGGGTTGGATACTTAATGGACTGAGCCACCCAGGCGCCCCATGGGTAATCTTTCTTAATGGAGTCTGGGATAGTTCCAGAAATTTATTAAGCATTGTCATTCCCTAATGTTTTAGAAAGGAGTCTGGAAATTTTTGTCTAACCAGTCTAAGTTAGAACCATTTAATTTATAACACGCTTTATTCCTCCAATATTTCACTTGACAAAATTTGTTTTATTTCTGCGTCTTAATAGACTAGAAATAATGAGCTCCTTTTGACAGGGATATTTTCCTATTCATATTTGACTTTCCATTACAGAGCCTAGTATATAGCAAATATGTAATTTTATTTTGTAATTGTGTTGACTAGCTTCTTGTTTAGTGTGTGGATGAGTGAGTTTTTGATGAATTAGTCAATCACTTAAAAGGCTAGGAAAGTAAAATTTAAGAGACCCAGTACAAGGTAGCTCCTGTATGATGTTTTTTGGGGGTGTTTTGTCCATGACTGAGGAAATCATAGATTCTTCGTACTCTGCTATGTTGGAATTTGCAAATGTAGATTTTAGTATAGAGAAATTGAATATCTGCTGATTAGATTTTTTATGATAAAAAAAATGGGTTGAGTTATAAATTCCCATTGATAATTGTGAAGGAGTAGAATGCAGACCTTGTTCTCTTTCCTGCTGATATGGCATGTAGCATTGGTGTCCTTTTTTTCTACAGTGATCCCTCAATCAAAAAAATAAATAACCCAAATAGGAAGCTTTACGGATAGAATGAATATATTTTTTTAGTATTTCTTTTTTAAAAAATTTTTAATGTTTATTTTTGACAGAGAGAGTGAGAGACAGAACATGATCGGGGGAGGGGCAGAGAGAGAGGGAGATACAGAACCCGAAGCAGGCTCCAGTCTCTGAGCTGGCTCAGATTCACAGACCACGAGATCATGACCTGAGCCGAAGTCAGACGCTCAACTGACTGAGCCACCCAGGCGCCCCAACACTTCTCTGTTGTGGACAGGTCAATGATAAGACATTAAATTGTAGCATGTAGTCACTTACTGATGGCATTTAATTATTAAAAGGAACAATATTGTACAATTTATATGGCTGACATCAGTGAGACAATTCAGTGTCCTTATAATACTATATTAATATTGCTGTTTTTGAATTTTAACTTTTGAAAATTATTCTTTTGTGTATCTATATGCCATTCTACCATGCTAAATATGGTTATTTCCCAAAAGTATGATAGTTATAATCATCTCTGTGACCCAGTGCACTTGTTTAGTATTGAGATTCAGGCGTGTTGGAGAAAAGTTTACTGACTAATGATGTATCAGGTTATGTATTTGTTTCTAATGATAGTCCAGGAGAGAAACAGTGAAGAAAACAAGAAACTAATTGTATGTGAGCTTTTCTTGTTCTTAGGTTTGGAAAGTCTAGAAGAGTAAGAACACTCTCCTTTGTTGAGACCATAAAAAGGTGAAAACTGCCCTTTCAACAGGAGTTGACTAAGTTGTCATAGTGTGTTGATTTCTAGAAAGACAATGAAACAAATAGGATCTGTACTCCTTTCTTTCCTTCTGGCTTTCAGTCAGCTGTTCCAAGTAAGGTTAAGACATCTTCTGACTCATTACCCTTAGACTTCATACCTTCAATAACTTTAGAAAAGGTACTGCTAAAAAAAAAAAAAAAGAAAAAGAAAAGGTACTGCTAATTAATTCAATTTGGAGTAGTTGTAGATCCAACCAATTCCTTGTTAAATTGTGTCACTGTATCATGGTTTCCTTCATAATATTGTATGTACATTGTCATTCCCTAACTATTGGTTTAGAAATCACTTTTTTTTTTTAATTTTTTTTTTCAACATTTATTTATTTTTGGGACAGAGAGAGACAGAGCATGAACGGGCGAGGGGCAGAGAGAGAGGGAGACACAGAATCGGAAACAGGCTCCAGGCTCTGAGCCATCAGCCCAGAGCCCGACGCGGGGCTCGAACTCACGGACCGCGAGATCGTGACCTGGCTGAAGTCGGACGCTTAACCGACTGCGCCACCCAGGCGCCCCGAAATCACTTTTTTTTAAAGTAATCTCTACAGTCAACATGGGGCTAGAATTCATGACTGTGAGATCGTGATCCTGAGTCATAGGCTTGAACAACTGACTCAGCCAGGTGCCCCAAGTCTAGAAATCTTTGGCTCAACCTGGACCCCCACACCTTCATACCTCCTTTCTGTTACTGGAGAAGGAGCATCTGAATGGATCTATTAATAAAATGGTAAATTTGGGATAAGATCATTGTTGAATGGCACCCAGATCTGAAGTGTCTCAGGATGGTCAGTACGCCTTAATGTAAATAGCTGCATTCATTGAATCCTATTTGCTTTGGCTCCCTACTTCAAACTCTTAAATGTGTTTATATCCTTATCAATGTACATACCAGTTTTGATTCATTTTATGCCTTGTGTTGTGTCTTTTTGCCCCCACAAAAAATACTCAATATAAGATATATATATATTTATATCAATTATATATATATTTATATGAATTATATACATTTATATCAATTATATATATATATATATATATATATATATATATATATATATTGAGCTCCTACTTGACAGGGATTTTTTCTATTATCTTATGCTGCAATGTCTGAAAGTAAGGATTTCATTAAAACTTGTGAAATAAACATGTATAAAAGGATGAGTCATAAATGAGGTCATAAATGATGAGAGAACGAATATAACAATAATAGAGTGATAGTGTGATTCAGATAGACAAATGATGTTATTTGAGTATTTTGGGAATCTCTCCTGTATGACAATGTTGAAAGAGAAGAACATAAAATTTGATGATTTTCTTTTCCTGAGACGTAGACATGTAGATACTAACTCTGAGAGTAAAGTGGTTTGCACATCTTCCTCAAATTACATTGGGGTTATGTCCTAATAAACATATTGTAAGTTGAAAATGTCATGAGTTTAGGGGTGCCTGGGTGGCTCAGTCAGTTGAGCATCTGACTTCAACTCTGGTCATGATATCATGGTCCGTGGGTTCAACCCCCATATTGGAGGGCTCTGTTTTGACAGCTCAGAGCCTGGAGCCTGCTTCAGATTTTGTCTCCCTCTCCCTCTCCCTCTCTGCACCACCACCCTGCTCGCACTCTGTCTCTCTCAGAAATAAATAAACGTTTTTAAAAAATGTCATGAGTTGGAAATGCATTTAATAAACCCAACATACCAAACATTATAGCTTAGTCTATCATATTTTAAATATGTTCAGAACATTTACATTAGCCTACAATTGGGAGAAATCATCTAACACGAAGCGTATTTTATAATAAAATGTTGAATATCTCATGTAATTTATTGATTACTGAAAGTGAAAAGTGGAGTGGTTGTATGGGCATAGAATGGTTATAAGTTCATCACCCGTTTGCACTAATTACCGCCTGGCTGCCTGGGAGCTGCTACTTGCTGTCTCTACCTAGCATCACAAGAGAGTATCATGCTGTATATCACTAGCCTGGGAAAAGGCCAAAATTCAAAATTTGAGCTTCAGTTCTACTGCATATGTATCTTTTTTAGACCTACATAAAATTAAAAAAAATCATAAGTTGAACCATTATAAGATAGGGACTGTCTGTATTTTCAAATAATGGGTAAAACCCATTAAAATGTCTGAATTTGGGAAATTCAAATAGGATTGTTCTTGCAGACTCCCTTCTAAGTATATGTTCCTTGTGAATGTTTTATAATTCTCATTTAGCCATGGCACTTGGCTAACTCTTTAATTTTTTCAGGGAAGGGAGAGGACCACCACTGATACCACTTTGGGCCTATCTTCAGGTTTATTGTGATGCAAGGGAAATGCTCTCTCTGCTCCCTGTGGAAATATAAGGGTTCAATTGTGTCATTTGCTGTGACTTTTGTTTGATACTGCTTAAAAACTACTTTATTCCTAAAATTTTTTTAATTGAGATATAACTGACATACATAGTTATAAGATCTTTAAAGTATAATATCTTTAAAATGATATTTAAAGATGATTTAATATATATATAATATATACACAAATGTATATGTGTATATACACACATAGTTTTATAATTGAAATAATAATTACAGTTACATGTTTTAAATGATATAATTATAATATTTTTTCTATATCCATCTTATGTATACACACACCTCATTTTTCCTTATTGAGTCATTTGGGGTTTTTTGTTTTTGAGTCATTTGTTAATGGACATGTGGATTCTTTCCATACATTGGCTATTATGTGTAATGCTGCTGTGAACATTTGTGTACAGCTGCCTTGTCAAGGTAATTTTATTTCCTTTGGATATATACTTAGAAGTGGGATTGCTGGTTGATCTGGTATTTCCATTTTAGTCTCTTGAGAAACCTACATACTGTTTTCCATAGTGGGTATATCAATTTACATTTCTATTAATAGTGTACAAGTGTTTCCCTATCTCTACATTGTCAACAGCATTTATCTCATGTCTTGTTTATAATAGACATCCTAACAATTGTGAGGTAATATCACACTGTGGTTTTGATTTGCATTTCCCTCATGATTTGTGATGTTAAACACTTTCTTATGTACCTGTTAGACATTTGTATCTCTTTGGAATACAGGTCCTTGCCCATTTTTAAATTGGGTTATGTTTTTGGTTTGTTTTGTTATTTAGTTACAGGAGTTCCTTTTATATTTTGGCTATTAACCTCTTATCAGATACGTGGTTTTCAAATATTTTTCTCCCATTATATAGGTTGTCTTTTCATTTTTCTGATGGCCTCCTTTGCTGAGCAGAAGCTGTTTAGTGTGATGTATCCTCACTTATTTATTTTTGCTTTTGGTGTCTCATCCAAAAAGTTATTGCCACGATCAGTGTCAAAGAGTTTATTCCTATGGAGTTTTATGATTTCAGGTCTTACATTCAAGTCTTTAGTACATTTTGAATTGCTGTTTTGAGTATGGTGTAAGATAGGGATCTAATTTTATTTCATTTTATTATTTTTTACATGTGGCTGTCCATGGTTTCCAACACCATTTATTGAATAAACTATCTTTTCCCTGTTGTGTATTCTTGGCTTCTTTGTTGAAAATTAATTGACCAAAGATGCATGGTTTTGTGTCTGGTCTCTGTATATTGTTCTATTTTTTTATGTTTATTTATTTATTATGAGAGAGAGCACAAGTGAGATAGGGGCAGAGAGATAAGAAAGAGAGAATCCCAAGAAGGCTCCATTCTGTCAGCACAGGGACTGATGTGGAGCTCAAACTCACAAACTGTGAGATCATGACCTGAACCAAAACCAAGAGTGGGATGCTTTACTGACTGAGCTACCCAGGCACCCCTGTATATTGTTCTCTTGATCTGTGTGTCTGTTTTTATGTCAATACTGTCCTGTTTTGATTATTATAGCTTTGCAATATAGTTTAAAATTAGGAAGTGTGATACCTCTGGCTTTGTTGTTTATCAAGATGCCTTTGGCTATCCAGAGTCTTTTCTGGTTTCATAAAAATTTCATAATTTCCCTACTTTTGTGAAACATTCAATTGGTGTTATTATAGAGATTGCATTTAATCTGTGGATTGATTTGAGTGTATGGACATTTTAACTATTCTTCCAATCCATGAAAACAGAGTATCTTCTCATTTATTTGTTTCATTTTCATTTTCTTTCATTAATGTTGTGCAGTTTTCAGTGAGCAGATTTTCACCTTGTTTCAATTTATTTCCAAGTATTTTATTATTTTTGATGCTATTGTAAATTAGATGATTAATTTCTCCTTTTTAACTTTTTTAAAGTTTATTTATTTTGAGAGAGAGAGAGTGTGAGCAGGGGAGAGGCAGAGAGAGAGAGAGAGAGAGAGAGAGAGCGAGGATCCCAAGCGGGCTCTGCACTGCCAGCACAGAGCCTGATGTGGGGATTGAACTCAAACCACAAGATCACAACCTGAGCAGAAACCAAGAGTTGGACACTTAACTGTCTGAACCTCCCAGGTATCTAATTTCTCCTTTTGATAGTTTATTGTCAGTATATAGAAACAGGACTGATTCCTGTATATTGATTTTTGTATCCTGCAATTTTACTGAAATCGTTTACTAGTTTTAAAGGTTTTTTGTTGGATTCTTTGCAATTTTTTATATAATATCATGTCATCTGCAAATAGTGACAGTTTTCCTTTTTCTTTCTGATCTGTATTCCTTTTATTTATTTTTCTTACCTAATTGCATTGTCTGGGATTTCTAGTACTGTGCTGAATAAAAGTGGCAAGAGTGGCATTTTTGTCTTGTTTCTTAGAGGAAAAGCTTTCTGCTTTTTACTATTGAGTATGATGTTAGCTGTGGGTGTGCCATACATGGCTTTTTTTAAATATTGCAATATATTTCCTGTAAACCCACTTTTATGAGAGTTTTTATCATGAAGAGATGATGATTTTTTTTTCAAATGCTTTTCTGCATCTGAGCTGATTCTATGACTTCTTTCTTTCATTTTGTTTTTATGGTATATTTATTGATTTGCAGATGCTGAACCAGGCTTGCATCCCTGGAATAAATCTCATTTGATCATGGTCTGTGATTTTTGTAATGTTTTGTTGAATTTGGTTTGCTGATACTTTGTTGATAAGTTTTACATCTGTATCCATCAGGGATATCAGCCTGTAATTTTCTTGCGTGTCCTTGTGTAGTTGGTATTAGGGTAATGCTGGCCTCATAAAATGAGTTTGGGAGTGTTCCCTTCTCTAGGTTTTGGAAGATTTTAAGAAGGGTTGATATTAGTTCTTACTCAAATGTTTGGTAGAATTTACTAGTGAAGCCATCTGGTCCTGGACTTTTCTTTGTTGGGATGTTTTTGACTACTGATTGAGACTCCTTTTGAGTAATTAATCTTTTCAGATGTTTTCTTTTTCCATGATTCAGTCTTGAAGTTTTATGTTTTTTAGAACTTTGTCTATTTCTTCTAGATTATCCAGTTTGTTGGCATACATTGTTTATAATACTCTTATGATTCTTTGTATTTCTGTGTCTCAGCCATTATGTCTCTTCTTTTATAATTTTATTTATTTGAGTCTGACTTTTTCTTGGTAAGTCTAGTGGAAGGTTTTTTCTGTTTTGGTTATCTTGCACAAAAACTTGCTCTAAGTTTCATTGGCATTTTCTATTGTCTTTAGTCTCTATGAATTTCTGCTCTGATCTTTTTTATTTCTTTCCTTTTATTAACTTTTGGCCTAGTTTGTTCTGTTCCTTGTTCCTTGAAGTGTAAAGTTTGTTTATTTGAAATCATTTTTTTTTTCTGATTGTAGGTGTTTACCACAATAAATTACCCTCTTAACACTGCTTTTGCTGCATACTTAAGTTTTTTTATGTTGTATTTCCATTTTAGTTTGTCTCAGGATATTTCTTTATTTCTCTTTTGATTTTTTCTTTTGTTTTTTTGGATATATTTGTAAATTTTACAGTTTGCTTGTAATTGATTTCTAGTTTAATACCATTGTGCTAAGAAAAGCTGTTTAATAGGAGTTCAATCTTCTTAATTATTAAGACTTGTTTTGCAGTCTAGTATCTGTCTCATAGAACAACAATTTGTATTCTGCTGTTTTTGAATAGAATGTTCTGTGTATATCTGTTAAGTATATCTTGTCTAATAC
Organism: Lynx rufus; assembly: GCF_022079265.1. Classification (NCBI taxonomy): domain Eukaryota; kingdom Metazoa; phylum Chordata; class Mammalia; order Carnivora; family Felidae; genus Lynx; species Lynx rufus. The sequence continues at coordinate 4,737,654 of NW_025814836.1, read as the reverse complement.
ATAGTTGAAGTTCAGTGTTTCCTTATTGATTTTCCATCTGAATGATCTAATCATTGTTGAAAGTGTGTTATTGAAGTTCCCTGCTATTTATTGTATTGTGTATTTTTCCTTTTGGATCTGTCAATATTCATATATTTAGGTGTTAATGTTGGGTGTGTAAGTATTGACAATTGTCATATCCTCTTTTTTTTTTTTTAATTTTTTTTTTCAACGTTTTTTATTTATTTTTGGGACAGAGCGAGACAGAGCATGAACGGGGGAGGGGCAGAGAGAGAGGGAGACACAGAATCGGAAACAGGCTCCAGGCTCTGGGCCATCAGCCCAGAGCCCGACGCGGGGCTCGAACCCACGGACCGTGAGATCGTGACCTGGCTGAAGTCGGACGCTTAACCGACTGCGCCACCCAGGCGTCCCGCAATTGTCATAGCCTCTTAATGAGTTGATTCCTTTATCCTTATATAATGACTTTCTATGTCTCTTCTTACAAACTTTGGCTTGAAATATATTTTTTTCTAATATAAGTATAGCTACCCCTTCATTATTTTGGTTTTTACTTGCAGGGAATATCTCTTTCCATTCATTCATTTTCATTCTGTGTGTGTCTTTAAAGCTTACTTGAATCTTTTCTAGGCAATATATAGTTGGGTCTCGTTTATTTATTTAATTTTATTTTTAATTAAAAAATCAGTTAAGCCACTTTGTCTTTTGATTGGACATATTAATCCATTTGCATTTAATGTACTTATTGAGGGGTGAGTGTGAGCATCGCACTGGGCTCTGTGCTGACAGCTCAGAGCCTAGAGACTGCTTCAGATTTTGTGTCTCCCTCTCTCTCTGTCCCTCCCCAACTCGTGCTCTGTCTCTCTCTCTCAAAAATAAATTAAAATTATAAAAAAACCCACAAAAGGTTAATGTACTTATTGATAGGTTTGGACTTAATGATGCCAATTTAATTGTTTTCTAAATTGTTGTTTTGTAATGCCTTTGTTTCATTTCTCCTCTTTTAATCTATTATTTTGTAATGTGATAATTTTTTATAGCAGTATGCTTGACACCTTTCTTTTTGTCTTATGTGTATCTAGTATAGACTTGTCCTTTGTGGTTACCATGAGGATTACATAAAATGTCTTTTATGTACAGCAGTCTATTTTAAGCTAATAACTTTAAATGTATACTAATGTGCCCCTAACACAACATATTACGTTTTTGATGTCACAGTTGGCATCTTTTTTGCATTGTCTATCCATCAACAAATTATTGTTATTATAGTTGTTTGTTTCTTTTAATCTTTATTGTAGTTATAAGTGATTTACTCATTACTATTACAACCTTAAGACTATTCTCAATTTATATTTTCATGTTTACTAGTAATTTTTATACTTTAATATGGTTTCTTATGATTAATTAATATCCTTTTGGTTTCAGCCTGAAGAACACCATTGAACTTTTATTATAGGGCTGTTCTGGTGGTGATAAACTCTTTGATCTTTTGTTTTCCTGGAAAGTTCTTAATCTCTTTTAATTCTGAGGTCTGAGGAACTACTTTGCTGGGCAGAGTATTCTTGCTTTGTTTTTTTTTGTTGTTGTTGTTGTTTTTTTTTTTTTAAGCAGTTTGAATATATCCTTATACTCTCTCTTGTCAGTAAGGTTTCTGTTGAAAGATTTATTGATAGTCTTATGGAGGTTGCCTTGTATGTAACAAGTTCCTTTCTCTTGCTGCTTTTAAGATTTTATTCCTAGTCTTTGAAAATGTAATTAGAATGTGTTTTTTATGAATCATTTTGGGTTTCTCTTATGTAGTATTTTCTGGAATTTGTGGATCTGGATATCTGTTTCTTTCCCCATTTTAGGGAAGTTTTCAAGCATTATTTCTTTGAAAAAGCCTTCTGATCCTTGTTTCTATCTCTTCTTTTTCTGAGACATCTATAATGTGTATTATTGGTCACATTGCTGGTGTTTCCTAAGTCCGTTAAGCTATCTTCACTTTTTCAATAATTTTCTACTCTGACCGGATAAATTACCGTTTCCTCAATTTTGCTAATTTTTCTTTCACTTGTTTTAGTCTACTTTTAGACCCTTCTATATATAGTTTTTTAGTTTAGTTATTGTATTCTTTAGCTTTGTGAATTTAGTTTGCTACTTTTTTGTTTACAGTTTTTGAGGTATACCTACATACAATGTTACATTAGTTTTAGATGTACAACAGAGTGATTTGACAATGCTGTACATTATGTCGTGCTCACTACAGGAAGTGTAGTTAACCATCTATCACCATACAAAATTATTGCAAGATTATTGACTATGTATTTCCTATGCTGTACTTTTACTAGTGACTTATTTTATAACTGAATATTTGTACCTTTTAATCTCTTTAACCTGTTTAGCTCATCCCCCAACCCTCTCCTCTGGCAATCATCAGTTGTCTGTATTTATGAGACTATTTCTGTCTATGTGTGTGGGGTGTGTGTGTATGTGTGTTCATTTCTTTTGCTTTTTGGATCACACATATAAGTGAAATCATATGGTATTTTTCTTCCTTTGATTTATTTCACTTATAATACCCTCTAGGTACATCTGTGTTGTTGTGAATGGCTAGATTTCATTCTTTTTTACAACTGAGTAACATTCTATTGTATATGCATGACACATCATCGTTATCCATTAATCTGCTTGATACATTAAAGAAAAAAAAATTAGGGGCCTCTGGCTGGCTCAGTCAGTAGAGAGTGAGACTACCGATCTCAGGTTGTAGGTGCAAACCACACATTAGGTGTAGAGATTACTTAAGAATAAAATCTTTTAAAAATTTTTACTATCTCTGTTGAAATTTTCACTTTGTTTATGCATTGCTCTCCTGACCTTGGTGAATTATGTCTGTGATCATTATTTTGAACTCTCTTAGCAGATAAATAACTTACCTTTTAATTAGATTTGTTAACATTAATTAGATTTATTAGACAGAATAGTCTTTTCTAGATGAACCTCATTGATCAATTCAGCCTAAGTTCCTAGTTATCTTTCAAAGCTTTGTGATGTCCAAGCCTTCTTTGTGGCTCTCATTAGTCGTGGATGTAGCAAGACTCATCAGTGTCTGTACCAAAGGGGAGGATCACAATCAGCACCTAATTACAGACTGATTAGAACCTTGCATCTTAGGCAGCAGGTGTGAAACTATATAGTTAAACAACTTCCAGAGGTTAACCTGTGATATGGACTTTTTTGTCTGTTCCCTTGGATGTGGGCCTGGATATGTGGCCATTGGAGTGTGCTCCTAAACCATTAAAAACTACTTTGCAAAGTCCTGTGGAACTTGTGAATGCAAGCCCTCTTGGCTGTTAGAGCCAGGTGATCTTGCGGCCTGTCCCTCAGGTGACTGCTACAAAAACTGGGGCACCAGATATCTGTAGAAAGTTCTTCCAGGGATATAATGGTAATTTGGTTTTATTATTGGAGTGGGATAAAGGGAGAAGGTGTGAGACATGTCCACCCACTTCCTTGTCCTCTGTGGAAGATTTCAGCCAGATCCTAGATATTTGCCAGATTAGAAGCCTGGCCCTCAGGCAGCAACTTTTATAGTATTCAGATAAACCTCTTATGGGAAAGCTAGGGAAATGGGCAATTTTATTTTCTCCTTATGAACTGATCTCTGATGGGATAGCCTCTTAGAAATTGCTTATTTGTTTGCTACAGGCCTGTGGGACTTGTGAATGGAAGCCCTTTTAGCTATGGAGTCAGACTGACCCTTCCTCAGTTCACAGCTATGAAAGCTCACTAGACTAGTGAGAGGAGGCAGTGGTGTCTACTTCCCAGTCTGTGGGAAAGATGATGGCCAACCCCTAGAGCATACTAAATTAGATGACTGGCCTTTAGGCAGCAGCTTTCAAATAATGCAGGGAAGTCTTTTTTCAGAGAAAAACTGTGAGATGGGCAATTTCACCTGTTCTCTCCTGGGCTGATTCCTGGATTGATAGCCCTGATGAATGCTTTGCATGCCTGGTAAGAATTACTTCTTTGTTTGCTATACTCTTGTGAGGTTTTTGGATGCAAGCTTCCTTGGCTTTTAGAGCTAGGGGTTTTGTAAACTCAACCCTCTCTCTGGTGGGAGTCTTAAAAGTTGGGGTGCTAGATATAAGGTTCAAGCCCTTTGCTATTCAGGAAGAAGCTAGAAGTTGGGGGTTGTTTAATGATTGATTGTGTAGTGTTATCCTTGGGGTTTGTTTATGGTGACAGTGTGTCTCCGCCTGTACTGTTTCCATGTGGCGAGTTTCTCATTTGTCCAACGTGTAGGAGTAGCTAGCTAGTTTCTAGATCTCTTTCAGAGGAAATTGCCCAATATATAGCTATACATTCAGTCTGTCTGAGAAAGGAGATAAGCTCAGGAGTCTCCTGGGTCACAATCTTGACTGGTTCTCAATAGTTTGAATTGTGGTTCTCAGTCAACATTTTTGCCTTTGCTCTAACATTATTTTTTTCCAAATTCAAAGTATTTTCCTCAATAGTATTTTTAATAACGCAAGTTTATTTGACCTTGGTAAAATGCCTTACTTTAATGACAGTAAAAATATTTACTTCTGCCAGATCTTTTCCTCAGGTGTGAAATCATTATTCAGGAGTTGTATTTTAGTTCTTTGTGGACTTAGTCTTTCATATAAGGATTGCTTAACTTTAAAACAGAACTAAATTAAGAACATATAATAGTGGAATATCAGAGAAAATTTCATTAGCTACACAAATACATATGTCCTTCACTGTTTTTTTTTCTTTAAATATATTTTAGTTTATTGATTTCCAATTTTTATTATGGTTATTAAACATATTCTCTATTAGTTGAATGATTTTTGAGACCTGGTTTTTGGCCTAATATGTGGTTGATCTTGGTAAATATACCATAGAAAATTTGAACAAAGTACAGTTGTTCTAAAATCCTTGGCTATAGTGTTTTATAAATGTCCATTAGGAGAGGGTTGGTGGTGTTCACATCTTCCATCACTGATATTTTATCTTGTACTATAAATTACTGAAATAGTTGAAGTTAAATTCATCAGTTATGATTATGAATTTGTGTTCTACTTCATTTCTTTTGGTTTCATTTCACATAATTTGAAACTTTTATTAGTCACAAACATTCATGATTATTAATGTATTCCTTATAATTTGACCCTCTTATATTATAAAATGTCTCTATCTCTGGTAACATAGTCTTGAAATTTATCTGAAATCAATACAGCCACTCTAGCCTTCTTATGCTTCCTGTTTGTATGGAAATCTTATTTTTTTTTTTAGCCTCTATGTTTATATGTAAAGCATTGTCATTTTAGATGGCATATAGTTGGTATATGTTTTAAGCTTTAGCAGTTGGATTAGTTATTAAATTTACATTTAATTTTTGAAACAATAGATTAATATCTACCATTTTTATCATTTATTTTTAAGTCTGAACTCTCCTGCATTGTCTCTCTCCTGTTTGTTTTTGTTGTTGTTGTTGTTGTTCTTTTGTTTCCTCTTTCCTACGTTCTTTGGTTTGAATTTCTTTTTCAGAATTCCATCTTCTTTTACCTTTTTAACTCTACCTCTTTATATATTTTAGGGAGTATTCTAATGATTAAGATATAGATATTTAATTGTTTGCAATATTTTGAGACTAAATCTTATATCACTTTACAAAACACAAGAATCTTGCAACCATATATGTCCATTTTCCTAGTCTCTGACCCTTTTTATGCTAGTTGTCAGATATCACATGCACCATTAATCCTACAGCCAATGGTAAAATTGTTCTAAGTAGGTATATTTTTGAAAACATCATTTTCAAACAAAATTCAAAACATTTTCAAAACAAAAATTCTATTTATTTATTAACCAGTTCCAGTGGTCTTCTATCCTGAAGATCCATGTTGCCTGCTGTTATTATTATCTGCCTTCCCAATGAACTTTCTTTAGCACTAGCACTACTGGTGATAATTTTTCTCTGTTTTCTTCTATCTCATAGGTTTCTTCTATCTGAGAATGTCTTTATTTAGCATTAAAATTTTTTTTTAAGTTTGTTTAGTTTTGAGAGAGAGACAGTGAGCAGGGAGGGGCAGAGAGAGGGGGAAACACAGAATCTGAAGCAGGCTCCAGGCTCTGCTCTCTCAGCACAGAGCCCAGTGCAGGGCTTGAACTCAAGAACTGGAAGATCATAACCTGAACCGAAGTTGGATGCTCAATTGACTGAACCACCCAGGTGCCCCTTTATTTAGCATTTTTTAAGCATTCTTTAGTGAGGTATATTGTTACTGAATATAGAATTATGGTTTGACTTTTTTATCCCTAGAATTTTAAAGATAATTTTTTTTTAATTTTTTTTTCAACGTTTATTTTTGGGACAGAGAGAGACAGAGCATGAACAGGGGAGGGGCAGAGAGAGAGGAAGACACAGAATCTGAAACAGGCTCCAGGCTCCAAGCCATCAGCCCAGAGCCTGACGCGGGGCTCGAACTCACGGACCGCGAGATCGTGACCTGGCTGAAGTCGGAGGCTTAACCGACTGCGCCACCCAGGCGCCCCTAAAGATAATATTAAAGACAATATTGCATATTTTTTAAATTTTTTATTTATTTGTTTTTTAACATTCACTTTTGAGAGAGAGAGAGAGACAGAGCATGTGTGGGGGAGGGGCAGAGAGAGAGTCCAGTTGCAGAATTGAAAGCAGACTCCAGGCTCTGAGCTGTCAGCACAGAGCCCAACATGGGGCTCAAACCCATGAACTGTGAGGTCATGACCTGATCCAAAGTCAGACCCTTAACCAACTGAGCCACGCAGGCACCCCTGTTTTTTTTAATGTTTGTGTATTTTTGAGAGAGAGAAAGAGAGTGAGCATAGGTGGGGGAGGGGCAGACAGAGGAAGACACAGAATATGAAGCGGGGTCCAGGCTCTGAGCTTTCAGTGTGGAGCCGGCTGATGGGCTCAAACTCACAAACTGTGAGATCATGACCTGAGCTGAAGTCAGATGCTTAACCAATGAGCCACCTAGGTGCCCGTTGCATAATTTTTTCATTGAATATAACCACTTTCTTTGGATTGCAGAAACAAAACTTTGGCTAACAAAGCAGGATTTGATACTTTAACAAAGGTTATTTCTGAAGAGCTCTTAACACTTTTACTTGTCTTCCTCTCTGTTTCTCTTTCACAGTTTTGATAAAATGAGCTCCTTTGGCAGGGAATATATATATATATATATATATATATATATATATATTGTTGTCTTATACACAACGTTTTATATAATCATACCATGTTTTTCAATGACTGGTTTAGCTTTCATATTTACAGTGAAAAAGTAAGAGAGTGTGTGGATGATTATGTTAAGGAGAAAAACCAAGAGAAAGTGATTAGGGTGAATTGATGATAGAAATATCATTTCATTTAATTAATTGGTAACCCTACCATTATGGTCAGAGAATAGAAATATGGAATATTTTGTGTAGTGTACACTATTATTAACATTTTATGTGACTTCTCTTACTGTAGAATTAATCTACTCTTGAAATACCATCTTTTTATTGAAGATAAGTGGGACATAGGCATGTTACAACTTGTGAATTTGGGAAATATAAAATTTTATTTGAATGGCATTTTTTTGTCACTTTGGCATGACTCCCACATGTCAACCCCATGACAATCATTCAAGAAAGTAAAGCTGTTGCAGTTTTTGCCATGCATACCATCAAAACATATGATTATTCTATGATGTTATGAGAAATTTAGAAATAAAATTCCAGTGGACATGTAAGATAAATATTCCATGTTTTTGTGGAAACACATGCTCAGGCTTGAGAAACACTATGATGTTGTTATGTCTTATGTTAATGATTCTTAAATTCTGCCCAATTCTACTTTTATCTCTCATCCATCTATCTACCTATCGATTTATTTTCCATAATCTGTCTGTAGTATATCTCAACCTATCAATACTCTATCATCCATCTTACTCCATCTTACTTATTTACCTATCATCTATCTATGTATCTGCCTGTCTATATATCTTTTTTTAAATGTTTATTTATTTTGAGAGAGAGACAGAGAGATAGTGTGAGTGGTGGAGGGGCAGAGAGAGAGGGAGACACAGAATCCAGGCTCTAAGTTGTCAGCACAGAGCCTGATCCAGGGATCTAACTCATGAACTGTGAGATGCTAACCTGAGCTGAAGTCAGACACTCAACCCACTGAACCACCTGGGCACCCCTGCCTGTCTATGTATCTAATGGCAGGATGGATATATAGTTATAAGAGGCAGAAGAACATAGAAATGGAGGACCAAGGGAGTTACTTTGCATGTGTGTGGACAGTGGTAACAGTGGTCTCTTTGGTGATGATGTATAGAAAGAGAAAGCAAAAAGAGAGCATGACTACTGAGGGCCATTAAGTCAGAGACCTATCCAGAAAGAATTCTGGCCTTATTACTATACTTGATTTCAGAAAATCAGAAGAAAGCTTCCTCATCCTATAAGCTGGAAATGGGAAAATTTAAACTAAATATAATGACTCTGCTTTTCCAGCCTTCCATATTTTAATAATCAAGTTTTAATTACTTGGAATTATTGCCTCAGTCTGTATTATACTAGACCATGAATTGGCAAATCTTTTCTGTAAAGGAGCAAATGACAGTTTTACTTTTTCAGGCTGTATAATCTCTGTTGCAATTAATCCATCCTGCTGTTGTAGTATGAAAGCAGATAAACACAGTGTGTAATTGAATAAGTGTTGCCGTATTCCAGTAAAACTGTTTACAACAGCAGCCTATGGGCTTGAATTACCAATTCCTGAACAATAGCATTGGTTAAACAAGAACCTGAACTATGATCAGATTAACTCAGACACATAGTAAAAATATCTAAGAATTACTTCTCCATTTTATTTTCATTAAAATTATTTTCCCTCCTTTGCCATATTCTCTTCACAAGAGAGTCCTATGAGTGCTACATTCCACCATAATCTAAACAATGTAAAACCAGCACTGTATAAAGAATTAGAGGGGCGCCTGGGTGGCGCAGTCGGTTAAGCCTCCGACTTCAGCCAGGTCACGATCTCGCGGTCCGTGAGTTCGAGCCCCGCGTCAGGCTCTGGGCTGATGGCTCAGAGCCTGGAGTCTGTTTCCGATTCTGTGTCTCCGTCTCTCTCTGCCCCTCCCCCGTTCATGCTCTGTCTCTCTCTGTCCCAAAAAAAATAAATAAACGTTGAAAAAAAAAATTAAAAAAAAAAAAAGAATTAGAGTGACATGAACTCCTTTCCTGTTATAACCAATAAATTATGTTTCAGAATTGAATGTATTTCTCTCATATTCCATCTGTAAGGTTGCCAAGGAATTTGTGACCAAAATCTTGCCTGATTTCTTTTCTCCTTCAGCATAGTTTGAATCAAAATGGTATCTCTGAGCTTCCTTCATTGTATCCAGCCTCCTTATGCAATGACTTTAGTCTATTCTGATTTCATCTGAGCAGTTGTAATTGTTTCAGCATCCCAGAACAGTATTCATATATTCTAAATCTATTATTTAACCTAGTTTATAAAAACTTGAAATAGTCAACAGTACACGTTTTCCAAGTTTACTCTTGTTTTCTCATGTTAATTGCATGGAGGGGTTAGATGAGAAAAAGTCTCTAAAATCTGGTAACTTAAAATTATAGTTGGGCTATTTCTGTTTTTGAAGTCAAATAAAATATATATTTACTTAAAATTTATATGACCAATTTTGTGTTAATATTCTATGAAAGCCTCACTCAGATAAGCATCCCAGTACATAACTGGGATATAGATAGGAATAATTCAGAAAAGATAAGCATTGTGAATGGCCAAGAGCATATAGTATGCTCAACCATACCAATCTTTATAACATATATGAAGTAATTATAAAGTATTATAAATATATAATAAAATTAAATGTATATTTGCACATACACACACACACACACACCCATAATGCAATAAGTCAACAATTGTCTTTTTTCACCTATCAGATTAAAAGTTATATCTGTTAACCAACCATGGAAAATTTGGCAGTCCTGGTGTTTTATAATCTTTCCAGAAGACAGTGGAAAATAGATGGAAATTAGCACATTTTGACTAACAATTTTATTTTTAAAAATTTACTTAAGTGTTCAAAGATGTATGTAAACTCAAGGATAATCATTACAGCCTTAGTTGTACTTGTAAAATTGTTAGTAACCTGTTTATCTAAAGTCATGATTTTAAGTAAATTAATGTTGATACATTTATTCAACTTGTTTATATTCTATTCTATCTGGTAATGTATGTTTAAATTAATTGGTGTGAAAACCCAGGCTTTATATACCCATTATTGAGTACCAAGTATGTTTGAGGCAATAACATTGTATTTCATTCTTGTAAAATGATATACAAATGTGATTGTGCAGATACGGTCAATAAACCAATTTTATAGGAAGAATATTTTAAAATGTTGATAATGAGTTCTGGTCATTATTTTGCTATTTCATTTTTGTGTTTGTGTGTGTGTGTGTGTGTGGTTTCAAATACATGTATTTCAATTACAAATAGCATTTATTGAGTTGTTAGTGTAGGTACCAAATGCCAAGATAAATGCTTTCATGAACTATCTCAATGCTAATAGTAATTGTACAGATATTTATTACTTTTTAAAAAATAAAATAGAAACAGTCTGTGCTAGAAACTGAGGCTGATTGTGTAAATAGGCTGTGTTTGATTATGTGATTCATACTATTACTTTCAACTTAAAAAAAACCCACAACCCTATGGTATAACAGCCATTGGAAGATAATTAAAAATGCTTGTATTTTGCCTAATCCATTGAGTAAAACAATGTTTTGGGGAAGAATGCATATTTCTGAGGTTATATTCATTTTCCCTGTGTTTTTAAGGTCAGAGCCATAAGAATTTTCCAGTGCAATTCCTCATGCTAAAAAGTATAAGTATTGAGATATTGTAAGAATAGGAGAAAATTATGCCAAGATATTGGTTTGTGGAAAATTCCATGGTGTAAAGCTACAGACAATGATCTCTGGAAATATGGGGAGGCAGTGCTTAGGAGATGGGATACTGTCTTCCTCAGCAGAAACCACTTCATAGATAGAGCTCTGGGATCCCATGGGAGCGCAGTACAAACCAATGGCCGACAGGAAGAGTGTCACTAAATGGAAGAAACCACCTTTGGAAGAGATATAGTGATAGGCCATATCCAAACATAAATACTGCAGATAGTAGGGGGAAAGCCAGTGAGGATCTCAGAGTGAAGAAACAATCCCCCACTGATAGAAACTTAAATGTTATAATCTCATATTGGAATATTTTGTGTGTGTAATTTATGACCATATAGTCTGGATTCTAAACTATCTCCTTTGACTATATGTTTCATAATCAGTTCACTTTCCCCCAGTTATTATCTCCATTCATTCTAACCCTTTTCTAAAGTGCACACTTCGTGTTTTGCAAGTATAATTAATTATCAACTCATAGCTAATAGCTAAAATGTTGGCCAAAATAATAAAGAGAATTGTGACAAATTCTGCCTGACTATGCCACAACAGTGGCTAGATTATGTTTAGAAAAATTGGTTTATAGTTTCTAACGTTGCCTTTTTATCTTCTGGTATTTTGAGGGGAAATGGACTACTTAAGATACTCCCAGTTGGTGCTCTGGAACATCGTGGAAACCGAAGGAGGAGTAGAAGTACAGAAGGAGAAAGCTTTCATAGATGGGTAAGGCTGCGTCTGTTGAAGAGGACTGATGGACACTGAGCAGTGAGCCATCTCTGGTTTTGACTGATAAAATTCAGAGATGTGTGAACATGTAAAATCTCTTTAAGAATGAAAAGAACTGGGGCGCCTGGGTGGCGCAGTCGGTTAAGCGTCCGACTTCAGCCAGGTCACGATCTCGCGGTCCGTGAGTTCGAGCCCCGCGTCAGGCTCTGGGCTGATGGCTCAGAGCCTGGAGCCTGCTTCCGATTCTGTGTCTCCCTCTCTCTCTGCCCCTCCCCCATTCATGCTCTGTCTCTCTCTGTCCCAAAAATAAATAAACGTTGAAAAAAAAAATTAAAAAAAAAAAAAAAAGAATGAAAAGAACTGGTTAATAATAATGATGTTTATAACATTAATCTGTGAATGAACGAGTGAATGAATGGATAAGTAGTGTAGAAACTGAAGTCCCATTAGACATAAAGTTGTAATAAATGTGGTAGAAATGATATAAAATATTTGGGAATGATCATAATAATTGTTTCAACCAGGAAACATCAAAGGATGCTAAAACTTCTTGGAGAAAGTTTGAGGAGAAACAAGATACTTTTATAGATTGTTATTATCTCCTCCATGATATACTTATTATTTACAAAGAGAAGATAACTTAGTGGTGGAGAACCTGGTAGACACTACCTGACTTAAGTAAGAGATAAAAGATAATACCATCAGTGATGGAATCATCTGGCATCACTATAGGAAGCACCTAGAAGAACCTAGCCTTATTTCTGTAGTATCTCAGACAAAAGTGAATAAATGTGAATCAACTCTGGAGAAAATATTAGATTCAGCTGGCATGACATTATACAAAACAAAAAACCCCTCCACAAAAACACTGGGATTTAGTCTTTAAACATAATATCACTGAGGAAGTATTCTAGATTAAGTTAGACTAAATAGATATGAAAACTGAATACAATATTGATTCAGGATTTCTATAAAAGACATTAAAGGGAAAACGAAAAATTCTAAAAAAGTTCATAAATAAATTATAGTATTATATAAGGCAGATATTAATTACCAACTTTGATAACAATACTGTAGCTATGTAGTAGAAAATCCTTGTTTTGAAGAAATTAAAATGATTTAGGGGGTAAAAGAGAATCATAGCTTGCAATGTATTTGGTTCAAATGCAGGTGCATACAGGTATTACTTAGCACAGTTCAGCCATGTTGATCAGGTATCAGATCCCCATTCCTTTTTTATGGATGAGCAATATCCCATTGGATATATTGGATATATCAGATTTTGCTTATCTATTTATCATTTAGTGGATATTTGCGTTTTCACTTTTTGTTTATTATGAACAACTTTGCTATGAACATTTATATAGAGGCTTTTGTATATACATATTTTTTAAAATTATTTTTTAGGGGTGAGAATATGGTAAATCTATGTTACTATTTTGAGGAATTGCCTGACCAGGACCTTTAGTATCATATTTGTTGCATCTGTGCACAGTTAATATTCTGTTGAATATTGGTGGAAATTCTTATTGTAGACATAATTAATTAAATTGAATAAGTGTGATATACACAGTTGAAGTCTATTTCCTCACACCTTGTTGATTCAATGGGTGTATGTGTTTTTCATCGTTGCACATTTTTGCTTTTGTATTCTCAGGTTTAAATGTTATGGAATCAATGTAGGTTTGAATAAAAAGCATTTCCTTGCCTTATAACATTAAGATATAGAACAGGTATCTAGAAAAAATGAATTAAATAATACTCAAGGATAGTAGGGATTGTTCAGAAGAGTAGAATTTTGCCACAGAAATTATACTGGTTTTCTTCATAATATTCATGTAGATCTGCAATGAAAAACTTCCTCTTGTGGGCTTCATGGTTAATGTGGTGCATCAACCAAGTGGTTCAGTATGTTTTAGGGTTATTTTATGTTACATTATGTATGTTTTTTAGTGTGATTTCATGAATGACTTCAGGGTCTATCCCTTCTCACAAGCAGCAAGTGAAAAGTGTCCTTTTGAATGATAATGCTTGGATTGTACATTCATACATTGTGAAAAATCTGAAGAAAATGAAAAACAAAGTCACTGTTGGTGAAGAGTACACTGTTTCTTTTCTAAACAAACGAGGGTGGTCTTCTACTTATTATTTTAGAGCTAGCCTGCAATTCGATGTGTTTGAATAATACCACTCTTGTATGTATTAAACATTTAATCTACGAATATCTTGTTCGTTGGTTAAATGGTGTTCCTGTGCATATGTGCCTGCTAATAAATATACAGGTTTAATACACAGGAGTGTGCAGTGGGTAGTATGAACACTAGTCCCAGTGTTCTGTCCCAGACTGTTTTCAAGTTTATATTTCTACTTGTTATATAATTTATTTTTATTTTACCTACATTAAATTTCATTTTTTGTCATGTGCAGTTATATGGGTTGTGACAAATGAATAGTATATAAAACACCATAATTTTGATATGGAGGGGTTCCATTGCCCCTAAAATCCTCTTTGTCGACACTCTGTAGTCAACCCTCATTCGACTCCATAATCTCTTACAACACTGTTTTTATAGTTTTGCCTTTAACAAAATGTCACTCAAGTAGAATCAAACAGGGACACCTAGGTGGCCTAGTCGGGTAAGCATCTGACTTCAGTTCAGGTCATGATCTTGGGGTCTGTGAGTTCAAGCCCTGCATCAGGCTCTGTGCTAACAGCTCAGAGCCTGGAGCCTGCTTCGGATTCTATGTATCCCTCTCTCTGACCCTCCCCTGCTCTTGCCTCTGTCTCTCTCTGTCTTTCCCTCAAAAGTAAATAAACATTAAAAAAATGTTTTTAATTAAATGGAATGAAACGTTGTATAGCCTCTGAAGTCCAGCTCCTGTTCCTAACACTTCGAGTTCCCCAGTTCACTTGAATTTATCCTTCAAAGACCTCTGCTAGCCTATCCATGAATTCCCAGGATTGCATTCTCTGTTAAATAAGGATCAGCCGTGCTTATTCCATATTAGTCCTCTTATGTCTTGCCTTTATGATGTTCTTTTCCATTTGTTTTTTTATAATTTCCATTATCTTATGAAATTTTCCATCTGTTATTTTTATTCTTACCATTGTTTCATCAGTTTTTATGTTGTTTGTAATAGATTTTCAAAGTTCTTATCTATTACTTCCCAAATATAAGGCTCACAACACCCTTGTCGTGTGCTTTTCATTTTACCCACCAAAGAGCATTTTCATCAAGTCTATATTTGGTAGAATATAATTTTAGAATTTCTCAAAGAGAAAATTGCCGTGGCACTAATTTCCATAGTAGAGAGGATTGTTGACTATTTACAGAGTGAATAATTCAAAGAGGAAATAAATGAAGAAATGAGGTGGCAAAGATGGCAAAGGACCAAGCAGCTGTGATTTATGTGGCAAGTGTTAGAAGTGTGGGGATGCATGTATGGTGATCACTACAGAATCAATGAATTTCATGTATTTTATGATCTTATTTATATTATTTGTGGTGTTTTGCTGCAGGTCAAAGAGTGGAACAACTTACCATACTTCAGGGAAAAGAGATGAACAGCTATTCTGATGCTTTTGAAATCACACAGGATTTGTGGCCAGTGATGTCAGAAATTCGGGATTCTAGGCTCATTATTTCAGAGACCCAAGGTAGAATATTTTTATAATAGGTTTCTCCCCCACAAGTGCCTAGTTTCTTAAATATTCATTATTATTAATTTCCTTCATTAAGTAAAAAAAATCTCTTTGAAGTAACCTGAATAATCTCAGGGAATCATTGATATATATGCTAATTATCTTGTAGAGATAATTAAATGTGCCAAAATATTTATTTATCTTTTTATTACTGGAAAATCAAGAGTATTTTCCAAATGTTTCTACTCATATTCTACTATAATCACACCTTTTTTGCTACCACATTTGTAAATACTTCCCCATTACTCCTTGAAATTTCAGTTGACAATTTTTTTATTTTCCCAATAGATTTTATGTAATTTTATTAGAAAAATATGCTTTTTTTGCCCTATGTACCTTAGAGTTCCATTATTTAGATACTAAATAAACTATCCATTACACATTTACTTTATAACTCAGTAGATAAGACTGAAGAAAATAAGCCTGGCTATGGAAATGCTTATTTGTTTGGGAGGATGTTTGTCTGGATCAATGATGAGCACAATTGTCTGAGGATGCTGAGGGACTCATTCCAGATGTCAATCTGAGGTCCAGATGAGTGGCCCTCTAATAGGACAAATAAGACTCTCAGAGCCTGGCTGTATTTGATGATCCTAAGTGACAACACAATACCACTGTGAGCATGCCTTTTATTTCTTTTGGTGCAAGGCATTAGCCTTCTATCTCATGAAGCAGTATGAAACTTTAGATATACTGTATGACCCAAAACTTGCTTCATTTTGTTCACTTTGAATGGAGAGTTGTACGTAGGTATTAGTATATAGGAAATATGTTCTTAAGTAATAAATGAGGAAACAAAAGAAAGGTTGAATTAAGAGGTCAAGCAACTGTGATGAGTACTGAAAGTTTCACTAGTGTTGGCTGAAAGAAGGGAACACTGCATACCTATATTAAATATTGACAATGGAATCAATTTTAGTGTTTGTTATTTTTCACTGTAGAAATTTTTCAGAGACTGTGTCTTTGCTTTTCTTTCTGTCATGTTTTTCTGAGTTAGACGGGGTGGAATGAAGTCCTCCACTTCTAAGAAGAGCAGTGAGTAACTATACCAGCTTTCTTTAAATTCATATGTCATGTGATCTGTGCCATACCCTAAGGTCTCTGTGTTCATCTTTTCAATGACTTTCTGGAGAATATCTTCATTATGTGTCCTTTTATTTGGTGAGTGTATCCACCCTCATTTCCAAATTGTAAATTTTACTTTATCAGAGTTTTGTGTGGATTAACAAATGAAGAACTTTGGAAAATTGTTTATTTGTTTTGTTTTGTATTGCAGTGAAATACTATTTTATGAATTAAGGTATGCTTGGAAGTTCCCTTGAAATTACGATGGTTTTGTAATGTTGACCCCATGATTAAGATTATCATAGATCATTTTGGTCAGATTTATAAGATCATTATGGATCATTATTGCTACTTTTTTCATCATTGAGATTTTACATTAATTAGATATTTTTGATGTGGACAATTATATGCTAAATTTTATGAGCTCTTTCTAAGGCCTTCATTTAAATGATAAATACCCGAACACAATAAAGTTTTTCTAAAACACAAAACAGTTCAATTTTCCATATAATATTTGTCTCATAAAAGATATTAGGTTGAATTAATCAGGTGGATAGATAATGAAATTTCATATATTAAATTATTAATCATTATTTTCTGTTAAATTTGAAACATCCATCAATAAGGGAAATAGTCTGTATCTTCCTTGGCATGATTACATAGAAGGTTTTACGTTACCTTGAGCTTGGTGTTCATACTTTGGGAATAGGTAAATGGTTTTTTTCTTGATAAAGTTCTTGTCATACATTGTTTCAATGAGAAATTGTTTTTGTGTTCTCTTTATGCTTATATATGTGTTTATGTATGTATGTATTTTAATGTGTGTATTTATTTCTCCAGAATCTAGCAAGACAATTCAAATGAACTCAATAATAATGAATAAAATAGCCATGAACACTAATAATTGTAAAATCAGAAAATAAAAAAGCCCTACCAGATACTGAAATGGACTCTAAAACTTCCATTATTAAAAAAAAAAATTGAGAAAAAAATTGAGAATGAATGTAAATGAAAGGAATACTAGCACATAATTTGGTCTAATAAATATCCTACAAATACCCACTTTTAGATTTTACTATCTGTATATTTATATAATACTTACATTAATGTATGTTTGCAGTGCATAGCTGCTATCTCCAGGTACCGAAGTATATCAACATATAATATTTGTGCTGTTAAGGGTAGGTATTAAAAGTGTGCTACCCAGTGTGTTTTTTTCTAAGTACTTTCTTCCAAGACTGGGAACAAGACAACAATGTCCTCTCCCATCACTTCTATTTATATTGTTCTGTACAGTAATGACCATGCAACAGGGCAAGAAATGTAAATAAAGGCATAAAGATCACAAAGTAAGAAACAAAGATTTCTTTGCAGAAAACTCAATTACTTATGTTAGAAAATCCCAAAGAGCCTACAATAACACTCCCAGAACTGAAAACTTAGTTTAGCAAGGCCAATATACAAGTCAATTATATTACTATATAATAGCAACAAACAATTGGACTTTGAGATAAATCCCATTTATAATAGCACAAAAAATGAGGGACTTCTGTAATGCAATAAAATATGTACAATATCTTTGCAAAACACTGATCAAGTTATCAAAGGAGACCTAAATAAAAGTAGAGATATATTCTGTTTATGGGTCAGAAGTTTCAAAATAGTGGAACTGTCAGTTACCCCAATTTCATTTGTAGATTCAATATAATCCAAATAAAAAATATTGCAATTTCTTTGTAGATATCAACAAGGTCATTCTAAAATTAATGTCAAAGGTAAAACAACTATAATAGCAAAAGATATTCTGAAAAACTTATAAAGTCAGAGACTTTACACTGTGTTATTTTAAGGCTTACTATAAAACTATAGTAAAAATTAACACATAGGTCAAAGAAGATAATATCTGTTAAAGATAGTCATGGAGAAAGATACCTGGGTGGTTTCTGAAATGCTGGTAGTGTTTGTTTCTGGATATGTTTATTGATTACCTGCTGTTTTTGGAAGATGCAAATTTATTGATTTCTATAGTTTAATGCATGCACTTTGCTGTATCTATATTATACTTCAATTGAAAGTTTGAAATATCAAATAAAACTAGTCTAAATATTGGTTAATACACTTGTAGGAATATTTTCCTATAGATTGTGTGTTACCTGGGGTCTTATGATTGATTTTCTTAGGGTGTGTCAAGAGTCTCTCTTTGGGGCACCTGGCTGGCTCAGTCACTAGAGTTTACTACTCTTGATTTTTGGGGTTGTGAGTTCAAGCCCCACATTGGGCATAGAGCTAGCTTTTACAAAAAGAGTGTTATCTCTTTAACACAGGCATTTCAACAAATAATATCAGGTAGTATTTATTTATTCACATTTTTTATATAATTGAGTATTTTTTCATGTGTTTATTTACATATCCATTTTTCTCTTATGATAATGTGCTTAGGTATTCAGAAGTCTTTTTTTTTTTTTTTCAACGTTTATTTATTTTTGGGACAGAGAGAGACAGAGCATGAACGGGGGAGGGGCAGAGAGAGAGGGAGACACAGAATCGGAAACAGGCTCCAGGCTCTGAGCCATCAGCCCAGAGCCCGACGCGGGGCTCGAACTCACGGAGTGCGAGATCGTGACCTGGCTGAAGTCGGACGCTTAACCGACTGCGCCACCCAGGCGCCCCTCAGAAGTCTTAATATTGAAGGTATTTTATTCTTGTTACTTTTGACATCAAAATCTTTTTTAAGTTATTATAAATTCTGTTTTTTTTTTATTTTGGTGTACATTTCTTTGAGTTTTAACATGTGTGGATTTTTGTATTGATGACCAAAATCAGTATACAGAACTGTTGTGTATTTTGTCCTTTAACTCCCCAAATTTCCTTATCCCTTTACAGTTATATCCTACTCCTGGTATACACTAATTAATTTTCTCTATTCCTATGGTTTTGTCTTTTGGGAATGTTAGATAAGTGAAATCATACCTAATGTAACTTTTAGGATATTTCACTAAGCATCATTCCCCCGAGATACATTGAAGCTATAGTTTGAATCAATAGTCTCTTTTTTATTGTAGAACAATATTCCATTATGTGGATGTACACCATTTATTTATCCATTCATCCATTGAATGGCATCTGCATTGTTTCCAGTTTGGGTCTATTATGAGTAAAACTGCTATGAAAATTCATCTATAGGTTTCTCTGCAAACCTAAGTTGTTTTCAATAGCAGGGATCAGCAAACTTTTTCTTGAAGTGTCAGATAATACACTGTCTAGATTTCAGGGCCATACAGTCCCTGTTACAGAGTACACATATCAGTTACTGCAGCTTAAATTAATGAGTGTGGCTGTGTTCCCATGAAACTTTACTTACAAAAGTGGCAGTTGGCCATTGGGACATATTTTGCCAACATTTTCTATACAGTAAATATTCATTATTGAGTTTTGCTATATTGTGTGGTGAGTATGTTTAATTTAATAGAAACTGCCTAAATATTTTCCTAAGTTTTGGGATCATTTTATATTCCTGACAGAAATGTATAGGACATCCTGTTGTTCTGCATATTTATGAGCACTTTATGAGTCAATATGTTTTACTTTAGCCATTTAAAAATTTTTTAATATTTATTTATTTTTGAAAGAGAGACAGAGTGCAAGTGAGGGGAGGGGCAGAGAGAGAGGGAGAGACAGAATCTGAAGCAGGCTGTGCTGATGGCTCAGAGCCTGATGTGGGGCCCAAACCCATGAACTGTGAGATCATGACCTGAGTGGAAGTCAAATGCTTACCTGACTGAACCACCCAGGCACCCCTTACTTTAGCCATTTTAAAATGTGTGTGCATAATCTAGCCAGAAAATTAACAAGAAACCAGTGACTTTGAATGACACACTGGACCAGATGTACTTAACAGATACAAGAAAATTCAAGAAAAGCATTTGACAACATACAGCATCCATTCTTGATAATCACCCTCAACAAAGTAGGGATAGAGGGAAGGTACCTCAACATCATAAAGGCCATATATGAGAGACCCACAGGTAATATCATCCTCAGTGGGGAAAAAATAAGAGCTTTTCCCCTACAGTCAATTTATCCTAAGAAACAGATTCTTACACATTCTTTTCCAGTGCATATGGAACATTCTCCACAATAGATCACACACTGGGTCACAAATCAGCCCTCAACCAGTACAAAGAGATCAAGATCATTCTGTGCATATTTTCAGACCACAACACTATGAAACTGGAAGTCAACCACAAGGAAAAAAAAAATGGAAAGACCACAAACACATGGAAGCTAGGGGCTAAAATGGCTCAGTCAGTTAAGTGCCTGACTCTTGATTTTGGCTCCGGTCATGAACTAGTGATTTTTGGGACCAAGCCCTATGTTGGGCTCTGTGCCGACAGTGTAGAGACTGCTTGGGATTATCTGTCTCTTCCCTATGCAACCCCCCCACCTCTCAAAATAAAGAAATAACATAAAAAATAGCATCCTACTAAAGAATGAATGGGTCAATCAGGAAATTAAAGAAGCAATTAAAGTACATGGAAGCAAATAAAAATGAAAATATGGCAGTCCAGAATCTTTGGAATGCAGTAAAGGCAGTCCTAAAAGGAAAGTATATTGCAATACAGGTCTGCCTCAATAAGGAAGAAAAGTATCAAATACACAATCTAACTTTATACCTAAAAGAGCTAGAAAAGGAACAGCAAATAAAGCTTAAAGGCAGCCAAAGAAGTGAAATAATAAAGATTAGAGCAGAAATAAAAGATATAGAAACAAACAAACAAAAAACAGAACAGATCAATGAAACTAAGAGCTGGTTCTATGAAGAATTAATAAAATTGATAAACCCCTTGCCAGAATTTTCAAAAGGGAAAGAGAAAGGACCCGAATACATAAAATCACAAATGAAAGGGGAGATATTACAACAAATACCACAGAAATACAAATGATCATAAGGGAATATTATAAAAAATTATATACAAATAAACTTTGGAAGGGCAATTTGGAAGAAATGGGAATATTTCTAGAAAAATACAAACTACCAAAATTGAAATAGGAGAAATAGAAAATTGTAACAGACCCATAAACAGCAAATAAATTGAATCAGTAATCAAAAATCCCCCAATAGGGGCCCTTGGGTGGCTCAGTTGGTTGAGTATCGACTTTGGCCCAAGTCATGATCTCACAGTTTGTGAGTTTGAGCCCCACATCAGGCTTGCTGCTGTCAGTGCAGAGTCTGCTTCAGATCTTCTGTCTCCCTGTCTCTCGGCCCCTCCCCTGTTTGTATTCTTCTCTCTCAAAAATAAATACAATGTTAAAAAAAATCTCCTCATAAACAAAAGGCCAGGGCCCAATGACTTCCCAAGGCAGTTTTACCAGACATTTAAAGAAGATGTAATACCTGGGACAAAACATAAGAGACTCTGAAATATGGAGAACAAACTGAGGGTCATTGGAGGGGTTGTGGGAAGGGGGATAGACTAAATGGGTAAGGGGCATTAAGGAATCTACTCCTTAAATCATTGTTGCACTATATGCTAATTAACTTGGATGTAAATTTAAAAAAATAAATTAATAAAAAATAATGAATAGGTAATACCTTTCTTCTCATATTGTTCCAAAAAATGTAAATGGAAGAAAAACATCCAAAAGTCTTCTATGAAGTTAGCATTACCTTGATCCCCAAACCAAAGACCCCACTAAAAAGGAGAATTACAGGCCAATATCCCTGATGAACATGGATGCAAAAATTCTCAACAAGATACTAGAAAATCAAATACAACAGTACATTAGAGGAATTATTCACCACAGTCAAGTGGGGTTTATTCCTGGGCTTTCAGGGCTGGTTCAATATTCACAAATCAATCAGTGTAATACACCACATTGATAAAATAAAGGATAAGAACCCTATGGTCAGGAAAAAGGCAGGGATGTCCAGTCTCACCAGTACTATTTAACATAGTCCTGGAAGTTTTAGCCTCAGTACTCAAACAAAAAGAAATAAAAGAGATGCACATTGGCAAGGAGGAAGTCAAACTTTCACTATTTGCAGATGATGTGATGCTCAATGTAGAAAACCCAAAAGGCTCCACCAAAAAAATTGATAGAACTAACACTTGAATTCAGCAAAGTCACAGGATATAGAATCAACATACAGAAATATGTTGAATTTTAGGGGCGCCTGGGTGGGTCAGTCGGTTAAGTGGCTGACTTCGGCTCAGGTCATGATCTTATGGTCCGTGAGTTCGAGCCCCGCGTTGGGCTCTGTGCTGATAGCTCGGAGCCTGGAACCTGCTTCTGTTTCTGTGTCTCCCTCTCTCTCTGCTCCTTCCCCATTCACGCTCTGTCTCTCTTCTGCCTTTCAAAAATGAATAAATGTTAAAGAAAGAAAAAAGAAATATGTTGAATTGTATACACAAATAATGAAGCAGCAGAAAAAGAAAAGAATCAATCCCAGTTACAATGACATCAAAACCCATAAGATACGTAAGAATAAACCTAACCAAAGAGGTAGAAGATTTGTACTTTGTATTTTTTTAATTAATTAATAGAGAAAGAAAGGAAGAGGCAGAGAGCGGGGGTTGGTGTGGGAAAGAATCCCAAGCAGACTCCACACTATCAGTGCAGAGTCTGATGTAGGACCTGAACTCATGAACTGAGATTATGACCAGAGCCAAAGTCAAGAGTTGGATGCTCTACTGACTCAGCTACCCACACTCTCTGAAGATCAAGAAATGGAAAACATTCTGTGTTCATGGGTTGGAAGAACAATCATTATTAAAATATCTATACTACCAAAAGCAATCTACACGTTTAATGCAATCCCTATTAAAATACCACCAACATATGGAATCACACACACACACACACACACACACACACACACACACACACACACAGCACAAATTTCCAAAGCAATCCTGAAAAGGTAAAGAAAAGCTGGAGGCATCATGATTCCGGACTTCAAGCTATATTACAAAGCTGTAGTCATCAAGACAGTATGGTACTAGCACAAAAATAGACACATATACATCAATGGAACAGAATAGAAAACCCAGAAATGGACCCACAGCTATATTTTCAGGTAATCTTCGACAAAGCAGGAAAGAATATCCAATGGAAAAAAGACAGTCTCTTCAACAAATGGTTTTGGGAAAACTGGACAGCAACAAGCAGAAGAATGAAACTGGACTGTTTTCTTATACCATACACAAAAATAAATTCGAGATGGGTGAAAGCTAAATGTGAGACCGTAAAGCATGAAAATCAAGAGGAGAACATAGACACCAATGTCTTTGACCTCAGCCATAGCAACTTCTTCCTAGACACATCACTAGATGCAATGGAGACAAAAGGAGAAATAAACTGTTGGGACTTCATCAAGATTAAAAGCTTCTACACAGTGAAGGAAAATAATCAACAAAAATAAAAGGCAGCCTACAGAATGGGACAAGACATTTGTAAATGACCTATCTGATAAAGGCTAGTATGCAAAATCTATAATGTGCTTATCAAACTCAGAACCTAAAAAACAATCCAGTTAAGAAATGGGCAGAAGACATGAATAGACATTTTTCCAAAGAAGACATCCAGATGACTAACAGACAAATGAAAAGATGCTCATCAGGGAAATACAAATCAAAACCATAATGCAATACCACCTCACACATGTCAGAACGGCCACAATTAACCACACAAGAAACCACAGATGTTGGCGAGGATGAGGAGAAAGGGGAACCCTATCGCACTGTTGGTGGGAATGCCAACTGGTGCAGCCACTTTCAAACAGGGAGGTTCCTCAAAAAAAATAGAACCACCCTACAACATAGCAATTGCATTACTATTTACCCAAAGTATACAAAAATACAGATTTAAAAGTGTACATACACTCTGATGTTTATAGCAGCATTTTCAACAATAGTCAAACTATGGAAAGAGCCCAAAGATGAATGAATGTGTGTGTGTGTGTGTGTGTGTGTGTGTGTGTGTGTAAAATGGAATATTACTCTGCCATCAAAAAGAAATCTTGCCATTTGCAAAAATGTGGATGGAACTAATGTATTATGCAAGTGAAATAAGTCAGAGAAAGACGGGTATCACAGGATTTCACTCGTGATATTTAAGAAACAAAGAAGATAAACATTTGGGAGGTGAGGTGAAGAAAAAAGAGAGAGGTAAAGAAACTGCAAGAGACTCTTAGAGAGCAAACTGAGTGTTAATGGAGAGAAGTTGAGGAGGATGGGCCAGATGGGTGATGGGTATTAAGGAGGGCACTTATTATGCTGTTGTATGTAAGTGAGGAATTACTGAAATCTACTCCTGAAACCAGTACTTCAGTGCATGTTAACTAGAATTTAGATATTAATTTGAGAATAAAATAAAAACTGTGTGCACCATTCTAATGAATAATGATATTGGACATTCATTTTGTGCTTCTCACCCATGTATCTTCTTTAAGTTTCAGTTTATATTTTTGCTCTTTTTCTAACAGGATTGTTATTTTCTTATGCTGAAATTAGAGAGTTTGCCATATACCATGAAAGTTTTTTTGTGTTAGATACGTGATTTCTAAGTATTTTTTCATAGTCTGCGGCTTATTGTTTTCATCCTCTAACAGTGTATTTCTCACAGGATAGGTTTATATTTTGGGTTGCATGTTTAATAGCTAACTCCAGGTCATAAGGATTTTCTCTTAGGATATCTCCTATAGTTTAGTGTTTCATAAAGATGTATAATTTAGACCTATATTCATTTTGAATTGATTTTTCAGTGTTTATTTATTTGTGTGTGTGAGAGAGAGACAGAGTGCAAGTGGAGGAGGGACAGAGAGAGAGGGAAACACAGCATCTGAATCAGGCTCTAGGTTCTGAGCTGTCAGTATAGACCCTGATGTGGTGCTCGATCCCATGAACCTTGAAATCATGATTTGAACCAAAGTTGGATGCTTAGCTTACCAAGCTACTCAGGCATGCCTATCTTGAGTTAATTTTTGTATATGGTGTGAGGATTAGTTTGAGGCTTTGTTTTGATTTTTTGTTTTTGTTTTGTCCTTGGTGTTGTATGATAATTATTCTAACACCATTTGCTGATAAGCAAATTGAGTTCTTCTTGTATCTTTGTGAAAAAACAAATGGACATTTTATATGGATCTGTTTCTGAAATCTGTCCTATACATCTCTGTGCCTACTCCTTGATTAATGTATATTTATAATTTTTTTAACTATAGTTTGATTTCTCTAACATAATTCTTCCTTATCAAAAACTGCTTTGGTTATACCTTTGCATATATATATATATATATATATATATATATATATATACTTTAAATCAGCCTATATCTACAAAAAATTCTGCTCTAATCTTAATAGCTATTGCATAAGATCTTTAGAAAACTGTGGGTATAATGAACAATTTTCCTATGTTGAATCTGCCAGTCTATAAATATGATATCTCTTTTACATTTATTTAGGGAGTCTTTAATTTTTTTAAACTTGATTTATTTATTTTGTGAAAGTAACAGAGCATGCACATGAGAAGGGAAAGAGGAAAGGGAGAGAGAGAATCCCAAGGATTTTTCTCCACGTGTGTAGAGTTGGCTCCTAGAGGGGCTTGATAGTCCTATTGGCTCAGTGGTGTGGCTCTGCCTGGCTCATGTCTCTGGAAGACTCTGAGGCCATAGTCTTATCTCTCCGAGCTTCCCAGCCTGCCTGGTTCAGTTAGCCAGGCAGCCCCAAATGTGCTCAGATTGATGATGCCTCCATCAACACCATTCCGTGGAAAGCTGAACAAAAAGAGTGAGAACTCACTATAGTCATTCTCATCGAAATTGAGGTCCAGCACGTTATCTGCCCCAGGGAACATAAGCGTGAGGACAACAGCTTCCCCTGGGTCACACTCCTTCAACTACCATCACCGAGGACCTCAGCATGGGAGAGGTTTCCTGAGGCCTCACGGTCCAGGAACTGTTTCCCCACCTTACTGGGACATCCAGGGCTCGCAGGTCCTGAGGGGGATGGCCAGTGTCTGGGGTCGTGTGGGGCAACTGGTCTCCAAGGCGTACTAGGATTTCAATGGCATGACTTTGATGCCAGCCCTGGGAGCCAAGGGCAGGGACCTGTGTGGGCCAGGATGGCACCTCGGGCATAGCTCATGGCCGAGAGTGTTGAGTTGCCAAGCGTGGGAGCTTGCCTAGCCTTGCGGGGAACCCCAGCTCAAGCCAGATGGGATTCCTGGATGAGCGCCTTCCCTCGCTGGCGTATGTGGAGTGGCCCATGGCTTGGGGTGGTGGGCCAAGTCATAAGTCTGGTTTGCAACACGTTCCACCTTGGGAATAAATCCCGGTCCACACACAAGTCGGCAAGCAATGCCTGTGTTTTGGGCCCAGGGTGGAAGTCAAGATGCTGTGCTGACCGTTGGACTGGACAGTAAAGGCACGGTCTGCAGAGGACTGCACCCTGGGTGATTCCAGAGGCCTGCTCAGATCTAGTGTCTCATGGTGTTCCCAGGTCAGTTGTGGGTTCCTGGGAAGGCTCAGACCTCCTCTCAGGGGGTAAAGCATGTCTACCAGGGCCGGCCTCAGGGTGCACAGATTAGCCACTGCGGTCCCACTCCTGTGTGCACTCCTGGCCCTGGGGCTCCCAAGGAAGGGCACCCAGCAGCAGTGTTCATCATGCCTTTCAGTGGGCCCTGCATGAAGAACTTATTGCCAGCCAGTCCTGCCATGGAGACCTTGTCTCTGCGGTCACAGAGCTGGGGAGGTGAAAGAGTTACTCTACGAGGTTCTGTCTGTTGGACTTGACACAGTTGTTCCATGTCTGTTCTGGTGGGTTGGAGACTCCTCTGTGGTGACCTCGCAGCCGGGCGGGGGCCTGAGAGCTACAAGGCCAGGCACAGTGCCATGGCAGCACATGGAGTTGAGAAGGGGTTGGCCTCCCTTTGTGACAGAGATATCTTCTCTCACTGTGCCCTTGGCCTGTGGGGCTGCAGCCCTTGTGCTCACTGTGAGGACCACACCGGTGTTCCTGGACCATGGGAAGGGGACATGTTGCTTGCAGCGGGCCGCATCCTTGCAAAGGCCAAAGCCTGTCTGCGGATGCCCACGCTGCAGCATCCTGCGGCCAACAGGGGAGTCCGATGGGCAGAGGGTGCCAGAGAGTAATTCCATGCAGGCAGGAACACGCTCCCATGGACCAGGCAGCCCAGGGGATGCTCGTTCCCTTGGAGGCCAGGGCCCTGGCACCCATTGGCCCTGGCCTTGCTGACACGCTGGGCTAGAACGTGGCTGTGGTTCAGTCGGGATTGTCACTAGTGTTTGGTGGGGGCAAGGCCCATGCTGCTCAGGTCATTCTGGCAGAGTGGACAGGAGTGGGCACCTGTTGTCGTGTGGCCACCTCAGAGGGCTCTGCGTTGGCCTCTGCCCCATAGCCTGGAGGCCAGGGCGGCTAGCCTCCCTGCAGGCAGTTTTTGGGTTTTCCTTTGACCCCTTAGTTTCCATCCCGTGCTGGCGTCCAAGTTGCCAGGGTGGCCAGCTGTGGGAGTGGATGGGTGTCTGGGCTGGTGGGCGCTTCTTGGCCAGAGTGGCTTTGGGAGAGGGAAACCCTGCCCAACGTTAGTGGCCCAGAATTGTCCAAGGAGGCTCCATGGTGTGCAAGGCCACCGGTCCTGTGCTGCTGTGTGGCAGGACTCCGGGGCCAGGATCTGCGCACCAGGTGTGTCCGTGGAGGGCCCCAGGCCTGCACGGCGGAGCAGCCACACACACCCCTGGCCCAACCTCCCAGCGCACACTGACCCTCCACACACAAGAAGAGGCACACATTCCTGCTCCTACAGTCCCCTGTGCCCGCGGCTTCTTGCCTATTCGCAGGCAGCCCCAAGGGGCTGTGGGACAGGACAGGCAGAGAGGTGCAAGGCTTGGTCATGGATTCCTTCTGCACTGTGTGGCGAGTGGAGGCCCTGGGTACCTTGCTCACTCCCATGGGTGACTGTTCCCCTTTTCTCAGGTGCAGTGGACATGTCAGGCTTGCCATCGGCCAAGAGAAGAAGGCCTTCCTGGCCCCCGAGTGCCTGTGGTTGGCGGGACCACCAGAAGAAGTGTGCCCCACTATGGGCACCTTGCCAACGGGAGTGACCAGACGGTAAGCCTTCCCCAGTTTAAGCTTGTACCGTGGCTTTCGCGGGCCTGCCCGAGAGGCCACCAGTGAAGGTTGCCAGCAGGGCATGTGGGGTTTTGATGCCAGAGGGGCCTGCCCGTTCCTCTGGCTCAGTGGCATGGCTCTGCATGACCCGGGCTGCGGGTGGACCCTGAGTCCCTCAGCTTGTCCCACTGAGCTACCCGGCCCACATGGGTCGGCTGTGCAGGTGGCCCCGAATGTGCTCGGATCGATGATGACTCCCTCAACAGCATTCCTTGGAAAGCTGAACAAAATGAGTGAGAACTCCCTACCGTCTTTCTCATCGAAACTGAGGTCCAGCACGTTGTCTGCCCCAGGGAAGGTAAGCGTCAGGAACAGCAGGCTTCCCCTTGGTCACACTCCTTCAAGCACCAGCACCCACAGCCTCTGCCTAGGTGAGCCTCAGGGGGGACTCATGGTCAGGGAGGCATTTACCACCTGAGCAGAGTTTCCAAGGCACAGAGGTCCTGAGGGCAATGACTGGTGTCTGGGGTCAGTGGGGCCGCTGGACCCCAAGGCCTCGGACTCAAAGGCATGTCTGTGGCACCAGAACGGGGAGTCAAGGGCTGGAGACTAGGCCAGAACAGACCCTGGGGCATAAGCTCGTGGAGGTGTGGGTTGAGAGGCCAAGCATGTCAAGATTACCTGGTCCAAGGGTGGGGGCGTGGAGCCCCAGCCTGAGGCAATGGCGATCCCTGGATGAGTCCTTGCTCTCACTGACATACATGGAGTGGGCTCCTGGCTTGGGCTGGTGGGCTAAGGCAGGAAGCCAGGCTGTGGCACCTGCCAGCTTGGCATCCTCGGCCCTACCCGGCAACAGAGAAAGCAGCAAGCAGTGCCAGCACTCCATGCCCAGGGCGGAATACAAGTTGCTGTGCTGGCCATTTGCCTGGATGGTAATGGCACAGTCCAGAGAGGGCTGCGCCCTGGGAGACCGCATGGGCCTGCTCAGCTCAGGTGTCTTGTTGAGTTCCCAGGTCATTCATGGTTTCCACGGAGGCATCAGTCCTCCTATTGCAGAGGGCAACACGTGGCTCCCAGGGCCAGATTCAAAGTGCACAGGTGAGGCATAGCGTTCCCTTTCCTGCGGGCAATCCTGGCCCCTGGGTTCCCAAGGAAGGGCACCCATTTGTGGTGTTCCTTGGGCCTTTCAGTGGGGTCCTGGCCAAAGAAGCTACCCCGGCTGGGTGTGCCACGGAGACCTTGTCTGCTCGGCACAGAGCTGGTGAGGTGGAAGTGATACTCTGGGATATTCTGTCCCTTATTTGGCACAGTGTGTCTTACATCCTCTCGGGTGGGCTGCAGACCCCTCTGTGGTGGCCTGGCAGCCAGGCACTGGCCTGCTAGCTCTGAAGCCAGGTGCTTTGCCTCGGCCCCATCGGCCGCTTGGCAGTCGTCCGCCTCCCTTTGGGAAGGAGATGTGTTCTCCTCTCAGTGTGTCCCTGGCCTGCAGAGCTGCAGCCTAGGGCTCTCTGTGAGGGCCACGCTGATGTTTCTGGGCTGTGGGAAGGGGCCACATCACCTGCAGAGGGCCACATCCTTGCAAAGGCCAAAGCCCATGGGAGGCTGCCCTTCCTGGAGTATCCTTCTGCTGATGGGGGTGTCCATTGGATGGAGGGCGCTGGAGGGACTTTCCATGCAGGTGGGGACACACTCCCATGGACCAGGCAGCCCAGGGAATGCTCACTCCCTTGTGGGCTGGGGCCTGGGTGCCCACTGGCCCTGGCCTCACCAATACCTCGGGCAAGAAAGTGCCTATGGTTCAGTTGGGTTTGGCACCTGATTCGGTGGGGGCTAGGCCCGTGTAGCCTAGACGCTGAGGGCATTCTGGCAGAGTGGAGAGGAGCGGGCAGCTCTTGTCGTGTGGTGACTTCAGAGGCCTCTGTGTTGGCTTCGGCCCTGTAGCCTGTGGGCCAGGGCAGCCAGCTTCCCTGTGGGCAGTTTTTCCATCCCGTGCTAGTGTCCATGGTCCACATTGACAGGGTGGCTAGTGGCGGAAGAGGATGCGTGTCTGGACTGGTGGGTGCTGCTTGGCCAGAGTGGCTTTGGGAGAGGGAAACCCTGCCCAATGTTAGTGGCCCAGAGGCGTCCAACATGGCTCCCTGGAGTGCAAGGCCACTGGTCCTGTGCCGTTGCCTGGCAGGACACTGGGACTAAGATCTGTGCACCACGGGTGCTCTTGCAAGGCCCCAGGCCCTCACGGTAGAGCGGCCACACATGCTCCCTAGCCGAAACTCCCAGCACACACTGACACTCCATGCACAGGAACAGGCACACGCTCCTGCTCTTATAGTCCCCTGCGCCAGCGGCTTCTTGCCCATCCGCGGGCAGCCCCAAAAGACTGAAGGACAGGACAGGCAGAGAGGCACAAGGCTTGGTCATGGATTCATTCCATCCTGTGTGGTGAGGGGAGCCCCTGGGTACTTTGCTCACTCCCATGGGCGATTGTTCCTCTTTTCTCAGGTGCATTGGACAGGCCACGCTTGCCGTCGGTCGAGAGAAGGCCTCCCTGGCCCCCAAGTGCCTGTGATTGGCGGGACCGCTGGAAAAGGTGTGCCCTGCTATGGGAATCTTACTGACAGGAGCACCCAGACGGTAAGCCATCTCCAGCGTCAGCTGTGCTGCTGGCTTTAGACTTCGGGAACTTGTCGAAGAGACCGCTAATGAAGGTTGCCCCCAGAGCATGTGGGGTTTTGATCCCAGAGGGGCCTGACTATTCCTCTGGCTCAGTGTCAAGGCTCTGCATGGCCCGGGCGGTGGGCAGACCCTGAGTTCTTCGGCTTGTCCCGCTGAGCCATCCGGCCCACCAGGGTCGGCTGTGCAGGTGGCCCTGAATGTGCTCGGATCGATGATGACTCCCTCAACAGCATTCCTTGGAAAGCTGAACAAAATGAGTGAGAACTCCCTACCGTCTTTCTCATCAAAACTGAGGTCCAGCACGTTGTCTACCCCAGGGAAGGTAAGCGTCAGGGACAGCTTCCCCTTGGTCACACTCCTTCAAGCACCAGCACCCATGGCCTCCGCCTGGGAGAGCCTCGCTGGTGGCTCATGGTCAGGGAGGCATTTACCACCTGAGCAGGGTTTCCAAGGCATGCAGGTCCTGAGGGGAATGGCCGGCGACTGGGGTCACTGGGACAGCTGGTCCCCAAGGCGTTGGACTTGAAAGGCGTGTCTGTGGCACCAGCCCAGGGTGTCGAGGGCTGGGTCCTGTGTGGGCCAGGATGGCCCCACGGCATAAGCTCATGGCAGGGTGTGTTGAGAGGCCAAGCATGGCAAGTTTGGCAGGCCGTGGGGGGCGCGGGAGCCCCAGCCCGAGGCAGCAGCAATCCCTGGAGTATTCCTTCTCTCACTGACGTACGTGGAGTGGCCCCTGGCTTGGGCTTCTGGGCCAAGGCAAGAGGCCAGGCTGTGGCACCTACCAGGTTGGGAACATCGGCCCTGCCCGGTGCCACACAAGGCAGCAAACAGTGCCAGTGCTTCGAGCCCAGGGTGGAAGTCAGGATGCTGTGCCGGCCAAAGGCCTGGAAGGTAATGGCACGGTCCAAAGGGGACCACGCCCTGGGGGAGTGCCTGGGCCTGCTTAGCCCTGGTGTCTTGTTGCATTCCCAGGTCAGTCGTGGGTTACGTGGAGGCCTGCAGCCTCCTCTTGTAGATGGCAAAGTGTAGCTCCCAGGGCCAGCTTCAGGGTGCACTGGTGTGGCACGGCAGTCTCCGTCCTGAGGGCCCTCCTGGCTGCTGGGCTCCAGAGGAAGGGTGCCCAGTGGTGGTGTTCCTCAGGGATTTCAGCAGGGCCCTGGCCAAAGAAGCTACTCTGGCTGGGCCTGCCACAGAAACCTTGTCTCCTTGGCACCTTGCTGGTAAGGCAAAAGTGATACTCTTTGATGGTCTCTCCCTTGGAGTCAGGCACAGTGTGTTTCACGTCCTCTTGGGTGGGCCACAGATTCCTCTGTGGTGGCCTGGCAGCCAGGCGGGCATGAGAGTTCTGAGGCCAGGTGTAGTACCTTGGCCTCATGGGCCGCTTGGAAAAGGTCAGCCTCCCCTTGGGAACAAGATGTGTTCTCCTCTCAGTGTGCCCCTGGGCTGTGGGGCTATAGCCTAGCACTCTCTGTGAGGGCCATAATGGTGTTCCTGGGCCGTGGGAAGGGGCCACGTCACCTGCAGAGGGCCACATCCTTGCAAAGGCCAAAGCCTGTGGGCAGCTGCCCTCCCTAGAGCATCCTGCCACTGACAGGGGCCTGTGTTGTGCGGAGGGCACCAGAGGGACTTTCTGTGCAATCAGGAAACACTCCCCTGGACCGGGCAGCCCATGGGATGCTATTTCCCTTGTGCCTGGGACCCTGGCGCACACTGGACCTGGCCTCGCCCACACCCCGGGTGAGAAAGCGCCTGTGGTTTGGTCAGGATTGGCACTGGATTCAGTGGGGACAAGACCGGTGTAGCCTAGCCACTCAGGGCATACTGGCAGAGTGAAGAGAAGCAGGCAGCTGTTGTCGTGTGGCTGTCTTGGAGGGCTCTGCATTGGCTTCTGCCCCGTAGCCTGAGGACCAGGGCGGCCAGACTCCCTGCGGGTGGTTGTTGGGTTTTCCTTTGACTCCTGAGTTTCCATCCCGTCCTGGCGTCCACAGTCCACGTTGACAGGGTGGCTAGTGGTGGGAGAGGATGCGTGTCTGGGCCAGAGGGCTCTGCTTGGCCAGAGTGGCTTTGGGAGAGGGAAAACCTGCCCAACGTTAGTGGCCCAGAGGCATCCAACATGGCTCCCTGGTGTGCAAGGCCACTGAGCGTGTGCCATTGCTTGGCAGGACACTGGGGCCAGGATCTGCACACCAGGCATGCATGCCCTTGCAGGGACTCAGGCCTCCGAGCTCAGCAGCCCCATACACCCCCTAGCCCAGCCTCCCAGCACACATGACCCTCCATGTACATGAAGAGGCACATGCTCCTGCTCCCACAGTGCCCTGCGCCCGTGGCTTGTTGCCCGTCTGCAGGCAGCCCCAAGGGGCCGAGGGACAGGACAGGCAGACAGACGCAAGGCATAGTCACAGTTCCTTCTGACCTGTGTGGAGAGCAGAGCCCCTGGGTAGCTTGGTCACGCCCGCGAGTGATTGCTCCCCCTTTCTCAGGTGCAGGGGACACACCAGGCTCGCCATCGGCGGAGAGAAGAAGGCCTCCCTGGTCTCCGAGTGCCTGTGGTTGGCGGGACTGCTGGAAGAGGTGTTTCCCGTGACGGGCACCTTGCTGACTGGAGCGAGAAGACGGTAAGCCATCTCCGTATCAGTTGTGCCGCTGGCTTTAGGCTTTCGCAAGCCTGTCCAAAAGGCCACTAAGGAAGGTTGCTGGCAGGACAGGTGGGGTTTTGAACCCAGAGGGGCCTGTCCTTTAATGGCTCTGCACGTCCTGGGCCACGGGAAGACCCTGAGTCCTTCAGCTTGTCCCGCTGAGCCATCTGGCCCACCAGGGTCGGCTGTGCAGGTGGCCCCGAATGTGCTCGGATCGATGATGACTCCCTCAACAGCATTCCTTGGAAAGCTGAACAAAATGAGTGAGAACTCCCTACCGTCTTTCTCGTCGAAACTGAGGTCCAGCACGTTGTCTACCCCAGGGAAGGTAAGCGTCAGGGACAGCAGGCTTCCCCTTGGTCACACTCCTTCAAGCACCAGCACCCACAGCCTCTGCCTAGGAGAGCCTCACGGGGGACTCATGGTCAGGGAGGCATTTACCACCTGAGCAGGGTTTCCAAGGCATGCAGGTCCTGAGGGGAATGGCCGGCGACTGGGGTCACTGGAGCAGCTGGTCCCCAAGGCCTTGGACTTGAAATGTGTGTCTGTGGCACCAGCCTGGGGTGTCGAGGGCTGGGACCTGTGTAGGCCAGGATGGCCCCACAGGCATAAGCTCATGGCAGTGTGTGTTGAGAGGCCACGCATGGCAAGCTTGCCTGGCCTGTGGGTGGGGGTGCAGAGGCCCAGCCCGAGGCAGCAGCGATCCCTGGACGAGCCCTTTCTTTCCCTGACGTATGTGGAGCAGGCACCTACTCTGGCTGGTGGGCTAAAGCAGGAAGCCAGGCTGCAGTACCTGCCAGCGTGGCATCCTCAGCCCTACCAGGCGACAAACAAGGTGGCAAACAGTGCCAGCACTTCGTGCCCAGGGCAGAATACAAGTTTCTGTGCTGGCCATTTGCCTGGATAGTAATGGCACAGTCCAGAGAGGGCTGTGCCCTGGGAGACCACATGAGCCTACTCAGCTCAAGTGTGTCATAGCGTTCCCAGGTCTTTCATGGGTTCTGCAGAGGCCTCAGGCCTCCTCTTGACGATGGCAAAGTGTGGCTCCCAGGGCTGGCTTCAGGGTGCACAGGTGTGGAACGGCAGTCCCCCTCTTGAGGGCCCTCCTGGCTTCTTGACTCTTGAGGAAGGGTACCCAGTGGTTGTGTTCCTCGGGGCTTTCAGCAGGGCTCTGGTCAAAGAAGCTACCCCGGCCAGAGACCTTGTCTCCTTGTCACTGTACTGGTGAGGTGAAAGGGATATTCTGAGTCTCACTTGGACTCGGGCACAGTGTGTCTCATGTCCTCTCTGGTGGGCTGCAGACTACTCTGGGATGGCCTTGCGGTCAGGCATGGGCCTGCGAGGTCTGAGGGCAAGCCCCGTACCTCGGCCCCATGGGCTATTTGGAAGACATCTGCCTCCCCGTGGGAAGGAGATGTATTCTCCTCTCATTGTGACCCTGTCCTGTGGGGCTACAACCTAGCCCTCTCTGTGAGGGCCACGCTGGTGTTCCTGGCCTGTCAGAATGGGCCACGTCGCCTACAGAGGGCCACATCCTTGCAAAGGCCAAAGCCTGGGGGCAGCTGCCGTCCCTGGAGCATCCTGACACTGACGGGGGCGTCCGTTGGGATAAGGGCAACGAAGGGACTTTCTGTGAAAACAGGAACACACTCCTGAGGACGGGCAGCCCAGGGGATGCTCATTCCATTGCAGCCTAGGGCCCTGGTGCCCACTGGCCCTGAACTTACTGACACCATGGGCAAGAAAGCGCCCATGGTTTGGTCGCATTTGGCACCATATTCGGTGGAGGCTAGGACCATGTAGCCTAGCCATTCAGGGCATTCTGGCAGAGTGGAGAAGAAATGCACCTGTTGTTGTGTGGGTGTCTCGGAGGGCTCAGCTTTGGTTTCAGCCCCGTAGCTGCAGGCCAGGGTGGCCGGCCTAACTGTGGGTGGTTGTTAGGTTTTCCTTGGACCCTTGAGTTTCCATCCTGTACTGGGGTCCACGGTCCACATTGACAGGGTGGCCAGTGGAGGAAGAGGATGCATGTCCGGGCCGAGGGCACAGCTTGGCCAGAGTGGCTTTGGGAGAGGGAAACCCTAACCAACGTTAGTGGCCCAGAGGCATCCAACGTGGCTCCCTGGTGTGCAAGGCCACCAGTCCTGTGCTGTTGTGTGTTAGGACGCCAGGGCCAGGATCGGCACACCAGGCCTGCTCTTGGGGAGCCACAGGCTCAAACGGCAGAGCGGCAACACATGCCTCCTAAACCAACCTCCCAGTGCACTCAGACCCTCCATGCACATGAAGAGATACCTGCTCGTGCTCCTACAGTCCCCTGAACCCACAGCTTCTTGCATATCTGCAGGCTGCCCCAAGGGACAGGGGAAAAGAACAGGCAGAGAGGCGCAAGTCATAGTAATAGATTCCTTCTGCCCTGTGTGGAGACTGGAACCCCTGGGTAAATTGCCCATGCCCATGGGTGATTGCTCCACTTTTCTCAGGTGCAGTCGACATGCCAAGCTCGCCGTCGACTGAGAGAAGAATGCATCTCTGGCCCCGACTGTCGGTGGCTAGCGTATCTCCCGGAAGAAGTGTGCCCCACTATGTACAACTTCACGAAAGGAGCACCGAGACGGTAAGGAGTCTATAGTGTCATTGGTGCTGCTGGATATAGGCTTTCCAAAAAACGCCTGAGAGGCAGCTAATGAAGGTGGTCGGAAGGGCAAGTAGGATTAGCAATTCACAGGGGCCTGTCCGTTCCTCTGGCTCAGTGGCTCGGCTCTGCACGGCCCGGGCACCGGGAGGACCCTGAGTCCCTCGGCTTGCCCCGCTGAGCCACCCGGCCCGCCTGGGTCAGCCGGCCAGGCGGCCCTGAATGTGCTCGGATCGATGATGACTCCCTCAACAGCATTCCTTGGAAAAGCTGAACAAAATGAGTGAGAACTCCCTCCCGTCGTTCTCATCGAAACTGAGGTCCAGCACGTTGTCCGCCCCAGGGAAGGTAAGCGTCAGGGACAGCAGGCTTCCCATTGGCCACACTGCTTCAAGCACCAGCACCCACGGCCTGCGCCTGGGAGAGGCTCGCGGGGTGTGTCCGGGTCAGGGAGCCGTTTCCCCGCCTTAGCAGGCTTTCCACGGCTCGCAGGGCCTGAGGGCAACGAGCGGCATCGGAGGTCGAGGGGGGCAGCTGGTGCCCGAGGCCTAGGACTTCAAAGGCGTGTCCGTGGCACGGGCCCTGGGCGCCGCGGGCAGGGCCCTGGCTGGCAGGGCCTGCGGGCGGTGGCTGGCGACTGGGGTCGAGTGGGGCAGCCGGTCCCCCAAGGCCTAGGGCTTCAACGGCGTGTCTTGTGGCGCCGGCCCTTGGGAGTCGAGGGCTGGGGCCTGCGAGGGCCCGGACGGCTGTGCGGGCCTAAGCGCGCGGCGGTGTGTGTTGAGGGGCCGAGCGTGGCAAGCCTGGCAGGCCGTGGGGGGCGCGGGAGCCCCAGCCCGAGGCGGCGGCCATCCCGGGACGGGGCCTTTCTCTCACTGACGTACGTGGAGCGGCCCCTGGCTCGGGCTTCTGGGCCAAGGCAAGAGGCCGGGCTGCGGCACCGGCCAGGTTGGAAACATCGGCCCTGCCCGGCGGCCACACAAGGCGGCGAGTGGCGCCGGCGCTTCGGGCCCAGGGCGAAGTCGGCATGCCGTGCCGGCCGAAGGCCAGAACGGTAATGGCACGGTCCGGAGGGGACCGCGCCCTGGGGGAGTGCCCGGGCCTGCTCAGCCCTGGTGCCTCGTTGCGTTCCCACGTCAGTCGTGGGTTACGCGGAGGCCTGCGGCCTCCTCCCGTCGATGGCAAAGCTAGGGCCTCCCAGGGCCGGCTTCAGGGTGCACCGGTGTGGCACGGCGGTCCCCCTCCTCAGGGCCCTCCTGGCCTCTGGTCTCCGGAGGAAGGGCGCCCAGGGGTGGTGGCCTTTCAACCGGGGCTTTCCACAGGGCCCCGGCCAAAGAAGCTACCCCCCGCCCCGGGCAGGGCCTGCCACGGAGGCATTGTCTCCTCGGGCACGGAGCTGGTGAGGCGAAAGTGACACCCCGGGAGGGACTGTCCCTTGGAGTCGGGCACAGTGTGTCTCCCGTCCTCTCGGGTGGGCCGCAGATTCCTCTGCGGTGACCTGGCAGGCAGGCGCGGGTCTGCGAGCCCTGAGGCCGGGCGCGGTGCCTCGGCCCCGCGGGCCGCTTGGCACAGGTCCGTCTCCCCTTGCGAGGGCGACGCGATCTCCTCTCGCTGTGGCCCTGGCCTGCGGGGCTGCAGCCCTTGTGTCCCCTGTGAGGGCCACGCTGGTGTTCCTGGGCCGTGGGCGGGGGCCACGTGCGTCGCCTGCCGCGGGCCGCGACCTTGCAAAGGTCAAAGCCTGTCTGCGGCTGCCCTCCCTGCAGCTCCCGGCCGTCGGCGGCGGGGTCCACTTGGCAGAGATCGCGGGAGGGAATTTCCATGCAGGTGGGAACACACTCCCACGGAGCGGGCCGCCCAGGGAATGCTCGTTCCCTCGCGGGCCGGGGCCCTGGCGCCCAGGGGCCGTGGCCTCGCCGCCACCCTGGTAGAGAACGCGCGCGCGGCTCGGTGGGCTTTGGCGCCGGCGTTAGTTGGGGGCCGGGCCCGTGCAGCCTAGCCGCCCCGGCCCTTCTGGCAGAGTGGAGAGGTGGGGGCACCGTTTGTCCCGTGGCCGCCTGGGAGGGCTCTGCCTCGTCCTCTGCCCCGTAGCCTGCGGGCCAGGGCGGCCAGACTCCCCGTGGGCAGTTTTTGGGTTTTCCTGGGACCCCTGAGGTTCCATCGAGTGCTGGCTTCCACGGTGCACGTGGAATGGGTGGGCAGCGGCGGGAACGGATGCGTGTGGAGGTCGGTGGGCACCGCGGGGCCAGAGAGTGTTTGGGCGGGGGAAAGCCTGGCCGACGTCAGTGGCCCAGAGGCGTCCAGCGCGGCTCCCTGGGGTGCAAGGCCACCGGGCCTGTGCCGTCGCTTGGCGCGACGCCGGGGCCAGGACCTGGGCACCAGGCACGCGTGCCCTTGCAGGGACCACCCAGGCCGCCCGGCTCAGCAGCCCCCTACACCCCCTAGCCCACCCGGCCTCCCAGCACACACGACCCTCCGTGCGCACGAAGAGGCACGCGCTCCTGCTCCCACAGTGCCCTGCGCCCGTGGCTTGTTGCCCGTCCGCAGGCAGCCCCAAGGGGCCGAGGGACAGGGCAGGCAGACAGACGCAAGGCGTAGTCTCGGACTCGTTCTGCCCGGCGTGGCGAGCGGAGCCCCTGGGTAGCTTGGTCACGCCCGCGGGCGATTGCTCCCCCTTTCTCAGGTGCAGTGGCCACGCCAGGCTCGCGGTCGGCCGAGAGAAGAAGGCCTCCCTGGCCCCCGAGTGCCTGTGGTGTGCGGCACGGCCGGAAGAAGTGTGGCCCGGAACGGGCACCTTGCTGACGCGAGCGTCCGGACGGTAAGCCTTCCCTGGGTGTCAGCTAGCGCCCCTGGCTTTAGGCTTTCCCGGGGCTGCCCGAGAGGCCGCCAGTGCAGGCGGCCCGCTGGGCGTGTGGGGTTTTGCTCCCAGAGGGGCCTGTCCGTTCCTCTGGCTCAGTGGCGCGGCTCTGCACGGCCCGGGCACCGGGAGGACCCTGAGTCCCTCGGCTTGCCCCGCTGAGCCACCCGGCCCGCCTGGGTCAGCCGGCCAGGCGGCCCTGAATGTGCTCGGATCGATGATGACTCCCTCAACAGCATTCCTTGGAAAAGCTGAACAAAATGAGTGAGAACTCCCTCCCGTCGTTCTCATCGAAACTGAGGTCCAGCACGTTGTCCGCCCCAGGGAAGGTAAGCGTCAGGGACAGCAGGCTTCCCATTGGCCACACTGCTTCAAGCACCAGCACCCACGGCCTGCGCCTGGGAGAGGCTCGCGGGGTGTGTCCGGGTCAGGGAGCCGTTTCCCCGCCTTAGCAGGCTTTCCACGGCTCGCAGGGCCTGAGGGCAACGAGCGGCATCGGAGGTCGAGGGGGGCAGCTGGTGCCCGAGGCCTAGGACTTCAAAGGCGTGTCCGTGGCACGGGCCCTGGGCGCCGCGGGCAGGGCCCTGGCTGGCAGGGCCTGCGGGCGGTGGCTGGCGACTGGGGTCGAGTGGGGCAGCCGGTCCCCCAAGGCCTAGGGCTTCAACGGCGTGTCTTGTGGCGCCGGCCCTTGGGAGTCGAGGGCTGGGGCCTGCGAGGGCCCGGACGGCTGTGCGGGCCTAAGCGCGCGGCGGTGTGTGTTGAGGGGCCGAGCGTGGCAAGCCTGGCAGGCCGTGGGGGGCGCGGGAGCCCCAGCCCGAGGCGGCGGCCATCCCGGGACGGGGCCTTTCTCTCACTGACGTACGTGGAGCGGCCCCTGGCTCGGGCTTCTGGGCCAAGGCAAGAGGCCGGGCTGCGGCACCGGCCAGGTTGGAAACATCGGCCCTGCCCGGCGGCCACACAAGGCGGCGAGTGGCGCCGGCGCTTCGGGCCCAGGGCGAAGTCGGCATGCCGTGCCGGCCGAAGGCCAGAACGGTAATGGCACGGTCCGGAGGGGACCGCGCCCTGGGGGAGTGCCCGGGCCTGCTCAGCCCTGGTGCCTCGTTGCGTTCCCACGTCAGTCGTGGGTTACGCGGAGGCCTGCGGCCTCCTCCCGTCGATGGCAAAGCTAGGGCCTCCCAGGGCCGGCTTCAGGGTGCACCGGTGTGGCACGGCGGTCCCCCTCCTCAGGGCCCTCCTGGCCTCTGGTCTCCGGAGGAAGGGCGCCCAGGGGTGGTGGCCTTTCAACCGGGGCTTTCCACAGGGCCCCGGCCAAAGAAGCTACCCCCCGCCCCGGGCAGGGCCTGCCACGGAGGCATTGTCTCCTCGGGCACGGAGCTGGTGAGGCGAAAGTGACACCCCGGGAGGGACTGTCCCTTGGAGTCGGGCACAGTGTGTCTCCCGTCCTCTCGGGTGGGCCGCAGATTCCTCTGCGGTGACCTGGCAGGCAGGCGCGGGTCTGCGAGCCCTGAGGCCGGGCGCGGTGCCTCGGCCCCGCGGGCCGCTTGGCACAGGTCCGTCTCCCCTTGCGAGGGCGACGCGATCTCCTCTCGCTGTGGCCCTGGCCTGCGGGGCTGCAGCCCTTGTGTCCCCTGTGAGGGCCACGCTGGTGTTCCTGGGCCGTGGGCGGGGGCCACGTGCGTCGCCTGCCGCGGGCCGCGACCTTGCAAAGGTCAAAGCCTGTCTGCGGCTGCCCTCCCTGCAGCTCCCGGCCGTCGGCGGCGGGGTCCACTTGGCAGAGATCGCGGGAGGGAATTTCCATGCAGGTGGGAACACACTCCCACGGAGCGGGCCGCCCAGGGAATGCTCGTTCCCTCGCGGG
The DNA here is from genome assembly GCF_022079265.1 of Lynx rufus. Taxonomy (NCBI): domain Eukaryota; kingdom Metazoa; phylum Chordata; class Mammalia; order Carnivora; family Felidae; genus Lynx; species Lynx rufus. Next base: position 4,696,369 of record NW_025814836.1, on the reverse strand, counting down.
CCGGGGCCCTGGCGCCCAGGGGCCGTGGCCTCGCCGCCACCCTGGTAGAGAACGCGCGCGCGGCTCGGTGGGCTTTGGCGCCGGCGTTAGTTGGGGGCCGGGCCCGTGCAGCCTAGCCGCCCCGGCCCTTCTGGCAGAGTGGAGAGGTGGGGGCACCGTTTGTCCCGTGGCCGCCTGGGAGGGCTCTGCCTCGTCCTCTGCCCCGTAGCCTGCGGGCCAGGGCGGCCAGACTCCCCGTGGGCAGTTTTTGGGTTTTCCTGGGACCCCTGAGGTTCCATCGAGTGCTGGCTTCCACGGTGCACGTGGAATGGGTGGGCAGCGGCGGGAACGGATGCGTGTGGAGGTCGGTGGGCACCGCGGGGCCAGAGAGTGTTTGGGCGGGGGAAAGCCTGGCCGACGTCAGTGGCCCAGAGGCGTCCAGCGCGGCTCCCTGGGGTGCAAGGCCACCGGGCCTGTGCCGTCACTTGGCGCGACGCCGGAGCCAGGACCTGCGCACCAGGCACGCGTGCCCTTGCAGGGACCACCCAGGCCGCCCGGCTCAGCAGCCCCCTACACCCCCTAGCCCACCCGGCCTCCCAGCACACACGACCCTCCGTGCGCACGAAGAGGCACGCGCTCCTGCTCCCACAGTGCCCTGCGCCCGTGGCTTGTTGCCCGTCCGCAGGCAGCCCCAAGGGGCCGAGGGACAGGGCAGGCAGACAGACGCAAGGCGTAGTCTCGGACTCGTTCTGCCCGGCGTGGCGAGCGGAGCCCCTGGGTAGCTTGGTCACGCCCGCGGGCGATTGCTCCCCCTTTCTCAGGTGCAGTGGCCACGCCAGGCTCGCGGTCGGCCGAGAGAAGAAGGCCTCCCTGGCCCCCGAGTGCCTGTGGTGTGCGGCACGGCCGGAAGAAGTGTGGCCCGGAACGGGCACCTTGCTGACGCGAGCGTCCGGACGGTAAGCCTTCCCTGGGTGTCAGCTAGCGCCCCTGGCTTTAGGCTTTCCCGGGGCTGCCCGAGAGGCCGCCAGTGCAGGCGGCCCGCTGGGCGTGTGGGGTTTTGCTCCCAGAGGGGCCTGTCCGTTCCTCTGGCTCAGTGGCGCGGCTCTGCACGGCCCGGGCACCGGGAGGACCCTGAGTCCCTCGGCTTGCCCCGCTGAGCCACCCGGCCCGCCTGGGTCAGCCGGCCAGGCGGCCCTGAATGTGCTCGGATCGATGATGACTCCCTCAACAGCATTCCTTGGAAAAGCTGAACAAAATGAGTGAGAACTCCCTCCCGTCGTTCTCATCGAAACTGAGGTCCAGCACGTTGTCCGCCCCAGGGAAGGTAAGCGTCAGGGACAGCAGGCTTCCCATTGGCCACACTGCTTCAAGCACCAGCACCCACGGCCTGCGCCTGGGAGAGGCTCGCGGGGTGTGTCCGGGTCAGGGAGCCGTTTCCCCGCCTTAGCAGGCTTTCCACGGCTCGCAGGGCCTGAGGGCAACGAGCGGCATCGGAGGTCGAGGGGGGCAGCTGGTGCCCGAGGCCTAGGACTTCAAAGGCGTGTCCGTGGCACGGGCCCTGGGCGCCGCGGGCAGGGCCCTGGCTGGCAGGGCCTGCGGGCGGTGGCTGGCGACTGGGGTCGAGTGGGGCAGCCGGTCCCCCAAGGCCTAGGGCTTCAACGGCGTGTCTTGTGGCGCCGGCCCTTGGGAGTCGAGGGCTGGGGCCTGCGAGGGCCCGGACGGCTGTGCGGGCCTAAGCGCGCGGCGGTGTGTGTTGAGGGGCCGAGCGTGGCAAGCCTGGCAGGCCGTGGGGGGCGCGGGAGCCCCAGCCCGAGGCGGCGGCCATCCCGGGACGGGGCCTTTCTCTCACTGACGTACGTGGAGCGGCCCCTGGCTCGGGCTTCTGGGCCAAGGCAAGAGGCCGGGCTGCGGCACCGGCCAGGTTGGAAACATCGGCCCTGCCCGGCGGCCACACAAGGCGGCGAGTGGCGCCGGCGCTTCGGGCCCAGGGCGAAGTCGGCATGCCGTGCCGGCCGAAGGCCAGAACGGTAATGGCACGGTCCGGAGGGGACCGCGCCCTGGGGGAGTGCCCGGGCCTGCTCAGCCCTGGTGCCTCGTTGCGTTCCCACGTCAGTCGTGGGTTACGCGGAGGCCTGCGGCCTCCTCCCGTCGATGGCAAAGCTAGGGCCTCCCAGGGCCGGCTTCAGGGTGCACCGGTGTGGCACGGCGGTCCCCCTCCTCAGGGCCCTCCTGGCCTCTGGTCTCCGGAGGAAGGGCGCCCAGGGGTGGTGGCCTTTCAACCGGGGCTTTCCACAGGGCCCCGGCCAAAGAAGCTACCCCCCGCCCCGGGCAGGGCCTGCCACGGAGGCATTGTCTCCTCGGGCACGGAGCTGGTGAGGCGAAAGTGACACCCCGGGAGGGACTGTCCCTTGGAGTCGGGCACAGTGTGTCTCCCGTCCTCTCGGGTGGGCCGCAGATTCCTCTGCGGTGACCTGGCAGGCAGGCGCGGGTCTGCGAGCCCTGAGGCCGGGCGCGGTGCCTCGGCCCCGCGGGCCGCTTGGCACAGGTCCGTCTCCCCTTGCGAGGGCGACGCGATCTCCTCTCGCTGTGGCCCTGGCCTGCGGGGCTGCAGCCCTTGTGTCCCCTGTGAGGGCCACGCTGGTGTTCCTGGGCCGTGGGCGGGGGCCACGTGCGTCGCCTGCCGCGGGCCGCGACCTTGCAAAGGTCAAAGCCTGTCTGCGGCTGCCCTCCCTGCAGCTCCCGGCCGTCGGCGGCGGGGTCCACTTGGCAGAGATCGCGGGAGGGAATTTCCATGCAGGTGGGAACACACTCCCACGGAGCGGGCCGCCCAGGGAATGCTCGTTCCCTCGCGGGCCGGGGCCCTGGCGCCCAGGGGCCGTGGCCTCGCCGCCACCCTGGTAGAGAACGCGCGCGCGGCTCGGTGGGCTTTGGCGCCGGCGTTAGTTGGGGGCCGGGCCCGTGCAGCCTAGCCGCCCCGGCCCTTCTGGCAGAGTGGAGAGGTGGGGGCACCGTTTGTCCCGTGGCCGCCTGGGAGGGCTCTGCCTCGTCCTCTGCCCCGTAGCCTGCGGGCCAGGGCGGCCAGACTCCCCGTGGGCAGTTTTTGGGTTTTCCTGGGACCCCTGAGGTTCCATCGAGTGCTGGCTTCCACGGTGCACGTGGAATGGGTGGGCAGCGGCGGGAACGGATGCGTGTGGAGGTCGGTGGGCACCGCGGGGCCAGAGAGTGTTTGGGCGGGGGAAAGCCTGGCCGACGTCAGTGGCCCAGAGGCGTCCAGCGCGGCTCCCTGGGGTGCAAGGCCACCGGGCCTGTGCCGTCGCTTGGCGCGACGCCGGGGCCAGGACCTGGGCACCAGGCATGCGTGCCCTTGCAGGGACCACCCAGGCCGCCCGGCTCAGCAGCCCCCTACACCCCCTAGCCCACCCGGCCTCCCAGCACACACGACCCTCCGTGCGCACGAAGAGGCACGCGCTCCTGCTCCCACAGTGCCCTGCGCCCGTGGCTTGTTGCCCGTCCGCAGGCAGTCCCAAGGGGCCGAGGGACAGGGCAGGCAGACAGACGCAAGGCGTAGTCTCGGACTCGTTCTGCCCGGCGTGGCGAGCGGAGCCCCTGGGTAGCTTGGTCACGCCCGCGGGCGATTGCTCCCCCTTTCTCAGGTGCAGTGGCCACGCCAGGCTCGCGGTCGGCCGAGAGAAGAAGGCCTCCCTGGCCCCCGAGTGCCTGTGGTGTGCGGCACGGCCGGAAGAAGTGTGGCCCGGAACGGGCACCTTGCTGACGCGAGCGTCCGGACGGTAAGCCTTCCCTGGGTGTCAGCTAGCGCCCCTGGCTTTAGGCTTTCCCGGGGCTGCCCGAGAGGCCGCCAGTGCAGGCGGCCCGCTGGGCGTGTGGGGTTTTGCTCCCAGAGGGGCCTGTCCGTTCCTCTGGCTCAGTGGCGCGGCTCTGCACGGCCCGGGCACCGGGAGGACCCTGAGTCCCTCGGCTTGCCCCGCTGAGCCACCCGGCCCGCCTGGGTCAGCCGGCCAGGCGGCCCTGAATGTGCTCGGATCGATGATGACTCCCTCAACAGCATTCCTTGGAAAAGCTGAACAAAATGAGTGAGAACTCCCTCCCGTCGTTCTCATCGAAACTGAGGTCCAGCACGTTGTCCGCCCCAGGGAAGGTAAGCGTCAGGGACAGCAGGCTTCCCATTGGCCACACTGCTTCAAGCACCAGCACCCACGGCCTGCGCCTGGGAGAGGCTCGCGGGGTGTGTCCGGGTCAGGGAGCCGTTTCCCCGCCTTAGCAGGCTTTCCACGGCTCGCAGGGCCTGAGGGCAACGAGCGGCATCGGAGGTCGAGGGGGGCAGCTGGTGCCCGAGGCCTAGGACTTCAAAGGCGTGTCCGTGGCACGGGCCCTGGGCGCCGCGGGCAGGGCCCTGGCTGGCAGGGCCTGCGGGCGGTGGCTGGCGACTGGGGTCGAGTGGGGCAGCCGGTCCCCCAAGGCCTAGGGCTTCAACGGCGTGTCTTGTGGCGCCGGCCCTTGGGAGTCGAGGGCTGGGGCCTGCGAGGGCCCGGACGGCTGTGCGGGCCTAAACGCGCGGCGGTGTGTGTTGAGGGGCCGAGCGTGGCAAGCCTGGCAGGCCGTGGGGGGCGCGGGAGCCCCAGCCCGAGGCGGCGGCCATCCCGGGACGGGGCCTTTCTCTCACTGACGTACGTGGAGCGGCCCCTGGCTCGGGCTTCTGGGCCAAGGCAAGAGGCCGGGCTGCGGCACCGGCCAGGTTGGAAACATCGGCCCTGCCCGGCGGCCACACAAGGCGGCGAGTGGCGCCGGCGCTTCGGGCCCAGGGCGAAGTCGGCATGCCGTGCCGGCCGAAGGCCAGAACGGTAATGGCACGGTCCGGAGGGGACCGCGCCCTGGGGGAGTGCCCGGGCCTGCTCAGCCCTGGTGCCTCGTTGCGTTCCCACGTCAGTCGTGGGTTACGCGGAGGCCTGCGGCCTCCTCCCGTCGATGGCAAAGCTAGGGCCTCCCAGGGCCGGCTTCAGGGTGCACCGGTGTGGCACGGCGGTCCCCCTCCTCAGGGCCCTCCTGGCCTCTGGTCTCCGGAGGAAGGGCGCCCAGGGGTGGTGGCCTTTCAACCGGGGCTTTCCACAGGGCCCCGGCCAAAGAAGCTACCCCCCGCCCCGGGCAGGGCCTGCCACGGAGGCATTGTCTCCTCGGGCACGGAGCTGGTGAGGCGAAAGTGACACCCCGGGAGGGACTGTCCCTTGGAGTCGGGCACAGTGTGTCTCCCGTCCTCTCGGGTGGGCCGCAGATTCCTCTGCGGTGACCTGGCAGGCAGGCGCGGGTCTGCGAGCCCTGAGGCCGGGCGCGGTGCCTCGGCCCCGCGGGCCGCTTGGCACAGGTCCGTCTCCCCTTGCGAGGGCGACGCGATCTCCTCTCGCTGTGGCCCTGGCCTGCGGGGCTGCAGCCCTTGTGTCCCCTGTGAGGGCCACGCTGGTGTTCCTGGGCCGTGGGCGGGGGCCACGTGCGTCGCCTGCCGCGGGCCGCGACCTTGCAAAGGTCAAAGCCTGTCTGCGGCTGCCCTCCCTGCAGCTCCCGGCCGTCGGCGGCGGGGTCCACTTGGCAGAGATCGCGGGAGGGAATTTCCATGCAGGTGGGAACACACTCCCACGGAGCGGGCCGCCCAGGGAATGCTCGTTCCCTCGCGGGCCGGGGCCCTGGCGCCCAGGGGCCGTGGCCTCGCCGCCACCCTGGTAGAGAACGCGCGCGCGGCTCGGTGGGCTTTGGCGCCGGCGTTAGTTGGGGGCCGGGCCCGTGCAGCCTAGCCGCCCCGGCCCTTCTGGCAGAGTGGAGAGGTGGGGGCACCGTTTGTCCCGTGGCCGCCTGGGAGGGCTCTGCCTCGTCCTCTGCCCCGTAGCCTGCGGGCCAGGGCGGCCAGACTCCCCGTGGGCAGTTTTTGGGTTTTCCTGGGACCCCTGAGGTTCCATCGAGTGCTGGCTTCCACGGTGCACGTGGAATGGGTGGGCAGCGGCGGGAACGGATGCGTGTGGAGGTCGGTGGGCACCGCGGGGCCAGAGAGTGTTTGGGCGGGGGAAAGCCTGGCCGACGTCAGTGGCCCAGAGGCGTCCAGCGCGGCTCCCTGGGGTGCAAGGCCACCGGGCCTGTGCCGTCGCTTGGCGCGACGCCGGAGCCAGGACCTGGGCACCAGGCACGCGTGCCCTTGCAGGGACCACCCAGGCCGCCCGGCTCAGCAGCCCCCTACACCCCCTAGCCCACCCGGCCTCCCAGCACACACGACCCTCCGTGCGCACGAAGAGGCACGCGCTCCTGCTCCCACAGTGCCCTGCGCCCGTGGCTTGTTGCCCGTCCGCAGGCAGCCCCAAGGGGCCGAGGGACAGGGCAGGCAGACAGACGCAAGGCGTAGTCTCGGACTCGTTCTGCCCGGCGTGGCGAGCGGAGCCCCTGGGTAGCTTGGTCACGCCCGCGGGCGATTGCTCCCCCTTTCTCAGGTGCAGTGGCCACGCCAGGCTCGCGGTCGGCCGAGAGAAGAAGGCCTCCCTGGCCCCCGAGTGCCTGTGGTGTGCGGCACGGCCGGAAGAAGTGTGGCCCGGAACGGGCACCTTGCTGACGCGAGCGTCCGGACGGTAAGCCTTCCCTGGGTGTCAGCTAGCGCCCCTGGCTTTAGGCTTTCCCGGGGCTGCCCGAGAGGCCGCCAGTGCAGGCGGCCCGCTGGGCGTGTGGGGTTTTGCTCCCAGAGGGGCCTGTCCGTTCCTCTGGCTCAGTGGCGCGGCTCTGCACGGCCCGGGCACCGGGAGGACCCTGAGTCCCTCGGCTTGCCCCGCTGAGCCACCCGGCCCGCCTGGGTCAGCCGGCCAGGCGGCCCTGAATGTGCTCGGATCGATGATGACTCCCTCAACAGCATTCCTTGGAAAAGCTGAACAAAATGAGTGAGAACTCCCTCCCGTCGTTCTCATCGAAACTGAGGTCCAGCACGTTGTCCGCCCCAGGGAAGGTAAGCGTCAGGGACAGCAGGCTTCCCATTGGCCACACTGCTTCAAGCACCAGCACCCACGGCCTGCGCCTGGGAGAGGCTCGCGGGGTGTGTCCGGGTCAGGGAGCCGTTTCCCCGCCTTAGCAGGCTTTCCACGGCTCGCAGGGCCTGAGGGCAACGAGCGGCATCGGAGGTCGAGGGGGGCAGCTGGTGCCCGAGGCCTAGGACTTCAAAGGCGTGTCCGTGGCACGGGCCCTGGGCGCCGCGGGCAGGGCCCTGGCTGGCAGGGCCTGCGGGCGGTGGCTGGCGACTGGGGTCGAGTGGGGCAGCCGGTCCCCCAAGGCCTAGGGCTTCAACGGCGTGTCTTGTGGCGCCGGCCCTTGGGAGTCGAGGGCTGGGGCCTGCGAGGGCCCGGACGGCTGTGCGGGCCTAAGCGCGCGGCGGTGTGTGTTGAGGGGCCGAGCGTGGCAAGCCTGGCAGGCCGTGGGGGGCGCGGGAGCCCCAGCCCGAGGCGGCGGCCATCCCGGGACGGGGCCTTTCTCTCACTGACGTACGTGGAGCGGCCCCTGGCTCGGGCTTCTGGGCCAAGGCAAGAGGCCGGGCTGCGGCACCGGCCAGGTTGGAAACATCGGCCCTGCCCGGCGGCCACACAAGGCGGCGAGTGGCGCCGGCGCTTCGGGCCCAGGGAGAAGTCGGCATGCCGTGCCGGCCGAAGGCCAGAACGGTAATGGCACGGTCCGGAGGGGACCGCGCCCTGGGGGAGTGCCCGGGCCTGCTCAGCCCTGGTGCCTCGTTGCGTTCCCACGTCAGTCGTGGGTTACGCGGAGGCCTGCGGCCTCCTCCCGTCGATGGCAAAGCTAGGGCCTCCCAGGGCCGGCTTCAGGGTGCACCGGTGTGGCACGGCGGTCCCCCTCCTCAGGGCCCTCCTGGCCTCTGGTCTCCGGAGGAAGGGCGCCCAGGGGTGGTGGCCTTTCAACCGGGGCTTTCCACAGGGCCCCGGCCAAAGAAGCTACCCCACGCCCCGGGCAGGGCCTGCCACGGAGGCATTGTCTCCTCGGGCACGGAGCTGGTGAGGCGAAAGTGACACCCCGGGAGGGACTGTCCCTTGGAGTCGGGCACAGTGTGTCTCCCGTCCTCTCGGGTGGGCCGCAGATTCCTCTGCGGTGACCTGGCAGGCAGGCGCGGGTCTGCGAGCCCTGAGGCCGGGCGCGGTGCCTCGGCCCCGCGGGCCGCTTGGCACAGGTCCGTCTCCCCTTGCGAGGGCGACGCGATCTCCTCTCGCTGTGGCCCTGGCCTGCGGGGCTGCAGCCCTTGTGTCCCCTGTGAGGGCCACGCTGGTGTTCCTGGGCCGTGGGCGGGGGCCACGTGCGTCGCCTGCCGCGGGCCGCGACCTTGCAAAGGTCAAAGCCTGTCTGCGGCTGCCCTCCCTGCAGCTCCCGGCCGTCGGCGGCGGGGTCCACTTGGCAGAGATCGCGGGAGGGAATTTCCATGCAGGTGGGAACACACTCCCACGGAGCGGGCCGCCCAGGGAATGCTCGTTCCCTCGCGGGCCGGGGCCCTGGCGCCCAGGGGCCGTGGCCTCGCCGCCACCCTGGTAGAGAACGCGCGCGCGGCTCGGTGGGCTTTGGCGCCGGCGTTAGTTGGGGGCCGGGCCCGTGCAGCCTAGCCGCCCCGGCCCTTCTGGCAGAGTGGAGAGGTGGGGGCACCGTTTGTCCCGTGGCCGCCTGGGAGGGCTCTGCCTCGTCCTCTGCCCCGTAGCCTGCGGGCCAGGGCGGCCAGACTCCCCGTGGGCAGTTTTTGGGTTTTCCTGGGACCCCTGAGGTTCCATCGAGTGCTGGCTTCCACGGTGCACGTGGAATGGGTGGGCAGCGGCGGGAACGGATGCGTGTGGAGGTCGGTGGGCACCGCGGGGCCAGAGAGTGTTTGGGCGGGGGAAAGCCTGGCCGACGTCAGTGGCCCAGAGGCGTCCAGCGCGGCTCCCTGGGGTGCAAGGCCACCGGGCCTGTGCCGTCGCTTGGCGCGACGCCGGGGCCAGGACCTGGGCACCAGGCACGCGTGCCCTTGCAGGGACCACCCAGGCCGCCCGGCTCAGCAGCCCCCTACACCCCCTAGCCCACCCGGCCTCCCAGCACACACGACCCTCCGTGCGCACGAAGAGGCACGCGCTCCTGCTCCCACAGTGCCCTGCGCCCGTGGCTTGTTGCCCGTCCGCAGGCAGCCCCAAGGGGCCGAGGGACAGGGCAGGCAGACAGACGCAAGGCGTAGTCTCGGACTCGTTCTGCCCGGCGTGGCGAGCGGAGCCCCTGGGTAGCTTGGTCACGCCCGCGGGCGATTGCTCCCCCTTTCTCAGGTGCAGTGGCCACGCCAGGCTCGCGGTCGGCCGAGAGAAGAAGGCCTCCCTGGCCCCCGAGTGCCTGTGGTGTGCGGCACGGCTGGAAGAAGTGTGGCCCGGAACGGGCACCTTGCTGACGCGAGCGTCCGGACGGTAAGCCTTCCCTGGGTGTCAGCTAGTGCCCCTGGCTTTAGGCTTTCCCGGGGCTGCCCGAGAGGCCGCCAGTGCAGGCGGCCCGCTGGGCGTGTGGGGTTTTGCTCCCAGAGGGGCCTGTCCGTTCCTCTGGCTCAGTGGCGCGGCTCTGCACGGCCCGGGCACCGGGAGGACCCTGAGTCCCTCGGCTTGCCCCGCTGAGCCACCCGGCCCGCCTGGGTCAGCCGGCCAGGCGGCCCTGAATGTGCTCGGATCGATGATGACTCCCTCAACAGCATTCCTTGGAAAAGCTGAACAAAATGAGTGAGAACTCCCTCCCGTCGTTCTCATCGAAACTGAGGTCCAGCACGTTGTCCGCCCCAGGGAAGGTAAGCGTCAGGGACAGCAGGCTTCCCATTGGCCACACTGCTTCAAGCACCAGCACCCACGGCCTGCGCCTGGGAGAGGCTCGCGGGGTGTGTCCGGGTCAGGGAGCCGTTTCCCCGCCTTAGCAGGCTTTCCACGGCTCGCAGGGCCTGAGGGCAACGAGCGGCATCGGAGGTCGAGGGGGGCAGCTGGTGCCCGAGGCCTAGGACTTCAAAGGCGTGTCCGTGGCACGGGCCCTGGGCGCCGCGGGCAGGGCCCTGGCTGGCAGGGCCTGCGGGCGGTGGCTGGCGACTGGGGTCGAGTGGGGCAGCCGGTCCCCCAAGGCCTAGGGCTTCAACGGCGTGTCTTGTGGCGCCGGCCCTTGGGAGTCGAGGGCTGGGGCCTGCGAGGGCCCGGACGGCTGTGCGGGCCTAAGCGCGCGGCGGTGTGTGTTGAGGGGCCGAGCGTGGCAAGCCTGGCAGGCCGTGGGGGGCGCGGGAGCCCCAGCCCGAGGCGGCGGCCATCCCGGGACGGGGCCTTTCTCTCACTGACGTACGTGGAGCGGCCCCTGGCTCGGGCTTCTGGGCCAAGGCAAGAGGCCGGGCTGCGGCACCGGCCAGGTTGGAAACATCGGCCCTGCCCGGCGGCCACACAAGGCGGCGAGTGGCGCCGGCGCTTCGGGCCCAGGGTGAAGTCGGCATGCCGTGCCGGCCGAAGGCCAGAACGGTAATGGCACGGTCCGGAGGGGACCGCGCCCTGGGGGAGTGCCCGGGCCTGCTCAGCCCTGGTGCCTCGTTGCGTTCCCACGTCAGTCGTGGGTTACGCGGAGGCCTGCGGCCTCCTCCCGTCGATGGCAAAGCTAGGGCCTCCCAGGGCCGGCTTCAGGGTGCACCGGTGTGGCACGGCGGTCCCCCTCCTCAGGGCCCTCCTGGCCTCTGGTCTCCGGAGGAAGGGCGCCCAGGGGTGGTGGCCTTTCAACCGGGGCTTTCCACAGGGCCCCGGCCAAAGAAGCTACCCCCCGCCCCGGGCAGGGCCTGCCACGGAGGCATTGTCTCCTCGGGCACGGAGCTGGTGAGGCGAAAGTGACACCCCGGGAGGGACTGTCCCTTGGAGTCGGGCACAGTGTGTCTCCCGTCCTCTCGGGTGGGCCGCAGATTCCTCTGCGGTGACCTGGCAGGCAGGCGCGGGTCTGCGAGCCCTGAGGCCGGGCGCGGTGCCTCGGCCCCGCGGGCCGCTTGGCACAGGTCCGTCTCCCCTTGCGAGGGCGACGCGATCTCCTCTCGCTGTGGCCCTGGCCTGCGGGGCTGCAGCCCTTGTGTCCCCTGTGAGGGCCACGCTGGTGTTCCTGGGCCGTGGGCGGGGGCCACGTGCGTCGCCTGCCGCGGGCCGCGACCTTGCAAAGGTCAAAGCCTGTCTGCGGCTGCCCTCCCTGCAGCTCCCGGCCGTCGGCGGCGGGGTCCACTTGGCAGAGATCGCGGGAGGGAATTTCCATGCAGGTGGGAACACACTCCCACGGAGCGGGCCGCCCAGGGAATGCTCGTTCCCTCGCGGGCCGGGGCCCTGGCGCCCAGGGGCCGTGGCCTCGCCGCCACCCTGGTAGAGAACGCGCGCGCGGCTCGGTGGGCTTTGGCGCCGGCGTTAGTTGGGGGCCGGGCCCGTGCAGCCTAGCCGCCCCGGCCCTTCTGGCAGAGTGGAGAGGTGGGGGCACCGTTTGTCCCGTGGCCGCCTGGGAGGGCTCTGCCTCGTCCTCTGCCCCGTAGCCTGCGGGCCAGGGCGGCCAGACTCCCCGTGGGCAGTTTTTGGGTTTTCCTGGGACCCCTGAGGTTCCATCGAGTGCTGGCTTCCACGGTGCACGTGGAATGGGTGGGCAGCGGCGGGAACGGATGCGTGTGGAGGTCGGTGGGCACCGCGGGGCCAGAGAGTGTTTGGGCGGGGGAAAGCCTGGCCGACGTCAGTGGCCCAGAGGCGTCCAGCGCGGCTCCCTGGGGTGCAAGGCCACCGGGCCTGTGCCGTCGCTTGGCGCGACGCCGGGGCCAGGACCTGGGCACCAGGCACGCGTGCCCTTGCAGGGACCACCCAGGCCGCCCGGCTCAGCAGCCCCCTACACCCCCTAGCCCACCCGGCCTCCCAGCACACACGACCCTCCGTGCGCACGAAGAGGCACGCGCTCCTGCTCCCACAGTGCCCTGCGCCCGTGGCTTGTTGCCCGTCCGCAGGCAGCCCCAAGGGGCCGAGGGACAGGGCAGGCAGACAGACGCAAGGCGTAGTCTCGGACTCGTTCTGCCCGGCGTGGCGAGCGGAGCCCCTGGGTAGCTTGGTCACGCCCGCGGGCGATTGCTCCCCCTTTCTCAGGTGCAGTGGCCACGCCAGGCTCGCGGTCGGCCGAGAGAAGAAGGCCTCCCTGGCCCCCGAGTGCCTGTGGTGTGCGGCACGGCCGGAAGAAGTGTGGCCCGGAACGGGCACCTTGCTGACGCGAGCGTCCGGACGGTAAGCCTTCCCTGGGTGTCAGCTAGCGCCCCTGGCTTTAGGCTTTCCCGGGGCTGCCCGAGAGGCCGCCAGTGCAGGCGGCCCGCTGGGCGTGTGGGGTTTTGCTCCCAGAGGGGCCTGTCCGTTCCTCTGGCTCAGTGGCGCGGCTCTGCACGGCCCGGGCACCGGGAGGACCCTGAGTCCCTCGGCTTGCCCCGCTGAGCCACCTGGCCCGCCTGGGTCAGCCGGCCAGGCGGCCCTGAATGTGCTCGGATCGATGATGACTCCCTCAACAGCATTCCTTGGAAAAGCTGAACAAAATGAGTGAGAACTCCCTCCCGTCGTTCTCATCGAAACTGAGGTCCAGCACGTTGTCCGCCCCAGGGAAGGTAAGCGTCAGGGACAGCAGGCTTCCCATTGGCCACACTGCTTCAAGCACCAGCACCCACGGCCTGCGCCTGGGAGAGGCTCGCGGGGTGTGTCCGGGTCAGGGAGCCGTTTCCCCGCCTTAGCAGGCTTTCCACGGCTCGCAGGGCCTGAGGGCAACGAGCGGCATCGGAGGTCGAGGGGGGCAGCTGGTGCCCGAGGCCTAGGACTTCAAAGGCGTGTCCGTGGCACGGGCCCTGGGCGCCGCGGGCAGGGCCCTGGCTGGCAGGGCCTGCGGGCGGTGGCTGGCGACTGGGGTCGAGTGGGGCAGCCGGTCCCCCAAGGCCTAGGGCTTCAACGGCGTGTCTTGTGGCGCCGGCCCTTGGGAGTCGAGGGCTGGGGCCTGCGAGGGCCCGGACGGCTGTGCGGGCCTAAGCGCGCGGCGGTGTGTGTTGAGGGGCCGAGCGTGGCAAGCCTGGCAGGCCGTGGGGGGCGCGGGAGCCCCAGCCCGAGGCGGCGGCCATCCCGGGACGGGGCCTTTCTCTCACTGACGTACGTGGAGCGGCCCCTGGCTCGGGCTTCTGGGCCAAGGCAAGAGGCCGGGCTGCGGCACCGGCCAGGTTGGAAACATCGGCCCTGCCCGGCGGCCACACAAGGCGGCGAGTGGCGCCGGCGCTTCGGGCCCAGGGCGAAGTCGGCATGCCGAAGGCCAGAACGGTAATGGCACGGTCCGGAGGGGACCGCGCGCCCTGGGGGAGTGCCCGGGCCTGCTCAGCCCTGGTGCCTCGTTGCGTTCCCACGTCAGACGTGGGTTACGCGGAGGCCTGCGGCCTCCTCCCGTCGATGGCAAAGCTAGGGCCTCCCAGGGCCGGCTTCAGGGTGCACCGGTGTGGCACGGCGGTCCCCCTCCTCAGGGCCCTCCTGGCCTCTGGTCTCCGGAGGAGTGGCGCCCAGGGGTGGTGGCCTTTCAACCGGGGCTTTCCACAGGGCCCCGGCCAAAGAAGCTACCCCCCCCCCCCCGGGCAGGGCCTGCCACGGAGGCATTGTCTCCTCGGGCACGGAGCTGGTGAGGCGAAGGGAAAGTGACACCCCGGGAGGGACTGTCCCTTGGAGTCGGGCACAGTGTGTCTCCCGTCCTCTCGGGTGGGCCGCAGATTCCTCTGCGGTGACCTGGCAGGCAGGCGCGGGTCTGCGAGCCCTGAGGCCGGGCGCGGTGCCTCGGCCCCGCGGGCCGCTTGGCACAGGTCCGTCTCCCCTTGCGAGGGCGACGCGATCTCCTCTCGCTGTGGCCCTGGCCTGCGGGGCTGCAGCCCTTGTGTCCCCTGTGAGGGCCACGCTGGTGTTCCTGGGCCGTGGGCGGGGGCCACGTGCGTCGCCTGCCGCGGGCCGCGACCTTGCAAAGGTCAAAGCCTGTCTGCGGCTGCCCTCCCTGCAGCTCCCGGCCGTCGGCGGCGGGGTCCACTTGGCAGAGATCGCGGGAGGGAATTTCCATGCAGGTGGGAACACACTCCCACGGAGCGGGCCGCCCAGGGAATGCTCGTTCCCTCGCGGGCCGGGGCCCTGGCGCCCAGGGGCCGTGGCCTCGCCGCCACCCTGGTAGAGAACGCGCGCGCGGCTCGGTGGGCTTTGGCGCCGGCGTTAGTTGGGGGCCGGGCCCGTGCAGCCTAGCCGCCCCGGCCCTTCTGGCAGAGTGGAGAGGTGGGGGCACCGTTTGTCCCGTGGCCGCCTGGGAGGGCTCTGCCTCGTCCTCTGCCCCGTAGCCTGCGGGCCAGGGCGGCCAGACTCCCCGTGGGCAGTTTTTGGGTTTTCCTGGGACCCCTGAGGTTCCATCGAGTGCTGGCTTCCACGGTGCACGTGGAATGGGTGGGCAGCGGCGGGAACGGATGCGTGTGGAGGTCGGTGGGCACCGCGGGGCCAGAGAGTGTTTGGGCGGGGGAAAGCCTGGCCGACGTCAGTGGCCCAGAGGCGTCCAGCGCGGCTCCCTGGGGTGCAAGGCCACCGGGCCTGTGCCGTCGCTTGGCGCGACGCCGGGGCCAGGACCTGGGCACCAGGCACGCGTGCCCTTGCAGGGACCACCCAGGCCGCCCGGCTCAGCAGCCCCCTACACCCCCTAGCCCACCCGGCCTCCCAGCACACACGACCCTCCGTGCGCACGAAGAGGCACGCGCTCCTGCTCCCACAGTGCCCTGCGCCCGTGGCTTGTTGCCCGTCCGCAGGCAGCCCCAAGGGGCCGAGGGACAGGGCAGGCAGACAGACGCAAGGCGTAGTCTCGGACTCGTTCTGCCCGGCGTGGCGAGCGGAGCCCCTGGGTAGCTTGGTCACGCCCGCGGGCGATTGCTCCCCCTTTCTCAGGTGCAGTGGCCACGCCAGGCTCGCGGTCGGCCGAGAGAAGAAGGCCTCCCTGGCCCCCGAGTGCCTGTGGTGTGCGGCACGGCCGGAAGAAGTGTGGCCCGGAACGGGCACCTTGCTGACGCGAGCGTCCGGACGGTAAGCCTTCCCTGGGTGTCAGCTAGCGCCCCTGGCTTTAGGCTTTCCCGGGGCTGCCCGAGAGGCCGCCAGTGCAGGCGGCCCGCTGGGCGTGTGGGGTTTTGCTCCCAGAGGGGCCTGTCCGTTCCTCTGGCTCAGTGGCGCGGCTCTGCACGGCCCGGGCACCGGGAGGACCCTGAGTCCCTCGGCTTGCCCCGCTGAGCCACCCGGCCCGCCTGGGTCAGCCGGCCAGGCGGCCCTGAATGTGCTCGGATCGATGATGACTCCCTCAACAGCATTCCTTGGAAAAGCTGAACAAAATGAGTGAGAACTCCCTCCCGTCGTTCTCATCGAAACTGAGGTCCAGCACGTTGTCCGCCCCAGGGAAGGTAAGCGTCAGGGACAGCAGGCTTCCCATTGGCCACACTGCTTCAAGCACCAGCACCCACGGCCTGCGCCTGGGAGAGGCTCGCGGGGTGTGTCCGGGTCAGGGAGCCGTTTCCCCGCCTTAGCAGGCTTTCCACGGCTCGCAGGGCCTGAGGGCAACGAGCGGCATCGGAGGTCGAGGGGGGCAGCTGGTGCCCGAGGCCTAGGACTTCAAAGGCGTGTCCGTGGCACGGGCCCTGGGCGCCGCGGGCAGGGCCCTGGCTGGCAGGGCCTGCGGGCGGTGGCTGGCGACTGGGGTCGAGTGGGGCAGCCGGTCCCCCAAGGCCTAGGGCTTCAACGGCGTGTCTTGTGGCGCCGGCCCTTGGGAGTCGAGGGCTGGGGCCTGCGAGGGCCCGGACGGCTGTGCGGGCCTAAGCGCGCGGCGGTGTGTGTTGAGGGGCCGAGCGTGGCAAGCCTGGCAGGCCGTGGGGGGCGCGGGAGCCCCAGCCCGAGGCGGCGGCCATCCCGGGACGGGGCCTTTCTCTCACTGACGTACGTGGAGCGGCCCCTGGCTCGGGCTTCTGGGCCAAGGCAAGAGGCCGGGCTGCGGCACCGGCCAGGTTGGAAACATCGGCCCTGCCCGGCGGCCACACAAGGCGGCGAGTGGCGCCGGCGCTTCGGGCCCAGGGCGAAGTCGGCATGCCGTGCCGGCCGAAGGCCAGAACGGTAATGGCACGGTCCGGAGGGGACCGCGCCCTGGGGGAGTGCCCGGGCCTGCTCAGCCCTGGTGCCTCGTTGCGTTCCCACGTCAGTCGTGGGTTACGCGGAGGCCTGCGGCCTCCTCCCGTCGATGGCAAAGCTAGGGCCTCCCAGGGCCGGCTTCAGGGTGCACCGGTGTGGCACGGCGGTCCCCCTCCTCAGGGCCCTCCTGGCCTCTGGTCTCCGGAGGAAGGGCGCCCAGGGGTGGTGGCCTTTCAACCGGGGCTTTCCACAGGGCCCCGGCCAAAGAAGCTACCCCCCGCCCCGGGCAGGGCCTGCCACGGAGGCATTGTCTCCTCGGGCACGGAGCTGGTGAGGCGAAAGTGACACCCCGGGAGGGACTGTCCCTTGGAGTCGGGCACAGTGTGTCTCCCGTCCTCTCGGGTGGGCCGCAGATTCCTCTGCGGTGACCTGGCAGGCAGGCGCGGGTCTGCGAGCCCTGAGGCCGGGCGCGGTGCCTCGGCCCCGCGGGCCGCTTGGCACAGGTCCGTCTCCCCTTGCGAGGGCGACGCGATCTCCTCTCGCTGTGGCCCTGGCCTGCGGGGCTGCAGCCCTTGTGTCCCCTGTGAGGGCCACGCTGGTGTTCCTGGGCCGTGGGCGGGGGCCACGTGCGTCGCCTGCCGCGGGCCGCGACCTTGCAAAGGTCAAAGCCTGTCTGCGGCTGCCCTCCCTGCAGCTCCCGGCCGTCGGCGGCGGGGTCCACTTGGCAGAGATCGCGGGAGGGAATTTCCATGCAGGTGGGAACACACTCCCACGGAGCGGGCCGCCCAGGGAATGCTCGTTCCCTCGCGGGCCGGGGCCCTGGCGCCCAGGGGCCGTGGCCTCGCCGCCACCCTGGTAGAGAACGCGCGCGCGGCTCGGTGGGCTTTGGCGCCGGCGTTAGTTGGGGGCCGGGCCCGTGCAGCCTAGCCGCCCCGGCCCTTCTGGCAGAGTGGAGAGGTGGGGGCACCGTTTGTCCCGTGGCCGCCTGGGAGGGCTCTGCCTCGTCCTCTGCCCCGTAGCCTGCGGGCCAGGGCGGCCAGACTCCCCGTGGGCAGTTTTTGGGTTTTCCTGGGACCCCTGAGGTTCCATCGAGTGCTGGCTTCCACGGTGCACGTGGAATGGGTGGGCAGCGGCGGGAACGGATGCGTGTGGAGGTCGGTGGGCACCGCGGGGCCAGAGAGTGTTTGGGCGGGGGAAAGCCTGGCCGACGTCAGTGGCCCAGAGGCGTCCAGCGCGGGCTCCCTGGGGTGCAAGGCCACCGGGCCTGTGCCGTCGCTTGGCGCGACGCCGGGGCCAGGGACCTGGGCACCAGGCACGCGTGCCCTTGCAGGGACCACCCAGGCCGCCCGGCTCAGCAGCCCCCTACACCCCCTAGCCCACCCGGCCTCCCAGCACACACGACCCTCCGTGCGCACGAAGAGGCACGCGCTCCTGCTCCCACAGTGCCCTGCGCCCGTGGCTTGTTGCCCGTCCGCAGGCAGCCCCAAGGGGCCGAGGGACAGGGCAGGCAGACAGACGCAAGGCGTAGTCTCGGACTCGTTCTGCCCGGCGTGGCGAGCGGAGCCCCTGGGTAGCTTGGTCACGCCCGCGGGCGATTGCTCCCCCTTTCTTAGGTGCAGTGGCCACGCCAGGCTCGCGGTCGGCCGAGAGAAGAAGGCCTCCCTGGCCCCCGAGTGCCTGTGGTGTGCGGCACGGCCGGAAGAAGTGTGGCCCGGAACGGGCACCTTGCTGACGCGAGCGTCCGGACGGTAAGCCTTCCCTGGGTGTCAGCTAGCGCCCCTGGCTTTAGGCTTTCCCGGGGCTGCCCGAGAGGCCGCCAGTGCAGGCGGCCCGCTGGGCGTGTGGGGTTTTGCTCCCAGAGGGGCCTGTCCGTTCCTCTGGCTCAGTGGCGCGGCTCTGCACGGCCCGGGCACCGGGAGGACCCTGAGTCCCTCGGCTTGCCCCGCTGAGCCACCCGGCCCGCCTGGGTCAGCCGGCCAGGCGGCCCTGAATGTGCTCGGATCGATGATGACTCCCTCAACAGCATTCCTTGGAAAAGCTGAACAAAATGAGTGAGAACTCCCTCCCGTCGTTCTCATCGAAACTGAGGTCCAGCACGTTGTCCGCCCCAGGGAAGGTAAGCGTCAGGGACAGCAGGCTTCCCATTGGCCACACTGCTTCAAGCACCAGCACCCACGGCCTGCGCCTGGGAGAGGCTCGCGGGGTGTGTCCGGGTCAGGGAGCCGTTTCCCCGCCTTAGCAGGCTTTCCACGGCTCGCAGGGCCTGAGGGCAACGAGCGGCATCGGAGGTCGAGGGGGGCAGCTGGTGCCCGAGGCCTAGGACTTCAAAGGCGTGTCCGTGGCACGGGCCCTGGGCGCCGCGGGCAGGGCCCTGGCTGGCAGGGCCTGCGGGCGGTGGCTGGCGACTGGGGTCGAGTGGGGCAGCCGGTCCCCCAAGGCCTAGGGCTTCAACGGCGTGTCTTGTGGCGCCGGCCCTTGGGAGTCGAGGGCTGGGGCCTGCAAGGGCCCGGACGGCTGTGCGGGCCTAAGCGCGCGGCGGTGTGTGTTGAGGGGCCGAGCGTGGCAAGCCTGGCAGGCCGTGGGGGGCGCGGGAGCCCCAGCCCGAGGCGGCGGCCATCCCGGGACGGGGCCTTTCTCTCACTGACGTACGTGGAGCGGCCCCTGGCTCGGGCTTCTGGGCCAAGGCAAGAGGCCGGGCTGCGGCACCGGCCAGGTTGGAAACATCGGCCCTGCCCGGCGGCCACACAAGGCGGCGAGTGGCGCCGGCGCTTCGGGCCCAGGGCGAAGTCGGCATGCCGTGCCGGCCGAAGGCCAGAACGGTAATGGCACGGTCCGGAGGGGACCGCGCCCTGGGGGAGTGCCCGGGCCTGCTCAGCCCTGGTGCCTCGTTGCGTTCCCACGTCAGTCGTGGGTTACGCGGAGGCCTGCGGCCTCCTCCCGTCGATGGCAAAGCTAGGGCCTCCCAGGGCCGGCTTCAGGGTGCACCGGTGTGGCACGGCGGTCCCCCTCCTCAGGGCCCTCCTGGCCTCTGGTCTCCGGAGGAAGGGCGCCCAGGGGTGGTGGCCTTTCAACCGGGGCTTTCCACAGGGCCCCGGCCAAAGAAGCTACCCCCCGCCCCGGGCAGGGCCTGCCACGGAGGCATTGTCTCCTCGGGCACGGAGCTGGTGAGGCGAAAGTGACACCCCGGGAGGGACTGTCCCTTGGAGTCGGGCACAGTGTGTCTCCCGTCCTCTCGGGTGGGCCGCAGATTCCTCTGCGGTGACCTGGCAGGCAGGCGCGGGTCTGCGAGCCCTGAGGCCGGGCGCGGTGCCTCGGCCCCGCGGGCCGCTTGGCACAGGTCCGTCTCCCCTTGCGAGGGCGACGCGATCTCCTCTCGCTGTGGCCCTGGCCTGCGGGGCTGCAGCCCTTGTGTCCCCTGTGAGGGCCACGCTGGTGTTCCTGGGCCGTGGGCGGGGGCCACGTGCGTCGCCTGCCGCGGGCCGCGACCTTGCAAAGGTCAAAGCCTGTCTGCGGCTGCCCTCCCTGCAGCTCCCGGCCGTCGGCGGCGGGGTCCACTTGGCAGAGATCGCGGGAGGGAATTTCCATGCAGGTGGGAACACACTCCCACGGAGCGGGCCGCCCAGGGAATGCTCGTTCCCTCGCGGGCCGGGGCCCTGGCGCCCAGGGGCCGTGGCCTCGCCGCCACCCTGGTAGAGAACGCGCGCGCGGCTCGGTGGGCTTTGGCGCCGGCGTTAGTTGGGGGCCGGGCCCGTGCAGCCTAGCCGCCCCGGCCCTTCTGGCAGAGTGGAGAGGTGGGGGCACCGTTTGTCCCGTGGCCGCCTGGGAGGGCTCTGCCTCGTCCTCTGCCCCGTAGCCTGCGGGCCAGGGCGGCCAGACTCCCCGTGGGCAGTTTTTGGGTTTTCCTGGGACCCCTGAGGTTCCATCGAGTGCTGGCTTCCACGGTGCACGTGGAATGGGTGGGCAGCGGCGGGAACGGATGCGTGTGGAGGTCGGTGGGCACCGCGGGGCCAGAGAGTGTTTGGGCGGGGGAAAGCCTGGCCGACGTCAGTGGCCCAGAGGCGTCCAGCGCGGCTCCCTGGGGTGCAAGGCCACCGGGCCTGTGCCGTCGCTTGGCGCGACGCCGGGGCCAGGACCTGGGCACCAGGCACGCGTGCCCTTGCAGGGACCACCCAGGCCGCCCGGCTCAGCAGCCCCCTACACCCCCTAGCCCACCCGGCCTCCCAGCACACACGACCCTCCGTGCGCACGAAGAGGCACGCGCTCCTGCTCCCACAGTGCCCTGCGCCCGTGGCTTGTTGCCCGTCCGCAGGCAGCCCCAAGGGGCCGAGGGACAGGGCAGGCAGACAGACGCAAGGCGTAGTCTCGGACTCGTTCTGCCCGGCGTGGCGAGCGGAGCCCCTGGGTAGCTTGGTCACGCCCGC
This sequence comes from Lynx rufus, assembly GCF_022079265.1. Taxonomy (NCBI): domain Eukaryota; kingdom Metazoa; phylum Chordata; class Mammalia; order Carnivora; family Felidae; genus Lynx; species Lynx rufus. The sequence continues at coordinate 4,675,767 of NW_025814836.1, read as the reverse complement.
GGGCGATTGCTCCCCCTTTCTCAGGTGCAGTGGCCACGCCAGGCTCGCGGTCGGCCGAGAGAAGAAGGCCTCCCTGGCCCCCGAGTGCCTGTGGTGTGCGGCACGGCCGGAAGAAGTGTGGCCCGGAACGGGCACCTTGCTGACGCGAGCGTCCGGACGGTAAGCCTTCCCTGGGTGTCAGCTAGCGCCCCTGGCTTTAGGCTTTCCCGGGGCTGCCCGAGAGGCCGCCAGTGTAGGCGGCCCGCTGGGCGTGTGGGGTTTTGCTCCCAGAGGGGCCTGTCCGTTCCTCTGGCTCAGTGGCGCGGCTCTGCACGGCCCGGGCACCGGGAGGACCCTGAGTCCCTCGGCTTGCCCCGCTGAGCCACCCGGCCCGCCTGGGTCAGCCGGCCAGGCGGCCCTGAATGTGCTCGGATCGATGATGACTCCCTCAACAGCATTCCTTGGAAAAGCTGAACAAAATGAGTGAGAACTCCCTCCCGTCGTTCTCATCGAAACTGAGGTCCAGCACGTTGTCCGCCCCAGGGAAGGTAAGCGTCAGGGACAGCAGGCTTCCCATTGGCCACACTGCTTCAAGCACCAGCACCCACGGCCTGCGCCTGGGAGAGGCTCGCGGGGTGTGTCCGGGTCAGGGAGCCGTTTCCCCGCCTTAGCAGGCTTTCCACGGCTCGCAGGGCCTGAGGGCAACGAGCGGCATCGGAGGTCGAGGGGGGCAGCTGGTGCCCGAGGCCTAGGACTTCAAAGGCGTGTCCGTGGCACGGGCCCTGGGCGCCGCGGGCAGGGCCCTGGCTGGCAGGGCCTGCGGGCGGTGGCTGGCGACTGGGGTCGAGTGGGGCAGCCGGTCCCCCAAGGCCTAGGGCTTCAACGGCGTGTCTTGTGGCGCCGGCCCTTGGGAGTCGAGGGCTGGGGCCTGCGAGGGCCCGGACGGCTGTGCGGGCCTAAGCGCGCGGCGGTGTGTGTTGAGGGGCCGAGCGTGGCAAGCCTGGCAGGCCGTGGGGGGCGCGGGAGCCCCAGCCCGAGGCGGCGGCCATCCCGGGACGGGGCCTTTCTCTCACTGACGTACGTGGAGCGGCCCCTGGCTCGGGCTTCTGGGCCAAGGCAAGAGGCCGGGCTGCGGCACCGGCCAGGTTGGAAACATCGGCCCTGCCCGGCGGCCACACAAGGCGGCGAGTGGCGCCGGCGCTTCGGGCCCAGGGCGAAGTCGGCATGCCGTGCCGGCCGAAGGCCAGAACGGTAATGGCACGGTCCGGAGGGGACCGCGCCCTGGGGGAGTGCCCGGGCCTGCTCAGCCCTGGTGCCTCGTTGCGTTCCCACGTCAGTCGTGGGTTACGCGGAGGCCTGCGGCCTCCTCCCGTCGATGGCAAAGCTAGGGCCTCCCAGGGCCGGCTTCAGGGTGCACCGGTGTGGCACGGCGGTCCCCCTCCTCAGGGCCCTCCTGGCCTCTGGTCTCCGGAGGAAGGGCGCCCAGGGGTGGTGGCCTTTCAACCGGGGCTTTCCACAGGGCCCCGGCCAAAGAAGCTACCCCCCGCCCCGGGCAGGGCCTGCCACGGAGGCATTGTCTCCTCGGGCACGGAGCTGGTGAGGCGAAAGTGACACCCCGGGAGGGACTGTCCCTTGGAGTCGGGCACAGTGTGTCTCCCGTCCTCTCGGGTGGGCCGCAGATTCCTCTGCGGTGACCTGGCAGGCAGGCGCGGGTCTGCGAGCCCTGAGGCCGGGCGCGGTGCCTCGGCCCCGCGGGCCGCTTGGCACAGGTCCGTCTCCCCTTGCGAGGGCGACGCGATCTCCTCTCGCTGTGGCCCTGGCCTGCGGGGCTGCAGCCCTTGTGTCCCCTGTGAGGGCCACGCTGGTGTTCCTGGGCCGTGGGCGGGGGCCACGTGCGTCGCCTGCCGCGGGCCGCGACCTTGCAAAGGTCAAAGCCTGTCTGCGGCTGCCCTCCCTGCAGCTCCCGGCCGTCGGCGGCGGGGTCCACTTGGCAGAGATCGCGGGAGGGAATTTCCATGCAGGTGGGAACACACTCCCACGGAGCGGGCCGCCCAGGGAATGCTCGTTCCCTCGCGGGCCGGGGCCCTGGCGCCCAGGGGCCGTGGCCTCGCCGCCACCCTGGTAGAGAACGCGCGCGCGGCTCGGTGGGCTTTGGCGCCGGCGTTAGTTGGGGGCCGGGCCCGTGCAGCCTAGCCGCCCCGGCCCTTCTGGCAGAGTGGAGAGGTGGGGGCACCGTTTGTCCCGTGGCCGCCTGGGAGGGCTCTGCCTCGTCCTCTGCCCCGTAGCCTGCGGGCCAGGGCGGCCAGACTCCCCGTGGGCAGTTTTTGGGTTTTCCTGGGACCCCTGAGGTTCCATCGAGTGCTGGCTTCCACGGTGCACGTGGAATGGGTGGGCAGCGGCGGGAACGGATGCGTGTGGAGGTCGGTGGGCACCGCGGGGCCAGAGAGTGTTTGGGCGGGGGAAAGCCTGGCCGACGTCAGTGGCCCAGAGGCGTCCAGCGCGGCTCCCTGGGGTGCAAGGCCACCGGGCCTGTGCCGTCGCTTGGCGCGACGCCGGGGCCAGGACCTGGGCACCAGGCACGCGTGCCCTTGCAGGGACCACCCAGGCCGCCCGGCTCAGCAGCCCCCTACACCCCCTAGCCCACCCGGCCTCCCAGCACACACGACCCTCCGTGCGCACGAAGAGGCACGCGCTCCTGCTCCCACAGTGCCCTGCGCCCGTGGCTTGTTGCCCGTCCGCAGGCAGCCCCAAGGGGCCGAGGGACAGGGCAGGCAGACAGACGCAAGGCGTAGTCTCGGACTCGTTCTGCCCGGCGTGGCGAGCGGAGCCCCTGGGTAGCTTGGTCACGCCCGCGGGCGATTGCTCCCCCTTTCTCAGGTGCAGTGGCCACGCCAGGCTCGCGGTCGGCCGAGAGAAGAAGGCCTCCCTGGCCCCCGAGTGCCTGTGGTGTGCGGCACGGCCGGAAGAAGTGTGGCCCGGAACGGGCACCTTGCTGACGCGAGCGTCCGGACGGTAAGCCTTCCCTGGGTGTCAGCTAGCGCCCCTGGCTTTAGGCTTTCCCGGGGCTGCCCGAGAGGCCGCCAGTGCAGGCGGCCCGCTGGGCGTGTGGGGTTTTGCTCCCAGAGGGGCCTGTCCGTTCCTCTGGCTCAGTGGCGCGGCTCTGCACGGCCCGGGCACCGGGAGGACCCTGAGTCCCTCGGCTTGCCCCGCTGAGCCACCCGGCCCGCCTGGGTCAGCCGGCCAGGCGGCCCTGAATGTGCTCGGATCGATGATGACTCCCTCAACAGCATTCCTTGGAAAAGCTGAACAAAATGAGTGAGAACTCCCTCCCGTCGTTCTCATCGAAACTGAGGTCCAGCACGTTGTCCGCCCCAGGGAAGGTAAGCGTCAGGGACAGCAGGCTTCCCATTGGCCACACTGCTTCAAGCACCAGCACCCACGGCCTGCGCCTGGGAGAGGCTCGCGGGGTGTGTCCGGGTCAGGGAGCCGTTTCCCCGCCTTAGCAGGCTTTCCACGGCTCGCAGGGCCTGAGGGCAACGAGCGGCATCGGAGGTCGAGGGGGGCAGCTGGTGCCCGAGGCCTAGGACTTCAAAGGCGTGTCCGTGGCACGGGCCCTGGGCGCCGCGGGCAGGGCCCTGGCTGGCAGGGCCTGCGGGCGGTGGCTGGCGACTGGGGTCGAGTGGGGCAGCCGGTCCCCCAAGGCCTAGGGCTTCAACGGCGTGTCTTGTGGCGCCGGCCCTTGGGAGTCGAGGGCTGGGGCCTGCGAGGGCCCGGACGGCTGTGCGGGCCTAAGCGCGCGGCGGTGTGTGTTGAGGGGCCGAGCGTGGCAAGCCTGGCAGGCCGTGGGGGGCGCGGGAGCCCCAGCCCGAGGCGGCGGCCATCCCGGGACGGGGCCTTTCTCTCACTGACGTACGTGGAGCGGCCCCTGGCTCGGGCTTCTGGGCCAAGGCAAGAGGCCGGGCTGCGGCACCGGCCAGGTTGGAAACATCGGCCCTGCCCGGCGGCCACACAAGGCGGCGAGTGGCGCCGGCGCTTCGGGCCCAGGGCGAAGTCGGCATGCCGTGCCGGCCGAAGGCCAGAACGGTAATGGCACGGTCCGGAGGGGACCGCGCCCTGGGGGAGTGCCCGGGCCTGCTCAGCCCTGGTGCCTCGTTGCGTTCCCACGTCAGTCGTGGGTTACGCGGAGGCCTGCGGCCTCCTCCCGTCGATGGCAAAGCTAGGGCCTCCCAGGGCCGGCTTCAGGGTGCACCGGTGTGGCACGGCGGTCCCCCTCCTCAGGGCCCTCCTGGCCTCTGGTCTCCGGAGGAAGGGCGCCCAGGGGTGGTGGCCTTTCAACCGGGGCTTTCCACAGGGCCCCGGCCAAAGAAGCTACCCCCCGCCCCGGGCAGGGCCTGCCACGGAGGCATTGTCTCCTCGGGCACGGAGCTGGTGAGGCGAAAGTGACACCCCGGGAGGGACTGTCCCTTGGAGTCGGGCACAGTGTGTCTCCCGTCCTCTCGGGTGGGCCGCAGATTCCTCTGCGGTGACCTGGCAGGCAGGCGCGGGTCTGCGAGCCCTGAGGCCGGGCGCGGTGCCTCGGCCCCGCGGGCCGCTTGGCACAGGTCCGTCTCCCCTTGCGAGGGCGACGCGATCTCCTCTCGCTGTGGCCCTGGCCTGCGGGGCTGCAGCCCTTGTGTCCCCTGTGAGGGCCACGCTGGTGTTCCTGGGCCGTGGGCGGGGGCCACGTGCGTCGCCTGCCGCGGGCCGCGACCTTGCAAAGGTCAAAGCCTGTCTGCGGCTGCCCTCCCTGCAGCTCCCGGCCGTCGGCGGCGGGGTCCACTTGGCAGAGATCGCGGGAGGGAATTTCCATGCAGGTGGGAACACACTCCCACGGAGCGGGCCGCCCAGGGAATGCTCGTTCCCTCGCGGGCCGGGGCCCTGGCGCCCAGGGGCCGTGGCCTCGCCGCCACCCTGGTAGAGAACGCGCGCGCGGCTCGGTGGGCTTTGGCGCCGGCGTTAGTTGGGGGCCGGGCCCGTGCAGCCTAGCCGCCCCGGCCCTTCTGGCAGAGTGGAGAGGTGGGGGCACCGTTTGTCCCGTGGCCGCCTGGGAGGGCTCTGCCTCGTCCTCTGCCCCGTAGCCTGCGGGCCAGGGCGGCCAGACTCCCCGTGGGCAGTTTTTGGGTTTTCCTGGGACCCCTGAGGTTCCATCGAGTGCTGGCTTCCACGGTGCACGTGGAATGGGTGGGCAGCGGCGGGAACGGATGCGTGTGGAGGTCGGTGGGCACCGCGGGGCCAGAGAGTGTTTGGGCGGGGGAAAGCCTGGCCGACGTCAGTGGCCCAGAGGCGTCCAGCGCGGCTCCCTGGGGTGCAAGGCCACCGGGCCTGTGCCGTCGCTTGGCGCGACGCCGGGGCCAGGACCTGGGCACCAGGCACGCGTGCCCTTGCAGGGACCACCCAGGCCGCCCGGCTCAGCAGCCCCCTACACCCCCTAGCCCACCCGGCCTCCCAGCACACACGACCCTCCGTGCGCACGAAGAGGCACGCGCTCCTGCTCCCACAGTGCCCTGCGCCCGTGGCTTGTTGCCCGTCCGCAGGCAGCCCCAAGGGGCCGAGGGACAGGGCAGGCAGACAGACGCAAGGCGTAGTCTCGGACTCGTTCTGCCCGGCGTGGCGAGCGGAGCCCCTGGGTAGCTTGGTCACGCCCGCGGGCGATTGCTCCCCCTTTCTCAGGTGCAGTGGCCACGCCAGGCTCGCGGTCGGCCGAGAGAAGAAGGCCTCCCTGGCCCCCGAGTGCCTGTGGTGTGCGGCACGGCCGGAAGAAGTGTGGCCCGGAACGGGCACCTTGCTGACGCGAGCGTCCGGACGGTAAGCCTTCCCTGGGTGTCAGCTAGCGCCCCTGGCTTTAGGCTTTCCCGGGGCTGCCCGAGAGGCCGCCAGTGCAGGCGGCCCGCTGGGCGTGTGGGGTTTTGCTCCCAGAGGGGCCTGTCCGTTCCTCTGGCTCAGTGGCGCGGCTCTGCACGGCCCGGGCACCGGGAGGACCCTGAGTCCCTCGGCTTGCCCCGCTGAGCCACCCGGCCCGCCTGGGTCAGCCGGCCAGGCGGCCCTGAATGTGCTCGGATCGATGATGACTCCCTCAACAGCATTCCTTGGAAAAGCTGAACAAAATGAGTGAGAACTCCCTCCCGTCGTTCTCATCGAAACTGAGGTCCAGCACGTTGTCCGCCCCAGGGAAGGTAAGCGTCAGGGACAGCAGGCTTCCCATTGGCCACACTGCTTCAAGCACCAGCACCCACGGCCTGCGCCTGGGAGAGGCTCGCGGGGTGTGTCCGGGTCAGGGAGCCGTTTCCCCGCCTTAGCAGGCTTTCCACGGCTCGCAGGGCCTGAGGGCAACGAGCGGCATCGGAGGTCGAGGGGGGCAGCTGGTGCCCGAGGCCTAGGACTTCAAAGGCGTGTCCGTGGCACGGGCCCTGGGCGCCGCGGGCAGGGCCCTGGCTGGCAGGGCCTGCGGGCGGTGGCTGGCGACTGGGGTCGAGTGGGGCAGCCGGTCCCCCAAGGCCTAGGGCTTCAACGGCGTGTCTTGTGGCGCCGGCCCTTGGGAGTCGAGGGCTGGGGCCTGCGAGGGCCCGGACGGCTGTGCGGGCCTAAGCGCGCGGCGGTGTGTGTTGAGGGGCCGAGCGTGGCAAGCCTGGCAGGCCGTGGGGGGCGCGGGAGCCCCAGCCCGAGGCGGCGGCCATCCCGGGACGGGGCCTTTCTCTCACTGACGTACGTGGAGCGGCCCCTGGCTCGGGCTTCTGGGCCAAGGCAAGAGGCCGGGCTGCGGCACCGGCCAGGTTGGAAACATCGGCCCTGCCCGGCGGCCACACAAGGCGGCGAGTGGCGCCGGCGCTTCGGGCCCAGGGCGAAGTCGGCATGCCGTGCCGGCCGAAGGCCAGAACGGTAATGGCACGGTCCGGAGGGGACCGCGCCCTGGGGGAGTGCCCGGGCCTGCTCAGCCCTGGTGCCTCGTTGCGTTCCCACGTCAGTCGTGGGTTACGCGGAGGCCTGCGGCCTCCTCCCGTCGATGGCAAAGCTAGGGCCTCCCAGGGCCGGCTTCAGGGTGCACCGGTGTGGCACGGCGGTCCCCCTCCTCAGGGCCCTCCTGGCCTCTGGTCTCCGGAGGAAGGGCGCCCAGGGGTGGTGGCCTTTCAACCGGGGCTTTCCACAGGGCCCCGGCCAAAGAAGCTACCCCCCGCCCCGGGCAGGGCCTGCCACGGAGGCATTGTCTCCTCGGGCACGGAGCTGGTGAGGCGAAAGTGACACCCCGGGAGGGACTGTCCCTTGGAGTCGGGCACAGTGTGTCTCCCGTCCTCTCGGGTGGGCCGCAGATTCCTCTGCGGTGACCTGGCAGGCAGGCGCGGGTCTGCGAGCCCTGAGGCCGGGCGCGGTGCCTCGGCCCCGCGGGCCGCTTGGCACAGGTCCGTCTCCCCTTGCGAGGGCGACGCGATCTCCTCTCGCTGTGGCCCTGGCCTGCGGGGCTGCAGCCCTTGTGTCCCCTGTGAGGGCCACGCTGGTGTTCCTGGGCCGTGGGCGGGGGCCACGTGCGTCGCCTGCCGCGGGCCGCGACCTTGCAAAGGTCAAAGCCTGTCTGCGGCTGCCCTCCCTGCAGCTCCCGGCCGTCGGCGGCGGGGTCCACTTGGCAGAGATCGCGGGAGGGAATTTCCATGCAGGTGGGAACACACTCCCACGGAGCGGGCCGCCCAGGGAATGCTCGTTCCCTCGCGGGCCGGGGCCCTGGCGCCCAGGGGCCGTGGCCTCGCCGCCACCCTGGTAGAGAACGCGCGCGCGGCTCGGTGGGCTTTGGCGCCGGCGTTAGTTGGGGGCCGGGCCCGTGCAGCCTAGCCGCCCCGGCCCTTCTGGCAGAGTGGAGAGGTGGGGGCACCGTTTGTCCCGTGGCCGCCTGGGAGGGCTCTGCCTCGTCCTCTGCCCCGTAGCCTGCGGGCCAGGGCGGCCAGACTCCCCGTGGGCAGTTTTTGGGTTTTCCTGGGACCCCTGAGGTTCCATCGAGTGCTGGCTTCCACGGTGCACGTGGAATGGGTGGGCAGCGGCGGGAACGGATGCGTGTGGAGGTCGGTGGGCACCGCGGGGCCAGAGAGTGTTTGGGCGGGGGAAAGCCTGGCCGACGTCAGTGGCCCAGAGGCGTCCAGCGCGGCTCCCTGGGGTGCAAGGCCACCGGGCCTGTGCCGTCGCTTGGCGCGACGCCGGGGCCAGGACCTGGGCACCAGGCACGCGTGCCCTTGCAGGGACCACCCAGGCCGCCCGGCTCAGCAGCCCCCTACACCCCCTAGCCCACCCGGCCTCCCAGCACACACGACCCTCCGTGCGCACGAAGAGGCACGCGCTCCTGCTCCCACAGTGCCCTGCGCCCGTGGCTTGTTGCCCGTCCGCAGGCAGCCCCAAGGGGCCGAGGGACAGGGCAGGCAGACAGACGCAAGGCGTAGTCTCGGACTCGTTCTGCCCGGCGTGGCGAGCGGAGCCCCTGGGTAGCTTGGTCACGCCCGCGGGCGATTGCTCCCCCTTTCTCAGGTGCAGTGGCCACGCCAGGCTCGCGGTCGGCCGAGAGAAGAAGGCCTCCCTGGCCCCCGAGTGCCTGTGGTGTGCGGCACGGCCGGAAGAAGTGTGGCCCGGAACGGGCACCTTGCTGACGCGAGCGTCCGGACGGTAAGCCTTCCCTGGGTGTCAGCTAGCGCCCCTGGCTTTAGGCTTTCCCGGGGCTGCCCGAGAGGCCGCCAGTGCAGGCGGCCCGCTGGGCGTGTGGGGTTTTGCTCCCAGAGGGGCCTGTCCGTTCCTCTGGCTCAGTGGCGCGGCTCTGCACGGCCCGGGCACCGGGAGGACCCTGAGTCCCTCGGCTTGCCCCGCTGAGCCACCCGGCCCGCCTGGGTCAGCCGGCCAGGCGGCCCTGAATGTGCTCGGATCGATGATGACTCCCTCAACAGCATTCCTTGGAAAAGCTGAACAAAATGAGTGAGAACTCCCTCCCGTCGTTCTCATCGAAACTGAGGTCCAGCACGTTGTCCGCCCCAGGGAAGGTAAGCGTCAGGGACAGCAGGCTTCCCATTGGCCACACTGCTTCAAGCACCAGCACCCACGGCCTGCGCCTGGGAGAGGCTCGCGGGGTGTGTCCGGGTCAGGGAGCCGTTTCCCCGCCTTAGCAGGCTTTCCACGGCTCGCAGGGCCTGAGGGCAACGAGCGGCATCGGAGGTCGAGGGGGGCAGCTGGTGCCCGAGGCCTAGGACTTCAAAGGCGTGTCCGTGGCACGGGCCCTGGGCGCCGCGGGCAGGGCCCTGGCTGGCAGGGCCTGCGGGCGGTGGCTGGCGACTGGGGTCGAGTGGGGCAGCCGGTCCCCCAAGGCCTAGGGCTTCAACGGCGTGTCTTGTGGCGCCGGCCCTTGGGAGTCGAGGGCTGGGGCCTGCGAGGGCCCGGACGGCTGTGCGGGCCTAAGCGCGCGGCGGTGTGTGTTGAGGGGCCGAGCGTGGCAAGCCTGGCAGGCCGTGGGGGGCGCGGGAGCCCCAGCCCGAGGCGGCGGCCATCCCGGGACGGGGCCTTTCTCTCACTGACGTACGTGGAGCGGCCCCTGGCTCGGGCTTCTGGGCCAAGGCAAGAGGCCGGGCTGCGGCACCGGCCAGGTTGGAAACATCGGCCCTGCCCGGCGGCCACACAAGGCGGCGAGTGGCGCCGGCGCTTCGGGCCCAGGGCGAAGTCGGCATGCCGTGCCGGCCGAAGGCCAGAACGGTAATGGCACGGTCCGGAGGGGACCGCGCCCTGGGGGAGTGCCCGGGCCTGCTCAGCCCTGGTGCCTCGTTGCGTTCCCACGTCAGTCGTGGGTTACGCGGAGGCCTGCGGCCTCCTCCCGTCGATGGCAAAGCTAGGGCCTCCCAGGGCCGGCTTCAGGGTGCACCGGTGTGGCACGGCGGTCCCCCTCCTCAGGGCCCTCCTGGCCTCTGGTCTCCGGAGGAAGGGCGCCCAGGGGTGGTGGCCTTTCAACCGGGGCTTTCCACAGGGCCCCGGCCAAAGAAGCTACCCCCCGCCCCGGGCAGGGCCTGCCACGGAGGCATTGTCTCCTCGGGCACGGAGCTGGTGAGGCGAAAGTGACACCCCGGGAGGGACTGTCCCTTGGAGTCGGGCACAGTGTGTCTCCCGTCCTCTCGGGTGGGCCGCAGATTCCTCTGCGGTGACCTGGCAGGCAGGCGCGGGTCTGCGAGCCCTGAGGCCGGGCGCGGTGCCTCGGCCCCGCGGGCCGCTTGGCACAGGTCCGTCTCCCCTTGCGAGGGCGACGCGATCTCCTCTCGCTGTGGCCCTGGCCTGCGGGGCTGCAGCCCTTGTGTCCCCTGTGAGGGCCACGCTGGTGTTCCTGGGCCGTGGGCGGGGGCCACGTGCGTCGCCTGCCGCGGGCCGCGACCTTGCAAAGGTCAAAGCCTGTCTGCGGCTGCCCTCCCTGCAGCTCCCGGCCGTCGGCGGCGGGGTCCACTTGGCAGAGATCGCGGGAGGGAATTTCCATGCAGGTGGGAACACACTCCCACGGAGCGGGCCGCCCAGGGAATGCTCGTTCCCTCGCGGGCCGGGGCCCTGGCGCCCAGGGGCCGTGGCCTCGCCGCCACCCTGGTAGAGAACGCGCGCGCGGCTCGGTGGGCTTTGGCGCCGGCGTTAGTTGGGGGCCGGGCCCGTGCAGCCTAGCCGCCCCGGCCCTTCTGGCAGAGTGGAGAGGTGGGGGCACCGTTTGTCCCGTGGCCGCCTGGGAGGGCTCTGCCTCGTCCTCTGCCCCGTAGCCTGCGGGCCAGGGCGGCCAGACTCCCCGTGGGCAGTTTTTGGGTTTTCCTGGGACCCCTGAGGTTCCATCGAGTGCTGGCTTCCACGGTGCACGTGGAATGGGTGGGCAGCGGCGGGAACGGATGCGTGTGGAGGTCGGTGGGCACCGCGGGGCCAGAGAGTGTTTGGGCGGGGGAAAGCCTGGCCGACGTCAGTGGCCCAGAGGCGTCCAGCGCGGCTCCCTGGGGTGCAAGGCCACCGGGCCTGTGCCGTCGCTTGGCGCGACGCCGGAGCCAGGACCTGCGCACCAGGCACGCGTGCCCTTGCAGGGACCACCCAGGCCGCCCGGCTCAGCAGCCCCCTACACCCCCTAGCCCACCCGGCCTCCCAGCACACACGACCCTCCGTGCGCACGAAGAGGCACGCGCTCCTGCTCCCACAGTGCCCTGCGCCCGTGGCTTGTTGCCCGTCCGCAGGCAGCCCCAAGGGGCCGAGGGACAGGGCAGGCAGACAGACGCAAGGCGTAGTCTCGGACTCGTTCTGCCCGGCGTGGCGAGCGGAGCCCCTGGGTAGCTTGGTCACGCCCGCGGGCGATTGCTCCCCCTTTCTCAGGTGCAGTGGCCACGCCAGGCTCGCGGTCGGCCGAGAGAAGAAGGCCTCCCTGGCCCCCGAGTGCCTGTGGTGTGCGGCACGGCCGGAAGAAGTGTGGCCCGGAACGGGCACCTTGCTGACGCGAGCGTCCGGACGGTAAGCCTTCCCTGGGTGTCAGCTAGCGCCCCTGGCTTTAGGCTTTCCCGGGGCTGCCCGAGAGGCCGCCAGTGCAGGCGGCCCGCTGGGCGTGTGGGGTTTTGCTCCCAGAGGGGCCTGTCCGTTCCTCTGGCTCAGTGGCGCGGCTCTGCACGGCCCGGGCACCGGGAGGACCCTGAGTCCCTCGGCTTGCCCCGCTGAGCCACCCGGCCCGCCTGGGTCAGCCGGCCAGGCGGCCCTGAATGTGCTCGGATCGATGATGACTCCCTCAACAGCATTCCTTGGAAAAGCTGAACAAAATGAGTGAGAACTCCCTCCCGTCGTTCTCATCGAAACTGAGGTCCAGCACGTTGTCCGCCCCAGGGAAGGTAAGCGTCAGGGACAGCAGGCTTCCCATTGGCCACACTGCTTCAAGCACCAGCACCCACGGCCTGCGCCTGGGAGAGGCTCGCGGGGTGTGTCCGGGTCAGGGAGCCGTTTCCCCGCCTTAGCAGGCTTTCCACGGCTCGCAGGGCCTGAGGGCAACGAGCGGCATCGGAGGTCGAGGGGGGCAGCTGGTGCCCGAGGCCTAGGACTTCAAAGGCGTGTCCGTGGCACGGGCCCTGGGCGCCGCGGGCAGGGCCCTGGCTGGCAGGGCCTGCGGGCGGTGGCTGGCGACTGGGGTCGAGTGGGGCAGCCGGTCCCCCAAGGCCTAGGGCTTCAACGGCGTGTCTTGTGGCGCCGGCCCTTGGGAGTCGAGGGCTGGGGCCTGCGAGGGCCCGGACGGCTGTGCGGGCCTAAGCGCGCGGCGGTGTGTGTTGAGGGGCCGAGCGTGGCAAGCCTGGCAGGCCGTGGGGGGCGCGGGAGCCCCAGCCCGAGGCGGCGGCCATCCCGGGACGGGGCCTTTCTCTCACTGACGTACGTGGAGCGGCCCCTGGCTCGGGCTTCTGGGCCAAGGCAAGAGGCCGGGCTGCGGCACCGGCCAGGTTGGAAACATCGGCCCTGCCCGGCGGCCACACAAGGCGGCGAGTGGCGCCGGCGCTTCGGGCCCAGGGCGAAGTCGGCATGCCGTGCCGGCCGAAGGCCAGAACGGTAATGGCACGGTCCGGAGGGGACCGCGCCCTGGGGGAGTGCCCGGGCCTGCTCAGCCCTGGTGCCTCGTTGCGTTCCCACGTCAGTCGTGGGTTACGCGGAGGCCTGCGGCCTCCTCCCGTCGATGGCAAAGCTAGGGCCTCCCAGGGCCGGCTTCAGGGTGCACCGGTGTGGCACGGCGGTCCCCCTCCTCAGGGCCCTCCTGGCCTCTGGTCTCCGGAGGAAGGGCGCCCAGGGGTGGTGGCCTTTCAACCGGGGCTTTCCACAGGGCCCCGGCCAAAGAAGCTACCCCCCGCCCCGGGCAGGGCCTGCCACGGAGGCATTGTCTCCTCGGGCACGGAGCTGGTGAGGCGAAAGTGACACCCCGGGAGGGACTGTCCCTTGGAGTCGGGCACAGTGTGTCTCCCGTCCTCTCGGGTGGGCCGCAGATTCCTCTGCGGTGACCTGGCAGGCAGGCGCGGGTCTGCGAGCCCTGAGGCCGGGCGCGGTGCCTCGGCCCCGCGGGCCGCTTGGCACAGGTCCGTCTCCCCTTGCGAGGGCGACGCGATCTCCTCTCGCTGTGGCCCTGGCCTGCGGGGCTGCAGCCCTTGTGTCCCCTGTGAGGGCCACGCTGGTGTTCCTGGGCCGTGGGCGGGGGCCACGTGCGTCGCCTGCCGCGGGCCGCGACCTTGCAAAGGTCAAAGCCTGTCTGCGGCTGCCCTCCCTGCAGCTCCCGGCCGTCGGCGGCGGGGTCCACTTGGCAGAGATCGCGGGAGGGAATTTCCATGCAGGTGGGAACACACTCCCACGGAGCGGGCCGCCCAGGGAATGCTCGTTCCCTCGCGGGCCGGGGCCCTGGCGCCCAGGGGCCGTGGCCTCGCCGCCACCCTGGTAGAGAACGCGCGCGCGGCTCGGTGGGCTTTGGCGCCGGCGTTAGTTGGGGGCCGGGCCCGTGCAGCCTAGCCGCCCCGGCCCTTCTGGCAGAGTGGAGAGGTGGGGGCACCGTTTGTCCCGTGGCCGCCTGGGAGGGCTCTGCCTCGTCCTCTGCCCCGTAGCCTGCGGGCCAGGGCGGCCAGACTCCCCGTGGGCAGTTTTTGGGTTTTCCTGGGACCCCTGAGGTTCCATCGAGTGCTGGCTTCCACGGTGCACGTGGAATGGGTGGGCAGCGGCGGGAACGGATGCGTGTGGAGGTCGGTGGGCACCGCGGGGCCAGAGAGTGTTTGGGCGGGGGAAAGCCTGGCCGACGTCAGTGGCCCAGAGGCGTCCAGCGCGGCTCCCTGGGGTGCAAGGCCACCGGGCCTGTGCCGTCGCTTGGCGCGACGCCGGGGCCAGGACCTGGGCACCAGGCACGCGTGCCCTTGCAGGGACCACCCAGGCCGCCCGGCTCAGCAGCCCCCTACACCCCCTAGCCCACCCGGCCTCCCAGCACACACGACCCTCCGTGCGCACGAAGAGGCACGCGCTCCTGCTCCCACAGTGCCCTGCGCCCGTGGCTTGTTGCCCGTCCGCAGGCAGCCCCAAGGGGCCGAGGGACAGGGCAGGCAGACAGACGCAAGGCGTAGTCTCGGACTCGTTCTGCCCGGCGTGGCGAGCGGAGCCCCTGGGTAGCTTGGTCACGCCCGCGGGCGATTGCTCCCCCTTTCTCAGGTGCAGTGGCCACGCCAGGCTCGCGGTCGGCCGAGAGAAGAAGGCCTCCCTGGCCCCCGAGTGCCTGTGGTGTGCGGCACGGCCGGAAGAAGTGTGGCCCGGAACGGGCACCTTGCTGACGCGAGCGTCCGGACGGTAAGCCTTCCCTGGGTGTCAGCTAGCGCCCCTGGCTTTAGGCTTTCCCGGGGCTGCCCGAGAGGCCGCCAGTGCAGGCGGCCCGCTGGGCGTGTGGGGTTTTGCTCCCAGAGGGGCCTGTCCGTTCCTCTGGCTCAGTGGCGCGGCTCTGCACGGCCCGGGCACCGGGAGGACCCTGAGTCCCTCGGCTTGCCCCGCTGAGCCACCCGGCCCGCCTGGGTCAGCCGGCCAGGCGGCCCTGAATGTGCTCGGATCGATGATGACTCCCTCAACAGCATTCCTTGGAAAAGCTGAACAAAATGAGTGAGAACTCCCTCCCGTCGTTCTCATCGAAACTGAGGTCCAGCACGTTGTCCGCCCCAGGGAAGGTAAGCGTCAGGGACAGCAGGCTTCCCATTGGCCACACTGCTTCAAGCACCAGCACCCACGGCCTGCGCCTGGGAGAGGCTCGCGGGGTGTGTCCGGGTCAGGGAGCCGTTTCCCCGCCTTAGCAGGCTTTCCACGGCTCGCAGGGCCTGAGGGCAACGAGCGGCATCGGAGGTCGAGGGGGGCAGCTGGTGCCCGAGGCCTAGGACTTCAAAGGCGTGTCCGTGGCACGGGCCCTGGGCGCCGCGGGCAGGGCCCTGGCTGGCAGGGCCTGCGGGCGGTGGCTGGCGACTGGGGTCGAGTGGGGCAGCCGGTCCCCCAAGGCCTAGGGCTTCAACGGCGTGTCTTGTGGCGCCGGCCCTTGGGAGTCGAGGGCTGGGGCCTGCGAGGGCCCGGACGGCTGTGCGGGCCTAAGCGCGCGGCGGTGTGTGTTGAGGGGCCGAGCGTGGCAAGCCTGCAGGTCATGGGTTGCCTGTCTACCCCAATCTGAACCAGCGGCGATCCCTGGGCTAGCCCTTTTTCTCCCTCTCGTACATGGAGCAGCTTACGTCTCGGTTGTTGGGACATGTCTTTAGACCCTCTTTTTGTTGGTTACTTCTTGGGAATCTCTTTCAGTTTTCTTCACAATGTGTCTATGACTACACTTCTTAACGCCTCCGTTTCCCGTCATGTCCGTCATGTCTTTGTTCTGCCCTTAGCCTGGATACTAATGGTAGGGAAAGCAGAGTCCCACATTCTTGGTGATTCTATCTGTCTTCTCTTCCCTAGTGTCACATTTTGTTCCCAGTTCCTTCCTGGTTTCCTGATGATATCTGGCTTTTGATGTGGATGGCAAACCGTGGCTCAATGTCCCAGCTTCAGTGTGCATGATTTTTGTACTGTAGTCCTTCTGCTGTGTGCTCTCCTTTCCCTTTGTGCCCTAAAGATCTGCATTCATTGGTGGTGTTCTTCATGAGTGTAACTGTGGCATTGGATGAAGACCTATCTCTGGTCAGTCCTGCTTTTTTGACAATGTCTCCTTTGTTATAATGCTGCTGACATGACACTGTTACTCTGGGAGTTTCTGTTGAACTTGGGCACAGGTGTCTCCAGTACTTTTAGGTGGAGTGGGCACTTTTCTGCAGGAACCTACCAGCACACTGGGGGCTTATGTTCTGTGATGCTAGGCGCAATGCCCCTGCTGGATGGGAATCTTCGGAGAGGTCCCCCCACCTGTGAGGAAGACATGTCATCTTCCAGCAAGTGCAGTGTACCTCTCACCTACGGGGCTGCAGCACTTGAGCTTTGTGAGGGCCATTCCACTGTTCCTGGTCGTAGGCAGAGGGCGCACATCTTATGCCATAGCCTGGGTCCTTTCAAAGACCAATGCATTGGTGGTTTTCCTCCCTGAAGAATTGTGCCCCCAATGTGTGGGTCTGTTTTTTGGAAGTGCTGAAGAGACTATCCATGTAGGCTTGATCAGGCTGCTCTGGACCAGGCAGCCAATAGATTTCTCCTTTCTTCACAGCTCTAGGCCCTGAAGTCCACTGGCCTTGGCCATGCCGGTTCTCTGGCTGGGATTGCACCCTGGTTTCATTGGGGTTGTATACTGACATTTGGTGGGGAAGGCATGTGCTTCGTTGCTGCAGAGGGTGTTTTGTCAAAATGGATAAGTATGGGCACCTGGCCTATAATCCTTTGGCCGCCTCACATGGCTATGCCTAGGCTTCTGCCTAGTTGCCCGCACCGGAGGTTTGCCAGCCTTACTTTGGGATGTTTCGGTTTTCCACTGACTGCTGAGGTTCATTCAAGTGTGCTTCCAGTGTGATGGCTTGCTGGCCTCCACAGTCCACGTTGTCATGGTTACCAGCGGCATGAGAGGAGGGGTGTAGATACTGGTGTGCTATGCTTGGCAACAGTGCTTTAAGAGAGGGTATCACTGGCCAGTTTCAGCCACCCCTAGAGATCAAAGGTGAACTCTGATTTGCAAGGAAATATGTCTTGTGCTGTTTTGTGGCAGGACATCAAGTTATGGATTTGCACACCGAGTAACTCTTGCATGCATGGAGACCTCCCTAGATGAGCAAAAACACCCTCTCTCAACCACACCACTGAACAGACTCAGACACAACCCGTACACTCACACACACAAACACACACACACCCAAACTCACAGACAGGCACATGCACCTGCTCACATAATCCCCTGTATACGTGGCATCTTGCCCATCTGAAGGCAGCCCAAAGGGACAGAGGGACAGGACAGGCAGACGCAAGGTGTAGTCACAAATTCGTTCTTCCCGGTGTGGCAAGCTGAGCACCTGGGTATGTTTCTCACATGTGAATGCGATTTCTCCACCCTTCTCAGGTGCCTTCTCAGGTGCCTTCTCAGGTCTTCAGGTTGCATATGTATGGAGCAGAGGTCCCTGACTTGTGTGTGCTCCTGGCATCTGTGTTCCCACAGAATGGTGGTCAGTGGTGGTGTTCTTCATGCCTGAAACTGGGGCTAGCTGAAAACGTATATCTGGCTGGTTTTGCTCCAGGTGTCTCAGTCAAACTTTACTTTGGAGATCTTTTCTCCTCACGCAGGGATCTGGCGAGGTGCAAGTGTTACTCTGGGACAGTCCGTTGGACTCAGACACAGGTGTGTCACATCTTGTTGGGTGGGGTGGAGACGTCTCTCCTGGGAGCCTACCAGCAGGACGGGTACCTGAGTGATCTCCCGAGAGGTTCAGTGCCCCAGCGGTACCAGGAACTTGGAGAAGGTCCGCATTTCCTTGTGAAGGAGATGTGTTCTCCTACCGTTGTGCCTCACCTGTGGGGCTGCAGCCCTTGAGCTCTGTGTGGGCCATGCTGATGTTACTTATTGGCAGGACAGAGCCCACATGGCATGCCACAGGCTGGATCCCTGCAAAGGCCAAAGTGTTGGTGGCTGTCTTAGCTGAAGGATCCTGCCCCCAATGTAGGAGTCAATTTTGAGGAGAGTGCTAGCGGGACCTGTGGTGTAGGCATGAGCAGCCTCCTGTGGACCAAGAAGCTAAGGTTTTGCATGTTTCCTTCCAGGTTGGGGCTCCCAAACCTGCTTCCTGTGGCCATGTCAGTTCCCTGTGTGGAATGAGCCCTGGGTTCAGTCGAGTTTTACACTGGCTTTTGGTTGGGCAAGTGTAGTGTTTTGTTTTGTTTTTTTTTTTCTCACAGAGGGTATTTTGGAAGCCTGCACATTTTCTGAAAGAGGTTCCTGAAGGAGTTAGCCATCTTGATGGTTACAGGGATATGGGATTTATATTACAGGGCTATTGTTGGTGGTGATTCAATTAGACTTCGGCATATATGGAGACTGCTAGACACATCTGGGTAAGATATACCTATATTGCTCCTCTATTAGGAATGTTGTGTGAATTGCCTCTGTCCCAGGCATTCCATGGCTGGATGCCTGTAATAGACATGGATCTCTAGTGTGTGTTCAGTGAAAATAATGCAGGCTGCCTGTTATCTTGGGGTGTACAGTGTTTCACAGTGGGTATATGCACCAGGATGTGATCATCTTCATGGTTCCCAGTTGTGGTTTGAGTAGTGTGTTGATTCTGTGGACATATGTCTTTTCCTCCACTCTTCCCCTCTCCCCCCACATGCCTACCATTGACATGGACTTGAAAGTGTTTTGATGAGACAATTGTTTAGTTTGTGTTGCCAGTCCCTATCCAGTTCCCTTAAAGTAGGGATTTTCCACTGGAAGGCAGTGGGGAAGTGGAAATTAGGGAGTTCAGTGCCATGAGAAAGGCTCTTAAAATGGTGGCATGAGAAATTTCAGATTGGGGGAAAGAGCTGACTGGTTTTATGCCCCGAAGCTATTTAAATGTTTCCTGTTTGGTTATGCAAGTTGCTAGGTACTTCCTTGGAGGGGAGTTGCTTTTGGGTAGAGGGGCTCTGGTCTGGGGAACATCCCATGGGAGGACAAGGTAGACATGGTCCACATTGGGCCTTGGGTATTGGGTTCGGGAGCCGATATGTGGTGTGTGAGGATAGGAATAGATTCTATGCACAGCACTTTTGCCCGGGATTGGTGCCTCAGCCCAAACCCATGCCTGGATACATCCATGTTTGGACATGTGCCCCACATGCATGGAAGGAGCCCACGAATCATAGGGAGAGATAGAGAGAGTGGTCCCAGTGGGTGTCACTCCCCTGGATGCCTATGGACCTGTGTGACTTTCTGAAGCTTGTGTTGTCTCTTCTCATCACTTCCCAGGTGGAATAAGCAGGATGCAGATATCAGGGATAGTCAGCTAGGCCTATACTGTGTAAAATGTGATGCCAGCCAGCCATGACTCCCCAGTAGGCACAGAGCATGTTTTGTGTGGTCATGTGGGTACAGTCATCGTGGTGTTAAGCAGTGCTTCTCTGCCAAATCCTACTGGTTTTCTTTCCAGGGCACACCAAGCTGCCTACCCATTCCTGGGCCTGACTCCTCTTGTTCCCCGGGGGCTTGGCCCTGGGGTTCCCCCAAGGGCCAACATGTTTGAGCTCCTCAGCTGTCCTTGGGTGGAGTCCAGTAATGTTAAATGTTCAATGCCCTTAAATGTGCTTGGATTGATGATGATATGCATCCTTTGGACACTTGAACAAAATAAGTGAGGAATCCTTACCATCACCCTCATTGAAACTGATGTCTAGCATGTGAGTCTGACAGTGAACACACAGGAGGGACACATGCCGTTCATTAGCTTTGGTGGCAGCTGCGAGTGTAGTGGCCCCCTTTAGGCAGGAAAGGCTCACTGGCAGGGGGAGACCCTGCTCCCATCTGTAAGGGATTATCTGGGGGAACCAGGGCCATCAGAGTGCACACATCTGGCACCCCTTAGAGGAGCTGGTGAGGGTACATATGACAGTTCAGCTTACCCACTAGCCCGCATTTGGGCTGCCTTTAAGCCATTGAGGGCCTATCCCCACCGCTTTATTTCCTTGTCCTTTTAAGGGCTCGGAAGGTTTATATAGATAAGAGAAGGGTATGAGGCCAATCCCAGACAACTCCCCCTTCACAGCTTCTCCCTGAGATTAGGACAGGTAGCTTCTTGTGTCAGTTGGGCAGACTCAGGGAGCTTTGGGTCTTGGGAGGTTGACACCAACTAAGCTGACTGAACCTTTTGGGAGAGAGGGTCCTATAGGAGGTGGCCATGATCATGGTTACAGGGACATGGGAGTGACATCATGGGGCTATGGCCAGGGGTGATGTTATCAGTCTGAGGCAGAGATGGATATGGCTAGACACTTCTCAGGAAGGTTTCTGTATGGCTCCTCAGGGAAGGATGGGTGGGTGATTCTTCCACTGTCCCAGATTTTCCCTGATGGGAGGCCCATAATAGATAAGGATCCCTGATGTAGGTTCAATGACGATCACGCAGGATGCTTATTATCTTGGGGTGTGAATTGTTTCATTGTGGGTGTAGATGACACCAGCAGGTGGTTGCTTTCATGGTGCCTGGCTGTGATCCAACAGGCAGGTTGATTCTGTGAACAAATGTCCTTTCCCTCCCCACCACCTGCCTCCCATTGGTGTGGGGCTGAAGGTGTTTTGGGGAGAGTTGGGTTTCGTTTGTGTAGCCATCCCAATCCACTTCCCTAAGGGAAGGGATTTTCTGCTGGAAGGCAGTGGGCACCACCTCATGGAAAGCAGGGAAACCATTGCCATGAGAATGGCTCATGGAATAGGAGCATGAGAGACCTAATCCTATTTGATCATGGTGAATAATTCCACTTGATCATGGTGAATAATTCTTTTAATGTACTGTTGAATTTTTTTTTGCTAGTATCTTGTTGAGAATTTTTGCATCCATGTTCATCAGGGATATTAGCCCATAATTCTCCTTTTATGTGGAGTCGCTTTCTGGTTTTGGAATCGAGTTAATGTTGACTTAATAGAATGAGTTTGGAAGCTTTCCCCCCATTTTTTTGGAACAGTTTGAGAAGAGTATATATTAACTCTTCTTTAAATGGTTGGTAGAATTCCTCTGGGAAGCCATCTGGCCCTGGACTTCTGTTTGTTGGGAGATTTTTGATAACTGATTCCATTTATTTGCTGGTTATGGGACTGTTCAAATTATATATTTCTTCCTGTTTGAGTTTTGGTAGTGTGTGAGTGTCTAGGAATTTTTCCCTTTCTTCCAGATTGTCCAGTTGATTGGCATATAATTTTTTCATGGTATTCTCTTATAACTGTATTTCTGTGTGTTGGTTGTGATCTCTCTTTCCTTCGTGATTTTATCTATTTGGGTCCTCTCTCTTTTCTTTATGATAATTCTGGCTAAGGGCTTATAAATTTTATTCTTTCAAAAAACCAGCTTTTACTTTCATTGATCGATTCTACTGTTTTTTCTTTCTATATCATTTATTTCTGATCTAATCTTTATTATTTCCTTCTGCTGGCTTTGGACTTTATTTGCTGCTCCTTTCCTTGCTCCTTTAGGCATCATGTTAAGTTGTATATTTGGGATCTTTCTTGCTTCTTGAGATAGGCCTGATTGCAATGTACTTTCTTCTTAAGACTGACTTTGATACATCACAAAGGGTTTGGACTGTCATGTTTTCATTTTCATTTGCTTTCCATGTATTTTTTATTTATTCTTTAATTTCTTAGTTAACCCATTCATTTTTAGTATGATGCTCTTTAACCTCCATATATTTGAGGGCTTTCCAAATTTTTTCTTGTGAATGATTTCAACTTTCATAGTGTTGTGATCTGAAAATATGTATGACGTGATCTTGATCTTTTCGTACCTGTTGAGGGCTGATTTGTGACCCAGTATGTGATCTATTCTTGAGAATGTTCCATGTGTACTCCAGAAGAATATGTATTCAAGGGATGCCTGGGTGGCTCAGTCAGTTGGGTATCTGAATTCAGCTCAGGTCATGGTCTCACAGTTTGTGAATTCAATCCCTGTATCAGGCTCTGTTCTGACAGGTCAGAACCTAGAGCCTGCTTCAGTTTCTGTGTTTCCCCCTCTCTCTGCCCCTCCCATACTCATGCTCTGTCTCTCTGTCTCTCAATAATAAATAAATGTTAATTTAAAAAAAAAAAAAAGAAGAATGTGTATTCTGCTTTAGGATGAAATTTCTGAATGTATCTGTTAAGACCATATTTTCCAGTATGTCATTCAAAGCCATTGTTTCCTTCTTTATTTTCTACTTAGATGATCTGTTCATTGCTATAAGTGAGATATTAATGTATTCTACTATTATGGTATTATTATTATAAATGGGTTTTTTATGTTTATTATTAATCAATTTATATATCTGGGTATTTCAAGTTGGGGGCATAAATATTTACAACTGTGAGATATTGATGGATAGACCCTTTAATTATGGTATAATGCCCTTGTTCATCTCTTGTTACAGTCTTTGTTTTATTTTTTTTATTTTATTTTTTTCAATATATGGAATTTATTGTGAAATTGGTTTCCATACAACACCCAGTGCTCATCCCAAAAGGTGCCCTCCTCAATACCCATCACCCACCCTCCCCTCCCTCCCACCCCCCCGCCCATCAACCCTCAGTTTGTTCTCAGTTTTTAACAGTCTCTTATGCTTTGGCTCTCTCCCACTCTAACCTCTTTTTTTTTTCCTTCCCCTCCCCCATGGGTTTCTGTTAAGTTTCTCAGGATCCACATAAGAGTGAAACCATATGGTATCTGTCTTTCTCTGTATGGCTTATTTCACTTAGCATCACACTCTCCAGTTCCATCCACGTTGCTACAAAAGGTCATATTTCATTCTTTCTCATTGCCACATAGTATTCCATTGTGTATATAAACCATAATTTCTTTATCCATTCATCAGTTGATGGATATTTAGGCTCTTTCCATAATTTGGCTATTGTTGAGAGTGCTGCGATAAACATTGGGGTACAAGTGCCCCTATGCATCAGTACTCCTGTATCCCTTGGGTAAATTCCTAGCAGTGCTATTGCTGGGTCATAAGGTAGGTGATTTTTAATTTTTTGAGGAACCTCCACACTGTTTTCCAGAGCGGCTGCACCAATTTGCATTCCCACCAACAGTGCAAGAGGGTTCCCGTTTCTTCACATCCTCTCCAGCATCTATAGTCTCCTGATTTGTTCATTTTGGCCACTCTGACTGGCGTGAGGTGATATCTGAGTGTGGTTTTGATTTGTATTTCCCTGATAAGGAGCGACGTTGAACATCTTTTCATGTGCCTGTTGGCCATCCGGATGTCTTCTTTAGAGAAGTGTCTATTCATGTTTTCTGCCCATTTCTTCACTGGGTTATTTGTTTTTCGGGTGTGGAGTTTGCTGAGCTCTTTATAGATTTTGGATACTAGCCCTTTGTCCGATATGTCATTTGCAAATATCTTTTCCCATTCCGTTGGTTGCCTTTTAGTTTTGTTGGTTGTTTCCTTTGCTGTGCAGAAGCTCTTTATCTTCATAAGGTCCCAGTAATTAATTTTTGCTTTTAATTCCCTTGCCTTTGGGGATGTGTCGAGTAAGAGATTGCTACGGCTGAGGTCAGAGAGGTCTTTTCCTGCTTTCTCCTCTAGGGTTTTGATGGTTTCCTGTCTCACATTCAGGTCCTTTATCCATTTTGAGTTTATTTTTGTGAATGGTGTGAGAAAGTGGTCTAGTTTCAACCTTCTGCATGTTGCTGTCCAGTTCTCCCAGCACCATTTGTTAAAGAGACTGTCTTTTTTACAGTCTTTGTTTTAAAGTCTAGTTTGTCTGATATAAGTATGGGTACTATGATTTCTTTTGACATCCATTAGTATGATAGATGGTTCTCCATCCCCTTACTTTCAATCTGCAGATGTCTTCAGGTCTAAAATGAGTCTCTTTCAGGTACAATATAGATGGACCTTGGTTTTTTATCCATTCAGAAACTTTACGTCTTTTGACTAGAGCATTTAGTCCATCTACATTCAGAATGGTTATTGAAGGATGAAGCTGGTGCCATTGTGTTGCCCATAAAGTTGGTGTTTCTGGTGCTTTTCTCTTGTTCTTTATTGTCTCTGTTGCCTTGGTCTTTTTTTTTTCTCCACTGAGAATCTTCCTTAAAATTTCTTGCAGGGCTGCTTCAGTGATCACAAACTCCTTTAGTTTTCATTTGTCTGGGAAAGTCTTTACCACTCCTATTCTGAATGACAGCCTTGCTAGGTAAAAAATACTTGGCTGCATAATTTTTCTATTCAGTACATTGAATATTTCCTGCCACTCCCTTCTGACCTGCGAAGTTTCAGTAGATAGGTCTGCTGGTAACCTTAGGTGTTTACCTTTATAGATTAAGGAACTTTTTGTCCCTAACTGCTCTCAGAATTCTCTTTATCTTTGTATTTTGCAAGTTTCTCTATGATATATCATAGTGTTGACCTGTTTCTGTTAATTTTGATGGGAATTCTCTGTGACTCTTGGACTTGAATGCCTGTATCTTTCCTCAGATTAGGGAACTTCTCAGCAATAATTTGTTCAAATAAAACTTCTGCCCCTTTTTCCCACTCTTCTTCTTGTGGGACTCCTATGATATGGATATCATTTCATTTCATGGAATCACCTAATTCTCTAATTCTCCCTTTGTGACCTAATAATTTCCATTCCCTCTTTTTTCAGCTTCATTATTTTCCATAAGTGTATTTTCCATATCACCTATTCTGTCTTTTGCTTCTTCAATCCTCATCGTCGCTTTATTCAGTTTGTTTTGCATCTCAGTTTTAGCAATTTTTATTTCTTCCTGACTAGTTGTTAGGTCTTTGATATCTGTAACAAGTGACTCTCTGGTGCCCTCTATGTTTTTTTCAAGCCAAGCTAGCAGTCTTATGACTGTTGTTCTAAATTTTTGTTCAGATTTGGGGCACCTTGGTGGCTCAGTCGGTTAAGTGTCCAACTTCAGCTCATGTCATGATCTTGTGGTTCATGGGTTCAAGCCCCACGTCAGGCTCTGTGCTGACAGCTCAGAGCCTGGAGCCTGCTTTGAATTCTGTGTCTTCCTCTTTCTCTGTCCCTCCCACACTCACACTCTGTCTTTCTCTTTCTCTCTCAAAAATAAACATTAATTGTTTAATAAATAAAATAAATAAATTATTATTCAGATTTATCACTTACATCTGTTTTGAGCAAGTCCCTGGATGTGTTTTTTTCTTGACCTTTCTTTTGGGGGAGAATTTCTCTGTCTTGTCATTTTTTTATAAATTTCTGTGTCTGCATGTTTTTAATGCTTGTTATGTTTCCTGCACCTGAGAGCACTGCTATATTAAAAATGGCTTATACACTGTCCAGTGCCTGTCAGTTCAGGAAGTGTTTCTGGTGCATGCTGTGTGTGCTCTGCTGATGTGTTTTAGCTGCTCTTCCCGACTGGTCAGTCCTCTGCAGATATCCTCCTTGCTTGCAGTGGTAGGGTTCAACACCCCAATCTGGGACCCAGCAAAGCATGGGACCCAGAAAGACACGGACCCACTCTACCCTCCAGAGGAGATCCCTACAGCACTGTGCTTGGCACTGTTCTGTCTCAGAAAATCCATTGCATGGCCACACAGGTACCCGGAGCTTATGGTGAAACACAGTAAAAAGCTGCAGCCACTTTATCTGCCCTCTGCACACACCTGTGTACCCTGTGATTGAATGGTCACTTAAAGGCACCAGCCAAGTCTTTTGTCCTTGGAGAGGCATTATACCCTCTTTCAAATGCTCTCCAAGAAGGGTAACTTTCTCCCCCAGTTCAACCAAAGGGATCCCCACACCACACTGTCTGATATCCACTCCTGGGCTTCCCCTTTTTTCTCCCCAGGAAAACCACAACCAGCCTGGATACACTCCAGCAAATGGTGCAGACTTTGAAGAACTCAGAAATTGAGTTCCACTGTTTATAAAAGCTTGTAATAGTCAGTTTTTCACTATTCCCCCATCAATGGTTTTGAGGGAGTGCTTTTCTTGTGAAAACTCAATGCATTGCTCTCTCTCACTCTGTTTCCTTCTCCTCTCTGCAAAAATGGCTCCTACCCTTCTACAGCACCACACCTTTTCTCTTCCCCAATTCCCTTCTCTGCACCATATACCTGCCACATTGTCTCCCTAAAATTGTGCAGAATGTTCTCTTAATCCTCAAATCAATTTTTTAGGTGTCCAATATGATTTGATGTTGATCTAGCTCTGTTCAAGTGATGAGACTAGATTTGGGTCCCCCTACTACACCACCACCTTCTGCACTGTGATTTTATAAGTTTTTTAAAAAAATTTTTAGAACGTTTATTTACTTTTGAGACAGAGAGAGAGAGAGAGAGAGAATGAGAGAGAGAATGAGTGGGTGACAGGCAGAGAGAGAGGGAGACACAGAATATGAAGCAGACTCCAGGCTCTGAGCTGACAGGACACAGCCTGACATGGGGCTTGAACCCACAAACTGTGAGATCATGACCTGAGCCGAACTCGGATACTTAACCAACTGAACCACCCAGATGCCCCAAGTGTTTTTAGATTATTTTCTTTTTTTTTCAAGATTGAATAAAATCTATTGATTCATACTAAGTTCACTTAATATATTCCTCTTATGTCAAGACTAATAATGAGACTATCCTATGAGATTTTTATATCATTTTCATTTATAAAGTTTCTCTCTCTCTTTTTTAAGATTCTTATTACTTATATGACATTGGCTTAATTTTATTTTGTTCCACATATTTTTTAGTTATAATATGAACATGTTTATCATCACTAATTTTAAATACTTGTTAGACAACTAAATCCTTGTTTTAATCTTTTATTGGTATATGTTTATTTTATGTTCTCATTCTATTTATACTGTGAAGCATTAATAATCTGGTGAGCCATTCATGCTGTCTTTTTTTATTTCCAGAATTTTTTTTCTCTTTTCTTCTTAATATAGTATTTAAAACTATCCAAGCAAATTAATTAATAAAGTTAAATTTAAATTTAGGTAAACAGTGAATCTTACCATCTTTTGCTTGGTTGAAAAATAGTCATTATTCTCATATATATACATATGTATATGTATATATGTATATATATGTATATATATACACTTTATTACTATATAGTTCAAGGTGGACAGAGATGGGTTTCATATAAAATATGACATGAAGAAGCACTTCAGGTATAGTTAGGCCAAAACATCCTCAAGGGCCAGTGGGAATTCTCACATCGGTAAGCATTTTGTCCTGAAGATACTGGAATACCTCTCAGGGTATTGTAACACTTCAGTGACAATGAGCCTCTGGTTATTCTACTCAGAAATGTGGTCACCAGTGATTCTGGTCTCCATGATTAATTTAGTGTTGATCAATGTCTCTTAGTATAACAGAATCCTGAATTCTTAGTGTATGCCATGTATCTCATTATAATGGTCCCTTTTATAAGTGTGCCTGGATAAATGATGACTCCACAAATGGATTTTGTTGGAATATGAACAAAGTGAGTAACAAAAATTAATTTTATGAGCTGAGGTCTAGTCCATGAATCATGCTGAGTAAAAATGTGGAAAGGAATTCAGTTTGGTCAGCAAATGTTATTTTAAAAAATGCTACAGTATTGTAAAACAAACATGCTGGCATATTCTAGAGGAAATGAGTTGTAAAAAGATGTATATAACCAACTGTGGGATGATATAACTACTCTTTGTGTACTTGACTGCCAGTGTTTACACATGTGTCATAAGTAGACCCTGGGGAACCACCACATAAACAATGAGTCCCATGAGAAATGTTTGTGACTACACTTAAGTTATTCACATGTTTGAGTTGCTGGAAACTTCTGAGTGATGATGGGTGTTTTTAGTGAGCTTAGATTGTCAAAATCCAAAGATATTATGAAATTTTACTTATCATTTTCTATTAAGTAAAACAATGTGTGTTTCAAGAGTAGGCACTCTATGTTGAATCCTCATAGTATATTTTAATTTCCTTGTCAACCCACATACTAGGATTGGAACAGTTGATTACATATTGTTTTCTTTGTTTTTTTCTATGATCTAAGCAAGAAATTTCATATACTTTTGAGTGATGGCTTCAACTACATGGTAGATTAAACATTTTTATATGTGAGACAGTTATATTTTAAATTCTTGTATTCTTACATGAATTACATTATCCTCTTTCATTTATCATAAATGGGTTTCTAATGTGTGTAGACAAACACCATAGTTATAATAAATCATTTCTCAGTGAATTTACTGGGGAAATTTTTAGGCAAATATCTTAGAAAAAATTATTTCTGTACTGTTGAGATCAAAATTGTGAGCATAACAGTTGTCATCAGATGACCCAATGAATATCCATGAAGAATTCTTATAATTTTTTATAACTAAATATTCCATTAGGAAAATTTTGTTTTGCAACTTCTCTAACTTCCTATATACTTTGTAGATAGAGTGTAGTATCAGAATTCCATGGAATCTCATCACTGCACCAATGAAGTGCTGATTTGAAGTGATCCCTTATCTGGGAAGGGAAAAAACAATATACTCCTAATTTTAACACCAAACTTGTAGCAAATTTATGTATCTCTGTTGTCTTATTATTTTTTAAGTAATCCAAATTTAATTCGATTAGTGTATAGTTGGTTAATACAAACTATTATTAGCATTAATAATTGTGGGAATATGTGAAGTTTCAGTCTCCTTTATTTTTCAGATTTTACTCTTTCTTCTACTTTGAATAACCAGAAATATCCTATAGTAATAATAAATTAGTGTATTTTTACAGAAAGGTACATAGTGAGTACTCCTGACTAATGCAACTTTGACAAATGGTCATATATGCCATTCATCTTTCCACATTTATACTTTTTAACCAAAGGTAGGTGTGGGCCAAAAACTAGGTTTCATATATATGAGTTTATTCCTTCTCCTTGATGTATGACATGAGAGAAACTGTTGGGAATAATTCTGCCTCCCATCCTCAAGGGCCAGTGGGAATTCTAACATCAGTAATCATTTTGTCCTGAAAGTGCTGACATTTCTCTTAGGGAATCATAATACTTCAGTAACACTCCAATAATACTGGCTACTCTGGTCAGCCATGGGGCTGGGTAAGCATTTCTCAGGGTGATAGAATCCTGAGTTCTTGAGTGTCTGTCACATATCCATTCTAAAGATCTATTTTATAAATATGCCCATATCAATAAAGACTTCAAAAAAAAGTGGATCTTATATAAATCTGAAGAAAATGAATAACAAGTCACTTCTATGAGCTGAGCTCCAGAATAGGGACCATGCAAGGCTAAAACTGTGTAAAGAATTCAGTTGGTCAGGTCGTAGTACCAACAGGGTACTTGAAAGCTAACCTGACTACATATTAAGCAAAGTTAATTGCAGTTAATTATAGTTGTCTATAAATATCTAATTGTTGGGTAAAATGATAAAATTCTATTTGTTTCACAGGTAGCATCCATATACTCATACTAAACAGACCATGTAAAACAAGCACATGAGTAATTATCTCAGTGGAAAATGGTTGTGCCTATGTAGGACATTCATGCTATTTACTTAGATGCTACAATATGCTTAATAAGAAGCAGTCTATTGATGTCAATTAGATAGCTTATTTGAAGAACTTATGACTCTTATTTGGCATTTATCTCTTAAATAAAATAAACAATTGGTAATTTTAAAGTTGGTTTTATTCCTGTGAATGTTTTAGAGTGTTTTAATTTGATTGATGTTGCAGTCACAGGAAGTGGAATAGTTGTTTTTTGCTATCAGCCAGGAGGCAATTTTCTAGACATTAGAGTAAAGCATTCAGGTAGATGCTACATAAAACATTTTAAAATCATGAAATAATTAATTTCCACTTCTTGGTATTCAAGGTAGATTTCATTTGCTAATATTTCCCCAGCCAATTTTATATGTATTTAAATGTGGATTATAGATCCACAGCTAATATCATCCTCAAAGGGAAAAAACTGAGAGCTTTTCCCCTAAGGTCAAGAACACAATAGGTATGTCCACTCTCACCACTGTGGTTCAAGATAGTACTGGAAGCCCTAGTCTCCTCAATCAGACAACAAAAAGAAATAAAAGGCTTCCAAATTGGCAAAGAAGAAGTCAAACTTTCACTCTTCATAATTGACATGACATTCTATGTGGAAGACCCAAAAGACTCCAAAAAACTGCTAGAACTGATACACGAATTCAATGAAGTCACAGGATATAAATCCATATACAGAAATCCATTGCATTTCTACACACCAATAATGAAGCCGCATAAAGAGCAATCAAGGAATTGATCCCATTTACAATTGCACCAAAAGCCATAAAATATCTAGGAATAAACCAAACAAAGAGGTAAAGGATATATATGCTGAAAACTATAGAAAGCTTATGAAAGGATTGAAGAAGACACAAAGAAATGGAAACACATTCTTTGCTCAGGAATGGGAAGAACAAATATTGTTAAAATATCTATACTACCCAAAGCAATCTACACATTTAATGCAATCCCTGTTAAAATAACATCAGCATTCTTCACAGCTGGAACAAACAATTCTAAAATTTGTATGGAACCAGAAAGGACCCCAAAGAGCCAAAGTAATGTTGAAAAAGAAAACCAAAGCTGGAGGCATCACAATATGGAGGCAAACCATAAGCTGTAATCATCAGGACAGTATGGTACTGGAACAAAGACAGACATAGATCAAAGGAACAGAATAGAGAACCTACAAATGGACTCACAAATGTATGGCCAACTTCAACAAAGCAGGAAAGAATATCCAGTGGAAAAAAGTCTCTTCAACGAATGGTGCTGGGAAAACTGGGCAGATACATGCAGAAGAAACTGGACCACTTTCTTACACATACACAAAAATAAGCTCAAAATGGATGAAAGACCTAAATGTAAGGTAGGAAACCATCAAAATCCTAGAGGAGAAAACTGGCAGAAACCTCTTTGACCTCAGCCACAGCAACATCTTACTAGCCATATCTTCAGAGGCAAGGAAAACAAAACCAAAAATCAACAATGGGACCTCATAAAGATAAAAGCTTCTGCACTACAAAGCAGTCAACAAAACTAAAAGCCAAGTGATGGAATGGGAGAAGATATTTACAAATGACCTATCAGATAAGTGGTTAGTATCCAAAATCTGTAAAGAGCTTATCACACTCATCAGCCTCCAAACCCCCAAATAATCCAGTGAAGAAATGGGCAGAAGACATGAATAGACACTTTTCCAAAGAAGACATCCAGATGGCTAACAGACACGTGGAAAGGTGCTCAACATCACTCATCATCAAGGAAATACAAATCAAAACCAAAATGAGATAGCACCTCACACCTGTCAGAATGGCTAAAACAAACTTAGGAAATAGCAGATGATAGCAAGGAGTCAGAGAAAAGGGAAAACTTTTGCACTGTTGGTGAGAATGCAAACTGGCGCAGCCACTCTGGAAAATAGTATGGAGGTTCTTTTAAAAATTAAAAATAGAACTACCCCAGAGCACCTGGGTGGCTCAGGACTCTTGGTTTCAGCTCAGGTCATCATCCCACAGTTCATAATATCAAGCCCTGTATCAGGATCTATACAGACAACATGGAGCCTGCTTGGAATTCTCTCTTTCCCTCTCTCTCTGCTTCTCCCCCCTCTCAAAATAAATTTTAAAACATTCAAAAAATAGAACTACCCTACAAACTAGCAATTGCGCTACCACATATTTATGCCAAGGATACAAAAATGCTGATTTGAAGGGGCCCATACACCCCAATGTTTATAGCAACTCTGTCCACAATAGCCGAATTATGGAAAGAGCTCAAATATCCATAGACTTATGAACATATAAAGGTGTGTGTGTGTGTGTGTGTGTGTGTGTGTGTAATGGAATATTGCTCAGTGATCAAAAAGAATGAAATCTTGCCATATGAAACATCATGGATGGAACTAGAGTGTATTATGCTAAGTGAAATAAGTCAGAGGTAAATATATGATTTCACTCATATGTGGAAATTAAGAAACACAACAGATGAATATGGGGAAAAGAAGAAAAAATAAGATAAAAACAGAGAGGGAGACAAACCATAAGAAACTCTTGAATACAGAGAACAAACGTAGAGTTGCTGGAGGGGGTTGGGTGGTGGAATGGGCTAAATGGATGATGAGCATTAAGAAAGGCACTTGGGATAAGCACTGGGTGTTGTATGCAAGTGATGAATCACTGAATTCTACTCCTGAAACCAATACTACATTATATGTTAACTAACCTGAATTTAAATTTAAAAAATAAAGACGGATTATAGTTATAATGAATGATCCTAAGGGGAATAATTGGCGAAACATTGACCTCAGTATCTTCTAAATAAAAGATGACTTCTGCTTCAGGAGTGACTATAATTTTCTTGTAATGTAGGTTGTCACGTGCATATCTATGGTTAATTCCTTGTAACCTGTTAATAGTAAACTTTCAATTAGGAAGTTTTTATTTTCAACTTCCATAATTTACTCCAAACATAATAGGTTGGAAATTACATTGGAATTGCTTGAAATTGTTCCTGCCACACCATTTGAATTGCTGATGTTGTTACTTGTACAAATTTCCTCTTCTGGAAATGTTCAGAACACTGATTTCCAGGGTTAACATTGCAATTTTTAATAAATTTATTTTTCATGAGTCATTTTTATTTTTAACTTTTGATTTAAATCTAGGTTAGCTAACATATAGTGTAATATTAGTTTCAGGTGTACAATATAGTGATTCAACACTTCTACACAACACCCCGTGCTCATTGCAGCAAGTGCACTCCTTTAAAAACACTTTTTAACTAATCAATAATGTAATTGGTTTTGCAAAAACTCTATGAATCCAACAAATGTGAGGTTTAATAACTTGCTGAGTCATCTGAGGCTTCTGTCTCATTTCTAATAATATCAGAAAAATCCTAGTAGAGTAATCAATTAGTATATTTTACATGCAGATACATGATGAACCATCCAGTCTTTTCCACGGTTGACAAATAGACATGTATACTTCTAATATTTCCATATTTTTACTCTATTTCCACAGGCTAATGTGAACCAAAACCTTGGTTTCATATGAATAAAAAGTATCTCCTTCCTCTTGAGATGTGACAAGGAACAAAGTATTGGGAATAATTCTACCATCTCATCCTCAAGAACCAGTAGGAATTCTACCACCAGTAAGCATTTTGTCCTGAAGATATTGACACTTCTCTCAATACACTGTAGCACTCCTATTACGTTATGACTCTGCCTGTGCTTGTCAGCCATGAAGCCAGGTCATTAACTGTGATGACTGGTCTCCATGATTAAATACTATGGTTTAGTGTGTCTCGGGGTGAAATAATCTGGGGTACTCAATGTCTGTCATATATGTCAGGATCAAGATTTTTTTTAAGTGTGCCTGGAACAATGATTCTAATTGGAATCTGAACAAAATGAGTGAGAAAGTCACTTCTGTGAACTGAAGTCCAGCACAAGACACCATACTAGACAAAAATGTGGAAGGGGTTCAGTTTGGTCAGCTGGTGTTACTAATAGGCCTATAGTAATTGAATTCTATCCTGATTGCATACATTAAGGATAATGAACTATACAGAGATCTATCAATTTCTGATATAGGAATAACATGACAACTCTTTGAGTGCCTGGCTGGCAGCATCCATATATTCATAGTAACCAGACCCTGGAGAACCAGAATGTGAGGAGAGAGACCAGTGGTTATGCCTACCCTTGAGCCATTCACACATTTTTCTTACATGCCAAAATCTTCAGAGTGAGGAGAAGTTGATTGAGATCAACTAGGTAATTAACGTAAAGGATATGTGTGTTTACTGATTTATGTTTTAAGTAAAAGAAATGTGTAAGTTGAAGAGTAGTTTATATTTGTCAAAACTTCTTAAGGCATATTTTAATCTCCTTGCTGATGAAATCACAAGAATTGCAACACATTTTTCCCTCTGTCACCCTAATAGACATTTGGGCTGTGGACCTAAGTAGATGCTGCACTAAACATTTTTAATTATAAAATGATTACATTTTTAATTCTTGGTGTTTTAGGTAGATTTTACTGCCTAATATTCATATTTTGTTAGTAAGCTTCATAGTTAACATTGAGGGGAACATCCAGTTTTATTATTTATTTATTTTTGTTTTTTGGGGGGTTTTTTGGTCTCTTTTTTTATTATTATATGAAATTTATTGTCAAATTAGTTTCCATGCAACACCCAGTGCTCATCCCAAAAGATACCCTCTTCAATACCCATCACCTACACTACCCTCCCTCCCAACCCCCCATCAACCCTCAGTTCTCAGTTGTTGTTTTTTTTTAACGTTTATTTATTTTTGAGACAGAGAGAGACAGAGCATGAACGGGGGAGGGGCAGAGAGAGAGGGAGACACAGAATCGGAAGCAGGCTCCAGGCTCTGAGCCATCAGCCCAGAGCCCGACGGGGGGCTCGAACTCACGGACCGTGAGATCGTGACCTGAGCCGAAGTCGGACGCTTAACCAACTGAGCCACCCAGGCGCCCCAGTTCTCAGTTTTTAAGAGTCTCTTATGCTTTGGCTCTCTCTCCCACTCTAACCTCTTTTTTTTTCTTTTTTTTTCCTTCCCCTCCCCCGTGGTTTTCTATTAAGTTTCTCAGGATCCACATAAAAGTGAAAACATATGGTATCTGTCTTTCTCTGTATGGCTTATTTCACTTAGCATAACACTCTCCAGTTCCATCCACGTTGCTACAAAGGGCCATATTTCATTCTTTCTCATTGCCACGTAGTACTCCATTGTGTATATAAACCACAATTTCTTTATCCATTCATCAGTTGATGGACATTTAGGCTCTTTCCACAATTTGGCTATTGTTGAGAGTGCTGCTATAAACATTGGGGTACAAGTGCCCCTATGCATCAGTACTCCTGTATCCTTTGGGTAAATTCCTAGCAGTGCTATTGCTGGGTCATAGAGTAGGTCTATTTTTAATTTTTTGAGGAACCTCCACACTGTTTTCCAGAGTGGCTGCACCAGTTTGCATTCCTACCAACAGTGCAAGATGGGGGGACATCCTAGTTTTAATGCCTGATGCTGATGGAGGCCATTTGGGGAAACTTTGAGACCAAGGTCTTATGACCTTCAATGTTTCCCTGTTTCAAGTACTGAGCATGAATTTTGTTGTTACATAGATAGTCACGTGACTATAATTTATTTTTTATAATTTGTTATTAATAAATTTCCAATTATGGTGGTTTTGTTTGTCAAAGTTTCTAATTTCCCTGTATATTTTTTATAGATTTAGAGGTGATAGTGGAATTGGATGGAATTCCTATTACTGCTCCAATGAACTACTGATTTTGTTACTTGTTACCAGCTCACTTCTATGGGAATAATCAGAATAGTGCACTCCAGAGGTAACATTGCATGTTTAATAAAATTTATTATTTATTATTATTTACATTCTATGATTTATCTTTAGCAAACAAAATTACAAATGATTTTGAGAATCTGTTAATACAAACAATGTGAGGCCTTTATAACCTTGGTCATCTGAGGATTCTGTGTACTTCCCCCCGCCCCCAGAATTTGTATGCTTCTTCTATTAAATAATATCAGAAGATCTTACTTGAAAGATAGTATTATATATACTTATGTATAGTAAACCTCTTGTGTTGTACATGATACAGATGGATATGTATGCTTCTCATTTTTCCCTAATTTTATTCTATGCTAGTAGATCAACATGGACTAAGAACTCAGTTTCATATAAAATCTTTTATTTCTTCCCCTTGAGACATGAAATGAAAGAAAGTGTTAGGAAAAATTCTGCCTCCCATCCTCAAGCATCAGTGGGAATTTTCTTGCTGGTAAGCATTTTTCCCCGAAGATACTGGCATTCCTCTCAGTGAATTATAACACTCTAATGATAAGAATTTGGCTAAGTTAGTTAGTCATGAGGCTGGGTCCTTGACAGTAGTGGCTAGTCTCCATAATTGAATAGTATGATTCAGTGTGTCCTAGTGAGACAATCCTAATTTCTTAATGTCTGCCTTTTTATATCAGGATCAAAATCCCTTTTGCAAATGTGCTTGGATCAGTGATGACTTCAAAAATGGGTCTCGCTGACATCGTAAGAAAACAAATGACAAAATCACTTCTGTGAGCTGAGGTCCAGCACAGGGACCATAATGCTAGCCAAAAAAAGAAAAATGTGGAGAATTCAATTTGGTCAGGACATAGTACCAAATAAAAAAGACTATAGCATTGGAAAACTAGCATGCTGATGAATGCTAGTGGAAATGAATTGTACAGAGGCAATAAATAACTATTATGGAATGACATGGCAACTCTGAGTGCTTGACTGGTAGCCTTCATAAGCCCACAGTAAATAGACTGTGGAGAACCAGCACATGAGTAGTGAACACTGTGAGAAATAGTTGTGCCTACACATGAGCTATTTACACCATTTCTTTAGTCATAGTCTTTTGTGAGAATCAACATGTTTAGGTCTTATTAGATAGTCAATTAGAAATTATTCATTTTTTGCTAGTCATTTATCTCTTAAATAGAATAATTATGGGAAAATCGAAGAATATATTTATTGGATGATCTTATATGTTTTAATTTGCCTGCTGCCCAGTTGCAGGGATTAGAACTTTTTTTTTCTTTTTCTTGTCACTCAGGAAGAAATTTTCTAGATATTTCATGATAGATTAAACTAGGTATTTCATTAAACATTTTAACATGAAATTATTAAATTTCTAATTATTGAAGTTTTATGTTGATATAATTGGCTAATGTTTATATTCCATCAATGGGTTTATATGCATAAAGATAAGTTATAATCGTAGTGAGTAATGCTGGGGGTGCTCTGGATCTAATACCTTGAGACTGATGTATTAGAAATTTGACTTTCTCTACCACCTTTTCCGAGGAAAAGCATAATTTTTCTAGTTATGTAGTCAAGGGAATATATGGTTAATTCCTTAACTACCTCTCATCAGTAACCATTCAACTGGGAAGGTTATTTCACAACTTTTTAAATTTCCTCTGTGCTTTTGTAGAATGGAATAATTTTATGAATGTCATAGAATACTCACCATTGTAGCAAAGAAGTGCTGATTTTGTCATTTTTATCTGTTCCTTTTCTCTGGAATGGAACAAACCAATGCACTCCAAGGGTTATAATCAATTTTAAATAAATGTACTTTTATGGCTTTTTAAGTAAAATACTTATCTGTAATTAAGTAGATAATTGGTTTTGTGAAGTAGCTGTTAATCCAATGTGACTTCTTAATTATCAGTGAGCCATCCAATATTTTGTCTCTTTTATTTCCAAGATTTTTATGACTTCTCTTTTTGAATAACAACAGAAACATCCTAGTTAAGTAACATGAGTTCTTTTGATATGAAGGTGTATTATAATCCTTTCTGTGTTATGAATGTTTGACAAAAGGATGTGTATACACATCTTTCCATATTTTTACTCTGTTTCCACAGGTTGACAAGAACACTAGCTGGGTCTCATATGAGTTTATTCCCTTTTCTTGAAAGAATTCCAACAGGAATTCTAACATTAGTATTTTGTCCTGAAAATACTGGCATTCCTCTTAGGACATTCTAACATTCATATGACAGTAAAACTCTGATTGTACTAATCAGTTGTGAGATTGAGTCATTGACTGTGATGACCAGTCTCCATGATTAAATGGTATAGGTGTGTCCCAGGGAGACGGAATCTGGAGTACTCAGTGTCTACCACATATCTTAGGATCAACGTCCCTTTTATAAATGTGGAATCTGAACAAAATGAGTGACAATCACTTCTGTGAGTTGAAGTCTGCTGAAGGATCCTGTAAGGCAAATACATATATTTGTCAGGTAGTAGTACAAGCCAGGTCTGTGGTATTTGAAACCTAAGCTGATTGAGTTGTACGGAGATCTATAAATATCTAATTTAGGAATGACATGGTACTCTGTGAATGCTTGGCTGGCAGCAACCATAGACTGATGATAATCAGACACTGGGGGACCAGCACATGAGTACTGAGACCAATGAGTTATGTTTTTGTCTACCCTTAAGCCATTCACCTGATTTCCTTATATGCTGCAATCTTGTAAGGCATAGTCCATTGAGGTAAATTAGATAGTCAATTCAAAAGATATTAAGTCATTAGTTACCAATTATTTTTTTAGATAAAGGAAACATAATGGAAGCTGAACAATGGTTTCTATGTATGAGAATGTCTCAGAGAATATCTTAATTTGCTTGTTAATCCAGTCACAAGAATTCATAGTGTTTGATTTCTTGTCACCCAAAGAGAATTTTTCTAGACATTTGAGTGATGGAGTCAAGTACATACTGCATTAAATATTTTTAAATTTTTTTAATGTTTATTTATATTTTGAAAGAGAAAGACAGAGTGGAAGCAGGGAATGGGGCAGAAAGAGAGGGAGACACAGAATCTGAAGCAGGATCCAGGCTCCTAGCTGTTAGCATAGAGCCTGACACGGGGCTTAAACTCATGAACCATGAGATTATGACCTGAGCTGAAGTTGGATGCTTAACCAACTGAGCCACCCAGGTGCCCCTGCATTAAATATTTTTAATGGTGAAATTATTGCATTTCAAGTTCTTATAATTTTAATCGTTAATATTCATATTACTTTGGTCTGTTCATTTCTGTTTAAAGGGAGATCCTAGTTTTGATGAATGATGCTTAGAATTCTTTGGAGAAACTTTGACTAGGTCTTAGAACAAATAACTTTGTATACTATTCTATTCCATGGAACAAGTATACTTTTTTCTTGTCATGGTCAATGAATGTATGTAATTACTTATAACCTCTTATCAATAAACACTGAATATAAAAGTTTTTCTTTTTCAGCTCCTCTGATTGTCCTTGTGATTTGTAGGTTGGAAGTTAAGATAGTAATTTCATGGAATTCTTGCCATCTCACCAAAGAACAGTTGATTTTGTCACTTTTACCAGCTCTCTTATCTGAGAAGAAATGCAATGATGCACTCTCATGGTAGTTCTGAAAATTTGAGAAATGGTTGTGCCTACACATGAGCCATTTACACATTTGTCTGAGCTGCATAATTTTCTCAGTGATTATTGATTCCTTGAGGGCTGTTAGATGGTCAAAATTAAAAGAGATTATGGATTTTTGCCTTTCTATGTTATGTGATAACAAATATATGAAAATTAAGCAGTAGGTATGCATTTTGTCCCAAGAATACTGATATTCTTTTAAGGAACTATAATGATCCAAATGACAGTGAGATTCTGTCTATGCTAGCCAGCTATTGATTGTGTTTGCTGGTCTCTCTGACTTCAAAACATGATCACAGTGTCCAGTGATGTCAGAATCCTTGTGTTTAGTTTCTGTCACCTATTTCATGCTCATAGTCATGGTTATAAACATGCCTGGATAAATGATAGCATCAGTAATTTATCTGTTGGAATATATGGAAAACATGAGTGACAGAAGCACTTTTCTGAAACTGAGTTCAAGACATATAAATGCTATATAACGAAGTTAGTGTTAACCTGAAATTATGATAATTTAAAATATACTTTATAAAGAGTAGGATGAGTCCTCAATAATAACTCAAAAATATTAAAAGAAGTACAAAGAATTTAAACAGTGTAATGGGAAAATACTTACTTAAAACAAAAGAAAGCAGCTAAGAATGAACATAGGGACCAAAAAGATGTAAGACATCAAAAAAAGAAAAATGGCAAACATAAATCCCACCCTATGACTATTATATTAAATTTAAAAGACAGAAACTGAAATATTCCATCAAAAATTAAATAGCTATATATTATTTATGAAAGATACAATTTAGAATGAAATACAAAAACAGTTTGAAACTAAAATGATGGATAAAGCTGTATTACGCAAGGAATACCCAAAAAGGAACTGGAATGGCTATTCTGACATCAGAGAAAACAGACATTAATGTAAACTATTATTAGAAATGAAAAAGAATATTATATAGTGATAGATGGTTTAATTAATCAGATAGATGATAGATTGGTAGATGATAGATAGATAGATAGATAGATAGATATAAAACATAATTAGCTAACCACAGTGCCTCAAATAACAAAAGAAAAACAGACATGGTTGAAGGGATAAGTAGATAGTTCAGTAATAATAACTGGACACTTTAGTACCTTCTTCTTAATAATTGACAGACCAATTAGAGAATCAGTGTGGTTATAGCATACTTGAGCAATCTTACCAATAAATTTGATCTGATACACACACACACACACACACACACACACACACACACACACTCAGCAACAGCAGAAAACAAACTATTTTCAAAAACATCTGGAGTATTCTCCAGCATAGACCATATGCTACATCATACAACTAGACTCAATGAATTTAAAAATATTAAAATCATGTAAAGTATGGTCTATAGCCATAGGGGAATTAAATTAGAAATCAAAACAAATAAATCTGGGAAATCACCAAATATTGGAAAATTAACATACTTCAAAGAACCAATTGGTCAAAGATAAAATCATGAAAAAAAAAACCTAGAAAACATTTAGAATTGAATGGGATACATAAAAAGAGATGCTTAGAAGAAAATTATAGTTTTAAAAAAATTTTTTAAGGGGTGCCTGGGTGGCTCAGTCAGTTGGGTTTCGGACTTTGGCTCAGGTCATGATCTCATGGTTCATGAGTTCGAGCCCCACGTTGGGCTCTGTGCTGACATCTCAGAGCCTGGAGCCTGTTTTGGATTATGTGTCTCCCTGTCTCTCTGTCAAAAATAACCCTCCCCTGCTCACACTCTGTGCCTCTCTCTCTGTCAAAAATAAACATTAAAAATTTTTTTAAGTTTATTTATTTTGAGAGAGACAGCACGAGCAAGTGAGGGGAAGAGAGAGGAAGAGAAAGATAATCTGAAGGAAGCTTTGTGCCATCAGTGCAGAGCCTGGTGCAGAGACTGATTCAGGGCTCAAATTCACAAAACACGAGATCATGACCTGAACCAAAATCAAGTTGGTGGCTTAACCAAATGAGCCACCCAGGTGCCCTAGAAAATTTATAGTTTTAAATGACTATCAGAAAAGAGTAAATATAAAAACATCAAATAAATAACCTAAACTTCCGCTTTAAAAAATAAGAAAAAGACTAAACTAGAAAATCAAGTGAAAGGAAGTAAATAATAAATATTTGGGCAAAAATCAATGAAATAAAAACAAAACCCAGAATTACTAGGAAGAAAACCCATGAGACCAAAAGTTGGATTTCTGCAAAGATTAATGAAACTGACAAGCCTTTAGTTAGACTGAACAAGAAACAAAGTGAGAAGACATAAATAACTAGAGTTAGGAATGAAAGAGGGGCATCACTACTGACTGTGGACTCCATTAGAAATGTTATTTGTCTCGTGTTTTCTTGAAGGGAGATGGTTATGGAGGAATCCAAGGTTTTAGTTGCACTTAAGACTCAGCAACTAAACACTGATGCTTAGATTTCCATCGTCAACAATGGTTATCTCTGCAAATCTTCCAGAAGTTCCCTTGACAATATAATATCACTCATTCATATTGATCTATGTTTTTAGCCAATATTTAACTAGCCAATAATTTAATCTATTTTATGAGAACTTTTGTAATCACATCACATGTATACATTAATAATTTGGTGAGTCCTCCATGATTTTCATTCCTGTGTATTCTAGAATTTTTGACATTTATGTGCTTAGCCCAAAGCATAAAGGCATAGCTCCTTTTTCGGGCATAAAGATTATATTGGACCAAAGTGAGATATGTGATTGAGAGAACATCTCAGAGCCCTCAGTAGCGTGTCCTGTTGAGTATGAGCATTAGAAGAAAATGGGAAACTACCCCAAACACATTTCATGATAAGCTGGAAGACTCTATATGCTTCCTACCTGTTTAGTTATTTTTCTCAAATTACTATACACCATGATTCTCAACATAGTTGATGTCATGCTTCTGAGGTGAAAGTAATTCTTGGGAGCAAAAGAAATCTTAAATATTATAGTGGTTTATGGCCCTCCAAACAGTCACCATGCACATACACACATAAGCAAATATACAGAATATTTGTGGTATTAAAATTGGTGGGGGGGAGGATTGAAAACTAGGGGAAAATGTCTAAAAAGGATATCCAATCACATGATAATAAAAAAAGGTTGAGACACACTGTCATACAAGTCTAAAGAAATTAATATATTTCTGTCATCTAACTGTGTAAGAATCAAGTGTAATAGAAGCCAGAGCAGTTGCTATACTTTGCCAAGATTTCCTCAGTAGTAATAGGCTTTGCAGAGACAGTAATTTTAGAAGATTGTGTTTCTTTTCCCATTTAGACTCACCTAATATCTTTCTCTTCCATGATACATTATCCTAACTTAGATATTAATACTTTTTGAAGAACTGTGTCTCTATGGTTCCTTTGAAGGGAAAGTCTACTTGTCTTCCATTAGGACTTTAAGAAAACTCTAACGTCCATATTCATGCATTTTCCAACAGCAATTTTCGGGACCAAATTTACTCTTAGACGAGAGAATTATGTATGCACAGTGATATACTATTACTCTGGCCCCAGGATTTATAAACCTTAGTTCAGCAGGAGCCAAAGTTCTATTGGAAACAAATTATCTAGAGCTACTAACATGTATGCCAATGTATGATGAAATATGTAGATCTTATAAAAATAGCATCTTTAAAATATCTGTAATTGAAAATTTAGGTAAGATTATTTTGGGGAAAATGTGTTTGAAAATATAAATATAAGCTGCTACATTATGATAAATGTTTCTAAACTTGTCAGGAAACAGGAAATGAAATAAGACAATATTACATCAGCATGTTTATATTCTGAAGACAAAAGCATGTTTTAACAATTATGTTTTTTGCCTACTTTTTTCTTTAATGTAAATTTTAAAATTTTATACCTTTACATAAAGCTAGTATTTAAAGATATTTTAATGGTTGACATGATGAAAAAGAAACCTAAATACATTTGATTAAAGTTGAGATATGGTGTTCTGCAGATGATTTCAGAAAGACATTGTTAGGACATTGCTTTAGGATACACACAATTCTTTATTTTTTACTGAGTAATCAGCAAATTTGAGATCAGAAAATCAAATGTAAGCCATTGTTCTGTGCAATTTTGAGGATACTCTGAATATATTAATGAAGTGTACTCTTCATTTTATAACACCTATACTTTATTGTTTTATTGAAGTTGTTTAAAACTGATGATTTACAGTATGAGCTTTCTTCACAATCATAGATAAAAATATTGTATTTATGAATTCTTTTAGATGAAGAGTGGTTAGAACATTTATGATTCTTGCACAGGAATGTATCCTTTCACGAGATTATTGCTTTGGAGTAAATATTAGACTGTTATTATAAAAGAGATACTTAGTTTAATCCAATCCTTCCAAATATTTAGATGTTATTGACATGCATATTTTCTTTTAAAGATGGTCTTGTGAAAATTGATAAGCTAGAAACAATTTTCTTTTGCCAATGGAACTGTGGGAGCTTCTCTTGGACTTCATGAGATGGTAATAGAAAAACCATGTTTTTATTGAGATATATATATATATATACATATATGTGTGTGTGTGTGTGTGTGTGTATGTTTGATAACATTTAGCTTTAATAGAAAAAGAATATTTTACCTTGATAAAATAATTACTAGCCAGCCATTTTTTGGGTCTATTCAATGTCAGGTGGAAGGGAGAGCAATGAATGTTTGAAGGTTGTGCATGTGACACACAAGAACTTAGCAATATCCACTCTTTCCAGTCTGTATAGCACTATACCCACAATTTGTGCATGTTTTGTTGTTAAATTAGATTACATGTACATGTGTTTGTGTAATATTTAAAAATATATATAGTTTATATGTACATATAGGTAAAATTTATACTATGTATGCATATTTTGTCTTAAAATGTTATTTTTCCTCTTGTTTTCCCCTGCCAGGTAATGATGGGGCCTAAAAGGGAAGAGAAATTATCTATGCCTTTGCCTTTCTTGAATTCTATCTCCAGAGAGTAAGATAACAACTTAATTTTAAGTCAGTGATTCTCCATTCCTACCTGTGGTCTTTTGGACACCCTTGCAGGTATGACTGTATTATCAGGGAACATCATGTTTACTGGAAAAAAGCCCAAGATGGATAGGATCTGATAGATCTCCCTCTTCTTAAGCTTGATAACATTTGGTTGTAGCTAAATATTATTAAAAGCCCATCTAATATCCAGTTAATAGTGGGCATTACAGTAACTAGGAGTTATAGCTGTGGGTAATAAGAGGTATCCCTAAATGGAGGACTTTCTCAACAACCCTAAACCCTCAACAGTCCTAAAACTGTATCTACCTCTATGAGACCATTTACTAAGTTACTTCTCAGGTCTTTATTTCTGTGCTTGATTCATCAAATGGGCTTTTAATTTCTTATGGCCTGACATTTTTAGTTTACTTTTGTGGTACAAGTAATTATAGATTTCCAGGCATGGAATATGTTCTCAATAAACTTTTACTGAGAATAGATACATAAATAGATTATACTGAGTGATTTTGTAAGTAGCCTGGCCAAATAAGCAGAAAATAATAAATGATGGGGGGAAAAGAGACATAATGTTCAGTGGGATTCAGGCAATCCAGTCAATTTTGGAAATGCACAAGAGATAAGGGCTCTGATATAATATGCTTATACTGAAATGTATAGAGCTATGGTGCAGCTAGCTATAGTTTCTGAGCTGTGTGAGAGTTAAGAAGCAGCTTCCAAATAAAATCAATAAAGAGTACCAAAGAATAACTTCCTAGCCTCCAGCTGAATTACCTTTTTCATTGGAAGTGTAATTTTTCATTTTTTTCCCCTCAGTAGATCACTTCTTGGGAATTCATTTGAAGTGAATGATACCAGTAAATCCTTGAAACAAGACTCTTCAGACAAAGGGGCTGTTGTCCAAATGCTACCCTCTGAAGGTAAGATTTTTTTCAGAATATTCCTTGCTTTCTAGGAGCAACCATGTCTGGGCAGAAAATTAGATGTTAATTTTCTGAAGATTAATGACTTCTGGTTATATTCTAGTTGACTTCAAGGGCCAGAATGCATAGTGAGTTAAGAGATACAGCTTTTCTTATATACATTCATAGATTTTCTACATTTCAGTTAGTATAGTTATGGTTAATAAGAAAGATTTTCTTAACTTTTCTTATCCGATAAACTAAGCTCCTAATTGGCTGGATCC
Organism: Lynx rufus; assembly: GCF_022079265.1. Taxonomy (NCBI): domain Eukaryota; kingdom Metazoa; phylum Chordata; class Mammalia; order Carnivora; family Felidae; genus Lynx; species Lynx rufus. The sequence continues at coordinate 4,630,876 of NW_025814836.1, read as the reverse complement.
AATGTGTTAACAGAGTCAGTTTCATGAGATTCAGTGGTTCTCAAAAACCATTAGACTGGAGGGAAGACAACTATTTTCTTCTGAAATAATTGGTCAAATGAATGAGTGAGTGACCTAGAACTTTAAGAAGCCAATACAGAGGGAAAGAGATAAAAATCTGAGATAGTTGGAGGTGCCTATCACTTTTTAGCCCAGCAAGGAAGAAAAAGTAGCACTGATGTTTGATTTAGGGAGATTTAAAGTAATTTGGCCAATGTGGACCCAGCAGCTGAAAATGTGGCTTTCTGTGTGTCCCCTGGGTAGATTCATTCTAGGATATGTACAAGTAGAGTATATAAGAATTTCATAGCCCCCATAAGCTCCTTAGAAAAGTCCCACAGCTTTGCCAATTTTCCCTCCTGTATCCTTGCAGGTGATGACCACAAATGTGAGGCGGATTTATTACTGAGGGTGCCGTTACTTCTACTACAAGCTTCACCAAAACAATGATACAGTCTTCTTTATGCTTGGAGACTCGTCTCTTTCCTGTGTTGCAGTGGACACCTCCTGCAGATAAGAAATGCTTAACTGAGAAATGCTCATGTTGGGATATCATCGATGAGACTTTAATTTGGGCATGGTGACTGTTTCCCTTGCTGCCACTTGACTCAATCCCAGGAGCCTCAGTAGAGGAAATATTATTGCACAAGAATCTCAAAATGATGGAATTGCTCAGTGCTCCCATAAATATACATTTATAATTTCCATTTGCCATATGGTAAAATTTAAATATTGGATATATTGAAAAGAAACTACACAATTTTTTTTCAAAACTTCAAAGTGTATCTAAATATCTAATATATAAATTAAGTTCCCTCCTCCCTCCCAATTCTACCCCCCCAAAGTTTTCTTCTATTAAGAGAGTTGTGTGCATTCTTTAAGTGGATAGATGCACACATACAGTCACACAGACACATACACACAAACTATTTTGAGGGGTTCTGGAAGTAGGGCCATATTGTACACATTCTTCTGCAAATTGTCTTTCATTTAACAGTTTTAATACCCTTTTCTATTTCAGTAATACACATCTGTGTCATTTGTTGAATGACTGCACGACTGTTTTGTAGGTGAAATATAATTAAATGTTATAAGCATTTCTCATTCATAGATATTTATGTTAGCACCAAATTTCTGTGCAATGAAACTCCCTATCAATAATTCTGCACTTGTCTATTATATCATAATAAATTACTTAGCAGTTCAAATACTGGGATTAAGGATATGCACATTTCAAATTATTACAAGATTTCCTTAAAATGTGGTGACAACTTTATCCTCAAATGGCAATGAATGAGATTGCCAGCTTTCCCCACAACTTCACAGATAATGGATTTTATAAATATTTAATTTTTTTGCCAATGTGATAGCCCAAACTATTGTCTTAAACTGTATTTCTTTTGTTTTTGAGTTTGATCATTTTTTCATGTTTATTAGCCATCTGTATTCTTTAATTTCCTCTTTATGTCCAATTTTGGGGGTGGGGGTTTAGATTTCTGGTTTTGAAGAGCTCATTTATTACCGGGAGAATAAGCTTTGGATTGTGAAGCATTATAGATATTTTTATGCACTTTTATACTTCATTTTTGTTGTAAGAATGTGTATGATTGTTATATGTCCAAGTATAACCATGTTTGCTTTTATGGCTTCTGAGTTTCATGTCATTTTGGAAAAAATATTTATACTGATTTCATAAAACCGTTCACCTATGTTAACTTCTTATTCTTTTGTGTTTCTTTTATTCAAATTCTTAAATCATGAGAAATTTTTTTGATTTGAAATCTTAAAGTTGCCAAGTTATTTGCCATTACTTGCGATTATTTGCCAATAATTGCCCATTTATCTGTAATGCCATCTTGCACATATGCTGTATTTCATCTGTGACTGGCACCATTTTTTTTCTGTGGATATGTGTGTCTCTTCTTCTGCCTCCTGTCTCACGTGTCTTCTCGTTGGAAGAAATTACAGTTTAGACTGCAATTTCATCAACTTAAGTAAATTAATTTAGGGGGAATTGGTTTTTAGTAATATAAGTCTTCCTATCCAAGGACAAGGTATGTCTTTCTTTTTATTCAGCAATTTTAATTACTGTTAACATTTTCAATTTGTGATTTTTTTTTCAGTTTATTTTCTTACTTGATATTTTTTCTAAATCTGAAAATTTTGTTTTGGGGGGGAAGGTGGTCACCTTACTCTTCTCATGACTTTTCAGATTTTGTCAAAGTACATACCAAATCATTTGCAAATACTGATCATTTTGATTCTCTCCTTCCAAGTGATCTTGATTTAATTATGTTGATAATGTTCACTGACTGGTACTTTCAGAGCACTTAAACAAATGTGGAACTTTTACCCACCCTTGATTTAATCAAACCTTGGGTTTGACCAGTATATTGTTGCTGGTCTATTAACCAAAAAGACTCCAAGAAAGAACGATGATCAAGAAAAGCTGAGTGACTAAGTAAACTTACTGCAGCAAGGGAAAACACCACTTTGACAACGTTTAGTAGTGTTTCAAAAGTAAGCTTTGGGGTCTGGGTTGATGTGGTTTGAGGTGGGTTTTTCAAAAAATGGAAATGGTTAAGAATGGACAAAATTTGGCATACAATAGTTTAAGATTGGTAAAAGAGTAACATGAGGTCCTTGATGGGAGTGTAGATAATCAAAATTTTTGTCTGATAAAAAAGCTGTTTGCCTACATCAGTAAGATATTTTCAATAATAGAAGAGCTATAGTTTAGATGGGAAAACTGTCAATGTATTTATTGGTTTGTAGTTCTATCTTGTGTATAGGACTCTGCTAGGGGTGGTATCAGGTCCTAAACTTAATAGGTAAGTTATTTTTATTTAGGTGGTCTCAATCATTAATGCAATATTTGAATTTTAAATTTGAGATATTTTTGTGTATCATATTAGGTAAGTTTCCCACCTTTTATATTTTTAAGAAATTTCATCAAAACCAGGTGGTAATGTAATAAATGTTTTTTCCTAAAAAAATTGTATTATTCTTCAATTAAACTTTTATTATTGTGAAATAATTATATTATTGAAACTTTATTTTATTCATTGAATTAATAATTTGGTAAAAATGTTTTGGTAAAAAATGTTTTACTCTAAATTTACTACTAAATTATGAATATCTTAGTTTGATTTGGACTTTTTGCAAGTATACTATTAAATGAAGTTGATCCATAATTTTCTGTCCTATTTTTGTCATGGTTTTATATCAGATTTTCTGGTTGTGTTAAATTAATTTTGAGGATATTCTGTGCTATAGAATGGGTTGAAAACCTTTAGCATTAATATGACTGGCTAAGTGAACATCAATTAAATAATCTGAACTGTCCTTTCTTATGGTGGTTTGAAGTAGAACTGAGGCTATCTATAAAATTTTCTCACTTTTTTCTATAGTGACTGTTTGTTTTATGTCTTGCATCTTATATTTAACTTGGTTTATCCTAGAACATCACAATCCAAGCAGATTTTCCAACAAAGTAACATGAAGTTATACAAAGGGTTCTTTCATCACTCTCTTAATTTCTCATTTCAACTGATACCCATTTTCATTCCAGTTTTTGTTTGTTTTGCTATGCCTTTTTTTAAAATGAAGTAAGTCTGACTCGTGGATTTTTAGCATCATTAGTTGATCCTTTTCTTCTCTTCCAATCAGCTTGTTGATACAACTTATCAGTGTGGTTTTTTAACTGTTTTAATTTATTTATATATTTTTCTGTAGTTCTTTGCGTTTTCTAAATAAATTCTTAAACATGTATAATCCACTTATTCACTTGTTTTCTTTTGTAATGAAGATATGTTCTATTGTGAATTTTATAAAACTACTCACTGTGAACACAGGGAAACATGCAGGGTATAAGGAGAAAAGAATGATAAACTTGCACCAGGAGCCCAGGTTCCACCATTATCAATAGTTTGCCAAAGTGTCTTCATGTTAATTATATACCCATGTAATTAGTACCTTATTCAGGAGGTAGAATATTTTTATTACTTGAGAACCTCCCCTATTGCCTCCTTCTAGCCACATTTAATTCTCATAGGAAACAATGTTTTGATTTTTAGTGTTATACATTAGTTTTATCTGTTCTTGAGATTAATATAAATGGAAACACACAGTATGTGTCTAGCTCCATCCACTCATCATAATCATATTGGAATTCATCCATGTTATTCCCAGTATCAGTAGATTTTTAAATTTTTCTTTCTAATTGCAGAAAAACATTCCATTGAATGGGCATATTTCAATTTGCATACCCATTCTCCTGTTGATGGTCATTTGTGGGTTTTTTTCAGTTTTTAGCTACTTTGAATATATTAGCAGATCTCTTCCGTAATTGCCTAAAAATGGAATGTGATTGATTATAGGATAGATTTTGTTTAACTTCATAAGGAACTGCCAAAATGTATATTAAATATTTGGAAGTATTTTAGACTTTCAGACACTCTGTGATATTTTCAGCTAATATCCATCACTATTAAAATTAAATATTCTTATTCTTTTAAGTTTTACCTATTTCAGTGGGTGTGAGGTGGTATCTTATTGTGCCTTCAATTTTCAACTTGGTCACTTAAAAAGATAAACAATTTTTCATGAGGTTAGCTGCCAGTTATAAATCTTCTTGGTAAAATTTCTGTTTATTTTTCCAAATTTAACTTTTTATTTATATTTTGGTTAGTTAATATACAGTACAATATTGGTTTCAGAAGTAGAATTCAGTATTCATCACTTACATACAAAACCCAGTGCTCATCATAACAAGCACCATCCTCAATACCCATCACCCATATAACCCATCTCCCACCCACATCCCTCCATCAACCCTCAGTTTTTTGTCTATCTTTAATCATCACTTGTGGTTTGTTTACCTTTCTTCTCTTTTATTCCCTCCTTCCCATATGTTCATCTGTTTTTTTTCTTAAATTCCTCAGATGAGTGAAATCATATGGTATTTTTCTTCCTCTGATTGACTTACTTCACTTAGCATAATATAGTCCAGCTTCATCCATGTCATAGCAAATGGCAATATTTCATTCTTTTTGATGGTTGAGTAATATTCCATTGATATATATACCACATCCTCCTTATCCATTATCAGTCGATGGACATTTGAGCTCTCTCTGTAGTTAGGTTATTGTTGATAATTCGTCTATAAACATTGTGGTGTATGTACACCTTCAAATCTGTATTTTTGCATCCTTTGGGTAAATACCTAATTGTGCAATTGCTGGATCATAGGGTAGTTCTATATTAGTTTTTTGAGGAAACTTCATAATAATCTCCAGAGTGGCTGCAACTGTTTGCTTCCCACCAAAAGTACAAGAGGGTTCCCCTTTCTCTTAATTCTTGACAGCACCCATTGTTTCTGTGTTGTTAATTTTAGCTATACTGACAGGTATGAGGTGACTTCTCATTGTGGTTTTGATTTGTATTTCCTTGATGATGAGTGATGTTGAGTCTATTTTCATGGGTCTGTTAGTCATATGGATGGCTTCTATGGAAAGATGTCTATTGATGTCTTCTGACCATTTCCTAACTGGATTATTTTGTTTTTTTTTGGTTGTTGAGTTTGATAAGCTCTTTTTTAAAAAGTTGTAATGTTTATTTTTGAGAGAGAGACAGAAATCAAGGGAAGGGCAGAGAGAGAGGGAGGTGCAAAATCTGAAGCAGGCTCCAGGATCTGAGCTGTCAACACAGAACCTGAAGTGGGGCTCAAAATCACAAACTGCGAGATCATGACCTGACTTGAAGTTGGATGCAAAAGACTGAGCCACCCAGGTGTCCCAATAAGCTCTATAGATTTTGGATACTAACCCTTTATCAGATATATTGCAAATATCATCTCCCATTCTGTAGGGTGCCTTTTGGTTTTGTTGATTGTTTCCTTTGCTGTGAAGAAGCTTTTTATCTTGAAGTCCCAATAGTTCATATTTGCTTTTGTTTCCCTTGGCTCTGAAGACAAGACTAGTAAGACATTGCTATGACCAAGGTCAAAGAGGTTGCTGCCTGTTTTCCTCTCTAGAATTTTGATGGCTTCCTGTCACATTTAGGTCTTTCATTCATTTTCATTTTATTTTTGTATATGGTGTAAGAAAGTGGTCCAGTTTCATTCTTCTGCATGTCGCTGTCCAGTTTTCCCAACACCATTTGTTGAAGAGACTGTCTTTTTTCCATTGGATGTTCTTTACAACTCTGTCAAAGATGAGTTGACCATATAGTTGTGGGTCCATTTCTGTTTTCTGTACTGTCCCATTGATCTATGTGTCTGTTTTTGTTCCAGTAGCATACTGTCTTGATGACTACAGCTTTGTAATATAGCTTGAAATATGGAATTGAGATGCCTCTAGGTTTGTTTTCTTTTTCAGGATTGCTTTGGCTATTCAGGGAATTTTGTGGTTCTATACAAATTTTAGGATTTTTTGTTCTAACTGTGAAAATTCTGGTGTTATTTTGATAGGGATTGAATTAAATGTGTAGATTGCTTTAGGTAGTATAAACATTTTAATAATATTTGTTCTTCCAATCCATAAGCATTGAATCTTTTCCATTTCTTTATGTCCTCTTCAATTTCTTCCATAAGTGTTCTTTAGTTTTCAGCATACAGATTTCTTACCTCTTTAGGTAGGTTTATTCCTAGGTATCTTATTGTTCTTTGTGCAATTGTAAATGGGATTGATTCCTTGATTTCTTTTTCTATTGCTTCGTTATTGGTGTATGGAAATTCAACAAATTTATGCACTTTGATTTTATATCCTGTGACTTTGCTAAATTCATTTCTTAGTAGTAGCAATTTTTTGGAGTGGTCTTTTGGTTTTTCTACATAGAATATCATGTTATTTGGAAATAGAAAGTTTTACCTCTTCCTTGCCTTTTTGCATTCCCTTTATTTATTTATTTTTTTTTGTTTTCTGACTGATGAGGCTAAGACTTCCAGTACTATGTTAAATAGTAATGGTGAGAATGGGCATCCTTGTCTTGTTCCTGACCACAGGAGAAAGGGTCTCAGTTTTTCCTCATTGGGGATGATATTAGCTATGGGTCTTCCATATATGGCCTATATGATGTTGAGATAGGTTCCTTCTATCCCTACTTTCTTGAGGGTTTTAATGCTTTTTTCTGCATTTTTTGACAGGAGAGGATCATATGGTTATTATCCTTTATTTTATTAATGTAGTGTATCATGTTGATTGATTTGCAACTATTGGACAAGCTCTGCAGCCCAGGAGTAAATCCCACATGATCATAGTGAATAATTATTTTAATATACTGTTGAATTCAATTTGTTAGTATCTTGTTGAGAATTTTTTCATCCATTTTCATCAGGAAAAGTGGCCTGTAATACTCCTTTTGCGTGGGGTCTTTGTCTGGTTTTGGAATCAAGGTAATGCTGGCTTCATAGAATGAGTTTGGAAGTTTTTCTTCCATTTCTAGTTTTTGGAACACTTTGAGAAGAATTGGTATTAACTCTTCCTTAAATGTTTGGTAGAAATCCCCTGGGATGCCATCTGGCCCAGGACTCTTGTTTGTTGGGAGAATTGTTATAATTAATTCAATTTCTTGCTTGTATGGGTCTGTTCAAATTGTCTATTTCTTCCTGTTTCAGTTTTGGTCATTTGTGAGTTTCTAGGAATTTGTCCATTTCATCCAGATACACAGTTTGTTGGCATATAATTTTTTCTAGTATTCTCTTATTATTGTTTGTATTTCTGTGGTGTTGGTTGTGATCTTTCCTTTTTCATTCATGATTATATCTATTTGGGTCCTTTCTATTTTCTTTTTTGGGTCCTTTCTCTTTTCTTTTTGACCAGAAGTTTATAGATTTTGATTATTCTTTCAAAGAACAAGCTCTTACTTTCTACTGTATTTTTTTTTGTTTATATATCATTTATTTCTGCTCTAATTTTATTATTTCCCTTCTTCTGCTGGTTTTAGGTTTTATTTGCTGGCATTTTCTACCTCATTTAGGTGTAAGGTTAGGTTGTGTATTTGGGAACTTTGTTACTTCTTGAGATAGGCCTGTATTTCAATATACTTTCCTCTTAAAACTGCCTTTGCTGCATCCCCAAGTGTTTGGATTTTTGTGTTTTTATTTTCATTTGCTTCCGTGAGTTTTCAATTTCTTTCATTTCCTGGTTAACCCATTCATTTTTGTAGGATGTTCTTTAATCTCCATGTATTTTAGGGCTTTCCAAATTTTTTTCTTGTGGTTTATTTCAAGTTTCATAATGTTGTGACCTGAAAATATGCATGGTATGATCTTGATCTTTTTGTACCTGTTGAGGGCTGATTTGTGACCCAGTATGGGATCTCTTCTGGAGAATATTCCATGTGTACTTGAGAAGAATGTGTAATCTGCTGCTTTAGGATGAAATGCTCTGAATGTATGTCTTAAATTATTCTGATCCAGTGTTTCATTCAAAGAGATTGTTTCCTTGTTTATTTTCTGTTTAGATGATCTGCCCTTGCTGTAAGTGGGGTGTTAAAGTCACCTACTATTGTTGTGTTATTATCAATGAATTTCTTCATGTTATTTTTTAAATTTATTTATACATTTGGCTTTTCCAATTGGGGGCATAAGTATTTACAATTGTTAGATATTGACCCCTTAATTATGATATAATGCCCTTGTTCATCTCTTGTTATAATCTTTGTTTTAAAGTCTACTTTGTCTGATGTAAGTATGGTTACTACAGCTTTCTTTTGACATCCATTAGTGTGATATATGTTTGCTCATCTCCCCACTTTTCAATCTGCAGGTCCCTGAGGTCAAAAATGAGTCTCTTGTAGGCCACATATAGATGTATCTTGCTTTCTTATCAGTTTAGAAACCCTATGTGTTTTGAAAGGAGCGTTTAGTCCATTTATATTCAGAGCGAATATTGAAATATATAAATTTAGTGCCATTGTCTTGCCTGTAGAGTTGGTGTTTCTGGTAATGTTAATATTTTCTGGTCTTGTCTTTCTTGATTTTGGTATTTTTTGTTTGTTTTATTTTTTTCTTCACTCAAGGAGTTCCCCTTAAAATTTCTTGCAAAGCTAGTTTAGTGGAAACGCTTTACCGCTCCATTTATTCTAAATTACAGCCTTGCTGGATAAAGAATTCTTAGCTGTATATTTCCCATTCAGAACGTTGAATATATGCTGTGACTCCCTTCTGGCCTGCCAAGTTTCTGTGGACAGATCTGCTGCAAAGCTGACCTGTCTTCCGTTGGAGGTTAAAGACTTTTTTCCCCTTGTTGCATTCACAATTCTTTCCTTGTCTGTGTATTTTGTAAATTTGACCATGATTTATGCCTTGGTGATGGTCAGCTGCTGTTGAATTTAATGGGAGGTCTCTGTGCTTCTTCGATTTTATTATCTGTGTGCTTCCCAAGATTAGGGAAGTTTTTTAGCTCTACTTTGCTCACATAAACCTTCTGCCACTTTTTCTCTCTCTTTATCTTCTGAGATTCCTATGATACAAATGTTATTCTTTAATAAGTTACTGAGTTCTCTAGGCCTTGTACTGTGACCTTTGTGCCTTTGTTTCCCTTTTCAGCTTCATTATTTTCCATACGTTTATTTTCTATATCACTGATTTGCTGCTCTACTTCATCCATCCTTGCTGTTATGGCATCCATTTGAGATTGCATTTCATTTATAGCATTTTTAATTTCAACCTGACTAGATCTTAGTTCTTAATCTCTGTACGAAGAGATTCTCTGGTGTCTTCTATGCTTTTTTTCAACCCCAGCTAGTATTCTTATAATTGTGCTTTTAAATTCTAGTTCAGAAATCTTATTTATAATTGGGTTCATTAGATCCCTGGCCATGAGTTCTTCTGTCTGTTCTTTCTTTTGGAATGAGTTTTTCCATCTGATCATTTTTTTCGGGAAAAGAAAAGAGCAAAGAAAGAAAAGGAAAACGAAACAAACGAAAAGCAAAGAAACAAACAAAACAAAGCAAAACTACATCCTGGGTGTGTTTTGGTCTGCTTGTTAAAAGATTCTAGATCCAAAAATAAATAAAATAAAGTTAAATTAAATTAAATTAAATTAAAATTAAAACAATATTAATGAAATAATAAATACAAGCAATATTAACAATAAATAATAAAATATAAGTACAATTAATAAAATAATGAATAAAATAAAAATAATAATAGTAGAAAGTAAAAAAAAGAATATAAAAGAACTAAGAAAATAAGTGAAAAACTAATAGTAAAAAAAAAAAAGAATAAAAGTAAAACAGAAGTTAGATCCTATTTCCCCTAAAGCTGAAGTCTATTATCAGTAGACTTGGTGAATGCAAATTATTTCTGCTGCTCTTCTGCAGGAGGGATGTATTTCTGTGGGATGCTGATTTTCAGGCTGTCTTGTATCAGTGGAAATGTGCCTCCTGGGTGCAGGCAGGGCAGGGCTTGGCTTAAGTGGCTCTTGCCTACACTAGGTGGTGCCATTTTGCTCCCTGAAGGCTTTCAGTTCTGAAGGGCAGAATGTCTTTGGCTGTGCCCTGCTCTATATCTCTGGAGCTGGAAGTTAGCACCATCCACAGTCAGGAAGTCCTCACAGAAGAGCAATTAATTACCCCTCTTGTGTCCCCAGTTTTCATCAGAACCCCACATTCACCTTTCCTGTGTCCAAGCTTTTTTTTTTTTTTTTTTAATCTCAGGAGCATGTCTGAGTTTCAAAACTCCAAATTTTAGGGATTCCCACAGTGTAGACCCACACTGTTCCTCTTGGGAAGAGTCTTGCCATACTTTTGCCTGACCAAGTGAAAACAGTGGTGGGCCTGTGTGGCTGTTCAGAGTTTATGTCAAAACAAAGAAGAAGGCCGACACACTTGTTTACTGCTGTCAGCCAGACTGAGTCCCCTCTCTTATCCCTGGAAACAGCACAGCATGTTGGCATATCCCATCTTTCTTGTGACTCAAGGGATTCTCAGACCATGCTGTCACTCCTGGTATTCTACACCTCTTTACCACTTGAACACTTTTATGCCTGGCACTTCCCACTAATAGAGAAATGCAGAAGAAAAGTAGAAGTACTCAGATGCTTTTACTACTTTGCCTCTGTAAGCAGGCTCCCTCCCGGTAGCTGCATCCAGAGCAATATATTCCCTTGTAAACGCTCTACACTTTCTACCTTCCAAATGGTGGTCTCTTTCCTATACGTAGTCTCAAAGTTTTTGTTCATTTAGACATCTGATTGATTTATTAAGTGTTCAGAATGATTTGATAACTATTTAGCTGTGTTCAAGGGATGAGACATTCTTAGGGTCTCCCTACTCCTCCACCTTCTTAACCCCCTAATGTATTTTTTTCTTCCACATTTGTTTATATTTATTCATTTATTTTCAAGTTTGTATTTAAATTCTAGTTAGTTAACATATTGTGTAGTATAGGTTTCAAGAGTAGATTTTAGTGATTCATCACTTACATGTAACACCCAGTGTTCATCATAACTGCCCTCCTTATTATCCATCAACCATTTAGCCCATCTCCCTCCCACATCCCTTCATCAGCCCTAAGTTTGTTCTCTATAGTTAACAGTCTTATTATTTGCCTCCCTCTTTCTCCTCCCCCTCTCCCTATATTCATCTGTTTTGTTTGTTATATTCCACATATGAGTGAAATCATATGGTGTTTGTCTTTCTCTGACTTATTTCACTTAGCATAATATACTTTAGCTCCATCAATGTTATTGCAAATGGCAAGATTTTATTACTTCTGATGGCTGAGTAATATTCCATCACACACACACACACACACACACACACACACACACACACAATACATCTTTACCCATTCATCCATTGATGGACATTTGGGTTCTTTCCATAGTTTGGTTATTGCTGATAATGCTGCTATAAACATCAGAGTGTCCTGTTGAATCTGTGTTTTTGTATCCTTTGGGTAAATACCTAGTAGTGCAATGCTGGGTCGTAAGGTAGTCCAAGGAATCTCCATGCTTTTTTCTACAGTGGGTACAGTGGCTCTACCAGGTTGTATTCTCACCAAAAGTGTGGGTGTTCCCCTTTCTCCACATCCTTCCCAAAACCTGTTGTTTATTGTGTTGTTAATTTTAGCCATTCTGACAGGTGTGAGGTGATTTTTCATTGTAATTTTGATTTTTATTTCCCTAATGATAAATGATGAGACCATCTTTTTATATGTCTGTTGGCCATCTGTATGTCTTCTTTGAAAAAATGTCTATCTCTTCTGTTAATTTTTAATCAGATTATTAATTTTTGTGGTATTGAGTTTGATACATTCTTTATATATTTTGGATGCTAACCCTTTATCTGATATGTCATTTGTAAATATCTTCTCCCATTCCATAGGTTGCCTTTTAGTTTTGTTGAATTTTTTCCTTTGCTGTGCAGCCACTTTATTTTGATGAAGTCCCAATAGTTTATTTTTGTTCTAATTCCCTTGCCACAGGGGACGTTTTATAGTAAGAAGTCTCATTAGCTTCTTATGTATCTGAAGACGTTTTATTTATTACACTTTTATGACTATCATGACTTCTTAATGTATTTTTTCTTGTTATTATGTTTCCCTTTATTTTAGATATATTCATTTTCTTGAAGTTTGCTTTGTCTTAGAATAGTAATACCAACTTTCCTATGATTATCACTTGTCTGATATGTCTTTCCACCTTTTTACTTTTAATCTGTGTCTTTATATTTATAGTGTATCTCTTGTAGAGTGCATATGGCTGAGTCTTAATTTTTATCTAGTTTAATTAACCATCAATGTCTTTTAAATCTTTTGAAATCTTTTTGTCTATTTACATTAAATATTCCTGTTGATATATTTGGATTTATGCCTATTATTTACCTACTTTTCTCCCCTATTTGTCCCTTTTAGTTTACACCTTTCTCCCTGCTTTGCTTCCTTCTTTTTGCAAATAATTAAATAATTACAAAATTATGGAACTAATTGAATGTATATTAGTATTCTATATCAACTTCTCTATTTACCTGTTACTTCTCTCTTTTTAAAATTTATTTATTTGAATTCAAGTTAGTTAACATACAATGTAGTACTGGTTTCAGGAGTAGAACCCAGTGATTCATCACTTACATATGACACCCAGTGTCATGCCCTCCTTAATGCCCATCATTTATTTAGCCCATCTTCCCACCCACCTCCTCTCTGGCAATCTTCAGTTTGTTTTCTGTATTTAAGAGTCTCTTATGGTTTGTCTCCCTCTCCCTTCCCTTCCCCTATGCTCACCTGTTGTGTTTCTTACATTCATTACATGTGAATGAAGTCATATGATATTTGACTTTCTCTGACTGCCTTAATTTGCTTAGCATAATACTCTCTAGTTCCATCCACATTGTTGCAAATGGAATGATTTCATTCTTTTTGATAGCCAAGTAATATTCCATTATATATATATATATATATATATATATATGTGTATATATGTGTGTGTGAGTGTGTATGTATATATACGTATATACATATATATCTCCATTCATCAGTTGATGGACATTTGGGCTCTTTCCATACTTTGGTTACTGTTGATAGCGATGCTATACACATTGGGGTGCATGCGCCCCTTCAAATCAGCACTTTTGTATACTTTGGATAAATACCTAGTAGTGCAATAGCTGGATCATAGGCTAGTTCTATTTTTAATGTTTTGAGGCACTTTCATACTGTTTTCCAGAGTGGCTTCACCAGTTTGCATTCCCACCAACAGTGCAAAAGTTTCCCCTTTCTCCAACTCCTTGCCATCATCTGTTGTTTCCTGAGTTGTTAATTTTAGACATTCTGACATTCTGACAGGTATGAGATTGTACCTCATTGTGGTTTTGATTTGTATTTCTCTGATGATGAATGATGTTGAGCATCTTTTCACGTGTCTGTTAGCTATCTGGGTGTCTTCTTTGGAAAAGTGTCTATTCTTGTCTTCTGCCCATTTCTTCACTGGATTATTTGGAGGAATTTTGCATGTTGAGTTTGGTAAAGTCTTTGTAGATTTTGGATACTAACCCTTTATCTGATAGGTCATTTGCAAATATCTTCTCCAATTCCATCGATTGGCTTTTAGTTTTGTTGATTGTTTCCTTTGTTGTGCAGAAGCTTTTATCTTTATGAAGTCTCATATTTGATTTTTGCTGTTGGTTCCATTACCTCTGGAGACATGTCAAGTAAGAAGTTGCTGCAGCTGAGGTCAAGGAGGTTGCTGACTATTTTCTTCTCTAGGATTTTGATAGTTTCCTTTCTCACACTGAGGTCTTTCATCCATTGTGAATGTATTTTTGTGTATGGTGTATGAAAGCCATCCACTTTTATTCTTCTGCAAGTCATTGTCCACTTTTCTCAGCACCATTTGCTGAAGATACTTTTTTCCATTAGTTATTCTTTCCTGCTTTGTCAAAGATTAGTTGATTGTACAGTTGTGGGTCCATTTCTGGGTTTTCTATTCTGTTCCATTGATCTATGTGTCTGTTTTTGTGCCAGTACCATACTATCTTGATGATTAAAGCTTTGTAATACAACTTGAAATCTGGAATCGGGATGCCTTCAGTTTTGTTTTTCTTTTTCAATATTGCTTTGACTATTCAGGGTATTTTGTGTTTCCATACAAATTTTAGTATTGTTTGGTCTAGCTGTGAAAAATGCTGGTGTTATTTTGATAGGATTGCATTGAATGTATAGATTGCTTTGGGTAGTATAGACATTTTAACAATGTTTATTCATCCAGTCCATGAGCATGGAATGCTTTTCCATTTCTTTGTGTCTTCTTCAATTTCTTTCATAAACTCTCTATAGTTTTCAGCGTACAGATCTTTTACGTCCTTGGTTAGGTTTATTCCAAGGTATCTTATGCTTTTAGTTCTATTGTAAATGGGATTGATTCCTTGATTTCTCTTTCTGCCGCTTCATTATTGGTGTATAGAAATGTAACTAATTTCTGTACATTGATTTTATATCCTGTGAATTTGCTGAATTCATATATTAGTTCTAGAAGGGCAGGAACATAACAGAGAAGTCCACTCTCACCACTGTTGTTCAATATATTACTGGAAGTCCTAGACTCAGCAATCAGACAACAAAAAGAAATAGAAGGCATACAAATTGGTAAATAAGTCAAACTTTCACTCTTCATAGATGACATGAGTCTCTTATATTTTAACTCTACTTTTATGTATTTTTGTTTAGGGGTTCCCATATGGATTATAATATGTAGCTTAACTTATGTTAGTCTTAGAGTTAATATTGTATAATATTTAAAGTGTATAATTTAAAGTGTAAAAAACTTTTCAGCAAAGTAGTTATACTTAGTACTCCTTTGTCCTTTGTTCTCATCATATTTTATGTCTACATATGCTATCAAATCTATATATTAAAATTTTCCTTTCTGCAATCAGTATTTTAAGTAAATTGAGAATATATTTGTAATTACTTATATGATTGTCATTTCTACTTTTTCTTTTTTTTCTGTTTCCATCTTCTCTTTTTCTTCAGCCTGAAGAACTTCTTTTAGTATTCTTGCAGTGGTAGTGTATTAACAACAAATTTTCTCACCTTCCATTTGTTTGAAAAATATTTTAATATCATTTTTATTGAATATACAATTATAGTTGGACATTTTTTTATTCTTTCAGCACCTTAAGCATGGCATTTTATTGCTTTCTGGCCTCCGATGTTTCGAGAATTCATTCATCCTTGAATCATTATTTATGTTTATTTATTGTATCTGTGTTCCTGTGTATCTGTTTAAGGTTTTTCTTTATCTTTGTATTTAAGTGTGGTTTTCTTTGTATTTATCTTGTTTGGTGTTCACCAAACTTTTTGATTGTAGACTGATATTCCTCTTGAAATTTGAGATACGTTCAGCCATTGTTTTTTCCAGTATTTTTCCCCCTTACCAGGCCCTCTTCTCATTGTGGACTACAACTATGTCTATGTTAGAATACTACTTTATTTTTGCACACATTAGTGATATTGTGTTCATTTTTTTAAATATTTTTTTGAAATTTCCAACTCAGTTATTTCTATTGATCTGGCCTCTGGTTCATTATTCTCTGCTTCACTAGAAATAAAAGTCTATTTATTACCCATTTCCAATTTTACTTTAAATATTTTACTTCTGTATTTTTCTTTTTTAGTTCTAGAACATTAATTTTGTTCATTTTTGTAATTTCCGTTTCTCTGCTTATATTCCTATATATTAATCCATTATGAGAATCTTTTCCTTCAAATATTTAAATACATTTTAGTGAGTTGTTTAAAGTCCTTATCTGTTAATACCACATCTGAGCCATCTTAGATATTTTTCTATTGACATAAATGTCATTGGAATCTTGGGAAAAGGGAAAAGGAAGGAGAAAAATAATTTAAGATATATGTTGGTTAATAAAATACATGTTTTTATCTTTTCTTTCAATATTTGAAAACTATGTTATTATTATCATTAAAACCTAAGATTATAATAATGGCTTGTGGGCGTTGTAACATATATAAATACAATCTGCATCACAATAGTACATAAGATAGAGCAAGGATGATGTAACTATAGTAATGCATGTTTCTCATATTTTACATAAAGCTGTACTACATAAACTCTATGCGGACCCTGATAACCTGAATATGCATACTATACCCATAAACAAATACAAAAAATTGTACAGAACTATAGCTAAAAAGCCAATAGCAGGATTAAAATATAAGGATAAAAATAATTTATTAACCAAAACTAAATCAGAAAATAATAAAGGGAGGAACAAAATATACAAGGATCTATAGAAAACAAATAGCAACATGGTGGCCCTAAAGCAAACTATAGTGATAATTACTTTAACTATACTCTTGTTTGTAATTTCCTTGATTGGTCAAAAACTGAGTAGTGTTTTAAATTTTCTCTGTTGTTTTACTTAAATCCCATGGATTTTCTGCAATTTTTGCTCTATAAAATTTGATGGTATAATATTTATCTTTAATGGGGTCAGTAATTTTGTGTGTGTGTGTGTGTGTGTGTGTGTGTGTGTGTGTATTATACCTTTTTGTCCATCCTCATTTTATAATTATACTCATTAGATAAACCACAGTAGCCTGAGGACTTCTGGAGAGAAGTTTTAAAATATGAGAATTTTATACCACCTTTGTTACATTATACTGCCATTCAAAATCTTTAATTAGGTGCGCGTGGATGACTCAGTCAGTTAAGTGACTGACTCTTGGTTTCAGCTCAGGTCATGAACTCATGGTCCATGGGAGGGAATCCCACAACATGTTCTGTGCTGACAGTGAATAACTTGTTTGGGATTCTCCTTCTCTCTGTGTCCATCCCCTTCTTGCACTCTCTCTGTCTCTCTCAAATAAATAAACTTAAAAATAAGTTATAAAATCTTTAATCAAATGTCACCAAAGTTTACTAGACATATTGCATGCTGTGATTAGCTTCCTATAAACAACTTTGCAATCTCTGCACAAATCAGTGTCAATGAAATTTTAAAAAATAAAACTATATGCTAGGCAAAGAACTTTATTAACCTTGATTCAAGCTTTATTCCTAGGCTTCTTCAGCTTAAGTACCTACGAAGAATGAAATGTGTATAAGCAAAAACTGCCACGAGCTGCAGTGTCCAAGAGGTGTGGGCCTAAAAATATTCAAGATCTAGATTTTATCAGATTCATTAATAAAAATTTAAAAATCAATCATAATATAAAATAGCAGCTCCCAGTAACTTCTTCAACTTTTATCTTCTTCAGAAGGTGACTTAATTCAGTTTGTTTCATTCTTAGAAGGTTTATCTAAATTCTCCACAAGATCTAGAACTTCATCATCAACATCCTTTCTGGCAGCAAGTGTTGCTTTTCCATCCATGGATTTTTTTTGAGTAGAGTTTCATCCAGTCTTCTTAAACTAGACAGAATGTGTGCAAGTTGGCTTAAGATACTGGGTAGTTTTTCTGTCAGCTGCTTTGTCTCAGTATGGCATGTATTGGTGAAAGTGTTTGCAGTCAGGAATGCCTGAACTTTAGGGTTGTTAAAGTGGATCCTTAGGTTGTGAACATAATGACTTAACCTTAACAAAGGTAAGAAGAACTGCAGTTTTTTATCATCTGCTGTAGCTGTTCTACAAACCACCTTCTTCTTTGGGGGAGCAGTCCCTTCCCACCAATGCACACTTGTGCTTGCAGTTTGGGGAGTTTCTCCTGGTTCATGATAGTTTCTTTCATCTTGGAGTGGAAATGGAACTGAGGAAGGGGCTAGGATTGATGCTCAGTGTGTCACCGGCAGACTAGCTGAGATTAGGTGCACACCTACAGGGACACAAGATGGCAACTCTTGATTATACCTTTTATCAAGAGTATCTTATTTTTCTGTTTAAATATCCTGTTAGTCTCAGACTTGTCTTTTTTTAATAAAACATTTTTTGTGTTTTTTTATTTAATATGATTTTTAAATAACTTATTATTCTTATGTAATAGGGGATATTATTTTTATTTGCATTTGCCATTTTATAATTATTTTTAAGTGGTTTGTGATATTTCATTTCACTTTGATTATTTTTATATAACTTACGTTTCCTCCATCCTATTCATTTAAAAAATAGGTTCCTTGGGGCACCTGGGTGGCTCAGTCAGTTAAGCATCCGACTTCAGATCAGGTCATGATCTCAGGTTTGTGGGCTTAGGCCCCACATTGGTCTTTGTGCTGATAGCTCAGAGCCTAGAGTCTGCTTCAGATTCTGTGTCTAACCTCTCTCCCTGCTCCTCCCTTGCTCACGTTCTGTCTCTCTCTCTCAGAAATGAATAAACATTGAAAAATAAAAAAGAAAGTATGTTGCTTGTGTGTTTTGATTAGGCTGCTTACATGCCTTTAAATTATATGGTGAAACAATGTTTGTTTGCTCCTTTTTTATTATTTTATTTTTTAATTTAAATTTCATTTACTTAAAACACAGTGCAATATTGGTTTCCTATGTAGAATTCAGTGACTCATCACTTATATACAATACCCAGTGCTCATCACAACAAATGCCCTCCTTAATAACCATCACCCACCTAACCCATTCCCCACCCACAACCTTCCATCAACATTCAGTTTGTTCTCTATTGTTAATCATCACATGTGATTTGTTTGCCTCTATTCTCTTTTATGTCCCCCTTTCACATATATTCATCTGTTTTGTTTCTTAAATTCCATATACGAGTGAAGTCATATTGTATTTGTCTTTCTCTAATTGACTTATTTTGCTTAGCATTATACATTCTACCTCCATCCACATCATTGCAAATGGCAAGGTTTCATTCTTTGTGAGGGTTAATATTCCATTGTATATATATACAACCTCTCTATCCATTCATCAGTCCCTCGATATTTGGGCTCTCTCTATAGTTTGGCTATCATTGATAATTCTGCTATAAACATTGTGGTTCATGTATCCCTTTGACTCTGTATTTTTGTATCTTTGGGGTAAACACCTAACTGTGCAATTTCTGGATCATAGGGTAGTTCTAGTTTTAGTTTTTTTTTGAGGAACCTCCATACTGTTTTTCAGAGTAACTGCACTTGTTTGCTTCCCACCAACAGGGCAATAGGACTCCTCTTTCTATCCTCTCCAACACCAGTTATTTTTTTCCTGTGTTGTTAATTTTAGTCATTCTGAATCGTGTGAGGTCGTATCTCATTGTGGTTTTTATTTGTGTTTTCCTGATGATGAGTGACGCTGAGCATCTTTTTATGTCTCTGTTAGCCATCTAGATGGCTTCTATGGAAAATGTCTATTCATGTCTTCAGTCTGTTTCTTAACTGGGTTGTTTGGTTTTGGGGTGTTGAGTTTGATAAGTTCTTTATAGATTTTGAATACTAACCCTTTATCAGGTATGTCATTTGCGAATATTTTCTCCCATTCCATAGGCTACATTTTAGTTTGTTCATTGTTTCCTTCACTGTACAAATTTTTTAGTTGATCAACTTCATAGAGGCTTCCTTGTTTGAAAGAAGGAAATAGCACATGTCTACAAATTCCTTATTTATGTAATAATGAGTATGATAAATGTTTTTGTGGCACACTTAAAACTGGTAGATTCTTTGCTTTTAAATGTTTATAAAACTTGCATTTTAAAAGTGGGTGATGGGGATTGAGGAGAACACCTGTTGGGATGAGCACTGGGTGTTGTATGGAAACCAATTTCACAATAAATTTCATTAAAAAAAAAGTGAATCCACAAAAATGTTTCTAAATTAAATATTTGCATGAGGATGCTACAGAAAGTTTTGAGTACATTTGTACGTTTCAAGCGCTAGAGAACAACGGACATTAAATATAATTTTAAAAACATAATTATCTTTTGTGACTCATAACTAGGCAGAAGTTGAATAAGTAAAAATAACTAAAAAACTAAACAAAGATATCGACATTATCACTATTTATAATTGAATATTGGTGTATGTAATATAATAATTATAAAATCAATAAGTGAAAATAAATACAAGTTAAAAACACTAAAAAAAGATTTCCAATTATCCCAGAAGATATATATTACAATACTATACATTTGATACCATATACATGTTTTTATATATGGCTAAATAATGAGGACACTCATACCACCATTTGCTCTTTTAAATAGTAAATTACTTTATGTAAATAAAGCAGCTTAGAAAGTTTGGGACATAATGCTGCTGCGAACAGATGCTGGGGATGGCAGCAATAATGATAGTTATTATAGTAACTGGTTGAGGCAATATTTTTATCTATATATATCTTAACTGAAGAACTATTGACCTAATCATTATACCTTGATGCTGTCCACACTCTAGTTTCTCTTTGTTGGCATAAACAGAAAGTTTAATCCCATGGTCACATATTATATTTGTACAAGTTTATTCAGTTATTTGTACAACTACATTAAATTACACAAAGTTAAATTATTAAAATTATTTCATCTGATTCTGTTTTGCAGCACTAGATACCATATGATCAACAATTAATTACATATCAAAGAGAATTTGATTGTCTCCTCTTGCTCTATGGTACCATCTTCATATCACTATTTTATCTCTTTCTCTCTCTCTCTCTCTATTACCAGTATGATGTTCTAAGTAAAAATTGTTCAAGGAGAACTCTAGAAATAACATCATTCTTAAGCTTTAATATTTTTACCACTTTGCTTTTTCTCATAATTGTTTTATCATTCATATCTCTCAGTTATTAATGAAAGATATACAACCCAATATCTTAAAGAAGGACAAGGGAGCTCATAAGTTTTTCTAACCATACTGAGTCTATCTTCAGTCTCAGAGGAATACAGGAGTTTGATCTAAAGAATAATCTGGCCTTGTGCTTTCTTTCCATTTCTTAGTTCTATGTTTCTTGGCTTTGCTTAATCCTACAGTATTTTTTTTAATTATCTTATTGGAAAAGCAATTTGAAGCTCTAGGTTTAGTTATCTTTGTAAGCATAGTAAAATGTGAACTTTTCTCTTCCCTTGACTATATAGAAGTCCAAGAATGGAGGAATGGACCTAGATTGATTCAGAAAGATATTTACTGACTCTGCGTAGTTTGGTCATAACCCCAGCAGAGGTATGGCACCCTATGATTGTCAGCTCTCTAGCAGTATTTCATAGTCTGGAAAAGAATGTTCCCTAACAGAAAAGGAAAGGAAGTGAGTTGTAAACATGATCGGGCAACTATAGTGTATAAGTGCCACCACCAACCATTAGTGTGCCAAATGCTCAATACAAGTCTTTGTGACCATATACATTACATTAATAATTACTACCAGCTTACATGATCAAACAAATCCACATACCACCAAATATTCATTATAGCCTGATGGACAACAGCAATGAATTTCAACTGAAATGAATTGGTCAATTTATCTAGATGTCCCTGTTTTGCCTTGGGGGAAGAACTTAGTTTTCTAGTGGGCTTAGAAGATATATAGTGACAGTGGTAGAGAGTTCCTTCTTTGTGTACTATAATGACTTAGAAATTCATTTTATCAATGAATCAAGGAATTGATATTCTTTTGTGGTTAGGCTTTAGGTTTCTAATTTGTATATACAATTCCCTTACAGCTCCAGGCTAATGGGTGGTTAGATTGAGGGAACACCTTGGGATAGGAAACATCATTAGGCACCACTACCAATGATGGTGCTTAAATTATGACTCCATCTTTAGAGAGAAAGTGGTTCTTTCTGCCTTGGACTCAGGGTGCAGAAATGGGTAATAAAGGATAGTGTTTAAACATCACTTTATTTCTGGGGCAATGACCTACTAAGTGGACTGTTTTAAGGGCTAGTGATGTATACCTTCCATTAAAGAAAGGATCATGTATAGGGAGATATTGATAAATATTTCTAATCTCACTTTTGGGGAAGAATATGTCTATTGAAAGTTTTCTATCTCCATGACCATTTGGTTCTCAGGCTTCTTACATTTTGTAGAAAGAAAAGGCTTCTCCAGAAATTTGTATGCTATTGTCTGAATTTAGAAAAGCAACTTGGAATGACACTTATTTATTCATGTCAGCACCCTCATGAATAGTTAACATACCCTTAATAACATTATATATTTTGATAAAGACTCTAAGGCCCCAATCCATGAATATCCAAAAAGCTATATTAATGCACTGCTTGGCATTATTTCAAAATAATTACCAGTTTTCCACTGGAAAGGCTATTCAGTTAGACATAGGATATTAGAATATGGTAGAACTTCCTCAATTGAATGAGAGGTGTGAAGAAAATATTGTCTATGAGACACATAAATTATTATTCTGTCCTTTGATTATTTTGCATTTAATTATGTGAGCCCCGATATCTCCCCATTTTCCACTTCAGTGATACTCTTCAGGCAGTTGTAGAATTGTGTGTGTAAAATTAAATTACCATTTCATATTCTAACACTTAAAATGAAAGAATTTGAGAAGGAAACCACATATCTGATATAGAAATAGGTTATTAGTGGGGTGCTTGGGTGGCTCAGTCGGTTGGGCATTCGACTTCAGCCTAGGTCATTATCTTTGCATTCCTGGGTTCGAGCCCCACGTCAGGCTCTGTGCTGACAGCTCAGAGCCTGGAGCCTGTTTCAGATTCTGTGTCTCCCTCTCTCTTTCTACCCCTCCCCCACTCACGTTCTTTCTCTCTCAAAGAGAAATAAATATTTAAAAAATTTTTTTAAATAAATAGGCTATTCTATTAACCTGTACTACAAATGGAAGGGTTTCATACATATAAATGAAAACAGTACCAATTAAAGAAAAATATTGGGGCCTCATCCATTTCTCTAATTGTAGTTAGAGTATAGGTTTTAAAATTTTAGTGGCAGGCATATAAATGCAACATTAGCAAGTTTCAACTTGAAGGAGTTACTTGTGTCCTGGGTTGGCCACATGGGAAATGGCATTAATTGAATGTTTTACTTATACAATTAAAAGTGGTATTGCTGAGTATTTTTTGTCTCTGGTTCCTCTCCTGAAAATTCTGTAAAAGACATCAGTATCTGTTGTGAGACCATGGGAAACTCACTTCACCATGTTCCACACTCTTCTGGGAAGGACTAACCTTCCTCTACTCTGGTTTGGAGAAAAATTACATTCATTATTAACAAAATTAAAGATATAAATTAAAAAAAATATTTGGGAACCTGGGTGACTCGGTTAAGTGGCTCCTAATTTCAGCTCAGGTCACGGTCTCGTGTTTCATGAGTTTGAGCCCTATGTTGGGCTTCCGGCTGACATTATGGATCCTGCTTGGGATTCTCTCTCTCCCTCTGTCTCTGCCACTCCCTTGCTTATGCTCCGTCTCTCAAAATAAGCAAATAAAACTTTTTTAAAAAATTAGAAATATATCCTCTAAATAAAACTTCAGGAAAAATTCAAATCATTATTTTTAGAGCTGTTTGTAATTTCACCCAGTTGTCATTTTTTTTATTTAAATTACTGTCAACATTTTTATCATCTTAGGTAATCTATAAGCTTCCTTTATATTCTTTTTTCATTCTAAGTGCTTCCCACATTTTGTGATCGTGATATGTTCTTAATAAATGCAACTTCAGTACTTTGGATGATTTATTATTGAATAAATGAAGGAATGGGCAATTGCATACACATAATTATATATATATATAATTATTTATAATATAATATATATTCAGTAATATATATATTACACATACAAACAAATAAAAAGCTGTATAGAAATTCATAAATGTGCAATTGCTATATATATATATATATTCCATTCTTTAGTGTTTTAGTGAGTATGCATAAAAGTGTAAGTTCAAAAGATAGAATAAAAAAACTTACCTGGAGTGAGTATCAGAGATGCAAGTGATGTATAGAGTAAAAGGGCATCAACAGCTTCATATTGGCTATCAACACTATTCTAAACTCCATGGAAGCAGCCAAAGAGTTGTATTCTTCCTGTGTCTGGTACAATACCAGACATAGAAGAGATGCTACAGCAATGTTTGTCTGTTCAATTAATCACCAAAAATATATAAATGATTGAATAAATGGGCAAAATAATTTTTTGCCTACCTTCTGCCTGAAGTTTCTCATATTTATTATCTTTATGAAAGAAAGAGTTGTATCAGGAGAGAGACCATAGCTAAAATCATGATGAGACTTGATTTTTAAGCCAAACATGGATCCTTTTTTAACCAATTATAAGTGAAGAAAGTTGAAAACATAATACTATGTGTGCTTAAACTGACACAATTATTTTATTTTTGCTATTGTTTAATTATTATTAATTTGATTATTGTTTGGTTTATATTCTATATTGAATAAGCAAATAGATGCAGAGGTAAATGTGATAATACTAACTATCCTATTATTACCATTTGTTGAGGTCCTGTACCAGCCACATACTTTATCCCCATCTGTCATCTTTCTAATATGCATCTATCATCCACTATCATCTATCTATCTACACACACACACACACACACACAGGGCTTAAATTCATCTAATTAAAGAAAAACTCCAATATTTAGAGATCAAAAAAGTTGATCTGGAACATAGTTTGACCTAGTGGCAGATAAGCTTACCTCCAACATTTGAGAAGAATTCCCATTAGAATAATAATATGATTTTACTCCCTCATAAACTCTACCTACTTTTCCTTTTCCCTTTTAATTTCTACTTCTGGGTAAGATGTATTAAACACTTAGTGTTTATTTATAAGCTCCAGAAACTCAGAGAACAACTTTCAACATTAAAAAAAAAAGAAACAAAACTAAAACCATAATACAGATTTTTGTACGTTACTAAATAACCAGGAACAAGCTGAAGAAAGTTAGGAAAGAAAAGAACTGGGGTGAAAGTGATATAAGAATAATATCATCATCATCATTATCATCAACGACAACTTTATGGTAGCAAGTCTATTCTAGTACTTGTGGTTGCTGATTTGTGTAATTCTGCCATATAAACTTTAGCATGAACCTAAATGTTTCCTTCATTACAAATATAAGAAAAACAAGATAATTACTAAGTAGCATATGTATTAGTCTAATTTTGTCTACTGCATTCAAATCTGTGTTCTCAAATATCACTAAGTGTACCAACATGGAATATGTTTTAAATCTATTCACCCTAAAGTATTTGTGGATACTGTAGTATGAAACAGAAATTTTTTTAGGCAGTGGAGAAAAAAGCATGGGCAAAAGGGTAAGACTCTCTGTAATCATGAAAATAAAATGTATTAATAGATGCAAATGCATACTTTTAAGGAAATGGATACTAGAATGCATTGTCTAGATTCAAAATCCCGTTTACCATCTCTTCCTTGTTGTCTCTGTGGTGAGAGGTGAGATTTGTTAACAATTACCAAAATTAAATGAGGTCTGTTGGTGAAAGATTTATTGTAGAACAGTATCTGGTGCATTATGTGTTCAATAAATATTACTTGTGACTCTTTGTGGAAACATACATTTAAAAATAATTATGTTATGTATTTCAAATGCTGGCTCCTGAAAAATATCATCAAAAGTACAATGCTGTCTTTTGATAGCAAGAGAAAGTCCACCTTGGCAGAGTCCCAACAGTATATCAAAAAAGAATGCACATTTTGAAGGTTCACTGAAGGTGGGTCTTTCATTTGGGGTGCAGGGATAGAGGGGCTTGAAGAGAAAAGAAAAAAATACAGAATTCCCCTTGAATGGTAGGTCTTCAGATTTCACATTAAGGACTAATTTTTCCTTCTCTAGAATTAAGTTATATAAGGCTCTCTTTTCCTTAAAAGAGAAATTAATTGTCCAAAATAGAACTTTGGTGATGTCAGAGACTATAATGAAGGCAGACTTTTTAAAAACTTTTTATTTATTTATTTATTTATAGAAAAGGACAGGGAAAGAGAGGGCACATGGGAGAAAGGCAGAGAGAGAGAGAGAGAGAGAGAGAGAGAGAGAGAATCCCAGGCAGGCTCCTTGCTGTCAGCGAAGAGCCTAATGCAGGACTTGATCTCACAACTGTGAAATCATGACCTAAGTCAAAATCCAGTGTCATTTAACCAACGGAGCCACCCAAGCACCCCTGAAGGCAGAATTTAATTTACCAAGGTAACAAGCTCCAGTGCAGAGTACAGGACATATGTGCTCACTTAAGCAGCACATATGCTAGAGTAGAGGACATAGCCCAGAAGACTTTTGTTTCACTAATCCAGTATAAGTCTTTCAGAGTTACCCAATGATCTGTTTAAAACCAAAATATTTCTATGGATTGTAAAGCTGTAATGTTTCAGTATTATTTGTCAAGAATAGTTTAGTGCCAGACAATAAATTTTATCTTATCAATACCATTTGTAGATCTAAAACAAAAGAAATTGCAGTGGATCTTATAAGATCTGAGAAATTTAGATACCTCCATATAAATACTATCTGCTCTCAAGTTCTCATGCAAGTTCTAGTTCTGTGAAAGTTTAGTTACAAAAACTGACTTCCACCAGAGATCATCCAGTACTTTTAGGTAGACACAAGAAACTTACTTTCCAGGTATAGGATAGGCATTTTTAAATTCCTGTCTATCATGTTGTTGTGTTTGCCTTGCCATATATTTGTTAAGCCTCAGTTACTGATTTATTTTCAGGAATTGGAAAAAAGAGAAATTAGGTGTGTCACAAAGGAAAATGTGTACAAACCCAACAGTCAATTTATTGCATGCATTAACCACTTCATACATAAATCATAAATCATTAGACTTATACTAAAAAGTAACTAAAATGCAAAATAAATAAAATATAAATAAAAATGTTTTATAAGTAACATAGTTAAATGTAACCTGAAAATAAATAAGAAAAGAATGAAAGAATGCAGATTAAAACATGTCAATTTATAATACTGTTCTGTGGGTCTTGAGTGGAAACTGTCTACATTTCATATAATCATCTCAATTTCAAGGTCTTAGGTAAAAGTCATTTTCCTCCAAAGACCATCTACTTCCTAAGATTTCTCAGCTTGAAGCCTCCAGCAATGATTTAAGATGGTGTATCCCTCTTTGAATGAGAGACATTGATCTAAGTAACAGCCTGATGAGATTTTACTTCTGAACTAGTTTTAACCATGCCTAATTGGTCCTTTCGGAGTTTGAAGGCTTTTTTTCTCCTAAGTTTTAAACCAGATCTTTAAAATTTAATCGTTGTTTAGGAGAATATTGAGGAAGAGCTATTTGTACCTCATGGTTTTATAGAAGGTCCTAATCTAAAATCAAGCCAGCAGTTTTCACTATTTTAGTTACTGTGGCTATTGCCACTGAGTCAAAACAGATACTTTAGTAAGCTGGTCTCTGAGAATTCTAATAAAGTTGTCATAACACCAAGAGCTTCGTCCACATTGCTTGTTTACAAATTTGTAGAAAGTTTTATAATTACAACTGGATGGTTGACTAAGTTGCCTGCGATATATGGCCAAGATTACTTAGAATAGTGCAGAGTCTAGAAGCAGAGGTAGTATTCCAAGACTCATAGGTTGTCCTGTTATTAACTCAAAAGGAAAACTTCAATGAAGTCCAGAAGTTACATTTATTGCCATTTAAGCAAATCTTAGACAATGGGAGTTTGAGAGTCTCTGAGAATTTTGTGAATATGAGCTTAAGACTTCTGTTTATTCTACCTTTCATGAAGATTTGAGTGGTATGGACAATAAGGTTACTATATGACTGGTAGAGCTGTACAGAACTCTCTAGTAATAGTCTCAGTAAAATGGTTGTGCTTGTGCCCACTATTATAGGGGTATTTGGGGAACACAAAATCCAATGTAATATATTGCTACTAGCAAATCTAGAAGTCTCCAACAAGGTTTTAATCCACCCCCCCCAAAGAATCAGACAATTACAACACATAATCAAAATGCATTGCAGAAGGTATTTATGAAATCTGCAAGTGTTCAAAGAACCTGGAGTATTTAGCTCTTGCCCATGTCTCACCTCTACAGTTTTATAAATAATGACACATGAGACATACACCACACACACTTTTAGTAATTTTAGTACATTTTATCCACCAATGTTGACCGAGCACAATAGCCAACTTGTCCTTGCTATGGGGAATAAGTTTATATTAAATTTTTGCAATTTTCCATTTGAAGTCCTCTGGCACTACTAAGCATCAGAAGTTATTCTCATGTAATTTACCTCTGGTAACTCTTTACTGACACTTGAACCAATGTACAGTATTCTATAATAACCCGTTTGAGCCTCTCAAAATATTTAATAATGAGGAATGGGTCTTAGTACCTGGTGGGGCATTTTTTTTTAGCTTTCATGGTATCCCTTTTTATGAATTTTTCCTTTTTATTATAGCCAATTCTTCAGAAACTTTCAGAGGATTAAAAGGTTATTTTGCTGACCATTCTTTTTAAAAATTTATTTATTTAAATTAAAGTTAGTTAACATACAGTGTAGTATTGGTTTCAGGAGTAGAACCCAGTGATTCATCACTTACATAAACACCCAGTGATCATCCCATCAAGTGCCTTCATTAATTCCCATCAATGATTTAGCCCATCTCCTCACTCAGCTCCCCTCTAGCAACTCCTAGTTTGTTCTCAAGAGTCTAGGGGCGCCTGGGTGGCGCAGTCGGTTAAGCGTCCGACTTCAGCCAGGTCACGATCTCGCGGTCCGTGAGTTCGAGCCCCGCGTCAGGCTCTGGGCTGATGGCTCAGAGCCTGGAGCCTGTTTCCGATTCTGTCTCCCTCTCTCTCTGACCCTCCCCCGTTCATGCTTTGTCTCTCTCTGTCCCAAAAATAAATAAACGTTGAAGAGTCTATTATGGTTTCCCTCCCTCCCTGTTTTTATTTTTCGTTTCCCCTATGTTCATCTGTTGTGTTTTTTAAATTATATGTGAGTGAAATCATGATATTTGACTTTCTCTTTCTGAATTATTTTACTTTGTATAATACACCTTAGTTCCATTCACATTGCTGCCAATGTCAAGATTTCATTTTTTTTATCGCTGAGTAGTTTTCCATTGTGTGTGTGTGTGTGTGTGTGTGTATACCATTCATTTTATCCATTCATCAGTTGATAGACATTTGGGATCTTTCCATAATTTGGCTATTGTAGATTTGCTGACTATTCTTCATTGAATCTTCTCCTGAGAGAAAAACAGTGTTTATTTACAAAGCATTCCAAAACCATGGACTACAAAGTATACTTAACATCATTGTGTATAATCACATTCTTATCTCTGACCAGATTTGTGGAGTGCAATGACTTCTGCCATCTGGGAAGATTTTCCTTTGAGTACAAATATACTGTTGATTTTCCTGGATTTACAAACAAGTATAGACTATTTTGATCCAAAGGGAAACTAACAAAAAAAGTAGAACACAAATCTACCACTATAGCGTGTACAGCCTCAAGGAGTCACTGAAAATAAAATGGTATTTTGGTGTGATGTAGGGAAACAGGAAATGACTATTTTTGCACATGGCTATGAGGTCTGGAACAATGTATCCACTTAATGGGTTTTTGAAATTGGAGAGTAAAAGTATAAGAACTGGTACAAGTTTTTGGCTTTTGTTTTTAGTCCCTTTTAGTTCCAGGTTATAGATGATGTTTTGCAAGTTTGGGTAGCAGTTTATATAGATAAATCTAAACCTTACTGTGTTTATTCCAGATAACCCTACTTATATTATTAGAAATTTTTGTGCACAAAAATATTGAGTATTTCCTTGAGATCTTCTTTTTTCATTATTTATTTTTTTATTATTTTGATATTTTTATTTACTTTTGAGACAGACAGAAAGCACGAGTTGGGGAAGGGGCAGAGAGAGAAGGAGACAGGAACTGAAGTAGGCTCTGCGCTGAAGGCAGAGTCTGATGCGGGGCTCGAACTCATGAACTGTGAGATCATGGCCTGAGCCAAAGTCGTATGCTCAGCTGACTGAGCCCCCCAGGCACCCCAGTTCCTGGAGATCGTAATTTTGGGATTGATTTAGATACAAAAGTAGTAGTAAATCAATTGCCAATTATCTAGGGACTTTTTATGAAGAAGGGAGTCTTCAAAGTCTTGAAGCTTATACCATCCAGAGTGTTTAATTTGCAATTCCATTTTCACAGTAAGCACCTACCTATCAAGTAAGTAGTTATGGTATTACAGTATAATAAAATAATTCAATTTAAAATCTGAGGGTAATTTCTGATAGTCTGGGACATGGGGAACAGCTGAGGATTATTGGATAAATCTACCACCTAAATTATTTGTAATTTCTGAGGAAGAAGAGTAATAATGGGTTTTTAAAATTAACATTGTGGCACCCATATCAACTGGAAAAATTGTAAATTTATCCTCTAATATTTAAAGAAAGTTTTCTTTTGACTTTAATAATAAAGTTTCTTTTGACTTTTAAAATACAATGGATAATTAAGTTCTTGATTTAAGCACCTAGATTTTCTATTTCATTTTTTCCTTTTAGATTTTCAACTAATGCAGGACAAATTATTTTTCCAGTGTACTTAGTGTTTACAACTGTCTGGAATGGGAGGGTGCAGTTTGATCTCTGATTTTGTATTATAAAACTCTCAATATGTTTAGTGAGGTGTAGGAGATCTGATAATGTCACAAGTTTTCATTCTAGTTTTTATTTGCATATTAAATCCTCTATTTATTTCCTAAGTTTATTTATATGTCTTTCCATGACTTTGGACACAATCATCTAGTATAAAGTATATTTAATATTTTTAATTTATTGGTTACTTGTACTAGAGTGTAAGCATGCTGAGAATACAGATTTTGGACTGTTACTTTTCCTGCATGAATCCCAATTTCCTGACTCTGCAAAAGAAAAATTAACTCAACCTTGAAAATCAGGAGCTAAATTAGTTCAACTTATTGATCAGGTAAGGGAGAAACTGCAAGAAAAATTTCAACTTCTTGCTTCTTGAAGAAAGAAGCAATATTATATAGAATCCTGAGAAAGTGTGGAATTTAGGTTAAATTTATAATAAGCAGTATTTTGGTTAGGTAAGATAAGGATGGAGCTGATTGGATTGGTTTTATTTCATTGAAGGCAAATGGAGATAATTGAAACAATTATATAGTAGGTCAGTTAAAGTAGTATTTGCTGATTGCGGTGGGATTTTTCTAAAACAAGTTTTGACCTTTTTAGTAGCTTCCTGAGTACTGGGAAATCCTGTTTTTTGGGTGATAGCAGAATTTGCTGATAATTTTGTACGTATGTATAATGTCTTTTAGTCAAGGGTAGCATTTTCATCTCACTATCAAAACCTGGTAAAATGTAAAAAACACAGAACAATGTTCATAGTCATCTCGATGATCTATTTGTCTTTGTAGATTACTGGAAAATCTCCTAACTTAAAAATTTTAAAACATAAAGAAAATTTGAAGAGGAATTTTTCCCAGTTATTTAAAAATCATTAATAAAGTGGGGGGAATTAAAATACAACTAGTGAAAAAATCACAAAATGAAATGGAAGAGAACCATTTGATGATTACCAGAGAGGAGGTGGGTGTGGGGTGGATTAAATAGGTGATGGTTATTAAGGAGTGCATTTGTTGTGATGAGCACCAGGTGTTGTATGTAAGTGTTGAGTCTTTAAATTATACACCTGAACCTAATATTATATGTTAACCAACCAGAATTTAAATAAAAACTTTAAAAATGGAAAATATAGATTATTTTATATCTGTTAAAGACAAAGGCATCTTTCCAAACAAGAATATTCCAGACCTAAATACTCTAGGGAATTTTTATAAGTATTTAAGAAAAACTATATTATGTTTTCTACTTTTTAAAAATATTTTTATTTATTTTTGAGGGGGAGAAAGAGAGAGAGAGAGCCAGCAGGGGAGGGGAAAAGCGAGAGGAAGAAACAGAATTCGAAGCAGGCTCTAGGCTTTGAACTGTCAACACAGAGCCTGAGGTGGAGCTGGAACTCATGAACTGTGAGATCATGACCTGAGCCAAAGTCTGATGCTCAACCGACTGAGCCACTCAGACTCCCCAAGAAAAACTATATTAACTATAATTTTCTCAGACTAGCTTAATTCTAGTAACCAAACCAGAAAATAACACTGTTAAAATTAAATTTATAGAATATGGCTACTATGAATACAGAAGCAAACATCTTAAATGCAATAATATTACACATTAATTAAATAAAATATTTTTAAATGCATCAGAGCCATTTTGGGTTTACTTAAGTAATGAAATATTTCCTTAATGTTAAAAAAATTATTCAAGACTTCTGGTTTCAACTCTAACATGTGAAGAGCTGTAAGCCACCATTTCTGTCCTTGCAACCAGTTAAAGGTGAACAAACTGAAAAACCAATACTTCCCTTGGATCCATCAGAGATCTGAGGCTGCAGGGAAAACCAACACCCCAAAATTTGGAGATACAGTCACCCACTGAGATATAGGTGAGATATTCTTTGTGAAAATGGAAGCCACAAATTGATAAGAAAACTTAAATGGCAATTTAGATAAGTAGGTGGACTGAGTGTGGACTAGAATTAAAAGGAAAGACTTTTGGGAATTTCCACACTTCTGGGGACTTTACCTACAAGAACCCCACAAATTTACAATGGTAAAGATTTGATAAAGACCCCTTAATGACTCTGGGATGAAGGAAGAGTAATTATTGTGACATATACCCAGAGAATTTTCCACAACAAAAGTCTAATATCCAGGAGAAAGACTTGGGAAAACTCTTATCCCAGTTGAGGGAAGGGTATTCCTCTCACTCCATCTTATTCTAGCCATCCTATCTTACCAATCAGAAAATGCATACACACACAAATACACAAGTCAACAGAGGTTAGTGCTTTGAGGAAATGGATGGGGACACTAGAGTCAGGGAAAACAGAAGACAAGAAGAAAAACAGATATGATACTGGAGAAATACTCATGAAGGCCACAACCAAAACACACAGGTGCACAAAAACAGACTTATTCAAAAAGTTTTGGATTACTAAATTCCCCCACAGTTTACCATCCCACAGTTTTCAGCATAATAACAGTGGATTACAGTTGAAAAAACTGAAAAATAACTCTCTCAGAAAAAGCAGAGGAGCCCAGAATGAAAGAGAGAGAGAGAGAAAGAACACACTAAAGGAGTTTGACATTATTGATACCTCTACCAACAGCAATCATTAAACAGAAAAACTCCTAGTCAGATTACAATAAATATCACACTAAAGGGCTATTTATCTCAATCCCTGATACCAGATACAACTCAAAAACAAGAAGCAACAACAAAAATACAACTCAGTCCATGTGATGAGGGGAGAAAACAGTCTGCAGAGACAAAGCAATTAGTGGAAACAGACTCAGGGCACATATGTTGGATTTATCAAATAGGGAACCTAAAATAACTATGATTAATATGTTAAGGGCTCTTATGGAAAAAGAAGACAAAATAGAAGAACAGATAAGTTATGTAAGCAGAGAGATGAAAACTATAAGAACCAAAAGTAAATACTTGAGATCAAAATAACTGTAATCTAGGAGTGGCTCAGTTGGTTAAGTGCCCGACTTCGGCTTAGGTCATGATCTTGCTGTTCATGAGTTCGAGTCAGCTCGGAGACTGGAGCCTGGAGTCTGCTTCTGATTCTGTGTCTCCCTCTCTCTCTGGCCCTCCCCAGCTCATGCTGTCTCTCTGTGCCTCTCAAAAATAAATAAACGAATAAAAAAATTCAAAACCACTGTAACCTAAATAAAGAATGCTTTAACAGGCCCATCACTAGACTCAACACTGTAGAAGAAAAAATCAGTGGGCTTGAATAATAATTAATAGAAATTTAACAAAATGCAATGCAAAGAGAAGAAAATAATGGAAAGCCATATCATAACATCCAAGAGCTGTTGAACAAAAGTGTAACAGACATAACTAGAATGTTAGAATGAGCTGAGAAAGTACAGAGCAGAAAGATTTTTTGAGTTAATAATGGTTAAGGGTGTTCCAAAATGAATGACCAATAGATCATTCAGACTACAGATGCCGGGAGCTCATAAAATAAAAAGAAGAGAAAAAATGAAAACAACAACAACAATAAAACCTGGGAATATAATATTCAACTGTAGGAACACAAAGTCAAAGGAAAATCATGAATAGAGCTAGGAAAAATCCACAATGCTTATCTGTACAGAGTTACTGTAAATTATAGTGGACTTCCCATCAGAAATGAAAGTAAGAAGAGAAGTGAAATGTTTGAAGTGTTGCAGGAAAAATAATCTCTCTAGAGCTCTTTATTAGCGAAATTATCTTTCAAAAGTAAAGGAGAAATAAATACTCTCAGATATGCCAAAAATGAGGGAATTCTTGCCAACAGACCTGCCCTACAAGAAATTAAATAAAAATAAGTTCTTCAGGCAAAATAAAAATTCTACAGGTTAGAAATGTGAGTCTTCATAAAGAAAAGACCATCAGAGAAGGAATAAAGGAGATAAAATGAAATTATTATTTCATCATTCTTAAATAATTAAATGTTTCCAAGGTAATAATATTAATATATTGGGTGATTATGCCATATAGATAATAAAGTAAATTACAGCAATATCATAAGAGATGAGATGGATAAGTTGAGAATCATCTGATATAAGGCACCTGCACTTCATATGAAGTGGTATGGTGTAATTTGAAAGTGAATTTGGATTAGTTGAAAATGTACATTGTGAATTCTAGGAACACCAGTGGAAAAAATCAAAAAGAAAAAAAAATAATTGATACGCTAAGAGAGAAGATAAAATATAACCTTATAAAAGGATCAACTAAAAGCAGAGAAGGCAATAGAAAAAATAAATGACTAAAAAAGTTGTAAACATAGAAAATATTAATCCAACTATAACAATAATTATTTTAGAGCAGGGTTTATTCCTGGGCTGGTTCAATATTCACAAATTGGGGCATGTGGGTGGCTCAGTCAGTTAAGTGTCTGACTTTGGCTTAAGTCATGATTCTACAGTTCATGAGTTCAAGCCCTGCTTTGGGCTCTTTGCTGTCAGTGCAAAGCCTGCTTTAGATCCTCTGTCCCCCTCTCTGATGCTCCACCACTAATGTTTTCCCTTTCCATCTCTCTCTCTCTCAAAAATAAATAAATATTTTAAAATATTCACAAATCAATCAACTTGATACACCACATTACTAAAAAAAAGATAAGAACAATGTTACTCTCAATAGATGCAGAAAAAGAATTTGAAAAAACACAGCATCCAGTTCTTGATAAAAACCCTCAACACAGTAGAGATAGATGGAACATACCTCAACATCATAAAGGCCATATACTAAAGACTCATGGCTAATATTATTTTCAATGGGGAAAGACTGAGAGCCTTTCCCCTATGATCAAGAACTAAACAGGGATGTCCACTCACATCATTACTTGTTAATATAGTACTGGAAGTCTTAATCTCAGCAATCAGACAACAAAAAGAAATAAAAGGCATCCAAATTGGCAAAGAAGAAGTCAAAGTATCACTAACTATGAATATCTTGAATTAAAAGGCAGATAGGGTGCCTAAGTGGTTCAGTTGGTTGAGCGTTTGGCTCAGGTCATGATCCCACCGTCATGGAGTTGAGCCACATGTTGAGCTCCATGTTGGGTGTGGACCCACACTACTTAAGATTCTCTCTCTTTCTCTGTCTGTGTGCCCCTTTCCCCTGCTTGCATGCTCTCTCTCTCTCAAATATATATATATATATATATATACACACACACACATATATGTATATATATGTGTGTGTATATACATATATGTATATGTATGTACATATATGTGTGTGTATATATATATATGTATATATATATAATTTAAAAATAAAGACAAAGGTTGTCAGAATGGATTAAGAAAAACAAGACTCAACTAACTGTTGCTTACAAGAAACCTATTTTTTTTTCTTTGAGATAAGGTTATTACCTTGGTTTTAGTTTATATTTGTTTTTTTGAAGATTGTTTCTTGCTTTATTTTCTTTTTTTAATATGAAATTTACTGTCAAATTGGTTTCCATACCACACCCAGTGCTCATCCCAACAGGTTTAGTTTTTATTTAAATTCCAGTTAAATAACATACACTGTAATATTAGTTTCAGTTGTACAATATAGAAATTCAATACCCATTCAACAAGAAACCTACTTTAAAATTAAAAATTTAGATAGGATGGGGCGCCTGGGTGGCACAGTCGGTTAAGCGTCCGACTTCAGCCAGGTCACGATCTCGCGGTCCGTGAGTTCGAGCCCCGCGTCGGGCTCTGGGCTGATGGCTCGGAGCCTGGAGCCTGTTTCCGATTCTGTGTCTCCCTCTCTCTCTCTGCCCCTCCCCCATTCATGCTCTGTCTCTCTCTGTCCCAAAAATAAATAAACGTTGAAAAAAAAAAAAAGTTTAAAAAAAAAATTTAGATAGGATGAATGTAAAGGGATTCAGAAAGATATACCATGATAACACTGATCAAAAGCTAACTTGAGAAACTATATTGATTTCAGACAAAGAAAACCTCAGAACAAGGAAGATGATCAGGCATGAAGGATGGCATTACATAATGATAAAAGACCAATCATTAAAGAAGACATAGCAATCATAAAAGTGTATGCCTCAAAACATCATGTCAAGATACATGAGGTAAAAATTGAAAGAACTAAAAGGAAAAGCAGGCAATTCATTATTAAATTTGGAGACTTCAACATCTGCCTGGCAATAATTGATTAAATAGGCAAAAAAAGCATTTGGGATATAGGCGATATAAATATCACTATCAATTATTTGTCAACCGACAGATTACTCCATCTATCAATGAGAATACACATTCTTCTAAAGCTCATATAAAACATTCACCAAAAAATATCATGTTATATGCAATAAAACAGACTTTAGCAAATTTAAAATATTAAAAATACAAAGTAAGTTCTTTGGCAATAATGGATTAAAATTAAAAATCAATAAAGAAATGTATAGCTGGAAAATTCCTACATATTTGAATTAAACAGTACACTTCCTATGCAACAGGTATATCAGAGGAAAAGCCATTAGAAAAAAATTTTTAAAGTATTTTGAACTAAATCCAAATGAAAATACCACTTATCATGGTTTGTAGGATGTATCTACATCAATGCATTTGGGGAAAAAATAACATTAAATTAATGCATTAGAAAAGTAGAAAAATCTAAAATCCATAATCTAATTTTCTACCTTACAAATAAGGAAATAACACTTTAAGCCTAAAACAAATAGATGAAAATAAATAATAAAAATTAAAATATAGGTCAAATTAAGAACAGGAAAACAATAGAGAAAATGAATAAAAACAAGAGCTACTTCTTTTATTTATTTATTTTTATTTATTTTCTTTTTTAAATTTACATCCTAGTTAGCATATAGTGCAACAATGATTTCAGGAGTAGATTCCTTAACGCCCCTTATCCATTTAGCCCATACCCCCTCCCACAACCCCTCCAGTAACCCTCTGTTTGTTCTCCATTTTTAAGAGAAGAGCTAGTTCTTTTAAAAGATCAATAATATTGCTAAATACCTAACCAGACTAAGCAAAGGGAGAAGAAATAAGGAGACAGAGAGAGAGACTGAGAGAGAGAGAGAGAGAGAGAGAACAAGAACAC
This sequence comes from Lynx rufus, assembly GCF_022079265.1. Taxonomy (NCBI): domain Eukaryota; kingdom Metazoa; phylum Chordata; class Mammalia; order Carnivora; family Felidae; genus Lynx; species Lynx rufus. Next base: position 4,592,793 of record NW_025814836.1, on the reverse strand, counting down.
AAATAACCAGTATCAGAAATCAGAATTATCAGTTCTGATTCCATGGATATTAAAAAGATAATTACAAAATGCTAAGAAAAACCCTATGCCCCACAAATTGGAAAAATTAGATAAAATAGACCAATTTCTTGAAAGACAAAAACTACCAAAACTCACACAAGGCAAAATGCATATCTTGAATAGCCCTAAATGAATTAAAGAAATTGAATTAACACGTAATAAACTTCCAAAAGGAATGCATCAAGCCCAGATACTTTTCCTGGTGAAATTTACAAAACATTAAAAGAAGAAATAATACCAATTCTCCACCATTACTTCCAAAATATTTAAAGAGAAGGAACACTTGCTAACTCATCAAATGAAACAATTATTACCCTAATTCCATAATCAGATAAAGACGTTACAAGAAAGAAACATATAGACCAATATCTGTCATGAGTATTTATGTAACAATCACCAACAAAATATTAGCAAATCAGACCCAACAATGTATAGGGAAAAAAATTATACAACCAAGTGGAATTTCTTGCAAGTATGCAAGGCTTTTCTAACATTCAAAAGTCAATCAATGTAATCCATCACATCAAAAGTCTATCAAAGAAAAATCATATGATTATTTAAGTAGATATTGTAAAAACGTTTGATAAAATCCAACACTCATTCATAATAAAACTTTAATAAAACTAATAATACAAGAAAAATTTCTAAATTTTATAAAGGAAATCTAAACACTCTATAACTACCATGAGATCTACCAGTGAGAGACTTTATGCTAATTTCAGGGAAAAGGCAAGGATATCCTTTTGCAACACTCCTATCCCACATCATACTGGAAGTCTTATCTGGTGCAATAAGACAGGAAAAGGGGTGAAGAGACATACAGATTTAAAATGTGATAAAGAAAACTGTATTTAATGATAACATGATTGTACAGGAAATTCCAAGGAATCTGAGGGTTCCAACAGTTAACGAACACAATATAAAGAACAAATTTGTAGGATTCATACTACCTTATTTCAAGACTTTTACTATAAATCTACAATAATCAAGACAACATGGTATTGAGAAATGAATAAACACATCAATTAATAGTACAGAACAGAAACCCCAGAAATAGATCCACACAAATATAGCTAGCTGATCTTTGGCAGGAGAACAAAACTAATTCCATGAATAAAGAATAGTCTTTTAATAAATGATGCTAGAACAAGGGGATATCTATATATGAAAAGGGGACCTAGACACAGACCTTAAATGTTTCACAAAAGTTAACTCAAAATAAGCCATAGAAATAAATGTAAATCCAAAACTATAAAACCTCTAGGAAAAAAATGAGAAAAATCTATGTAAACTTGGGCTTTGTGATGAGTTTTTAGCTATGACACCAAAAGAACAAAGGATGGATAAAAAAGAAGTTGGATGTATTAAAATTAAAATCTCTGCTTTGGCAAAATACATTGTTAATGAAAGGACAGGACACAGATTTGTGACAAAATGTTTTCAAAACACATATCTGATGAAGATCTTTCATCCAAATATATAAATAACTCTTACAACTCAGCAATAAGAAAATAAACAATTTATTTTAAAATGGACAAAAGATATAAATAAACACCTCACCACAGAAATATACAGATGGGAGGTAACAATATGGAAAAGTGCTCTACATTATCTATCATTAGGGAGATGCCAATTAAACAACAACAAAAAACCACATTACACACCTGAAAAAAAAATGGCTAAAATCCACACAACTGACGGTGTAAATCATTGGTGAGGATGCAAGCAACAGAAACAATCATTCATTGGTTATGAGAATAAAAAATGGGACACCCACATTGGAAGACAGTGTGGAAGTTCTTAGAATGCCAAATGTTTGACCAAACAACCAGCCACTGTGCTCCTAGGTATTTACCCAAATGAGTTGAAAACATATTCACACAGAAACTGCCACATGCATATTTAGAAAAGCTTTATTTGTAATTGCCCAAAACTAGAAGTAACTAAGAGATACTTCATAGGTGAATGGATAAAAAAACACTGTGGAATATCAACATCTACAAAAAGACACAGATGAATCTTAAGTGCATTTTTCTAGGTAAAGAAGCCATTTGGAAAAGGATACATAGTGTGCTCTCATTTATATAACATTCCAAAAAAAGCAAAACTAAAGTTACGGTAATCATATACATGGTTGGCAGTGGGAGGTTAAAACCTGAATAGATAGGAAGCAGTGAATCTATTCTGTATGGTGTAGTGGCATATATATATGTGTGTGTGTGTGTGTGTGTGTGTGTGTATATATATATATATCCCTATGCATTTGTCAAAACCCATAGAAGTTTACAGCACTAACAGTGAACTTTAATATATGCAAATTAAAAAGTGGTTAGGGGATCCTAAGATAAATACATAATGTAAAAAAAAAAGGTAACCTACTGCATTATCAATGTATAAAACAACCTCGCTTGATGGGTTTGGAAGGAAAAGGTGCTGAGTTAAGTAACTAGGGGACTCAATGGAATCTAAGACTAAAGGCAAAGTGACTGTACATAGTACTGTGTTAAAGTTGTCTCTCACTTTACATTAACACTGTATTTGATAAAGTTGTTTCTCATGGTTGTTTAGGTTAACAACTTTGAAAGCATTGTATACACACACTGGAAGTGAACAATTAAGTAAATGGTTGGCAGATGGTGTCTTTTCTCACTGGGGTAGAAGGTTACAGATAAGCGAGGAGAGCTTAGAATAATTCATGTGATAATGGATTTGAGGTAGAAACATCAGTATAAGTCATGTTTAACTCAGAATAACTCATATTTGTGTGTGTATATGACTACCCATATAAATATTTATATATGCAGTTATTGTACATATACATATTTCCTTTCTCTGTTAGTTGAGAAAGAAATGGCAATTCAGTAATAAAAGGCACATCAAAAACACAGATCTTGGTTTCTAATACCAATCTCCCATAAAACAAACCAGGTATTCTTAAAAATAAATGGCTGATTCTACGAATGGACAAGAAATATAAAAGATGTCCTAGAACAACTTACGGTGCCAGAAAGTAAAGAAGTGCTAAACACACACACACACACACACACACACACACACACACATATCTGAGTGACACAGGAAGCAACCAAAAGGGCTTCTTATTGTCAAAGAAAGCTAGAACAATTTGAACAAAATAAATGGCATTTATTTTACTTTATTTATTATTTACTTTACCCAAAGTAAATAATAGATATTTGTGAATTGATACTAATATTAAAAATGAAGAAATACATTGGGGAGAATAGACAATTTGCTTGTGCAGAAGAATTAAAAATAATCATTGTCTTCACTCCTCAAATGTGGGCTTGCATAGTGATTTCCTTCCAAAGAATACAATATGAAAATTGCAGGTGGAAGAAAAAGTAACTTCACAGTGGAGAAACCTGACAAACACTACTTCAGCCAGGTAATAAAGACTAAAATAAATAGTGATAAATCATTTTGATAATATGTGCCCTTGACATGATATGATTGATATGATATGATATGATATGATATGATATGATATGATGAGAATGGTACTTTACCTTCATGATCTTTCTCCGCAAAACCCACACCCCCGTATTAATCATGAGACAATAATTAAACAAAGCCCATTTGAGAGACACTCTACAGAAAACTTGATCAATTCTAAGAAGTGTGAAGATCATCAAAACAAGTAAAATCTGTGGTGCCTGGCTGGCTGGTCGGTAGAGCATGTGACTCTTGATCTCCAGGTCATGAGTTCAAGCCCTGTGTTGGGCATGGAGTCTACTTGAAAAAAAATAAACAAACAAAAAAATAAAAATTAAGAAAAAAAAGGAAAGTCTGAAAAAAATGTTACAGTCAAGAGGATCCTAAGTAGACATTAAAACTAAATGTAGTGTGACACCTTGTATAGGATCTTGAAACAGCAGTAGGACATTAGGTAAAAACAATATAAATATGAATAAAATATATACTTTAGTTAATAATGTGTCAATATCGATTAGTTGTAGGACAAATATACCATACGAATATAAGATGTTAATACTAGATGAAATAAGGTATGGTATATTTTGGAACTGTTTATACTATCTTCACAACCTTCATTTATAAATCTAAAACTATTTTAAAATGAGCTTATTTTAAAAAATCATTACAAGCCATTCAATGTAATTCATCATAGAACACAAAAGAGGGAGAACATATGATCATCTCAAAAATAAAGAAAAAAATTATTTTATAAAGTACAAAAGCTATTCCTCACAAATCTCATGGGAACTAGTAATTGAACAAAATTATTTAATGAGATAAAATAATTTACAAAGGAAGTAAATTGCAAAATCATTGATAATGAAGACATTGACAGCTTTTCCTCTGAGATTGGGAATAAATTTTCTGTCACCATTTCCATTCAACACTATACTGGATGTCCTAATGTAATAAGTTATGGAAAAGGAATAAACAATGTATAAGGATTAGAAATGGAAAGGTATAAATTTCTTTATTTATAGACAATAAAATAGTGTGTGTGTATAATCTATCAATCTATCTAACATCTATCTAATATATCATCTACTAAAATAATATGAACATGAAAAATTAAATTTAGGACTTAGTTTAGCAAATTTTATTAATAAGCAAATAACTACAATGATATGCACTTCTACGTGAAATAACAACCAATTAAAAAATGAAGATTTACAAATATAACACTTTCAGAAATATCAGAAACATCAGTTGCATAGGAAAAGACCTACATATAATATTACAGAACATCTCTGAAAGAAAGTAAGTAATATCTTACAAATGAAGGGATATAACATATTTAAATTGGCAGGTTCAGTTACATATAGATATTAGTTCCCTCCCCAAATTCATTTTAACTTTAAAGATACAATGTAATACCATTCCAAATCCAAATCCAAATCCTGTTAAGTTTTTTTTGGAAATTGTCAATGTAATTTCAAGAATTATATAGAATGCAAAGATCCAAAAATCCCAAAGTCATCTTGATGAAAATAAGCAAAATTTCATGAATTAAATGATAAAATTTTAAAGGTTTTTTAAGATTATGGCAGTTAAGATTGTTTACTGACAAAAGATAGAAAACTCGTCCAGTGGGGGAAAAATACTCTATAATCAGATCAATGGATATACGATTACTTTACTTATAATAAAACGCTACTGTTGCAAGTAAAGAATGGTGTGTTCAATAGTTGGTTCTATGCACATTAGACATCAATATGAAAAAAAAAATAGTCTCATTTTCAAGCCATACAAGGGAAATACAAATGGGGAGAGTGACATAGCAGATGGGGAAGAGCATCTACAGGGGAGCTGTCTTCAGTACTTTTTCTTATCCTGGGAAAATTAAATGATATGTTTCACCCATGAAGGGAAGTTCTGGAGAAAATAGAAATATCACTTACATGATGAACACATTTGTTGAAGTTAAACCAATAAGAACAATGCTGTTTTACAAATTCTAGGCTGCAGAGGAATGTATAATAAATACTTAATCCGTGTGGAATAAAAAGCCAAAGAGCTAAGCTAAAATCTTTTTTAGCACAGGGATAAATTATCCATGGTTTACAGAGTTGAGTTGAAAACAAAAACTGCAGTAGCAACAGGTATGAAAAATGGGTAAAATGATAATTACCAAACATAAAAATTAATCTGAATTCCTTTAAATAATTACAGAGAGACATAATTACAAATATACTTACAGACTAAGAAAGAGTAGTCTCTAAGATGTTTAGGTTAATTCTTTAAGGAAACATAGGTTTTATTATGGCTAATTTTTCTCCATGAGTGAATCACATAGATGATATCCTCATGAGAAGTTAATACCTGAAGCTTTGCTTTGATTGTTGTTGAAAAATCTTATAATTCATTGATATTATTTCTATGATACATTATTGGGTTGTATCTAAATTTATATATAGATTTTTTTTCTGTTAGATTATTTTGAGTTCTCTAAGGTGCTGTGAAATTTGTGGACCATAAATGAGCAAATCACAATTGAAGGACCTTGGAAATTGCAGCCAGAAGTTTGAGATTTAGGTATTTGCTTTGCCCGTGATACATGAGATAGAATAAAATAATAAGAATGTTGATACCTGATATCTAGCTTCTTATTATCACATGAAATCATTAGGTTTACCTTAGGAGGAAAAAATATGCTGTGAGAGATGCCAGTTTTTTCTGGTCTGGCTTCCTGGAAGATACAGCAAAGAGCTAGTTAATAGTAAGATACTGTTTCTATATAAATGCTCCTGGAAGGTTTTGAGACCAAGGTACTTTATTTGCTTTGACTTGACTGTTTAGTGAAACTCTGCTCTATATTAAAAGGAATATGGCTTTTTTTTTTTACTAAGGACAACAAATACCCCTTATGTAGAAATCACAGAGTAACACTTGAACAATGCAGACATGACTTTGACTCCTGTTCCAACACTGTCCTTGTGGACAAATACAAATGGAGAAAAGAACCATTTAGCCTGCTTCCCCTGAGGCACCATTAAATACACAGTTGCCTTGCACTGAATTTCTCATATATCCTATCCACTTGGGAACAGAGATTAATGATGCCTTATCTAATAAGAGTTTTCAGGACAAAGAACTTATAGGTGTAGGACATACTATGCTGTGAATGAATGATGATGTCTTGATGTCTTGATAACTGAAAAATCATGCTCACTAGGATTACATTGGCACTCAGCAGAAATGATAATCCCAGAATGTGAAGTGGAGGAGGGGGCTCTTAGCTTTATTAGAGTAAAAATTCTAATAAAGGGATTTTTATAATAAATCCCCTGTGAGAAACTTGTTCCACCCATCTCTTCCTGTCTCCTTCCAAGTGAGAAATACTTTTATATTAACTGGATTTTGGTGCATCATTCTCATAATTTTTGGAAATTATACTTCACTTCTTTTTTATATTGTATATTCCGGTAATTTGACTGGAATGATGTACACCATTACATGAATTAGGGCTACCTTTGGTAACTGAAAAATTCTAAATTGATTTTTAAACTAGTAAAGACTTGCTTCTAAGGCATTTAGGTTTATTTTTTCAAACAACATGAATATTATTATGGTGTCCTTTTCACCCTGGGTCATGTATATGATGGGACTTTCAACAGAAGAATTTTACTTTTCATCCGAGCTTGCTTTAACTGAAAATTAAGACACTTTTATGATTCATTGGCATTTCTATGTTGCAATATTTGCTAGGGTCTGAATGCTCAAGTAGACAAATCATCCCTTTTACATTACTTCAATTTTTTATTTTTATGGATCATTTTGGGGTTATGAATATTTAAGTCTCTTGACAATTATAGCCAAAGAATTGACAGCCCTATATTTGTTTGCCCGTGGATGTAACAAACAATAAAATTAGGATATTCTTGGTATACTCTTTACTATTTAGCAATAGTGCCCAAGAAATACAGTCTTCAACTTTGACTTCTCTCCTACTCCTGTCCTCTTAAATAAAGACTACTAAAGAAGAGTACTTTCTGAAATTTTACACTAGGGATACATGAAAACTATCCAGACTAACTTTACTGAATCTTCCCAAACTCTAATCTACTTTGTCACAAGGGCTTAAGAATGCCAACACTGCTGGTGGGAATGAAAACTGGTGCAACCACTCTGGAAAACACTAGTGAGGTTCCTCAAAAAATTAAAAATAGAACTACCCTATGATCCAGCAATTGCACTACCAGGTATTTATTCAAGGATACAAAAATGCTGATTCAAAGAGGCACATGCACCCTGATGTTTATAGAAGCACTGTCAACAATAGCCAAATTATAGAAAGAACCCAAATGTCCATTGGCTGACTAATGGATAAAAAAGATATGATACATATACACAATGGAATATTACTTGGTGATCAAAAAAAATGAAATCTTGCCATTTGCAACAACGTGGATGGAACTAGAGTGTATTATGCTAAGTGAAATAAGTCAGTCAGAGAAAGAAATATCTGATTTCAGTCACATGTAGAATTTAAGAAGCAAAACAGATTAATATAGAGGAAAGGAAGCAAAAATAAGATTAAAACAGAGAGGGAGGGAAACCATAAGAGACTGTTAAATGCAGAGAAAAAAACTGAGGGATGCTGGAGCATTTTTGGGGGGGATGGGCTAAATGGGTGATGGACATTAAGGAGGGCACTTGTTGGGAAAAACACTGGGAGTTATATTTCAGTGATGAATCACTAAATAACTGACAATAAAATCAAAGCTTTCTTTCTTTCTTCAAAGAAAAAAAAAGAGTAAAGAATTTTTGGAATAAAAAAAGAATTCTGGGGTGCCTGGGTGGCTCAGTCGGTTAAGCATCCGACTTTGGCTCAGGTCATGATCTCATGGTCCGTGGGTTTGAACCCCACATCGGGCTCTATGCTGTCAGTTCAGAGCCTGGAGCCTCCTTCAGAATCTGTGTCTCCCACTCTCTTTCCCTTCCCCACTCCCTCTCTGTCCCTCAAAAAATGAATATACATTAAAAATTAAAAAAAAAAAAGAATTCCAACCCTAGTGAGAATTTTCAGGATCGAATAGGTCTATAATGGAAATACCATGACTTGGGTCAGAAGGAAACTTGACAACATAAAAAATTAGGTGACACCCAGCATAGGTGCCATTCTTAAGGGGGAATGTAGTAGTGTCTTAGGCTAAGAAAACATAGCTATGAAAGCAGATATAATTAAGAAAAAAACAAATAGTCATTGAAAATTTGGATAAGACACTGTCAGAATTAAAGCATCAAGTTTGACTGTGTTTTCCCTAGTAAACTGAAAAAAATGGAATAAAACAGTTATGCTAATAAATGGCAAAATTGGAACTGAAACTACAGTGCCATGGAAACCAACTTATTTTTCATTTTGATATACAGTATAACAGCCCTATTCTTTTGTAAATCCAGCAATTCAAATCTTTTTTAGCAGTGCTATTGCTGGGTCATAGGGTAGGTCTAAATAAAAAAAAAAAAAAAAAAAAAAAAAAAAAAAAAACAAATCTTTTTTAGAATGTATCCAAGACTGCTGAAAGAATGGAACATGTTAAGAGTCCATATGTCCTTTTCCCCAACTAAGATGAACTATCCTAAAAATTCAAGTATTTTGGAGATATCCAGAAAACTTTCCTGAAGTGCTCTGCTGTTTTCATTCTAAAGCTTTATACATTGGGATGCACACTGGATTCTACATCAATTGTTGCCTTTGGTTGACTAATTGAAAAGGCAGAATGGAGGCAAAATGGTAACCCCCACATCAGTAAACAACAAATCCTCACAAATCCAAATCTACTCTTCCTGCAACAACCCAGGCTATTTTTTGTATCTTGGAAACCCAACATGAGGGACTGATGGCAAATGTCCTTGAAATATTTCTACAGAAGGTGAACTTGGAGAAGGTAAATACTGCACTCAGAAGCTGAGTGAGTCCTCCATTGTTTTTCACACTTTTATTTAAGCATTTCCTAAATTTAAAGATAAAATCCATGTGAAAATCAGAATACACTACTGAGCCTTTCCATTTTTTTTCTATTTTCCCCACCTTTATTGAGATATAGTCAACACATAACATTGTGTAAGTTTAAGTATTGATTTGATACACTTATATGTTGCAAAATGATTACCACTTTAGCCTTAGCTAAATTATGTGACATAATTAGCCTGCATCAATTATGTGACATAATTACCATCTATCTTTTGTGGTGAGAACATTTAAGATCTATTCTCTTAGCAACTTTTAAGTATGTAATACACACAGTATGATTATCATCACTCTGCTGTGTTTTAGATCCCTAAACCTTATTTATCTTTTTTTTTCAATATATGAAATTTATTTTCAAATTGGTTTCCATACAACACCCAGTGCTCATCCCAAAAGGTGCCCTTCTCAATACCCATCACCCACCCTCCCCTCCCTCCCACCCCCCATCAACCCTCAGTTTGTTCTCAGTTTTTAAGAGTCTCTTATTGAGCCTCTCCATTTTTAAGGCACTTTTGTTTTCAGGAATTCAACAAAAGTGGAAGAAAAAGTAAATTAATGGCAAGGACAGATAGTTTCTCAGATATTGATGGCAGCAGCCCAGTTCTGAGAAAATATACAGAAATATAAGATACAAAGAAACTTAAAACTGTAGTTTTATCTTCCCACTTATAAGTATTTACAAAAAATATTATGAATAATTTACAATAATTCACAAGTCCCCTTATTTGGGGCCACCGACAAATAACAAATCACACTATAATGTAAAGCCAATTAGTCACTATTGGAAAGTCAAGAAGTTGTAAAAAGGAATGCTGAAAAAGACTGAGGAAGATGCAAGTGACACTATCTAATTAAATCATTACCATCTCCTCAACATGATCCTCCCCACCGCCAGGAAATAAGAAATACTTGGCAAATGGTGCAAACTAATGGGCAAAATGAGGGAAATGGTCAAAATGAGGGAAACTCAGAACTGGAAATGAGAGAAATTTATGTGTTTATTTTCTCCAACTTAATTTTTTCCTGTGTGTGTGTGTGTGTGTGTGTGTGTGTGTGTGTAGTGGAGTCATGAATATGCAATTTCTATTGACTTATCTTGTTTTACATAACCCAGCAAAACATCCAAGGTCTAGGTGATTTTAGACAATCATCTACATGCTCTTTCTCTTCTGAAGTTTCCATGCAAATAGGTCCTCCTCTAGAAGAATATGCCTTGTCTGCCAATGTGCTTCATAATCTGTTAATAAGGGACCTGCTGTCCAGTTCTGTAAACCACAGGCTATGATATTCTATAAAAAGGATGCAGTGTTTCTGGAGAACCTAAGACGTAAGCCATATAGTTTGGTAAATATGTGCTTTCTGAAACAAAAGGACATAGGAAAGTGGCAGTCTCACCTAATGCTGAAAAATTACACCCATATTATAGGAAATAGATCTATCTTTATGGGTTCTAAGAACAAATTATAGCAGTTTAATAAAAGGGATTGATTCCATTGTTATCAGTTACAATGAAGAAAAAACATCCCCACTTATAGAACATGTTCCTTATTTTTAGCTTAACTGTATATAACAAGTAATCAGAAAGCTATATAAACAGGGTATAATTTAAAAAGGACATGTACCTTGTATTTGTCCATATTACCTGTCAGAAAGGAAGAAAAAATTGTCAAGGAAGGTCAATTTGTTTATAGATTGTGCATGATAAAGAAGAAGTCACAACTATGGTACCCAACTTTGCCACTCTCTTACCCACTGTGGCTGAGTCAGCTAAATATTTTTTTTCTCTATTAGACGTGTTTAGTTTTGTATTTAAACATTTACCTGAGGAGTCAAGGTTCCTACTTAAGTTAACCCATGGAAGCTTTTGATTTTTATGGCAATTGATTCCTCAGGATTCAAAGATTTGCCTACCTATTCTCCTTGCATTTATAAGAAAGCTTAAAGAATTTTTCCACCTTAAGTTTCTATACTAATCCAATACCAGTCGATTTATTGTTAGCTGCTAATATCTTACATGCTAGTAAAAAGGATACTTTAGCTTTACCAAATTTCTTAGTCTCCCAGGACAAAAATCTTCTTGGATAAGTTTCAGTATTATCAAACTGAAGTCAAATATTTGAGATATGTATTATTGGCCAACAAATGGAAGAGAGTTGCATCCTGAACTCAGCCTAATATACAAATGAAAGAATGTACCACATATGCACACACAAAACAAATCTCTACCAATTTTGAGTGTTAGTTGTGGATCTTGCCTGTTAAGAAAAGGCCAAGTCTTTCCTGAGATGTTATTTGAAGTATCAAATTGTAGTCAACATAAGTTGAAGAACCCTTTCAAAGTCTTAAAATAGTTGTTGTTTCCTCAACGATACTGGTTTTTAACTTTGACAAAACCTACATTTTCTGTCATGAGATTAAGGGTGATTCTAACAGTGTGCTTATTCAAAGAATTAGTGCCTGGATATAAGCATGTTGCTTACTGTTCTGTGTTATTAGATTTTGTTTCTTTGGGAAAGCAAGGGTGTTATTAATGCATAGTAGCATCACTCTCCTGATTGAAAAAGCACAGGCTTTGACCTTGGGACACTTAACTCACTAACATATCATCATATTATTATTTTACAAGTTCTTAAGATTCATTCATCTCTCAGTGTGCTGCCTAACTATGAACAAATATTATTGTCTAATCCTAATGTTATTCTGTGCAAGTGTAACCTTTAAACCCTTCTACTATATTTCAAGGTCCTGATAACATAGGTTGAATATGACTGTCTCATAGTTATTGAGGTAGATACTGAACCCTGCTATGAGTTACCTAATATTCTTAATACCAATGCTGATTTAATATTGTTCATTGATATGTCCTGTGTTAGAGACAAACAGAGGAATATAAAAGCATCTTATGCAATAGCCAACCCTCATGAAATTTTAGAGGCTTTTGTTTTCCCAAAAACAGTCATTCAAGTGTGTAGCTGTTATACAAGTTGTTACATTAGATATCAGTCTTCTAAAACAGTTTTCCAATTTTATCGAAGTATAATTGGCATTCAGAATACCTTGTTTTATTGTGCTTTGCTTTTTTCTGCTTTGCAAATATGGCATTTAATATAAATTGAAGGTTTGTGGCAACCTTACATCAAGCAAGCCTATAAGTGCCATTTTTCAACATTAATTACTCACTTTGTGTTATTCTGTCGTATTTTGATAATTCCCTCAATGTTTCAAACTTTTTCATTATTATATTTGTTATGGTGATCTGTGATCAGGGATTGTGACTAAAAACTCAGATTATGGTAACATTTTTTAGCAATAAAGTATTTTTGGATTAAGGTGTGTATATTTTTTAGACAAAATGATATTGCACACTGAATAGATGACAGTGTGGTATAAACATATCTATATGCACTGGAAAATGAAAAACAAATATTTTACTCACTTTATTGCAATATTAGCTTTATTGCAGCATATTGGAACCAAATCCACAATATTTCTGAGGCATGCCTATACAAAAACAAACTCTCTCTCCTAAGTCCCTGGAAATTATCATTCTATTGTATACTTTTATACCCTTGACTATTTTATATGCCACATATAAGAGGAATCATGTAGAATTTGGGGGGGGGTTGTGACTGACTTATTTCACTTAGCATAATGTCTTCTTTTTTTTCCCCTCCTTAAAATTCTTTTTTTTTTTTTTTGGAATTTTTATTTAATTTATTTTTTTTTAATTTAAATCCAAGTTAACTAGCATATAGTACAAAATGATTTCAGGAGTAGATTCCTTAATGCCCCTTCTTCATTTAGCCCATCCCCCCTCCCATAACTCCTCCAGTAACTCTCTGTTCTCCAAATTTAAGAATCTTTTCTGTTTTGTCCCCCTCCCTGTTTTTATATTATTTTTGCTTCCCTTCCCTTAAGTTCATCTGTTTTTATATCTTAAAGTCCTCATAGGAGTGAAGTCTATGATATTTGTCTTTTTCTCTGACTGACTAATTTCACTTAACATAACACCCTCTAGTTTCATCCACGTAGTTGCAAATGGCAAGATTTCATTATTTTTGATTGCCGAGTAATACTCCATTGTATATATATACTACATGTTCTTAATCCATTCATCCTTTGACAGACATTTGGGCTTTTTCCATACTTTGGCTATTGTTGATAGTGTTGCTATAAACATTGGGGTGCATGTGCCCCTTCAAAACAGCATACCTGTATCTCTCGGATAAATACCTAGTAGTGCAATTGCTGGGTTGTAGGGTAGTTCTATTCTTAATTTTTTGAGGAATTTCTGTACTGTTTTCCAGAGTGGCTACACCAGTTTGCATTCCCACCAGCAGTGAAAAAGAGATCCTCTCTCTCTCTCTGCATCCTTGCCAACATCTGTTGTTGCCTGAGTTGTTAATGTTAGCCATTCTGACAGGTGTGAGGTGATGTCTCAATATGGTTTTGATTTGTATTTCCCAGATGATGAGTGATGTTGAGCATTTTTTCATGTGTCTGTTGGACACCTGGAAGTCTTCTTGGAGAAGTGTCTATTCATGTCTTTTGCCTGTTTCTTCACTGGATTATTTGTTTTTTGGGTGTTGAGTTTGATAAGTTCTTTATAGATTTTGGATACTAACCCTTTATATCTGATATGTAGTTTGCAAATATTTTCTCCCATTCTGTTGGTTGCCTTTTAGTTTTGCTGATTGTTTCCTTCGTTGTGCAGAAGCTTTCTATTTTGATGTCTCAATAGTTCATTTTTGCTTCTGTTTCCTTTGCCTCTGGAGACATGTTGAGTAAGAAGTTGCTGCGGCCAAGGTCCAAGAGGTTTCGCCTGCTTTCTCCTCGAGGATTTTGATGGCTTTCTGTCTTACATTTGGGTCTTTCATCAATTTTGAGTTTATTTTTGTGTATGATGTAAGAAAGTGGTCCAGGTTCATTTTTCTGCATGTTGCTGTCCAGTTTTCCCAACACCACTTGCTGAAGAGACTGTCTTTATTCCATTGGATATTCTTTCCTGCTGTGTCAAAGATTAGTTGGCCGTACATTTGTGGGCCCATTTCTGGGTTCTCTATTCTGTTCCATTCATCTGAGTGTCTGTTTTTGTGCCAGTACCGTACTGTCTTGCTGATTACAGCTTTGTAATATAGCTTGAAGTCCAGGATTTGATGCCCTGGTTTTCTTTTTCAAGATTGCTTTGGGTATTCGGCATCTTTTCTGGTTCCATACAAATTTTAGGATTGTTTGTTCTAGTTCTGTGAAGAATTAGCGTAATTACTTCTAGGTTTATACATTTTGTCACAAATGATAGTATTACTTTTTTAAGGTTAAATAATATTCCATTGTATGTATATTTTTCATCCTTTGATATATTGACGGATATTTGGGTTGTTTTTATGTCTTGGCTGGTGTGATTAATTCTGCAATTTAAATGGTAGCACAGAGATCTCTTTGATATTCTGATTTAAATATACACCCAGAAGTGGGTTTGCTGGATCATATGACATATATATATACATATACATATACATATATATATATGTATATGTATATGTCATATGATATATATATCATATATATATATGTACATTTGTTTTTGTTACCTATGGGATATATATATATATAGCAAATATATATATAGCAAATATATATATATATGCAAATATATATACATAGCAAATATATATATCTGTGCTTTTGTTATCTGTGCTTTTCATGTCATATCAAAAGAAAATTTCCTAACTAATCCAATGTCAAGGAGCTGCTTTTCCCTTCTGTGTTTTTCCAGAAGTTTTAAATTTTCTGTTCTTACTTTTAAGTCTTTAATATATTTAGAATTGATTATGTATATGTTGTAAGACATGGGTCCCATTTTATTCCATATCTATATCTATATCATCTATATCTATCTACTATCTATCATCTATCTATCTATCTCTATATCTATCTATCTCTATATCTGTCTAATCTATCATCAATTTATCTATCTATATGTAGAGAGGGAATAAAATTGAGAATATATATTGAGGAATCCTTGCGCTGTTATCCATAATGGCTGTAAAAATTTACACTCCAAAAAACAAGTACCAGTGTCCCCTTTTGTCCATATCCTTGCCAATATGTTTTGTAATTTGTGTTTCTGACCATAGCCATTCTAATGCATGTGAGATGATACCACAATATGGTTTTGATTTGCATTTCTCTGATTAGTGATGTTGAACATCTTTTCATGTACCTGTTACTCATTTGTAGGTTTTCTTTGGGGGAAATATATATTCTGGTTATTTCTGTCATCTATCTATCTATCTATCTATCTATCTATCAATTTATCTATCTATCATCTATCTATCTATCTATCTATCATCTATCAGGGTGCCTGGTGACTCAGTTGGTTAAGCGCCCAACTTAGCTCAGGTCATGATCTCACAGTCCGTGAGTTTGAGCATCGCATCAGGATCTGTGCTGACAGCTCTGAGCCTGGAGGCTGCTTCAGATTCTGTGTCTCCCTCTCTCCCTGCCCCTACCCTGCTCATGTTCTGTCTCTCTCTGTCTCAAAAATAAATTAAAAATTTAAAAAATTGATCATTTATCTATCATCAATCATCTGTCTATGTATTAGCTATCTATCTATCTACCTATCATCTATCTATCATCTATCCTTTATCTCTATCATCTATTTATTGATATTGAATTGAAGGAGTTTTTTATTAATAATATATTTTAGATATTATCCCCTTATCAGATATATAGCTTGCAAAGATATTTTCATTTTTAATTTATTGATTAATTCCTTTGCTCTGCAGAAGCTTTTGATTTTATGTAGTCCCAATTGTTCATTTTGGCTTTTGTTACCTGTGCTTTTCATGTCATATCAAAGAAAAAGAAAATTCCTTCCCAGTCCAATGTCGAGGAGTTTTCCCCCCTGTGGTTTTCCAGAAGTTCTACATTTTCTGGTCTTACATTTAAGTCTTTAGTGTATTTAGAATTGATTATGTGTATCTTGTAAGAAATGGGTCCCATTTATTCCTTTTTATATAGATAACTACTTTCCTCAGTATCATTTATTGAAGAGAATATATTTGCCCTATTTTGTATTCATAGTGCTCTTGTTGAAGGGCACATTAGTTGTATCTATGCATGTGGATTTATTTCTGGGCACTCTATTCTGTCCCATTGGTTTATGTGTCTGCTTTTAAGCCAATAGTTTATTGTTTTGCTTACTATAGTTTGTGATGCAGTTTGAGGTCAGGAAGTATGGTGCCTTTAGGTTTTTTTTCTTTATTTTTCCTCAAGATTTCCTCAACTTTCTGAGGAAATTTTCTGTTCTTTATGAACTTTAGAATTGTTTATGTGAAAAATGTAGTTGGAATTTTGTCATAAATTATATTCAATTTGTATATTTCCTTGGATCATCAGGAAATTTTAGCAATATTTATTCTTCTAATCCATGAACATAAAATAACATGTTCACAAAATATGTTTTCATTTAATTATGTTCTTCAATTTATTTAATCAATATTTTATATTTTTTAGTATACATAACTTTTACTCTTTTTGTTTAGGTTTATCTCTAATTATTTTATTATTTTTGGTGCTGTTGTAAAGAAGATTGTTTTCTTATTGAGAGTTCATTGTGTAGAAAAAAACTATTTTTATATGTTGATTTTGTATCCTTCAACTTTACTGAATTCTCTTATTAGTTCTAACAGTATTATGGTGGAGTCCTTAGAGACTTCTATGTATGGATCATGTCATCTGTAAACAGAGTCAATATTACTCCCTCCTTTGTAATTTGATTGTGCTTTTTCTTCTCTTGGCTAATTTCTCTGTCTAGAAATCCAGGAGTATGTTGAATAGAAGTGGAATTGTCATCTTTGTCTAGCTCCTGATGTGAGAGGAAAAGTTTCCAACTTTCCATCTTTGAGTATGATGTTAACTGTGAGTTTGTCATATCTGACCTTAATAATGTTGAGATACTTTCCTTTTAGACAGAATGCGTTGAGTGTGTTTGTTATGAAAGGGTGTTTAATACTTTCAAATGCCTTATCTGCATCTAAAATAGTCAAATATATATTTTAAAATTTTTGATTCCCTTAATATGATGTATCACATTAATTGATTTGCATAAATCAAAAAAAGTTGTCCATCCCAGAGATAAAGTCAGTTTGGTCATAGTGTATGATACATTTAATGTGATATTAAATTTGATTTACTGGTATTTTGTTGAGGATATTTGCATCTGTGTTCATCAGATATAGTATTTTTTATTTTTTTAATATCTTTGTCTGGCTTTGATATCAGGGTGATGCTGGCTTCATAAAATAAGTTCGGGAGTCTTCCCTCCTCTTAAATTGTTAGGAGAGTTTAAGAAAAATGACATTTATTCTTTTTTAAATGTTGCTACAGTGACCAATTCTGTCATTTTTCCTTGGGCTGTTCTTTCTGAGAGGGTTTCAGATTATCATTTCAATCTCCTTATTTACTATTGATCTGTACAGATTTCTATTTTTTCATGATTAATTCTTGATGGGTTGTATGTTTATAAAAATCAATCCATATTTTCTAGGTGTCTAGTTTATTTTTGTTTAAGTTTTTATAGCAGTCTCTGAATTTCTTGTATTTGGTGTCAGTTGTAATGCCTCATTTTTTAATTTATAATTTTTTTGTTTAAAAGGTTTCCCTTTTTCTTAGTCAATCTAGCTAAAGGTCTGCCAGTGTGTTTATATTCTCCAAAAACAACTCTTATTTTTAAAAATTGCTTTCTATTTTTTTTTCTAGTCTCTATTTCATGTATTTTTGGCTCTCAGCTTTATAATTACTCCCTTTAACTAACTTGAGATTAGTTTGTTCTTTTTCTCATTCTTTCTTTTTTTCTTAATGTAAGCATTTATTGCTATAAACTTCTTTCTTAGAACTGCTTTTGCTGCATCTCAAGATTTAGTATGTTGTGTTTCTATTTTCATTTGTCTTAAGGTTATATATATATGTTATATATATACACATAGGTTATATATATATATAGGTTATGTATATATAGGTTATATATATATATATATATATAGGTTATATATATACAGGACATATATATATATATATATATATATATATATATATATTTCTTTTAACTTCTTTTTTGCCCCATTGGTTGTTCAAGAATGTGTTCTAATTTCCACATATTTTGGAGTTTTCTAACAATCCTCCTATTATTGATTTCTTGTTTCATACCACTGTATTTGAAAAAGACACATGATAATCTTAGTAATCTCAAATTTGTTAAAATGTGCTTTGTGGCCTAACATATGATGAACTTTAAGATTTTCCATGTGTGCTTGAAAAGAATGTGTATTCTGAATTTGTTGGATAGAATGTCCTGTATATATTTGTTAACCCATCTGGTACTAAATCTTATGTTTTGACTGATTTTCTGTCTCGATTTTCTATCCCTTATTGAAAGCTGATTATTAAAGTTGACTACTATTATTGAATTATATATTGCACCTTTTAGTTCTATCAAAGTTTACTTTATCTAGGTGTTTTGATGTTGTACACATATATATTTATGATTATTATATCTTTTGTTGAATTGCTCCTTTTCATTGGTCCTTTTTTTTTTGAATAATCATTTTGCCTTTATTTATTTTATAAGACAAATTGCACCCAACACGTTGGCTTAACATATAATTTACCTTATTGATTAAGTGTAATGTGAGTTAGTATCTTAACAATTAAATCCATTTAGTGGTAAGTTTTTGTGGCCTCTTTGAGTTCATGGACCAGCAATTAGGAAATGCTGGTTTATCTGAACAGAAAATGGTATAACAAGAACAAATAGAAGAATAGCTAAACTTTATAAGTACAAATAATGTGTTAGGCACTATTCTAAGTCTTTGACACAAATTACGCCATGGCTTGCTGGCTTGCTTGCATTTATTTATTTATCTATTTATTTATTTATCTCTTATTACACTTTTTTTCTTGTTGTCTAAAAGTCCATCTTGTCTGATATAAATATAGCCATTCCTATTCTCTTTGGTTATCATTTCCATAAAATATCTTTTATCATTTCTTCACTTTCATCTTATGTATATTATTAAATCTAAGGTGAATCTCTTGTGGACAACATCTGTTTGGGTCTTGTTATTTTACTCATTCAGGTAGTCTATTCTTTTTTATGAGGTTTTGATTTTAATTCCATTTAGTCAACACACAAATTTATATTAGTTTCAGTTGTACAATATACTAATTCAACCCTTTCATACATCATCCTGTGCTGGTAACAAGTGTCTTCCTTAATCCCCATCACTTATTTAACCCATCCCCAAACACACCTCCCCTCTGGTAATCATCAGTCTGTTCTCTATAATTAAGAGTTGTTTTTTTTTTTTCTTAACCTGTCTTTCTCATATTTTCCCTTTGTTTTGTTTTTTAAATTCTATGTATGAGTGGGGCGCCTGGGTGGCTCAGTCGGTTAAGCGTCCGACTTCAGCCAGGTCACGATCTCGCGGTCCGGGAGTTCGAGCCCCGCATCAGGCTCTGGGCTGATGGCTCAGAGCCTGGAGCCTGTTTCCGATTCTGTGTCTCCCTCTCTCTCTGCCCCTCCCCCGTTCATGCTCTGTCTCTCTCTGTCTTAAAAATAAATAAACGTTGGAAAAAAAAATTAAAAAAAAATAAATAAATAAAAATAAATAAATAAATTCTATGTATGAGTGAAATCATATGGGACTCATATTTCTGACCAACTTATCTTTTAACATACTCTCTAGTTCCATCCATGTTATTGCAAATAGCAAGATTTCATTTTTATGACTAATATATAGATAGGTAGATAAAGATATAGATAGATATAGATATAGATATAGATATAGATGATATAGTATAGGTATATAGATATATAGATATGGATATGGATATAGATATAGATATAGATGATATAGATATAGATATATAGATATACCACATCTTCTTTATCCATTCATCAATAGATGAGCACTTGGACTATCCATATCTTAGCTATTGTAAATAATGTGGCTATAAACAGAAGTGTGCATGTATCCCTTTGAATTAGCCTTTTTGTGTTCTTTGTGAAAATATACAGTAGTGCAATTCCTGGACCAGAAGGAATTTTATTTTTAACTTTTTGAGGAGCTTCCATATTGTTTTCTGCAGTGGATGCACCTGTTTGCATTCCTATCAACAGTACGAGTGTTTCTTTTTCTCCAAATCCTTGCCAACACCTGTGGCAAGGTGGTATTGGCAAGGTGATTATCGTGGTATTGTGGTATTGATTTTAGCCATTCTGACTGGTGTGTGATATCTCATTGTAGTTGTGATTTGCATTTCCCTAATGATAAGTGGTCATTAGCATATCTTCATGTGTCAGTTGACCATCTTTATGTCTTTTTTGGAGAAATGTATTTTCATATCGTCTTCCCATTTTTAATTGGATTATTTGGTTTTTAGGTATTGAGTTTAATAAGGTCTTTATATATTTTATAAAGTAACCATTTATTAGATATATCATTTGATGGACCATTTGATAGACCTTCTCTCGGTCCATCGGTTCCCTCTTAGTTTTGTTGATATTTCCTTCATTGTGCAGAAGCTTTTTGTTTTGATGTGGTCCCAATAATTTATTTTTGCTTTTGTTTCCCTTACTTCAGGAGGCATATTTAGAAAGAACTTGATATGGCTTCTGTCAAAGAGGTTACCGCCCGTGTTATCTTCTAGGACATTTATGGTTTCACATTTAGGTCTTTAATCCATTTTGAATTTATTTTATGTGTATGGTGTAAGAAAGTGGTCCAGATTCATTCTTCTGCATGCCACTGTCCAGTTTTCCCAACATTATTGGTTGAAGAAACTGTTATTTTATCCATTGGATATTCTTTCCTGCATTGTCAAAGATTAATGAACCATATATTGTGGGTTTGTTTCTGGATTTTCTATTCTGTTCTATTGATCTATGTGTCTATTTTTGTGGTACTATCATACTGTTTTGACCACAGTAGCTTTACAATATAATGTGAAATCTGGAATTGTGATGTCTCCAGTTTTGATTTTCTTTTTCAAAATTGCTTTGGTTATTTGGGATCCTTTGTAGTTCCATACCAATTTTACTATTCTTTGTTCTAGTTCTGTGAAAAATGTTCCTGGTATTTTGATAAGAATTGCATTAAATGTGTAAATTGCTTTGGGTAAATATAGACATTTTAACAATATTTGTTAATCCAATTAATGATCATGGAAGGTTTCTCCATTTCTTTGTGTCATCCTCAATTTCTTTAATCTGTGTTTTATAGTTTTCAGAATTATGGATCTTTTATCTCTTTGGTAAGGTTTATTCCTAGGTATCTTATGATTTCTGATGCAATTGTAAATGGGATTGATTCCTTGATTTCCCTTTATGTTGCCCCATCATTGGTATATAGAAATACAACATATTTCTGTACACTGATTTTTTATCCTGCAACTTTACTGAATTTGGTATCTATATGATATGGTCAATTAATCTTTGACAAAGCGGGAAATAATATCCAATAAATATACTGTCTTTTCAACAAGTTGTGTTGGGAAAAGTGGGTAGAAGCATGCAAAAGAATGAATCTGGACCATTTTCTTACACCATACACAAAAACAAATAAAAATGGATTAAAGAACTAAATGTGATACAGGAAACCATTAAAATCCTAGAGAAGAACACAGGCAATAATCTCTTCGACAGAGGACATAGTAACTTCTTTCTAGATATGTCTCCTAAGGCAAGGAACACAAAAGCAAAAAAAAACAAACAAACAAACAAACAAAGCAAAACAAAAAAAAAAACCACAACTATTGGGACTACATCAGAATAAAATTCTTCTGCACAGCAAAGGAAACAATCAACAGAACTAATAGAGAACCTTCCAAAGGGGATATTTGCAAATATTTGCAAATGACATATCCTATAAAGGGTTAGTATCCAAATCTATAAAGAACTTATAAAATTCAACATCCAAAAAACAAACAATCCAGTTTAAAAATGGGCAAAAGACATGAACAGATATTTTTCCAAACATACAGATGGTCAACAGACACATGAAAAGATGCTTATGATCACTCACTATCAGGAAAATACAAATTGCAGCCATAAGGAGGTATCACTTAACACTAGTTAGAATGGCTAAAATTAACAACATAAGAAACAACAAGTGTTGATGAGGATGTAGAGAAAGGGGAATTCCCTTACACTGTTGTTGGGAATGTAAAATGGTGCAGCCAATGTGGAAAGCAGTATGGAGGTTCCTCAAGAAGTTAAAAATAGAACTACCCTATTATCCATCAATTGCAGTATTAGGCACTGACCCAAAGAATACAAAAATACTAATTCAAAGAATACATGTACCTTGATGCATCATTATCTACAATCACAGCATTATCTACAATCTACAATCACCAAATTATGGAAATAGCCCAAACGTCCATTGACTGATGAATTAATAAAGAAGATAAAGAAGTGGTATTATATATATATACTATACAATACTACATATACTATGTATATATATATATATATATACTATATATATATACATATACTATATTATATACATATACTACACTACATATACTATATATATACATGATGTGTACCATATATATATATATATATAGTGTGTGTGTGTGTGTGTGTGTGTATGTATAAACTCCCTTTTCTTGTTTGCTTTCTTTCTTAAATTCCAAGCTAAAGTGTATTATACTAAGTGAAATAAATCAGTCAGACAATGACAAATACCATATGATTTCACTCATATGTGGAATTTAAGATACAAAACAAATGATGATAAAGGATCATAGGGGCGCCTGGGTGGCGCAGTCGGTTAAGCGTCCGACTTCAGCCAGGTCACGATCTCGCGCTCCGTGAGTTCGAGCCCCGCGTCAGGCTCCGGGCTGATGGCTCGGAGCCTGGAGCCTGTTTCCGATTCTGTGTCTCCCTCTCCCTCTGCCCCTCCCCCGTTCATGCTCTGTCTCTTTCTGTCCCAAAAATGAATAAACGTTGAAAAAAAATTTTTTTTTAAAAATAAATAAAGGATCATAAATGAAAAAAAGAGAGGAAAACCAAGAAACAGCTGGTTATCAGTCTGCTCAATTTTTCTATTTCTTCCTTTTTCAGTTTTGGTAGTGTACATGTTTCTAGGTACTTATGCATTTCTTCCAAGTTGTTCTTCCAAGTTATTGTTTTTCAAAATATTCTCTTATAATTGTTTGTATTTATGTGCTGTTGGTTATTTCTACTCTAATATTTATGAATTTAGTTATTTGGGTTTTTTTCTTTTTTCTTTTTGATAAGTCTGCCTAGGAGTTTATCAATGTTAGAAATTTTTTCAAAGAACCACATCCTGGTTCCCTTGATTTATTCTATCTTTTTTTGTTTGTTTGTTTGTTTCTATATCATTTACTTCTCCTCTAATCTTTATTATTTCCTATATTCTTCTGGCTTTGGGCCTTGTTTATTGTTCTTTTTCTAGTCCTTTAGGTGAAAGATTAGGTTATTTGAGATTTTTCTCGCTTCTGGAAGTAGACCTGTATTGCTATAAACTTCTCTCTTGGAACTGCTTTTGTGCCTCCCAGAGGTTTTGGACCATTGTGTTTCCACTTTAATTTGTTTCCATGTACTTTTTAAAAATTGTTTTAATTTTTACTATTTAGTTTTGATAGAGAGATAGAGCGAAAAGTAGGGGAGGGTTAGAGAGAGAAGGAAACACAGAATCCGAAGCAGGCTCCAGGCTCTGAGCTGTCCACACAGAGTCTGATGCAGGGCCCAAACTCACGAATCGTGATATCATGACCTGAGCTGAAGTTGGACGCTTAAGCAACTGAGCCACCCTGGCATGCCTGCTTTCATGCACTTTTTAGTTTCTTTTTTTATTTCCTGGTTAAAAACCATTAATTATTTAGTAGCATGTCACTTAACCTCCATGTATTTGTGGTCCTTCAAGATTTTTTCTTCATATCATTATAGTCAGAAAAGATGCATGGTTTGACTCTGATTGTCTCGAGATTTTGAGGCTGGTATTGTTGGCTAATATGTGATCTATTCTTTAGAATTTTGCATGTGCAATTGAAAAGATCTATTCTGCTGTTTTAGGATGAAATGTTCTGAATATATCTGTTAAATCTATCTCTTCCAGTGTGCCACTCAAAGTTGTTTCCTTATTTATTTTCTGTTTAGATGATCTACCCATTGATATAAGTGGGGATTTAAAGTCCCCAACTATTATTGTATTGTTAGCAATTAGTTCCTTCATGTTTGTTATTAACTGCTTTATATATTTGGGTGTTCTAGGTTGGGTATATAAATATTTACAATTATTATATCTTCTTGTTGGATTGTCTTCTTTGTTATTATTTAATGTCCTTCTTTGTCTCCTATTATATAAAAGTTTTAAAGTTTATTTTGTCTAAAATAAGTACTGCTACTCTAGCTTTCTTTCGACAAATATTTGCATGATAGATGTTTCTCCATTCCCTCACTTTCAATTTTCAGGTGTCTTTGGGTCTCAAATGAGTCTCTTGTAGGCAACTTATAGATGGGTGTTTTTTAAATCTATTCTGTCATTCTATGTTTCTTTTTTAAGTTTATTTTGAGAGAGAGAGCAGGGGAGGAACAGAGAGAAATAGAAGGGAGAAAATCCAAAGCAGGCTCTGCACTGTCAGCCCAAAGCCCAATGCAGGGCTTGAAATCACAAACCATGAGATCATGACCTGAGCTAACACCAAGAGTAAGACACTTACCTGACTGAGCCACCCAGGTGCCACAGTCACCCTATGTCTTTTGATTGGAGCATTTAGCCTACTTACATTCAAACTAATTATTGATATATATTTATTGCCATTTTATTATTTGTTTCATGATTGTTTCTGAAGATTTTCTCTTATATCCTTTATTGTTTTCTGTCGTTCATGTTTTCCTGATTTTCTTTAATGATATATTTTGATTTTTTCTCTTTACTCTTTGCATGTTTATAAGTGGTTTTAATATATGGTTACCATTAGGTTTGTATATAATGTGCATGTAGAAGTCTATATTAAGTTGATTGTCATTTAAGTTTGAACTCATTCTTTTCACCTCTACTCTCCACATTTTAGGTATATGTTATTATATTTTATATCTTTTTTTTAGTTCCTTAACCTATTTTTAACAGAAATATTCATTTTCACTGGTTTTGTTTCCTACCTTCACACTGTCACTTTTGTTCTCTCCTTTCCATTCCAAGAGTCACCTTTAGTATTTCTTGCAGGCTGGTTTAGTGCTCACAAACTACTTTAGCTTTTGTTTAAGAAACTCTTTATCTCTCCTTCTATTCTGAATGACAGCGTTGCTGGATAATATATTCCTGGATGCAGCTTTTTCCCATTTAAATACATCATGTTAATCCCTTCTTGCTTGAAAATTTTCTGATGAAAATATCCTGCTAGTCTTATAAGTTTCCCCTTGTAAGTTAATGACATATTTAATCTTGTTGCTTTTGAGGTTTTTTGTTTATCACTATATTTTGCGAGTTTAATTACAATATGTCTTGGTGTGGGTCTGCTTTGGTTGATTTTGATGGAAGTTCTCTGTATCTCCTGGATCTGGATATCTGTTTCCTTCACTATATTCAAAAAGTTTTCTGCTATTAGTTCTTCAAATAAATTTTCTGCTCCTTTTTCTCTCTATTCTTCTTCTGGAACTCATACAATACAAATGTTATTACATTTGATGGAGTCACTGAGTTCCCTGAATCTATTCTCATTTTGTGCAACTATTTTTTTTCTCTCTTTTGTTCAGCTTGGTTACTTTCCATTACTTTCTTATCCTCTGCTTCTTCCATATTGCTATCCATTTCATCAAGTGTGTTTCTCATTTTATTTACTTAACCTTTTATCTCTGCTATGTTATTCCTTATCTGTGTTAGGGTCATCACTGATGCATTCTACTCCTTCCTCAAGTCCAGTGAGTATCTTTGTTATCATTACTTTAAATTGTCTATCAGGAATGTTACTTATATCTGTTTTACCCAGATCTCTGGCTGTGGCCTTGTTCTGTTCTTTCATTTGTAAAACATTTTTCTATCTCCTCATTTTGTCTTCCTCTCTGTGTTTGTTTCTGTGTGTTAAGAAAGTCAGCTATGTCTTTTGCTTTTGAAAATAGTGACTTTATGAAGAAGAGGTCTTGGGGTGCCATGCACTACAATGTCTCCTCCTCACCACATGTTGGAACTTCAGGAGGTTACCTACGTGTGTTGCTTACATCCTGCTGTTGTGTCTGGGTCGCTTTTACTTTCAGTGAGTGTAGTCATCTGCACTTCCTCTCCTCCTATTTTAAGCTGTGATTTCTCTCTGTGGTGTTAGTAGGACCCAATCAGGCCAGGTCTGAGGGGGTGTGCCCACTGGGGAACTTGGGGGTGACTTGGTGGTATTAGCAAAATTTGTTGTTGTTGTGGGCCACTAACCCTATGCCAGATCCCTAGAATTGCTTTGGGAGCTCCACGGCTTCCAGGGTTCAAGCTGGGCATGAAGCAATGGCTGGTCTCAGTGAGGTGGCCAGGTGCCACATGCAGTGGCAGCTGTGCAGCTGGTGGCTGGGCACAACACACGACGGCTGCTGGGGCCCATGTCTCGGTGCAGCCTGGTGTATGTGTGTAGCAAGTGTGGCAGCTGTGTGGCTGAACAGAGTGCATACATGGCTTTTACAAACATTTTCACAGCAAGAACAGCTGGCTTGGAGTGGCCTTGTCCTCAGGAGAACTCAGGGAAATGGTGCACTGCCACTGAATCAGGCAGCAAATGTCTGTGTATCCCTGCCTCTGGCAGGTGGCTCTGTGTTTATGTTGCGGGAAAGGGAGGAAAATGGCATCCGCCAACTCCCTTGTTTTCATAAAAGTTCTTCAACATGCTCCAAAATCTGTATGAGTAGATCTGTCTTCTGTTTTTCCTCAGCATTGTGCAAATTGCCATTTTTTGGTTGCCTCTCCATGCAGGCTGCTGTCTCATTAAAGGCAGTGACCCAGCTATAACTCACCCTCCCTGTCCACCCAGTGCTGAGTCAGCAAACTTTTAAAGCTCTAGGCTCCAAGTATCACTGGTTTTATGAACTCATGGAATTTATAAAACGCTCTGGTTTTTAAAGCAAAGCATTATGAGAATTTGTCTTCCCTGTGTGAACTGCCTGGTGCAAAGGCCCATTTCTCTTCCCCCTCAACATGCACAGCTCCCTCTTTCCTGTGGTCAGCCTCCTTCTACCTTTCTGATCTTCCTAAATTTTAAGCTTCAGCTTCCTGTCTATATTTAGTTGTGAAGTTTGTTCTTCCAGCCCTCAGATTGCTCTCTGGTTTGTTGACTTGGATGTGGATGATATCTAGTTGAAAATGTGGGATGTGATGGGCTCAGGGACCTCCTATTCTGACATCTTCCCAGGAGTTTTTCACTCTATGTCTTTTAACTCATTAGTTTAATTAATTCACATTGAAGGTAATTATTGACAGGTAAGCAATTAATATTGCCATTTTGTTAATTATTCTGTTTTATTTGTAGTTCTTTTGTTCTTGCTACCTTTCTTTGTGGTTTCATGATTTTTTGTCGATATATGGTTTATTTACTCTTCAGTTTTTGTATATTTACCATAAGCTTTCTTTGTGGTCACCATGGGATTCACATTAAACTACTATAATGGTCTGATTTAATCTGATAACAACCTCAATTGTACACTAAATATCTGCACTTTTATTACTAGGGTTAAAGTAATATATGTGCCATTGTACAGTATTATAATATTCTATTTGTCTATATACTTACCTTCACTAGTGAGACTTGTATTTTCATATGCTTTTTTGTTTCTGTTGAGTGTTCAGTTTTTAACTTGAAGATTAAGTTGAATCCACCACTTGAAGTGGTGACAAATTCCCTCATTGTTTTGTTTAATTGGGAAAGTATCTCTTCTTTATTAAAAACAATGTTTTATAGGAGATACAGGTTACCAGTTAGGAAGTAAATAAGCCATGGGAATAAAATTAGAGCAAGAGGAATATAGTCCATTAAATTATAATACTGTTGTATGAAGACAAATTGTAGCTACACTTATGGTAAGAATGGCATAATATATAGAGATGTGGTAGCATTCTGTTGTATACCTGAAACTAACTGTGTGCCAACTATACCCAAATGAAAAAGGGAAAAAAAGTTTATTCTTTTTAAATAAATCTTGCAAATGATACATGTTAAAATGTAAACAAATTTAAAATATAAAAATTTAAAATTTTTTTCCAGGATTAATATTCTTGGTTAGCAATTTTTTTCTTTTAGTCTTTTAAATACACCATCCCTTTATCTCCTGGCATGCCTGGTTTCTACTGAGAAACTACTTATAGTCTTATGGGAGTTCCCTTGTATATGCTAGGTTGCTTACATATTGCTGCTTTTGAAACTCTGTCTTTGAACTTGACAATTTAATTATGATGTGTTCTAGTATATGCTTATTTGGGCAAATCTGTTTGGTGACTTTTGGGCTTCATTAATTTCTTTTTTAATGTTTATTTATTTTTGAGAGGAGGGGAGACAGAGAGAGGGAGACACAGAATCCAAAGCAGCCTCCAGGCTCCAAGTTGTTAGCACAGATTTTGATATGGGGCTCAAACTCACGAATGGTGAGATCATGACCTGAGTTAAAGTCAGACACTTACCTGACCGAGCCACACAGGCACCCCCATTAATTTCATTTCCCTTCCCAAATTTGGGAATTTTCAGCCAATGTTTCTTTAAATAGAATTTCTGCCCCTTTTTGTCTCTCTTCTTCTGGGACTCCCATAATGTAAATATTATGTTACTTCATAGAATTCCATACTTCTGTAGGCTTTATTTACCCACTTTAATTCTTTTATATTTTTGTCCCTCTGACTGGGTAATCTCAAGTGACTAGTCTTCAAGTTCATTAATTCTTTCTTCTGTTAGATTGAATATGCTGTTGAAGTTGTCTATTAAAAATTTTTACTGTGTTATTGTATTATTTATTTCTAAGATTTCTGTTTGATTTTTTATGGTTTCAATTTTTTTGGTTAAATTTTTTTGGTTCATGTATCATTCTCCTGATTTCATTCAGCTGCCTATGTATGTTCTTTTCTAGTTCCCTGAGCTTCTTTTAGACAAGTTTTTTGTGTTCTTTATCAAGCTGTTTGTAGATTTGTTTATTTAAAAATGGTTATTGTAGCTTTATTGGTTTCCCTTGATAGTGTTATATTTCCCTAGTCTCCTCTAGTCCTTGTATCCTTGTATTGGTATCTGCACACTTGAGAAAGTAGTCACATCTTATAGTATTTACAGCTTGGCTTAAGAATGAAAAGTCCTTTACCAATAAGTCCAGCCTAAGATTCTGGGTAGACCAGCTCTTAGCATACATGGACCAGCAGGGAAAGCTACCAGTGCTGTTAGTTTCAGTGGGAACATTAGCTGTGCCCTGAAATTGCAGGTGCCCTTGGATGGACTTTGTCTTCAGGTAGGGACATTGAATGGACTGTTCATTAAGATGGTGATCTGGCTGAACTTCTTCATTAGTTGGGTCCCCTCGATGGGCTCTGCAATTTGACAGGACTACTGGTTGGGCTCTAAGTTTCACTGGGGTTTCCTGCATAGGCATTACTGCTGGTTGGGCTGCTAGCTTACCTCTCCAGGTAAGCAGAGAATTTGGTTGGGCTCTATAGCTGGGATGCAGGTTGGACTCCCTGGTTGGGTAGGGCTGGTTGGAGGCATTCCTTGTTGTAGCAATGTTACTGGCAAGATATCCGATTTTCCAAACTGCTAGTGGGAGCACAGGCCTTCTGCTAAGATTTGCATCACTCATGAACCCATTTCACTGTGGACCCATGTCCCTTTTCCCTGTTTCTAACAGTCCCCATGTGGTCTGCCAATTCTAATTCCTCCTGTTCCATGTAAGACAAGAGAGAAGTGGGCATCTCAGTATCCCAAAACACTGGAGAAGTTGGATGTATTCTCCACTTTCCCCCAGTGGAGAAATCATGGGCCAAGGAGATAGTTCCTGAGGAAGATCTGGTACTGTGCCAGCGTGGGGGAAGGTGACAAGAATAAAATGAAACCTTTACTCTGACCCTTTTTAATTTTTTTAATCAATTTTTGTACTCCCCAAGTCTGCTAAAACATTACCTGTGAGGCCTGTGATTCTCAGAAAGGCATTTTTGTTTGTATATTTGCTAAATTGATTTTCCTGTGAGGGAATTAGGGCCAGAGACCTCCTTTTCTGTCATCTTGCTGATGTCACTCCACATTAGCCTTAAGTCTTAAATATGTATACTGATAACAAATTTGTGTTTGTGATTGGTTATGCAACCATCCGACTTTGAAAGAATAGAGGCTTTTGAACACTGATAACAACTAAAATATGACATGCTGATTAACAAGAATCATGGAAATTTCTCTAAAAGATTTATATTATTTATTATAAAATTATACTGGAAGACAAGATAAAATATTTTTTAAAAGGGAATTTTTAGACCAAGCTGTGAAAAGAGTTACTAAGTTTTGGACTGATAAAGTGAAATGTCCATTACTCATATCCAGGAACTTCTAACCATGACTTTAGAAATATTTACCTCTTTAAGAATTAGAAAATTAGATATCAAGAGGAGCTAAGAAGAATACCATTGGAAAATGTGAATT
The DNA here is from genome assembly GCF_022079265.1 of Lynx rufus. Classification (NCBI taxonomy): domain Eukaryota; kingdom Metazoa; phylum Chordata; class Mammalia; order Carnivora; family Felidae; genus Lynx; species Lynx rufus. The sequence continues at coordinate 4,561,595 of NW_025814836.1, read as the reverse complement.
ATATCATAGGACTTTTCTTTTACCTCAATCATATATGTGGGTGGCTTTTTCAAACAAGCAGCAAACTCATTCATACAGAAGGAATATGGGGAAAATTTGGGAATTGTGTAACATTTGTATAGGATTAAATAATTTAGGAAATTACACAAATATGTGCTGTTTGTCAGGAAAAAAATCTTTATAAGAAACATATAAGTCTAAGGTCAATGTTACCTGAGATATGATGGCAATTGGACTTTATTTAGATTCAAACTTTAGAAGGTTTTACATATTTTTAGTAAAGTTGTATATGATGTCTATATGACCACACATATGTCTGTAAGCTAAAGCTGATGCTTACATTGTGAACAGTGCTTGACTGAATTGTACCATCTCAACTTTTGGAATTCCTAAACATGTATAATTCAATAAAAGAAGTCATTTTGTATCTGTGGTAATTCACAAGCTCTGTAATATCTTATAAGGACTCAAAATTTGGTAACTGTTAGTCGTGTGTAATCTGATAGGCAAGTGGAATGAATAAACCATTCCATAAGAAAGTATTTGACTAAATTAAATCCAGCTGCTGACTCACAGTGACCCAAATTCCACTGATTTTATTAAAAATAATATTAACTCTCTGTTGTAAGTATGTACTTCTTTCTTTGAATTTGGAAAACTTATAAATTTAGGGTTTAAGCCTAACCCTTTATCTGGTACAATGAAAAAATAGTCATAATCAGATATAATAAAGAGTTTGTGGGTTTCCCTGGGCTAATTATGCCATTATGTGACCAGGTGCTGAAAAATATCCCCCCTGAGGAAGTGTATTATCATTATGGAACAGGAGGCTTGGTCTGCATTAAAGTGTAACAATGACAGACTGGTGATCATCACACTAGACAGAATCCTACCAGGTGATGTTGATAACGTACTACCATCAAGGTAAAGAAGAACCCAAGTGAATGCATGCTTCACATATGAGACCAACACCTACGATTGAGCAAGTTTTAATTATTAAGGATAATTAAGACATTTTAAGGATAAATTATTTAGATAGTTACTTATAATAACATGAAAGCTGAAGAGAAATCTCAGCTTTCTTAAATCAAGAACTTTAAGAATAAATTCTTTAGTTACTTACAATAACATGAAAGCTGAAGAGAAATATTTAATAGACAGGATAGATAAGTTGCTTTGTTAATGTCTTCGTATATTATCTTGACCATTATAATTTTGATATTTATTCTAGTTAATATTACTTGTGCATGAAACTTAGAGTATTCACCTTTTAGTTTTGAAATTGTGTCACTTAACTTCAAGGAATTTTAAATTAATTATCAGTTGTCTCGAATATGGGTTGAGCACTTCAAGAATCCTCTATTTTTGTCATAGTACATCAGATCCACGAATTTTATCATTTAAATTTAGAATAAACAGAAAATTTAAAGTGTCATAAAGTGATCAATATTACCAAAAAAAGCAATCTTAAAAAATAATCTTCAATGTTATTGAATATACTGATGGGAAAGAATTTACATAATCAAGTTTAATACAATTATATTCAAACTGACAATTCCTGAGCAATGACACAAAATCCAACTTCTTTCTGTCTTATATAGCCATAGGGGGCCCATTTAACCATACTGAAATAGATGTGCAAATGAGGAAGAAACATTCCTACCCAAATATTACGAGTTAGTTACTTTGGAAGTCCCCAAATATATCATTACATAAAAATGAACCTACAGCGTTTAGGACTTAGCAATCCCCAGTTTCCATACTTTAGATTTATATGATTATTAAATTATGGGGCACCTGGGTGGTTCAGTTGGTTGAGCATTGGCTCAGGTTATGATCTCAGTTTGTGAGTTCCAGCCCTGTGTCAGGCTCTGTGCTGACAGCTCAGACCTGGAGCCTGTTTCAGATTCTGTGTCTCCCTCTCTCTCTGCTCCTTCCCCACTCGTGATCTCTCTCTCTCTCTCTCTCTCTCAAATAAATAAACATTAAAAAATTTATATGATTATTAAATGAATACCTTCAAATATTACTAGTGAAAATGTGGATTAATTCAATTCTATTTCTATGCCTTAGGTTTTACCATTATAAAAAGTTCTTATGTGAAGATTAAAATGGTGCCATTATGAAACTAAAAGAGATTTATTAAATACTATATTTATAAGTAAATATAAAATTGACCAAATTGCAAACCTTATTTGTATAAAAATGATGAAATGCTGAAGAACATATTTAGTGCTTTGGGACAATTGCAGAAACATGTAATTAAGATGCATACAAGATGAAATAAAAACCTAATGCAGGATACAGCAATAGAGAAAATGGAGAATGGAGTTGGGAAAGAATTTGGAACTGGCCATCCAGAAATGAAATCCTGCTTCAAAAAAATAGCTAAGGAATTTTCATAAGCCTTCACTTGTATAACTGAACAACTAGTTATTCAATAACTGCAGTATATACTTAATAGTACTGAACTACAAGATTTTACCTACTTAGGAAAACCAGATGTTTGGCATGATACTACCTCTGGATTGATAGTGTTTTAAAAAGAGTAATCATATTATAGAAAAAGGTGAAATTTGGCGACTAAAGATTGAAACTCCTGAAAACCAAACTAATAAAATTAATTTTACAAAGAAACATAAATTTCTTCTATATGTATGTGAATCTGATATGCTAGATGGGTGCCTAAACTTCAAATGAAGCAATGAAACATTGAAATCAACTTATTTGGCTGAAACAGTCTACGTGCTTATAACTGGGTAATGATTTATTTAAATTACCAATAATTCCAGAGATGCCTTGGTGGCTGAGTCTGTTAAGCTTCCGACTTCAGCTCAGGTCATGATCTCCCAGTCCGTGTATTCAAGCCTCACATCAGGCTCTGTGCTGACAGCTCAGAGCCTGCAGCCTACTTCAGATTGTGTGTCTCCCTCTCTTTCTGTCCCTCCCCAACTCATATTCTGTCTGTCTCTCTCTCTCTAAAAAATAAACATCAAAAAACTAAATATATAAATATATATTTATATAAATATTATATAAATATATATTTATATAAATATTATATAAATATATAAATATAATTCCTAATAGTTTCACACATTTGGGTTCCATGCTTGGCTTTTTTGGTGTCTTATAGCAAGACATACTTCTAAGAGTTAGATCTTTGTATTATAAGAGGTGAATGGCATACTTTGGTGACAGATTAATTCCACATAAGTCACTGGACTAGTAAAGATTCATCCTCAAGCAGGGTTTATTCATTAGTCAATCTGGATATTGGGGTGTTCTTATTGAATTACTGGTCTACTTAATGTGATCCTATGACAAAGTTTTTACTTATTACCTGAATTTGATGTGATTAATAGTGAAGAAAATTTTGACTCATTGGTATCCAGATCTATATTTGATACTTATCTGGGTGTCTATGTGACTAAAGCAATATATTTTTAAGCTTAAATGATATTCTAATAGTGGCATGCTGTTTTAAAGTCACTGACGAACTTTTAATAAAGGATCCTGTCAACAATGATAACGATGTGAAATTAAGTAATTTTCTATTTGTATTAAACCTAAAATTGATTCTACTAATGAGAAACATAGATGAATTTCAGCTCTTAAATATTATGTTAATGTCATATTTTCAGTATAGTAAGTTGTATGCTATGAATTATGGAAACTTCTTGGAAATGAGTACTATTCCCAGTGACCTAATACTTTTTTGTAAATACTGTTTCATGTGGCTTCAAGTGTGTCATTTTAGAAGAGTTCACGTGCAATGGACCATGCCAAATGATATTGTTATAACATCCTTTGAATTTATATATGTATATATATTAAATTACATATATATGTATATATATGTAATGATAAGTGGAATGCTGTGTTTTTCTGACACTATCTGAGTGGCTTTCCAAAAAAACCTGTATTGTGTAATTCATGTGTAAGGTGATCAGTAGTCTACAACCTCTGTAATAGGTCATTATTTTGAGTACTGACCAAATTGTATCATTAAGGAAAAGCTTTCAAGAACCATACTCCAAGAGAGACTTAGGTTTATGTGTTGATACCTGTCCTGTTCCTGTATACCTAAAATCATCATTGCAGAGAAAGAGCACAGTTTGGCCTTAAACTCGGGGGAATTAATATAAGTCAGGTGCCTAGCACTGAATATATCAAAACTCCTGTCTGAATCAGTACCACAATTGTCTGGTAAACATTTTCAGGTATGAGTGTATGTATGCATTTGGAATGTCATAGCTAGGGTCAAAAGTGAGAACTTATTGTCTTCAAGAGTGATGATGACTGAAAGTCATAATCAAGAGGATTATGATAAGGACAAACTCATCATAGGTGAAGGTGAAATTCTGGGATAGGATTGTTGGAACATGTTGGAACTCATTACTTTTCTCTAGGCATTTTATTTGGGGCTTGAGACAAGGAATTCTTGAAAGAAACTCATGTTACCCAATCCTGTCTATGCGCTCAAAAGTGAAAAATAAATGTTCCTTCTATAAACTTTGTTTCAGGGATTTATAATTCTTAAGAGCTGGGAACATTCAAGATTCAGTCCTTCCCTGTTTTTTTCTTAATGTGTCTTTGAGTAAGACATCTTACCAAGGGTTGAAACACTGCATTGATAGTATATTTCTGGTTTTCTTTGGTCACAGATACATGTCAAAAAGCAATTGACTGGAGAAGATGCTCTTCTAGGGCATACAAGTTTACACATTAGGTAACTTGGATAGAGATATGGATTTTTTCTGAATAAGTGACTGATAAATGCAATGTGATTTTATTACAAAATCTTTTGTTTGAACTTGAAATTTATATTGAAATTGAGAAAAAAATAGATCCACTGGTTCTCAGTACAATGTTTAATATTCTCATTCTACATACAAGATAAAATCAATCTCTGTAATTTTATGGGATTTTAACTGCTTTGGGTTACTTTGGAGTCATTGAAAATTTTTCTATATCTAAACTACTATTAAGTAGTTCTACTGGTTATAGGACTAAAATATGAAACTTAAAATTGTGTGTATTCATGAAGAAACACATATAAGAATTCCAGATCCTGATATGATTCCATTATTACATACAATAAGGATATGCAACAAATGATGCTCAAAGTTCTAATTTACACTCTGAATTGGCTAGTGTCACCAAACCAGCATTATGAATTATTATTCTCAATTTAGTGACTATATTACTTGAAGCACTCTCAGGAAGAAAACTACTTTTTTACTGAAAATTTATTGAAAGGATATAAGACTTTTTTGTGCTCTGGTTCTCACTCCATTTTGCAATTTTCTTTGGCCTAAATATACAAGTAAACATATGTACACTAATTATTGTATTTTCCTTGTTCTGCTTTTGTCAAAATTGTGACATTTAAGAGAACTAACAACATAATACAATGGCTTATTGGTCATGATCTGAAAACTCACTTATATAGTTCCAAAGAATTCATAAAATGGTCACAATTTCAATCATCCTGACCTTTTATTAGGTTTTCATGTGGCTAAAAGAGTATGATTTTATGTGAATTTATATGCAATGAATCATGGCAAATACTCTGACATGAACTCTTGACTAGATAGAATATTATTGGCCAATGGATATCTCCCATGTTCACAACCACCATATGAAAGTTTATCCCAAATTAAGAAACCTGTATATGTTGTCTTTTTTATGCTTGGTAAATGAAAGATGCATGAAATCTGTAAGAGGTCATTTTTGCAGATATGGTCATAAGACTTCCTTAACATAGAGCATGGATAAATCACAAGCCCGGGACAGATGTAACAATATGTTTTGCAATCTATCTTACAACTAACTACACAGATAATGACTTTGAAAAAGAGCACTGTTTGCTGCCACAGAATGAAGCTATGTGAGTCAGGTGTCCATGATGGTATATGACAAAAGTCATATCTATTTTGGCATCACAAATTACAAAATCTATATCTGATAAACATATACAGGTCAAAGCATATACATGGGTAGGTAATGCCATAGCTAGATCAAAGTTGAGAATTCATATTGTCTTGAAGAGAAATTATGACCTAAAAATCATGCTCAATAAAATTACAATGAAGCCCAATGTAGTCAATAATGCCAAAGCAAAACATTGAAGTTCCATATTTCCCTTGTAGAGTAATGCGATTTGGTTCTTCAGGCAACCAGTCCCTTCAGGGAATCTCTTATATAGGTTTCATGTCAACAACACATCCTCAAGTTTAAGCTATATTTGGTGAACTATATTTCATCACAAAAAACTGTTCTTCAGAGCATCCCTTAGTTATATTTTTATCGTTGTGTTATTCAGTTAGAAATTTTGGAAAGAATTGTGCTGTTTCATTAAAATCTGAAGTGATTGAATATGTTTGGTCATAGATATAGGTGACACAGAAAATTGGATGATACAAAAAGCCTGACTTAAGGAGATAAATAAGTGACTCTTTTCAAAAATGTAAATACTGTAGAGGGTTGATTTATGCCTGGAAATCAGCCCATTGGAATAGTACCCCTGCAAACCTTTTAGTTATACCTAAAATGGATAAGATTCCAAATGGATGAAATATTTCCTCCACTACCCCTCCACCACAGAAACATTACCATCTGTCTGTGCACAGATTGAAAACTAACCGTAATACATTGATACACTGAAGAGATAATAACTTTTGGGATCTTCACTGCATACTCAAAAGAAAGTCCTAAAAGGAAGGATCATGGCCATGACATCCAAAGAGTGAAATGCAAGAATTAATCTGCCAATTGGTATTGGCTAAAAAAAAAACAGTTAAGTATTCAGATAACTACATCGTGACCCCTGAGTATTATTAGGGCTTTAAAATTTCAATTTAAGGAATTGTGGGTTATTGGTGATGACAGTTTTTCCTAATTGGCCCTTTAATCCGTTTGATTTTGCCAAATGAAACACAAGCTTCACATTTGATATTCTTCTCAAGACACAAATCCTTTAGAAGCTGGCACCATAAAGGAAAAAGATTAAAAAAAATTAGGAAGAAAAATGTATCATATATATATATGATATTGAGATCTTTGAAGTTTTGTTCAAAGAAGAGAAATAAAGATATATATTACAAAGAAAAGCTTTTGCATTACTGATTGGAAGATCTTGATAAAAACATGAAAGAGGAGTCTGAACAAAAAGAATATGTTATTCAGATCATGGCCTAAAAAGCCTTATGCAAGGGTTTGTCTCAGTGATGGGTATTGAGGACATTTTCAAGCCACTGGCTGTCTCAATAAAACTAATTCTACATGATTTTACAGGGTCATTTTATGGGTGTTCATGGCCAATAGTCACGCCCAATTATCCACATACGAGTACTGCTGTCTAGACAAAAAAAGAGCCACAAACTTGATTTTATCAGACATGTCCTGAACTCTTTTCCAATCTAGAAACTTATTTACAAGGACTTCTCTTCGATGTTGAATCAATGGTGCTTAGCATTTCCATAAGCTAAATTTAAATGTATTTCTTAGAAATTAATTAATTAATTAATTAACAACTTTATTTTGTATTGATTCATTCATTATTTTATCCATTAATACTAGGTGAATCATGGAATTTCAGACTTAAGATAACAATCCCCTCAAGGCAATCCCTTGTGGTGTACAATGTCTATAAGATTCCATGTACCTCACACTTGCTCATATTTTAGGCTTTGTTTCATGATCCATGATCCATGATACAAAGGAGCCTTTATTTGGAATAATTCTATAGCTTTTTCCCTCCTTGTGTCTTCAGGTGAACGTTTTGTCAATGGTTAACTTAATTATATGAGGTGAGATGATGCCTTTGATGATAGATACAGGCCACAAAGAATATGGACAAAAGGAGAGGCTCACCTAAAGGCAATAAATGTTTGACTCATTTTGGAAAACTAAATAGTAGAGAGTTGATTTTCTTCCTGAGTGAAACCCTACAGGATAGAATCTCTAGAAAGCATAACTTTGTCATTTTCAAAGAAATAGGTAACGTGGCAGTGGAGGATATCATTCTTTCATGGCCACTGGGAAACATGGCACAAGTAAGTAGGTGTTCAGGTTGAAGAAAATATCTCAAATACACTTCAAAGATGATAACAGTTGGAGTATGCATTTGAATCTCAGAACACTTCCCCTAGAAAAGGTTCCAACCATGGTGTTCAGAGGGTAAGATGCAAAACTTTACCACACCCATGGATCTTAGTTGCAGGATACTGAAGAGGATTCAGATAGCTAACTTGTGACTCCATAGATTGATAAAACTTCCAATGACAATTTAACAAATTTGGGTTATTGTTATTGCTAGCTGTTCATGATGAGAACTCTGACCAGCTAAGTTTCACCCAAGAGGGCACTAGTTTTCATACCATTTGAAGAATTTATTTGGGGAAAAGTTATGTCTTAAAGAATGGACAATCAAGAATACAAAAACTCTGTCAAAAATACTTTCATAGATATAAATTAGAAAAATTCTTCAGAATCATTAAATCAACTCCTTCATGAGATCATGTTTCTTTTATAAAATAACTGGAACCGTACACCTGGATTATGAAGTGTAAGCATCACACTTTAAACAGTGTTAGCAGGGTATGGAAGACAATATAAACAAAACATACATGGCTTTTGAAACATGAACTGGAAGTTCTAGTGCAGGGATCTCCCTAGATGATAGGGAGCAAGTATCTTTTAAAGACTTCAGATGTAGGTTTTCCAGAAAACCAATTCCATATCAATTAATATCATCATTTCAAGAGTGTTCCTGAACAATATTAAATTACTGCTCCAAGAAAATCAAATATAAGCAAGAAAAATTAATGAGCCATAAAAGTAAAATTATGAAAAACAGAGAGAGTTTACAAATAAAGAATTCAAAGTCTGGGCCTTTGAATGAGTGTAAATCTATATATATAAATGAAGACTATTTTCATATTTAACATTTATTTATGAATGAAGATACATATGGATTTGCTAAAGCATTATAATTATACATGAATTTATTGATTTAGTCTAAATACATTCATTTATTATGTAATTAATGAAAGTGTAAGAAATATAAAACAAAAATGGCACATATGGGAAGGTGGCTTTGACAACTGTTCTACTTCTTTCTACACAGAACACATCCTCAGATGAAGATTCCCCGCCCCCACATGCACATATGTCAGCTTGGCTCCAGGAATAGGCACAAACTCATGTGGCACCCGGGTTTCCTGCTTTCCAGAAACCATATCTGGTAAGCATGTTCAGGTGGGAGCACATGGACATGTGGGGAGTGCCTTGGTCAGGTCGATGATAAGAACTTATATTGTCTTTAAGACAGATGATGACCTAAAAATCATATGCAATAAAATCACACTGAGGCTCAGTAGAGAGCACAATCATGGGTAAGAATCCCAGGATGCCATGTAGCACTCAGAGAGTGATAGAATTTGAGGCTTGAGATTACCAATGCCCAGAGGTATCCCCCTGTGTCAATCCACTGTCAGTGGGATTCCACATTCCCAAGATATGCTCATGCTGTAGGCTTTGTATGCAAACACATAGTTCCTCCCAAGACACCTCATTTGGAGCTATTCCTTAGCACCATTGGTCTTCTTGTGTCTTTCAGCGGGATTTCATGACCAGGATCTCATCGTTGACTCCACCATGTGAGGTGAGTGAATGCATCTGACCAGAGACAGAGGCTGCAGAGGATATAGGGTGCATGGGGAGGCTCTCTTCAAGGCAGTGCTTGACTTTTAGTCAGGATGGAGACATTCATAGCCATCACATTCTTTGTGACCATCAGCCCTACACAGTAGGAGGTCAAGAAAGTGAAACATTATCATTGCACCTGAAAGGGATCTTAATGTCCAGGGAGGACAATTCTCCTCCATTGGAACACAGGCCACATTAATTTGTATCAGTTTGTACTCAGCGTGAGGCCAATATTGCTAATGCACTTCAGGGACACTAAGTACTAGGTGGGCATTGAAGCCTCATGAAGCATCCAGCAGGGCAAGGGACCAGCCCAGGGCATCCAGAGACAGTGGTGCAGGAATATAACTGGGGGGGGTCTCCTTAACTGGACATTAGATAGAATTCTAATAGCAGAAAGATGGCACCTGAGAAGTGCTTAATTCTTCCCCAGGTCTAGAGACATAGCTGTATAGACTAGGTCCTGTGTGGTGTTCCCCATCTGCTCACTGGTGGTGGCTTCTGGGCATAATGGGTCCACTGGTCTCTTACCAATTAATGTGGAGCAGTTCCTGCAGATGCCATCTATGTGGGTAGCCAGGACCCTGGGAAGATCAAAACCACTCTAGCATGTATGTTACTACAAGTGAGGTTGAGAATTTTGAATAGGATGGTCATGACTCCCCCATGAGATCCCTTTCTATATGCACCCTTCCACCAAAGAGGAAGGGTGTGATTACAAACCATACCAGCATCTCTCCCTGAATCACATTCACCACCAAATCATGAAGAGAGAAGTTGGACTCAGCAGGGACATATAGACATTGCTCTTTGAAGATGTGGATTGTGATAGGATGCACAGCAGGGCACTCTATACCTCAGAAAGACATCTGTCAGGCAGGGTCTAGGGCAACACTTTGCCTGAATGGAGGACAGTGGGCAGCTTTTCAGAACTCCATGTACATGAATTCCTAAGAAAGCATTTCATGGTGCTTTATATCCTGGCTCCCTGTGTCCCCAGAAGCCCTGTGCCCAGGTCAGGCTTCAACATAGAGCTCATTCTTAGCAATAATTAATGCTGTGCTCTACATACCATGGCCCTCAAATTTGCATGCCACATTCAGGAAAGCAGTGTGCTGGGACTGCTCCTCAGTTGTACATAAATGATGTTCACCCCCCTGTGTGAAAACTCAGAATTTCATTTCTGTGGGTTCAGCTATATGGGTAGATATCCTTCTGCACTGTGCTGGATACTTCCTGTCTTCAATCATTGCATAATGGATTCATGTGTTGAGACATAGCATTCTGCAACTGGAACTAGCAGATGTGGACCAGAAGGGCAGAAGGAATGCATAAGGTGTTTTAAAAGCTGAAGTGTCTTTTGAACACAAACCACATACCTATATGAAGATGTCACAGCAAAATATATATGAGTTTGTCCCAGCTTCAAGAATAATCCCAAACTCAAGACATGCCACACATCCCACCCTCCCGAAACTATCTCTTGTAAGCATGTTCAGAATGGGGGACCCAGACAAGTGGTGACTGCCTCAGTTGTGTCAATTATGAGAACTCATAATGCCTAGAATAGACATTATAACATAAAAGTCATCCTAAATAAGATTATGCTGAGGCCAAATGGAATGGAAAATCCTGTGGCAGGATCCAGGGGATTCATGTGGCCAATGGAGAGTGATGGATTTATGACTTGAGGTGACTGATCATTTGACTCCTGGGTTTGGCTCTTCAATGTCCTTAGGCAACCAAATGTCCAGACATGCTCATGATGTGGGGCTTTGTATGCTGAACCATAACTCCTTGGCCTTTTCATGCAATAGACAATTTAGATGGTGCCTTGCCCAAAGAAGATCAGAACTCCTCTTCCATACACACTCTTGCCAATAAAGTTCACATCTTTGGAAACCAGGAAGCATCTATCCATAAGGCCCCACTGGACTGATGGTCAGGAAGAAATGAGTGGACACTGCAGAGGACATCTATATATCCTTGCTAGGAGATGGTGATGTTGATGCAATGCACACCAGGCCATTGAACATGCCAGGTATTTTCTGTGGGTCTCCATATGGAAGCATCTGGGGAGGAGTTTTGCCTGCCAGGTAACTGTTGGTCAGCTCCCCAGAGGTCCACTAAAATTCTTGCTGAGGAGGAATTATATTCCATGGTTCAATGGGCTTTGATTACCATGTCTTATACAGACCTGGCCAATCCCAGGATGCCAAGCCCACCCGTTCCTCAAAAGCCAAAGGCCAAGCCTACCAGCCATTGCTTATGATGCTGTATGCAACATGATCGAAAAAAACTGACCCATTCATTTGGAGAGAATGTGTAGCAAGAATGCTGCCTCGTGGTGCATGTGCAATGCTCAGACACATGTTGGGGCCTGTTTTCCCAAGATAACATATACACATACAGGCTGAGGGCTTTGGGTGCCAGGCTGCAGCACTCCCACCACCCCTCAATCCTTGCTGGAATCATGAGTCAGGCCCCATGAATTCGAGTATCATGCACATGGCCCACCAGGTCAGGGCCAAAGGGGAAGGGTATTGTCATAGCTTCCCTACCTTTCTTGATACAGACCCCATGCCCAAAGATTCCACCTGGCATATGGTGGGAAATTGGCCCAATATGAGAATAGGCCCTGAGCCAGGTGCCCAAATGGCCAACGTGTGCTTCATAAACGATCTCTTGTAAGCAAGTTGAGCTGGCGGAAAGAAGACAGAGGCTCGTGGGGACTGCCTTGGTTGGGTCAATGATGAGAACTCATATGGTCTTGAACAGAGATGATGACATAAAAATCATGCTCAATAAGATTACACTGAGGCCCAATCGAAGAGACAATCATGGGGTGGGATCCAGGAGACCATGGGGCACTTGGAAATTGCAGGCAAATTGGGCTTGAGGTGACCAATCCCTCGAGGCTCCCAGTGTGGCTCTCCCCAGGCTTGGGGGCTTGAATGTGACCAAATTGGGCTCGTGCAATGGTGATTTGTGTGCTCGTAACTAGTTACTCTGGATACACCTCATTTGCAGCCTTGGATTAGCTCCCTTGATGTCCGTGTGTCTTTCAGTGGAACATCATCGTGACATGGTCTCGAGGCAGCACCAATAAGAAGAGGTGAGTGCATCCCTGTGCTCATACACTGAGGCAAGGGATTGCGTGGTCCTCCAAGGGATCCTCTTTCCTGCCAGCCTGTAAGCTGTGTTCTCCACTGTAGGAAGGCTGTCAGGTTGATGTCAGAATCACTGAGGCCCTTGGAGGAATGCGAGGTGCGGCAGTGGGCATTGGAGCCCCCCACCCATGACCTCCTACAGGGAAAAGTTCCCACCAAAATTTCACGCAATGGGCGATGGAGGAAGATGCTGGGACTGGGGCTACCTGGCTGGACACTAGATAGCTTTGGCATAGTGCGTAGATGGTGTCCAAAAATTGCTGGAAACATGGACTGGACCTCGGGTGGCATTCGGGCTCCTGACTCCTAGATCTTCACCATTGGCCATGACTTATGGATTCATGTCCTTATGGGGCCTGTGGGAATTCCCCAAATTGGATGGCGCTTGGCCTGATGATAGCCTTTTGGTTGGTGCCATGAGCCAGGGCATGCTGGGGTTCTTGACTTGTGGCCCAATTCCCAATGAGGTTGAAGTCGCTGGGGAACCATGGTAGCCCCTCTCCTAGCAATAACCTTAAGTGCAAAGACAGGAAGGGATGAGGTGTCCAAATGGGAGACATGGAGGAGCGCTGGTTGGGGATGGTGATGGACACTGGCGGGATGCATGCCATGCCCCAGGACACCCAACTAATTTTTGTGTTGGGTCCCCCGGGCAGCATCTGTGACCTGTTCCAGGACACCATGCCTGCCCATCCGTGGCAAAGCCCGAGGCTGGCCCTGCCAGTGATGTCCCAGGATTCTGCATGCCCCAGGCCCACAAAGGGGTGTCCCAATTGCACTGTGAGGGGTCATGTGTGGCTGCCCATGTGCCTGATGCTGCAGCCTCCATGATCAGTTTCCTGTGGGGCTCTGATTTCCCTGGTGTCCAGTGGAGCCACTGGACTGAAGCTGAGGGACTTGGCGCCACGCTGGAGCCTTCCTTCCTGCCATCCCAGGATTTTTGCTGGTGTCATGAATGCAGTCCACCACCACCCATTCTGAGCTCTCTCCCAATGGTAAAAGGTGAAGTACGATGGGGAAGTGCATTCTCATGGCTGAATTGCATCTTTCTGCACAGAGCCCATGACAGGACATAGAACCCACCTGGTTCAGGGAGGGTAGATTGGCCCAGCTTCAGGAATAGGTCGCAAGCCAGAAGAAAAATTGCCAACCTGCGCTTCACAAACAATCTGTGTTAACCATGTTGAGCCGGAGGGCTGAAGACAGAGGCATGTAGGACTGCCTTAGTTGGGTCAATAATGAGAATTCATATGGTCATGAACAGAGATGATGACTTAAAAATTATGCTCAATAGGATTCTGCAGAAGCCCAATGGAGGCCATTGCACTGAGGTACGATCCTGGAGAATCCTGTGGCCCTGGATTACCACTGGACCCAGGGGCTCGAGGTGACAAATCCCTCCAGGTTACCGAGGGGGCTCTCCTTGGCCTATGGACCTCCACATGCCTAAGACCTGTTCTGGCCCTGGGGTGTTGTGTGTCCATCACTAGTGCTTCTCGACTCATCCCTGGGAACCCAACTAAGCTCCCTCAGCGTCCTTGTGTCTTTCAGTGGGACATCGCTTTGTGACCACTTTCTCGCCATTGATCCCACCATGGGAGGAGAGTGGATGCCTGTGTGAGTACCCGGAGACCCAGTGCACATGGGCATTTGGTGAAGCTGACCTCAGGGCAAGGCGAGCCATCTTGTGGGACTGGGGCTCAAACATTGCCCCAGAGAGGTGGCGTGTCCTTGAAACTCTACCCTGGACAGTAGGCTGTCTGGAAAAAACTGGTCACCTGCAACACCTGAAAGGGATGCCACAGTCCCCCGTGGGATCCTCTTAACTGACAGACCATAGGCTATGTTTTCCAGTGTGGGATGGCTCTCAGGTTAATGTCAGAATCACTGTCTCCCTGGGAGGCACCAGAGTTGCTGTGGTGGGCATTGCAGACAGCCAAGGCAACCGACTGTGGGGATTCCGCCGATTTTCCTCACAATGGGCATTGGAGGAAGGGGCCGGGCCCAGGGCTTCATGGCTGGACACTAGAACTTTTGGAATAAGGGGTAGAATGTATCTGGAAAATGCTGACAGCTTGCCCGGACCCAGAGTGTCACATAGGCTTCTGGCTCCAGGTTCTTCACCATTGGCCCTGTCCAATGGTCGTGTGTCCTTAAGGGGCCCATGGGTCATCTCGCAGCTGGATTGGGCTTTGCCTGACAATGGCCCTTGGGTCGGTACCATGAGTCAGGGCAGGCTGAATATCTGGACTGGTGCCCCCGAGTCCCAGTGAGGTTGAAGTCGCTGGGGAAACGTGCTGGCCCCTCACCCTTCCCTCACTGTAATCTCAAAGACAGGAAGGGATGGGGTTTCCACATAGAAGTCATGGAGCAGCGCTGATGGAGACAGTGTTGGACGCTAGTGGGATGCCCATCAGGCCCTGATGCCCCAAGGGATGTTGGCACTGTGTTTGCGTGGTAGCGTTGGTGGGCCCTTCTGGGGCCCCATGCCTGCCCATTCCTGGCAAAACTCAGGGCCACTCCATGAAAGGAAGGCCCAGGTTTCTGCCTGCCACCTACTCGCCAAGGTCTGTCCCAACCACGTTGCAGGAGGACCTGTGCCTGCTGTAGCAGCCTCCATGCTCAGATCCCTGTGGGGTTCTGAATTACCTTTTTTCCAGTGGAGCCACAGAGTCTGAGGGCCTTGTGGACACGCTGCAGCCTTCTTTCCTGCCAGGCCAGGATTGCAGAATTGTGTCATGAATGCAATTCCAGCCCCGCACATTCTGAGATCCCTCCCATTGCCACAGGTGAGGTCTGAGGGGGAAGGCGTTTGTCATTGCTGACCTGCCTCTCTCTGCACAGATCCCACACCCCAACCGAGATCCCACCTGGCGCATGGAGGGGAATTTCGCCAATCATCTGGAACAGACCCCGAGCCAGGGGCTCTCATGGCCACCAAGGACATCACAATCCATTTCTGGTAAGCATGTTGAGCTGGTGGGTAGAAAGCAGAGGCGGGTGGGGACTGCCTTGGTTGGGTCAATGATGAGAACTCATAAGGTCTCGAAGACAGATGATGACCTACAAATTATGCTCAATAGGATTAAGCTGAGGCCCAATGGAGGGCACTGCACTGAGGCGGGATCCTGGGGAACCCTGTGGCCCTGGCATAGCACTGGCACCTGGGGCTCGAGGCAACTGATCCCTCAAGGTTCCTCAGTGCTGCACACCCAGGACTCTGAAACTCAGCACACCTAAGACGTGCTCCCGCCCTGGGGCATTGTGTGCCCATTACTAGTGCTTCCCAGGACTCATCCCTGGGAACCCAACTAAGCTCCCTCGGTGTCCTGGTGTCTTTCAGTGGGACGTCGTCTTGGCGACCAGGGTCTCACCATTGAGCCCACCATGGGAGGAAAGTGGATGCCTGTGTGAGTACCCGGAGACCCAGTGTCCTTTGGCAGATTGGCGAGGCTGCCCTCAGGGCAACTCCAGCCATCTTGTGGGACTGGGGCTTTGTCCTCGCCCCAGAGGGCTGGTGTGTCCCTGAAAGTCTGCCCTGTGCTGTGGGCTGTCTGGAAAACACAGGTCACCAGCGACACCTGCAAGGGATGCCATGGTCCCCCATGGGATACTCTTACTTGACAGCCCATGGGCCACATTTCCCAGTGTGGGTGGTGCTCCAGTTGATGTCAGAATCACTAATGCCTTAGTAGGCATGCAAGGTGATGTGGTGGGCAATGCATACCGCCAATGTGACAACCTGCGGGTAAGTGATGCACCCAAATTTCACATTATGGGCTTTGGAGGAAGGGGCTGGGTCTGGGGCTACCTGGCTGGACACTAGACAGCTTTGGCATAAAGGTTAGACGGTATATGAAAAATGTTGGCAGCATGGCCCAGACACCAAGTAGCATGCGGGCTTCTGCCTCTGGATTGTTCAACATTGGCACCGTCTGGTGGTTGCGTGTCCTTATGGGGCCCATGAATCATCCCACAGCTGGATGGGGTTTTGCCTGACAATGGCCCTTTGGTTGGTGCCACAAGCCAAGGCACGCTGGGGTTCTTGACTTGTGACCCTGTGTGCCAATGACTTTGTAGTCGCTGGGGAACCGTGCTTGTCGATCACCCTTACCTCACCATAATCTCAAAGACGGGAAGGGATGAGGTGTCCCCACAGGACCATGGAGCAGCACTGATGGAGACAGTCTTGGATGCTAGTGGGATGCTGGACAAGGCCCTGATCCCCCAAGGGATCTTGTCATTGCATTTGCGTGGTAGCGTTCGTGGGACATTCCGGCACCTCATGCCCACCCATTCCTGGCAAAACGCAGGGCCGGTCCCTGCCACCCAAGACCCAGGATTCTGCCTACCAAAGAACCACCAAGGTCTATCCCAATCACACTATGGGAGGACCTGTGTGTGTGGCCTGGTGCCTGCTGTGGAGGCCTCCATGCTCAGATTCCTGTTGGGCCCTGAATTCCCTTGTTTCCAGTGGAGCCACAGAGGCTGAAAGCTTTGTGGACACACTGCAGCCTTCCTTCACGACAGACCAGGATTTTTCTGGCATCATGAATGCAGACCCAGTGCCGCCCATTCTGATATCCCTCCCATTGCCACAAGGTGAGGTCTGATGGGGAAGGTCGTTGTCATTGCTGACTTGCCTCTCTCTGCGCAGATCCCGCAGCCCAACCAAGAACCCACATGGCGCATGGAGGGGATTTTGGCCCACCTTTGGGAACAGGCCCCGAGCCAGGGGTCCTCATGGCCACCCTGCTCATCACAGACCCTCTCTAGTAAGTATGTTGAGCTGCAGTTAGAAGGCAGAGGCAGGAGGGGACTACCTTGGTTGGGTCAATGATGAGAACTCATATGGTCCCAAAGAAAAATGATGACCTAAAAATTATGCTCAATAGGATTATGCTAAGGCCCAGTGGAGGGCACTGCACTGAGGCGGGATCCTGGGACCCTGTGGCCCTGGCATAGCGATGGCACCTGGGGCTTGAGGCCACCGATATCTCGAGGCTCCCCGTGGGGCTCTCCTGGGTCACTGGGCCTCCACACTCCTAAGACGTGCTCCCGCCCTGGGGCGTTGTATGCCCATTACTAGTGCTTCCCGGGACTCATCTCTGGGAACCCAACTAAGCTCCCTCCCTTTTTCAGGTGACTTTCAGTGGGACATTGTCTTGGTGATCATGGACTCGCCATTGAGCCCACCATGGGAGGAGAGTGGATGCCTGTGTGAGTACCTGGAGACCCAGTGACCTTGGGCCGATTGGCAAGGATGCCCTCTGGGCAACACCACCCATGTTGTGGGACCTGGGCTACGTCACTACAGCAGAAGGCTGACATGTCCCTGAAAGTCTGCCTTGTGCAGTAGGCTGCCTAGAAAAAACTAGTCACCCAGACACCTAAAAGGGATGCCATGTTCCCCAGCGGGATCCTCTTCTTGAGGGACCATGGACCACATTTCCCAGTGTGGGAGGGTGCTCTGGTTGATGTCAGAATCACTAATGCATTAGTAGGCACGCGAGGTGTTGTGATGGGCATTGCAGATGGCCAATGTGACCTCCTTCATGGAAGCGGTACACCCAAATTTCATGCAATGGGCTTTGGAGGAAGGGGATGGGTCTGGGGCTACCTGTCTGGACACTAAACAGCATTGGCATAACAGGTAGATTGTATCTGAAAAATGCTGGCTAAGGGTCCCAGACCCCGGGTGGCATGCAGGCTCCTGCCTCCGGGATCTTCAACATTGGCACCGTCTGGTGGTTGCGTGTCCTTATGGGGTCTGTGGGTCGTTCCACAGCTGAATGGGGCTTTGCCTGATAATGGCCCTTTGGTTCGTGCTACTAGCCAGGGCATGTTTTGTTATTTGATTTGTGACCCCGACTCCCAGTGACTTTGAAGTCGATGGGGAACCAGGCTGGCCCCTCACCCTTCCCTCACCATAATCTCAAAGACAGGAAGGGTTGAGGTGTCCCCCCGAGAGCCATGGAGCAGCGCTGATGGAGACAGCTTTGGATGCTGGTGGGATACCAATCAGGGTCCTGATCCCCCAAGGGATTCTTTCTGCGTGGTAGCATCCTTGGGCCCTTCTGGCACCCCATGCCCGCCCATTCCTGGCAAAATGCAGGACCGGTCCCTGCCAGCCAAGGCCCAGGATTCTGCCTGCAACCAACCAGCCAAGGTCTGTCCCAATCCCACTGTGGGAGGACCTGTGTGTGTGGCCTGATGCCTGCTGTAGCAGCCTCCATGCTCAGATTCCTGTGGGGCCCGAATTCCCTTGTTTCCAGTTGAGTCACAGAGGCTGAGGGACTTGTGGACACGCTGCAGCCTTCCTTCCTGCTAGGCCAGGATTTTTGCTGGCATCATGAATGCAGTCCCAGTTCCACACATTCTGAGATCCCACCTAATGCCACAAGGTAAGGTCGGATGGGGAAGAGGTTTGTCATTGCTGAGCTACCTCTTTCTGTGCAGATCAGCACCCCGACCGAGATTGCACCTGGTGCACCAAGGGGAGTTTGGCTCAGCATCAGGAACAGGCCCCGAGCCAGGGACCATCATGGCCACCCTGCACATCACAAACCCTCTCTGATAAGAATGTTGAGCTTGTGAATAGAAGGCAGAGACGGGTGGAGACTGCCTTGGTTGGGTCAATGATGAGAACTTATATGGTCTCGAAGACAGATGATGACTTAAAAATTATGCTCAACAGGATTACCCTGAGTCCCAGTGGAGGGCACAGCACTGAGGCGGCATCCTGGGGACCCTTGTGGCCCTGGCATAGCGCTGGCACCTGGGGCACATAGCAACCCACCCCTCGAGGCTCCCCAGTGGGGCTCTCCCGTGTCTCTGGGCCTCCGTGCACCTAACACATGCTCCCGCCCTGGGGCGTTGTGTGCCCATTACTAGTGCTTCCTGGGACTCATCCCTGGGAACCCAACTAAGCTCCCTCGGTGTCCTGGTGTCTTTCAGTGGGACGTCGTCTTGGTGACCAGGGTCTCCCCATTGAGCCCGCCATGGGAGGAGAGTGGATGCTTATGTGAGAACCCAGAGACCCAGTGCCCTTGGGCCGGTTGGCGAGGCTGCACTTAGGTCAATGCCAGCCATCTTGTGGTACTGGGGCTTCGTCCTCAACCCAGAGGGCTGGTGTATCCCTGAACGTGTGCACTGTACACTAAGCTGTCTGGAAAAAAAAGGTCAACCACGATTACCTGCAAGAGATGCCACGGTCTTCTGCATGATCCTCTTACTTGACGGTACATGGGCCACGTTTCCCAGTGTGGGAGGGCACTCTGGGTGATGTCAGAATCACTGATGCCTTAGTAGGCACGCAATGTGCTGTGGTGGGCATTGCAGACAGCCAATGTGACCGCCTTCATGGAAGCAGTGTGTCCAAATTTCATGCAATGGGCTTTGGAGGCAAGGGCTGGACCCAGGGTTACCTGGAAGGGCACTAGACAGCTTTGGCATAACGGGTAGATGGTATCTGAAAAATGCTGGCAGTGTGGCCCAGACCTGAGTGCCATCCAGTCTCCTGCCCCTGGGTTCTTCACCATTGGCACGGTCTGGTGGTCTCGTGTCCTTATGGGCCTCAGGGGTCGTCCCGCAGCTGGATGGGGCTTTGCCTGACAATGGCCCTTTGGTCGGTGCCACCAGTCAGAGCACGCTGTGGTTCTTGATTTTGACCCCGAGTCCCAGTGAGTTTGAAGGCACTGAAGAACTATGTTGGCCCCTCACCCTTCCCTCACCGTAATCTCAATGACAGGAAAGGATGAGGTGTCCCCATGGGAGCCATGGAGCAGCGTTGATGGAGACAGAGTTGGATACTGATGGGATGTCCATCAGGGTCTGATCCCCAAAGAGATCTTGGCATTCCGTCTGCGTGGTAGAGTTCGTGTGACCTTCCAGCGCCCCATGCCCACCCATTCCTGGCAAAACACAGGGCCATTCCCTGCCAGTCAATGACTGGGATGCTGTCTGCCATCGACCCACCAAGGTCTGTCCCAATCACACTGTGGGAGGACCTGTGCATGTGGCCTGGTGCCTGCTGTGGAGGCCTCCATGCTTATATTCCTGTTGGGCCCGAATTCCCTTGTTTCCAATGGATCCACAGAGGCTAAGGGCCTTGTGGACATGCTGCTGCCTTCCTTCCTGCCAGGCCAGGATTGCAGGATTATGTCATGAATGCAGTCTCAGCCCCACCCATTCTGAGATCCTTCCCATTGCCACAGGTGAGGTCTGATGGGGAAGGCATGTGTCATTGCTGAACTGCCTGTTTCTGTGCAGATCCCCCGCCCCAACCAAGATCCCACCTGGCACCAGGAGGGGAGTTTGGCCCATCTTCTGGAACAGACCCTGAGCCAGGAGCCCTCAGACCACACTGTGAATCACAAACCCTCCCTGGTAAGCATGTTGAGCTGATGGGTAGAAGGCAGAGGCGGTAGGGGACTGCCTTGGTTGAGTAAATGATGAGAACTCATATGGTCTCGAAGACAGATGATGACCTAAAAATTATGTTCAATAGGATTATGCTGTGGCCCAATGGAGGCCACCTCACTGAGGTGGGATCCTGGGGGCCCCTGTGGCCCTGGCATACTGCTGGCACATGGGGCTCAACTCGACCAATCCCTCAAGTCTCCCCAGTGGCACTCTCCCCAGTCTCTGACCCTCCGTGCACTGAAGACATGCTCCTGCCCTGGGACATTGTGTGTCCATTACTAGTGCTTCCCAGAATTCATCCCTGGGAACCCAACTAAGATCCCTAGGTTTTGGGTGTCGTTCAGTGGGACGTCGTCTTGGTGACCAGGGACTTGCCACTGTGCCCACCATGGGAGGAGAGTGAATGCCTGTGTGAGTACCTGGAGACCCAGTGCCCTTGGGCCTATTGGTGAGGATGCCCTCAGGGCAACTCCAGCCATCTTGTGGGACTGGGGATTCATCATTGCCCCAGAGGGCTGACGTCTCCCTGAACATCTGCCTTTTCCAGTAGACTGTCTGGAAAATACAGGTCACCCATGACACCAGCAAGGGAAGCCATGGTCCCCCACAGGATCCTCTTGATTGATGGCCCATGGGCCTGTTTTCCCAGTGTGGGAGGGCAGACTGGTTGATGTCAGAATCACTGATGCCTTAGTAGGCATGCGAGGTGCTGAGCTGGGCATTGCAGACGGCCACTGTGACTTCCTATGTGGAAGCGGTGCGACCAAATTTCACTCAATTGGCTATGGAGGAAGCGGCCAGGCCCGGAGCTCCCTGGCTGGACACAAGACAGCTTTGGTATAATGGGGAGACAGTGTCTGAAAAATTCTGGCAGTGTGGCCCAGACCTCAAGTGGCATGTGGGCTCCTGCCTCTGGATTGTTCACCACTGGCATCGTCTGGTGGTCATGAGTCATTATGGGGCCCGCAGGTCGTCCCGCAGCTGGATGGGGCTTTTCCTGACAATAGCCCTTTGGTCAGTGCCACGAACCAGGCAACCTGGTGTTCTTCACTTGTGATCCCGAGTCCCAGTGACTTAGAAGGGGCTGGGGAACCGTGCTGGACCCTCACCCTTCCCTCACCATAATTTCAAAGATGGGAAGTGATGAGGGGTCCCCATAGGAGCCATGGAGCAGTGCTGATGGAGACAGTGTTGGGTGCTGGAGGGATGCCCATCAGCGCCCTGATGCCCCAAGGGGTCTTGGTGTTGCATGTGCATGGTAGCATTCGTGGGCCCTTCCTGGACCCCATGCCCACCCATTCATGGCAAAACGCAGGGCCAGTCCCTGCCAGCCAAGGCCTGGGATGGTGCCTGCCACCGACCAGTTAAGGTATGTCCCAATCATACTGCAAGAGGACCTGTGCATGTCCTGGTGCCTGTGTAGGCCTGGTGTGTAGGCCTGGTGCCTGCTGGGGGAGCCTCCATGCTCAGAATCATTTGGGGCTGAAATTCCCTTGTTTCCAGTGGAGCCACAGAGGGTGAGGGCCTAGTGGACACACTGCAGCCTTCCTTCCTGCCAGGCCAGCATTGCAGGATTCCAACATGAATGCAGTCCCAGCCCCCCACATTCTGAGATCCCTCCCATTGCCACAAGGTGAGGTCTGATGGGGAGGGTTTGTGTCAATCCTGAGCTGCCTCTCTCTGCGCAGATCCTGCGCCCCAACCGAGATCCCACCTGGCACCTGGAGGGGAGTTTGGCCCATCTGCGGGAACAAGCCCTGAGCCAGGGGCCTCCATGGCCACCCTGTGCATCACAAACCCTCTCTGTTAAGCAGATTGACCTGGCAGGTAGAAGGCAGAGGCAGGTGGGGACTGCCTTGCTTGGGTCAATGATGAGAACTCATATGGTCTCGAAGACAGATGATGACCTAAAAATTATGCTCAACATGATTATGCTGAGGCCCACTGGAGGGCACCGAACTGAGGCGGGATCCTGGGGACCCCTGTGGCCATGGCGTAGTGCTGGCACCTGGGCTAGAGGCGACTGATCCCTCGAGGCTCCCCAGTGGGGTTCTCCCTGGTCTCTGGGCCTCCACACGCCTAAGACATGTTACTGCCCTGGGGAGTTGTGTGCCCATTACTAGGGCTTCCCGGGACTCATTCCTGGGAACCCAACTAAGATCCCTCAGTGTCCTGGTGTCTTTCAGTGGGACGTTGTCTTTGTGACCAGGGTCTCACCATTGAGCCCACCATGGGAGGAGAGTGGATGCTTGTGTGAGCACCCGGAGATCCAGTGACCTTGGGCCAATTGGCGAGGGAGCCCTCAGGGCAACGCCAGCCATCTTCTGGGACTGGGGCTTCGTCCTCACCCGGAGTGCTGGAATGTCTCTGAACGTCTCCCCTGTGCACTAGGGTGTCTGGAAAAAAACAGATCACCCGCAACACCTGCAAGGGATGCCACGATCCCCCCCAAGATCCTATTACTTGATGGCCCATGGGCCACTTTTCCCAGTGTGGGAGGGTGCTCTGGTTGATATCAGAATCACTGATACCTAAGTAAGCACATGACGTGCTGCAGTGGGCATTGCAGACGGTCAATGTGACCTCCTGCCTGGGTGCAGTGTGCCCAAATTTCACACAATGAGCTTTGGAAGCAAGGGCCGGGCTCAGGGTTGCATGGATGGACAATAGACAGCTTTGACATAACGGGTAGACGATATTTGAAAAATGCTGGCAGCGTGGCCCAGACCCAAGTGGCATACGGGCTCCTGCCCCTGGGTTCTTCATGATTGGCACCCTCAGGTGTTCGCCTGTCCTTATGGAGCCTGTGGGTGGTCCCGCAGCTCGATGGTGTTTTGTCTGACTATGGCCCTTTGATCGGTGCAACGAGCCAAGGCACGCTGTGGTTCTTGACTTGTGACCCCGAATCCTACTGAGTTTGGAGGCACTGGGGAACCGTGTTGAGCCATCACCCTTCCCTCACCGTAATCTCAAAGATGGGAAGGGATGAGGTGTCCCCACAGGAGCCATGGAACAGTGCTGATGGAGAAAGTGTTGGATGCTGATGGGATGCCCGTCAGGGCCCTGTTCCTCCAAGGGATCTTGGCATTGCATCTGCATGGTAAGGTTCATGTGACATTCCAGGGCCCCATGCCCACCCATTCCTGGCAAAATTCAGGGCCGGTCCCTGCCAGCCAAGGCCCAGGATTCTGCCTGCCACCGACCTGCCAAGGTCTGTCCCAATCACGCTGCGGGAAGACCTGTGCATGTGGCCTGGTGCCTAATGTGGCAGTCTCCATGCTCAGACTCTTGTGGGGCTTGAATTCCTTTGTTTCCAGTGGTGCCACAGAGCCTGAGAGCCTTGTGGACATGCTTCAGCCTTCCTTCCTGCCAAGCCAGGATTGCAGGATTTCGTCATGAATGCACTCCCAGCCCCGCAGATTCTGAGATCCCTCCCATTGCCACAAGGTGAGGTCTGATGGGAAAGGTGTTTGTCATTGCTGAGCTGCCTCTCTCTGCGCAGATCCCACACCCCGACCAAGATCCCACCTGTCGCATGGAGGAGAGTTTGGCCCATCTTCAGGAACACACCCTGAGCCAGGGGCCATCATGGACACCCTGTGCATCACAAACCCTCTCTGGTAAGCATGTTGAGTTGGCAGGTAGAAGGCATAGGAGGGAGGGGACTGCCTTGTTTGGGTCAATGATGAGAACTCATATGGTCTCGAAGACAGATAATGACCTAAAAATTATGCTCAATAGGATTACACTGAGGCCCAGTGGAGGGCACCAAACTGAGGTGGGATCCTGGGAACTCCTGTGGTCCTGGCGAAGCTCTGGCAACTCGGGCTCGAGGCCACCGATCCCTCAAGGCTCCCCAGTGGGGCTCTCCCATGTCTCTGGGCCTCCGTGCGCCTAACACATGCTCCCGCCCTGGGGCGTTGTGTGCCCATTACTAGGGCTTCCTGGGACTCATCCCTGGAACCCAACTAAGCTCCCTCGGTGTCCTGGTGTCTTTCAGTGGGACGTCGTCTTGGTGACCAGGGTCTCGCCATTGAGACCACCATGGGAGGAGAGTGGATGCCTGTGTGGGTACCTGGAGATCCAGTGCCCTTGAGCCGATTGACGAGGGAGCCCTCAGTGCAATGCCAGCCATCTTCTGGGACTGGGGCTTCATCCTTGCCCCAGAGGGCTGGCATGTCCCTGAATGTCTGACCTGTGAACTTGGCTGTCTGGAAAAAACAGGTCACCCACAACACATGTAAGGGATGCCACAGTCCTCCGCAGGATCCCTTACTTGACGGCCCATGGGACAATTTTCCCAGTGTGGGAGAGCGCTCCAGTTGATGTCAGAATCACTGATGCCTTAGTAGACACTCGACCTGCTAGAGTGGGCATTGCAGATGGCCAATGTGACCTCCTGCATGGAAGTGGTGTGCCCAAATTTCACACAATGGGCTTTGAGGCAGGGGCCGGACTCGGGGGTACCTGGATGGACACTAGAGCTTTGGCATAACTGGTAGACAGTATCTGAAAAATGCTGGCAGCGTGGCCCAGACCCAAGTGGCATGCAGCCTCCTGCACCCAGGTTCTTCACCATTGCCACCCTCTGGTGGTGGCATGTCCATATGGGGCCCGTGGGTGGTCCCGTAGCTAGATGGGGTTTTGTCTGACAATGGCCCTTTGGGTGATGCCACAATCAAAGGCACGCTGTGGTTCTTGACTTCTGACCCTGAGTCCTACTGAGTTTGAAGGCGCTGGGGAACCGTGCAGGCCCCTCACCCTACCCACACCATGCTCTCAAAGATGGGAAGGGATGAGGTGTCCCCACAGGAGCCATGGAGCAGTGGTGATGGAGACAGTGTTGGATGCTGGTGGGCTGCCCATCAGGGCCCTGTTCCCCAAAGGGATCTTGGTATTGCGTCTGTGTGGTAGCATTCATGGGCCCTTCTGGGGCCCCATGCCCACACATTCATGGGGAACACATGGCCGGGCCCTGCCAGCCAAGGCCTGGGTTTCTGCCTGCAACCGACCCACCAAGGGTCTGTCCCAATCACGCTGTGGGAAGACCTGTGCGTGTAGCCTGGTGCCTGCTGTGGCAGCCTCGATTTCAGATGCCTGTGGGGCTTGAATTCCCTTGTTTCCAGTGGAGCCACAGATATTGAAGGCCTTGTGGACACGCTGCAGCCTTCCTTCTCGCCAGACCAGGATTGCAGGTTTGAGTCATGAATGCAGTCACAGCCCCGCCCATTCTGAGATCTCTCCCATTGCCACAGGGAGGTCTGATGGGGAAGGCGTTTGTCATTGCTGAGCTGCCTCTCTCTGTGCACATCCCAGGCCCCAACTGAGATCCCACCTGGCACACTGAGAGGAGTTTGGCCTATCTTCAGGAACAGGCCCCGAGCCAGGGGCCCTAATGGCCACCCAGAGCATCACAAACACTCTCTGGTAAGCATGTTGAGCTCACGGGTAGAAGACAGCGGCGGGAGGGGACTGCTTCTGTTGGGTCAATGATGAGAACTCATATGGTCTGGAAGACAGATGATGACCTAAAGATTATGCTCAATAGGATTACCTGAGGCCCATTGGAGGGCACCTCACTGAGGCAGAATCCTGTGGACCCCTGTGGCTCTCGTGTAGTGTTGGTACCTGGGGCTCGAGGCGACCGATCACTCGAGGCTCCCCAGTGGGGTCTCCCCAGTCTCTGAGTCTCTGCACACGTAGGATGTGCTCCCACCCGGGAGTGTTGTGTGCCCATTACTAGTCCTTCCCGGGATTCATCCCTGGGAACCCAACTAAGCTCCCTCGGTGTCCTGATGTCTTTCAGTGGAATGTCATCTTGGTGACCAGGGTCACCATCTTGTGGGACTGGGGCTTCGTCCTCTCCCCAGAGGGTTGGCATGTCCCTGAACATCTCCCCTCTGCACTAGGCTGTCTGGAAAACACAGGACACCCTCGAAACCTGCAAGGGATGCCACGAACCCTGGGAGATCCTATTACTTGAAGGACCATGGGCCACGTTTCCCATCAACTCTGGTTGATGTCACAATCGCTGATGCCTTAGCAGGCACGTGACGTGCTGCAGTGGGCATTGCTGATGGCCAATGTGACCTCCTGCCTGGAAGCGGTGCACCTAAATTTCACGCAATGGGCTTTGGAGGCAGGAACCAGACCTGGGATTACCAAAATGGACACTAGACAGCTTTGGTATAATGGGTAGATGGTATCTGAAAAAACCTGGCAGCATGGCCCGGACCCCAAGTGGCATGCCGGCTCCTGCCCCCGGTTTCTTTACAATTGACACCGTCTGGTGGTCACGTGTCTTTGTGGGGCCCATGGGTCATTCCGCAGCTCGATGGGGTTTTGTCTGGCATTGGCCCTTTGGTTGGTGCCACATGCCAGGACACGCTGTGCTTCTTGACTTGTGACCCCGAGTCCCAGTGAGTGTGAAGGCACTAGGGAACTGTGCTGGCTCCTCACCCTTCCCTCACCATAATCTCAAAGACGAGTAGGGATGAGGTGCCCCCACAGGAGACATGGAGCAGTGGTGATGGAGACAGTGTTAGATGCTGGTGGGATGCCCATCAGGGCCCTGTTCCCCCAAGGGATCTTGGCATTGCGTCTGTGTGGTAGCGTTTGTGGGCCCTTCTGGGGCCTATGACTGCCTATTCCTGGCAAAACACAGGGCAGGTCCCTGCCAGCAAAATCCCGGGATTGTGCCTGCCACAGACCCGCCAAGGTCTGTCCCAATCACACTGCAGGAAGACCTGTGCATATGTCCTGGTGCCTGCTGTGGCAGCCTCCATGCTCAGACTTCTGTGGATCTTGAATTCCCTTGTTTTCTGTGGAGCCACAGAGGCTGAGAACCTTGTGGACACACTGCAGCCTTCCTTCCTGCCAGGCCAGGATTGCAGGATTGTGTCATGAATGCACTCCCAGCCCCACGGATTCTGAGATCCCTCCCATTGCCACAAAGTGAGGTCTGATGGGGAAGGTGTTGGTCACTGCTGAGCTGCCTCTCTCTGCACAGATCCCAAGCCCCGACCAAGATCCCACCTGGTGCATGGAGGGGAGTTTGGCCCATACTCAGGAAGTTGCCCCGAACCAAGGGGCACCCCCATGGCCACCCTACACATCACAAATGCTCTCTGGTAAGCATGTTGACCTGGCGGGTAGAAGGCACAGGTGGGTGGGGACTGCCTTGATTGGGTCAATGATGAGAACTCATATGGTCTCGAAGACAGATGATGATCTAAAAATTATGCTCAATAGGATTACACTGAGGCCCAGTGGAGGGCACCACACTGAGGCGGGATGTTGGGGACTGCTGTGGCCCTGGCAAAGCGCTGGCTCCTGGGGCTCAAGGCCACCGATCCCTCGAGGCTCTCCAGGGGGGCTCTCCCTGGTCTCTGGGGCTCTACGCACCTAAGACGTGCTCCTGCCCTAGGGCGTTGTGTGCTCATTACTAGTGCTTCCTGGGACTTATTTCTGGGAACCCAACTAAGATGCCATGGTGTCCTGGTGTCGTTCAGTGGGACATTGCATTAGTGACCAGTATCTCACCATTGAGCCCACCATGGGAGGAGAATGGATGCCTGTGATACCCGAGACCAAATGCCCTTGGGCAATTGGCGAGGCATGTTCTAGGACTGGGACTTCAACCTCGTCCCGGAGAGCTGGCGTGTCCCTGAACGTCTGACCTGTGCACTAGGCTGTCTGGAAAAACAGGACACCTGTGACACCTGCAAGGAATGACACAGTCCCCCAAGGGATCTTACTTGACAGCCCATGGGCCACATTTCCCAGTGTGGGAGGGCACTCCGGTTGATGTCAGAATCACTGATGCCTTAGTAGGCAAGCAACATGCTGCGGTGGGCATTGCAGATGGCCAATGTGACCACCTGCATGGAAGCAGTGAGCGCAAATTTCATGCAATGTGCTTCGGAGGCAGGGGCTGTGCCCGGGGTTACCTGGATGGACATTTGACAGCTTTGGCATAACGGGTAGACGGTACATGAAAAATGCTGGTAGCATGGCCCAGACCCAAGTGGCATGCAGGCTCCTGCCTCTGGGTTCTTCACCGTTAGCCCCATCTGGTGGTCACATGTCCTATAGGCCCCAGGGGTCGTCCCGCAACTGTATGGGGCTTTGTCTGACAATGGCCCTTTGGTCGGTGCCATGAGGCTGGACACACTGGGGTTCTTGACTTGTGACCCCGAGTCCCAGTGAGTTTGAAGGCACTAGGGAACCGTGCTTGCCCCTCACCCTTCCCTCACCATAACGTCAAAGACAGGAAGGGATGAGGTGTCCCCATGGGAGCCATGGAGCAGCGCTGATGGAGACACTGCTGGATGCTGGTGGGATGCCCATCAGGGCCCTGTTCCCCTAAGGGATCTGGGCCTTGCATCTGCATGGTAGCGTTCATGGGCCCTTACGTGGCCCCAACCTGCCCATTCCTGGAAAAACACAGTACCGGTCCCTGCTAGCCAAGGCCTGGGATTTTGTCTGCCAATGACCCGCCAAGGTCTGTCATATCACGCTGCAGGAAGACCTGTGCATGTGGTCTGGTGCCTGCTGTGGCAGCCTCCATGCTCAGAGACCTGCGGGGCTTGAATTCCCTTGTTTCCAGCAGAGCCACAGAGGCTGAGGGCCTTGTGGAAGCAGTGCAGACTTCCTTCCCGCCAGGCCAGGATTTTTCTGGCATCATGAATGCAGTCCCAGCCTCGTGCATTCTGAGATCCCTTCCATTGCCACAAGGTGAGGTCTGATGGGGAAGGCGTTTTGTCATTCCTCAGCTGCCTCTCTCTGCAAAGACCCCGCGCCCCCACTGAGATCCCACCTGGCACACGGAGGGAAGTTTGGCCCATCTTTGGGATCAACCCCAAGCCAGGGGCCCTCATGGCCATGCCACACATCACAACACCTCTCTGGTAAGGATGTTGAGCTAGAGGGTAGAAGGCAGAGGCGGGTGGGGACTGCCTTGGTTGGGTCAACGATGAGAACTCATATGATCCCGAAGACAGATGAAGACCTAAAAATTATGCTCAATAGGATTACACTGAGGCCCAGTGAAGGGCACTGCACTGAGGCGGGATCCTGGTGACCCCTGTGACCTGGCATAACGCTGGCACCTGGGGATCAAGGCCACCGATCCCTCGAGATTCCCTAGTGAAATTCTCCCTGGCCTCTGTGCCTCTGTGTGCCTAAGATGTGCTCCCGCCCTAGGGCGTTGTGCGCCTATTACTAGGGCTTCCCAGGACTCATTCCTGGGAACCCAACTAAGCTCCCTTGGTGTCCTGGTGTCTTTCAGTGGGACATCGTCTTGGTGACCAGGGTCTCGCCATTGAGCCCACCATGGGAGGAGAATGGATGCCTGTGAGTACCCGAAGATTAGGGCCCTTGGGCCTATTGGTGAGGGAGCCCTCAGGGCAACACCAGCCATCTTTTGGACTTAGGCTTCGTCTTCGCCCCAGAGGGCTGCTGTATCCCTGAAGGTCTCTCCTGTGCACTAGGCTGTCTGAAAAACACAGGTCACCTGCAACACCTGCAAGGGATGCCACAATCCCCTGCGAGATCCTCTTCCTTGTCAGCCCATGGGCCACGTTTCCCAGTTTGGGAGGGCACTCCGGTTGATGTCACAATCACTGATGCCTTAGTAGGCACGCGACATGCTGCAGTGGGCATTGCAGACGGCCAAGGTGACCACCTGTGTGGAAGCGGTGTGCCCAAATTTCACGCAATGGCCTTTGGAGACAGTGGCCTGGCCTGGGTTACCTGGCTGGACACTAGACAGCTTTGGCATGGCAGGTAGATGGGACCTGAAAAATGTTGGCAGGGTGGCCCAGACTCTGAAGGCATGCGGGCTCCTGTCCCCAGGTTCTTCACAATTGGCACCGTCTGGTGGTCACGTGTCCTTATGGGACCCTTGGGTCGTCCCACAGCTTGATGGGGTTTTGTCTGACAAAGGCCCTTTGGCGGGTACACAAGCCAGGGCACAATGTGGTTCTTGACTTGTGACCCCAAGTCCCAGTGAGTTTGAAGGTGCTGGGAACCATGCTAGACCCTCACCCTTCTCTCACCATACTCTCAAAGACGGGAAGGGATGAGGTGTCCCCACAGGAGCCATGGAGCAGTGCTATGGACACAGTGTTGGATCCTGGTGGGATGCATGTCAGGGCCCTGATCCCACAAGGGATCTTGGTGTTATGTCTGTGTGGTAGCACTCGTGGGCCCTTCCGGGGCCCCATGCCCACCTATTCCTGGCAAAATTCAGGGCCGGTCCCTGCCAGCCAAGGCCGGGATTCTGCCTGCCACTGACCCACCAAGATCTGTCCCAATCATGCTGCGGGAGGACCTGTGCATGTGGCCTGGTGCCTGCTGTGGCAGCCTCCATGCCAAGACGCCTGTGGGGCTTGAATTTCCTTGTTTCCTGTGGAGCCACAGAGGCTAAGGGCCTTGTGGACACACTGCAGCCTTCCTTCCCGCCAGGCCAGGATTGCAGGATTGCATCATGAATGCAGTTCCAGCCCTGCGCATTCTGAGATCCCTCCCATTGCCACAAGGTGACGTCTGATGGGAAAGGTGTTTGTCATTGCTGAGCTGCCTCTCTCTGTGCAGATCCTGCGCCCCATTCGATATCCCACCTGGCGCACGGAGGGGAGTTTGGTCTATCTTCAGGAATTGGCCCCAAGCCAGGGGCCCTAATGGCCACCCTGCACATCACAATCCCTCTCTGGTAAGCTTGTTGAGTGGGCAGGTAGAACACAGAGGCGTGTGGGGACTGCCTTGGTTGGGTCAATGATGAGAACTCATATGGTCTCGAAGACAGATGATGACCTAAAAATTATGCTCAATAGGATTACACTGAGGCCCAGTGGAGGGCACCACACTGAGCCGGGATCCTGGTGACCCCTGTGGCCTTGGCATAGCGCTGGCATCTGGGGCTCAATGCGACCAATCCCTTGAGTGTCCCCAGTGGGTCTCTCCCCGGTCTCTAGGTCTCCATGCACCTAAGACGTGCTCCCGCCCTGGGGCATTTGTGCCCATTAGTAGTGCTTCCCGGGACTCATCCCTGGGAACCCAACTCAGCTCCCTTGGTGTCCTGGTGTCTTTCAGTGGGATGTCGTCTTGGTGACCAGGGTCATGCCATTGAGCCCACCATGGGAGGAGAGTAGATGTCTATGAGTACCCAAAGATCCAGTACCCTTGAGCCAATTGGTGAGGAAGCCCACAGGGAAATGCCAGCCATCTTGTGGGACTGGGGCTTCATCCTCACCCCAGAGGGCTGGAGTATCCCTGAACATCTCCATTGTGCACTGGGGTGTCTGCAAAAAAACAGGTCACCCACAACACCTGCAAGGGTGCCACGGTCACCCGCAGTATCCTCTTACTTGTCGGCCCATGGGCCATGTTTCCCAGTGTAGGAGGGCATTCCAGTTGATGTAAGAATGACTGATGCCTTAGTAGGCAAGCGACGTGCTGCCGTGGGCATTGCAGACAGCCAATGTGACCTCCTGCTTGGAAGTGGTGCGTCCAAATTTCATGCAATGGGCTTTGGAGGCAGGGGCTGGGCCCGGAGTTACCTGGATGGACACTAGACAGATGCCCAAAAAATTCAGGTAGTGTGGCCCAGACCCTGAGTGGCATGCGGGCTCCTGCCTCCGTGTTCTTCACCGTTGGCACCTTCTGGTGGTTGCATGTCCTTATGGGCCCGAGTCATCCCGCAGCTGTATGGGGCTTTGTCTGACAATGGCCCTTTAGTCGGTGCCATGAGGCTGGGCATGCTGGGGTTCTTGACTTGTGACCCTGAGTCTCAGTGTGTTTGAGGGCGCTGGGGAACCGTGCTGGCCTCTCACCCTTCCCTCACCGTAATCTCAAACACGGGAAGGGATGAGGTATCCCCACAGGAGCCATGGAGCAGCAGTGATGGAGACAGTGTTGGATGATGGTTGGGTGCCCGTCAGGGCCATGTTCCCCCAAGGGATCTTGGCGTTGTGTCTGCATGGTAGCATTCGTGGGCCCTTCTGGGGCCCCATGCCCGCCCATTCCTGGCAAAATGCAGGGCCGCCTCCCTGCCAGCCAAGGCCCGGGATTCTGCCTGCCACCGACCTGCCAAGGTCTGTCCCAATCATGCTGTGGGAAGACCTGTGTATGTGGCCTGGTGCATGATGTGGCAGCCTCCATGCTCAGACGCAAGTGGGTCTTGAATTTCCTTGTTTCCAGTGGAGCCACAGAGGCAGAGAGTCTTGTGGACATGCTGCAGCCTTCCTTCCCACCAGGCCAGGATTGCAGGATTGTGTCATGAATGCAGTCCCAGCCCCACGCATTCTGAGATCCCTCCCACTGCCACAGGTGAGGTCTGATGGGGAAGGTGTTTGTCATTGCTTACCTGCCTCACTCTGTGCAGATCACGCACCCTGACTGAGATCCCACCTGGCACATGGAGGGCAGTTTGACCCATCTTCGGGAACAGGCCCCAAGCCACGGGCCCTCAAGGCCACCCTGCGCATCACAACCCCTCTCTGGTAAGCATGTTGAGCGGGCAGGTAGAACACAGAGGCGTGTGGGGACTGCCTTGGTTGGGTCAATGATGAGAACTCATATGGTCTCGAAGACAGATGATGACCTAAAAATTATGCTCAATAGGATTACACTGAGGCCCAGTGGGGGGCGCCAAACAGAGGCGGTATCTTATGGACCCCTGTGGCCCTGGCGTAACACTGACACCTGGGGCTCGAGACCACTGATCCCTCGAGGCTCCCCATTGGGACTCTTCCCAGTCTCTGGGCCTCCTTGTGTCTAAGACGTGCTCCCGCCCTGGGGCATTGTGTGCCCATTACTAGTGCTTCCCGGGACTCATCCCTGGGAACCCAACTAAGCTCCCTTGGTGTCCCGGTGTCTTTCAGTGGGACGTCGTCTTGGTGACCAGGGTCTCGCCATTGGGTCCTCCATGGTAGGAGAGTGGATGCCTGTGTGAGTACCCAGAGATATAGTGTCCTTGGGCAGATTGTCGAAGTAGCCCTCAGGACAACGCCAGCCATCTTGTGGGACTGGGGCTTCCTCCTCACCCCAGAGGGCAGGCGTGTCCTTGAACATCTCCCCTGTGCACTAGGGTATCTGGAAAAAAAGGTCACCCGCGACACCTGCAAGAGATGCCGTGAACCCCCGCGAGATCCTCATACTTGACTGCCCATGGGCCCCTTTCCGAGTGTGGGTGGGAACTCCGGTTGATGTCAGAATCACTGATGCCTTAGTAGGCATGCGACGTGCTGCGGTGGGCATTGCAGATGGCCAATGTGATCTCCTGCCTGAAAGCGATGCGCCCAACTCTCACACAATGGCCTTTGGAGACAGGAACTGGACCCGGGGTTACCTGGATGGACACTAGACAGCTTTGGCATAACGGGTAGACGGTATCTGAAAAATGCTGGCAGGGTAGTCCCGACTCCGAGTGGCATGTGGGCTCCTGCGTCCAGGTTCTTCACCATTGTCACTGCCTGGTAGTCACGTGTCCTTATGGGCCCCAGGGGTTGTCCTGCAGCTGTATGGGGCTTTGTCTG
This sequence comes from Lynx rufus, assembly GCF_022079265.1. Classification (NCBI taxonomy): domain Eukaryota; kingdom Metazoa; phylum Chordata; class Mammalia; order Carnivora; family Felidae; genus Lynx; species Lynx rufus. The sequence continues at coordinate 4,526,749 of NW_025814836.1, read as the reverse complement.
ACAATGGCCCTTTGAACGGTGCCACAAGCCAGGGCACGTGGGGTTCTTGACTTGTGACACCAGGACCCAGTGAGTTTGAAGGCCCTGGGGAACTGTGCTTGCCCCTCACCATTCCCTCACCATAATCTCAAAGACGGGAAGGGATGAGGTGTCCCCACCGGAACCATGGTGCAGTGGTGATGGAGACAGTGTTCGATGCTGGTGGGATACCCGTCAGGGCCTTGTTCCCCCAAGGGATCTTGCTATTGCGTCTGCGTGGTAGCGTTTGTGGGCCCTTCTGGGGCCCCATGCACGCCCATTCCTGGCAAAACTCAGGGCTGGTCCCTGCCACCCAAGGCCTGGAGTCTGCCTGCCACCAACCTGCCAAGGTCTGTCCCAATCACGCTGCAGGAAGACATGTGCTTGTGGCCTGGTGCCTGCTGTGGCAGCTTCCATGCTCAGATGCCTATGGTGCTTGAATTCCCTTGTTTCCAGTGGAGCCTCAGAGGCTAAGGGCCTTGTGGATACGCTGCTGCCTTCCTTCCCACCATGCCAGGAATGCAGGATTGTGTCATGAATGCACTCCCAGCCCCAGGGATTCTGAGATCCCTCCCATTGCCACAAGGTGAGGTCAGAAGGGGAAGGAGTTTTGTCATTGCTGAGCTGCCTCTCTCCACGCAGATACCGCGCCCCCACCAAGATCCCACCTGGTGCATGGAGGGACATTTGGCCCACCGTCGGGAACAAGCCTCAAGCCAGGGGCCCCCATGGCCATGCCACACATCAAAAAACTTCTCTGGTAAGCATGTTTAGCTGGCATGTAGAAGGCAGAGGTGGGTGGGGACTGCCTTGGTTGGGTCAATGATGAGAACTCATATGGTCTCGAAGACAGATGATGACCTAAAAATTATGCTCAATAGGATTATGCTGAGGACCAGTGGAAGGCATGGCACTGAGGCGGGATCCTGGGGACCCCTTCGGGCCTTGAGGAGCACTGGCACCTGGGGCTTGAGGCGACAGATCCCTCAAGCCTCCCCAGTGGGGCTCTCCCCGGTTTCTGGGCCTCTGCACGCATAAGACATGCTCCCACCCTGGGGAGCTGCGTGCCCATTACTAGTACTTCCCAGGACTCATCCCTGGGAACCTAAACTCCCTTGGTGTCCTGGTGTCTTTCAGTGGGATGTCATCTTGGTAACCACGGTCTTGCTATTGAGCTGACCAAGGGAGGAGAGTGGATGCCTGTGTCAGACCCCAGAGACCCACTGACCTTTGGCCTACAGGTGAGGCAGCCTTCAGGGAAACTCCAGCCATCTTGTGGGACTGGGGCTTCGTCCTCGCCCCAGAGGGCAGGTGTGTCCCTGAAAATCTGACCTGTACACTTGGTTGTCTGGAAAAAACAGGTCACCCGCGACACTTGTAAGGGATGCCATGGTCCCCCACGGGATCCTCTTACTTGACGGACCATGGGACACGTTTCCCAGTGTGGGAGGGCACTCCAGTTGATGTCAGAATCACTGATGCCTTAGTAGGCACACAACATGCTGCAGTGGGCATTGCAGACGAACAGTGTGACCACCTGCATGGAAGCGGTGCTCCCAAATTTCACAAATGGAATTTGGAGGCAGGAGCCTGGCGGCGGTTACCTGGATGGAGACTAGACAGCTTTGGCACAACGGGTAGACGGTATCCGAAAAATGCTGGCAACATGGCCCAGACCCCGAGTTGTATACAGGCTCCTGCCGCCAGGTTCTTCACCATTGGCACCGTCTGGTTCTCGTGTGTCCTTATGGGCCCCCGGGGTCGTCCCACAGCTGTATGGGGTTTTGTCTGACAATGGCCCTTTGGTTGGTGCCACGAGCCAGGGCAGGCCTGGGTTCTTGACTTGTAACCCTGAGACCTAGTGAGTTTGAAAGCACTGGGGAACCGTGCTGGCCCCTCACCATTCCCTCACCGTAATCTCAAAGATGGTAAGGGATTAGGTGTCCCCACCAGAACCATGGTGCTGTGCTGATGGAGACAGTGTTGGATACTGGTGGGATGCCCATCAGGGCCCTGTTCCCCCAAGGAATCTTGGCATTGCGTCTGTGTGGTAGCATTCATGGGCCCTTCCAAGGCCCTATGCCTGCCCATTCCTGCCAAAACACAGGGCCGGTCCCTGCCAGCCAAGGCCCAGGATTCTGCCTGCCACCGACCCGCAAATGTCTGTCCCAATAACACTGCAGGAAGACCTGTGCATGTGGCCTGGTCCTGCTGTGGCAGCCTCCATGCCTGAGCATTCCTGGGGGGCTTGAGTTCCCTTGTTTCCAGTGGAGACACAGAGGCTGAGGGCCTTGTGGACCAGCTACAGTCTTCCTTCCAACCAGGCCAGGATTGCAGGATTGTGTCATGAATTCAGTCCCAGCCCTGGGAATTCTGAGATCCCTCCCATTGCCACAAGGTGACGTCTGATGGGAAGGCGTTTTGTCACTGCTGAGCTGCCTCTCTCTGTGCAAATCCCATGCAGCGACCGAGATCCCACCTGGAGCACGGATGGGAATTTGGCCCATCTTTGGGAGAAGGCCCTGAGCCAGGGGCCCCCATGGCCACCCTGTGCATAACAAACCCTCACTGGTAAGCATGTTGAGCTGGAGGGTAGAAGGCAGAGGCGGGTGGGGACTGCCTTGGTTGGGTCAATGCTGAGAACTCATATGGTCTCAAAGACAGATGATGACCTAAAAATTATGCTCAATAAGATTACACTGAGGCCCAGTGGAGGGCACCGCACAGAGGTGGGATCCTGAGGACCTCTGTGGCCCTAGCATAGAGCTGGATCCTGGTGTTCGAGGCAACTGATCCCTCGAGGCTCCCTATTGGGGCTTTCCCTGGTCTGGGCCTCTGAGCGCCTAAGGTGTGCTCCCACCCTGGGCCATTGTGTGCCCATTACTAGTGCTTCCCGGGATTCATCCCTGGGAAAACAACTAAGCTCCTTCAGTGTCCTGGTGTCTTTCAGTGAGATGTCGTCTTGATGACCAGGGTCTCACCATTGAGCCCACCATGGGAGGATAATGGATGCCTGTGTGAGTATCCAAAGATCCAGTGCCCTTGGGCCGATTGGCGAGAGTGCCCTCAGGGCAACGCCAGCCATCTTGTGGGACTGGGGCTTCTCCTCACACCAGAGGGCTGGTGTGTCCCTGAACGTCTCCCCTGTGCACTAGGCTGTCTGCAAAAATAGATCACCCGTGACACCTGTAAGGGATGCCATGGTCCCCCATGGGATCCTCTTGATGGATCATGGGCCACATTTCCATTATGGGAGGGCGCTCCGGTTGATGTCAGAATCACTGATGCCTTATTAGGCACGCAACATGCTGCGGTGGGCATTACAGATGGCCAATGTGACCTCCTGCGTGGAAGCGGTGTGCCGAAATTTCACACAATGGGCTTTAGAGGCAGGGGCCGGTCCCGGGGTAACCTGAGTGGACACTAGACAGCTTTGGCATAACGGGTAGATGGTATCTGAAAGATGCTCGCAGCGTGGTCCAGACCCCGAGTGGCATCTGGGCTCCTGCCTCGGGTTCTTCACCATTGGCACTGTCTGGTGGTCATGTGTCCTTATGGGGCCGGTGTGTCATCCACAGATCGATGGGGTTTTGTCTGACTATGGTCATTTGGTCAGTGCCACGAGCCAGGGCATGCTTTGGTTCTTCACTTGTGACCCCGCATCCGAGTGAGTTTGAAGGCACTGGGGAAGCATCCTGGCCCCTCACCCTTCCCTCATGGAAATCTCATAGACGGGAAAGGATGAGGTGTCCTCACGGGAGCCATGGAGCAGTGCTGATGGAGACAGTGTTGGATGCTGGTGGGATGCCATCAGGGCCCTCATCCCCCAAGGGATCTTGGCATTGCATCTGTGTGGTAGCGTTCGTGGGAACTTCCAGGGCCCAATGTCTGCCCATTGCAGATCTGTTCCTGCCAACCTGGCAAAACGCAGGACCTGTCCCTGCCAACCAATGCCTGGGATTCTGCCTGCCACCAACCCCCCAAGGTCTGTCCCAGTCATGCTGCAGGAAGACCTGTGCTTGTGTCCTGGTGCCTGCTGTGGCAGCCTCCATGCTCAGAGACCTGTTGGGCTTGAATTCCCTTGTTTCCAGTGGATCCACAGAGGCTGAGGGCCATGTGGACACGCTGCAGCCTCCCTTCCCACAGGCCAGGATTGCGGGATTACGTCATGATGCAGTCCCAGCCCCACTCATTCTGAGATCCCTCCCATTGTCACAAGGTGAAGTCTGATGGGGAAGGTGTTTTGTCATTGCTGAGCTGCCTCTGTCTGTGCAGATCCTGTGCTCTGACCAAGAACCCACCTGGGTCACAGAGGGGAGTTTGGCCCATCTTCAGGAACAAGCCTCATGCCAGTGGCCCCCATGGCCATGCCGCATATCACAAAACCTCTCTGGTAAGCATGTTGAGCTAGAGGGTAGAAGGCAGAGGCGGGAGGGGACTGCCTTGGATGGATCAATGATGAGACCTCATATGGTCTCGAAGACAGATGATGACCTAAAAATTATGCTCAATAGGTTTATGCTGAGGCCCAGTGGAGGGCACAGCACTAAGGCGGGATCCTGGGGACTCCTGTGGCCCTGGCATAGCGCTGGCACCTGGGCTCGAGGTGACTGATCCCTGTAGTTTCCCCAGTGGGGCTTTCCCTGGTCTGGGCCCCCACACGCCAAAGACATGCTCCCGCCCTTGGGCATTGTGTGCCCATTACTAATGCTTCCCGGGACTCATCCCTGGGGACCCAGCTAAGCTCCCTCGGTGTCCTGGTGTCTTTCAGGGGGATTTCGCCATGGTGACCAGGATCCCACTTGAGCCCACCATTGGACGATAGTGGACACCTGTGTGAGTACCAGGAGATCCAGTGCCCTTGGGTCGATTGGCGAGGGAGCCCTCAGAGCAATGCCAGCCATCTTGTGGGACAGGGGCTTCGTCCTCACCCCAGAGGGCTGGCATGTCCCTGAACAACTCCCGTGTGCACTAGGCTGTCTGGAAAAAACAGGTCACCCGTGACACCTGCAAGGGATGGAATGATCCCACGTGAGACCCTCTTATTTGATGGCCATGGGCCATGTTTCCCAGTGTGGGAGGGTGCTCCAGTTGATGTCAGAATCACTGATGCATTAGTAAGCAAGTGACGTGTTGTGGTGGGCATTGTAGTTGGCCAATGTGACTTCCTGCATGGAAGCAGTGTACACAGATTTCATGCAATGGGCTTTGGAGGTAGGGCCCAGACCAGGAATTACCTGGATGGACACTAGACAGCTTTGGCTTAATGGGTAGAAGGTATCTGAAAGATGCTGGTAGTGTGACCCTGACACAGAGTGGCATGCAGGCTCCTGCCCCCAGGTTCTTCACCATTGGCACCGTCTGGTGGTTGCATGTCCTTATGGGGCCCGTGGGTCATCCCGCAACTGGATAGGGTTTTGTCTGACAATGGCCCTTGGTCGGTGCCATGAGCCAGGGCATGCTTGGGTTCTTGACTTGTGACCCCGAGTCCCAGTGAGTTTGAAGGCACTGGGGAACCATTCAGGTTCCTCACCCTTTCCTCACCGTAATCTCAAATACAGGAAGGGATGAGGTGTCCCCATGGGAGCCATGGAGCAGCACTGGTGGAGACAGTATTGGATGCTGGTGGGATGACTTTCAGGGCCCTGTTCCCCCAAGGGATCTTGTGTTGCGTCTGCATGGTAGCATTCGTGGGCTCATCCGGGGCCCCTGCCCGCCCATTCCTGACAAAACACAGGGCTAGTCCCTGCCAGCCGATGCCCGGGATTCTGCCTGCTACTGCCCTGCCAGCGTCTGTCACAATAAGGATTTGGGAGGACCTGTGCTTGTGGCCTGGTGCCTGCTGTGACAGCCTCCATGCTCAGATTCCTGTGGGGCTTGAATTCCCTTGTTTCCACTGGAGCCACAGAAGCTGAGGGTCTTGTGGAAACGCTGCAGCCTTCCTTCCAACCAGGCCAGGATTGCAGGATTGCATCGTGAATGCACTCCCAGCACCATGCATTCTGAGATCTATCCCATTGCCACAAGGTGAGGTCTGATGGGAAGGTGTTTTGTCATTGCTGACTTGCCTCTCTCTCTGCAGATCCCACGCCATGACTGAGATCCTACCTGGAGCACGGTGGGGAGTTTGGCCCATCTTTGGGAACAGGCCACGACCCAGGGACCCCCATGGCCACTCTGCCCATAACAAAACTTCTCTGGTAAGCATGTTGAACTGGCGCGTAGAAGGCAGAGGCGGGTGGGGACTGCCTTGGTTGGGTCAATGATGAGAACTCATATGGTCTCGAAGACAGCTGATGACCTAAAAATTATGCTCAATAGGATTACACTGAGGCCCAGTGGAGGGCACCGCACAGAGGCGGGATCCTGGGGACCCCTGTGGCCCTGGCATAACGCTGGATCCTGGGGCTCGAGGTGACTGATCCCTTGAGGCTCCCCAGTGGGGCTCTCCCCAGTCTGGGCCTGTAAGCGCCTAAGACGTGCTCCCATCCTGGGGCGTTGTGTGCCCATTACTAGTGCTTCCCAGGATTCATCCCTGGGAAAACAACTAAGCTCCTTCAGTGTCCTGGTGTCTTTCAGTGGGACATCGTCTTGGTGATCAGGGTCTCGCCATTGAGCCCACCATGGGAGGAGAATGGATGCCTGTGTGAGTACCCGAATATCCAGAGCCATTGGGCCGATTGGTGAGAGTGCCCTCAGGGCAACGCCAGCCATCTTGTGGGACTGGGGCTTCGTCCTCACACCAGAGGGCTGTTGTGTCCCTGAACGTCTCCTCTGTACACTAGGCTGTCTGGAAAAAATAGGTCATCTGCGACACCAGTAAGGGATGCCACGGTCCCCCATGGGATACTCTTACTTGACTGACCATGGGCCACGTTTCCCAGTGTGAGAGGGCGCTCTGGTAGATGTCAGAATCACTGATGCCTTACTAGCCATGCGACGTGCTGCCCACACTGATGCCTTACTAGGCACGCGACGTGCTGCCGTGGGCATTGCAGACAGCCAATGTGACCTCCTGCATGTAAGCGGTGAAATTTCATGCAATGGGCTTTAGAGGCAGGTACCAGATCCTGGGTTACCTGAGTGGACAATAGACAGCTGTGGCATAAGGGGTAGACGGTATCTGAAAGATGCTTGCAGCGTGGTCCAGACCCGGAGTGGCATGCGGGCTCCTGCCCCCGGGTTCTTCACCGTTGGCTCCATCTGGTGGTCGTGTGTTCTTATGGAGCCCGTGGGTCGTCCCGCAGATCAATGGGGTTTTGTCTGACTATGGCCCTTTGGTCAGTGCCAAGAGCCAGGGCACACTGCGGTTCTTCACTTGTGACCCCACATCTGAGTGAGTTTGAAGGCACTGGGGAACCGTGCTGGCCCCTCACCCTTCCCTCATCATATTCTCAAAGATGGGAAGGGATGGTGTCCCCACTGGAGCCATGGAGCAGCACTGGTGGAGACAGTGTTGGATGCTGGTGGGATGCCTGTCAGGACCCTGTTCCCCCAAGGGAATTTGGCATTACATCTGCATGGTAGCATTCATGGGTCCATCCGAGGACCCTGCCCACGCTTTCCTGGCAAAACACAGGGCCAGTCCCTGCCAGTCAATGTCCAGGATTCTGCCTGCTACTGCCCCGCCAACATCTGTCACAATAAGGATGTGGGAGGACCTGTGCATATGGCCTGGTGCCTGCTGTGGCAGCCTCCATGCTCAGATTCCTGTGAGGCTTGAATTCCCTTGTTTCCAGTGGAACCACAGAGGCTGAGGGCCTTGTGGACACGCTGCAGCCTTCCTTCCTGTCAGGCCAGGATTGCAGGATTGCCTCATGAATGCACTCCCAGCGCTGTGCATTCTGAGATCCTTGCCACTGCCACAAGGCAAGGTCTGATGGGGAAGGCATTTGTCATTGCTGAGCTGCCTGTCTCCTCACAGATCCCGTGCATCCACCGAGATCCCACCTGGCGCACGGAGGGGAGTTTGGCCCATCTTCAGGAACATGCCTCAAAGCTAGGGGCCCCCATGGCCATGCAGCATATCATAAAACATCCTTGGTAAGCATGTTGAGCTAGAGGGTAGAAGGCAGAGGCGGGTGGGGACTGCCTTGGTTGGGTCAATGATGAGAACTCATATGGTCTCGAAGACAGATGATGACCTAAAAATTATGCTCAATAGGATTATGCTGAGGCCCAGTGGAGGTCACTGCACTGAGGCGGGATCCTGAGAACTCCTGTGGCCCCGGAATAGCGCTGGCATCTGGAGCTCGAGTCGCTGATCCCTTGAGGCTCCCCAGTGGGGTTCTCTCCGGTCTGGGCCTCCACATTACTTAGATGTGCTCCCGCCCTGAGGCGTTGTGTGCCTATTATTAGTGCTTCCCAGGACTCATCCCTGGGAACCCAACTAAGCTCCCTCGGTGTCCTGGTGTCTTTCAGTGGGAAGTCGTCTTAGTGACCAGGGTCTCGCCATTGAGGCCACCATGGGAGGAAAGTGGATGCCTGTGTGAGTACCCAGAGACCCAGTGTCCTTGGTCCAATTGGTGAGGCAGCACTCAGGGCAACGCCAAAAATCTTGCGGGACTGGGGCTTCGTCCTCACCCCAGAAGGCTGATGTGTCACTGATCGTCTTCCCTGTGCCTTAGGTTGTCTGGAAACAACATGTCACCCGCGACACCTGCAAGGGATGCCACCGTCCCCCACAGGATCCTCTACTTGACGGCCCATGGCCTCATTTCCCAGTCTGGAGGGCACTCCAGTTTTTGTCAGAATCACTGTTGCCTTACTAGGCACACGAGATGCTGTGGTGGGAATTGCACACCCTCAATGTGACCTCTTGCGTGGAAGCAGTGCAACCAAATTTCACAAAATGGGTTTTGGAGGCAGAGGCCAGGTATGGTGATAAACCTGAATGGACAATACACAACTTTGGAATAACGGGTAGATGCTATCTGAAAAATGCTGGCAGCATGGCCCAACCCCGAGTGGCATGCGGGTTCCTGCCTCTTGGTTCTTCACCATTGGCACCGTCTGGTGGTCGTGTGTCCTTATGGGCCCCAGGGGTCATCCCGCAGCTGTATGGGGCCTTCTCTGACAATGGTCCTTTGGTCGGTGCCTCAGGCCAGGGCACGCTGGGGTTCTCTACCTGTGACCCTGAGTCCCAGTGAGTTTGAAGATGCCTGAAAACCATGCTGGCCCCTCACCATTCCCTCACCATAAACTCAAAGATGGGAAGGGATGAGGTGTCCCCATGGGAGCCATGGAACAGCGTTGATGGAGACAGTGTTGGATGCAGGTGGGATGCCCATCAGGGCTCTGATCCCCCAAGGGATGTTGGCATTGCCTCTGCGTGGTAGCATTCGTGGGCCCTTCTGTGGACCCATGACAACCCATTCCTGGCAAAACGCAAGGCTGGTTCCTGCCAGCCCAGTCCGGGGATTCTGCCTGCCACCAACCCGCCAAGGTCTGTCCCAATCACGCTGTTGGAGGACCTGTGCGTGTGGCCTAGTGCCTGCTGTGGCAGCCTCCATGCTCAGACTCCTGTGGGGCTTGAATTCCCTTGTTTCCAGTGGAGCCACAGAGGCTGAGGGCCTTGTGGATATGCTGCAGCCTACCTTCTCGCCAGGCCAGGATTACAGGATTATGTCATGAATGCAGTCCCAGACCCATGCATTCTGAGGTCCCTTCCATGGCAAAAGGTGAGGTCTGATGGGGAAGGCGTTTGTCATTGCTTACCTGCCTCACTCTGAGCAGATCACGCACCCCGACGGAGATCCCACCTGGCACACGGAGGGGAATTTGGCCCATCTTTGGAACAGGCCCAGAGCCAGGGCCCCCATGGCCTCCCTGCACATCACAAACCTTCTCTGATAAGCATGTTGAGCTGGCAGGTAGAAGGCAGAGGTGGGTGGGGACAGCCTTGGTTGGGTCAATGATGAGAACTCATATGGTCTCAAAGACAGATGATGACCTAAAAATTATGCTCAATAGGATTACACTGAGGCCCAGTGGAAGGATTACACTGAGGCAGGATCTTGGGGACCCCTGTGGCACTTGCGGAGAATGGCACCTGGGGCCCTTGAGGCTCCCTTGTGGGTTCTCCCCAGTATCTAGGCCTCCACGCACGAAAGTCGTGCTCCCACACTGGGGTGCTGTGTGCCCATTACTAGTACTTCCTGGGACTCATCCCTGAGAACTCAACTAAGCTCCCTTGGTGTCCTAGTGTCTTTTAGTGGACGTTGTCTGGGTGACCGTGGTCTTTCTATTGAGCCCACCATGGGACCTGAGCGAATGCCTGTGTGAGAACCCGGACACCCAGTGACCTTTGGCCAATAGGTGAGGCAGCCTTCAGGGCAACACCAGCTATCTTGTGGGACTGGGGCTTCGTCCTCACCCCAGAGGGCTGGTGTGTCCCTGAAAGTCTGACCTGTGTACTTGTCTATGTGAAAAAACAGGTCACCCACAACACTAGTGAGGGAGGCCATGGTCCCCCATGGGATCCTCTTACTTGACGGACCATGGGACACATTTCCCAGTGTGGGAGGGCACTCCAGTTGATGTCAGAATCACTGATGCATTAGTAGGCACACAACGTGCTGCGGTGGGCATTGCAGGTGACCAATGTGACCACCTGCTTGAAAGCAGTGCACCCAAATTTCACGAAATGGGCTTTGGAGGCAAGGGCTGGGCCCGGGATTACCTGGAAGGACAGAAGACAGCTTTGGCATAATGGGTAGACGGTATCTGAAAGATGCTCTTAGCATGGTCAAGACCCCGAGTGGCATGCGGGCTCCTGCCCCCGGGTTCTTCACCATTGACACCATCTGGTGGTCGTGTGTCCTTATGGGCCCTAGGGGCCGCCCCACCGCTGAATGGGGTTTTGTCTGACAATGGCCCTTTGGTCAGTGCCACAAGGCAGGGCATGGTGGGGTTCTTGATGTGACCCGGAGACCCAGTGATTTTGAAGGTGCTGGGGAACCATGCTGGTGCCTCACCCTTCCCTCAATGTAATTTCAAAGATGGGAAAGGATGAGGTGTCCCCACAGGAGCCATGGAGCAGCGCTGATGGAGACAATGTTGGATGCTGGTGGGATGCCCGTCAGGGATCTTGGTGTTGCGTCTGTGTGGTAGGGTTCATGGTTCCTTCCTTGTCTCCATGCTTGCCCATCCTGACAAAACGCAGGGCCGGTCCATGCCAGCCAAAATCCGGGATTCTGCCTGCCACCGACCCACCAAGGTCTGTCCCAATCACGCTGCAGGAGGACATATGAGTGTGGCCTGGTGACTGCTGTTGCAGCTTCCATGCTCAGACTCCTCTGGGGCCCTGAAATCCCTTGTTTCTAGTTGAGCCACAGAGGCTGAGGGCCTTGTGGACACACTGCAGCCTTCCTTTCCTCCAGGCCAGGATTGCAGGATTGTGTCATGAATGCAGTCCCAGCCCCACGCATTCTGAGATCCCTCCCATTGCCACAAGGTGAGGTCTCACGGGGAAGGTGTTTGTCATTGCTGAGCTGCCTCTCTCCTCGCAGATCCTGTGCCCCGACTGAGATCCCACCTGGCGCACAGAGGGGAGTTTGGCCCATCATTGGGAACAAACCTCAAGCCAGGGGCCCCCATGTCCACCCTGCACATCACAAAACCTCTCTGGTAAGCATGTTGAGCTAGAGGGTAGAAGGCAGAGGTGGGAGGGGATTACCTTGGTTGAGTCAATGATGAGAACTCACATGGTCTCGAAGACAGATGATGACCTAAAAATTATGCTCATTAGGATTATGCTGAGTCCCAGTGGAGGGCACCGCACTGAGGCAGGATCCTGGGGACCCCTGTGACCCTGGCATAGCGCTGGATCCTGGGGCCCATGGCGACTGATCCCTCGGGGTTCCCCAGTGGTGCTCTCCCTGGTCTGGGCCTCCGAGCGCCTAAGATGTGCTCCCACCCTGGGGCATTGTGTGCCCATTACTAGTGCTTCCCGAGACTCATCCCTGGGAAAACAAGTAAGCTCCTTCGGTGTCCTGGTTTCTTTCAGTGGGATGTCGTCTTGGTGACCAGGGTCTCGCCATGGAACCCACTGTGGGAGGAGAATGGGTGCCTGTGTGAGTACCCAGGATCCAGTGCCCTTGGGCCGATTGGTGAGGGAACACTCAGGGAAAAGCCAGCCATCTTGTGGGACTGGGGCTTCCTCCTGGCACCAGAGGGCTGGCGTGTCCCTGAACATCTCCACTGTGCACTAGGCTGTCTGGAAAAATATATCACCCGTGACACCTGTAAGGGATGTCATGGTTCCCTGCGGGATCCTCTTACTTGACGGACCACGGGCCATGTTTCCCAGTGTGGGAGGGTGCTCCGGTTGATGTCAGAATCACTGATGCCTTAGTAGGCATGCGACGTGCTGCGGTGGGCATTGCAGACAGCCACTGTGACCTCCTGCATGGAAGCGGTGTGCCGAAATTTCATGCAATGGGCTTTAGAGGCAGGAGCCGAACCCGGGGTTACTTGAGTGGCACTAGACAGCTTTGGCATAACGGGTAGATGGAATCTGAAAGATGCTCTCAGCATGGTCAAGACCCTGAGTGGCATGCGGGCTCCTGCCCCCGGGTTCTTTACCATTGGCACCGTCTGTTGGTTGTGTGTCCTTATGGGTTCTGTGGGTCGTCCCACAGATCGATGGTGTTTTGTCTGACTATGGCCCTTTGGTTGGTGCTACAAGCCAGGGTACGCTGCAGTTTTTCACTTGTGACCCCATGTCCAAGTGAGTTTGAAGACGCTGGGGAACCGTGCTGGCCCCTCACCTTTCCCTCACCATAATCTCAAAGACGTGAAGGGATGAGGTGCCCCCATGGGAGCCATGCAGCAGCACTGATGTAGACAGTGTTGGATGCTGGTGGGATGCCTGTCAGGGCCCTGTTCCCCCAAGGGGTCTTGGTGTTGCGTCTGTGTGATAGCGTTTTTGGGATCTTCCGGGGCCCCATGTCTGCCCATTCCTGGAAAAATGCAGGGCCGGTCCCTGCCAGCAAAGGCCCGGGATTCTGCCTGCTACTGACCCACAAATATCTGTCCCAATCATGCTGCGGGAAGACCTGTGATTGTGTCCTGGTGCCTGCTGTGGCAGCCTCCATGCTCAGATTCCTGTGGGGCTTGAATTCCCTTATTTCCAGTGGAGCCACAGAGGCCTAAGGCCTTGTGGATATGCTGCAGCCTTCTTTCCTGCCAGGCCAGGATTGCACGATTGCATCATGAATGCAGTCCCAGCCCTGTGCATTCTGAGATCCCTCCCATTGCCTCAAGGTGAGGTCTGATGGGGAAGGCATTTGTCATTGCTGAGCTGCTTCTCTACGCAGATCCTGCACCCTGACTGAGATCCCACCTGGTGCACAGAGGGAAGTTTAACCTGTCTTTTGGAAATGGCCCCGAGCCATGGGCCCTCATGGCCACCCTGCCCATCACAAACCCTCTCTAGTAAGCATGATGAGCTGTGGTTAGAAGGCAGAGGCATTTGGGGACTGCCTTGGTTGGGTCAATGATGAGAACTCATATGGCCTCGAAGACAGATAATAACCTAAAAATTATGCTCAATAGGATTACACTAAGGCCCACTGGAGGGCACCCCACTTAGGCGGGATCCTGGGGACCCCTGTGGCCATGACATAGCACTGGCAATTGGGGCTTGAGGCTACCGATCCCTCGAGGCTCCCCAGTGGGGCTTTCCCTGGTCTCTGGGCTTCCATACGCTGAAGACGTGCTACCGTCCTGGGGCATTGTGTGCCAATTACCAGTGCTTCCCGGGACTCATCCCTGGGAACCCAACTAAGCTCCCTCAGTGTCCTGGTGTCTTTCAGTGGAACGCCATCTTGGTGAGCAGGGTCTCGCCATTAAGGCCACCATGGGATTAGAGTGGATGCCTGTGTGAGCACCTGGAGACCCAGTGCCCTTGGGCCGATTGGCGAGGCCACCCTGAGGGCTATACCAGCCAACTTGTGGGACTGGGGCTTTGTCCTTGCCCCAGAGGGTTGGCGTGTCCCTGAATTTCTGCCCTGTACACTAAGCTGTCTGGAGAAAACAGGTCACCCGCGATACCTGCAAAGGATGCCACGGTCCCTGTGGGATCCTCTTACTTGAAGGCCCATGGGTCTCATTTCCCAGGGTGCTCCGGTTGATGTCAGAATCACTGATATCTTAGTAGGCACGTGTGGTTCTGCCGTGGGCATTGCAGTCTGCCAAAGCAACCTCCTGCATGGAAGTGGTGCACCCAAATTTCACACAATGGGGTTTGGAGGAAGGGGCCAGGCCAGGGCTATCAGGCTGGACACTAGACTGCTTTGGCATAACGGGTAGATGGTATCTGAAAAATGTGTGCATCGTGGCCTGGAACCTGAGTGGCATGTGCGCTCCTGGCACCGGGTTCTTCACCATTGACCCCCCCGGTGGTCACGTGTCCATACGGGGCTCGTCAGTTGTCCTGTAGCTGGATGGGAATTGCCTGACAGTGGTCCTTTGGTTGGTGCCATGAGCAAGGGCACGCTGGGGTTCTTAACGTGTGACCCCAAGTATCAGTGAGTTTGAAGTCACTGGGGAAGCGTGCTGGCCCCTCACCTTTCCCTCACTGTAATCTCAAAGGTGGGAAGGGATGAGGTGTCCCCACGGGAGCCTTGGAGCAGCAATGGTTGGTGACGTTGTTTGATGCTGGTGGGAAGCCCTTCAGGGCCCTGATCCCCCAAGGGATCTTGGCGTTGCATCTGCATGGTAGCATTCGTGGGCCCTTCTGGGCCCCATGCCTGCCCATTGCTGGCAAAATGCAGGGCCAATCCCTGCCAGCCAAGTCCCGGGATTGTTCCTGATACCCACCAAGCTGTTTCCCAATCACTTTGTGGGAGGACCTGTGCATGGGGCCTGTTGCCTGGTGTTGCAATCTCCATGCTCAGACTCCTGTGAGGCCCTGAATTCCCGGTGTCCCGTGGAACCACAGAGGCTGACAGCCTTGGGGACATGCTACAACCTTCCTTCCCGCCAGGCCAGGATTTTTGCTGGCATCATGAATGCCGTCCCAATCCTGGGCATTCTAGGATCCCTCTCATTGCCACAAAAGAGGTCTGATAGGAAGGCACTTGTCATTGCTGAGCTGCCTTTCTCTGTGCAGATCCCACCCCACGACCGAGATCTCACCTGGTGCATGGAGGGGAGTGTGGCCAATCTTCGGAAACAGGCCCCAAGCCAAGGGCCCCTATGTCCACCCTGCATATCACAAACCCTCTCTGGTAAGCATGTTGAGCTGGCGGGTAGAAGGCAGAGGCTGGTAGGGACTGCCTTGGTTGGGGCAATGATGAGGACTCATATGGTCTCGAAGATAGTTGATGACCTAATACTTATGCTCAATAGGATTATGCTGAGGCCCAGTGGAGGGCACCGCACTGAGGCGGGATCCTGTTGACCCCTGAGGCCCTGGTGTAGCACTGGCCCCTGGGGCTCGAGGGGACAGATCCCTTGAGGCTCCCAGTGGGGCTTTCCCCTGTCTCTGGGCCTCCACATGCCTAAAATGTGCTCCTGCCCTGGGGCGTTTTGCCCATCACTACTACTTCCCAGGACGCATCTGTGGAAAGCAAACTAAGCTCCCTTGGTGTCCTGGTGTCTTTCAGTGGGACGTCACCTTGGTGACCAGGGTCTCGCCATTGAGCTCACAATGGGAGGAGAGTGGATGTCTGTGTGAGTACCCGGAGACCCAGTGCCCTTTGGACAATTTGCGAGGGAGCCTCAGGGCAACGCCAACCATCTTGTGGGACCAGGACTTCATCCTCGCCCCAGAGGGCTGGCGTGTCCCTGAATGTCTGACCTGTGCATTAGGCTGTCTGCAAAAAACAGGTCACCCACAACACCTGCAAGGGAGGCCACAGTTCCTTGCGGGATCCTCTTACTTGACGGCCCCTGGGCCACGTTTCCCAGTGTGGGAGGGCGCTCCAATTGATGTCAGAATCACTGATGCCTTAGTACGCACGCGACGTGCTGTGGTGGGCATTGCAGATGGCCAATGTGACCTCCTGTGTAGATGCAGTGAGCCCAGATTTCTGAGACCTCCAAAGCAATAGTCTTTGGAGGAAGGGGCCTGGCCCGGGGCTACCTTGCTGGACACTAGACAGCTTTGACATAATGGGTAGACGGTATCTGAAAAATGTTGGCAGCATGGTCCAGACCCCGAGTGGCATGCAGGCTCCTGCCTCCGGGTTCTTCATCATTGGCACTGTCTGGTGGTCGCATGTTCTTATGGGGCTCATGGGTCATCCTGTAACTGGATGGGGCTTTGCCTGACAATGGGCCCTTTATGTCGGTGCTATGAGCCAGGTCACGCTGGGGTTCTTGACTTGTGCCCCAAGTCCCAGGGAGTTTGATGTCGCTGGGGAACTGTCCTGGCCCCTCACCCTTCCCTCATCGTAATCTCAAAGATTGTAAGGTATGAGGTGCCCCCAAGGGATCCATGGAGCAGCGCTGCTTAGAAATGGTGGTGGATGCTAGTGGGATGCCTGTCAGGGCCTTGATCTTCCAAGGGATCTTGGCATTGCATCCACGTGGTAGTGTTCGTGGGCCCTTCCATGACCCCATGCCCACCCCTTCCTGTCAAAATACAGAGCCAGTCCCTTTGGGCCAAGGCCCGGGATTCTGCCTGTCACCGGCCCACCAAGGTGTGTCCCATTCACATTGCAGGAGGACCTGTGCATGGGGCCTGGTGCCTGCTTTTGCAGCCTCCATGCTCAGTCCACTGTGGGGCCCTGAATTCCCATGTGTCCAGCGGAGCCACAGAGGCTGAGGACCTTGGGACACGCTGCTGCCTTCCTTCCCACCAGGCCAGGATTTTTCCTGGTGTGATGAATGCAGTCCCAGCCCTGCGCGTTCAGAGATCCCTCCCTCTGCCACAAGGTGAGGTCTGATGGGGAAGGCGTTTGTCATTGCTGAGCTGCCTCTCTCTGCACAGATCCTGCACCCTGACTGAGCTCTCACCTGGCACACGAGGGGAGTTTGGCCCATCTTTGGGAACAGGCCTCAAGCCAGGGGCCCTCATGTCCACCCAGTGCATCACAAACCCTCTCTGGTAAGCATGTTGAGCTGGCGGGTAAAGGTCAGAGGCAGGTGGGGACTGCTTTGGTTGGGTCAATGATGAGAACTCATATGGTCTCAAAGACAGATGATGACCTAACAATTATGCTCAATAGGATTATGCTGAGGCCCACTGGAGGACACCCCACTTAGGCAGGATCCTGGGGACCCCTGTGGCCCTGGCGTAGCGCTGGAACCTGGGGCTCGAGGTGACTGATTCCTCGAGGCTCCCCAGTGGGGCTCTCCCCAGTCTGGGCCTCCGTATTACTAAGACGTGCTCCCACCCTGGGGCGTTGTGTGCTCATTATTAGTGCTTCCCGGGACTCATCCCTGGGAACCCAACCAAGCCCCTTCGGTGTCCTGGTGTCTTTCAGTGGGAAGTCATCTTGGTGATTAGGGTCTCGCCATTGAACCCACCATGGGAGGAGAGTGGATGCCTGTGTGAGTACCCAGAGACCCAGTGCCCTTCTGCCAATTCACGAGGCTGCCCTCAGGGCAATGCCAGCCATCTTGTGGGACTGGGGCTCTGTCATCATCCCAGAGAGTGTGTCCCTGAATGTCTGCCCTGTGCAGTAGGCTGTCTGGAAAAAACAGGTCACCCGTGACACCTGCAAGGGATGCCACAGTCCCCTGCAGGATCCTCTTACTTGACGGCCTATGGACCACGTTTTCCAGTGTGGGATGGCACTCTGGTGGATGGCAGAATCACTGAGGCGTTAGAAGGCACTGCGAGGTGCTATGGTGTTCATTGCTGATGGCCAGTGTGATCTCCTGCATTGAAGCAGTCCGCCCAAATATCATGCAGTGGGAGTTGGAAGAAGGGGCCCTGGCTGGGGCTACTTGGCTGGACACTAGACAGCTTTGGCATAACGGGTGGATGGTATTAGAAAAATGCCTGCAGCTTGGTCCGGACCCCGAGTGGCATGGGGCTCTTGGCCCCAGGGTCTTCACCTTGGCCCCATCTTCTGAATTTCTATCCTTGTGAGGCCCTTAGGACTTCCCCCACTCTGTTGGGGCTTTGCATGACAGCCGCACTTCAATGGGTGCCTTGAGACATGTCAATGTCAGGTTGTTGTCTTGTGCATTTAATTCCCAATTATGTTGACATTGCTTGGGAACCGTGGTAGCCCCTTTCCCTGCACTAACCCTAAGCTCAAATACTGGAAGAGATTAGGTGTCCCAATGGGATACATGGAGCAGCGCTGTTTGGGGAAGGTGGTGGAGGGTTGTGGAATGCACGCCAGGCCCCTGAGCACCCAAGGAATCTATTTCTTGGGTCCCTGGGGTAGTGGCCATGGCCCTTTCCAGGACACTATGCTTGCCCATTCCTGGCAAAGCCCATGGCCAGTCTCTGCAATCCAATGCCTGGTATTAATGCCTGCCAACAGCCCACCAAGTGGTGTCCCAATCATGCTTAGGAGTAGACCTGTGTGGCTGGCCTTGTGCCTGATGTTGCAGACTCTATGCTCAGACTCCTGTGTGGCCCTGATTTCCCTGGTGTCCAGTGGAACCACAGAGGCTGAGGGCCTTGGCCCCACTCTGCACCTTTCCCTACTGCCATTCCACGGTTTTGTCTGGCGTCATGGATGCAGTCCCAGCCCCACGGATTCTGAGCTTGTCTGATTGCCACAAGGTGAGGTCTGATGGGGAAGGGGGTTGTCATTCTTGAGCTGCCACTCTCTGCACAGATCCTGTGCCCGGACTGAAATCCCACCTGGCACATGGAGGGAAGTTTTTCCAGCATCTGGAATAGGCCTGTGAACTAGGGGTCCAAATGACCAATCCATACTTCACAAACCCTCTCTGGTAAGCATGTGGATTTGAAGGAGTGAAGACAGAGTCATGTGGGAACTGCCTTGGTTGGGCCAATGATTAGAACTCATATGGTCTCAAAGAGAGATGATGATCTAAGAATTACACTCAGTAGGATTATGCTGAGGTCCAATGTAGTGCACCGACCTCAGGCAGTATTCTGGCAACCCTGTGGCCCTGTCAAAGCCCTGGAACTTGGGGCTGGAGGCAACAGATCCCTCGAGGCTCCCCAGGGCAGCTCTCCCTGATCTATGGGCCTCTACTTGCCCAGACAGCCTCCCACCATGGTGCCGCATCCTGGGACACCTCCCTGGAAGCCCAACTAAGTTCCGTCAGTGTCCTAGGGTCTTTCAGTGGGACGTTGTCATGTGGCCAGGGTCTCACCATTGCCCCAACCATGGGAGGAGAGTGGATGCCTGTGTGAGTAGCGAGAGGGCAAGTGCACTTGGGCCAATTGGGGAGCCTGGCCACAGGGCAATGCCAGCCATCTGTGGACTGGGGCTCCATCATCGCCCCAAAAGGCTGGCGTGTCCCTGATCATCTGCCCTATGCAGTGGGCTGTCAGGAAAGGATAGGTCACCTGTGCTCTACAAGTGATTCCATGGTGCCCAGTGGGATCCTCTTTCTTGCTGGCTCATGGGCTGAATTCTCCAGTGTGGGAGGGCACTCAGGGCATTTTCAGAAACACTGAGGCCCTTGGAGGAGGCGTGGTGCTGCATTCAGCATTGGAACCCCCCTCAACCTCCCTCAGGTTAGAGTTTCCATTCAAATTTCCCACAATGGGCATTGGAGGAAGAGGGCAGACCCGGGACTACTTAGTTGGATACTAGACAGCTTTGTAATAGCAGATAGATAGTCCCTGAGGCATGCCCGCAGCTTGGCTGTGACCCCTAGTGTCCTGCTTGGCTGCTGACTCACAAGTCCTCTTGATGGGCCCACTCTTAGTGGACACGTGGCCTCATGGGGCCATGTAGTGTTCCCCAGACTGATTGGGGATTTGCCTGCCAATGGCCTTTTGGCCGGTGTCCCAGGACAGGACAGGGTTCTTGTCTTGTGCACCCTCCTGTGCTAAACCTAAGCACAAAGACAGAAAGGGACGCGTTGTCCCCATGGGAGACATGGGACAGCGCTGTTTGGGGATGGATGTGGATGCTGGTGGGATGCATGCCTAGCCCCTGAGCACCCCAGGAATCTTTGCAGAGGTCCACCAGTGCAGCATCCATGTCCTGTTCCAGGCCACCATGCCTGCCCATTCCTGGCAAAGCCCAAGGCCATGCCTTGCCAGCCATGGCTGGGATTCTGCATGCCACCAGATCAACAAGTGGTGTGCCAATCACACGGTGGGGGGACCTGTACGGCTGGCCTGTTGCCTGCTGTTGCAGCCTCTATGCTCAGCTCCTTATAGGGGCCCTGCTTTCCCTGGTGTACACTGTACCTGGCACCGGGCTGGACACATCCTTCCAGCCATCCCTGGATTTTTGCTGGCATCCTGAATGCGGAAATGGCCCCACACATTCAGGGCTCAGTCCCATGGCCACAAGGTGAGGTCCGATGAGGAAGAGTGTTGTCATGCCTGAGCTGCCTCTCTCTGCACAGAGGCCATGCCCAGACTGAGATCCCACCTGTTGCATAGTGTACAGTTTGGCCCCACTTCAGAAATAGGCCCCAAGCCAGGAGTCTAAATGGCCATCCTGCGCTTCACCCAACATCTCTGGTAAGCATGTTGAGCCTGTGGGGCGAAGGCACAGGTGTGTGGGGACTGCTTGGGTTGGGTCAATGATGAGAACTCACATGGACTCAAAGAGAGATGATGACCTAAAAATTATGCTAAATAGGATTACACTGAGGCCAAATGGAGAGCAACGTCCTGAGGTGGGACCTGTGGACCCTTGTGGCCCTGGCATAGTGCTGGCACCTGGGGCTCGAGGCTTCTGATCCCTTGTGGCTTCCCAGTGTGGCTTTCACTGGTCTATCAGCCTCCATGTGCCTAAAACTGCTCCCACTCTTGCACTTTGTGTGGCCATCCTTAGTGCATCCCAGGAGCCCACACTCAGAGGCCTGGCTAAGCTCCCTCAGTGTCCTTGTGTATTTCAGTGGGACATCATCTTTGTTATCAAGGTTTCCCCATTGACCCCACCATGTGAGGTAAGTGGATGCCTATGCAAGCAGACAGGGGCCCCAGGGCACATGGGCCCTATGGGGAGGCTGGCCTCAGGGCAATGCAAGCCAGCCTGTGGGACTGGGGCCCCATCACCCCTCAGAGGGCTGGCATGCCCTGAAAGTCTGCCCTGTGCAGTGGGCTGTTGGGAAATAATAGGTCTCCTGTGACTCCTGCAAGTGTTTCCACGGCCCCAGAGGGATCCTCTTTCTTGTCTGGCCATGGTCCACTTTCTGCAGTGTGGGAGGGATCTCAGGTTGATATCAGAATCGCCGAGGCCCTTGGAGGCACGCAAGGTGCTGTAGTGGGCATTGGGGCCCCCCGTGACCTCCCACGGGAAAGAGTTCCCACCCATATTTCCCAAAATGGGCATTGGAGGAAGAAGCCGGGCCAGGGGCTAGATGGCTGGATCCTGGACAGCTTTGGCATAGCGGGTAGTGACAGTCCCTGAGGACTGCTGGGAGCTTGGCTGGGACCCCAGTTGGCAACGTGGGACTCCTGGCTCCCAGATCTTCATTATGGGCCCATTCCTGGTGGACACATGTCCTTATGGGGCTCCTGGGTCTTCCTCAACTGGATGGAGCTTTGCCTGACAATTGCCATTCGGTGGTGCCCTGAGGCAGGGCACGCCGACATTCTTGTCTTGTGCATGCTCTTCCCAATGAGGTTTAAGTCACTTGGGAATCATACTAACCCCTCTCCCTGCACTAATCCTAAGTGCATAGATCGGAAGGAACGAGTTGTCCCATGGAAGACATGAAGCAGTGATGTTTTGGGATGGAGGTGGACACTGGTGGGAGGTATGCCAGGGCCCTGATAAACCCAGGAATCTTTGTGTGCATCCTCTGGGTGCAGCATCCATGGCCCGTTCTAGGCCACCATGCCTGCCCATTTCAGGCAAAGCCCAGGGCCAGGCCCTGTCAGACATGGCCCGGGAATCTGCATGCCACTGGCTCACCGAGGGGTGTCCCAATCACACGGTGGGTGGACCCGTGTGGCTGGCCTGCTGACTTCCAGTGCAGCCTCCATGCTCAGCTCCCTGTGGGGGCCCTGCCTTCCCTGGTGTCCAGTGGAACCACACAGGCTGAGGGCCTTAGTGCCACACTGGAGCCTTCCTTCCTGCCATCGCTGGATTTTTGCTGGTGTCAATTATGGTGTCATGTCCTCATGCATTCGGGGCTTGTGCCCATGTCCACAAGGTGAAGTCCATTGGGAAAGTCATTCTCATGGTTGAGCTGCCTCTCTCTGCACAGAGCCTTTGCCCAGACCAAGATCCTGCTGGGCACATGGAGGGCTAATTTGACCCAGCTTGGGGAATAGGCCCTAAGCCATATGCCCAAATAGTCACCCTGCTCTTTGAAACCATCTCTGGTATGCATGTTGAGCTGGCAGGAGAAGGATGCAGGTGGGAGGGCACTGCTTGGTTTTGTCAATGATGAGAACTCATATGGTCTCGAAGAGAGATGATGACCTAAATATCATGCACAATGGGATTATGCTGAGGCTCACTGGAGGCCACCATCCTGAGGATTCTGCCTCAGGATCCCACCCCTGTAGCCCTGGAAAAGTGCTGTCACATGAGGCTCCAGACGACTGATCCCTTGAGGCTCCCCAGTGTGGCTCTCCCTGGTCTATGGGCCTTCATGTGACTAAGACGGGCTCCCACTCTGGGGCTTTGTGTGCCCATCCATATTGTGTCCCGGAATGCCTCACTTGGATCCTTGGATAAGCTCCCTAGGTGTCCTTGTGTCTTTCAGTGGGATGATTTCTTTGTGGCCAGGGTCTTGCCATTGCCCCCATCATGTGAAGTGTGTGGATTACAGTATGAGTACATGGAATTCCCAAGGGATGTGGCAATTCCCTGATGGGGAGGCTTGCCTCAGGGCAACACCAGCCAGTGTGTGGTACCTGGGCCCCATCATTGACACAGAGGCCTGGCACGTCCCTGAATATCACACCTGTGCCATGTGCTTTCCTGACACCATATGTAATCTGTGTCTCCTGCAATGATTCCAAGTTCCCTGGAAAGCTCCTCTTTCTCAGGGGCCTATGGTCTCCCTTCACTGGTTTAGCATGTTTTTCATCTTGATGTCAGAATTGCTAAGGTTTTGGGAGGGATGCAAGGTCCTGCCATGGGCTTTGGAGCCTATGGCAAACTCCTGAAGGAAAGGGCTCCCGCCCACATTTTCTAGAATGGGCACAGGGGGAGGGTGGCAGGAACAGGACTTTCAGCTGGATGACTTTAGAACACTCTGGGATAGTGGGGAGACCTTCCCTGAAGAGTGCTTGCTGCTCTCAGGGACCCCGAATGTAGGTATTCCCTCTTGGCTCCCAGGTCTTCCCAATCAGCCCTCTTATGTTGGATGCATTGCTTTATGGGTCCAGGCATCTTCCCATACCTGGAATGGGCTTGCCTGCCATCGCCCCTTGGGATGGTGCTTCAACCCAGGGCATGCTTGTTTTTCTGTTACCAATGATGTTGACATGGTTTTATAACTATGCTGGACTCTCCCTTTTCTAGCCCAATGTGCAAAAATAGGAAAGGACGAGGTGTTCCTACAGAGGACTCATAGCAGCACTCTTTGGGAATGGATGTGGATGCTGGTGGGATGCACACCAGTCCCATGAGCACCCCAGGAATCTTTCCATAGGTCTCTGAGCAGCTGCATTCAGAGCAGGGATTTACCTGCCAGGTGGCCGTTGTGTAGCTCCTCAGGTCTCCATATACACTTTCTGCCAAGGAGGTATTCGTTTCCAGTGATCAATGAGCTTGGACACCCATGTCTTCAACAGCCCTGGGCCCATCCCTGGCTTCCATCTCTGCCCACTCTTCCTGAAGCCAAGGGCAGGGCCCTACCAGCGATGGTCCATGATTCTGCCTGCCACATTTTCTCCAAGTGTTGTCTCACTCACTTGGTGACCTGTGTTGCAGGCCTGCCTCTTGGTGGCTCTTTTCCCATTCTCATCTCCCTGTGGGGGCCTAGGTTTCCTTTGTGTCAGGTGGACACATATGCACTGAGGACCTTGCATGCTGCTCTGTAGCCTTCCTGCCATCCCTCAAGTCTTGCTTATGTCATAGGTGGAGTCATGGTGCTACAACTTCAGGGCTCATGCCCATTGCCCAGAAGGTCAGGAGCAATGGGGAAGGCCATTGTCAAATCTGTGTTACACTCTGTCCACAGATCCCCTGCCCAAATGAAGATCCCACCTGGCCCACATAATCAATTGGCCCAGCTTCTGGAATATGCCCACACTAAGGTGCCACCCCAGCCATCTCACATTCAAGACACCCTCTTTGGTAAGCATGTTGTGCATGGGGTTGGGAAGCACAGGTGCGTGGGGACTGCCTTGGTTAGGTCAATGATGAGAACTCATATGGTCTCAAAGAGAGATGATGACATAAAAATCTTGCTCAATAGGATTATGCTGAGGACCAATGGAGGGGACCATTGTGGGGTGGAGTCTTGGGGACCTATTTAGCCATCTGGTTTCGGCCCTTGGGCTTGAATTTAATAAAACCTCAATGGTTCCACCTGTGTCTCTCCTCTCTTTGTGGGTCTCCACGTGCCCTGGAAGGCTCTTGTCCTTGGGCTTTTTGTTTCCTTCCCAAATTCCCCTCCTGACGCCTCATGTGAATCTGTTGTTTAGCTCCTTGGTGTCCTTGTGTCTTTCAGTGGGATGTCATCTTGGCCAGGGTTTCACCATTTCCCCCACCATGCCAGGTGAAAGATGCCACTGCTTGTAGTGGAGGCCCTAGAGGACATGGTGTGGATTTTGAGGCCTGTCTCATGGCAATGCTGGCCTGTGTATTGAACTGGGGCCTGTTATGGCCACAGAGGTCCGTCCTTTCTGTGAACATCAGCCCTGTGCAATTGGCTGTCAGTAAAGCAACAGATCATCTTGGCATCTGGAAAGTATGTAAATGACAATGGATGGCCCTCTTCCTCTCTGGTCCATGGAACAGTTTTACTGGTGTGAGAGAATGCCCAACTGGAGGCTCAAACCACTGCAGTATTTGGAGGTATGCTAGGTGCTTGGGTCTTCAATTTGGCTTATTTTTGTGGTTTTTACTTGGATATCTCTAAACTGGGGTGGATGAGGAAGCTAGCTTTATGGCAGCACATATCTTTAATGACATTGTTTAAAGGAGAATGTGGAAGCATGGTTCGAGTGTGGGACTTCTTACCTGGATGATTTTAGACAACATTGTGAAAACATAAGTGTAGTTCTTTAGGAGTGCTTATCGTTTCCTCTGGAACACAGATGCTGTGTTTTGGAAGCACACAATGTTTTTCTTCATTTGAAACACTTTTAGATATATCAAATAATTCTATTTAACCAAAAAAATCTTTCAGAGTAAAACTTTCGGAGTAAATCTTTCAGATTTATCTCCACACTAGAGGTTGTGAAGAAGCCAGTTTGAGAAAGGTAGAATATATGGAGTCATCATTGATGGAAAAACATTGACAATTGCTGTCAAGGGGAAGGAGCCCTGGTTATGGAGAAATTCAAGAGAGAATGGTGCACATATGGGAACACATATACAAACACATCACTGAAGCCATTGGTTGAGAAAACAAGAGCAGCTGATTTTGTGCAGTTTTGTAACAAGTGGGGCTTGAAGACTGGAGTTATAACCTTTGCAAGCTTGCGTTGTGACTCTGCCCTATTTCTAGACAGAAGGCTTTCAAATAATCCCAGGGTATTCATCAGGATCTCAGGATCTCCTGGGACACACAATAAGATTATTTGCTTTCTTGGAGCATGCCATGAGAGGCAAGGTTTATAGAGAGGGCTCTCCAGGGACAAAGGATCCAGGGGACACATTTTTGTTTCCCACCCTTAGGCGTAAGTGCAGAGCTACCTGCCAAGGGCAGCTTGGCTCCAACATTGGCTGCCTAGTGTGCTTACTCCAAGTCCTATGCCCCTGTGCCCTTATGAGACTATACTTCTTGGTAATATTTCCTGTTTCAGTGCAGTGATTCCCTCCCCCAGAAGACCATCACAGGTCCCTGCCCACACCTTGTGTCTAAATCCTGGAGTTTTAAAAGTCAGCAGGCATGGCTGGGATTGAATATGGAGAGCACTGTGCTGCTTCTGGAGAGAAGGCAGACAAACAACCCACAGTCAGATAACATGAAAACAGTGACTGAAAAAATACCTGATACACACAGGTTGGAGATTATTTACTTTTCTTAGAATTCCTCCCTGAGAACTGCAAGAATGGAGACCCTTTTCCAGGTACATGGGAGCTGGCTGGTGCCATTTCCCTTCCCTGCCCCTTAGCATAAACATAGTACCACCTTCTGTAAATAACACGGCACCAACACTAACTGCCTAACCTGCTTACACCAGGTCACCCACCCATGTGGTATTCCAGTACTGCACTTATAGGTAAAATTTGCCTCAGTCCCAGCATGGTGGGTCTCTTATTCAGAAGACCAGCATAAACCTCTGTCCACATTACGTTTACTGACTACAGAGTTCTGTGTGTTCTGTTCTAGTGGAGATAGCATCAGGTCTTATTTAACATGCAAAACAGAGCACACCTAGGGAAAACTCACCACATTCTGTTCATGGTCCAAACACTGCCCACTCCAGCCAAGGAGAGCCTCTGCAGCTGACTGGTCTGAAGGATAGAGAAGTCAAATGACAGCAGCAGAGTGCATACAGCATACATCAGAGACTCTCCTTGAAGTGCCAGGCCCTGGACAGTATGTGACCTCTTATTCATAAAGCCATTACATTAATGAGCAGGACTTAATAGGATTTCCTAACACAGAGAAGAAGACAGAGACTTAGGCAAAATGCCAAGACAGAGGAATTCATCCCATAAGATAAAACAAGAGAAGGTGACAGCCAGAGATGTAATCAAAACAGATATAAGAAATATGTCTGATGGTGAATTTAAAGCAACAACCATGGGGATACTCACTGGTCTTGAGAAAAGCATATGAGACATCAGGGAGACCCTTACTACAGATATAAAGAATTAAAAACCAAAAATGAAAAATGTGATAACTGACATTCAAAACTGACTAAATATAATGACCACAAGGATGGAAGAAGCAGAGGAATGGATAAGTGATAAAGAAGACAATATAATGAAAAATAATAAAGCTGAAAAAAAAAGAGAGAGAAAGAATGATTATGGAACACAAGAGTAGACTTAGTCAACTCAGTGACTCCATCAAACACAATAACATTTGTGTTATAGGAGTCTCAGAAGAAAAAGAAAGATAAAGAGGGCATAAAATTTATTTGAGAAAATAATAGCTGGAAACATTCCTAATCTGAGGAACAAAAGAAAATCCAAATCCACGAGGCTCAGAGAACTCTTATTAAAATCAACAAAAGCAGGCCAACCTTAAGAAATATTATAATTTGGGGCACCTGGGTGGCGCAGTCGGTTAAGCGTCTGACTTCAGCCAGGTCACGATCTCGCGGTCCGTGAGTTCGAGCCCCTCGTCAGGCTCTGGGCTGATGGCTCGGAGCCTGGAGCCTGTTTCCGATTCTGTGTCTCCCTCTCTCTCTGCCCCTCCCCCGTTCATGCTCTGTCTCTCTCTGTCCCCCAAAAAATAAATAAACGTTGAAAAAAAATTTTTTTAAAGAAATATTATAATTAAATTTGCAAATTATAGTGATAAAGAAAAGTCTTAAAAGTGGCAAAACTTAAGAAGTTCCTGGATGAGGAGTTAAGATGGTGGAATAGTAAGGAAACCCTGGGATTTTCTCATCTGTTGAACAAAACTAGATCAACATCAAACCATTTTGAATACCTTGGGAATTCATCTGAAGATTAACAGAGCAATATGCAAAATTTGTGGGAGGGAACACAGCAGGTATATGGTGCAGAGAGGTGAATTGGAGGAGAGAAGAGCTGTGGTGGCACAGAGGGAAAAGAGTCATTTTCGTGGAGAGAAGAAAGACAGAGGGGGAGGGAGAACAGCACATCATATTTGTGCATGAATGCATTCCCCCTGAAAGCAGTTAGAGAGAAAACACACACAGGGGACTGCACAAGAAAAATGTTCCCCCAAAAAATTGAAGGGGGAAAAAGGAAAAGGTTTCAATACCACCAGGTCTTTATAAATAGCAAAGCAGATACTGAAGTTTCAGAGGTCAGCTCCTGGTAGTGCTCTGGTGAGGAATCAGGGAGGACCCCTGAAGCAGACAGCATGGTCTGAATAACCCCTGGTCACATGGGGAGAAGTGGTTCCCCTGATTGGAGTGAATCTGGTAGAGGTGATATGACCTCTCTGAAATAAAAAGACCCAAATATCCTCATCAAGCACGACCTTCACATTTATAGGAACAAAGATGCCAGCTGAAGTCATCAAACCCTGGTGGTGGTTGTGTGTTGCAATTTACCATAAACTCTGAGCCACTGCCACTACACAGTTGTGTGACTTTCTTAGGACAAGCCATCCCTGGCCACAGCATGGTGAGACCCTTCCCCAGAAGATCACTGCTGGTCCGAACCATGGTGGGAGGGGGGGAGTAGTATGAAGCATGG
Organism: Lynx rufus; assembly: GCF_022079265.1. NCBI lineage: Eukaryota > Metazoa > Chordata > Mammalia > Carnivora > Felidae > Lynx > Lynx rufus. The sequence continues at coordinate 4,498,184 of NW_025814836.1, read as the reverse complement.
AGCTTTGAAACACAGCTGCACCTAAGATAAAACTCTGGATAGAGGCACCACCTTGTAGGCAGACAGCTCAGGCACAGACAGGAGGTAGGTGGGGAGCTGATGGAAGTGAGAGACCCAGGAGGGGTGACTGTCAACGTGCAAACTTTCCACTCTGGAGACTAGAGTCCATTTTCACCAGTAGTCCACCAACGCTGATTGACCTTAGGGAGCTAACCAGCTCCACCAAGTGGAGAATGAGTCATTACACTAAACCCTGCCTGCCTTTGCCCTCCAGGCACATCTCCACTAGAATCAGAGCAGCAGACCCCTCACCCAAAAGACCAGCACAAATCCCTTCCATGAACTTCTACTAAACATAGACTGCTGCAAAGTTTCAGCTCTAGGGGAAACTGGATCTAGCTTCATTTCAGTTTTTTTGTTGTTCATGTGTTCATTTTATTGTTGCTTCTATTTCAATTTTTTCTTGTTGTTTATTTTTCTTTTGTTTCTTGGATACAGAAAAGAGCAAATTTTACTTTATTTATTTATTATTTTATTTTTTAATTTTTTTAATTTTTAATTTTTCTCTCTTCCTCTTTCCTCTTTTTTTCTATTAAGTGTCTCTTAACAAGAAGACCAAAACACACCTAAGATCTATCTTACTTTATTTGATTTAAACATTTTTTATTTCATTCTATTATTATTATTTATTTTCTTCCTCCAAATTGACAAGATGGAAGGTTCACCTCCAAAGAAAGAACAGGAAGATATGATGGCCAGGGATTTATTCAATGCAGATATAACATGTCTGAACTAGAATTTAAAATAATAATTATATTGGGGCACCACGGTGGCTCAGCCAGTTGAGTGTCTGACTTGGGCTCAGGTCATGAACTTGCTGATCATGGGTTCAAACCCCATATTGGGCTCTGTGATAACAGCTCAGAGCCTGTAGCCTGCTCCATATCCTGTGTTTCTTTCTCTCTCTTTTGCTCCCCACTTGCACTCTCTCTCTCTCATAAAAATAAATAAGGATTAAAATAATAATAATAAAATGAAATAAAATAATGATTATAAGGATATTAGCTGGCTGAAAAAAGCTAGAAGACACCAGAGAATCCCTTTCTGCAGAGATAAAAGAAATAAAATCTAGTCAGGCCAAAATTAAAAATGTTATAGCCGAGATGAAAACCTAAATGAAGGCTGTAAAAAATGAGACTGGGTAAGGGAGAGGAGCAAATTAGTGGTACAGAAGATAAAATTATGGAAAATAATGAAGCTGAAAACAAGAAGGAAACAAACATCATAGATCATGAGGGCATACTTAGGGAACTCAATGATCTATTACAAAGTAATAACATTCATATTATAGGGATCCCAGAAGTTGAAGACAGAAAAAAAAGGGCAGAAGGTTTACATGAGCAAATTGTAGCTGAAAACTTCCTTAATCTGTGGGAAGGACACAACATCAAATCCAAGAAACAGAGAACCCACATTAAATTCAACAAAAGATGGCCATTGCCAACATATATCATAGTCAAATTCACAAAATACACGAATAAGGAAAGGATCTTGAAAGCAGCAAGGGAAAAGAGTCCTTAACCTACAAGGGAAGATACATCAAATTCATAGCAGATCAGTCCACAGAAACTTAGAAGACCATGAGTCAGGATATAATAAATGTGCTGAATGGGAAAGTTACACAAGCAAGAATACTCTATCTAGAAAGGCTGTCATTCAAAATAGGAGATATAGTTTCCCATACAAACAAAACTTAAAGTGGTTTGTGACCACTACACCATCTGTAACAAGAAATTTTAAGAAGAACTCTTTGAGTGGAAGAAAAAAAGTCTAAAATCAACAAAGACTAGAAAGGAACAGAGATATCACCAGAAATGCCAACTGTACATGTAACACAATGGCACTAAATTCGTATCTTTCAATAATCAGTCTGAAAGTAACAGGACTGAAGAAGATTATATATATATATATATATATATACATATATATAATATATATTATATAAATATATATGAAATATATATAAATATATAATATAAATATATATAAACATATATTATATAAATATATATATATATATATATATATATACACTTATATGAAAAGACGGCAGTCCAAAACCTTTGGGATGAATCAAAGGCATTCCTAAGAGGGAAGTATATTGCAATTCAGGCCTACCTCAAGAGGAAAGAAAGGTCCCAAACACACAACCTAACCTTACATCTACAGTATCTAGGAAAGGAAGAGCAAATAAAGCCTAAAGCCAGCAGAAGAAGCGAAATAATAAATATTCAAGTAGAAATAACTGATATAGAAGCAGAAAAACCAGTAGAAAAGATTAACAAAACTAAGAACTGGTTCTTTGAAAGAATTAACAAAACTGATAACCCCCTAGCCAGACTTATCAAAAATAAAAGAGAAAGGACCCAAAAATCATGAATGAAAGAGGACAGATCACAAACAACACCACAGAAATACAATTATAAGAAAATATGATGAAAAATTATATGCCAACAAACTGAGAAATCTGGAGGAAATGGAGAAGTTACTAGAAACTCACAAACTACATAAACACCACACATTTCCAAAACTCAAACAGGAAGAAATAGAAAGCTTGAACAGACCCATAACCAGCAAAGAAATTGAATCAGTTATCAAAAATCTCCCAACAAATAAGAGTTCAGGACCAGATAGCTTCCCTGGGGAATTCTACCAGAAATTTAAAGCAGAGATAATACCTATCCTTCTCAAGCTGTTCCAATAAATAGAAAAGGAAGGAAAACGTCCTGACTCATTCTATGAAGCCAGCATTACTTTGATTCCTACACCAGACAGAGACTCAGTAAAAAAAGAGAACTACAGGCCAATATCCCTGATGAATATGGATGCAAAAATTCTCAATACGATACTAGCAAATCGAATTCAACAGCATATAAAAGAATTATTCACCATGATCAAGTAGGATTCATTCCTGGGCTGCAGGCCTGGTTCAACATTCGCAAATCAATGTGATACATCACATTAATACAAGAAAAGAAAAGAACCATATAATCCTGTCAATCGATGCAGAAAAAAGCATTTGACAAAATTCAGCATACTTTCTTGATAAAAACCCTCGAGAAAGTCAGGAATAGAAGGAACATACTTAAACATCATAAAAGCCATTTTTGAAACGCCCACAGCTAATATCATCCTCAATGGGGAAAAACTGAGAGCTTTCTCTCTGAGATCAGGAACATGACAGGTGTGTCCACTCTCACCGCTGTTGTTTAACACAGGGTTGGAAATTCTAGCATCAGCAATCAGACAACAAAAGGAAATCAAAGGCATCAAAATTGGCAAAGATGAAGTCAAGCTTTCGCTTTTTGCAGATGACATGATATTATACATGGAAAATCCGATAGACTCCAACAAAAGTCTGCTAGAACTGATACATGAATTCAGCAAAGTCGCAGGATACAAAATCAATGTACAGAAATCAGTTGCATTCTTATACACTAATAACGAAGCAACGGAAAGACAAATAAAGAAACTGATCCCATTCACAATTGCACCAAGAAGCATAAAATACCTAGCAATAAACGTAACCAAACATGTACAAGATCTGTATGCTGAAAACTATAGAAAGCTTATGAAGGAAATTGAAGAAGATACAAAGAAATGGAAAAACATTCCATGCTCATGGATTGGAAGAATAAATATTGTTAAAATGTCAATACTACCCAAAGCTATCTACACATTCAATGCAATCCCAATCAAAATTGCACCAGTATTCTTCTTGAAGCTAGAACAAGCAATCCTAAAATTTGTATGGAACCACAAAAGGCCCTGAATAGCCAAAGTAATTTTGAAAAAGAAGACCAAAGCAGGAGGCATCACAATCCCAGACTTTAGCCTCTACTACAACGCTGTAATCATCAAGACAGCATGGTATTGACACAAAAACAGACACATAGACCAATGGAATAGAATAGAAACCCCAGGACTAGACCCACAAAAGTATGGCAAACTCATCTTTGACAAAGCAGGAAAGAACATCCAGTGGAAAAAAGACAGTCTCTTTAACAAATGGTGCTGGGAGAACTGGACAGCAACATGCAGAAGGATGAAACTAGACCACTTTCTTACACCATTCACAAAAACAAACTCAAAATCAATGAAGGACCTGAATGTGAGACAGGAAACCATCAAAACCCTAGAGGAGAAAGCAGGGAAAAATCTCTCGGACCTCAGCCACGGCAATTTCTTACTTGAAACATCCTAAAGGCAAGGTAATTAAAAGCAAAAATGAACTATTGGGACTTTATGAAGATAAAAAGCTTCTGCACTGCAAAGGAAACAATCAACAAAACTAAAAGGCAACCAACGGAATGGGAAAAGATATTTGCAAATCTGACAAAGGGCTAGTATCCAAAATCTATAAAGAGCTCACCAAACTCCACACCCAGAAAACAAAGAATCCAGTGAAGAAATGGGCAGAAAACATGAATAGACACTTCTCTAAAGAAGACATCCAGATGGCCAACAGGCACATGCAAAGATGCTCAATGTCGTTCCTCATCAGGGAAATACAAATCAAAACCACACTCAGATATCATCGCCTCACGCCAGTCAGAGTAGCTAAAATGAACAAAACAGGAGACTATAGATGCTGGAGAGGATGTGGAGAAATGGGAACCCTCTTGCACTGTTGGTGGGAATGCAACTGGTGCAGCCGCTCTGGAAAACAGTGTGGAGGTTCCTCAAAAAATTAAAAAGAGACCTACCCTATGACCCAGTAGTAGCACTGCTAGGAATTTACCCAAGGGATAAAGGAGTACTGGTGCATAGGGGCACTTGAACCCCAATGTTTATAGCAAAACTCTCAACAATAGCCAAATTATGGAAAGCACCTAAATGTCCATCAACTGACAAATGGATAAAGAAATTGTGGTTTATATACACAATGGAATGCTACGTGGCAATGAGAAAGAATGAACTATGGCCTTTTGTAGCAACGTGGATGGAACTGGAGAGTGTTATGCTAAGTGAAATAAGTCATACAGAGAATTACAGACTCCATATGTTTTCAGTCCTGTGTAGATCCTGAGAAACTTAACAGAAGACCATGGGGGAGGAGAAGGAAAAAAAATGGTTAGAGATGGAGGGAGCCAAAACATGAGACTCCTAAAAACTGAGAACGAACTGAGGGATGATGGGGGGTGGGAGGGGAGGGTGGGTAATGGGTACTGAGGAGGGCACTTGTTCGGAGGAGCACTGGGTGTTGTATGGAAATCAATTTCACAATAAATTTCATATTAAAAAAAAGAAACTCACAAACTACAAAAACTGAAACAGGAAGAAATAGAAAATTTGAACAGACTCATAACCTGCAAAGAAATTGAATCAATAATAAAAAATTTCCCAACAACCAAGCATCCTGGGGCAGATGGATTCTCAAGGGAATTATACTAGACATTTAAAAAAGAGTTAATACCTATTCTTCTCAAACCGTTCCAAAAAATGGAAATAGAAAGAAAACCTCCAAACTCATTCTATGAAGCCATATTACCTTGATTCCAAAACCAAAGACCCCACTAAATATGAGACTTACAGGCCAATATCCCTGATGACCCCTGGATGCAAAAATTCTCAAGAAGATACTAGCAAATGTAATTCAACAGTACATTAAAAATATTATTCACCATTATCAAGTGGGATTTATTCCTGGGCTGCATGACAGGTTCAATATTCACAAATCTGTCAATGTGATACATCACATTAATAAAAGAAGAGATAACAAGTATTTGATCCTGTCAATAAATGAAGAAAAAGCATTTGACAAAATACAGCATCCATTCTTGATAAAAACCCTCAAATAAGGATAGATGTAACATATCTCAACATCATAAAAGCCATCTATGAAAGACCCATAGCTAATATGATCCTCAATGGGGAAAAAAAGAGTCTTTCTCCTATGGTCAGAAACAAGACGAGGATGCCCACTCTTACTGTCACAGATCAGGAATCCTAAGTTCTTTCTTATCTGACAAGAGAGAAAATGCAGAAATAAAAATGAGAGAGTCTAATGTCTGGGAGGAGACAAGAGCCCCAGACAGGGATTTCGTCCCCATATTTACCGAGCTTTCAAGATCCTACATACATGGTGAATGTGCAGAAGAAAACAATCAGGTAGTAGTCATTAACTCGTGTGTATAAGAAGCAAAGGGTCTGGGGGGCAAGTGGCCTTTGAAGTTGTGATCAAAACATAATACTACACTGGTTCCAGATGGAAAGTAGTTTCCTGTAGGTGATACAACTAATTAGCTGTTTTCTTTAAATTTTAAAATTGATGGAGCATGCAGCTTTAAGTATAGCAAGTTACTCATTTTGCTATCTAACCTTGGGTGCTTTCACCCTGCCGCACTTTCTGCTCTATGCCTTGCTCTATTTAATGACAAAACTTGGGCGCTTTTGCCCTGTGGCAGCTTTTCACCCTAAGCCTTTTTAACCCATTTATGTAAGTGTAAGGAATTCTTGAACCTATTTCCCACGTCTTACCATTAGTATTTAACATAGTCCTGGAAGTCTTAGCCTCAGCAATCAGACAAGAAGAAATAAAAATCATCCAAATCAGCAAGAAAAAGTCAAACTTTCACTATTTGCAGGCGATATGATAAACTATGTAGAAAACCTGAAAGATCCCACTAAAAAATGGGTAGAAATAATACATGAATTCAGCAAAGTCACAGGGTATAAAATCAATGTACAGGGGCGCCTGGGTGGCTCAGTCAGTTGAGCATCTGACTTCTGCTCAGGTCATGACCTCACAGCTTGTGAGTTCGAGCCCTGCATCAGGCTCTGTGCTGACAGCTCAGAACCTGGAGCCTGCTTCAGAATTCTGTGTCTCCTTCTCTCTCTCTCTCTGCCCCTCCTCCACTCACTCTCTCTCTCTCAAAAAAAATAAACATTAAAAAAATTAAAATCAATGTACAGAAATCTGTTGAATTTCTATACACCAATAATGAAGCAGCAGAAAAAGAAAACAAGGAATCGATCCCATTTACAATCACACCAAGAACACTAAGATACCTAGGAATAAACTTAACTAAAGAGGTAAAAGACCTGTACTCTGAAAACAAAAGAACACTTATGAAAGAAATTGAAGATGACACAAAGAAATGGAAAAGCATTCCATGCTTATGGATTAGACAAACAAACATTTTTAAAATGTCTATACTGCTCAAAGCACGGTATACATTTAATTCAATTCCAATAAAAACACCACTGGTATTTTTTGCAGAGATAGAAAAAAACAGTCCTAAAGTTTGTATGGAACCACAAAAGACCCTCAATAGCAAAAGCAATCCTGAAAAATAAAAATGAAACTGGAGGCATCACGATTCCAGTTTTCAATATGTACTACAAAGCTGTAGTCATATAGACAGTATATTACTGGCACAAAAATAGACACATAGTTCAATGCAACAGAATAAAAAACTGATAAATGGACCCACAAGTATATGATCAACTAATATTATCACAGGAAAGAATATCATATGGAAAGAATAGTCTCTTCAACAAATGGTGCTGGGAAAACTGGATGGCGACATGCAGAAGAATGAAACTGGACCACTTTCTTTCACCATACAAAAAATAAATTCCAAATGGATGAGAGGCCTAAATGTGAGACAGAAAACCATAAAAATCCCAGAAGAGAACATAGGCAGAAACCTTTTGACCTTGGCTGCAGCAACCTCTTACTAGACATGTCGTCGCCATGGGAAAGGGAAACAAAGGCAATCATGAAATATCATCAAGATAAAAAGCCTCTGCACAGTGAAAGAAACAATCAACAAATTAAAAGGCAGTCTACCCAATGAGAGAAAATATTTACAAATGACAAAACTGATTAAGGGTTAGTATCAAAAATCTATATCAAATTCAACAACCAAAAAACAAGTAACCCAGTTAAGAATTGAGTAGAAGACATGAATAGATACTTTTCCAAAGAAGACATCCAGATGGCCAACAGACACATGAAAAGATGCTCAACATCACTTGTCATCAGGGAAATACAAATCAAAACCACAATGAGATAGCACCTTACACGTAAGAATGGCTAAAATTAACAACACAAGAAACAACAGGTGTTGGTGAAGATATGGAGAAAGCACAACCTTCTTGCACTGTGGTGGGAATGCAAACTGGTGTAGCTATTCTAGAGAACAGTATGGAGGTTCCTCAAAAAACTAAAAATAGAACTGTACAATCCAGCAATTGCGCTATTAGATATTCATTGAAAGGATACAAATTATAGATTCAAAGGGGTACATGCAGCCCAATATTAATAACAGTGGAATTGATAATTTCGCATACAGTGGAATATTACTAAGCCATCAAAAAGAACGTAATCTTGCCTTTTGCAGTGATGTGGATTGAGCTAAAATGTATTTGCTGAGCATAAGTCAGTGGAACATAAATACCGTATGATTTCACTCATATGTGGAAGTTAAGAAATGAAATATATGAATCCATGAGAAATATGGGAAGGGCAGAGAAGGAAACAAACCACAGAAGACTAATGATAGAGAACAAACTGAGGGTTGATGGAAGGAGGTGGGTGGGTGATGGGCTAGATGGGTAGTGGATACTGAGGAAGGCACGTGTTGTGATGAGCACTGGGTGTTGAATGTAAGTTATGAATCATTGAATTCTACTCCTGAAACCACTATTGTGCTGTATGTTAAACAACTAAAAATTTAAAAATATATATCGTACATGTGTTAATCAGATATATTTATTATATCTATTTCTTATTTTCAGTTATTTGCTATTAATATTTGATGCTCTTGCAAATAATAGTGCATTAAACCTAATTCAGATGTTGGAAAATCAGCAATATCAGGAAAATTACAAAAATATCCTTCTTGTAGGATGTTTTCTGTGACTTCTGAAAGGAAATGTGTATTGTACATTAGTAAGGAGAACTGGATTTTGTGTTTAAAAATCCATATGTTTGGAAGCACTTCCAGATTAATGAGGGCAAGTCATGGAATACATTTGGCTTGTGTGTGTTGTGTACTGAAATAAAGTTGCTCCTAGTGAAATAAAACAGAATGGTGTGGGGACAATGATACTATGCTTTCAATATGAACATGTATCTTCTCTGGCCAGGGACTATAGACCTATCAAATGAAAGTAGTATCACATTGTATACTGTTTTCAGGTCTTAACATAACTTAATAATATTTTAAGTGATATAATCCAACTTCACAGATAACTTTTGATTCTGGTTCTATCTTATTGAATAAATATATCAGAATTGAAAACTCATCCACTGCAATATCACTTTATGTATCACTCTAAACAGAAGGATTCTGGGAAGCTTCTGGAATTGCCATTAAAACCAGATATACTAAAGTCAAGTTAAATGTCTACCTGTGCTGTTTTTCACTGTAAGGCAAATGCAAGTGTTAACTTGTTAAAAACATTAATGTGGTGTGAGGAAATTTTATTGGTTGGTACTTGTCCTGTCTGGATCATTAATAAGCATAAGTACTTGGGGTTGCTGAGGTCCAGCTGAGTGGTCTTCTAATAAGACAAGTAACAATTTTAGTATTGTTCGATTGATGAGGTCATCAATAATCTTCAGAATACCCCTTATAATACCCTCTCATAATACTCCTAAATAATCTCATAATACTCCTACTATGTGCTTTTAGTTTTTCACATCACAGGGCATTTTTAACATCACAATGTATTTTTAGTCTATATTGGGTGGAATACAGCTTTAGAATTTCCCATTTTAGAGAAACTGCTGTGTACATATTTGAATAGCTCATTGAAGAAAATTATTGGCCATTTGGAAAGTAAATAACTCTGGAAGGAAATAAGTGAATAAATGATATGACGAAGTAACAAAGGACCAAGCAACTCTGATGTTTGTGGCAAGGGGTGTCTGTATGATTAAAACAGAACAAATGTTATGTCTTATTTTTAATTAATTTAATGCATTGTCTCATCTTTTCTTTTTTGGTAATGTTTTTCAGGTCAAAAGCTAGAACAGGTTACTATTTTTTTTTCAAGTGAACAAGTTACTTTCAAGAAAGAAAGGTTAGTTGCTATCCTGGTACTTTTGAAATTCTTATGTGTTTTTGACCAGTGATATCAGTATTTCAAAATCTGTGAGTTAGTTCTTTCAAAAGTTCAAGGAAAAATATTTTAATGATAGATATTTTTCCCAGTGAATATACCTATGTGGATCAAGGAATCCTCATTATTGTTTCTTCACTTTTTAATATATCTTTTCAAAATAACTTGAATAACTTTGGGGAATCGTTTCCATATTTCTTTTTTTCACAATTTTGTATTGAATAAAAATAATCTTGTAGTGAAATTCAACTGTGATAAATACTGATTTTTTATATTTATCTGAAATATTCATAATATAGATGCTTCTACTTATATTTATACTATAATCATATTATTTTTGGTACCTCATTTGCTCCTTAAAATTTTAGCTGATTAAAGGGTTTTATATATCCCCAATATATCTTATCTAATTTATTAGAACAAAGGTAGCATTTTAATGGTATATATATGAATCATATTATTAAGATACTAAATAAAATGTCTACTACATGTTTACTGTTCTTTAATCAAACCTACACAAAATCAGCCTGGTTATGGAAATGATTATTTGTTGGGAGGGTGCCTGCCTAGATCAATGATGAGCACAATTGTCTGGGGATCCTGAGGGATTGATTCCAGATGTCAATCTGAGGTCCAGATGAATTGCCCTTTACTAGAACAAAAAAGACTTTCAAGGCCTGGCTCTCTTTGGTGACCTCTCAGTGCCAACACAATACCACTGTTAGCATGATTTATATTTTTCTAAGAAAAGAGCATTTGTGTCCTATTTTATAAGGCACTATGCACATTTAGATATGATCAGTAATCCAAGACTTGCTCCATTTTCTCACTTTGAACACACAGTTGTAGAGAGATACTTGTATATAGAAAATATGTTCTTAAGTAACAAATAAGAGAATAAAAATGAATTAATTAATAAGGAGAGAAGCAATTGTAGTGGGTACTGAAATTCCCATTTGGACTAAAAGAAGAAAAAATGTATGCCTATATTAAATAATGACAATGGAACCAATTTTAGTTTTTTGTTAATTTTGCTGTTGAATATTTTTTGATACCTTGTTTTTGCTTTTCTTTCTGTCAAGTTTTGCTGAGATAGGATTGGAATCAGGTTTTCCACTTCAAGGAATAGAGGTGAGTAACAACAAAGATCTTTTGAAGTTCATATGTCATATTCTGTGTGCCAGGTCCTGAGGTCTCTGTGTTCATCTTTTAAGAAGCTTATTTATGAATATTTTTATAATGTGTCATTTTCCTCATTGAGACTCTTATCAGGGTTATCTACATTATTGTATCATTATAATTTGTTTTTTCATTGTAATTATTTTCTGCTTTGATGGAAACATGTAGAATTTAAGAGAATTTTTTTGGCAGTTTCAGATCAGATAAAAAATTGTTATAGTGAAATCCAAATATTATCAGATTTTCTGTATTTGTTTAATTATTGAAATTTCAGAAGAGAGACTCCATGATTCACAAAGCTTTTGTGGTCACACTGCATTACATTTCTGCTTCTACCTTAATTTTTGAGGATTGGCTTGAATTGTTTCTCAGTTTTACAACATGAGAAGCCGTATGTGAAATTTTGTTAGATCTCTTTAAGACCATAAAATTTTTATATGATTAAATTCTCAATAATTATTTTGAAACACAAAATGGTTCAATTTGCAATACTATTCTGTACTTAAAAAGATATGATGTTAAAAGCATCAAATGGAGAGATATGGAAATATCATATCATTATGATTTCTTACTAAAACTTGAAATATGCATCCTTAAGAAAAATGGTTTCTATATTTCCTGGCATGCCTTGTTGAGGATTTTGTGTTACTTGGGACCTAGCGGTTAATGCTTTATGAATAGGCAATTTTTGGGGGGTGGGAGGGAGGGGTGGGTGCGTGATGGGTATTGAGGAGGGCACCTTTTGGGATGAGCACTGGGTGTTGTATGGAAACCAATTTGACAATAAATTTCATATATTGAAAAAAAATAGGCAATTTTTTCTTAACAAAGTTCTGTCACAACTCCTATCAAGTACTACTTATTTTTGTATTAATTTATTATGGATTTTTTATTTATATTTATTCTCTAGAACAATAGGAGGTAATTCTAAAGGACTCAGTCATAGATCAAAGAGGGAATTATTTCTGCCAGGTATTGAAATGACTCTAGAACCTCAATCATAAACCTTTGAACAGGCATACAGATATCAGGACCAATAGGACATTTTTTTTGTTTTTTTTTAATTTTTTTTAACGTTTATTTATTTTTTGAGACAGAGAGAGACAAAGCATGAACGGGGGAGGGTCAGAGAGAGGGAGACACAGAATCTGAAACAGGCTCCAGGCTCTGAGCTGTCAGCACAGAGCCCGACGGGGGCCTGAACCCACGGACCGCGAGATCATGACCTGAGCCGAAGTCGGCCGCTTAACCGACTGAGCCACCCAGGCACCCCAGGACATGTTTTTATTTAAAAAGCGTATTCTCGCAAGCCCCTACTTGTCTATTTGTTACCATTAGTAGATTCACAGGTTCATGGAATTGGTGCTACTATCTCAATCCAAACAGTATAATAGCATATTGATGCATAATATCTATGCAGTAAATTGTCCATATTAGTATGCTATAATAGTACAGAACTCAGACATACAAGAAAAGTATAACGCAATAGAATCTTCCCTATGACCAGATCCAGCCTCATAGCCCCAAATGCAATTCTTCTAAAAATGTATTTCACTTTTTTAATTTTTTTGTTTATAAAAATGTGATTATATAATTTTGCTCTCTTTGTGACTGCATCATTTGCTCAAGATTCTTACTAGTTAGATGAACATTTTATTTGAAACATCAAATTCATTACTGTAAATTTTTTAGTAATATCTTCTTATTTTGTATTTCTTACAGACATTCATATCTGTTATCTATCATTCTTGATTAATCTTGCTAGGAGGATTTCAATCATATTAATTATTTCAAATTATTATTTTTTGCTATTTTTTCCTTTTATAAGCATGCTTTTTATTTTGCTTATTTCTGCTCTCAACCTCTTTAAGTTTTCCTTATACTCTTCTGGATTATTATTTATCTTTATCTAGATTCTTATAAAATAGAATTGATTGATTTTTTAGCCTTCCCTGATTCTAATATATTTTTTTCACTCTAAATTTCCCTGTAAGCACTTTCTAGTTTCATGAGCACAAGTTTAGCATTTACATCCTCACTATTACTCATATAAATATATTTTCTAGTTTCTATGTTGATTTATTTTTGAATTATGGATTATTTATAAAGGCATTGGTTAATTTCCAAGAAGTTAGGCTTTTTCTTTTGACTTTTATTACTCATTCCTAACCTAATTTCATATGATAAAAAACATACTTTGATGTTATTACTTTAGAATAATTTTTTATCTCTGTCATGGCCCCGGGTATGGCACAATTTAATAAATATTACAGTTATAATTACACTAGCATGTAATTATATCATTGTGGATGCAGTGTTCTCTACATGCCAGGTAGTTCTATTTTGAAATTATCTTATCTATATCTCTTGAATATTTACTAATCTATGATCTGAAAATGAGTTACTCATGGAAAGTCATATGGGAGATAGTCATGGAAATAAGATAACTGGGTGGTTTCTGCAATGTTTGGAATATTTGTGATTTTTCTGTCTTGATTAATTGCTTTGGATGGTGCAAATTTTTATCTGTACAATTTTCATATATGCACTTTTCTACACATATATTATATTTTAATAGAAAGTTTAAAATATCTCAGGGGTACCTGGGTGGCTCAGTAGGTTAAGCGTCCAACTCTTGATTTTTGGCTCAGAGCATTATCTCACGGTTTATGGGATCAAGTCTTGCATCAGGCTCTGTGCTAACAGTGCAGAAAATACTTGGTATTCTCTTCCTCTCTCTCTCTGTCTCCCTGCCCCTTCCCTGCTCTCTCTCTCTCTCTCAAAATGAATAAACATTTAAAAATGACATTTTTAAATTTTTTAAACTTCATTTAAAAATGAAAATAAAATGAAACAAAATAAAATGAAATATCTCATCAAACTAACCCAAATATTAGCTAACACATTTCTTAGGAATATCGTCTAATATTTGTAAATGTGTTACTTGGTACCTAAAGATTGATGTTTTCAGGATAGGTTGAGTGTTCTCTTTTAAACACATATATTTTCATCTATTTTTCCCCTTCGCTTCCCCCATGGTCTTCTAAACAGAGAGGGTGGGAGGCAAACCACAAGAGACTATTAAATACAAAAAACAAACTAAAGGTGGATGGAGGGGTGGGGGAGAGGGAAATTGAGTGATGGGCATTGAGGAGGACACTTGTTGGGATGAGCACTGGGTGTTGTATGTAAGCCAATTTGACAATAAATTATATTTATAAAAAGCCACATACATTTTCAGTAAATTGTAACATTACACTGACAGTCATACCAAGATAGACTTTCATTACTAATCACTTAAATATTATTATTAATTGCAAAGCAAAATTAGTATTCTAAGATTTAGATGTTCTGAAAAAGCCATTGAATAAATTACAGCTTTAATAAAATATTTATTTATAATAAGCTACATTCTGATAATATATGCAAGAATGACAATGGAGGACAAAATTTATTACACTGATAAAAAAGTGTTCCCATAAAAAATAATCAGGGTAGCTTCCTGATTATAGTAGGAATTTTTAAGATTCTGGCATTCTATTTGTTTCTTTCCAGATAAATTTGAGCAGATTTATGTTTGTTGTATGGATTTTTCTTTTCATGTGTTTGTCTTTAGTGCTGGCAATTCATAATTGAGAGTGAAAGAATAAGAAAATAAATATAAAGGTATAGTTATGGTACCTGAGTTAGGTGGTAAATTAATCACACAGGATATAGAGAATTTTAATCTAGCATGATGTTTACTTAGCTTTATAGAAGTCTGTAATATGCAAAATGGACTAATGTCATATCATTGAGAGATCTAATAGTTACTCATGCACAGTTGTATTTTGCACTAACCACCCTATAAATATTTTATGACTTAATTCATATAGAAGCCTAGGTGTGTGTGTGTGTGTGTGTGTGTGTGCGCCTGATACGGAGAAACAAAAATATCTAGTTGTCAGTGCACTTTGTATATATACAGATAGAGTAATGTTGAGTAAGATTTACATATCAAACATGCCTTATTCAACTCGAGTGAGGCTACAGGTCATGCATTCCAAGTAGGGTTAGCAGGTTAAAGTCTCTTTGCACATAACATTTCACAATTATTTTCTGTCAGTATTTTCTAAATAGACTGTGTGAAAATAAATCCAAGGTCTTTTCTCCAGGCCAGCCTAAGTATGTGGTGAACTCATTACTTACTGTCTTATTTATAAAAAATTGTAATCATATTGAGAGATTATAACAAAGTTGGCATTATGGAATAGATACTGAAGTGTTAGTAATCATGCTGTTGGTTTGGCTTAAGATGACTTAAGAGAAAATTGGAAAAACACATAGAGAAAGTGTTGATATGACTCCTTTATCTAGAGAATTTAGCTATGTGTGTGTGTGTGTGTGTGTGTGTGTGTAATAGAAATAATGTCGCTAAATAGAAAAAAATTTAGTTTTTAGTATTAACGGAGACAAAAAATTAAAGAAGGAACTGTAAGTGCAGATCAGGTAAAAATATGAAGTTATATCTAGGGATTAAATCAGTAGATGAGAACTTAGTAGTAATATTATTGTTCTAATGTGGGAAAATGTTGCTTAGGATAGAGAAGGGAGACAAAGTTTCTGAAATCAAGTTTATATAAAGTGTTGTTTTGCTGTGGATTAATTCTTGCTTGAATAACCTAAGTGGTAAATTTTGAAAATCAATTTTTGCAACATTATTTACTCTGTTACAATGTGTGTGTGTGTGTGTGTGTGTGTGTCAACATTGCCATATCCCTAGCTAAACCATCACCATACAGAAGTGGATATGAAGAAGCTTGTGAAATTACCATACTGTCAGCTTCAATAAACTAAAGCTGAAATGTTCACTGTCTTAATATAGTATAAATAACAACCCTGTAAGAAAGTAACTCAGTTATGAAGGAAGCATGGGAAGATGGCAAAGTAGGAAGACCTTAAACTCACGTCATTCCATGATTACAACTAGATATCACTCACATCTGAGTAAATAAACTAGAGAGTTATCCAAAGACTAGCAGAACAAACTCCACAACTAAAGGTGTGGAAAAAGGCACATCAGAGAAGTTAGAAAAGGTAGAAGTTAGAAGGGTAGAAAGGGCAGAAAAGAGTTGCTCACAGAAAGGAGGGAGCCACAATAGCAGACAGGGAAAAGCACCAGGGATCCCACATGGGGAAAACAAATCCCCATAATGTCTGGATTTGAAAACCAGAGGGGCTGAATTCCATGAGTTTGTATAGCCAATAGGACTTTGAGCCTGTAACTTTAAAAGTCAGCCAACTCAGCACTGGGTAAACTGGTAAGGCCATTGATAGCTTGGTCTCTATCTATCTCTATTAAAAAGACAATAACTCAAAGGGAGACAACATAGAAGTGACAACTTGCATAAAGTGAGGGAGGTCTGTTTATATTGATTTCAGAATGTGCTGGGGGACTGCTCTAGAAACAAAGGAGCTGGTGGATGCCTTTTCCTCCCCCACCCCCCAACATAAATGTAGAGACACCTGCAGGATATAGCACTGCACAGACAATTGTTACATAATCTGCTAGCAGTGCACCCCACCCACAAGTTCTCCCAAGAACTCATCCACTCCAAGCCTATTTGCCTCAGCCTTTAGCTCAGCATGCATTTTATTAAGGCCACACACACCCTGCCTAGTCACTGACTCTCTGTGCCATGGCCAAGCAGCCAATATGCTTCTGGGGATCTGTTCAAGGACTATAGACTCAGTGCAAAATTTTCTAACACTAACACCACACCCCTGAGCCCTTCTGGTGTGACACCACCTCAGCTGGCCTCCCTGGTTCTCACTAATGTTAAAGACAGTAAGAAAAACCCACAACAAGCAAGAAGTCAGTATAGATGTCTGAAATGAAAGGAAAAGTGACTCAGACACGATATCAGGATGCAAGCAACATACATGGGTGCCAGGTTCTAGTGAATGGAAGACACTGCACTGCAGAGCACTACATGACCTTTTCTTCACAAAGTCACTACTTTCAAGAGTAGAAGATATAACAGACTTTCCTGACACAGAAAAACAAACACAGAGAGGTAGACAAAATGAGGAGAGAGAGGAATATGTGCCAAATGGAAGAACACGAGAAAAATCACAGCAAGAGATCTAAGTGAAGGAGAAATAAGTAATATGTCTGATACATAATTTAAAGTAACAATCATAAAGATACCCACTGGATTTCAGAAAAGGATGGAGGATATCAGTGAGAATTTGACAAACAGATAAAAATAACATCAGAGATAAAGAACTCAATAAATGAAATAAAAAAATACAACAGATGAATAAAGAATAGGCTACAGGAAGCAGAGGACAGTATCAGTGACCTGGAAGAGAGAATAGTAGAAAGCAATCAAGATGAATAGGTGAGAGACAAATAAATACTGCACAATGAGAATAGACCTAAAGAACTCATTGACCTCATCACGTGTAATAAAATTCACATTATAGGGACTCCAGGAGAAGAGAGAGAAAGGAGGGCACAAAATATATTTGAAGAAATAATGGCTGAAAATTTCCTGAATCGAGGGAGAGGAACAGATCCAGATTCAACACACATAAAGTTCCCCAACAAATTCAACCCTAAGAGGTCCACACCAAGACACATAGTAATTAAAATGGTAAAATATAATGATTCTGAAAGAATATTAAAAGTTGTAAGAAAAAAGAAGACAATTACATACAAAGGAAACCCCATAAGTATATCAGATGATTTTTCAACAAAAACTTTGCAGGCCCAAAGGAAATAGCATTATGCATTCAAAGTGTTGAAAGGGAAAAATCTATAGCCAAGAATACTTTTCCAGCAGGGCTATCATTCAGAATATAAAGAAAGCTGAATAGTTTCTTAGAAAACAAACGTTAAAAGAATTCATGACCACTAAACCAGCCCAACAAAAAAGATTAAAAACCTCTCAGTGGGAAACAAAAATCATAAGTAAGAGTAAGAAAAATAGAAAGTACAAAAGCAAAAAAAATATTAAGTATACTTATAAAAATCACTCAATACAAGCACAAAATAAAAGGATATAAAATATGATGCCAAATATCTGAAATGTGGATGGAGAGGAATAAATTAGTACAAAATTAAGCAGACATGAGTTTAACATAGGCTGCTATATGCAGAAAATGTTAGCTATAAACAGACGATAACTGCAAATCAAAAAACAATAATAGGAAAAAGAATAAATAGTTGGAAATCCAAGTATAATGCTAAAGACACACAGCAAACCATAAAAGAGCAAATGAAGAAAGGATAAGAGAAAAACTACAAAACAACCACAAAATAAGTAATAACATGGCAATAAGTGCATATTTATCAATAATTACTTTCAATGTAAATGAACCAAATACTAAAATCAAAAGACATAGGATAATAGAGTGAACATGAAAACAAGACCCATCTATATTCTGCCTACAAAAGATTCATTTTAGGCCTAAAAACACCCACAGATAGAAAGCTGGAAATGGAGAAACATTGATCATGCAAATGGATGTCAAAGGAAAGCCAAAGTAGCAAACATATGTCACACAAAATAGGCTTTAAAACAAAGTCTGTAACAAGAAACTAAGAAGGGCACTATGTAATATTAAAGGAGACGATCCAACCAGAAGATGTAACAATTGTAAATATCTATGCACCCAAAATAGGAGCAGTTAATACATAAACAATTAATAATAAACTAAAGGAAATAATATATAATAATAGTAGGGGAAATTAACATGCACATTTACATCAATGGACAGATAACCTGAACAGAAAATAAGGAGCAATATCTTTGAATTACAAACTGGACCAGATGGATTTAACAGATATATTCAGAACATTTCATTCTAAAACAGAAAAATACACATTCTTTTCAAGTTCACATGGAACATTCTCTAGAATAGATCACACAGTAGCCCACAAAACTAGCCTCAACAAATGCAAGTTCAAAGTCATACCATGTGTCTTTTCTGATCACAACACTATGAAACTAGAAACCAACTACAGGAAAAAATCTGGAGAGACTACAAACACATTTAGGTTAAATAACATACTAATAAATGATGAATGGGTAAACAAAGAAATCAAGAAATAAATTAAAAATGCATGGAAAACAAGTGGTCCAGGTTCATTCTTCTGCATGTCGCTGTCCAGTTTTCCCAGCACCACTTGCTGAAGAGACTGTCTTTATTCCATTGGATATTCTTTCCTGCTTTGTCAAAGATTCGTTGGCCATACGTTTGTAGGTCCATTTCTGGCTTCTCTATTCTGTTCCATTGATCTGAGTGTCTGTTCTTGTGCCAGTACCATACTGTCTTGATGATTACAGCTTTGTAGTATAGCTTAAAGTTTCGGATTGTGATGCCTCCTGCTTTGGTTTTCTTTTTCACTCATATGAGGACTTTAAGAGACAAAACAGATGAACATAAGGGAAGGGAAACAAAAATAATATAAAAACAGGGAGGGGGACAAAACAGAAGAGACTCATAAATATGGAAAACAAACTGAGGGTTACTGGAGGGGTTGTGGGAGGGGGAAGGGGCTAAATGGGTAAGGGGCACTAAGCAATCTACTCCTGAAATCATTGTTGCACTATATGCTAACAAATTTAGATATAAATTTTTAAAAACATTTAAAAAATACATGGAAACAAATGAAAATTAAAACAAAACAGTCCATAACTTTTGGAATGTAGCAAAAGCAGTTCTAAGAGGGAAGTTTGTAACCACATTGGCCTAACTCAAGAAGCAAAAAGAAGTTCAGAAAATAACCTAAACTTACACCTAAGGAAGGTAGGAAAAGAAAAACAACACCCAAAGCCAGCAGAAGGAAAGAAATAATATTAGGGTAGAAATAAATTGTATAGAAACTAAAAACACAATACAGCAGATCAAGGAAACTAAGAACTAGTTCTTTGAAAAGATAAAAAACATGATAAATTCATCAAGGAGAAAGAGAAAGAGAATTAAAATAAACAATATCAAGAATAAAAGAGGAAAAAATAAAAACCACCACAACAAAAATGCAAACCATGGTAAGACAATATTATGAAAAACTATGCCAACAAATTTGACAACTGGGAAGAAATTAATAAATTCCTAGAAACACATAACCTACCAAAACTGAAGCAGAAAGGAATAGAAATTTGAACAGGCTGGTTACCATCAAGGAGATTGAATCGGTAATTTAAAAAAATCTCAACAAACAAAAGCCCAGGACCAGATGGCTTCACAGGGAAATTCCACAAAACATTTAAAGAAGAGCTAATACCTATTATTCTCAAACTCCCAAAAAATAGAAGGAGGAGGAAAACTTCCAAATTCATTCTCTAAGGTGAGTATCACTCTATACCAAAGTCAGATAGACATCATTAAAAAAAAGGTAACAGCAGACCAATAACTGATGAACTTTGATGCAAAACCAGCAAACAAAATCCAATACATTTAAAAAAAACATTCATCATGATCAAGTGGGGTTTATCCCTGGGCTGCAAGGGTGGTTCAAAATTCTCAAATCAATCAATGTGATACATCACATCAATAAGAGAAAGTATAAAAACATGATTATCTTAATATATTCAGGAAAAGCATTTGAAAAAATACAACCCTCAACAAAGTAAGTTTAGAGGGAACATACCTCAACATAATAAAGGCCACATACAAAAAAAAACCCACAGCAAATATTACCCTCAATGGGGAAAAACTGAGAGTGTTCCCTGTAAGGTCAGGGACAAGACACGCATGTTCACTCTCATCACCTTAATTCAACATAGTACTTGAATTCCTATTCACAGAAACTAGACAACAAAAGGAAATAAAGCACATTCAAAGTGGTAAGGAAAAAGTAAAAAATTTACTATTTGCAGATAACATAATACTCTATACAGAAAATGCTAAAGATTCCACCAAAAATATTAGAACTACTAAATGAATTCAATAAAGTCACAGGATAAAAAAATCAATGTGCATAAATTTGTTGCATTCCTATACACCAATAATGAAGCAGCATAAAGGGAAAACAAGGAATCAACCCCATTCACAATTGCACTAAAAACCATAAGATACCTAGGAGTAAACATAGCCCAAGAGATAAAAGATCTGTACTCTGAAAATGATACAACACTAATGAAAGAAGCTGATGAGGATACAAAAAAATGGAAAAACGTTCCATGGTCATGGATTGGAAGAACAAACGTTGTTAAAATGTCTATAATACAAAAGCAATCTACACCTTTGGTGTAATACCTATCAAACAAACATCAGCAGTTTTCACAGAGCTAGAACAAACAATCCTAAAATTTGCATAGAACCACAAAAGACCCAGAATAGCCAAAGAAACCTTGAAAAAGAAAAGCAAAGCTGAAGACATCACAATTCCAGCCTTCATGTTATATTACGAAGCTGTAGTAATCAAGACAGTATGGTACTGATACAAAAACAGATACATAGATCAATTGAACAGAACACCCAGAAATGGGCCCACAAGTATATGGTCAAATAATCTTTTGAAAAGCAGGAACGAATATCTAACGGAAAAAAGACAGTGTCTTCAATGAATGGTGCTGGGAAGACTGGACAGCAACATTAAGAAGAATGAAATTGGACCACTTTCGTACACCATACACAAAAATAAAGTCAAAATAGACAAAAGACCTAAATGTGATACAGGGAACCATCACAATCCTAGAAGATAAAACAGCAACCTCTTTGATTCAGGCTGCAGCAACTTATTACTTGATGTGTCTCTGGAGGCAAGAGAAATAAAATCAAAAATGAACTATTGTGACCTCATCAAGATAAAATGCTTCTGGGGGCACCTGGGTGGCTCAGTCAGTTGAATGTCTGACTTCAGCTTAGGTCATGATCTCACAGTTCGTGGGTTCAGGCCCCACATCAGGGTCTGTGCTGACAGCTTGGAGCCTAGAGCCTGCTTCAGATTCTGTCTCCCTCTCTCTCTCTGCCCCTCCCCCACTAGTGCTCTCTCTCTCTCTCTCTCTCTCTCTCAAATAAATGTTAAAAATATTTTTAAAAGAAGATAAAATGATCCTGCACAGCATGGGAAACAATCAACAAAACTATAAGGCAACTGACAGGATGGGAGAAGGTATTTGCAAATTACATATCTATAAAGGGTTAGTATCCAAAATCTATAAAGAACTTACCAAAGTCAACAAGCCCCGTCAAAAACAAAACAAAACAAATAATCCAGTGAAGAAATAGGCAAAAGACATGAATAGACATTTTTCCAAAGAAGACTTATGAAAAGATGAAAAGACAGACACATGAAAAGATGCTAAACGTCACTCATCATCAGGGAAATACAAATCAAAACCGCAATGAGATACCACCTCACACCTGTCAGAATGGCTAAAATTATCAACTTAGGAAACGAGATGTTGGCAAAGATGTGGAGAAAGGAGCACCCTCTTACACTGTAGGTGTGAATACAAACTGGTGCAGCCACTCTGAAAAACAGCATGGATGTTTAAAAAGTTAAAAATAGAACTACCTTAGGATCCAGTAATTGCACTACTAAGTACTTAACCAAACAATATAAATATACTGATTTGAAGGGGCACATGCTCCCTGATGTTTATAGCATCATTGTTATAGCATCCATAATTTGAATACACACACACACACACACACACACACACACAATGGAATATATAAAAAAAGAAAAATGAAATATTGCCATTTGCAGTGATGTGGATGGATCTAAAAAGTATAATGTTAAGCAAAATAAACCAGAGAAAGACAAATACAGTATGATTTGACTCATATGTGGAAGTTAAGAAACAAAACAAAGAAAAGGAAAAGGTGAGAGAGAGAGAGAGAGAGAGAGAGAGAGAGACAAGAAACAGTCCCTCAATTATAAGTAAAAATCTGATGTTTACCAGTGGGGATGATTATAAATGGGGGGATGGTTAAATAGGTGATAAAGGTTAAGGGGTTCACTTGCAATGAGCACAGGGTGATGTATGGAAGTGCTGAATCACTATATTGTATACCTGAAACCAACATAACAGTGTATGTTAACTAATTGGAACTAAAATGAAAACTTTAAAAATTATAAGGAAAAAATACATTTACAGTACTATACTGTAAAAAAAAAGTCCATGTATAAGTGGACCTGCACAGTTACAACCCATGTTGTTCAAATGCCAACTGTACTATATAAATTTACTTATATATTAAATCTTAAAAAGTCAAATTCATAAAATCAGAGACTGGAATGGTAGTTTTCAGGGGCTAAGGGGTGAGGAAAGTGAGCAGATTTTGGTCACAGGGTAATAACTTCAGTTTTAAGATTAATAGTTTCTGAGAATCTAGGGGCGCCTGGGTGGCTCAGTCGGTTAAGCATCCGACTTCAGCTCAGGTCACGATCTCGCGGTCTGTGAGTTCCAGCCCCGCGTCGGGCTCTGGGCTGATGGCTCAGAGCCTGGAGCCTGCTTCCGATTCTGTGTCTCCCTCTCTCTCTCTGCCCCTCCCCCGTTCATGCTCTGTCTCTATCTCAAAAATAAATAAACGTTAAAAAAAATTAAAAAAAATAGTTTCTGAGAATCTAATGTAAAGCATAATGACTGTAGTTAATACTGTATTGTATACTCAAAATTTGCAAACAGATGTCTTAAATATTCTCACCATAGTAAAAAAAAAAGGTAACTATATGAGGTGAGGGATGTATTAATTAACTTGATTGTGGTAATCATTTCACAGTGCATACTTCTATGAAATCATTGTGTTTTAAACCTTAAATATGTAAAATTTTTATTTGTCAATTTTACCTCCATAAACTCTTAAAAAATAGATCAATTAGGCAAGATTAATTAAGAAATAAAAAACTTAACACCTAACAGCCATCTGTAGAAATACAGATACAACAATAATAGAATATACATATTGCCCAAATGCCATGGAGCATTCTCCAGAAAGATTATTTGTTAAGCCATAAAATCCACATCACTATATTTAAAAGAATTGAAATCATTCAATTCATAATCTGTGACCACTAAGATATTGTATCATAAATGGATACAGAAAGAAATTTGGGGAATTCATAATGAGGTGGAAATTAAACAATACACTCCCAAAAACCTTACAAGTCAAAAATGAACTACTGGGACTTCATCAAAATAAAAAGCTTCTGCACAGTGAAGGAAACAATAAGCAAAACTAAAAGGCAAATGACAGAATGGGAGAAGATATTTGCAAATGATGTATCAGATAAAGGGTTAGTATCCAAAATCTATAAAGAACTTACCAAACTCAACACTCAAAAAAACAAATAATCCAGTGAAGAAATGGGCAAAAGACATGAATAGACACTTCTCCAAAGAAGACATCCAGATGGCCAACTGACACATGAAAAAATGCTCAACATCACTCATCATTGGGTGGGAATGCAAGCTGGTGAAGCCACTCTGGAAAACAGTATGCAGGTTCCTCAAAAAACTAAAAATAGAACTACCCTACGACCCAGCAATTGCACTACTAGGTATTTATCCATGGGATACAAGTGTGCAGTTTCGAAGGGACACATGCACCCCCATGTTTATAGCAGCACTATCAACAATAGCCAAAGTATGGAAAGAGCCAAAATGTCCATTAATGGATGAATGAATAAAGAAGATGTGATATATATATATATATATATATATACACACACACATATATATATACACACATATATACACAATGGAGTATTACTTGGCAATCAAAAAGAATGAAATCTTGCCATTTGCAACTACATGGATGGAACTGGAGGGTATTATGCTAAGTGAAATTAGTCAGAGAAAGACAAAAATCCTATGACTTCACTCATATGAGGACTTTAAGAGACAAAACAGATGAACATAAGGGAAGGGAAACAAAAATAATATAAAAACAGGGATGGGAACAAAACAGAAGAGACTCACAAATATGGAGAACAAACTGAGGGTTATTGGAGGGGTTGTGGGAGGGGGGATGGGCTAAATGGGTAAGAGGCACTAAGGAACCTACTCCTGAAATCATTGTTGCCCTATATGCTAACTAATTTGGATTTAAATTAAAAACAAAAAACAAAAAACAAAAACAAAACCTATCTATATATACTGCCTGCAAGGGACTCATTTTAGACCTAAAGACACCTGTGTATTGAGAGTGAGGGGATGCAGAAACTTTGCTCATGCATGCAAATGGATGTTAAAAGAAAGCCAGAGTAGCAATAGTTATATTGGAAAAATAGACTTCAAAACAAAGATTGTAACAAGGAACAAAGAAGGACACTGTATATAAAAAAGGAGATAATACATCAAGAAAATACAACAATTGCAAATATTTATGCACCCAACGTGAGAGTACCCAAATACATATAACAGTTAATATCAAACATAAAGTAACTAATTGATAGTAATACAATAATAGTAGGGGACTTTAATGCTACACTTACATCAGTGAACAGAACATCCAAATAGAAAATCAACAAGGGTGAGTCTGGGTGGCTCAGTCAGCTAAGCTTCCCACTCTTGGTTTCAGCTCAAGTCATTATCTCATGGTTCATTAGTTCGACCCCACTGGGGCATGACAGGGCAGAGCATGCTTGGGATTCTCTCTCTCTCCATCTCTCTGTATGGTCCTCCCCCACTTGTGCTCTTTCTCTCTCTCTCAAAATAAATAAATAAACTAAAAAAAAAAGAAAGTCAACAAGAAAACTACTTTGAATGACACATTGTACCAGGTGAATTTAACAGATTTGTTCAGAATATTCCATCCAAAAAACCCAGCAGAATACATATTCTTTTCTTTTTTTTTTTTACGTTTATTTATTTTTTTTTATTTTTTTTTATATATGAAATTTATTGACAAATTGGTTTCCATACAACACCCAGTGCTCATCCCAAAAGGTGCCCTCCTCAATACCCATCACCCACCCTCCCCTCCCTCCCACCCCCCATCAACCCTCAGTTTGTTCTCAGTTTTTAACAGTCTCTTATGCTTTGGCTCTCTCCCACTCTAACGTCCTTTTTTTTTTTTTTTTTTTTCCTTCCCCTCCCCCATGGGTTCCTGTTAAGTTTCTCAGGATCCACATAAGAGTGAAACCATATGGTATCTGTCTTTCTCTGTATGGCTTATTTCACTTAGCATCACACTCTCCAGTTCCATCCACATTGCTACAAAAGGCCATATTTCATTTTTTCTCATTGCCACGTAGTATTCCATTGTGTATATAAACCACAATTTCCTTATCCATTCATCAACTGATGAATGGATAAAGAAATTGTGGTTCTTTTCAAGTGTACATGGAACATTCTACAGAATAGATAACATGTTAGCCTACAAAAAAAGCCTCAATAGACCTGAAACCATAAAAATTCTAGCATATTCTACAGGCATAACAACTTATGATATAAGCCATAACAACTTTTTTTTCTAGATAAGTCTCCTGAGGCAAGGAAACAAAATCAAAAATAAACTATTGGGACCTCATCAAGATTAAAAGCTCTGCACAGCAAAATAAAAAACTACAAGGCACCTACATAATGGGAGATGATATTTGTAAATAACATATCTGATAAAGGTTTCATCTCCACAATATATAAAAAACTTATAAAACTCAACACCCAAAAAACAAATAATTCAGTTTAAAAATAGGCAGAATGCATGAATAGACATTTTTCCAAAGAATACACCCAGATGACTAACAGATACATGAAAAGATGTTTAACAACACTCATCATCAGGGAAATGCAAATCAAAACTACACCTCACACCTGTCAGAATGGCTACAATTAATAACACAAGAAACAACAGGTGTTGGTGAGGATGTGGAGAAAAAGGAATACTCCTGCACTGTTGGTAGAATGCAAACTGGTGCAGCCTCTAGAAAAAAGTATAGATTTTCCCCAAAAAACTTAAAAATATAACTACCTGATTACCCATCTATCACACTCCTGGGTATTTACCTGAAGAATACAAAAACACTAATTCAAAGTGATACATGCACCCCTACATTTATTGGAGGATTATTTGCAATAGCCAAGATGTGGAAGGAGCCCAAGTGTCCATTATTTGATGAATGTATAAAGAGGATGTGGTATATATATAAAGTGGAATATATAAAAAATAAGAATGAAATCTTGCCATTTGTGATGACATTGATGGACCTAGAGATCATTATGCTAAGTGAAATAAGTCACTCAGAGAAGGACAAATAGCATATGGTTTCACTCATATGTGGAATTAAGAAACAAAACAAACAGAGAGAAACAAAGCAAACAAGCAAAGAGAAAAATAAGAGAGTTAATCAAGAAGTAGACTCTTAATCATAGAGAACAAACCAAACAAAACAAATTGATGGTTTTCAGAGGGGAGGTGAGTGGACAGATGGGTGAAATAGGTGATGGGGATTAAGGAGTGCACTTGTGATGAGCACGTGATGTATAGAAATGTTCAATCACTACAAGTGTACACCTGAAACTAATATAATACCCTTTGTTAACTAAATGGAATTAAAATAAAAATTTAAAAGACAGTAATCTTCTTTGGCTAAATTCTCTGTCTTCCAACTCATCATGGTGATTGCTCTGAGCTCCAAGTGTCAGCCTTGTTGATCATTCAGTCATTTGGGAGGTCATTCTCTTTTCTTGAAGAAAACTTCATATTCACAACTGGATAGTTCTATTGACCCATCCTGTCAAATCCCAGAAATCTAACAGCTTTCCTTGATTTTGCCCCATCCCTATTCCCTTTAATTCAACCTGGCAGTTTTTCTTCTGATATAATTCCATCTCTATTCTTGGCTTCTGCTAAGATGGCTGGTTAAGTCAATGAGTTATACCTGTAATCTCTTTATGCAGCTGTTTTCGAGCCACACTTTGGTATTCTTTCCAGAGCAAGCTTTCTTGTATTTCACAATATGGATAAGTTAAGAATTTTCCAAATATTCAAGTTATGGTTCTTTTTCCCTTAACAATTTCTTCAACTTATTATTCTGCTCTCACATTTTACTATAAGCAACAAAGATAAACCAGGATGTGCTTTCAATACTTTGCTTAGAAATCTCCTTAAATATCCATGACCATCACTACAATTTCAACTTTCCACAAGACACTACAACGCAATTTGGCCAAATTATTTCCCATAACAGAGAACACCTTGGAGTGCCTGGGTAGCTCAGTCAGTTGAGTTTCCAACTTCAGCTCAGGTCATGATATCCTGGTTTGTGGGTTTGAGCCCTGCGTCAGGCTCTGTGCTGACAGCTCAGAGCTTGGAGCCTGCTTCCGATTCTGTGTCTTCCTCTCTCTCTGCCCCTAACCCACTCGCATTCTGTCTCTGTCTCTCTCAAAAATAAATAAACATTAAAAAAAAATAACAGAGAACACCTTTCTTCCTATTTTGAAATGTTATTGAATAATATATTCTTCATTTTTATTTGAGATCTCAGTATAATCACCTTTAGTGTCCATATTCCTACCAAGTCTTTTCAAGACAATCTAGGTTTTTTTTTTCTATCATGCACCTCAAAGCTCTTCCAGCTTCTATGCACAATCCAGTTCCAAAGTAACTTCTACATTTTTAAGTACTTGTTATAATAGCACCTCATTTAATTGCACCAAAATTTGTATTATTTTGATAGAGCTGCCATAACAAAATACCAGAAACTGAATAGCTTAACACAAATTTATTTTCTTACATTATGTAGGCTAGAAGTCCATGAACAAGGTATTGGAAGGTTTAGTTCCTCCCATTATTATTATTACTAGTTTTTATTCAAATTCCTGTTAGTGAACATACAGTGTTATATTAGTTTCAGGTGTACAATTTAGTGATTCAGCAATTCCATACAACACCTGGTGTTCATCACAATAAGTGCCCTCCTTAATACCCATCACCTGTTTAACCCATCCCCCCCCACACATGCCTCTCCTCTAATAACCATCAGTTTGTTCTCTATAGTTAAAATTCTCTTGCTTTGCCTCTATTTCCCTATGCTCATTTGTTTGGTTTCTTAAATTCCACATATGATTCAAATCATATGATATTTGTCTTTCTCTGACTGACTTATTTCACTTAGCATAATACTGTCTATCTCCATCCACGTCATTGCAAGTGGCAAGATTTATGGCTGAGTAATATTCCATTGTACATATATACCACCTCTTCTTTGTTCATTCAATAGTCCGTGGACACTTGGGCTCTTTCCATAGTTTGGCTATTGTAGATAATGCTGCTATAAATATCACGGTGCATGTATCCCTTTGAATTACTTCTCATATTCTTTAGGTAAATACCTAGCAGTGCAATTACTGAATCATAGGGTAGTTCTATTTTTAACTTGTTGAGGAACCTCCATACTGCTTCCAGAATGGATGTGCCAGTTTGCATTCCCACCAACAGTATAAGGGAGTACCCCTTTCTCCACATCCTTGTCAACACCTTTTGTTTCCTGAGTTGTTAATTTTAGCTTTTCTGACTGCTGTGAAGTGATATTTCATTATAGTTTTGATTTGCATTTCCCTGATGAGCGATGTTGAGCATCTTTTCATGTATCTGTTAGCCATTTGTATATTTTCTTTGGAAAATGTCTATTCATGTCGTCTGCACATTTTTAAATTTGATTATTTGGTTTTTTGAGTGTTAAGTTCTTTATATATTTTGAGAACTAGTTCTTTACCAGAAATTTCACCTGAAATATCTTCTCCCATTCCACAGGTTGTCTTTTAGTTTTGTTGAGTATTTCCTTCACTGTGCAGAAGATTTTTATTTTGAGGAAGTCCCAATAGTTTATTTTTGTTTTAGTTTCCCTTACCTCAGGAGATATATCTTGTAAAAGTTGCTACGGCTGATGTCAAAGAGGTTACTGCCTGTCTTCTCCACTAGGATATTTATAGTTTCAGGTCTCACATTTAGGTCTTTCATCCACTTTGAGTTAATTTTTGGGTAAGGTAAAAGAAAGTGGTTCAGTTTCATTCTTTTGCACGTTGCTGTCCAGTTTTCCCAACAGCATTTGCTGAAAAGACTGTCTTATTTTCCACTGGATACTCTTTCCTGCTTCATCAAAGATTAATTGACCATAAAGTTGTGCGTTTATTTCTGGCTTTTCTATTCTGATCCATTGACCTATGTGTCTGTTTTCGTGCCAGTCCCATACTGTCTTTATCACTGCAGCTGTGTAATATGACTTGAAGTTCAGAATTGTGATGCCTCCAGCTTTGCTTTTCTTTTTTAAGATTGCTGTGGTTATTTGGAGTCTTTTGTGGTCTCATACAATTTTAGGATTGTTTGTTCCACTTCTTGAAAACCACTGTTGGCATTTTGATAGGGATTGCATTAAATGTGTTGGTTGCTTTGGATAGTATAGACACTTTAACAATATTTGTTCTTCCAATCCATAAGCACAGAAAGTCTTTCCGTTTCTTTGTATCATCTCAATTTCTTTCATCACTGTTTTATAGTTTTCAGGGTACAGGTCTTTCACCACTTCGGTTAGGTTTATTCCCAAGTATCTTACATTTTTTTTGCCATTGTATATGAGGTTGATTCCTTAGTTTCTCTTTCAGCTGTTTTATTATAGGTGTATAGAAATGCAACAGATCTCTGTACGTTTATTTTGTATACTGTGACTTTCCTGAATTCATGTATCAGTTCTAGCAATATAATACTATGTCATCTGCAAATAGTGAAATCCACAGTTAATGCCATCCTCAATGGGGAAAAACTGAGTGCTTTTCTTCTATGGTCAGGAACAAGACAGCGATGTCCACTCTTATCACTGTTATTTAACATAATATTGGAAGTTCTAGCCACAGCAGACAACAAAAAGTAATAAAAGGCATTCAGGTCAGCAAGGAAGTGGCTTGGTTTCTTTTGAGAAATCTCCCCTTGGCTTGCAGATGGTCACCTTCTTACCGTGGTCTCACATGGCTATTTCTCTGCGTGTGCACATCCCTGGTGTTTTTTATATGTCCAAATTTCCTCTTCTTACATGGATACAAGTCATATTGGATCAGGGGCCATCCATATTACTTCATTTAACTCTAATTGCATATTTGAAAGCTATATGCAAATAAAGTCACATTCTGAGGAACTGGGGCTTAAAGCTTCAACATATTTTGGGAAAATTCAGTCCATAACAGCACTAAAAGTCTGGCATAATGTTATAATGATATATAGGCAAATGAAATTTCATGACACTCTTTCTCCCCAAAGCAGTTATTTCATCTTCAACAAGACTTCTCCTGAGTGTTCTGTTTTTTACTGAAATCCAGATTTCCACTCAAGTTGATTATGACCATTTTTAATTTAAAAACTTTATTTTTAAATCATAAAGACTAAATGGAGGGGCGTCTGGGTCAGTCAGTTGAGTTTCCAACTTCGGCTCAGGTCATGATCTCCTGGTTTGTGGGTTTGAGCCCTGCGTCAGGCTCTGTGCTGACAGCTCAGAGCCTGGAGCCTGTTTTGGATTCTGTGTCTCTTTCTCTCTTTGCCCCTCCCCTGTTCGTGCTTTCATTCGTGCTTTGTCTCTGTGTCTCTCAAAAATAAATAAATATTTAAAAAAATAAAAAAAAAAACTAAATGGAAAGTAGAGGAGTTTCCCATAAATCCCCTGTTTCCATACATGCACAACCTTCCCTACTATCAACATCCTTTACCAGAGTAGTACATTTCTTAAAATGAACCTACATTGACATCATTACCACTCAAAGTCCATAGTTTATATTCACCCTTGGTTTGTATATCTTATTGGTTTTGACAAATGTACAATGACAAATATGTCCCATTGTATATTACACAAAACTTTCACTTCCCTAAAAATTCTCCATACCCTGCCTGTTCATTCCTATGTCCCCACCTAACCCCTGACAACTACCAATCTTTTTACTAACTCCATAGTTTTGCTTTTTCCAAAATATCATATGGTTTGAATCGATAATCCTCTGACCATGCATTTAACTTTCTCACATTTGTTTCTTTCACTTAGTGATATGTATTTAATTTTCCTACAGGTCTACTCACGGTTTTATGATTCCTTTTGTTAGTCATAAATAATATTGCATTTTCTAGAGGCACCACTGCTTATTAATTCACCTACTAAAGGACATATTAATTGCTTCAAAATGTGCAATTATGAATAAGCTTCTATAAAAGCATTCATGTGGACATAAATTTTCAAATCATCTGATTAAATATCAAGAAGTACAATACCTGAATTGTATGGTAGGAGCATGTTTAGTATTATAAGAACCTGCCAAACTGTCTCCCAAGGTGGCTGTTCATTTTTCATTCCCACTAGCAATGAATGAGAGTCCTATTGTTCCACATTCTCACCAATATCAATAGCTAATTTGATATTGCCAGTGAACTAGATTTTGGCTGCTCAAATAGGTGTGTAGTGGTAATTCACTTATGGTTTAATTTGCAATTCCCTGATAACATATGATCTTTTCATATGCTTATTTTTCATTTGTATATATGTTTTGTGAGATGTCTGTTAAGGTCTTTGACCCATTTTTTTAAATTGGGTTGTTCATTTTCTTTTCTTGATTTTTAAGTGTTTGTATGTTTTGGATAACAGTCCTTTACTAGAGATGGTTTTTGAAATGCTGTTTCCCAGCCTGTGGATTGTGTCCTCCCTCTCTTGACATTGTCCTTTTTAAAGGAGAAGTTTTTAATTTTAATGAAGCACATCAATGGTCTCTTTCATCAGTTGTACACTTGGTGTTGTTTCAAAAGTTTTTGCCATATTTTCTCCTATATTATCCGGAAGGAATTTTACAGCTTTGAATTTCACACTTAGATCTTTAACTCGAGGATTAATTTTTATGAAAGGTG
Source organism: Lynx rufus (assembly GCF_022079265.1). Classification (NCBI taxonomy): domain Eukaryota; kingdom Metazoa; phylum Chordata; class Mammalia; order Carnivora; family Felidae; genus Lynx; species Lynx rufus. The sequence goes on along the minus strand of NW_025814836.1, from coordinate 4,465,052 downwards.
TAAGGTCTGTGTATAGATTCATTTTTTTGCATATGGATGTCCATGTCCAGTTGTTCCAGAATTATTTGTTACAGATACTATCTTTGCTGTATTATATTGCTTTTTCTCTTTTATCAAATATCAGTTGTCTGTATTTATTTGGGTTTATCTCTGGGCTCCCTATTCTGTCCCATGGCTCTATTCCTTTATTGTTTCACTGATACCTTGATTATTGTAGCTTTGTAGTCTTTTTTTAAAGTTTATTTATTCATTTTGAGGGAAGGAGGGGAACCAGAGAGAGACAGGGAGAGACAATCCCCAGCAGGCTCCATGTTGCCAGCACAAAGCCTGATATGGGGTTTGATCTCACAAACCATGAGATCATGACCTGAGTTGAAATCAAGAGTTGGATGCTTAACCTACTGAGCCACCCAGGCACCCTGTAGTAAGTCTTGATACAGTTAATATGAAACCTTCTATGGTATTCTTCTCCTTCAATATTGACTTTGCTATTCTGGGTCTTTTGCCTCTATGTAAAAACTGTATGTAGTTATATCCACAAAATAACTGGCTGGTATTTGGGCCGGATTACATTGAATCTATAGATCAAGTTGGGAAGAACTGACATCTTGACAATGTTGAATCTTCCTATCAATGAACATAAAATATCTCTCCATTTATTTAATTCCTTTTTCAATATTTTAGAATTTCACAGTTTTCTTCATACAGAACTTTTACATATTTTATTAGAATTATATTGGGGCGCCTGGGTGGCTCAGTCGGTTGAGCGGCCGACTTCGGCTCAGGTCATGATCTCACGGTCCGTGAGTTCAAGCCCCGCGTTGGGCTCTGTGCTGACAACTCGGAGCCTGGAGCCTGTTTCGGATTCTGTCTCCCTCTCTCTGACCCTCGCCCGTTCATGCTCTGTCTCTCTCTGTCTCAAAAATAAATAAACGTTAAAAAAATTAAAAAAAAAAGAATTATATCTAGATATTTAATTTTAGGAGGATACTCTTGTAAATGCTGATGTGTTTTTAATTAAATATTCCACATGTTCATTGCTGGTATGCTGGGAAGTAATTGACTTTGTATATTAATTTTGTATCCTTCAATTGTCCTGTAATTTAGTAATCTTTTATCAATTCTTTCATATTATTTACATAGAAAATCATGTTACCTATGAACAAAGACAGTTTCGTTTCTTCCTTAAAAATATGTATACCTTTTATTTACTTTTCTGGTTTTGTTGCATTACATAGTACATCTTGTATAAATCCTTTCCTTGTACCCAGTCTTACTGGGAAACCAGGTTTCTCACCATTAAGTATGATGCTTGCTGTAGATTTTTTGTATTCTTTATCAAGTTGAGAAAGTTCTCCACTAGCCATAGTTTGTTGAGTTTTTAGCATGAATAAATATTGGATTTTGTCATATGTTTTTTTCTTCTGCATCTATTGATATGATCATGAATTTTTTCTTTTTTGTTGACTTGATGAATTACATTTGCTAATTTTTAAATATTGAACTAGCCTTGCATATGTGTAATAAATTCCTCTAGGCTGTAATATGCAATTACTTTTAAACATTTTTAATTCAATTTGCTAGTATGTTGTTGAGGATTTTTTTCATTTATGTTTATGAGAGATTTGGGGTTTTAGTTTTATTCTCTTTGTAATAACTTTGTCTGGTGTTAGTGTTAGGATGAGCCTAGCCTTTTTGAATGAATTAGGAAGTATTAAGTATTTTCTCTATTTCTATCTTCTTAAGATGATAGAGAACTGATATAATTTCTTTCTTAAATGTCTGGTAGAATTCACCAGTAAACCCATCTGGTTCTGGTGCTTTCTTTTTTGGAAAGTTATTATCTATTGATTCAATTTCTTTAATAAATAGATCTATATCTATTAATTATTAAAGATTAATTTAAAGACAGGCATATTCTGTCTTTCATAGAATTAGTTAATTATATCTAAGTTTTCATATGTGTAGATATAGAGATGTTCATATCTTTTTTATCCTTTGAATGCCCATGGGATCTGTGGTGATGCCCTCCCTTTCATTTCTGATGTTAGTAAATTGTGTCCTCTCTTTTGTTAGTTTGCCTGAAGATTTTCAAGTTTATTGATATTTTTAATGAAAGAGCACTTTATTCCAGTTTTATTGGAAAACAATTGATATTTGTCACTGCGTAAGTTTAAGGTGCACAGCATATGGTTTAGTTTACATATGTTTTGAAATAAGTATTGCAGTAGTCAAACAACCGGTTTTTTATTTTGTTGATTTTTTAATTGATTTTCTTTTTCCAATTTTATTGATTTCTGCTTTAGTTATTACTACTTTATTTCTGCTGACTTTGTACTTAATTTGGTCTTCTTTTTCTATTTTTCTTTTTTTAATGTTTATTTATTTTTGAGAGACAGCCGGGGAGAGGCAGAGAGAGGGAGAGAGACACAGAACCTGAAACAGGCTCCAGGCTCTGAGCTGTCAGCACAGAGCCTGACATGGGGCTCGAACTCAGGAGCCGTGAGATCATGACAAGCTGAAATCTAACACTCAACCAACTGGGCCACTCAAGTGCTCTCATCTTTTCCTACTTTTCTGAAGTGGAATCTTTGATACTGATTTTAGATCTTTCTTCTTATGTGATATATGCATTCAAGACTCTAAACTTTCCTCTAAGCAAATCTTTCACTGTGTTTCACAAGTTTTGATATGTTGTATTTTATTTTCATTTAGTTTAAAATATTTTGAAATATTTAAAAAATTTCTTCTTTGAGCTATGTGTTGCTTGTATGTTGTTAAATCCATGTATTTTTTCAGCTATCTTTCTGTAATTGATTTCAAGTTAAATCCATTGTAATTTCACAGCAGATGCTGTATTATTTCTACTTATAAAAAATTATTAAGTTGGGACTCTTGGGTGGATCAGTCAGTTAAGCCTCAGACTCTGGTTCAGTTCATGATCCCACAGTTTGTGAGTCTGAGCCCCACATTGGGCTGTCTGCTGTCAATGCAGAGCTTGCTTCAGATCCTCTGCCCCCCCTACCCCTCCCCTGATCTCTCTCTCTCTCTCTCTCTCTCTCTCAAAAATAAAAAATAAAAGCTTTTCAAATAAAAATAATAAAATTTTATTAAGTTGTGTTTTATGGCCCAGAATATGGTCTATCTTGATGAGTGTTTTATGTGACTTGAGAAGACTCTGTCATTTTCTGTTGTTGGATGAAGCAGTCTATGTCAAAAATACCCAGTTAGTTGATAGTTCTGTTGAGGTCCATTAGATGCTTTCTGACTTTCTGCTTACTGGATCTGTCCTTTTCCATTACATGAATGTAAAATCTACTATGATAGTAGATTCATGTATTTTTAATTGCAATTCTGATCATTTTTGCCTAACATATTAGTGTCCTCTAACTTTAGGTACATGCACATTAAGACTTGTTATGTCTTTAGGATGCCTGGATGACTCAGTCAGTTAAGGTCTGAGTTTGGCTCAGGTCATGATCTTGCAGTTCATGAGTTCAAGCCCCACATCAGGCTCTGTGCTGACAGCTCAGAGCCTGGAGCCTGCTTCGGATTCTGTGTCTCCCTCTCTCTCTCTCTCTCTGCCCCTCCCCTGCTCACATTTTGTCTCTCTCTCTCTCTCTTTCTCTCTCTCTCTTAAAAATAAATAAACATGAAAAAAATAGTTATGTCTTCTAGCAATATTGGTATATTTATCATTCTGTAATGCCATTCTTTATCTCTGATCATTTTTCTTGATCTAAAATCTGATTTTGATGAAATTAACATAAGTTAATGATTAGTTTTGTTTTGATTAGTGTTGGTTTGGTACACCCTTCTCTATTTTGTTTGCTTGTTTGTTTATAAGTAGGCTTCATGCACATCATGGAGCCAAATGCAAGGCTTGAGCTCACAACCCCAAGATCAAGACATGAGCTAAGATCAAGAGTCAGATGCTTAAGTAACTGAGCCACCCAGGCACTCCTGTTTCTTTACTTTTAATCTATATGTATATTTAGAGTTGCATGGGTTTCTATAAAGAACACATTATTGGTCATTTTTTCTTTTTTATGTACTCTGAAAATAGCTGTCTTTTTAATTTAAATTTTAGTTAACATAACATACAGTGTAATATGGGTTTCAGGACTAGAATTCAGTGAGTCATCACTTACATACAGCACCCAGTGCTCATCTCAACAAGTGGCCTTTTTAATACTCATCACCCATCTAGCTCATCTCCCACCCACCTCTCTCCACCAACCCTGAGTTTGTTCTTTGTGTTAAGAGTCTCCTGTGGTTTGTTTTCCTCTTTTCTCTTTCCCCCATTCCCATATATTTATCTGTCTTGTTTCTTAATTTCCACATATGTGTGACATCATATGGTATTTGTCTTTCTTTGGTTGACTTATTTCACTTGGCTCCCACCATAGTTTGACTATTGTTGATAATAGCCATAACTACTATAAACATTAGGGTGCATGGACACCTTCAAATCTGTATTTGTGTATCCTTTGGGTAAATATCTAATAGTGCAATTGCTGGATTGTAAGGTAGTTATATTTTTAAGTTTTTTAAGGAAATTCCATACTGTTGTCCAGAGTGGCTGCACCAGTTTGCATTTCCATCAGCAGTGCAAAAAACTTCTCCTTTCTCTGCATCCTTGCCAACACCTGTTGTTGCTTGTGTTGTTAATTTTATCCATTCTAAAAGGTATTAGGGGATATTTCATCGTGGTTTTTATTTGCATTTCCCTGATAATGAGTGTTGAGCACTTTTCATGTGTCTATTAGTCATCTGGATGTCTTCTTTGGAAAAGTGTTTATTCATGTCTTCTGCCCGTTTCCTAACTAGGCTATTTGTTTTTTGGGTGTTGAGTTTGGTAAGTTAATTATAGATTTTGGATACTAATTCTTTATCAGATATGTCATTTATGAATATCTTCTCTCATTCCATAGGCTATCTGCTAGTTTTGTTGTTTCCTTTGCTGTGCAGCTTTTTACCTTGATGAATTCCCAGTAGTTCATGTTTGCCTTTGTTTTCCTTTTCTGTGGTGACATGTCAAGAAAGAAGTTGCTGTAGCCAAGGTCAAAGAGGTTTCTGCCTGTGTTCTCCTCTAGAACTTTGATGGATTTCTGTCTGACATTTAGGTTTTTCATACATTTTGAATTTATTTTTATGTATGAAGACAGTGGTCCAGTTTCATTGTTCCACATGTTGCAGTCCAGTTTTCTCAACACCATTTGTTGAAGAGGCTGTCTTTTTTCCATTGGATATTCTTTTCGGCTTTGTCAAAGATGAGTTGACCATATACTTGTGGGTCCATTTCTGGGTTTTCTATTCTGTTCCATTGATTTATGTGTTTGTTTTCATGCCAGTACCATACTGTCTTGATTACTACAGCTTTATAATACAGTTTAAAATCAGGAATTGTGATGCCTCCAGTTTTGTTTTTCTTTTTCCAGATTCCTTTAGCTTTTCTGGGTCTTTTGTGATCCCAGACAAATATTAGGATTGTTTGTTCTAGCTCATAAAGAATGCTGGCGGTATTTTAAAAGGGACTGCATTAACTGCGTAGATTGCAGTATAGGCATTTTAACAATATTCTTCCAATCCATGAATATGGAATGCTTTTCCATTTCTTTGTGTCATCTTCAATATTTTTAATAAATCGTCTGTAGTTTACAGATCTTTTACCTCTTTAGTTAGGTTTATTCCTAAGCACCTTATTGTTTTTGGTACAATTGTAAATGGGATTCATTTCTTGATTTCCTTTTCTACTGCTTCCTTATTGGTGTATAAAAATGCAACAGATTTCTACACATTAATTATATATCCTGAGAATTTGATGAATTCATGTATTATTTCTAACAACTTTTTGGTGGAGTCTTTTGGTTTTCTACATAGGGTATCAAGTCATCTGCAAATAGTGAAAGTTTGACTTTTCCTTGCCAAGTTGGATGCCCTTTATTTCCTTTTGTTGTCTGATTGCTGAGGTTAAGACTTTCAGTACTATATTAAATAGTAATGGTGACAGTGGACATCCTTGTCTTGTTCCTGACTATAAAGGAAAGGCTCTCAGTTTTTCCCCATTGAGGATGATATTAGCTGTGTGTATATAACCATCCCTAATTTGTGGAGGATTTTACTCAAGAATGGATGCTGTATTTTGTAAAATGCTTTTTCTGCATCTATTGACAGGATCGTATGTTTCTTATACTTTATTTTATTAATGTGGCATATCATGTTGATTTTCTTTAAAATTTTTTTTTTCAACGTTTATTTATTTTTGGGACAGAGAGAGACAGAGCATGAACGGGGGAGGGGCAGAGAGAGAGGGAGACACAGAATCGGAAACAGGCTCCAGGCTCTGAGCCATCAGCCCAGAGCCCGACGCGGGGCTCGAACTCACGGACCGTGAGATCGTGACCTGGCTGAAGTCGGACGCTTAACCGACTGCGCCACCCAGGCGCCCCTCATGTTGATTTTCAAATATTGAACCTGCCCTTCATCCCAGGAATAAATCCCACTTGATAATGGTGAGTAATTATTTTAATGTACTGTTGATTTCAATTTGCTATTATCTTGTTGAGAATTTTTGCATCCCAGCTCATCAGGTATATTGGCCTGTAATTCTCCTCTTTAGTAGGGTCTTTGTCTGGTTTTGGAATCAAGGTAATGCTGGTTCTTAGAATGAGTTTTGAAGTTTTCTTTCCATTTCTATTTTTGGAAAAAGTTTGAGAAGATTAGGTGTTAACTTTCTTTAAATCACTGGTAGAATTCCCCTGGGAAGCCATCTGGCCCAAGGCTCTTTTTGCTGGGAGATTTGTAATTACTGAGTCAATTTCTTTATTGCTTATTGGTCTGTTCAAATTTTCTATTTCTTCCTGTTTTAGTTTTGGTAGTTTGTGAGTTTCTAGAAATTTGTCCATTTATTCCAGATTGCCCAATTTGTTGGCATATAATTATGCCTGTGGTGTTGGCTGTAATCTCTCCTCTTTCATTTGTGATTTTATATATTTGGGTCCTTTCTATTTTCTTTTTGATAGGTCTGGCTAAGGGTTTATCAATTTTGTTTATTCTTTCAAAGAACCAGCTCTTAGTTTCAATGATATGTTTTACTGTGTTTTTTTTGCTTCTATATCATTTATTTATGCTCTAGTAGTTATTATTTCCCTTCTTCTGCCTATATGTTGTAGACTCTGGGTCTGGAGTTCTCTCTTGTCCAGTAAGAGAGCAGATGCAGAATTAAAAGCGAGAGAGACTAATGTCCAGGAGGAGACAAGAGCCCCGAGTGGATCTTGCTCCATTTTTATTAGGACCAGAAGGCTTACAAGCATGATGGATGTGCAGAAAGAGACAATGGAACCATGAACATTAACTCATGTATGTGAGAGAAAGGGGGTTTTGAAGATATGTGGTGTTAGGGGGTTGGGTCAATACAAAACAAAATCCTGGCACCAGGCAGATGATGTGGCAAGCAGGAGGCACCACGTCTGTTTATCTCAGCTTGCCTAGGGGATAAGACAGATAGAGCATGATACCTCAGGGTCAACAAGACACCTTTATTTTGCTAATTAGCTCCACTCTGGGCAACTTCACCCTGCTGTGGTGTATAGCCCTGTTTACCAGTTGACCTATTCTGGTCCTCCCCTCCTGTGAAAGCAGCTTTCTGCTATTGTACTATGTTGGGGCACTCCCACCCTGAATATCTAATCTTGGATGTTTTCATCCTGTGGCTTCCTATTCCTCTATGCCTTTGTTCTATACTAGCGGACGTTTTCACCTTGTGTACCTAATCCCGGATGCTTTCATCTTAAACCTTGTTAACTCATCGGTGCAAGCTCAGGGAATTCCTAAGCTTATTCCCCACACCTATAGATTTTATTTGTTGTTCCTTTTCTAGCTCCTCTAGGTATAAGGTTAGGTTGTGTATTTGGGACCTTTCTTGCCTCTTGAGATTGGCCTGAATTGCAATATACTTTCATCTTAGGACTGCCTTTCTTGCATCCCAAAGGTTTTGGACTGTTGTGTTTTCATTTTCATTGCCTTCCATGTATTTTTGAATTTCTTCTTTAATTTCCTGGTTAACCCATTCATTCTTTAGTAGGATATTCTTTAACCCCCTGTATTTGAGGGCTTTCCAATTTTTTTTGTGGTTGACTTCCAGTTTCATAGCATTGTGATCTGAAAATATGCATGGTATGTTCTCGATCTTTTTGTACCTGCTGAGACATGATTTGTGACCTAATATGTGATCTATTCTGGAGAATATTCCATATGAACTTGAGAATAATGTGTATTCTCCTGATTTAGGATGAAATGTTCTGAATATATCTGTTAAGTCCATCTGTGTATTCAAAGACGTTGTTTCCTTGTTGATTTTCTGCTTTATATGATTTGTCTCTTGCTGTAAGTGGGGTGTTAAAGTCACCTACTATTATTGTATCACTATCGTGAGTTTCTTTCTGTTGGTTATTAATTGATTTATATATTTAGGGACCCCCAAGTTGGCAGAATAAGTATTTACAGTTGTTAGATCTTCTTGATGGATAGACCCCTTAATTATAATGTCATGTCCTTCTTCATCCCTTGTTACAGTCTTTATTTTAAAGTCTAGATTGTCTGATATAAGTATGGCTACTCCAGTTTTCTTTTGTTGACCTCATAGACCATGATAGATGGTTCTCCATAACTTCACTTTTAATCTTCAGATGTCTTTAAGTCTAAAATGAGTCTCTCATAGGCAGAATGTAGATGGAGCTTTTTTTTTAACCATTCTGTTATGTTATGTCTTTTGACTGGAACATTTAATCTATTTACATTCAGAGTGATTATCAGCATATATGAATTTAGTGCCATCATGTTGCCTGTAGAGTTGGTGTTTCTGGTAATGTTTACTTGCCCTTTCTAGTCTTTGTTGCCTTTGGTCCTGTCTTGTTTTTTTTTTCCCTCCACTCAGAAAGTCCCCTTTAAAATTTCTTTTTTTTTTTTTAGTGTTTATTTCTTTTTGAGAGACAGAGAGAGTGCAAGCAGGGGAGTGACAGAGAAAGAGGGAGACAAAGGATCTTAAGTGGGCTCTGCACTGACAGCAGACAGCCTGATGTGGGGCTCAAACTCACAAACTGTGAGATCATGACCTGAGCCGAAGTCAGATGCTTAACTGACTGAGCCACCTAGACACACGTCCCCTTAAAAATTCTTGTAGGGCTGGTTTAGTGGTCATGAACTCCTTTAGTTTTTGTTTGTTTTGGAATCTATTTATCTCTCCTATTCTGAATGACAGCCTTTTTGGATAAAGAATTATTGCCTGCATATTTTCCCCATTCAGTACATTGAAAATATCTTGCAACTCCTTTCTGGACTGCCAAGTTTCTGTGGACAGATCCGCTGAAACCTGGTATGTTTTCCCTTGTAGTTTAAGCATTTTTTTTCTTGCTGCTTTCAAGATTCTTCCTTTGCCTGAGTATTTTGTGAATTTCACTATGATATGCCTTGGTGATGGTCGGCTTCTTTTAAATTTAATGAAAGCTTTCTGTGCTTCTTGGGTTTTCATGTCTGTGACCCTTCTCACATTAGGAAAGTTTTCAGCTATAATTTGTTCACTTCAACTTTCTTCCCCTTTTTTTCTCTTTATCTCTGGGACTTTTATGATACAAATGTTATTCTTCTTTAATAGGTCACTGAATTCTTTAAGTCTTTTACCATCATCTTTGGACTTTGTATCCATCTTCTTTTCAGCTTCATTATTTTCCATAATTTTATCTTCTACATCACAGATTCACTGTTCCACTTCATCCATCCTTGCCATCATGGCATCCATTCGAGATTACATATCAGTTATAGCATTTTTAATTTTGATTTGACTAAACTTTAGTTCTTTAATCCCTGTGGAAAGGGATTTTCTGGTGTCTTCTATCATTTTTAAACCCCAGATAGTATTCTTATAATCATGGGGGTTTTTAATTAAGTTTATTTTTTATGTTTATTTATTTACACTGAGAGAGAGAGAGAGAGAGAGCAAAAGAAAGAGAGCATGAGTGGGAGAGGGGCATAGGAGAGAGAGAGAGAGAAAGAGAGAGAAAGAGACAGAGAGAGTCCCAAGCAAGCTCTGCACTGTCAGCACAGAGCCCAATGAGGGGCTCAATCCTACAAACTGTGAGATCATGACTAGAGTGGAAATCAAGAGCTGGATGCTTAACTGACTGAGTCACCCAGGCACCCCTATAATTGTGGTTTTAAAGTCTGGTTCAGATATCTTACTTATATTTGTGTCGATTAAATCCATGAATGAGTCTATTGCCTGTTCTTTCTTTGGGGATGAGTTTCTCTATCTCATTTTTTTTTCCAAAAAGAAAAGAGGAAAGAAAGAAAACAAAAGAAAAGAAAACACACAAAGAGAGAAACAAAAATCAAAAAAGCAAACAAAACACAACAACAAAAAAAAAGATCTTGGGTATGTTTTGATCTGTTTGATAAAAGTATCGAGATCCAAAAATAAATAAAATAAAATAAAATAAAATAAAATAAAATAATAAAATAAAACCCCCAAAACCAATAAAATAAAAAATTAAAAATAAAAGAAGGGACATGGGGATGGCTCAGTAGGTTAAATGTCTTCAGCTCAGTTCATGATCTCGAAGTTCATAGGTTTGAGCCACCCATCAGGCTCTGTGTTGACAGCTCAGAGCCTGGAGCTTACTCAGATTCCATGTCTCCTTTTCTCTCTGCCTCTCCCCTGCTCATGCTTGTCTCTCTCACTTTCTCAAAACAAAAAAATAAAAACATTAAAAAAATAAAAGGATATGTATATATAAAAACAAAATGTAGTAAAAAGTAAAAAAAAGGAATTAAAAAATGAGAAAATAAATAAAAGAAAAAAATAACGAATTAAATAAAACTGAAGTTAAAGCCTAATTCTCCTAGAGCTGGAACTTTGCAGCATCAAAATTATTAACTTGGTGCAAAGGAGTTGTGTTGGTCTTCTTGGGTGAGGGATCTGCTGCCCTGACTTGTTTCAGTGGCAGTGCACCTGAAGTGTGCAGAGGGGCAGAGCTTGTTGTAAGTGGCTCCAGCCTCCACTAGGTGGTGCTATTTTGCACTCTGAACACTTTCAGCCGTAAAGGGTAGAATGCACCCTGCTCTATAGCCCGGGGCCTGAAAGTTCCTGCCCTCCACTCTTCATGGAAACCTCACAGGACAATTAATCACTTCTCTTGTGTCTCTAGTTTCTGTTAGAACCCCACATTCACTCAGCTTGTGTCCAAGCTTTATTTCAGGTACACGACTGAATTTCAAACCTCCAAATTTTAGGGATTCCCACTGTGAGAACCCATGCTGTTCCCCTGGGGGAGGATCTCACTGTACTTTTGCCAGCCCATGTTTAAAAAGGCAGTGGTAAGACTCTGCTGCTGTTCAGAATTTATGTCAAAACAGAGCAGAAAGCAGGCACACCTCCTTGCAGCCCTCAGCTGGGATGAGTCCTCTCTCTTATGCCTGGAAAGAGCACAGAACTTTTGTGTGACCTCTATTTCAACCCAAGGGATCCTCTGACCATGCTGTCACTCCTGGTGTTCTTACCCACTTCACCACTTGAGCATCTTTCAGCTATGCTCTTTATCCATGGTAGGGGACTGCTACAAGTTCAGATTTTTTGCTCTGCTACTTGTACTACTTTGCAGTAGCCTCTTTAAGCCAGCTTCCCCGCCCCCCACCCCAGTGTGGGCCCAGAGAAATATCTCTCCTGGTAAATTCTCTGCACCTCCTACCTTCCAAAGAATGGTTCCTTTTCTACATGTAGTCTTGCAGCTTTTGTTCATTCATACCTCCACTTTATTTCTTTGGTGTTCAGAATGATTTGATAACTCTCTAGCTATGTTCAAGGGATGAGACAAGATTAGGATCTCCCTACTTCTCTGACTGCTTCTTCTCCAGTCAGAGAAGAAAGTTCTTATTATTTTTTATTTTTTTTTTTAATTTTTTTTTTCAACGTTTATTTATTTTCGGGACAGAGAGAGACAGAGCATGAACGGGGGAGGGGCAGAGAGAGAGGGAGACACAGAATCAGAAACAGGCTCCAGGCTCTGAGCCATCAGCCCAGAGCCTGACGCGGGGCTCGAACTCCCGGACTGCGAGATCGTGACCTGGCTGAAGTCGGACGCTTAACCGACTGCGCCACCCAGGCGCCCCTATTTTTTATTTTTAAAGAAAGATATAAGGGCATCTGGGTGGCTCAGTCAGTGAAATGTCTGACTCTTGATCTTGGCTCAGGTCATGATCTCACGATTCCTGGAATCAAGCTCTGCATTAAACCCCACATCAGGCTCCATGCTGACATCTCTGAGATTTCTTGAGATTGTCTCTATCACTCTCTCTCTCTCTCTGCCCTCCCCCTGCTCCGATAATCTCTGCCTTTTAATTGGTGTATTGAAATCATTGATTTTTTGTAGTGTAGTTGACACAAAATATTACATTAGTTTCAGGTGTACAACATAGTAATTCAACAATTTTATACATTATTCTATGTTCACCACTAATGGAGCTACCATCTATCCCCATACATTCTTTATTACAATATTGTTCAGTGTATTCCTTATGCTGTGCCATTTATTCCCATGATTTATTTATTCCATAACTGAAGACCTGTACTTCACACTTTCCTCTCCCTTTTACTTATTTTGTGTAACCCTCCACCCTCCTCACCTGTGGCAACCATCATTTTGTTATCTGTATGTATAGGTCGAATTCTGCTTGTTAATTTTTTTTTCTATTTCACAATAAGTAAAATCATATGATATTTGTCCTTCTATTCTTTTTTTCAAGTTTTTATTTAAATTTCACTTAGTTTACATACTGTGTAATAGTTTTAGGTGTAGAATTTAGTAATTCACTATTTACATACAACACCCAGTGCTCATCACAAGAAGTGCCCTCCTTAATACCCTTCATCAATTTAACCTATCCTCCAACCCACCTTCCCTCCAGCAACCCTCAGTTTGTTCTCTTAATAAGAGTCTGTTTTAAGGTTTGCTTCTCTCTCTTTTTTCTTTCCCTTATGCTCATCTCTCTTGTTTATTAAATTCCACATGTGAGTGAAATCATATGGTATTTGTCTTTCTCTGACTGACTTAACTTAGCATAATACTCTCTAGTTACAATAACATCATTGCAAATGGCAAGATTTCATTATTTTTGATGGCTGAGTAATATTCTGTTGTATATACATACAACATCTTTAACCATTCATCAGTTGATGGACATCTGGGCTTTTTTCATAATTTGACTATTGAAATACTACTGCTATAAACATCAGGGTGCATGTATCCCTTCAAATCAGTATTTTTATATCCTGTAGGTAAATACCTAGTAGTGCAATTTCTGGGTCATAGTTCTATTTTTAACTCTTTGAGGAACCTCCATACTGTTGTCCAGAGTGGATACACCAGTTTGCATTCCCACCAATAGTGAAAGAGGATTCCAATTTCTCCACATTGTCACCAACTTCTGTTGTTCACTGGGTTGTTAATTTTAGGCATTCCAACAGATGTGAGATGATATCTCATTGTAGTTTTGATTTGTATTTCCCTGATGATGAGTGATGTTAAACATCTTTTCATGTGTCTTTTAGCCATCTGTATGTCTTCCTTTAAAAATATCTATATTTCTCTTCTGCCCATTTTTTAACTGGATTATTCCTTTTTGGGTGCTGAGATTGATAAGTTTTTTTATAGATTTTGGATAATAATCCTTTATCAGATATATCATTTGCAAACATCTTCTCCCATTCTGTAGTTTGTCTTTTAGTTTTATTGATTGTTTCCTTTGCTGTATAGAAGCTTTTTATTTTGATGGAGTCCCAATAGTTTATTTTTGCTTTTGTTTCCCTTATCTGAGGAAACATAGTAAGAAATCCCTACAGCCGATGTCAAAGAGGTTATTGCCTGTGTTCTCCTCTAAGATATTTATGGTTTCCCATCTCAAATTTAGGTCTTTCATCCATTTTGAATTTATTTTAAAAATATTTATGGTGTGAGAAAGTGGTTCAGTTTCATTCTTTTGCATGTTACTGCCCAGTGTTCTCAACACCATTTTTTAATGTTTATTTATTTTGCGGGGGGAGAGAGAGACAGACTGTGAGTGAGTGAGGGGCCAAGAGAGAGGGAGAAACAGAATCTGAAGCAGGCTTCAGGCTCTGAGCTGTCAGCACAGAGCCAAATGCGGGGCTCAAATTCACAAATGATGAGATTATGACCTGAACCAAAGTCGAATGCTCAACCAACTGAGCCACCCAGACATCTCTCAACACCATTTTTTGAAGAAAAATTTTCCCACTGGATATCCTTTCCTGATTTTTTGAATATTAGTTCACCACATAGGTGTGGGTTCATTTCTGGGTTTTCCCTTCTGTTCCACTGATCTATGTGTTTGTTTTTTGTGCCAGTACCATATAGTTTTGATCACTACAGCTTTGAAATATATTTGAAGTTCAGAATTGTTATGCCTCCAGTTTTGCTTTTCTTTTTCAAGGTTTCTTTGACTCTTCAGAGTCTTTTGGGATTTTAAGATTGTTCTAGCTCTGTGAAAACAGCTGTTGGTATTTTGATGCACTAAATGTATAGATTTCTTTGAGTGGTGTAGACATTTTAACAATATTTACTCTTCCAATCCATTAGCACAGAATATTTTTCCATTTCTTCTTCAATTTCTTCCATCAGTGGTTTACAGTTTTCAGAGTTTAGATCTTTTACCTCTTTGACTCGGTTTACTCCTAGATATCTTATGTTTTTGATGCAGTTGTGAATGGGATCCAATCCTTGATTTCTCTTTATGCTGCTTCATTATTGGTGTATAGAAGTGCAACATATTTCTGTATGTTGATTTTGTATCCCATAACTTTACTGGATTCATATATCAATTCTAATAGTTTTTTGGTGGCATTTTTCAGGTTTTTCAATATAGTATATCATATCATCTGCAAATAGTGAAAGTGACTTCTTCCTTGCTGATTTGGGTACCTTTTATTTCTTTTCATTGTCTAATTGCTGAGGCTAAGATTTATGGTACTATGTTAGATAACAGTGGTGAGAGTGGACATTTCTGTCTTATTCCTGACCATAGAGGGAAAGCTCTAGTTTTTTCCCACTGAGGATGATATTAGCTGTGTTTTTAAAATATGGCCTTTATCATGTTGAAGTATATTCCTTCTATCCCTACTTCCTGGGTCATTGCCACATCAGGTCCCTGAAGTTTGGAATTTTAAAAGTCATCAGTCTTCACTGGGATAGAGCTCAAGGTTTGCTGCTCCAGGCAGGCAAGCAACATGAAGACAGTGTGAAAATAGCAATATGAAAAGTGTCTGGGATTCATGAGGGAAATCATTCACTTCTCTGAAAGTGCTTCCCTGAGAGTAGCAAGCAGGGACTCCCCTTTCTGGATACAAAGGAATGGCCTGATGCCATTTCCCTTTCCACTCCTCAGCATAAACCAACTTCAGTAAACAACATAGCACTGACACTGCCTGCCTAACCTGCTTACACCAAGTCTTGTCTCCCTGCATTCTGCTGTTATTGCTTTTCTTGGGCAAGTGTACCTAAGGGCAAGCACAGCAGGCCCCTTCCCCAGTTAAGGTTCACAACCACCCACATGCACCACATCCACTGACCATAGAGTTCTGCAAAACTTCAGTTCTCAGTCTCTTAAAAAGCAGACCAGAACACAGCTACTTAAAACTTGCCACACTCTGGCCATTGTCCAAACACTGCCCACTCAGGCAAGGAATACCTCTGTCAGATGACTGACCTGGGGGATAAAACCACCAAAATATAGCAGCAGAGTGCACAAGAACACACAAGAGACATTCTGTTAAGCTCCACGTCCTGGACATTATATGACCTTTTCTTAATAAAGCCATTACTCTCAGGAGCAAGAAATATAACAGGCTTTTCTAACAGAGAAGAAGACAGATATCTAGACAATATGCCAACACAGAATAATTCATCCCAAAATAAAGAACAAGAAAAGGCCATGGCCAGTGTTCTAATCATAACAGATATAAGTAATATACCTAATCCAGAATTTAAAGCAACAATCGTAAGCATACTAGCTGGGCTTAAGAAAAGCATGGAAGACATAAGGGATATCCTTACCACAGGGATAAAAGAGCTAAAAAAACAATCAAGCTGAAGTGAAAAATGCAATAACTGAGATTGAAAATTGAGTGGATGTAATGACTACAAGGAGGAAGCAAAGGAACAAATAAGTGATATAGAACACAATTATGTAAAATAATGAAGCTAAACAAAAGAGAGAAAGAAAAAATGTGGATCATGAGAGTAGAATTAGTTAACTCAGTGACTCCATGAAATGTAATGACATTCATATCATAGGAATTCCAGAAGAAGAGAGAGTAAGAATCAGGTTTATTTGAGGAAATTATAGCTGAAAATTTCCCTAACTGGGGAAAGAAACAGACATCTTGGTTGAGAAGGAACAGGGAACTCCCATTAAAATTTTAAAAAGAATGCCAACACCAAGACACCAAGACATATTGTAATTAAATTTGCAAAATGTAGTGATAAAGAAAAATTCTAAAAGCAGCAAGATAAAAGAAATCCCTAACTTACAAGGAGAGACCCGTAAGGCTATAAGCAGATTTCTCAACAGAAACGAGGCAAGCCAGAAGGGAGTGGTATGATGTATTCAAAGTGCTGAATGGGAAAAATAGGCAACCAAGAATACTCTATCCAGGAAGGCTATCATTCAGAATAGAAGGAGAGATAGTTTCCCAAACAAAAATTAAACAAGTTCATAACCACTAAACCAGCCCTGCAAGAAATATTAAAGAGGACCCTTTGACTGGGAAGGAAAGACCAAAGTGACAAACACAAGAAAAGAACAAAGACAATCTCCAGAAACAACAATAAAACAAGTAATAAAATGGCATTAAATACATATCTATCAATAATCACTTTGATGTATGTGGACGAAAAGCTCCAATCAAGACATTGGGTGTCAGAATGGATAAAAAAACAAGACCTATCTATTTGCTGCCAACAAGACACTCATTTTAGACCTAAAGACACCTGCAGGTAGAAAGTGAGGGGGTGGAGAAATATTTATCATGCAAATGGACGTCAAAAGAAAGCCAGAGTAGCAATACTTACGCTAAATTTTAAAACCAGACTGTAACAAGAGATGAAGAAGGGTGATATATCAAAATAAAGGGGATTATCCAACAGAAGATTTAACAATTGTAAATATTTATGCCCCCAACCTGCAACACCCAAATATATAAAACAATTACTAACAAACTTAAAGAAACTCAATGATAATAATACAATAATAGTAGGGGATTTTAACACACCATTTATTGCAATGGACATATCGTCTAAGCAGAAAATCAACAAGAAAACAATGCCTTTGACTGACAGACTGGACCAAATGAACTTAACAGATATATTCAGAACATTTCATCCTAAAGCAACAGAATACACATTCTTTTCAAGTGCACGTGGGACCTCCTCCAAAATAGATTACATAGTAGGTCACAAATAGGGTCTCAACAGGTTCAAAAAGATTGAGATCATACCATGCATATTTTCTGACCACAATGGTATGAAACTTGAAATCAACCACAAGAAATAATTTGGAGAGACCACAAATACGTGGAGGTTAAACATCACACTACTAAATAGTGAATGGATCAACCAGGAAATCAAAGAAGAAATAAAAAATACACGGAAACTAATGAAAATGACAACATGACTGTCCAAAACCTTTGGGATGCAGCAAAAATGGTCATAGGAGGGAAGTGTACAGCAATATAGGCCTACTTCAATAAATAAGAAAAATGTCAACTAACCTAAGCTTCTATCTACATAAGCAAAAAAAAAAAAAAAAAAAAAAAAGAACTTCAAATGAAGCCTATAGGCAACAGAAGAAGGGAAATAATAAAGCTTGGAGTATAAATAAGGTGGCCCCTCTGAGAATTTGGGGTCAGGCTGTGGCTTGGCCATTGCTGCTTCCAAGTCACCAAGTCACCTCACCCTGAAAATTCCCTTCTCAGATACCCTCCTTCCACAGCGGCTTGTCCCTGGGGGTGAAGGTCTAGCTGAAGTAACCCTACCCTGGCAGCCCTGTCCCCAGGCACCAGGACCTCATGTCTTCTCCAACCCCTTCCTCCGCCCCACAACCTCTGTCCCCTTCCTAAGGCAGGGGCTTTAGACCCATGGGACATACGGTGGTGGCTGGTGCTCAGGGCCTCCTTGGTACCCACCAGCCAGACTCTCCAATGCCTCACTAACCTTCTGCCACCTCGTTCTGTGTTCAGATGCTCTCCTCTAGTGCCTTGGGTTTTTCTCAATCATCATTCCCAGATATTGTACTGAAAATATTATGCAAACTGGTTAAGCTTTACTAATCAATAAATGATTTAAAGCCAAAAAAAATAAATGATGCTAAGTGAAATAGGTCAGAGAAACACAAATACTATATGGAATTTGGAAACATATGGAATTCATATGGAATTTAAGAAACAAAACAGGTTAGTATAAGGAGAAAAAAGAGAGAAGCAAACCATAAAACAGACTCAACTATAGAGAACAAACTGAGGGTTGTTAGAGGTGGGGTGGGCATGGGGATGAATTAAATGGGTGATAGACACTTCTTGTGATGAGCACTGGGTGTTTTGTGTAAGTGATAAATCAGTAAATTCTACTCCTGAAACTAATATTACATTGCATGTTAACTAACTGAAATTTACTTTATTTAATTTATTTTTAACAACTTTTTTTTTAAAGTTTATTTATTTTGAGAGAGAAAGAGAGAGAGCATGGAAGGGGTAGAGAGACAGAATTCCAAGCAGACTCCATGCTGTCAGTGCAGAGCTCAAGGCAGGGCTCAAACTCATGAACCACGAGATCATGACCTGAGCCAAAATCAAGAGTCAGACACTTAACTGACTGAACCACGTAGGCACCCCCTAACTGAAATTTAAATAAAAACTTGAAACAAGAAAAAAAGAATATATCATGATTTGTCTTTTCATGTGTCTGTTGGCTATCTGTATGTCTTCTTTGGAGAAATGTCTATTTAGGTCCTCTGCCCATTTTTTTAAAATCAGATTGTTGTTCTGGTGTTGAGTGGTGTATGCTCTTTGTATATTTTGGATATTAACCACTCATTAGCTACATCACTTGTAAATATTCTCTCCCATTCAGTGGGTGTCTTTTTGTTTTGTTGATGGTTTTCTTTGATGTGCAAGTCTTTTTAGTTTGATGTAGTCCCAAAAAATAATTTTTGCTCTTGTTTCCCTTGCCTTAGGAGACATAGGTAGACAAATACTGCTATATCCAATGCCAGAGAAATTACTGCCCATGTTCTCTTCTAGGATTTTTATGTTTTCAGGTCCCATATTTAGGTCTTTAATCCATTTTGAGTTTATTTTTTGTGTATGCTGTTAAAAGGTGGTTCAGTTTTATTTTTTTTAACCTGTAGCTGTCCAATTTTCCCAACATCTTTTATTGAAGAGATTGTCTTTTTCTCCACTCTATATTCATGTTTCCTTTGTCATAGATTAATTGACCACATGGATCAATTTCTGGTCTTTCTATTCTGTTCCATTGATCTATGTGTCATTTTGTGCCAGAACCATACAGTTCGATTACTACAGCTTTGTAGTGTATCTTGAAATTTGGAATTGTGATACTTCCACATTTATTCTTCTTTCTCAAGATTGTTTTGGCTATTTGGAGTCTTTTGTTTTCCATGCAAATTTTAGTATTATTTGTTCTAGTTTCATGAAAAATGTAGGTATTTTGACAGGGATTGCATTGAATCTTTAGATTGGGGTAATATGGACACTTTAACAATATTAATTCTTTCAATCCATGAGCATAGAAAAGCTTTCCATTTCTTCGTGTTATCTTCTATTTCTTTCATCAATGTTTCATAGTTTTCAGAGTACAGAGTTTTCACCTCTTTGGTTAAGTTTATTCCTAGGTATTTTTTTCTTTTTGGTGAAATTGTAAATGATGTTGTTTTCTCAATTTCTCTTTCTTCAACTTTATTATTAGCTCATGGAAATGCTACTGATTTCTGGTGTTAATTTGGTATCCTGCAACTATACTGAATCATTTATTACTTCTAGCAATTTTTGGTGGAATCTTGAGGATTTTCTCTATATGATTATATAATTTATGTTTAAAGTGATTTACAAAGATGTGTTAATATCTACCATACTTGTTACTGATTTTTACTTTTTGCCCTTGTTATTTGTTTCTATCCTTGCCTTCCACAATTTTTATGCCTTTTATTGTTTTAACTGAGCACTTTATATAATTATTTTTCTCCTTTTGGCATTTAACCTATTCTTAAACATTTTTTTAGTGATTGCCCTAGAGTTTGTAATATATATTTAGAATTGATCTAAGTCCACTTTCAAATAACACTATACTACTTTACAGATATTGTAAGTACTTTATAATATTTCTAATTCCTCCTTCCTGTACCTTATATAATTACTGCTATTCATTTTACTTATACATAAGCACAGACACACACAAACACATAAGCATAGCATGCATAATCAAATACCTTGTTGCTACTACTATTTTGAACAAACTGCAATCTTTAGGTCAATTAAGGATAAGAAAACTGAAGGTGTTTGTTTTACGTTCACTTATTCATTCTCCAGTGTTCTTACTTTCTTTTTTGTTTGTTTGTTTTTAGAGAGCAAAAGAGAGTGTGTGCTTGTGCAAGCTGGGGAGAGGGGTTGGAGGAGAGAGAGAAAAAGAGAGAGATAGAGAGAGAGACAGAGAGAGAGAGAAATTGAGAGAGAGAGAGAGAGAGAGAGAGAGAGAGAATCTTAAGCAGGCTCCATGCTAAGCATGACGTGGGACTCGATCTCAGGACCCTGAGATCATGACCTGAGCTGAAATCAAGAGACTGACACTCAACCTCCTCAGCCACTCAGGTGCCCATTTCCTTTCTTTAGCTGACTTATTTCACTTAGGATAATACTCCCCAGCCCCATCCATGTCATTGCAAATGGCAAGATTTTATTCTAAGACTGCATAATATTTCATTATATATATGCCATCTCTTCTTTATCCATTCATTGGTTGATGGAAATTTGGGCTCTTCCTATAATTTGGCTATTAATGATAATGCTGCTATAAATGTATACATGTATCTCTCTTAATTAGTATTTTTTTATCCTTTTGGCAAATAGTAGTGAAATTGCTGGATCATAAGGTAGTTCTATTTTTAATTTTTTGAGGAACCTCCATGCTGTTTTGCAGAGTGGCCGCACCAGTTTGCATTCCTACCAATGGTGTGAGACTGTTTCCTTTTCTCCACATCCTTGCCAGCATTTGTTGTTTCCTATGTTATTAACTTTAGCCTTTTTGACTGCTATGAGGTAATATCTCATTGTGATTTTGATTTGTATTTCCTTGATGATGAGTGACATTGAGCACCCTTTCATGTGTCTTCTGGCCATCTGGATGTCTTCTTTAGAAAAATGTCTATTAATGTCTTCTGCCCATTTTTAAATGAGATTATTTGATTGTTCAGGTTTTTTGCTTTTGGTTTTTGTTTTATTTCTTTTTTTTTAATTTTTTAACGTTTATTTATTTTTGAGACAGAGAGAGACAGAGCATGAACGGGGGAGGGTCAGAGAGAGAGGGAGACACAGAATCTGAAACAGACTCCAGGCTCTGAGCTGTCAGCACAGACCCCGACGTGGGGCTCAAACTCACGGACCACAAAATCATGACCTGAGCCAAAGTCGGACACTTCACTGACTGAGCCACCAGGTGCCCCTATTTATTTATTTATTTATTTATTTATTTATAGAAACAGCACATGAGAAGGGGAGGGCCAGAGGGAGAGAAATAATCCTAAGCAGGCTCCATGCCCAGCATGAAGCCTGACACAGGGCTCAATCCCACCAACTGTGAGATCATGACCTGAGCCAAAATCAAGAGTGGGATGCCTAAGTCTTCCAGTTGCCCGGGTATTGAGTTTTATAAGTTCTTTATATACTTTGGAAATCCTTTATCAGATATGACATTTGCAAATATCTTCTCCCATTTTATAGGTTACCTTTTAGTTTTGCTGATTGTTTCCTTCACTGTGTAGAAGCTTATTTGGTGAAGCCCCAATAGTTTATTTTTGCTTTTGTTTCCCTTGCTTCAGGAGACATATCTAGTAAGAAGTTGTTACAGTTGATGCCAAAGAAGTTACTGCCTGTGTTCTCCTCTAGAATAGTTCTTTAATCAATTTTGAGGGTTTTTTTTTCCTTTTCTCTTCCTTTTTTTTTTTTAATAAAGTGTAAGAAAGTGATCCAGTTTCATTCTTTTGCACCTTGCTATCCAGTTTTCCCAACAGCATTTGTTGAAGAGACTGTCTTTTTTCCATTGTATATTATTACCTGCTTTGTCAAAGATTAATTAACCATATAGTTGTGGGTTCATTTATAGGATTTCTATTTTGTTCCATTGATCTGTGTGTGACTGCTTTTTGCCAGTACCATACTGTCTTGATGACTATAGCTTTGTAATATAGCTTGAAGTCTGGAATTGTGATACCTCCAGCTTTTCTTTTTCAAGATTGCTTTGGGGGGCGGTGGGGCATCTGAGTGGCTCAGTTCGGTTAAGGCTCCAACTTCAGCTCAGGTCATGATCTCACAGTTAATGGGTTCAAGCCCTACATCCGGCTCTGTGCTGACAGCTCAGAGCCTGGAGCCTGCTTCGAATTTTGTTTCTTTCTCTCTATGCTCCTCCCCTGCTCGTGCTCTGTCTCTCTCTCTCTCTCTCTGTCACTCAAAACTAAATAAACGTTATAAAATTTAAAAGAAAGAAAGAAAGAAAAAGAAAGAAGAAAGAAAGAAAGAAAGAAAGAAAGAAAGAAAGAAAGAAAGATTGCTTTACTTGATTATTCTGGGTCTTTTATTGTTACATACACATTTTAGAATTGTTTGTTCTAGCTCTGTGAAAACTGCTGTTGGCATTTTGATAGGGATTGAATTAAATGTATAGATTGATTTGGATAGTATAGACATTTTAACAATATTTCTTCTTTCAATCCATGAGCATGGAATGTCTTTTCATTTCTTTGTGTCCTTTTCAACTTTTTTCATCAATATTTTATAGTTTTCAGAGTACAGGTCTTTCACCTCTTTAGTTAGTTTTATTCTTAAGTATCTTTTTTTTTTTTAATTTTTTTTTTCAACGTTTATTTATTTTTGGGACAGAGAGAGACAGAGCATGAACGGGCGAGGGGCAGAGAGAGAGGGAGACACAGAATCGGAAACAGGCTCCAGGCTCTGAGCCATCAGCCCAGAGCCCGACGCGGGGCTCGAACTCCTGAACCGCGAGATCGTGACCTGGCTGAAGTCGGACGCTTAACCGACTGCGCCACCCAGGCGCCCCTATTCTTAAGTATCTTATGGGTTTTGGTGCAAATGTAAATGTGATCGATTTCTTAATTTCTCAGCATGCAACTTTACTGAATTGGGATTTAAGTACTAGCAGGGTTTTTTTGGTGACATTTTTAAGCTTTTCTATATAGATGAAATGATTTTCATCTGCAAATAGTGAAAATTTTACTTCTCCCTTGGTGATTTGGATGCCTTTTGTTTCTTTTTGTTGTCTGATTTCTGAGGCTAGGACTTCCAGAGCTATGTTAAATAACAGTGGTGAGAGTGGACATCTTTGTCTTGCTCCTGACAATAGAGAAAAAGCTCTCAGTTTTTCCCAGTGAGGATATTACCTGAAATCTTCAAGAATCAGGATATTTCATAATGGAGAAATAATGGAGACTGGCAGAGATGAGATTAGAGAAAAGTGACAAAGGGAGAGAAAATCATGGGGAATTTTCCAGAGTGAAAAGAAGAAAAAATGATGATAAAATCTTATAGAAGTGGAATGGGAAAGAGTTAAAGTGGAAAAAGTAGGGAGAAAAATTTGGAAACTTGACTTTCGAAAAAAATTTAGAGAATTGGCATGGTTTAGAAAAGGGAGATGGATGTGAAATGCCAGAGATAGTTATGGGGAATTGTGAGGCATCAAATATAGAATTAGGGTGAAGAGGAAAAAATAAAAATTTTGGAAAATCACAGGTATAAGGGGAAGGAAGTGGTAAGAACTCGAGAGAAAATGAATAATTGGCAGATGTCAGAATGGGGAACTGGGGATGGAAAAGAGAAGAATATCCAAAATACAGACCCAATTTCAGGTTGAAGATCCAAGGTCCAGGTCCCTGTCAGGAGTCCAAGTAAAAGGTCTAAGAAAAATCTGGTTGAAAGTTTTAAATCCAATGTCCAAAACCAAGTACAATGTCTGGGTCCAAGTGTAGGTTTAGGGCCAGGGTCAAGATCCATAAATCAAGGCCAAGGACCAGGTCCATGTCTGAGACCCAGAACTTATAAGTCAAGTCCCAACATTATTGTCTAGATATGAAGTCCAAGAACAACTCCCAGGGCCAATGTCATGTTGAGGTTCAGCTCTAGGTCCCAAGCCTGGACCTGAATTTTAATAAAGAGGTAAAACATGGACCTTCTTTCTGAACATGAACCTTGGACTTGAACCTTACACTTAGATTTGCCCAATTCCTTGGACATATCTTTAACATGAAACTTGGACCAGGATATGGAACTTTGATTTAAGCTTAGATCTTTGATGTGGATCTGGATTGTAAAAATAAAGTTTGGACCATAGACCTTGGAAACTGAAACCTTGGAATTAAGCTTTGGTCTTGGCCTTGGAACTTACACCTGGGCATTGGACCTGGGCCTTGGATTTGGCTCTCTAGGTCTCTCTAAATCTTTACTTATGTACTGCCAAAATGCCCATTTCTTATCATATTTTTTTTTAGTGCAGATGAATTATATCATTTCAGAGCACAGTAAAAAGGACACTTCAATGAAGGACCAAACACAAAACTCTCTATTGGTCTAGTTTTATCTAAGGATAAACTTAGGATACTGGTGGAGTGACTGGACTATGTTCTCTTCTTCAAAAAATCTTAACTACCATCCCCCAAATTAAGATTTAGAAAAACAGACACCAGATAAAGTAAGATTATACTACTGGCAAAATAAACTGGCAAACCAAACCAAACAAAACAACAAAAAGCACAGCTGTTCTTTGTTGTTAATCAACGGTCAAGTTTTATGCTTCCTTATTCACTGGGGCAGAAGTTAGATTCCAGCAAATAGTTTCTCATGAAAAATTAAAAGGTTTGAATGGATGCCCACACAACAGAAGTGGAGAAATTGTTTTCATTTTGCATTTTGCACAGATTTAAATTTTCCTTTTTCCCAACAAGTTTGAATTAATGAGATAATTCAGTTTAACAACACTTAACATTCATATAACACTCTTCAGTTCACAGAGCATATTTCTACCCCAGTAAAAGTGCTTTGATTCTCAGCTTCATCATGTCTCACTGGAGTTATTACAAAAGCATTTTCTCTGGTCTCCTGCCTCTAGCCCAACGAATATTAGCTGATAGGACACTGTAGGATCTAATGGAGGTTCCAGATGCTCTCTCAGAAAACTGTGCTTATAAACATTCACAAGAAACTTTTCTTAGAATTTCAAGGGTTCCCCTCTACCCCATCCTCTGATCCCTGATTCCATCTCTGCATTCCTGATGTAGTCCCACGTGTTGTAACCAGGGTAATGAATAAAACATTTTGTGATTCTTCATTGCTTCAAATAAAATATGAATCCTGCAGAATAATATGTGAAGCTCACCATTGGTCTCTGTGTACCTCTCATACACCATACCTCCTGACATATGCATCTTTTCCGGACCCTTGAACCAATTGCTCTTCTAAGATCATCTATGCAGATCTCTACCTGAAGTAACTTTTCTCCAGTTCCTCTGATTCTATCAGAGCTAGGGCAGATATTGCTTCCCCTGAACATCCACTTCCTGCGGCAGATTTGAACACCCCTTTTATGTTTTTATTGTCCCCCATATACACACCTTCTGAATCACTTTGACACATTCAAGTGTAATTCTAAACTGACATATTTGTCTTCAACTTCAAACCTAAGCTCCTTGAAGACAAATATACTTTGCCTACAGCATCTAGCCCAATGAGGCAATGGTAAGAGGTCAATAAATATTTGCTAAAAATTCATCTGCTGAATAAAATGTACTTTATGGATGATATATGTTAGGCTCTGTAAATTCTATAAGTAACTTTACAGAGGCCATGCCAAACTGAAAAGTGGAGCTGGAATTAAAACATAAATATAATTCTTGACCCCACTTCCCATGACCACATGATGTTCATGTGTCATTATTGTGTAAATGTTCC
The DNA here is from genome assembly GCF_022079265.1 of Lynx rufus. Classification (NCBI taxonomy): domain Eukaryota; kingdom Metazoa; phylum Chordata; class Mammalia; order Carnivora; family Felidae; genus Lynx; species Lynx rufus. The sequence continues at coordinate 4,438,744 of NW_025814836.1, read as the reverse complement.
TCAGAGCCATTCTCGGGATAGATCATCAAGGTCAGGGCCTCTGGTTACAAGGTGGAAAGAGGAGCATCCTGAGAAAAAGGCACAGAATTTCCAAGGACAGCCACCATCCCTCCTCCCCTACTTTTTATGCTTCTCATTGCCAAGAGAGAGAGATGCCACTGAAGGCCCTATGTGGGAGAACTGACAGTGTTCTCATTCATTTTCAGACACTGAACCTGCCTCCAAAAGTGATATAATCAACCACGTTCTGGAGGATGGGGACTTTAGGAAATGGAGATAAAGCTGAGCTCCAGAAATAATCATGACTTATTAATGCCATTCATTTATTTTGCTAGAGGCCAAGCAAGGCATTAAACATCCCTGAAAAACTTTCTAAATGGAGAAATATTCATAGGCAAAACAATTCTCAAACTCATACCTCACTGAGTTATGTATACTAACATAAAATTTGATATACATGGTCAATACACAAACAGATTCTCTAATGGGAATGTAGGTAATCTCTGATTGTGACTTAATCAAAAGTCATCTATAATTGAATAAAAAGAGCTTCTGGTGTCTTTGGCTCAAGGATTATCCAGTCCAGTTCACCTACAAGACTGAACATTAAAACAGGGAGCATTTGTGATGAACAAATACAGTATATAGAGAATGCACTCCATGCCATGTAGCAGTGGGTCCATAGCTTCTAGATGGAATGGGTGTGGTGAAGGATATGCTGCTGCCTCTGATATGTTCTGTGTCTCTTCTTGATCTCCAAATATAGTTATTTTGTTGTATATAGGTGTGTACCAGAATTAAAGTGGAAAACCTATGTTCACAGCCTTAAGAAGTGAATTTAGAAGGCTATTTAGCTTCCTCATTGCAGTGGACACGATAATTGGTGTAGAGATAGGCATAGAACACAAAGTATACCATTTGTTGTCTTCATTGGGATTTTTTCTCAAAACCATTAGGGAAGAAACTCTTTCTCCTGGGGTAAAATGTGGGTTACTGGTAGCCATCTTACCTACTATTTGGGGGGAAAAACTGAGGGATAAAGTTCTGAGGGCCTCATAAGAGTACTACATGCAGATGTTCCATAGTGCAAGGTATACCTCTGTATTTTTTTAATTGAAGCATGATTGACAGATCATAAACTACCCATATTTAATTCTGGGCACATCCATCACTACTACATTTTTTCAACTTTTTTCTTCCACTAAGTTTTCTCTTCCCTCTGCTTCCAAGAAAACCGCCGGCTTTCTTTCTGTCTCTATATTTTAAGATAGAATATTATATAATTGGAACCACACAGTGTATTCTATCATTTATCTATCTATATCTATATCTATCATCTATATCTATCTATCTATCTATCCATCATCTATCCATCTGAGTTTCAGTATAATTCACATAGTATTATATTAGTTTCAGGAGTACTATATAGTGATTCAACAATTCCATACATCACCCAGTGCTCATCATCCATCACAAGTGCACTCAATCCCCATTACTTATTATGCCCACCAAACTTCCCTCTGGTACCAATTTGTTCACTGTAGTTAAGAGTCTGTTTCTTGGTTTGTCTGTCTCTTTTTTCCTTAACTTGTTTGTTTTGTTTCTTAAATTACTCATATGAGTGAAATCATAAGGTACTTGTCTTTCTCTGACTGGCTTATTTCACTTAGCATTATACTCTCAAGCTTCATCCATGTCATTGCAAACGGCAAGATTTCATTCCTTTTTTATGACTTAATTCTATAAATGTTGCCCTAATTATTGCTTTGGTGACATCCAACACATTTTTTATGTTTGCTTTTATTTTCATTACGTTCAAAATCCATCCTAATTTAACTTTTGGGCTCTGTGTGTGTGTGGTAATTAATTTCAAATATCAATGGTTTTCCAGAGATTTTTTATATTATTGATATCTAATTTAATTCCATTTTGGCCTGGGAACATGCTTTGACTTGAGTGTCATTTTTTATTTCTGCAGTAAAATTCACATTAACCTACAATTAACCAACCTAAAATGTATAATTGGTTATACATTTATACATTATAAATTCAGTGGCATTTAGTATATTCACAAAATTGTGCAACATTACCTCTATCTAGTTTCCAAAAATTTTTATCACTCCAAAAGAAAACCCCATAACCATTAAACAAACAATCCTCATTCCTCTTTCTCACAGCATATGATAACCAGTAATCTTCTTTCTGTCTCTGTAGATTTACCAATTCAGGCTATTTCATAGAAATGGATTAATATAAAATGGCCTTTTATATACGGCTTCTTTCATGTTGCATGTTTTCAAGGTCTATTCATATTGTAGCATGTATTCATACTTCATTCTTTTTCATGATTGAATATCACATTGTATGGATAATGTTTTGTATAACCATTCAAAATTGATAAACATTTAGGTTTTTTTCTATAGTTTGACTATTGGGAATAGCGCTGCTATAAACATTGGTGTGCAAGTTTTTGCTTGAATACTTCAATGTTTTTGTGTATATACCTATTAGAGGAAATGTTGGGTCATATGGTAATTCTATATTTAGTTTAAGAACTGCCAAACTGTTTTCCACAGTGACTGTATCATTTTACATTCCCACCCATAATGAATGAGGGTTCCAATTTCTCCAAATTTTCACCAACAATATTTGTTAATTTCCATTTTTTCAATTATAGCCATCTTGTGGGTGTGAAGTGGAATATTGTGGTTTTGATTTGCATTCCCCTAATGAAAATGATGGTGAGCATCCATTCATGTGGCTATCGGCCATTTGTATACTTTGTTTGGAGAAATCTACTTAAATGGTCATTATTTGAGTTGTCATTATTATAGAATTATTAAATTTTTTAAAATATTCTGAATAGACATTTTTATATTTGTGCATGTATTTACCTTTACCAGAAATATTTTATCTTCATAAAAGTTTAAAATATGGTCTGTGTCCTTCTATTTCAACCTGACATACTCCTTTTAGCAGTTATTATAGGACAAGTTGAGTGATAATAAAATCTCTGAGCTTTTGTTTATTTGGGAATGCTTTAATCTCTCCATTTTTGAAGGGCAGTTTTGCTGGTTATAGAAATATGAGTTGACAGATATTTTTCTTTCAAATTTATAAATATATCATCCCACTGCCATCTAGTTACCAAGATTTTTGTTGAAAGAATTCAGTTTATAATCTCACTGAAGATCCGTTGTATACGATAAGTTGCTTCTCTCTTGCTGCTTTCAAAATTCTGATTTTTGACAGATTATAATGTGCCTTAATGTTGGTCTCTTTCTTTGGATGCATCTTGCTTACAGTTTGTTGAGTTTTTTAGATTTTATACATTCATGTCTTTCAACAAGTTTGGATAATTTTCAGACATTATCTTTTAATAATATTTCCCTTCTCCATCGGGGTCCCTACAATGCCTATATTGGTTTACATGATAATGGCTCATATGTCCTTTAGGCTCTCTTCACTTTTTTTCAATCTTTTTCTTTCAGTTTGATCATTTAACTTGTCCTCTCTTCATTTTTTTCTAATTTATTCTTATGCTTGCTGAAATCTGCTGTTGAAGCCTCTATTAAAATTTTTATTTTATCAAAATAAATAAATATTTTATTAAATTTTATAATAAAATTTTTATTTTATTAAAATAAATAAAATATTTTATTAAAATACTTATTTTATTTTTCAGCTCCAGAATTTCTGTTTAGTCCCTATTTATAATTTCTATCCCTGTTGATACTCTCACTTTGTTCATATATAATGTTCCTGATTTCTTTTATTTGTTTATTTTTTGGTCTGTGTTTTCCTTGAACTATTTGAACATATTTAAGATAATTCTTTTAAAATCTTTATTTAGCATGTCCATTGTCTGTGCTGCTTCAGAGATAGTTTCTGCCAAATTTACTTTCTTCTGTTTAATTGTCCATATTTTGCTGTTTCTTTGTATGTATGTCTTGTGATTTTGTTGTTGCTGAAAATTGGCAATTGCAAAAACACTCAGCATTCCCAGTCTTTGTAGACTGTTTCTATGTCAGAGAAGTCATTTACTGAGTCATTTACTGAGATGCTCTGAGTTTAGGGGTTAGCTGAGGTAAAACAAGATCTTTCCGGAGCGTGTTTCTTGACTCTGCCTGTGTGTGACCAAATGAAGTTGAAAGCAGAAGAATAGGGGAAATTATAACATTAGAGCAGAAATAAATGATATAGATACAAAAAACACTAGGACAGATCAATGAAACTAAGAGCTGGTTCTTTGAAAGAATTAATATAAATGATAAAAATCTAGCCAGACTAATCAAAAAGAAAAGAGAAAGGAACCAAATAAATAAAATAACAAATGAAAGAGGAGAAATCACAACCAACACCACATAAATAAAAACAATTATAAGAGAATATTATGAAAAATTATATGCTAACAAACTGGGCAATCTAGAAGAAATGAACAAATCCCTAGAAACATACAAACTACCAAAACTGAAACAGGAAGAAATAGATAATTGACACAGACTCATAACCAGTAAAGAAATTGAATCTTTAATTAAAAATATCCCAACAAACGAAAGTCCAGGGCCAGATAGCTTCCCAGGGGAATTCTGCCAGACATTTAAAGAAGATTTAAAACCTGTTCTTCTTAAACTCTTCCAAAAAATAACAATGGAAGGAAAACTTCCAAACTCATTCTACAAGGCCAGCATTACCCTGATTCCAAAATCAGACAAAGTTCCCGTCAAAAAGGAGAATTACAGGCCAATATCCCTGGTGAACATGGATGAAAACTTCTCAACAAGATACTAGCAAATTGAATCCAACAATACATTAAAAGAATTATTCACCATGATCGAGTGGGATTTATTCCTGGGCTGCAAAGGTGGCTCTATTCACAGATCAATCAACATGATACAACACATTAATAAAAGAAAGGATAAGAACAATATGATCCTGTCAACAGAGCAGAAAAAGCATCTGAAAAATACACCATAAATTCTTGATAAAAACCCTCAAGAAAGTAGGAATAGATGGAACATACCTCATACACCATAAAGGCCATATATGAAAGACCCATAGTTAATATCACCCTCAATGGAAAAAAAAAAAAAAAACTGAAAGCTTTTCCTCTATGGTCTGGAACAAGACAGGGATGTCCACTCTCATCATTACTATTTAACATAGTCCTGGAAGTCCTAGCCTAAGCAATCAGACAACAAAAAGAAATAAAAGGCATCTAAATCAGCAAGGAAGTCAAACTTTCACTATTTGCATATGACATGACACTCTATGTAGAAAACCCAAAGAACACCACAAAAAGAAATGATAGAACTATATATGAATTCAGCAAAGTCACAGGATATAAAAATCAATGTACAGAAATCTGTTGCATTTCTATACACCAATAATGAAGCAACAGAAAAAGAAATCAAGAAATCGATTCCATTTACAATTGTACCAAAACCCATAAGATACTTAGAAATAAACCTAACCAAAAAGGTAAAAAATCAGTACTATGAAAACTATAAAACAATGATGAAAAACTTGAAGATGGTACAAAGAAATGGAAAAACAGTCCATTCTCATGGATTGGAAGAACAAATATTGTTAAAATATCTATACTACCCAAAGCAATCCACACATTTAATGCAATACCACGAGTTTTTCACAGTGCTAGGACAAACAATCCTAAACTTTGCATGGAACCACAAAAGACCCTAAATAGCCAAAGCAATCCTGAGAATGAAAAGTAAATCTGGAGGCATCACAATCCTGGGTTTTGAGTTATATTACAAAGCTGTAATCATCAAGACAGTATGGTACTGATACAAAAACAGATACACAGATCAATGGAACAAAATAGAAAACGCAGAAATGGACCCACAAGTATATGGTGAACTCATCTTCAACAATGAAGAAAGAATATCCAATGAAAATAAGACAGTTTCTTCAACAAATGGTGTTGAGAAAACTGGACTGCAACATGAGGAAGAATGAAACTAGGCCACTGTCTTACTCCATACATAAAAATAAATTCAAAATGGATGAAAGACATAAATGTGAGACAGAAAAATACCAAAATACAGGCAGTAACCTCTTTGACATTGGCCATAGCAACTTGCTACTAGATATGTCTCCTGAGGCAAGGGAAACAAAATAAAAATGAACTATTGGAACTTCAGCAAGATAAAAAGCTTCTGCACGGTTGAAGAAAACAATCAACAAAACTAAAAGACAAGCTATGGTATAGAAGAAAATATTTGCAAATGACATAGCTGATAAAGGGTATCCAAAATCTATAAAAACTTATCAAACTCAACACCCAAAGCCCAAATACTCCAGTTAAGAAATGGGCCAAAGACATGAATAGACACTTTTCCAAAGAATACATGCAGATGACTAAGACACACATGAAAAAATGCTCAACATCACTCACCATCAGGTAAATACAAATCAAAACTACAAGATACCACCACACACCTGTCAGAATGGCTAAAATTAACAACACAAGAAACAAAAAGTGTCAGCAAGGATGCAGAGAAAGGGGAACCCTCTTGTGCTCTTGGTGGGATGCAGCCACTCTGGAAAACAGTATAGAGGTTCCTTAAAAAGTGAAAAATAGAACTACCCTACAATGCAGCAGTTGCAGTACTAGGTATTTACCCAAAGGATACAAAAATACAGATTCGAAAGGGTACATGCACCCCAATGGGTACAGCAGCATTATTAACAGTATCCAAACTATGGAAAGAACCTAAATGTTCATTGGCTAATGAATGCAATGAATATACACATACACATACAATGGAATATTACTCAGCCATCAAAAGGAATGAAATCTTACTAGTTGCAATGATGTGAATGGAGCTAGAGTATATTATGTTAAGTGAAATAAATCAGTCAGAGAAAGATAAATAACCTATTATTTCACTCATGTGGGATTTAAGAAACAAAACAGATGAAAATAGGGGAAGGGGAAAAAGAGAAGGAAGTAAATCATAAAAGACTCTTACCTATAGAGAACAAACTGAAGGTTGCTGGAAGGGGAGGTGGGTGGAGAATGGGCTAAATGGGTGATGGGTATTAAGGAGGGCACTTGTGTTAAGCACGGGGTGTTACATGTAAGTGATGAATCACTAAATTCTACTCCTGAAAACAATTTTACACTATATGTTAACTAACTAGAATTTAAATTTAAAAATTAAAAAAAAATAAATTATGTGTATTCTGCTGATGTTGTATGAAGTGTTTTAGGAATTTAACTTAAGTAAAGGTGATTAATAGTATTGTTCAATTGCTGATTTTATGCCCATTTAGTCTATCAATAATTGAAAGAGATTTATTAAAATCTCTGACTTTAAATGTGGATTTGTATTTTTCCTTGTATTTCTATCAATTTTCACTTCAAATATTTCGAAGATCAGTTTGGTGAAAAAGCACTTCAGATTGTTAGGCCACATGTTAAATTGGTTCCTTTACATTTCCAAGGTAAACTTTATTATCTTTACTAATATTTTTTGCTCTGAAACATACTTTGTGGGTATTAAAATAGTCATTCTAGATTTCTTTGATTGGTGTTAAGTATGGTATATCTGTTTCCATCTTTTTACTTTTAAACTATTTGTGTCTTCAGATTTAAAGTTCATTTCTTGTTGAATGCATATGGTTGGTTGGGTCTTTTTTTTGTAATCCAATCTGATCTTCTCTGTCTTTTCATTGTAGTTTTTATATGATTTATATTTAATATGATTATTGTCATGTCTAATATTAAATCAATCCTCCAGTTATTTGGTTTCCACTTGTCTCATCAGTTGTTTTTCCCCTTTCTCACTTTCTTTTGGATTGCTTATTAGTTTCCTAGAGCTGTGGTAAGAAAATACTGCAAGCAGAATAGCTTAAAACAATAGAAATTCATTGTCTCATAGTTTTGGAAGCTATCATATGAAATAAAAATGTCAGCAAAGCCATGTTCTCTCTGAAACCTATAGGAGAGAATTTTCCTTTTCTCTTCTAGCTTCTGATGTTTTTCAGGAATCCATGGCATTCTTTGGCTTTTAGATGTATTTCTCCAATCTCTGCCTTCATCATTACATGGCCATCTTCTCATTGTGTGTCTCTGTTTTCTTCTTCTAATAAGGATACCAGTCATATTGAATTCAGTTCCAACTTAATGAATCTCACTTTAAGTTGATTACATCTGCAAAGATCTTATTTCCCCCAAAATCACTTTCACAATTATCAGGGATTAAGACTTCAACATATCCTTTTGGGGAATACACTTCAACCTGTAATAAATGATTTATACAACTCTATTTTATGTCCTTTGTTGGCTTATTAGGTCCAACTCTGTTTTGTTAATTTAATGGTTGCTTTAGGGTTTATAGTATATATCTTTATCACAGTATGGTTTAAGAATATGTACAGTTTAAGAACCTTATAATACTATATTCCATTTCTTCTGTCTGGCCTTTAGTTTATAATTTACATAATTTGATTTACACCTATGTTATAAACTCCTCAATACATCAGTTATGTTTCAAAAGTCAGTAGTCATTTAAAGAGATTTAAATAAGAAAAAATCTTATTTTGTCAGTTTTGATGCTCTTCATTCTGTTGTATATCCATATTCCTACCTGATATGTACTTTCTGCCTGAAAGCTATGCATAAGATTTTTTCTCTTTATCACTGTTTTTGAGCCATTTCATTATTATGTGTTTTGGTATTATTTCCTTCTTGTATGTAGAGTTCAGTGATATTTTTGATTCTGTGAATTTAGGGGCTTTTAAAAATCAGATTTGGAAATCTCTGGCTATTATTTCTTTAAATATTTTTTTTTTCTTTTCCCTTTGCCTTTCCTGTCCTTAGGGAACTCTAATTTACATCTACCCATACTAGGCTGATTGAAGTTATTCCATAGCTCACTCTTTCTTTCTTTCTTTCTTTCTTTCTTTCTTTCTTTCTTTCATTTTGGATAATTTCTACTGCTACAACTTCAAATTTATCAATATTTTATTTTGCTATATCTAATATCCTGTTAATCACATTTTTCATTTCAAACATTATTGTTTTAATCTCTAGAAGTTTCAAGTCCTTTTAAAAATATCTTCCATGTCTTTACTTTTGAACATATGAAATACAGTTATAATAACTGTTTTTAATGTCCTTGTATGCTAATTCTTACATCACTTTTTTATACTAATGAAAAATAAGTACATAAAAAGATGCTTGACATTATTAGGCACCTGGGAAATTAAAATTGAAGCCATGAGATACCACTTGGCTCTTACTATCATCAAAAAGGCAGATAATAATAAGTGTTAGTGAGGATGTATGTGGAGAAATCAGACATTCATATACCACTGGTGGGACTCTAAAATGGTGCAGCACTTTGGAAAACATAAGTTTTCCAACTTCAGTAAGGCTGAACATAGTTATCATATGTCATACAATCCACTCCTAGGCATACTCCAGAGAAACGGAGTGGGGAGGGACCCACACTGTATCTTGTGAAAAGAAAGCCCCATAAGCAATGACCCTTCCGTCTTGACCTGTGCATTGCTGCAGGTCTCATTTAGAGCCTCAGACAAAGGACTTGCCTGTGTCTTTGAAATGGCTTTCAAACAAACTTTGATTTGGCTTATGCTCTAAAAGTGGTTTGAAAGAAAGGGCTCTACTTGTCCATCAAGAGAAGGGGCAGCAGGGGAGAATCCCACTCCCCTCTACAGTAGGCAACACCTGTGCAAATGGTGAAAGGGAAAAAACATGCCCATTCAGTTTGAATGAAGGGGACATGAACGCTCTCTGCTGCTGTGTTCACAAAGAGCACTCCTCAGACTTGCCCTTTGTTAGCTATCACCCCACCAAGGTTATAGGCAGAGGCAACCCAGTGTAGTACAAAGAGTCCTGGAATGGGTGTCCCAGATTTGATACCTGGGTTTAGCTCTCTATGAAAACTTGACAATTCCCATATCGTCTCTGGCGTTCAGACTCCTCATCATTTGGGCTCTGTGACACCCAGAAGCCTTTCCTATTTTTATATTCTGTAATCTCAGAAACTGAATAATGTAAGGAGTAACCCACAAGGAAGTTCTCAGCTTTTATGGGATCAGAATTCACGTTAAACATACCACAGACTGAAGAAGTTAGAGTATAAAGGAGTGAGTCAGAAGATCCTAGTGCCTGATGCCATCAGGTATTATTAACTCAAAGTACCAGTTCCATATAGGAATATATTTCCTGCATTGATGGGCTATGTCCTTCATAGGTATGAGCTTGTCCTATTGGTCAGTGGATTCTCCCAGAGCTAGACTTTTTCAGTACTTCTGTAGAGATTTCTGAGACTGCTCAATTCTTTTAATTGATACAGGCTTTAACAGAAGGGTCGGGGTATTGTGTCAGGTTATAGGCTTGGGAATCCTGCCTTGTTAAAGTAAAGTTTTGCTTTGAGAGAAGGAAAGAGGGTGCAAGTGAGCAAAGGGCAGACAGAGCGAGAGACAGAGAGAAGCAGGGCTCACCCAAAGTGGGACTCGTGTTCAACTGAAGAGGGGCTCAAGCTCACCTGATGCAGGGCTCGAACTCACAAACTGTGAGATCATGACCTGACCCAAAGTCAGATGCTTAACTGATGGAGCCACCCAGGCACCCCTTGTTAAGGTAATATCATTTCCATATTTCTAAATTCTACATGGAGGTGAAATATCAAGGGTGGTCTTACTGTGGCACTCAGGTCCTAGGTCCCAGAAGCAGGATAGGGTCACAAAGTCCTCTTAGTCTATGTGAGAGATAACTGGAGTAGTGGCCAAAGAGAAGAAATGATGTGAAGATCATTTCTGAGATATTATATATGTATAAGACTTCGGGGACAACTAGATATGGAAAGTCAGAAACAAAGAGTTGGAGATGTCTTTGAGGTTCTCAACATAGGTAATATTTTTTTTTCTTTTTTTTTTCCAACGTTTTTTGTTTTTTTTTTTTTTTAATTTATTTTTGGGACAGAGAGAGACAGAGCATGAATTGGGGAGGGGCAGAGAGAGAGGGAGACACAGAATCGGAAACAGGCTCCAGGCTCCGAGCCATCTGCCCAGAGCCTGACGCGGGGCTCGAACTCACGGACCGCGAGATCGTGACCTGGCTGAAGTCGGACGCTTAACCGACTGCGCCACCCAGGCGCCCCATAGGTAATATTTCTTAATGTTATTTAAGAAAACATCAACATGAGATTAAGGTGTCTGTAGTCACTGAACTAAACTGTAATTTCAAAGTGTATACTTCATGGACCTTAAGGGTGTAGTGATCAGATTCTCTGAGCTAACAATACTATGACTCTAGGAAAAAATAACATAGATTGGCATGCTATGTCAATGGTAAGTGTAAATGTTACTACCATAATCACAGTGGGACAGTACTATTGGTTATTCATCTAGAACTTGGTGCAGTTCCACATTTTGCTGGTGCTGACCTCCTTGAAGGGCTTTTTGGCCCTTTCCTCTCTTTTCCAAAGTTGGCAAATCAGTGCAGAGCTAATCCTTATATAATAGTATGTTGAACTAATAATCTCTTAGATCCCTTACAATAGTAAAATTATTATATGCACACCTCTATAATGAAAGGCAGGGTTTCAGGTGCAGATGGTTTTTCTGCTGCTATGGTTGTTTACATCTAGCATCTATTCCAGTTTGTTGATGTCACATTGTCAAATTTTGGAGATTATCCTTGGATGTTTTAAAGCGCAGTGCTAGGCTCTATTGACTGTAAAACAAACTAGCATTTCTGACCTGACCTGTATGGGATCAGACTAAGAGAAACTACCATGAGGAGGGAGGGGAAGACATAACTGGGTAAATTCAGCCCCTTTACCAGTTGCAGTATAGACAACCAAACTGCCCAAGCCATTCTGATGGTTATCCTGCTATTTAAGGTTGGTGAGGTCAAAGAGGGATCCTCCAGTATAGTGTGCAGGGATCAATAGAAGTTTCACAAAGCCACTTCTCCCTTCAAAGGAATTCTGATACTTTGCTAATAAGTACAATTTTCTTATGTCAGTTACAGGAATTTATCAGTGAAGATACTATTAGCTGACAACTTCTTGGACAATTTGATGATATGGCTCAAACATGTGATTTAAAATCTGGGTTCTGTCCCTCCACAAAGCTATCCATGGGTCAGCATTATACCAAGGCTGGATGCCCTTGGTGGTAAGAAGGCTGACAGTAGAAAGTGGAGACAAGAGAAACTAGAGCAACAAGTTTCCTTGTTTAGGTAGTGTTGCTTCCCAAAACTCATATAGGAGCAAGCATACTTTCCCCCAAGTCATACTAAACATCCTGCCATATCTTACAGTCTCACAGTGGTTTTGGCCAGCCCAGACTCAAATCAATCACTGTGGCAAGGCAGGTTTTGCATTATCCTGATTGGCTGAGACAAACCTGCCTATCCTCGGGGCTGGACACAGTTTTTGGGTCAGGCCTCCAAACTGCATGTAGCCATTCAGTGGAGACAGGTGGTGTGATGTTTGAGAGCAATCTGGATTTGCAAAAACTCATTTAGATTTATATAATATTTTCTAATTTAAAAGCCACTTTTATATATTTCATTTTACTAATATAAATACCACTTTTACTCTAAATGTAAGCAAAAGATGAGGTCCAAGTATGTGAAGGAGCTATCAAAGCTTTGTGTTTTTACACAGTAGGGTTTGGCAAATCAATAACTGTTAAAGAAGGAGAACAAACAGGAGAGTTTAAGATTGCAAGAAGATTTCTTGGGCTAAAGGAAGACTCCATACTATTTTAGGAATACAATGTTTAGATAAAAGAAGTTGGTGTCTGCTTTTTACATTTTTTAAAGTTTTTATTAATTTTGAGAGATGGGGGGTGGGTGGGCAGAGAGAAAGGGAGAGACACAGAATACCAAGCAGGCTTTGCACTGTCAGTGTGGGGCCCAATGCAGGACTCGAAACCACGACCTGAGCCAAAATCAAGAGTCAGTTGCTTAACTGACTGAGCCACCCGGGGCACCTCAGGGTCTAATTTCTTGAGGAGAGTTGAGAATGACCTGGAAAACAGGAATAAAAGGGGTAGGAATAAACAGAAAAATTTACATTATTTTACGGATATTTTTACGGATAATTTACATACTATATGGGTGACAATTAATGGACCTAAGAAGAGGAAGATTATAGTTGTTAAAAGGTCAGTCATGAAGAAGAAGAAGAAGAAGAAGAAGAAGAAGAAGAAGGAGAGGGAAAGGGAAGGGGGAAGGGGAAGGAAGGAAGGAAGGAAGGAAGGAAGGAAGGAAGGAAGGAAGGAAGGAAGGAAATCTTCATAAGTAACAGTCTTGAGTTGCAAAGTGGCTGGGTCACAAACACATTAAATTCCTGGTAGAACAAATGTAGCAGCTTATCTGAAGGTACTTATGTAAAAGGCGCTATGGTTTGAGGCATAAGAGCTGGGGTTGAAAATTTAGGGCTTCTGCAAGCTGGCACCAGCACTATCTAGGGGATTCTGTGGCCCACCCTACTGTCACCCTGTCTGAGGCTGTCTAGAGAAAGTCTAACATCCAGTTAGGACCAAATCTTTTGAGCTCAGCATCTAGGTGCAGACTGTTAATAGTTGATGTGCCTTCAAGAAGAGTATCCTCATTTATATTTTCTCTTCTTCCTTCTCCATTTCTCCCGTACTTCCCCCCCCCCCTTTTTTGTTTGGCTGTTGGGAGGTCTCATCTTTGAAAAAAAATCTTCTATATCACAATTAATGAAAGTGTCCAATTTCAACCAACTGATCACTTCCATCTTGAGAGGTTCACATAATAAGACTATATAAAGTACCTTTTTCATTTACTTACATAAACATTCTCCTATTAGATGATACTTCTAAATCTCATATCTCTGTTAATAATCTTATTAAAAACTTCCCTACTGGCCATTCCCTACCTGTCAGGGAGATAGAGGGAACTAAATTTAAACAATCTGTAACATCTTTAAGTTACTAAAAAGTAAACACATTCAGCCCTGCCCCTGTCAATGCAGTCCAATCAGACAGAGACAGAGCAGATGGCCTTCAATCTCCCACTCCCTTAGAAAAGGAACAGTTCTTAGGTGGAAGCCGAGCTTGCAGTAAACAGGCTGATGAATAAGTTTCCCAGAATCTCTGTTCTTAGGAAGAGCGTTGACCACCAGACTGTGTAACCTGATGATCTATGGAGTTAACAACAAACACCAAAACCCAGAATAGAACCCTTTGATCATAGTGCCCACTTGTCACTAGGCACCCTCACAGATCTGCTGACAGAATATTGGCTGCCAGGTCCCCGATGGACTGAGAAATGTCTGATCCCCAAGTCCAACTGGGTATCTTATGGAGAAACCACCAGCAGAGCGACTGTTATAACTTGTTGGACAGCATCAGCAATCAGGGAAACAAACACTATTCCACAGTTGGAGAGAACATAAAACTTATGGAAAGAGAGAAGTCCTGCTCAATTCTGTCTTTCAACTGGAAAGAAGAGAATTTGTTGAAAAAGAAACTCAGTTTTCTGGAGTTCATGAAGAAATATGAAGCTAATGCCCAGCTAATGGAGCAGAAAGTCTTTTATAAACAATGTCATTTGAAGCTCCAAAGGTCAGAGCTGGCACATGCCCAGTTGCTGGGCAACAAGGACCTGGCCAAACGGCTCACCTCCAAGAATATGTTGTCCAACTACACCTCTACCTTGGTGGATGAGAGTGAGGCAGCAGTGAAGGCAATAGTCCAGAATAGGAGAGGGTGAAAGAACAAGATGCTCTTCAGGCTCAGTCTGGACAAAAACATGCTCTACCCACCCCTCAGCAGTAGTCTGATGAAGAAGGTGGAGGCCCAGCCAGCTTCCAGGGTGACTTTAAAGGCAGACTCCAAGAAAGAGAGTGTAAGGGCAACTGTAAAAATCAGTAGGTCTCCTTCCAGAAAGGAGGGCAAGCCAGCTCTGGTTTTATCTTTAGAGTCTCTGGGTAGCCCACAGCAGGAAGCAAGGCAGAGAAAGCTTCCCTTAGACAGCAGGCCACCCCTGGAGGGGGAAGGAATGATGAGGGACTTCTCCAGCAGGACATCAAGCATTGTGCAGAGTCATCTCCAAGATCCAGCTAATGGCAGGAAATCAAAAGGCAAGTTTCTTAAATACATAGTGTATGGAGACAGAAGTGTGGAACACCCCAATGAGAAAATTCCAAGACCCAGGAACAATCCTCATGGCCAAGAAGTGGTCAGCACTGCTGACCGAGATCCAAATCCTTTTAAGGCAAGAGTTTCTGATGAATGAAAGAGCTAAGTCTCTGGAGAACAGAATCCAAAGTCTGCTGCAGCCTACACATTTTCTTTTTCAAGATTATTCTTCTAGCAGTCCCTTGGAAACAGGAAGTGAGGGAGTACTGCATGATCCAGTAATCAGAATGCATGGTGCAGGAAGAGAGCAGAAAATCATTCTTGAAGAGATCAGAAAACAAATTGGAAGCAATTCCCTCATTAAAGCAAACATTTTTTTTCCCAAAGGTACCCTTCCCCTTTCTACCCATTTATCATTCAGCAAAAACTTAACAACAACAACAAAAATCTTACCCCTGACCTCAAACTGCTTCTGAACTCAGAGAGAAAATGCTTTTCCTCTTCTATAAAACCATGACATCAAGACAGGATTTAACAGTAAGAAAGTGGACCTGGATCACAACTGGCCCTTGTAGCCCTTAAATTGGAGACACAGAGACAAACATTAGCCCACAGGCAGCAAATGATGGGCAGGCTGCACTGGGAGCAGGGCATCTTGAACTTTCCACACCAGCCTTCATCTCTACACCAAATAACACTTTTCAATGAGTAATATCCAAAAGGAACATGATTCTGGGAAACTTTTTGCCAATATTATTTTTACTGTAAAAAGAGTCAAAGACAATAATTTGGGAAATATTAGCAAATTTGTTCCTTCAGTGGCATGAGGAGGGAGTGGGAATGGAAACTTCACTCTAATTTCTGACCTTTTCACAATAAAAACAAACAAATGAACACTAGTTGACTTGAAAACTAGGAGAGATCTTTTTCTTATGGGGAGAAACCTCTTATGGGGAGCCTCCTTACATTTAGTTAAACAAAGACAGTACTGACTGAAGCAAGCTGAAGTTAACTGGCTTGAAAATGTGGAAGGAGCATGGAGTGGGAGGCAGAGCCTAGTTTCTACCTTTATTTACATGAATACAATGGCCAGAGTAATCTTGGGCAAAGTGCTTCACAGTTTGACATCTGTTTCCTCATCTATAAAATGAGGGTTAGGTAATATGATCTTTTAGGTCATTTTAACCCCTAAACTTCCACAATGCAAATTACTTTGTTACAAAAACAGATTCTGAATGACTGCCCTTGAGCAAAATAAAATGTCTTGTCCCTCCAGTGATCTTTCCAGTGGTCTGTTAATATTTCAGACTTTTTGCTGAGGTAACATAAGGCAGTTAAAAGTTTTTAATAATCAATTAGATAGTAATGGGATAAATACATAAAGTGAGAATTTTACATTTAAATGTTTTTTTTTTCCTTTTGTAACACCCAGTGCTCATCCCAACAAGTGCCCTCCTCAATGCCTATCACCCATTGAGCCCATACCCCCATCCAGCACCCCTCCAGCAACCCTAAGTTTGTTCTCTGTATTTAAGAGTCTCTTATGGTTTGTCTCCCTCTCTGTTTTTATCTTATTTTTCCTTCCCTTTCCCTATGTTCATCTGTTGTTTCTTAAATTCCATAATGGTAAGGCTCTCTTTAAAAGTTATTTCTGTGTATTTCCTAAATATTTAAGTCTCATGATGACAGCAAAAGTAATCTAAGAAAGTGGACTTCATTTTATAAAGCATATGACTAATTAATCGCAGGTTTAGTGTCACCTGTGAAATCAGATGGCTGAAATGAGGCCCATTTGCAGGCAGAGGCTATTCTTGTCACACATTGCAATGGTCTGTGATGTTCCAAATGACTGTATCCACTTCATGTGGTTTCAATGTGAATTTTAACAATTTCCTCTATAGGTTATTGAGTAGAAGTATTGAAAACACACAGATGGTTATCACGAGAAACAAAAAGACATCCTTAAATAAATGATTACAAGAGTGATTTTAGAGTGGGGAGTCTAGATGGAGATATGAGATAGAGAGCAATAAAGAAGCTCTCTGAAAAGTAAAGTCGCTTAGGAAAATATGATCTATTTACTCACCACCTTCTTAGAAATATGTGGAAAACAAACTGGTTTTCCTCTTACTGCTTTTCCAAACCAGCTACATTCATAAGAATTATGCTGTCCCTGAACAATGGAAAGAAAGTGTGAGGAGCCCCTGAATGCCAGAAGAGCTCCAAGATCCTTCTACATATCCAGGGACAATTCTTATACTGGTAGTTTCTGTAGAGATCTGGAAGCCCAGTTGACAAATCAGGCCCTTTGACTTTGCAAATATAATTTCATTCATATATTCCTTCAATAGTTTTGTACTGGACATTGAAGTAAACCAAAATAGACATGTTTCTACTGTCCTGGAGCTTACAATTTGAGGACAGAGTTAGGCAGTAATGAAACAAACAAAATAATACATTGTGATAGGCACTATGGAATGATGATGAACATTTTGGAGAACACAATTTAAATTTGAAAAATAAGTCAGTCCTATTAATAATATATATTGAAGGCAAATGGCATTTTCACCAGGTTGGGTGCTGAATGCAAGCACACTGGGAGCAATTTTGAAATGCATTTTTAGGTAAGAAGATAACTTCATTTGACAGGCCCAAGTATACACTGTTGAGTTGTGGCAAGCTGGGATTGTCTTACTCAATTTTAGCTTGAAGTACTTGAACATTATCTTCCTGCCCTTGGTGTTATCTCTGGGATAAGGCTGCCTTATTTGTCTCAAGCAACAGATTTGATCTCACTACAGTGCCTTTTTGTGCCCACTGAGTAGATGAAACCTAGCAGTGTCAGGCAATGATTGGTCCTGAAAGGTGAACAATTGATATATAAAGTCCAAAATCAATTACATCACCTCTCAAAAGTTTTGAAATATTTTCACTTAGCTGATTTATCTGTAAGAAGAGTTGTGATTGAGGGGTGGGTGTCCACCAGTGGTGTGCAAAGGTACAGAAGGGAGGATGAAAAGGAATTTCTGAGACACTCTGGTTGGTGTGTAGCTCCATAAATCATGTTTACATTCTGCTACTGACATGGGGGGCACAACCATGAATAAGACAAAGTCCCTGCCTTCATAGAGCTTGATTTCTAGTGGAGCACAGATAGCAATAAGCAAAATAATAATAATGACAATTTTCCTTTACTGAAAGTTCCATGTGTAACTCAAATGCTACCATTTCCCGGGGATGTTGACCACGTTCTTCTTGCCTCCCTTTATTCCCTTTTTCTGGTTCCTACCTATGGGTTCTGCTATGACCTATATGAACTGTAATCTTAAGAGCCAACATTTTTATCTCCTGTGTAGGCTTTTTTCTAGATCCATATATTTTTTGAATTTTCTCTGAACAACTCCACTTGCATATCTTTCAGACACTTCAACTAAAACAACTAAACCCAGCTGTACTGTATTGGCTTTCCCTCCAAAACCTGCTCCTCTTGTTTAAACCCAACAACCCCACTATCTACCCAGTCACCTAAACCAGAAATGTGGTAGTTCTTTAGAATGCAAAACAGATTATCTTTGCTACTCAAAGTCTGTAAAATAAAGTCCAAAGTCTTTGGTATGGTTTACAAGGCCCTCTATGACCTGACCTATCATTGTCCTTTCTAATCCCATCTTGACACTTATTCCCTATACTCAGGTATATTGAACACCCTCTATATATCTGCCTGGTATACATTTACACATCTGTTAAGATTGTCCTAAACCCTTATCTCCTATCTGAAAAAGTTTTGGATCTGAATGCTAAGATTATATTTTTACATACTTCTATAACCCTTAGTGGTTTGCATATGTCTGATCTATTAAATTATCTCCTTATAATAGACTCTTTGATTGAGCAAAGCAGTTTTGAATCAATCTAACACTTTAGCAAACATGCAATGTGGCAAGTATTCAATTGGTATTTGTTAAATGTTAATGAAAGGAAAAAACTTCACACTTCAGTTGGAATAGGATGAGGGCAGGTTTTGAAATCTCCTGTAGCAAACTCTCCTTGTCATAAATATTATCATCATCCTACATGTCCCAAGTTCTTCCCATAGGTCTGATTTACAGACTCATTTAAATAATGAGGGCTGTATTTGTGTATAGGGGAGGGGAGAGTGGAGCAGCAAAAGACAACTTTTTTTTTTTTTTTTTTTTTTTTTTTTTTTTTTTTTTGCAAACCTGCTCTCTGGCTCTGGTGGCTCTGAAAAAGAAAAAAAAATTTTTTTTTTCTGGTCACTATCAGATAAGAAACAAACATCTACATTTCTAGGTATTAAGTCCACACCAGTGAAACTCTCTTAACTGAAAACATAATTCTCACTTAGGCCTTCCTCTAGGTGGGAAGCCTGAAGATAAGTGTGTGAGCAACCAGATTCTTTTCTCTTCCTCCCCTTACCCTTCTTCTTACTTACAGCTATTTCCAGCCCTTCTAGAAGGGAAGGAATTAGAGAAAATGATTCTGCCTTATCCATTTTGTGCAGCTATAATAGGGTATTGAGCCGTTGGAAGAGGTGAGGTTAATGGCTTTCCTCCATGAAATATATCCTACTGGGAACCCCAACTGAGAATCTCTAGTTAGGCTGGCAGGTTCCCATTTCTCCTCCCCTCACAACTTCTGTATTTTATGGTACTCAGATGTAGGGTACCTGGCCCCCTGCAAGAAGTCCGCAGGTGAAGTGATTTCCAAGATGGCTCATCTCTTATAACCACATGTAGCAAATGGGAAACATACACTTCAACCCCATTATTTGTGAATGTGCCTTTTTCTTTTTTTTTTTTTTTTGGTTTATTTATTTATTTTTGTGAGAGATAGCATAAGCAAATGAGCGGGGTGGGGCAGAAAGAGGAGACAGAGGATCCAAAGCGGCTCTGTGCTGACAGCAGAGAGCCAGATGCGTGGCTCGAACTCATGAACTATTAGATCATGATGAAGCAAAGTTGGATGCTTAACCTACTGAGCCACCCAGGCACCCCTTTATTCAGTTGTTAAAGGTCCTTTCAGCCACATCCTACCCAAGGACCCTTTCCAGGAAGAGTCAAGTACCATCCTT
Source organism: Lynx rufus (assembly GCF_022079265.1). NCBI lineage: Eukaryota > Metazoa > Chordata > Mammalia > Carnivora > Felidae > Lynx > Lynx rufus. Next base: position 4,418,535 of record NW_025814836.1, on the reverse strand, counting down.
GTGTTCCCCCCAATCTTATCACAGGGTCAAGGCCTCCAAGCAGTTCATCTGAACTGTATTTGAACAAGTATTGCCCTGATATCAAAACGAGGCAAAGATATAACAAGAAAACTACAGATCAGTATTTCTTATTAACATAGATGTAAATATTCTTAAAAAATACTAGCAAAACAAATCCAGGACCATATAAAAAGGTTTATGTACCATGGACAAGTAGGATTATTTCATGAATGCAAGGTGGGTTCAATACACTAAAATTCATCAATGTAATATACCCCCTTAGATACAGAAGAATGATTTGACAAAATCCAATATACTTTCTTGATAAAAACACTCAACAAACTAGGAATAGAAGAAAATTTCGTCAACCTGAAGCATCTATGAGAAACTCACAGCTAACACCATACTCACTGGTGAAAGATGGAATGTTTTCCTCCTAAAATCAAGAATAAGACAAAGATATCTGTTCTTGCCACTTCCAGCTAATGTTATTCTAAAAGTGCTAGTCAGGGTATGTAGGTATGAAAAACAAACAAAAAGAATCCAAAGTGGAAAGGAAGAAGTGAAACTATTTAAATTCACAGATGCATGATGTTGTGTGTACGAACTCCTAAGGAATAAAATAAACAGATAAATACAGAAAAGCTGCAGAATACAAGATCAATATAAAAAAATTATATTTTACATACTAGCAATGAACCAAAAATAAAATTTAGAAAAAAGATTTTTTATAGTAATAGCATCAAAAATAACAACTTAGGAAAATATCCAAAGAAGACCAGACTTGTACACTGAAACCTATGAAACATCAGTGAAAAAAATTAAAGACCTGAACAAATGGAGAGACATCCCATGTTCATGGATTGGGAAACTTTATATTGTTAAAATAGCAATATTCCTTAAAAAAAAACACAGCACAATCCCTATCAAAATTCCAGCTGTGTGTTTTGTTGATTATAAAATTCATGTGGAACTGCAAGGGACCTCAAATAAACAAAGTGATCTTGAAAAAGAACAAAGTTGGGGGATTCACATCTCAAATTCAAAACCTAGCTATAGCAATCAAGCTGTAATAAGACAGTGTGGCACTGGCATAACGACAATGCAAGTCCAAAAAATAAAGTCTTATATTTATGGTCAATCATTTCTCAATAATGGTGCCAAGACCATCATAGGTAAACAAGTCTTTTCAACTGGGCTTGGACAACTGGACATCCACAAGCCAAAGAACAAAGCTGGATTCCTACAATGCACAATATGCAAAAATGGATCAAAGACCTAAAACTATAAGACACTTACTAGAAAACAAGTGTAAATATTCATGACTTGGATTAGGAAAATTTTTTTTTTTTAAAGATATGACACTTGGGGCACCTGGGTGGTTCAGTCAGTTGAGCGACCGACTTTGGCTCAGGTCATGATCTCACGGTTTGTGAGTTCGAGCCCCGCTTCGTGCTCTATGCTGACAGCTCTGAGCCTGGAGCCTGCTTCCAATTCTGTGTCTCCCTCTCTGTCTGCCCCTCCCCCGCTCATGCTCTGTCTCTCTCTCAGAAATAAACATTAAGAAAAAAAAAAAAGATATGACACCAAAAGCACAAGTCTCAAAAGAAAAAATAGAGAATTTGGACATCACCAAAATTGAAAAATTTTTCTGCTTCAAAGAGCACCATCAAGAAAGTGAAAATACTATCCAAAGAATGGGTGAAAATATTTGCAAGTAATTTACGTGGGTAGGGACTTGCATTTAGAATAAAGAACTCAGCAATAAAAAGAACCCAATTAAAAAATGGGCAAAGGATCTGAATAAACATTTCTCCAAAGATGAACAAATGTCCAAAAAGCACATGAAAAGATGCTCAACATTATTAGTCATTAGGGAAATGTAAATCAAAACCATGAAATACTTCATTCCCACTAGGATGGCTAGAATCAAAATGTCAATAATAAGTGTTGGCCAGGATATAGAGAAATTGGAACTCTTACACACAGTTGGTGGAAATAGTTAACAGCCACTTTGGAAAGGTTTGATACTTCCTTGAGAGGAGTAGGCATATGACTCCGCAATTCACTCCTATGTACATAACCAAGGGAAATAAAAACTTAGGTCCACATAAAAACCTGTACACAAATGTTCATAGTAGTAGTATTTATAAGAGCCATAAAGCAGAAATAACACAAATATCCATCAAATGAATGACCAAAATATGGCATATAAATACAATGAAATATTCAGCCATAGAAAGAAATGAAGTACTGATACATGCTGCAACATAGATGCACCTTGAAAACATTGTTCTAAGTGGGAAAAAAAGTCATATACAAAGGCCACATATTGCACGATTCCATTGACATGAAATGTCCCAAGTAGGCAAATCTATAGACAGAAAGATTGGCGGTTACCAGGGGCTTTGGTGGGAGGTGGTGGGTGGGTGTGGGATTGGGGAAGTAGTGAGGGGAGAATAAACAGCCACTCTAATGGGTACAGGAATTTTATTTTTTTTACAGTGATAAAAATGCTTTGTATAAAATGGTGATAGTTGCACAATTTTGTGAATATTCTAAAAGCAACTAATTGCGCACATTAAAATGGTGAATTTTATTGGATGAGGGAGGGTCAACTCTTGCCAAAGAAATCTTCACTATAAATTATCTTCAACTTCTCCATGGACTCTGCTCTTAATTGGCAACTATTGAGAATCTCAGTCTCTCAGGATGTTTTGCATAAGGCTGTCTAGCATCTGTTATCTCAACTTTGCTGAATCCTGATAACCAGCAATGAGGTAAGCTTGGATATCAGAATCCAAGCTGAGGGCAGGACAGGGCCAGGACTAAGAACCAGTCATTTGACTCTGAAGGCTGCACCCTCAACAGCTGTGTACCTTTACCAGTCACATGCTTATCCCATTTTCTATGGTTTCTTAAAGACCAGAAGATAGCTAGGATAATTATTCCACATCCTGCTCAAATGCACTTAAGAATCCTGACTTGATGGTTGACTTGTAGTAATGGTTATGAGGTTCTGGGAAAAACAGGCATTCATCGTGGTGCTTCATTTAGAATAAATGCATAGTATTTGGCAGATTGCTCCTTGATACACATGAGGAGCTGGCAACAAACAGTGGGATGATGTAATGCCTGCCTCCATCTCCACTGGGAAAGGAATGTGGCCACAGCAAGGCTGCACAGAGGCTTCTCGTTGTCAGAGCACATCCAAAGGGCAGGGCTGGGAAAGTCCCATATTCTTGCTCTCAAGGAATCTGTCCTTTTCATCCTCCCCCTCTCACTAATTTATCTTTCCATGAGTCGAAACACAGCCAGTGATTCTGGGGAGACACTGCCCCAAGGAGAAAGTCCTTCAGTCACAAAACATTAAAATATTCAAAAATAAAAAAAAACTTTTATTTTTAATGTTTATTTATTTTCGAGAGTCAGAGCGTGAGCGGGGTGGGGGCAGAGAGGGAGACACAGAACCTGAAGCAGGCTCCAAGCTGTCAGCACAGAACCCGACGTGGGGCTCAAACTCAACGAACGATGAGATCATGACCTGGCCGAAGTAGGAGGCTCAACTGACTGAGCCACCCAGGCACCCCTAAAAAAGCCTTTTTTTGGGGGGAGAAGTGTGGGAAGACAAGGAGGCAGAGGCCACCTTTAGTGAAAAAACAGGAAGCTACATTGAACATTCTATTGCATGCTGAGTCATTTTCAATCATTCACATAGTGACAAGCTGGTGGAGAGATGATAAAAAACAAAACAAAACCCCATAACCTTTACCATGAATTGGCACACATTCTAGGTAATGGTTATGGGGGGAAAATTCCATTCACCCCTCACTGTTCAAAAAAGAAATGTGCCCCACCATGCTGTGCTACCATGAAAGCGTGGGCTGCTGTGAGGTCACATGAGCACTTTGGGGGTCAATGAAGTTTTTATGGGTGAGGTACTTTTTAAATTTTGGTTTTGAAGGGTATTTGAGAAATATAAAAATGATTAGGCACAAATGTAGATGCTGGGTGGGGATGCAGGGAGAGAAGTGCCCATAATAGAAGGCAAAAGTGGAAAAGTATGTGGGGCTCAGTCTATGGAGGGTTTTAGACACCAAGCTTGAGGAATATTTCTAATGGGAATAAATTTTGAGGCAGAAGTTATTTAAATAAGCAAAACTGCATTTTAGCAGAATGAAAAAGACTGGAAGAGGTTACAGTCAGGGTGGCTAGTTAGAAAGCTACCAAGAACAACCAGGTGATTCAATGGACCAGGACCTGAAAGGAAGTAGGATGGAGGAATGAACAGCTGGGAAGATTGGAGGGAAAAGAGCAGATACAAGCTGTGACAACTGAGGGATGAAGGATTTTGGTGACTGGGTTGAAAGTGACCCTTTAAAGGGAGAAACAATAGGTAGAGATGCAAGATTAAGTTTTGGTATTGACTTTGAGATGCCAGAAAGATATCCTGGGGCTAGGGTCTGAACAGAAAATAGGGATTTAGGCAAGAATCTTAAGGAGTCGTTGAGGTTGACCAGAGAGAATTGGGCAAGACAAGAACTTTAATTATAGTATCCATCCAAGATCTGGACAGTATACATCCAACCAAAAAAAGGAACCAAGTAGGCAAATTAAGTTCAAGTTGTTGGCAAGATTAGAGCCCTTACTGGCAATTCAGGTTATGAGCATTCTTCAGGACAGCATTTTCAGTAGGACAGAAATGGATTAGCAGCATTTCTCACAGACATTTGCATTAAAATCTTTTAGTTTTTTGTTTTTGTTTTTGTTTTTTTTTTTTTTAACAAAAGCCAATCTACTGGATTTGAACAGGGAAGAGGAAAAAGCTTTGGGACTTTGCATTTGACACTCTGTCCTCCCCAGGAAATTCTTTATAGACTAATGACACTGAGTAGAGGAAGACAAGAGGGAGTAAAATAGAAGCTTGTTTTTGAATTCTTTGGTGGCTCAGGGAAGGGGTGGGAGGGGTAGAGATGTTCCTTAAGAAGCTATGGAAGGTAAAAAAGGTGGTAAGGTAAAAAAAAAAAGATAGATTAGATAGATGACAGGATGGATAGATAGATAGCAAGGGGATCAAGACTACAAATAGAGTAGCCTCAGGAAAACAGTCCTTCCTGTAACAGACTATGAAACTGAGAAAAATCCCAAAGGGGCTTAAAACCCCAGCACAGTTGTGTTCTTAAAGGAAAGGGAATGACATTGCTAGGTCACAACTATGAATGAATAACATCAGCAGTTCAGTTTGAAGCCTCATTTTCAAGTTGTTTTTTGTTTGGATATTTATCTTTCCTACACAAGTTTGTATCCCCAAATGAGGCTACGGAAGTTGTAATTGTATTTTATCACACAATTAACCACAACCCAGGAAAGTAGTATATAGTATAGGGTCAGGAAATCTAACTCATTTGCTGAAGCTGCCAGGCTCCGGGAAAATTTGGCTTCAAGTTGTATTTTTATATTGCATGTTTGGAATTTTCTAAAATAATAAAATATTAAACACAAAGTTTCCATTTGGAAATTTCATTATTTTAGTTTATGGTTCATTTTGTCCCAGAACTTCTTGGGAGACTGTAGGCTGATTGACAGATAACCAAAATATGTAAGAGTGTCCAGGCAAAAATGTGCTTTAATAATATGACATTTGGGGTAGAGTAAGTAGTCATTAGTCAAAATTTCTGTTTTCCTCTTCCTTGAGATATTGTTCAGTGGCATTCTGGTAAACAGTAGTGAACAGGAGGCAATGATAAGAAGTGGTAACATGCCCAGGATAATTATTAAGCAAGTGAGAGAGGCTACTATGGACAACCAATGACTTTTTCTCTTAGAATATTTTTAAGGGTAGGTTTATTTTGAACTGTTTGTTAAAAGTCTATTTGATGTGAATTCTATATCTGATAACCTATACTCAATTACCATTCACAGACTTCATACAGATATATTAATACAATTGTAGAACTTCAATACTGTGATAATAGAATTTGAGAACTGAAGAGCACACATTTCTTCACAAATTTATTATAAAATGCCCCCAGAGTATTTTATTTCTCTCCTTCTCACTTTCATTATACACAAGCACATGGATGAGACACTCTTTAAGATAACTGTAGTAGCATGAGAGTCCCTTGCATCAAGGTAGTGTACATACCTTAACAGTGTTCTAAAGGCTGGCCCAGAAAAAAACAAAAAACAAAAACGTTACCTTATCACAAGATGGAAAGCATTATTTTCTTTTTCCACTAAATTATGATGAAAAATGTTACTGCTTTATTTAGCAATATGGTACATAACAGATGTGTTTCAATTACTAAAATAATTAAAATAATCCTCAAAGACATCCTTTTTCCCCTCCAGTGATTTGAAAAGCTGTATTTTTCCTGTCAATTGCAAACAAATCATCAGCTGATCGTAGTCTGTTAAAACAATCATCAAAGCACAAGCTCAGCACATTAGCTGTATGTAGCTTGTAGTAAAAGGATATATCAATATGTTTCTCCTTAGTTAAAAATACATAATCCTTTTATTTTATATTGCAATAAAACAAATTAACACCACAGACACATAAGACTAGAAAGGGGAAACTACTTACTTCTGAACTTCCAGTAATTTAAACGTATTTGTACTTTTCCATAGTACATGAAAGTAATATTTAACACTTACTTTTTGAAGTAAAACTTAATCTTTGGGGATATACAATGTAGATAGGACTTAAGAGTAATAGTTCCATTCATTTCCAGGTCTGCTTAATGTATGATTAGGTAAAACAAGGCACAATAGCCATCCTTTCCATTATGTTGCAACACTGATCATGTGCCTTGATAAAATGGCTGATTAGACAAGATGATGGCAACATGAAGGGAAGACTTTGGATTGTCTATTTAAAATGCAGGTAATAAGTAATTAATAAAAAATTTATTTTAAGTGCACTTTCACATGCTTTGAGTTTATAATAAACAACAAACTTCCTAACTTTCTTGCAACAGGCTTGACTACCATTTCTTTTGGCCAAATGCACTTTTCCCCAGTAAACTTAAAACAACAACAATAACAACAACAACAACAACAACAACAACAACAACAAAATAATCCCTGTCCTTTCATATACTAAGAAAGAGGATTGGCTACTGAAACAGTTCATTGCAAGACACATGAAGACGACATACTGTGGCATGAGTTGTTTTTAATTTGTTGTGCTGTTTCTAAAGTAAAGTTCTGAGGGCTGCAGTTAAAACATTCCAAGTTCTCCCTTCCATCTTTATTGATTTCAAGATTTTGCACAGAAAACTCTTTGGGGACTAGAACAGCAGCAATTGCATCACACTGTTTTCAAGACTTCAAGTTTCAAAGCAAATTGTTTAAAAAAAAAAAAAAAAAAAAAGCACAGTTCCTGATTTGAGTTAGATACAGGGACAAAATAGCACATACTTGAAGGTTACACAGTCTACAAATGGTGGTAATATTTTCCTTGGGAGAGTAGTTTTGTTGGTATATATTTTTTAAATACTCAAAAAGGCTCAACCTCAAGCAGTAATAAACACAAGCAAAAGTGATTTAACCCTTAAAATAAATATTCAGAAAAACCTCTCTGTACATACAAGTGAAAGAATAAGTAACACTTTCACACCAAAAAAAAAAAAATAATAATAATAATAAAGGATTTGTTCATATAAGTAGCTGAAATCTGCTGTTCCAGCCCATATATCCCCAATAAAGAAGGGAGGCACAGACATAGGTGACTACTGTGGTTCACTATCTTACAGCCTTTTTGTACTGGGACACTATCACCACCAATTTTATCCCTCTTGTTATATGTATTAAAATTTTAAATTTCCTTTTTTTTTCTTTTTTCATTTTTTTCTTCTTCTTCTTTTTTTTTTTTTTACAGCATGCCAAATCCTTTGGCATAAGTGATGGCCTTCAACAATCTTTCTTTAAGTTTTTCTTTGCTTGAATATTCCGGCAGTAAAAGGACATTAAAGCAAGTATGAGATGTAGGTAACCTAAAGAGAGAGGAGGGGAAAAGGTAGGAAAATAAATCATGGAGAATACGCCCAGTACTAAATGATCCTACTTTTAGATGGTATATATAGTTGAGATGGTTTGCAATGCAGACTATACATTAATGCAACTCACAAAGATAAACTTTTTGCTTTTCCTGTGCAACTGCCAAGTATCAGTTCATTCAATACTAATGCTGCTGCTGCTGCTGACTGATGATAACACTGCATTCACTAAGCTATTATGACATCCCAGATATTGTTTTAGGTATTTAACTGTTATATCTAAACTAAATCTTCTCACAATAAACCTACAGAGGAAGTATTATCCCCACTACAGAGCCGACATTACTGAGAAGTTACTCTAAAATGGAGATAATATTCAAACCCAGTCAACCCAGTTTTCAAGATTTCAAAGTCTGTGTTCTTTAATGCTAATCAGAAATATTCTTGGCCATATGACTACATCAATGACTTGTAACAAATATAAGTAAATTAACGTTAAAGCCATCATACAGCAAATAATGTGGACTACTAATAGAAATTTTTCTATACGTTTAAACCCTTAAATAGGTTACTGTATGTATAATTCTTATTCAAAAAAAATGTTAACTTCTATAATGAAGAGAGAATAAAATCAAATGTCAAGATTATGAAATTGGATTCAAATGTCAACATTATGAAATCTAGTGCCGAACAATTTTCTTAGCCTCAACTTAACCATCCTAAATAGATTACATAATATGGGTGTTCAATTAAAAAACTGTGAAATTAAAAGCTGAATGATTCGTAACAATATGTAAAATTCCAAATCAAGTGAGCCCTGTAATAATTTTGAACTAGGCCACTGTTTTAAAAATTTCCTCAAACAGTAACAGCAAAATATTCTCTGAACTAATGTTTCATGTGATTTGGAGAGTTCTATATAAAATTGTAAAAGTGCTCAGAAGCTACTGGACAGTTCACATATGTGTGATATGGAATGTAAGGTTTCTGGTATATAGTCACAATTTAATAATTACCTTTCTGTGTCTGGGCCATTTTTGGCTATAATCATCTTTAATTTTCCTAGTCCACCCACAGGTGCTCTGTCTGTGCCTGTTGTAAACTGCAAGAAGAGTCTTTTCTGCTCATCTGTAAATGAATGAACAATTTCCCAGAACTCCCTAAGGAGAAAAGACAGAATACTGATTTTAGTTTGGCATTCATTTACAACTAACACTAATATGAGTTTATGACTTATTAAAACCATATTAGGGAGATGAACTGGAAGTTAATATCAGAAACCCTAAACTCCTGGTGATTTAGGATCTATGGATTACTTATGCAAATTTATCTTAAGGAAACAGTTTTAAAATCATATTATTTACAACATAAACCGGCAAACCCAAGTGTCCAATAGGAAATAATTATGTAAACTACGGTATACTCACAGTATATAATCAGGAATCAGTAAAGTAATCAGTAAAGACAAAATCCAAAACCCAAATCCTGTTAAATGAAAGTAAGTAAAAAGAAATACTCTAAAAAATTAACTCCAGATGTCTTTGGGTATATATATTTTTATTTATTGCCCTCCACACCTGACTTCCTTATTCTCTTTGTCTACCCTTACCTTACTTAATTTTGGGCATTGGGGGTGAGGAAAGGTGATAAGAGATTAAGGACAAAATAAAAAGAAACACACACACCCCTAATAGTAGTAATACAAAAACATACTTTTATATAAACTAGAACATTTTTGACTTTACGTGTTATGGAAGTGGGGATGGAGGATAATTTTGTTTTTAATTTTTAAAAAAATATTTATTTTTGAGAGAGAGAGAGAGAGGAAGAGAGAGGAAAGAGAGAGAGAAAGAGAAGGGCAAAGAAAGAGGGAATCCAAAGCAGGCTCCAGGCTCTGAGCTGTCAGCACAGAGCCCTATGTGAGGCTTGTGCTCACAAACAATGAGATCATGACCTGAGCTGAAGTCAGACACTTAACTGACTGAGCCACCCAGGCGCCCCTGGAGGACACTACTTACATGCAATTATTTTAAGAGAATGATTTGGTCCCTGGCATTCCTAAAACCTATGTGATAAAATTCATGTTGTTATAATCACTCTAAAAACAAAATGGGGGCGCCTGGGTGGCTCAGTCGTTTGGGCGTCCGACTCCGACTTCAGCTTAGGTCATGATCTCACGGCCTGTGGGTTCAAGCCCTGTGTCAGGCTCTGGGCTGACAGCTCAGAGCCTGGAGCCTGCTTCAGATTCTGTGTCTCCCTCTTTCTGCCCCTCCCCCACTCATGCTCTATCTCTGAAAAATAAACATTAAAAAGAAAAAAAAACACCCAAAAAATGTAGCTCATTAAAAGCAATCTTGGCATACTTGTTCGAATAATGAGATATCCATAAATTTAACATATATACTAATTCTCAGCTAAAAAAAATTCAAGATTTTAGAAAAAAATTTAAAATGTTTTTTTAAATTGATCGAAGAGTACATTTTAATATTTATTTGAAAGGCTCTTTCCAGAATCTTAGCAGAAAAGATCACACTCCCTACACATATAATTATAATTCCAGTTTTCGATATTCTAATATTCCAGGATACAATTTCTATTATCAAAATGCTGGCATTTTTGTTGGTGCAATGCCAATACTTCTGACACAGGTTAGCAGCTTTATTAGACTTCTTGGCTCCCTTCAAAGTCTTCCTACTTTTTTTCCCTGACACTCTTAACATCCTCCCTACCTCTCAGTCCCAGTAAACCTCCCACTCCCCTAGAGAAAACAATAAAGAACTACATCGTAACAACAGGAAATTAGACACGGAACTTGCAGGTGCATCTTTCAGGAACAGCTAAAATCACCCCAGAGTTTAGATCATCACTTTTGGTTGGTTGACAAGAAAAAATAAGTTTCCTATAGCCTAGAGCTCTCTGTCAGGGCAGAATAGGTATCCTGCACACTACAAGGAACCAGTCATACCTAAAAAGGCAGATACAAAGGTATCCTTATCAGCATGGCTTCTTATTTATTTGGTTCTTTCTAAAAAATAGGGATTTAAAATATTGGAGTTACCATCAGTTTATATAATGAAAACACTTATTGACAAAATTCTTCTCTTAGTGTTATGTTCTATATTAAAATTCTGGTTAGGAATGCAACTATTTAGAAAACCAAACATGAAAGAGAGGCTTCTGCATTTCTTCCTTAAGTGGTGGCTGCATGGACCACATCTCATTTATATCTCCTTAAACCTATTCAGATCAAAAATGAGAGAAAATCTGATAGAAACACTCATAACCTATGCTTAGATTGAAACCAGGAAAACAGAGCAGCAAACTCCCAACTGACATATCAGCTGGAGTACGAACACCTGAGCCCAAACTAGCAGAGTCCAGCAGGAGCACTATGGAAGAGGGGGGTGTACAGAAGAATAACACAGGTTACAGTTCACCCCAGAAGGGCAGAGCCCCACCCCAAGAGTGAACTACTAAGGATAGGTAAGAGCACTGGCAACAAAGTGGCTAAAAGGAAGGGTCTTAGAAAAGTATCAGGGATTATAAATGACAGGCATGCTACCTGGAAGGGATGGGGAGCACCCTCGGAGGCATAAGTGTCCCTTGAAAGTAGCTTCTGGTTATAAAGGGATGGAAGCAGGAATGCCGGGTGGCTCAGTTGGTTGAACGTCCGATTTCAGCTCAGGTCATGATCTCACACGGCTTGTGAGAGTTCGAGCCCCGCATAGGGCTCTGTGCTGATAGCTCAGAGCCTGGAGCCTGCTTCGGATTCTGTGTTTCCCTCTCTCTCTGCTGCTAAACAACTCTCATTCTGTCTCTGTCTCACTCAAAAATAAATAAACATTGAAAAAAAAAAAAACCTAAAAAAAAAAAAAAAAAGGGGATGGAAGCAGCTAATGAAAAAGGTCCTAATTAAACAAGATGGAACTGAAGAATCAGAAGGTGGTAGGCCACATAACCATGTATTAAAGAAATTGCACAACAGCAAAAGAGGGACTATTCGATCAAAAGACCACTAAAGCCACCCAAACTTCTCTCTACTCCCCCATGAGATCTACTAATAGGTCAGAAAAATCCAACCAATAGAAACATAAATGAGAAAAACATAATTCCAAAGTCCAAATAAAGATATTATGAAACAAGTATAACAAATAAGAAGCTAAATTCCTAGCAGAAAAAATGTATTCTTGAAAAATTCAGTTGTGAAGAATGCAAACTGTGTAATTCCCACATTCCAATATGAAGATAGAAAAGAACACCATTAATCAGAAATACAAAGATCAGGAATGAACAAATCTGAAACAGAAATGGGAATACTCAAACATACTCAAGAAATATGAACATAAATTTGGAAACAGAAGGTTAATATATAAGGTGACCAAAGGAGAAACAGCATAAACAACATTTTTACTAGGGACACAGAGATCAGAAACAAAAGAACAAGAAAAATGAATTTAAAAAACTAAACAAACAAAAAAACCCCACAAAAACCAAAAACAAAACAAACAAAAACCTAAAGAAATATGCACCAAAGCAGAATACAGAAAAAGATTACTATTTTTAACTACATAAACATAAAAGCTTTTACTTGGCAAAAAACAAAAACAAAAACAAAAACCTAAGCAAAGTCAAAAGATAAACTCGTAAAAATATATTTGCAAATTTATTAGGGTTAAACAGCTAATCTAACATATAAAGTTTCTAAAAACAAAGAAAATAACCAATAACTGAGCAGGAAAACGAGTAAGACTATAAAGAATACAAATAGCTCCTAAGTACAAGAAAAGATGCCCATTCTCATACATATTGAGGAAAACACAAATTACCATTTCTTAACTGGCAGACAGGTAAACATCAGAGTTTAAACACGACACTGGATTTGGGAAACTGTAGGAAAAGGGATACTCATATATTGCTGGTGGGAGTACAAAACTTTACAATTACTGTGAAGGAGAATTTGGCATTATCTAGCAAAAAAACACATGTATCTACAATTTGATATAACAATCCCATTTTTAGCAATTAAATGATACCCATACATACATATGGAATAATCCATGTACGATGATTCACTGTCACATTATTTCTAGTAGCAAAAGGTTAGAAATAAACACTATGTCCTAATAATCTATACTGCTTTCACACAATGACAGTATTTAGCCATACGATTTCTTATAAAATGCTTATTTCAGACCTCGAGTTAAGAATGCTCAAGAGTGACCTAAAAATTTCAAAATGTAATGAGGTGATGTTAAAAGCATACCAAAACTAAGCTGTTTGAATATCACTAAGAATAATGAATGTGAAACACACTCAACATATAAAAGTCCATGAGTTCATAACAATATTCAGAAAAAATCCAAAAAACAAAACGAAACAAATTCACCCCACCAATTAAAATCCAAACTCATTTGTCATCACTGAATTATATCAACTCCTTACTCTAAAATATTTAATACATTTTATTATGCCTTTTCAGTAGAACTGTTTCTCAAGGTAATCAAATAGCAACCATTGATGAGGAAAAAGAATGGCAGGTATATATGTAGAATGAACAGAAAAAATTTTTTTTCCTAAATCACCATTTTGCAACCCCCAGTGAAACAATGGATTCAGGCAAGAATACTGATACAAAAAATTAGAAGAGAGACAGGAGGTTTTGGGACAATGATGGTGGCAGAAACACAGTTATTTTGTTTTTGCTTTTCTTTCCAATCTTCCTAATCTTAATCTCTCCCATAAAATCAGAACTAAGTGGATGACAAAAGAGAAGACCTACAGAGAGCACCTATAAAACTAGGTAACAAGATATCCCCCATAAATCCTTGCGTGTAAGTGAAAAGGAACACCACTGACACTACAAGACCTGGCTGGTATCGGTGTCAGTGGGTGAAGAAGCACAAGGAAGACAACTGCATTTCTTACAGCCCTGAGAACAATGGGACCTCAAAAACACCAACCCACTGGAAATCACATGTTAGTCTGAGAACAGCAGCTCAAAGAGTTATCCAATACAAGGGATCATGATACAGTGAAAGGTCTGGGCCTTTAAAGCTCTTGAACACTAAAATTCTTTTTTAAACTGAGGAGAAACTGCTGGACATAGGTCCAAATTGACCAAATCAAGAAAAAAAAACAAACAAGAAAAAGTCAAATAAATGGGAAGAGTAGAATAGGTAAGTTTCAGAAAATGCAAGATCATACATATATACATATACATATATGTACATATTTTTATCATTTTGCAAAAGTAAAATGTACAGAGCCTTCCTGAAGCATGAAAAGCTGCCTGGCCTATCTCTCCCTCTTTCAAATATGACAAAACTCATTCCACTTAAAAGTAATGAGCAACAGGAAAAAAATCACAAACACTAAAAAGAGCTGTTACTAGAGAGAGAATAGTGTGTGTGTGTGCGTGCACACACACAAGAATGAGGTCTCTATAGAGAATAAAGTACACTGAAAGATCCGCTAACAAAGATCCACAGGAAGAGCTCTCCAGCCCCATGGGCCTAAGACATCATGCAACTCGGCCTCGTGAAGCAGCTCATTTCAGCCCCCTCAAACAACACCATCATGTATTGGGAGCCCCCATGGAATGATATAAATAAAGCAGACAGGAATAGTGCCACAACTCTGGAAAACTAAATTTGTCACTGGAACCACAACCCACAAAATGTTTCACTTGTGAAATAATAGAAAAATCTCAGGAAAGAAACAGAAGTTAAAATAATAATAATAAAAAAAAGAGCTAAATGTAAATTATAGAACTGAAAAATACAATAAGAGAAAAATACCGGATGGGATCAATGGTAAAGATGACAGAGAATAATAAACCGAACAAGAGAGAAAACAGAGAAACAAAAACAACAGAAACTCAGGTTCATGTGGAACAATATCAAATTATTAGAGGCCCAGAAAGAAAAAGAGATTGGAGCTGAAAAAGTATTTGAAGAAATGGCCAAAACCTTACCATGTTGGGCAAAAGACACAAACCCACAAATTCAAGAAGCTGAACAAACTTCAAAAAGCTTAAACAAAACTATTCTTCAGGAATAAAGGGGAAGTAAAGACATCCCTAGACAAAGGAAAACTAAAAGAAAATGCCATCAATAGACCTGTCTTTGAAGAATGACTGAAAGAAAGTGACAAAATATGGACTCTTGAAGCAAATGGAAATGACAGAAGAAATGTAAGTAACATACAACAGAATACTATTCTCATGAGTTTTGTAAATCAAATGTGATGACTGATACAAAAATTGTAACAGCATTAATAGTCAAGACAATTTTTAAAAGTGAGGAAAGAAACCTAAATGGAAGCAAGGTTTCCACACTTCACTGGAAGTGATGTTATCCACTTTCACATATGTACAGTGTAATATCACAGCAACCAGGAAGAACACTATATAAACAATATACCCCAATAAACACCAAAAGTAAATCAAGAGGGAATCTTAAAATATGCTCAAGTAACTAAATAATCCATGGAAGGCAAAAAGATAGAAACAAGCAATCACAAAGAGGAACAGAAAACAAATGGTAGATGTAAGCCCTAACCTATTAGTAATTACCTTAAATATGAACTGTCTAAATTTGCCAATTATAAGGCAAACTGACATAGACTAAAAAAAAAAAAAAAAACCCAACAAACTTTGTGCTATTTCTAAGAAATTCATTTTGAATTCAGCAACAGGTTGAAAGTACAATGACAGAAAAAGATATCATGCAAACTTAAAAAAAATAGGAACTGTTATATTCATATTAGATTCAGAGCACAGAAAATTTCAAGATACAGAGTGACCTTATATAATGATAAAAAGACCAGTCCACCAATAACGTATGATTCTAAATGGGTATGTACGAAAAAATGTTAAAAACTGAAAAAAGATATGCACCAAATTTCAGAGCCTCAAAATACATGAAGGAAAAAAGAAGGGGAAAAGAGAAAGACACGTACCAGAAAGAGACCTACAGAAATATGCTCCACTGATTTTTGACATATGTGAAAAAAGTAATTCACTGGAGGAAAGATAAAGTAGTAAATCTAGAATATGCACACAGAGCTCTCAAACTCAACAGTAAAAAAAAAAAAAAAAAAAAAAAAGTCAGGTGCACTGTTGGCATTTATCATAGAAATGAAAATTTATGTTTACCTAAAAAAATCACATGATTATTCATAGCAACTTTATTCATAATGGCTTTAGAAGCTTTTCTGAAGTCTGAAGTCTTTCAACAAGCAAATGGTTAAAAAGACTGGTAAATCCATAGCAAAGGAATAAACACTACTCGGCAATAAAAAGAAACAAATTATTGATAGTGAAAAAATCTGGATGACTTTCAAGGCTGAGTAAAAAAAGCCAATCCCAAAAGGTGACATATTATATGTGATTCACTTAATACAACATTCTTGAAATGACAAACTTAAAGAAACAGAGAACAGATTAGTGGTTGTCAGGGATTAGGGACTAGAGTGAGGACAGGGTAACGGTATGAGTGTGACTGACTTATATATAAAAGATCAACAGAAGGAATTCTTGTGGTGACAGAACTTTTCTGTATCTTAACCGTATTCTAGTTGTGATATTATACTAATGTTTTATAAAGACTTCCATTGAGGGAAACACGGTAAAGTATACACAGGGTCTGTGTGATTTCTTAACAACTATATGCCAAATTACATGATCTCACAATAAAAAGTTTAATTAAAAGGAAAGTGTTGGGGCACCTGGGTAACTCAGTCTGTTAAGTGTCCAATTTGATTTCAGCTCAGGTCATAATCTCAGGGTTGAGACTGAGTTCCATGCTGGGCATGGAGCCCGCTTGAGATTCTGACGCTTCCCCGTTTGCTCACATGTGCATGCACTCTCTTTCTCTTTCTCTCTCTCACACACACGCACAAAAAAATGTGTTAAAGAAGATTAACAGATGAGTAGGTTTGGGAGTAAAGAAAATCAGTAGAGACAAAGAGGCACATCACCTAATAATGGTAAAGGATCAATCCACCAAGAAAACATCCACCAAGAAGATGTACTGAGGTTCAGAGTGTATGCACCAATCAAAAAATATTTAAGATACATAAAGTAAAAACTGATAGAGCTGAAAGGAGGAATGAACAAATCTACCATTATGGAGCATTCAAGACCCTTGTCTCTGAGCAACTAATAGTCAGAAAATCTGCAAAATCAAAAATGAACAGAATCTACATCAACATTTATAGAACATTCCACCTATCAACACAGAATTCACAAATTCAAAAGCATTGGGGAGTCACGAAGATTAAGTTCTCTTATTATGAAGAATCAAACTAGAAATCAGTAACAGAGGAAAATATTAAAAAACACTGGAAATTAAACAATTTTATTTAAATAATGTCTGAAGAAAAAGTCTCAAAATAAATTCTAAAAAATACATAGGGAAAAAAATGAAAATCAAACATATTAAGAATATGGGATACAGCTAAAGCAAAGGTGAGGGAGAATAAAATTTAAAGCATTAAATGATTACATCAGAAAAGAGGAAAGGTTTCTAATCAATCACTGTTTCTATCCTCAATAACCTAGAACAAAAAGAGCAAACTAAACCAAAATAAGGAAGGAAGTAATAAACAGCAGAAATCAATGAAACTGAAAGCAGGAAAACAACAAAGAAATAAAAGCTGGCTTTTCAATATAATCAGTAAATTCAACAAATCTCTCAAGCAAGACTAACAAGTTCAAAAAAGAAAAACAAGCAAATTATCACTATGAGGAATTAAAATGGGTATGATCAGTTCAGATCTGCAGACATCAAAAGGATAAAAAGGGAATATTAAGAATTCTGCACACATAAATTTGACAACTTAAAAATAAAATGGATCAACTCCTTGAATAACACAAACTATCACAACCCACACAATATGAAAGAAAACTTTAACAGTTCTACAAACATTAAACAAACTGAATTTGAAATTAAAACACTCCCCAAAAAGGATATTTCTAGGCCAAGATGGTTTCATTGGAGAATTCTACCAAACATTTAAGAAATAATTACTACCACTTGAACACAATCCTCTCCTAGAGAGCAGAACACTTTTCAACTCAATCATGAGGCCAGAATTAACCCTGATGTTAAAACCAGACCAAAACAACATAAAACACCAAAACTACAGACCAGTATCTCTCATGAACTTAAACACAAAAATCACCAAACAATTAGCAAGTCCAATTTGACAATAACTAAATGGAAATGACTCAGATAGATACACAATGGTGGTTCAATAATGGAAAATCCATTAATGTAATGTGCCATATCAAATAGAGGATAAAGAAAAGTTATTATATCAACCAACAGAAAAAGCATCTGACAAAAACCAAAAGCCTATATATAATAAAACTCAACAAGCAAGGTACAGAGGGGAGCTTCCTTGAATTTGTAGAGCACTTACTACACTAATATAAAGCTTAATAAAGATAAATGCTTTCTCCTAAATCTGAGAACAAGGCAAGGTTTTCATCACTTTTATTACTCCTATTTGGCATTGTGTTAAAAGTTCTAGGCAGCATAATAAGGCAGGAAAAATGAGTAAAAGGCATAAACATTTAAAAAGAAGCAGCACAAACTATCCCTATTTACAGATGACACGACTATCTACACAGAAGGCCCCAAGTGATCTCAATAAAAAAAAAAAAAAAAAAAAAACCCTTCTAAAATAAGTGAGTTCAGCAAGATCAAAAGATATATGACCAACATGTAAAAAATCAATTACATCTGACTATACTACCAACATATGGAAACAAAAATTAAAAATACAATACCATTAAAAAAAATAAAAACACCATTTACAATCACTACAAAGGAAATCACACATTTAGGATAAATCAAACAAAACATGTATAAAATGTGTATGTTGAAAATTACAGAATACTGATGAAAGGAATAAAAAATAAATGGGGAGCTATACTATAGCTGAAGAGTCAACACAGTAAAAATGTCATTTCTCCCCAATGTGATCTCAGTGTTAACTCCTATCAAAATCTCATCAAGGTTTTTTTGTAGGCACACAGTGAATATAAAATTTATAGGGAAAAGCAGAGTAGCTAACATATGGAAAAGGCAAGAAATCTTTCACTTAAAATTGGAGTAAGCACTCTATCTGATGTTAATACTTACTATTTACCTATACTAATAGACAGTGTAGTATTGACAGAGGGATGAATAGGCACACAGATCAAGGGAGAATATAGAATTCAGGATTCAGACAAACATTACAAACTGATTTTTGACAAAGATGAAAAAACAGTTCTTCAGGAAAGGAAGGATAGCCTTTTCAATAAATTGTATGGGAACAAATGGGCAACTACAGGCAAAAAAGAGATTCTTGACTTGAATCTCACATATAAAAATCAACTAAAAACGGACCACAGATTTCAATATAATATGTAAAACTTTAAAATTTTAGGGAAAAAGAAAAAAAAAGAAAATCTTCAGGACCTAAGGCTGGCCAAGAGTTTTAGGTCTGACTTGACAAAAAGTATGATCCAGGGGCGCCTGGGTGGCTCAGTCGGTTGGGCGTCCGACTTAAGCTTAGGTCGTGATCTCACAGTCTGTGAGTTCGAGCCCTGCGTCGGACTCTATGCTGACAGCTCAGAGCCTGGAGCCTGTTTCAGATTCTGTGTCTCCCTCTCTCTCTGATCCTCCCCATTCAAGCTCTGTCTCAAGAAATAAATAAAAATGTTAAAAAAATAAAAAGTATGATCCATAAAATGAAAAATCAAAGCTCATCAAAATTAAATACTTCTGCTATGCAAAAGATTCTCTAAAGAAAATGAAAAGATTAGCTACAAGAGTAGGACATAGTATTTGAAAAGCACATACCTCAGAAAGGACTAGAATATATGAAGAACTCAAAATTCAACAGTAAAAATAACCAGACATTTCACCAAAAACAATATACAGATGGTAAATAAGTACATGAAAAGATATCCCACATCACTGTCATCTAGAGTAATTCAAATTACACCACAAGATATCACAACATACCCAGCAGAATGAACAAAATAACATCTTTGATACCACCAAATGCAGGCAATGATATAAACTGGATCACTCATATATTGCCCAGGGAAATGTAAAATGGTACAGCAATTCTGGAAAATAGTTTGGCAGTTTATCATATAACCCAAGATTGCACTCTTGGACATTTATACCAGAGAAATGACAACTTATGTTCATGTAAAAATCTGTGCCTAAATGTTTAGTAGCCTTATTCCTAAAAGCCAAATACTGACAACAAACCATGTGTCCTTTTAACAGTTGAATAGTTAAATCAAATATGGTACATCTATGCCATGGAATACTATGCAGGAATAAAAAGGAATAAGCTGTTGATATATGTAACAACTTTGATGGATCTGAAGGGAATCATGCTGTAGGGGTAGGAGTATGCATACAAACGGATAGCAAGAGACACACTTCTGGTGATGAAAAAGTTGTGCATTATGATTATGATAGTGGTTATGCACATCTATACAATGTGACAAAAAGTACACAGAACTACACATACATATAAATAAGTGCCTGAAAAACTGATGAAATCTGAACATGGTCTGTAGATTGAACCTATATCAATTTCCTGATTTTGATATTGTGCTACAGTTATGCAAAATGTTACCACTGTGGGAAAGTGATGGAGGGTATGGGGGACCAACCTGTAGTTTAACAGAAAATTCCAATAAATCTATAGTTACTTCAAAACAAAATAAAAAAAAAATTCCAAAAAACAAAAAACCTTCTGAAAAAGAAATATCCAGGCCCTGATGGTCTCACTGGTGAATTTGAACAAATTTATTTAAGAGAAAAAAATACCAATCTTACAGAAGTATTTCTGAAAATAAAGAACAGTACTCTTTCAAATCAGTATGTGAGGGTAGCAAAACCTGATAAATGTGTACAAAAAAGGGATATTATCGGTCAATATTCCTTATGAATACAGACCAAAAAATCTTAACAAAAGGTTAATAAAATAAACAGAGCACCATATTTATAAACTAACAGACCACAGCTAAGTTAGGCTTACCTAGAAACAAAGGCTGATATAATACTGAAAGATTCAATGAAATGAATCCCAAGAACTGTGGGGAGAGGATAATCAAATCTGAATCTGCTCAAGCGTTTGAAACGGAAAACTACCAATTAAAAGAAAACTGCAGTCCCCACCTCTCACCTCACCCCAAGAGTAAAAAGGGGCATTTAAAAAGATATCTCTAAGTCTCTTAGTAGTCAAATGAAATCAGGGAGAGTCTTATCAGCAACTGGAAAACATATATGCAAAAGCTTGCCTGTGAGTCAACATTTTTACACTTTGTTGTTTTAAAGTTTATTGATTTTGAGAGACAGAGAGTGCGAGTGGGGGGGAGGGGCACAGGCTCCGTGTGGAGCCTGACACAGGGCTCCATCCCATAACACTGGGATCATGACTTGAGCTGAAATCAAGAGTCAGAGGTCTAACCAACTGAGCCACCCAGTTGCCCCTATCATTACTATTCTGTCTTCAACTTCCTACTAGTTGTAGACTCTATTTAATAATTAATATTTTCATATTAAGGTTGACAAAATAAGAAATTGAATTTTGTTTAAAGATTTAGAATACCATTAACTGTGAGAATGATTTGGAACCTGTTGTCTTTTCACTTGCCTTTCAAATCACACATTAACTTATGACCTTAAGATATGTATCAAGTAGGGATTATGTTATTATAGAAGCTAGAAATCAAATTAAACCTTAATTTAAAAAATAATTTCTCCATAAAGAACACACAAGGTATTTTCAACTATTCTCAGAGAAACACTAAGGCTACAAAATCCTGTGATCACTGTCATTAACAGAGATACTACTGTGAACTCCTTGTGACTCATAAGTGCCGTTTTTTTTTCATCACCATATCTCAAACCTTTCATGTGTCAATTTTGAAACTTCAAGTAGTAGAAGAACAATGGTTAGAGTATGTAAGTTCCAATACTGCTGCTAGAAATGACTTAAGGTGTACTAAAAAGAGGAAATACCAGTAGCCTCCTGCACACCAGGATGAAGAACAAAATAACAGAAGAAAATAATTTAACATAAAATATTATTTATTTCTAATTATACTTGATATTCATTGTGGTGTCCACAAATTGGAGTCTTACAGGAATAACCTTTAGAGACAACCTCCAGGAAGTTATGTTTGCATTCCTTCTCACCTTACCCCACCCCAAAGATGCACCAAAGAAGCATCTTCATGCTCTTCTAAAACAATCCGTTCGAGGAAGAAAGAAGCCTATGCCTTTTAAGATTGAATAGCGTAGTACAGAAAAGGAAATATTAGCAATTGCTAATTGCTTGACTGGAAGCAGATAATATTGGGAATCTTTGCCTCTTTCTGTGAAAATTTGGGGTTCAGTTTCTTCAGGTGTAGAACAAACATTAATACGTATCTTGGCATATTATCATAAAGACTAAATAAAAGAACGTAACATATCATATAAGGTGCTTCATATAAGTAGGGAAGAAACAGTTCACAAATAGGGAGTTCAAAAGAAAGGAGAAACATTCAGAGATGTAGCTCTATTTTCATTATTTTCTAACCAGCAGCAAGCACATGCTAATCAAAATCATTAAGAATATTAGATAACTTATATCCCAAATGCCAAAGAAAACATGTGACTTACATAAAACACGTAAGAAATAAATCGTAAGATTAACAATGAAAACTAGTGATTTATTACAAATACACTTTTAATATTATAGATTGAGAATTTGTGAGTTTGCTTATTTGGGAAGTAATACCTAGAGATGAAGACCTAAAGCATAAAGTACACACCCCTCTGATGAATTTAAATCTTCTTTTTAAGAATTAAACACCTCACCTAATCAGAACAGAGTCCCTGGTATAGCCACCATCATATTCGGTAGTTTCTTCTAGTGCTTGGAAGTCTAGATTCTGCAAATTCAAGAAAATGTGTCTTAATATATATACATCATTACAAACAATAAATCGATATATTTTTTGCAGACACTTTTTGCTTTCTTACCCGGCTTCCACATATAAGCAATTCAATTTCCTCTGGTCTGAATAAATATTTTAAGGGAGATTCATTGGTCACCATATGAAAACCTCTCCGAAAAGCCTTAAACTGTTTTTCTACTGATTTATTGAGAATGTAGTCAGAATAGAGATTGACAAATTCCTGCAGAAAACATTAACCACAAGAACTTCTTATAATATGCTATATAAACAAAACATAATAAGCTACTCGGCCGCATAGCTTTTAGTTTTGTTTTCATTTTCCCCAAGAAAGAACAAACACTCAAAAACATTTTTAAAGATTCAAACTTTATACATATAAAGGAAAATACAGGCATACCTCAGAGATATCGTGGTTAGTTTTGGCCCACTGCAATAAAGTGAATATTGCAATAAAGCAAGACAAATGAATTTTTTGGTTTCCCAGTGCATATAAAAGTAATGTTTACACTATATTGTAGTCTATTAAGATTGTAATAACACTATGTCCAAAACAATGTATATTCCTTAATTTTAAAAATACTTTACTGCTAAAAAATGCTTCATTTGAGCTTTCAGCAAGTCTTAATCACTGATCACAGATCACTGTAACAAGTACAATAATGATGAAAAAGTTTGAAATAAAATGAGAATTAACCAAATGTGACACAGAGTGAGCAAACGCTGTTTGAAAATTGGTGCTGACAGACTTCCCCGACACAAGGTTTCCACAGTTGATTTGTAAAAAACCCAACATATGCAAAATGCAATAAAGTGAAGCTCAATAAAATGAGGTATGCCTGTACCTTTAACAATTTCACAACTTTTTGCAATAGTAAATACTGAACTATAAAAAGCCCACGTAAACTAATTATACACGTAAGTTTCAAATTTGATACTGTATTAAACCAGACTTAAAATAAAAGCTGGGCCTTAATGCAATTTTGACATTCCCTCAACCAAGTGTACAAACACAGACACATTTAAACCATGTATACATCCATTTATAAAACCTAACAACTGCAATGTACCGGATTTGAGCAAACCAGGAAGCCTCATGTTGTCTGTGCTAGAATATTTAGGAAGCTGCCTAGTGTATCCAGTTCAGCAAAAATGTGGGTGTTTTACTAGATACATAAGCTGTTATACCAAATTATAAAAGGCAAGTGAATCCTAACTTAGACATTATAATATTTTATCAAGTTACATTATTATAAAATGTTTTATGGCCATAATGTGTCACTCACTATCTACTATTCCTGCCCCCTTTCTTGAAAAGGGGTTTAGTGCCTAACTATGTGCTCTCATACCAGTTTATATCCAAGATTTAGAAAACTGGGGCTATTTCATTTAAAAGAATTTGAGTATTTGATTTCTTGAGTTTTTGTATGGACTATTTTAGATACTTCTTTATCACAAGTATATATGCTTTAAAACTCTGTTAATAAAGAGACAAAGACAATGATGATATAAAAACATGTATTACCTTCCTGTTTTCATTTGTAATTGGAATTTTATCACCATTTTCCTTTAGATCATACATCATTGGATTACCAAAAAGGTCTGTCTGAGATATCTGGAAAGTGATCATCATGTCATCTTCTACATTCCCTTCATATTCCAGTAAATCTTTTAAACTCTGATATAGGACCTAACAACCAGAAATGACAAATTAGGCTACCACAGAGCTATAAAATATAAGTTAGCATCATTTTTCTTGGGGAAAAAAAATGACAACAAAGACTAAAGAATAGGAAGTATCCTTCTTGTCCCTCAAATAGTTTACTATAAAGAAAGACTCAGTCACTGGTATGTCCCGTCCAGTGCTGAGAAAACCACAGCATCAATTTAGCAATGGATTTCACACTGTGCTCTATGAATGAACCTCAGGTGTCTCATAGTGAGGGAGGGATTCGAGACAGAAACAACATACTAACTGTAGCCACCAAGCCCCTTATCCAGAGCAGTTCTGATTTCACGTGGCAATCTCATGTGTTTTAAAAAACAATGTTTAAAAACCCTTTTCTACAGAATCAATTTTACAAAACCTGCTTGCTGAAAGTAATATATAATAAATTTCCTGAGTTTTTAGGTATTCATGGTACTGCAACAGGTTAAAACAACTTTAACTTATTAGGTATAAATATTAACAAGTGAAACTGATTCCAAATGAAAACTGTAGTTTTTTACATAAGTTATAGTTTTGCTTTTAAATAAAGCTAAATGATCAAATAAAAAATGCCAGACTTACAGGGTGAGAGTCTCCCAGATCACGAAAAGTTCCTTTTTTCCCCATTAGCTTCCTGTAGACAACCATGGGAAAATGTACATCCAGTATACAGTTATTGTAAATAGCCAGACCCAGCACTATACCAATCAGAGTGAACTGACCCTCAGTTTCAAAAGAGGATGGATTAAACCAAAACAATTTTGTAGATTCATCATATGTGAACATACCTATAAAAAAGGATTTTAAAAAAATACATTACTTTTCTATTTTATTAAATAGACTAATGAACAATACAAACATAAAATAATTACACATGCAAACTTATACATAGTAGGCATACAAAAATTGTTTTTTCTATTACATCAGCACTTGAGAGACCACAGTTCAAATATATGTGATTGTTATAAATTGTGGCAAATGGCAGTATGTCATTTTAAGAAGCCAAGGAAAAAGGAAACAAGTAGCAGGCAATTTTGGCTGCATTTTTCAAAACGGAAAAATGTTCATTAAATTCAATTCTCTAATCTTCTACTAATACAAATAAGAAATTAATTTACTACATCCACTGGTTGATTGAAAATGAATGCAAAACCAAAAGGAAAAAAGCTACCATATTTTTAAAATGTTTCACGTATAAAAACATGTTTAATCTACATGTGCTGTTTTCAAAAACCAATTTTAAATTTCATTAAAGAAAAGTTTTTGTTTTTTCAAAACTGCACAATGATCCTATGAAGTTTTTCTAACTCCTAACGAAGTCAGATGAAGTCAAGTACATAAACTTGAATACATTTGATAAAGGTAGATTATGTCCAAAATCCAAGGCTATTTAATATACATACACGTTAATTGTGAGCCAGTGAGTAAAACAAAAGTAGTTTGTATTTGTAGCCTTCTTTCAATTTCATATGTTTTTCACTATTCAAAACCCAAGCTTGGAGATTTTTTTTGTAACATTCATCTTAAAAAGTAGGAATGTTTCAGGGCGCCTGAGTGGCTCAGTTGGTTAAGCGTCTGACTTCGGCTCAGGTCATGATCTCATGGTTCGTGGGTTCTAGCTCTGCTTCGGGCTCTGTGCTGGCGGCTGGGAGCCTGGAGCCTGCTTTGGACTCTGTGTCTCCCTCTCTCTCTGCTCCTCCCCCACTCACTCACTCTCTCTCTCTCTCTCTCTCTCTCAAAAATAAACATTAAAAAAAAAATTAAAAAGTAGGAATGTTTCGTTTACCTATCTAAAACCATTACTAAGACAGAATTATCTTCTTCCCTTTAAACAAACAGAATATCTAAGGAAAGGTTATATGATACTTTAATGAATTTACGATTTTTCTTACTTTACTAAAATGTTTTTCAGTTGCTACTGTGCAACTGAATGAAAATATTTTAAGAATTAGGTCTGAAAAGGGCAATTTCCAATAGAACAAACTTTAGAAATCAATTTGGCACATAAATATGTCAATTCATATGATTTTTGAAAGCTTTAAAAATGTTTATTTTCACATTTAGTTTAAGTTAAATACAAAGGAACCGTAAAATGTCCCCTGGATCATAAGAGTACAAAGTAAGCTAGGACGTTTTTCTAATGGAAGTTACAATTCACAAAATAACAGTCTGAAAATTATCCAATTCTTATCTGAATTTCAGTTTAGATCTAAATTTTTTTACAAGTCTAAGTTACAAGATTCATTGAAGTAAAAAACTTCACTTAGTTATAAATATGGTATGAACAAAGTCAAGAACAGTTGAAAACAATAAATTTGATGAAATCTCACAAACGTATGTCCTTGGTCTCAAGAGCAATAAACTAAATTAATCAGAATATAAATTACACAGGTCATTACTCTCCTCTCTGTGTATGAAATGAAAGATAATAATTTTAAGGTTCAAAGTGATCTATTTTGGGCACATTTTTGCCAGGTCCCTGGAAGAAATGCACCATAAAAGGTAGTTCTTATAAAACATTCTATTTTGGTATATTTAACCAAATATTCCATATTTGGTATTTTTAACCATTTCAATTACTTTACTTCACTATCAAGTAGAACTGTTTATGTTTTTTTTCTGAAAGTATTTCTGCATATAATGTAAGTATATTTTATTTACAGCTAATGTTTTACATGTTGAGATACAAAGGAATCCAGAGCAAAGGTTTACCAAACCTATGAAGCTCATAAATTAATTTTCTACCACAAAAAAGGCAAGGTTTTATGTGTCTTGGTTTACTTTGAACAAATTATATGCAAATTACACAGCTTTCTGATTATTAATAAACATTAGCTAAAATATATAGTCTTACTTTAACTACATTTATGTCATGAACTCAAAACGTCTATGTCCATTTGCACGTTTGTGTGTATATATGACCAGCTAAGAACAATAACAGAAAAGTCAATTCAATGTACATACTGACAATCAACAGACTGTAAGAGCTCAATTCTCAAAGCTTAAAGGAAATGATCTGCATTATTGTATGTCATATTCTTCACAATTCTAAAAGTACCTTTAGCGGAATCCTTTTCCTATGATGGTCATGCATTGTTTTTAAAAGTAAGCAAACCTGGTAACCAAGTAAGTGGTTACATCGCATAAACTGAATCAGTTCAGAATTATCTATCCAAGAAGCTGTTGTCTTTTACCACTTCCACTGTGCCTACTTGTCTACCAGTAAAATTCAAATCCTTCAACTTTCAGACTGAGATATGTAGATGAGTTTTTCCCAAACTGTTCAATGAAAAAACACTTCTGAGAGACAAATGTTATTAAAGGTGGGGTGGAAAAAGGCTTCTGAAGTTCAAAAAGTTTGGGAAAGCATAATATTAAGCCTCCTGAAATCCTGTAGTAAATAAACCTAATTAATTTGATACCAGTCAGGGTTTCCAAACTTTGAGCATGATACACTTGTGAGACATTCTCAACATTCTTCAGACAATTGTTGTATGAAACTCTCATTTCAGAAATGCCGTGAGTCTGAAGAATGTTTTCGAATAAAAAGAGCAAAGAAATCCTTCAATTGTTCTAATGTACCATTCTAAAGGGTTTTCAATTTGACTTACCTAAAAGACAATTTCCTACAGTAAAATATTTGGCTAAGTAATCTAAATAAGAACTTGAATAAATGCGTGATGCACATCACTCCCCTAAACCCAAATTCAGTCATTTTCTGTGACTCTAGGAAATCTATACTGAAACCTACTGTTTACTCTTTGTAACTGAGAATATTTATAAACCTAGGTAAACAAACCCTTAAATCAAAAAGATATGACATCATGATCACATCACTAAAATATTTACCAATATCTGGATTGAAGATTTCCTCCACAACCAGCTGAAAAAATTCTTTGGAAACACCTCCCTCATCAACTCCTTGTTCTCCTTCAAATTCCACATACAACTGTTTCTTCAAGTCTGCAGGATTTTCCATAGCGATCATCTCTAGCTAGTGAGTGAAAAGATAAAGTGAAAAGAAGGTGACTGCCAGTTTAAGGATGAAAGCAAAATAAAAATAAGTAGAAAAAATAAAAACAAGGATTCAGGCTATGGAGCAAATAAAAGATACTGACTTTTGGTTTGTTTTAAATGGAAACAGGAAGCAAACCAGTAAAAAGCCAGTAAAGGCAAAGATTCAGTCTCACAGATAATGGAAAAACAGGACAGAAAAGAAATCGGCATAGAATAATAAAAGAGTTACTTTCTAACTATTGATTTGTCATGAAATTAACATATAGTAGAAAATTAAAATTAGATTTTCTGTTACTTCTGTATAACAAACCTGGGCTCTAAAGGTTAGGACATGGAAAGAAGTCAACACAGCCAAATACATAAGTGACTACTCAAACTAAATCATTTCAGCAAAAACAACAGAGTACAGAAGTTTGACTTCAAGTTTGTTTGCTAGTAAGTCTCTATGTTTAATAGAATAGAAACTAAGGAATTAAGTTTTGTTATCTATTAAGCCATGAATAAAATACTTTCAATTAAGAGAAGAAACATATTGGGTAAATAGGGAGCAGCTTATGGTCTCTTATAGCACTTAATACAAACTGCCACGTCTTGATGGAACCTAAGACATCTTATATATACTTTTTTTTGAAAGCAGATGAGATTTACGCTTGCTTACATCCTTACTCTTAATTTCTTACTAACAGTTACATTTTTCAACTATAAATCTTTACTGGATACTTTTTTGAATCTATAGAATAATACACAGTAAGTGATCTCAGTCATTAAGAGATTAATCAGAAAATACACACTAAATACTAATGTGAACTATTTATACTTCCAGTTTTTAATGTATTTGAAATTTACTAATAGCATGCCTGACTGATCACCCGCTTTATTTGCTAAATAGACTTAAAATGCCTTCTGGCGGTTAAAAAATTTGAAATTTGCCAAAACAGAGTATTTACGAGTGTTCAAGTTATTCCAACCATTGCAATTATAATTTTAAAAATGGTTTTGAGCAATGCAAACATCATCAAAACAACTGTACTATAGTCCTCTAGCAATTACTTTAGGTAACAGTACTGGTTTGGACATTCTAGTATGTCTATAGAAAAATAAAATCTCAAATTCATGAACCCGGACAGTTGTCCTAGATCAATGTTTTTCAAACTGTCAACTGCCACTCATTAGTGGGCAGCCCAATTCATTTAGTGGTTTAAAACCAACAACGGGAGGAAAGAGAATGTGTTCCACATAGTAATGGCATCAACCATTTTGTGAAACTTTTGTTTCAACTATAAGTATAGACAGATACACATACATGTATGTACCTATGCTACGTCAAGTATCACTTTCCTACTTGGGAATACAGTCAGAAAAGTTTTAAGAACAAAGGCTGAAATAATCTAGATATCTTCAACTTTTGGAGTCTGTGAATTTAGAATCTTTAGCTTTAAGAAATGTCCTGTGTAACAATGGTCTTTAATATTTACCAAAAAAAAAATTTATGCCAAGTTTTTAAAGATAATTTATTTTTGTGACAGAGTGTTGTGAATTGAGACAGAATAAATACTCTGTAGTTGTTCCAACTATCACTTAACTTTTAAACTTTAAATTTTAGCAAGCGACTCAGGTAAGCCTGTTTCCTCATCTGCAGAGAAAAAAAAGGGATAGTACTCTTCATACTGCAAAGATGTGAAGGCTTAATAAAAATATACAGAAGAGTTCTAGAGCAGACAATATTACTAAGATAACACATCATGTTGCAACCTTTTAAAACAACTTTGATCTTTGAACATAAGATTCATAATTTGATTTTATAGCCTAGTCCCAAGTTTGAAAGAACCTTGGGGAAAAATAGTTCCAGTTGGAAACCTGCTTCAAGCCACAGAAAATAAAGAATGCTGAGAACTAAATTAGAATTATCAGCTCCAATGTGGTTTACCCATCACGCCAACATCCTATATTGCCATGGAACGCATTCCTAGTTTCCTTCTTCCAGTTCCCACCTGCCTAGGTGTCAAAGGAATATAAGTCAATGTTTATATATATGCCCTTATAACACAAAGACAAAAGTGCTTATATCAAAAGTATAATGCATTCTGAGGTGAAAAAACTGATTATCTGCTATTTAAATTATACTTCCTATAGTCCTCTTTATTAACATTCACAAATGAGAGCTGACTCCATTATCAATGTGATTGATATCTTTTAAAGGATTCGGTGTCGATTCTACAGGATTCAGAGGCCATGTGTTGTAGTCTTAGTTCCACCTAAGACACCTCATAGGACACTGAAACAAATTTATCTTCATTCCTTTTTTTTTTTTTAAAAGATGTTCCTAATACCTTTTTTTTTTTTTTTTTTTTTTTTTCTAGAGAGAAAGAGAGAACATGTGAGCAGGGGAGAGGGGCACATGGAGGGAAAGAGAATCTTAAGAAGGCTCCACACTCAGTGCAGAGCCCAACACGAGGCTCAATCCCACAACCCTGGGAACATGACCTGAGCTGAAATCAAGAGTCAGATGCTCAACCAACTGAGCCACCCAGGAGCCCCCTAACTTCATTCTTATAAAATATTAAATGTCTGTCTGTCTCCATCAATCTCCACAGTGCTCTCCACCCTGAGTGCCAAAATAATTCAATATAATATTTTATAATTATAATTGTAAACATATAGCTTTCTTTCTTTGCTTTAGTTTCATCTATAAAATGAAAATGATATAATAAAAAATTAATATATGTGAAGCACTAGATGAATTCCCTGTACAACAACGCTTTTGTTATTGTTACTTTTATTTGTACTAAAAATTCTTTCAGGCATGCCTGAAAACCTAACAACCCAGATATTACAGAACAAAAATATTTCAGTAACAACACAAGAATAATATATAGCACTTATGTGCCAGGGCACTATTCTCAGCACTTTACATATATCAATTCACTGCATTTTCACAACAATCTTATGAGGCCAGTAATATTATCAATCCCATTTTACAGATGAAGTCTCCAAAGTCATGAGAGGTTCAATAACTTGCTTTTAGTGTTAGTAAATAGAACAGATTCTAATCCAGAAGGAAGCTCTTAACTATTATGCCTTCCTGCCTCTCTTCAATAACTAGCAATAATCTTTTTTGAAATTGTAAGTGACTTTTATTTTCTTCATGTTTTCTGTATTTTCAATTAGTTTTTACAATAAACATGTATTTCAGAATCAGGATGTAGTCACATGTAAATATGTAAAAAGAATGATTTGAAAAATAGATGGCAACTGAACTCTGCAGGCAAAAATTTCCATTACCTATGTTCTATACTTAATATATATAAGTATTTAAATATACTATATACTTAATATATACCTAGGTATATATTAAGTGGTTCTGTAAAATACTTTACCATTTATGTATACATGGGCAGTCTACCTTTAAAAACAATGTTTACTTTTAATTATAGCATAAAATTTGCCAGTTACCATTTGACAAAGGCCATTAAGGGGCTACATTTTTATTTTTCTTAAACACAACCACTTCTGACCCACTGTTCAATCAGAGAATGATTTCAGAACTGAATTGTAAAGGTATACAACTTTCTGTAATAAATACATAGCATTTAAAACAGAATTATGAAAATCAAAAGCTGTCTTGAATACAGGATACTTGGAAATTGAAAGACTAGGTCAGTGAACATTCTGAAAAGGAGTATTTATATGCATCCTTGAATTGAAATCATTTAGTATACAGACTTGTAGTTTTATATATAGGTTTTCTTAAAGTAGGGTATATTTTGTATTAATTTAATATGAAGACTGGCAAAATGCAGATTACTGGGTTAAAATACACAACAGACTGGATGTAATAACATCTACCTCTTCCTTATATGACTTCCTCTTCTTACTAAGACTCTTGATTTCATCAATTGTTGGACAAAACGATTTTCAATTTCTGAACTTTTAATTGGCCATGATGATGAAATCCTAGAGAGATCATTTTTTAAAAAAATTGATCTGGTATCAAAGCATTCCCAGAATACCTAGGTAGGATGACATCTTAATATAAAAATATCATACTTGCCAGATGCAAAAGCGTTAAAAGGAAAACCCTATCCTTTAAAATCTTACAGTATTCTGGGCTATTATTATTCATGACAAAGTTATCTTTACCCATAGTTGAAAAAATTCCTTAATGGTATGGATATTTAAGTAGTATTCACATAAAATAGACCTAATTCTTAAGAATGCCTATGTTCTCTAAGAATGGCTGGCTTAAAACAACTTCAGTCAACTTATTAGACTCTATGGTTAAACAGTTTGTTTACACCTTTAAACTACTGACTGGAGCAAGATCTTTAGATTATTTAAGTATATTTAATATTTTCATTTATCTATGAACAGATAAAGTGTTTTTTTGTTTTGTTTTGTTTTGTTTTTACTATTTTACACATAAAGTTTAGATGTTCGGTAACAGCCAAATCATTTAATCATATCTGCTTGTGAGACCAGGAACCCTGAGTTCTAACAGTTCCAATCCTGCCATTAATTTATACAGGCCAGAATCTGAGATTCATTTTTCTCACATGTAACAGTAAGGAGTTTCACAAATTTCATTTTTTTAGATTATTATATGATGCGGAGAATCTATGTAGATCTGCTTCATTCTCCTAATCTCCTTTGAGTACATAAATCAGACATGAAGTTAATTTCCTTTAGAATAAATCTTAAGAAACAATAATCATCATTGCATTAAGCACAATAAAGTGAATGTACAAGATAAAATTAATCATACTCAGAACAGAAGATAATCTGATTCTTAAAGCACTGTAGATCAATTGTTAAATAAAAGAATCAGGTTTTATTTAAATAACTAAGGGTGTGTGTCAAGGAAAATACTGGGGGCTGGGTCAGATAGTACTGTTAGAGCCCAGAAAAAATGAATGATTTTTTTACAGGGGACTGAGCAGAACTAATTGGTAGTAGGGGGCTTTTCATTTGTGCTTATCATCTTTACCTGTTCCAGTTCACAGTTTTGGACTTTCCTATCCAGTTCTACTCAGCCATTCCTTTCAGTCTTTAGATCCCCACTCAAAATTCTAGGATTCCCAGAACCAAGAACCTAATCTGAACCAAGTCTCAGACCACTGTCAATCCTATTTCTATACCTGCTATTTTCACCACCTTTTCAAAGACTGCCAGTTTTCCCAGTATGTACTTGTATATAAAAATGGCCTCAATAAATATGTATATATAAACCGTACTAGTTGCTATCTTCCCAAATACTGGTTTGCAGATGGCTTTATGGGAGTATCTGCGGACATGACCAGAAATATAGATTTCTAGGCTCCACACCAGACTTCCTAATCTGAATCTCTAGAGGGTAGAACCTTGAAATTTTTCTTTTAAACAAATTTCCCATTCTGATGTGAAGGCAGTTCAGGGTATGTCATAGATGGCAATACTGTCTTCCATGATACTCGTACTCTCCTAACATAATCTAAGATAAAAAGTATGAATAAAATTTTATATCCTTTTCCTTTGGGAATGCTTGGTCTAAGAAAAGTGACAAAATATCTACTTTTAAAAGAATACACAAATACACAAATGTTTTGAGTAAAACACTATAAAAACCTTATGTTAGAATTGTTTTAATTCAAATGAGCTCATAACCATCACTGTACTATTTTCTAAGAAACAATAAAAAATAGTGAAAGTAAGCCCTGGGGGAAACATTCCAGCAACTTACAGGTATGGGAGTAGTTCTTAAATGATTCTGAGATACCTACCTGTGAAAAGGCAGTTAATATTTTACCATATTTCACTGATTCTAAAATTCATTTTTCTGTTTTTGCACTTTAACATCTCTGAAATTATGGATATACCATACAACTGGTAGCATCTCACAACTAACTGGCAGTCTTTCTTTTTTAGTAGTAATAGTGGGTCCTATAATCAACAGCATTTAAGGTTCAATAAAATAACTGTAAACACTAATTCAGCTGTCACCAAAGATAGTTCCTCTAGAAAAAACTCCAGTTAGGAAATAATCTGCTAGTCTGGTCTGAATTACATGGTATGAGAAGGTGGCAAACATATTTTTCATTTAAAAAAAATCTGAAATTATCAACTGAAGGTACTACCCCTCCCTTTTCCTCCATGACAGTCAGCCTGACAATTAACTGAAAAATAGGACCTAACAGAAAACATACTCAAGACTGTCATATATGTAGTCACTATTTTCTGGGTCTCATTTGTATACTAAGGAGATGAACTCCAAGCCTCCTTTTAGCTCTTAAAGCCTACAATCCTATAACCTTAATTATTTAATTATTAATATTGAGCTCACCACAAAGTTTCTCATTTCCTCTTCTTTTCCTGACCCTAAATTAGCAGGCCATAAGAAAGTGGTCAATAGGTTTATTTTGTCTGTCAAACTGATATAGAAGAAAGAATGAAGCTTTAAAAAAGCAAAGTAGATCCTTGAAGAATAAGATGTTAAAACCCATCAGTACTTTTGGGAGTTCAGCTGAGAGGATGTCCTTAAACTACTTTTTGTTGTAAACCTTTTACTTTTTGCTACTGAAATACTATAATTTTTATCATAATCACACATTCTATGAATATTTTTTAAAAAATAGAGCATCAATTGACTGACTCACAAGGCTATTTTGATGATTTTATTTTTCTGGCCCTTCATATTGTTATTAAAAAAGAAAGCAAAAGAAAAAAGGGAAGAAGAGTAAAATTTGCTTAGTATGAATATTTAGAGCCCCTAAGAAGCTTCTCGGTGGTCATGATTCATCTTTACATCTTTACTGCTTAGCAAAATGCCTCACACAGAAGATTTCTAAATCAAACTGCTTTTGTGGACTGGTAATTTAAGTACAGGTATTATCTAGTGAATCCTAATTTATAACTGGTCAAATTATAATATTCAGGTTTGGTATAATGAAGCAGAACTCACTAAAAAAACCCAATTTCTTAGCATAATTAAAAAGTTCAGTTAATTTTATCCTAACATCTGCTTTAAAAAAGGCCTTATAAACCAACATGATTGTTTCCTCAAAGTTCTAGATGATAGAATAAAGTAAGTATACAACAAGTACTTAAACTTTCATTGATTCTTAGCCTTGCTTTACTAAGGGGGTGGTGGTGGGAAACAAGGCGGGGGAAGGAAAATAAAGTTGGGTAGATTTCTTAGCAGAAGGCAGATAAGGAAGGTGGACAACATTTTTTTTTAAATTCTGGATTGAATCTTATACAGAGTGATTTCACTGCTTTTTAAAAGCCAGGCACAGCTTTTGCTGGAAATAGATGAAAGAATCCCAACTCAAGAAGCCAAACATAAAATGTGTTGTTTTGGGATATGCAGTTCTGCTCTAACAATCGAAATTCATAGAAGACTTCAATGTCCTTTTCACAAAACATCACTCACGCTTTTGTAAGATACCCTACTTTCTGCTAAATTATGTAAAGATGCTGGCTGCCTGATGATGAATTGTTAAGTATATTAATTATTTATGTAGCTCAAGACTACAGGAGTAAAATAAAAAGAGCATCAGAAAGCAAGCAACAATAATTACTCCAAACAATTAATGCCTCTTTCTGCCGCTGTTGAAAAACTGCTTGAGTTGTTAAAATAGTGTAGAACTTTTCTTCAATACTAGAAATATATTTGATGTTTTAAAAAACCAATTAACAAACAAAAGAGGCATAAAAATCTCGAAAACTTTTAAGTTTCTGAGGTGTCAAACAACTTTTTCCACTGGTTACGTTTTATGAATATTCAGATTTAGACAAACCAATTCTAAAGCTAAAATATATTTTAAAATAAATACCACAATTTCCTAGTTGTGTCATGGTTTATCTTCCACTAGTATGGAAGGTTTACTGCATCTTAATTTTAGCTGGCATCAAATTTTACTTAAAGTGGTTAAAAAAAAGAACTAGTAATGATGGGTGTATCTAATATTCTGAATACAATAAAATCCTGCAATAAAGCACCCTATGGCAAATGTAAATTTTGGTACATGATTGGCAACTGGTTTCTGTCTTCTGAACAGGCCTGCACTCTTACTTAAATGGGGGCAGTAAAATTCTTATTTTCTGCTGCGGGAAGGAATGAACAAAAGGCAACAATCTGGAGATACAGGAAGTTAGAAGGTGGGTACTTGTATTCCCAATATTCTCCTAGCTCAATCTCCCTGGGTTGGGTTTATGAAACAAGGCACCATTAATTTCAAGAAATCCTGGAATAGCTGCTGTTTTCCTAGAAGTTCCAACAAACTCCAAGACCCAGAGTAGTTCATACAGATTATTTAAGTGGTTAAGAAAATACCACAATCAGGCAGTGCCATTCAGGGGCATTATGAGTGACCCAGCAGGAACTCTTACCAGCAACGCACGCTAAAGTGTCTAGATCACTTCAACTTCACAATAACCCAACTCTAAACTTTACATTTAGAGTTTGTGAATTTTTGAATACCACTTATTATTCTATGGTATGATTTTATTGTACCACTCTTCCCAGTTAAGGCTTGACATTCATACTTATTACTGTCTCCACATTCCCCTTGTTCTTGTGTTCTAGTCTTTTCCCAACATCCACTTGTCTTCTGAATAGAGAAAAAACTTTTGGGGTTAGTTGTTGATATTTAGAAAATCTTTTTCAAAGACAGAGTGACCATTATTTAAGACAACCAATAGTTTGTGGGACGCATTTACAAATTTGGACAGGAACAACAAAAGTATAATATTTACATTTATAATACAAAATGTCCATGTGTTCCTAAGCCATGTAATACATTCTTTTTCAGAGTCACTTATAAAATGAATTCACTGAACTGTATTACAATCTCCCCAGCATTAGGTATGTATTCTAGTACTAATTTTTAAGCATTAGCCCAACTTACCCGGACAAGTGCATCATCTATGATATGGTCACGTCTGACTTTGAGTCTCAAATATGGATTCAACTGCTGTCCTTGAACTAAGCTGTAGAGAACAGTGATTCTTCGTTCACTGTACATGCGAATTCTATTGTCATAATATAATCCCAAATTCTTTGTGACAGCATTCAATATAAAGGGACATGTCATGAAAGAGAATTTGTTCTCTGTTTCTACTTTGAAAAAAGTATAGTCTTTATCCATTTCTAGAACATCATTCAGTGGTTCATTAATAAACTCTTCAAAAGGGATAAGTGGTTTTCGACAGTCCAGAGTTTTAACACCAAGTTCAGTTTCCAGTGGGTCCACTCGAGGACCTTTCTTGTTTCTTCTTTCCTCTCCCAAAAGCTCCTGAAGTGTCAATTCACTTGACTCAGGGATGGGCTCTTCATCATCTTCTTCATTATGATTTGTGTCCACTTCCCCACCCACTACATTTGCATAGTAAACCATTTTCAAGCACTTTGAAGCAGCAACAATAGCATCATCATCATTCACTAGATTGCGACTGTTAAATTCATTGCTTATGACCTTGTAAGTAATAAGTTGCTGAAATGTTTCCATCATTCTGCGAATCTGGTCTGCACTGTATTTAGACCACAGTCTAACCAATTTTCCTTGGGCTGCAAGGGGTAGCTTACTCATTGCTTTGCAAAATAATGGCAAAGCCATTTCCAGATATTCAGGACTGTGGAGATTTCTATTCTCCATTACAATAATGAATAAATTCAGATAATTAGGATCTCGAGAGTATACATTGTGATATGTCAAGTCACATTCCACATTAGGTGACAAATATACAAGTGCATTGAGAAAAGCAGTTTCTATTTTTTCATTAGAGAGTAATCTGGTGTAGACCCTTCTAATGGCCTCAATATCCACAGACACATCATCAGGGCCTAATTTTTGTAAGTTGTTATCTCCTTGTGAACTATCACTTATCCTTGAAGAAGATGCTTCTGAATCTTCTTCCATAGCAGCAGCAGCAGAACATGCAGCTTTTTCCTTTTCATCCTCATCTTTGTCTTCATCCTTTCCTTGAAGAGATTTCAGTTCTTCCTTGGTGTGTTGCTTGACTTTCCGAAAGCTCTGTACCAATGCCTCAGCACTAGAAAAAACTCTTCCAATAACACGGATTAAAGGGGAATAATCCTCTCTCTCTCTACATAATTCAAGAATTTCATATACCGTATCTTCTGTTAGGTAAGTCACATCTAGAAAATTAAAGAAAAAAGGAGAACATTTATTTTTTAAGTATGTTTACTTTGTCTTAATAAGTTCTAGTGAAAAGTAAAATAGCCAAAACATTTTGTACTCAATACCATTTATGATGTACAGCTCTTTTAAAATGTATCTAATACTTAGATTCAACAAAATATATTTTATCTGTTTCTTTCCATGAAATAACAGAAACAACCTCACCCATTCTTTTACATTCTTTCATTAATACACAGCATTTAATGAGTTTAAACTCTTTTCATAATCACAGTAGACTACAGCTTTAATTTGTAAATATGTGAACCAAGCCATCATGTGATTTGACTCATCACACCTCTTTACAACCTCACTTTAGAGAAGAAACACTGTTCTTCTGAGAGGTTTCTTCCTTATTTCACTACTCTGTTCTCAAAAGACTGAGAAGGCAAGAAAGGTTCCTTTAGTATTCTCTTTGATAAACCACCCTTGTCTTACTTTTGTATTATCTGAAAATCAAACTGGTTCCTTTGGAGTCTTCATTTTTAGTTTTTTTGCAGGGTGGTTATTCTGTGGGTGATTGACAAGAATTAATACACGTTTCTCATAAAACCTGAAGTTGACAAACACTGCCATCTGCAGCCAGGAATCAGGTTGCAACAAACCTTACAGAGTAACAGGAAATAGTTACAGGGTCAGGCCAAGGCTTTTCCTTCTGGCTAATGGGGCGATGCTCCCAGAATGCTCTGGAAGCTATGTGTTAAAAGTAATAATGTCACTACAGCTGCATTTCTGAATGACTGTGTGAAGCAGAATTTTGCCAACCTAGAATATCATGGCTGTCAGATGAGCTAGAAATAAATTTCCACATTGTTTAACAAGCTAATGCTCTTTCTAGTATCTACTTAATATTGCAGTCTAGTTGATCCTTACTTAATACAGAAAGAAGCTTTTCAGCTTTTTCCATCTTGCCTTCAGAGTCTTTAAAACACCAGTAATGACTGTCCCTCTAAATTAAGCTTAATCTTTCTTGGTACTTTTTTCTTGTATATATAAAAATTTTATAAGGAAGATAAGCTGCTTTTGCACTTAGTTACCATTGTTTTTGCTGTCTGTAGTACTTAAATCCAAGGTAGTTTTAGTATGTTTTTCTATTATATCCGTTCTCCCCCATTAAGAAATAACCCTATAAGAGGCAAAAATGACAGGAGGCAAGGAAAAGCCAGACCAAATATCAATTTATTACACATTTTCAGAATTACAGTAATGTTAATAAGTTGAAATTCAAATGAAATCACAGAAGAAACAAAAAGAACATTTCAAGGATTTTGGAGATAAAAATCTCTGGAGACAGGGACTACTGCTGTGGTGAAAGTCTGTAGCAGTTTGCTGGCATGCATCTTACTTCCTCTCACATCTGTCTCTAGTAACTTAGACCTCCATTATCACCTTTTCAAATATTTTTATATTTGCCATTATTCTCTTTCAGACAAAACCAGATAAACATATAGCTCTCATTCTCTTCACCAACAAAAATTAAATCTATACATATATCCCCTTGAGAGGAATGGAGAATAAGTCTGGAGATTATAGAATGCATAAGCTTAATTAAAAGGGAACCCCAATGGATGAAACACATTAGAACAACAAAGAAAAACTCCAAGTGTGTTCCCTCTCTTATGCTTTGTTTACTCAAACACACAAAAAAGAATATTAACATGCTCTTTTCTAAAATTCCAAGTTGTCATCTATTTAAATGTTAATTTATTTCATGCAGTTTAATCTGAGCTTTCATAATGCTTGACTTTTTCACAGCACTGAGTGCAGTGATTAAGAGGAACCATGTAAAACATTCCATTCAACTCCATCTCAACGCTTGGGGATATTAGACAATTGACAACTCGCAGATTCAACACATCAAATAATAGAACTCCCTGGTACTTACCATGAATTTCAATTTAAAAAAGGAAAAAAAAACATTTTAAAAATTAAAATTAGCTTAGCTATAAATGTACTCAATTCTCATGATCTACCATCAAAACAAAAGCAAAAAAAAAAAAAAAAAACCTACACTTCATCTTCTCACTTATAATCTGAGATAGGCTAAATAATCACAAAATTGCACCTTACCAAAGCTGAGAAATCTACCTTGACAACACTATTTTTTCACTTATGACTTGCATGAATATCAGGTTAACTGGGGATAACAATAAATTGTTTTTTAAAGGTCAAACAAGAACACAAATGACTTGTATTACAAATAAAAATAAGGAAATAAAAATATTCTGATCCTACAAACAACTTCATTAATAAAAGAGGTGGAAATATCCTTTAAACATTAGATAAATAAATTTCACTTTAAAAATCAACTCTATGACCTGTTGTAATAGCTAAAGGAAGAATGAACTCTCTGGGCAAAGATAACTCAAAAGCTTGAAAGCTTCATGTTATCTGGGTGTATAAATGTGTTTTTGTGATCCCTAATGACTATCACATGTCTGGTATTATTTAAAA
This sequence comes from Lynx rufus, assembly GCF_022079265.1. NCBI lineage: Eukaryota > Metazoa > Chordata > Mammalia > Carnivora > Felidae > Lynx > Lynx rufus. Next base: position 4,377,201 of record NW_025814836.1, on the reverse strand, counting down.
TACTCAAATGTTGGTAGACAGGTAAGGCTAACCAATTACTAAAAGGATATGAAACTATTAATGACTGACTAGTGTACGTCATTCTCAACTGATTATAAAGATGTCATTCAATGCTGGATAGTACACCCAAGAGTTTTGTGCACTGAGTTATACTAGTTTAGTTTACATGAATATGTCAACTTAAATTTTCTTTTTTTTAATTTTTTTTAATGTTTATTTATTTTTGAGACAGAGAGAGACAGTGCATGAATGGGAGAGGGCCAGAGAGGGAGGGAGACACAGAATCGGAAGCAGGCTCCAGGCTCTGAGTTGTCAGCACAGAGCCCGACGCGGGGCTCGAACTCACGGACCGTGAGATCATGACCTGAGCCGAAGTTGGACGCCCAACCGACTGAGCCACCCAGGTGTCCCGTTAACTTAAATTTTCTACTGAGATTATTTCTAACTCCAAATTAGAATTATTAATCATTCTGTATCTAAAAGGTGATCTTCTGAAACTGTGGTCTTCTCTAAACATGCTGTCATAACAGAAACTGTAAAAACTAAACACTTAGTATTCCAATCTTCATTTATATCTGGAGAATAGCATGTGACACAGGTCTGCCAATTACCTAAGTGGAAGTCCACTGGTGAACTTCTGATGGCTAATTTTCCTGATAAATAGGGGCAGCTATGATTAACTCACACTGTGAGTACAACAAAAATCTCCTAATTTTTAGTAGTAGATATACTAATACACCTATAGTTTCCTTTATGGGTTTTAACTCTTTAAGAGTTAATCCTCAGGTTTGTTCCAGGATACATAGGAGTACTTTTCGAAAGTTTCCATTAGGCTACTTTGTTTATACAAAGAAAGTTAAAAAGCAAAAAAAAGAGTTTGTGTTATTTTGTGTTAAGAGAGAGGTTATTTTTTGGGTAAGAGAACCTCAAAATTTTTTCTATAGAAACTAATGATAATCACTTCTTCACTTATTATATGCCATTTTGGCTCATGAAAGGTTTCATAAGAATGCTCTATTTTCAGATAGTGGGGAATTCTGCTTAACATCAGTAATCTCTTCCTGAAAAGTATGAAACTGTTAACTGGAAGCTTATTTCCCATTATTTCCATTGGAAACAAAATTTAACATCTTACAAGACAAAACAAAACCCCTATCTAATTTCCTAAAATGTAACCAAAACAGAATACCTATTATAACTACCTTGCTAGGACCTAAAAACTCTGCTTCCTATTCATCAAATCATAAACTTATTAACAAAGAGTTGTTTTGCATGCAGTAACATGAACTATCTTAAGGGACAGCAACATTCTAGACCCACACACCCTTTTTGTTGACATGCTGTTCAGAACATCTTCAAGTGAATCAGACATTCTACTAATTCTATATAATGTATAATATAAAATGTATCAATTTCCCTACACAGAGTTTTGTTTAAAATGTTGAACTGAGGGGCGCCTGGGTGGCGCAGTCGGTTAAGCGTCCGACTTCAGCCAGGTCACGATCTCGCGGTCCGTGAGTTCGAGCCCCGCGTCGGGCTCTGGGCTGATGGCTCAGAGCCTGGAGCCTGTTTCCGATTCTGTGTCTCCCTCTCTCTCTGCTCCTCCCCCGTTCATGCTCTGTCTCTCTCTGTCCCAAAAATAAATAAACGTTGAAAAAAAAAATTTTTAAATGTTGAACTGAGGGGACACCTGTGGCTCAGTTGGTTAAGTGTCTGACTTTTCAGCTCAGGTCAGGATCTCGTGATCCCGGGTTTGAGCCCCCTCATCGGGCTCTGTGATGACAGCTCAGAGCCTGGAGCTTGCTTCAGATTCTGTGTCTCCCTTTCTCTATCCCTCCCCTGTTTGTACTCTTTCTCTCTCAAAAATAAACGTTTAAAAAAATTAAAAATTAAAAAAAATTTTTAAAGTGAACTGAGTTTTTCAGACATAAATTAGTTAAAAAAATTATAATTAGAGATACAAGCATTCACAATGTTTAAAAAGAGATGCTCTACTAAGAAAATGTTAAATGAAAGAACATTCCCATAGGGTATACCAGTATATTTTGTAATAAATAGATGTGTGTTCCTGAAAATACATTCTGTAAAATTTTATACTTAAGAAAATTTTTATACAAAAACAGAGTTTGGGGCAAACTACTAAATATGTATAGAACTAACAAATATAATTAACAATAAAAAGTACTAGTGTAGTTAATGCATTTGTAATTCCTCGTAGAAAAAATATTGTAGGAAATATAGAAAGTTGCAGAAAAAAGGGAGGAGCAGCAGAGAGAGTAACGTATTGGGAGAAAGTACAAGGAATTGATAAATTACATAGACGAGCAAAAACAGGGATAAACATTCAATAACATCTACAATGAAGCACATAGCCAAAAAGATGTGTCCATCTGCCCTGTACCATAATCCCCATGGCTAGCTGTATTCAACTGCACCAGCACATTTACATTTAGTAATTGCTACTCTGTGGTGCACACTTAATGGGCAAATGGGTATGGGGGGTCTGGGTGGCTCAGTCAGTTAAGTGTCCGACTTGGGCTCAGGTCATGATCTCGTGGTTCATGCGTTCGAGCTCCATGTTGGGCTCTGTGCTGACAGCTCAGGGCCTAGAGCCTGCTTTGGATTCTGTGTCTCCCTCTCTCTCTGTTCCTCCCCGACCTGTGCTCACTTGCGCTCTCTCTCTCTCAAAAATAAACATTAAAAAAATTTTTTTTTCTAAATGGGGAAATGGGTATAATGGAGTCAATGCAACTTCCACATTGTACACACTGACAACATTCACCTACTTATTCACACTGTGTGAGCTAATTCATGTAACAGAACCATGCATTTAGGAGCAATAAAGTGGTATCAAGTTATGAAATTAGTTATACTATGAAATTAGAATAAAAGATATAATACAATTCCGTATCACCAATTAAAATTAAACTTGCATTCAAATCATGTTACTGAAAACTTTTGAGGTGTTCTCCAACTTACACATGTCTTAAACAAAAAGCTTCCTTTTTAAAAATACCTCTGGTAGGTATTATGCACACTGTCAGTTATTTAGAAATTCAACTACTTTGTTACTAACATTGATTATCTTCACTGAGGAAAAGAAAGCTTGGATTTGAAGGTTAAAAAAAAATTTTCTTTAAACAATTTTGGAATACAGAATCATTTAGAAAACAAAGGCTTGGGTAAAGACTGCCATTAATAAGTAGGTGATGATTCTTGGCAGCATGAGTGTACCAAATCCCGAGAAGAAGCTGAGCAGGATATGGGAAGAATATTAGAAAGAAAAACTGAATTATTTCTCAAGTAACGGCTACAAAATTTTGCTGTGCCCTCAGAAATGGAAAAGACTGCCACCACTTCTTTCTGCTTCTTTCACCTAATAGTGCTCAGGTTCCACAATTCATTCCAGATAATCAGTCCAGCTATTTGATAACTTCATTAGATTCTATAGCCTAGTTTAGGAGACTAGTACTTAGGAAAAATGTTCAAAAGTTCCAATCAATCTATTAAAGAAACTTTTGGAATTTAATCTGCTTCTCATTAGAGACCATTAGAACTATAAAATGCAGTCAAATAATTAGTTCAATTATTACTTTGTCCTTTGCCACAATAAATATATATATACAGTGGTAAATAAATACCACTATACTAATACGTCTTAATATCACACAATTAGACAAAACAAGTAAGAACCTCACAAATTATTTAAATCTCCAATCTGGTTTTTCAGTCAAAAGTTCCCAAAAATAGAACATCTTACCTCTAAAATCATCTCTTGCTCCTTGTCCTTCCTTCTTGTTCATTTTTATGTCAGAGCAGGAGTTGTTAGGGGCACCTTTCGAGTTTTCAAGGTAAGCTGAGCTTGCTCCTTTCTTGGAGGGATGAGGATCACAGAGTTTTGCATTAATCTTATAAAGCTCGAGGGCTTTAATAGCTGCTGCATTGTTATCCATACGAAGAAAAGTTGGACAGGAAGCACAAAACTCATTCGTGCAGGCCTCATTTCCACAGCCCTCAGTTAACTGGTGGTAGTAGCGTTCTATTAGATGCTTTGCAGCTGCTCGCTTCCTGTAGCAAACATTCAAACAATGAGCACAGTGATTAAGATTAGTATAGCTCTCATGTAAAAAGCTCAACAGATCATAAGGCAAGGCAAGTTAGTCAAGCACTGAAGTAAAAAACTGGCAAATTAAGATGAGGTTTAGAAAATGAAGATCCACTATTTACGTAAATAAAACTTTTAACTAGATAAATGCTAAGATACTATGATAAAGAACAGCAGGGACACCTGGGTGGCTCAGTCGGTTAAGCATCTGACTTTGGCTCAGGTGAGGATCTCACGGTTCGTGGGTTCGAGCCCCACGTCGGGTTCTGTGCGGACAGCTCAGAGCCTGGAGCCTGCTTCGGATTCTGTGTCTCCCTCTCTCTCTCTCTGCCCTTCCCCCATTCACACTCTGTCTCTGTGTCTCTCAAAAATGAATAAACATTAAAAAAAATTAAAAAAAAAAAGAACAGCAATATTTATCAAAATCATTGTTTTAATAGATTATGCTTTTCTTTGGCTTAAAAAAGTGTGTGGGGGGGACTTTATTCGATGGTATATGTGCTTAAACTGTTTAGCACAACAGATGAAAATCAGAAGGTTTATGGCCAAGAGTTTTGTATTTTATCACTTTAAACAACTGACATTAAGAAAATAAGAGTCTAGTTAAAAGTATCAATCCAGCTTTCCTTTATATAATTACTATTTTAATAATTTATAAATACTTGATTAATAGTTAACAAAGAACTTCTATCTGGAACAAAAAAGTTTTTTCCTCCAATTATCTACCATATGAGGGATTTAAAAATAACCTATAAATGAAATAGCCAAAACTGTGTTATACTGCAAGAAAATGATTCTGAGCATACAATCCTGAACCCAAAACATGTCCTTGAACTTGCTCATTAATCCCATGTCACAGAAACCTAGAATATTTTTGTTCCCGTAGGGCAAAATTTTATGTTTCATTTACTTGTGAAGTTAAAGTATGTAGATTAACATTCTTAACTGGCTGTTCCAGCAGAGCTTCCAAAGATACTGAGGAAGAGATTATTTCATCAAGCAAGGAGCTGGACTACAATATCTATCTCTATGGTTCATTCAACTCTAAGATCTATGCTTGTACTGTCTGATGATGTGAGATTACCATAATTTAAGGAAAGCAGTCTAGATCCAAAGAAACAGAATTCATAGCTATTCCTTTTGGTCTCAAATTCACATGCATGGGAATAAAAACTACAAGTAATCAAAACCATAAAAAAAAGAAATTACCTAACTCTCAAAATGTTCCTACAATTACCTTACTAACATGTAAGGCTAAATGGCAAAGGACAGTAGGGTTCACATTTTGTTAATTGTGAGATACCTCTTGTTCATCATGAGAAACTGAACAACAAGGCAAATGAACAGTAGATAAGGGACATACTAATTAAGTCCAATTCTGTCTCAAAAGTAGGACTTTGTCCCTAAACTAAGTGACAAAGACTAGCACAATTAACTCTTGAACAATGTTGGCATTACCAGTGCAAACACTTTGCAGAGTTAAAATCTGCAAGTAACTTTAGATGCTCTCATAACTTAACTACAAACAGCCTACTATTGACCAGAAGCCTTACCAATAATATAAAGAAGTGATTAACACATATTTTGTATGTTACATGTATTATATATTTTTACATTAATGTAAGCTAGAGAAAATAAAATATTAAGAAAATCGTAAGAATACATTTATAGTACTCTAGTGGATTTATCAATATGTGAGTTTAAAAAAACCCTCATGTAAGTGAGTGCAGTTCAAACCTATGTTGTTCAAGGGTCAACTGTAACTCAAAAACACTCATTTTGATGCATCTATTTTTTAAATGTGCCATGCAAATTAATGCATACAGAGAAAGAAGACAAACGTAAAACACACACTTAAAATTTCCATCAGCAGCACTTAGTTATTTTAGATGTAGCTACAAACAATCCAACTTTTGAAAATTAAAGATTATGCCAGATATGTCACTATGCAAAATATTAAAGTGACATGTAAAGAGAAATATAGCCTCAAGAAGATTTATACCATCATCTCCCAAAATATAGTAGCTTTCCCTAGTGAAAATGTAAATAGGTATGTATGTATTTCTATTCTGGAGGAAAATTATTGAACACAAAGTTAAAAATGAAAAATCAGAAATCAAGTGAAATTAACTGGAAAACTGTGCAAAAATGCATTGTTTCTGTGAAATTTGGAAAAAATGAAATGCCCATTTACATAATATGGGATTACTTAAATGAACTGCAACAATTCACATAATGGAATAAATGAAATTACCAAGATCTGAATTTGGCAAGGAATAGTCTTCTTCATTCATCACTAATGGACAAAAGTCAGTTACAAAGTTTTAAGTTTAAGATGAGGCCACTTTTATTTCAAAGTGTTAACAGTCATTTTCTCTAACTGATGTTGACTGAATGGGTTTTTTGAATTCTTCCATACTTTGCTTCTAATTTATTTTTTCTATAATAAACATGCTACTTGTATATTAAAAATAAATACAAATGAGGAAACGTTAACAGCTTTATAACTTCATATACATGATTTAAAGAGCCTCAAGATTTATTAAATTGTCCCTATGATTTTTTTAGTAGTTAATTACAAAATTCAAAATACCAAACACTCTTACTATTTTTCTTAATAAGTGTCATGTTTTGTTCGAAGAAAAGTCACCCCAAAACTCAGCCATATTACATAATGCTTCTGTATGTAATGCATAAAGGAGTGTGAACAGTAAAAATAGGACAAGACTGAGAAATTAGAAGACCTACATTAAGTGACAGCTCCTTTTGCCTCTAATTACCTATACAGTTCTGAATGAGTAGTTCTCTGGGCCTCAGTTCTCCCATCTTAAGATTCCCTTCAGTACTAAGGTTTAGGTTATTCTATGTAGTAGTAGGTGAACAAGGTACTAATATTTGATGAGTGTCTGATAACATACTAGACATACTGCTAGGCACTCTGGCGTAGGTTATCTCATTTGAATCCCATTACTTTGAGGATTATCTTCAGTTGACAGCTAAAAGACAATTAAAAGAGTAAAATTATGTACCCAAGATCACACAAAGGAAAATGCAGAATCAGGACAAAAACAGGAGTCAGGGTCTTCTGGCTCGTTTCCACTATACTGCCTCACAGAAAGGGATTCATTTCAAAACAATTCTTAAGAATAGTAGCACTAATGACTCTAATGGGGGGAAAAAATCCCAGGAATAATATGTAATTGAAAAAAGCAAAACACCTGAAAAAATCAAAATCTGAATCTCATATTTATGCATACCTGCTATCTCATAAGTACACTAAGTTTTTTGAAGAGATACCAAAATATTCTGTAAAGTTAATACATCTACAATTTCTTGAAAACCTATATGCTACAGATGTTCTCACCTTAGAAGGCAGTAAAGCCTAGCAGTTAAGAGCTTGCACTATGAAGCCAGACTGCCCAAGTTCACATGTTGGCTCTGGCACTTATTAACTATGTGGCCTTGAATGATTTACTGACAACATTTCTGTGTCTCAGCTTCTTCATCATTAAAATGATGGTATACAATTACCATGGCTGTGAGAGAATTAAATGAGTTAATATACATAGTTAGAACACTGCCTGGGATATAGTAAGTGCCATGTGTTAGCTGCTATTATTGTTATGACTAAGATCCTCGTAAGCTTATGAATTGGCTAGATAAACTATCATTCTGCTGATGCTCAGAGCAGTTACATCACAAGTCACACATCTGATAAGAGATTTGAACCCAGGCTTGACTCAAAAACTTGGGTTTTAAATACCACTAAGGGGAGATTTAATACCAGACAGGGGAACGTAGCCCTCTCTATTCAGTCTGCTTCTCTGCCCGGGACATACAAATAGCAGCTACACAGCTGAAACAGGACTGAAAGGAGGCCATGCCAGAACCTCCAGGTTATCAGTGGAATCAACCATTTTAAACATTTTTCTTCTTTCCTCACACCAATGACACCCTGAATTATATCTGTCCAATTCTGCATCCCCATCTAATAGAGCATTAAAAAAGACTTCTATGTTGGCAATGTGTACACTAATAATGACATTTTTATAAGTAACTTGTACAAGGTTAATCCCTATACAGTAGGAGTCACCAAATCATAGCTTGTGGGCCAAATCTAGCCTGCCATAAAAAACAAACAAACAAACAACCATAAAGTCTTATTAAAACATAGCCAAGCTCAATAATTTATATATCGTCTATGGCTGTTTTGCACTACAACAACAGAGTTGAGTAGTTTTAAAAGAGATTGTATGGCTTGTAAATCCTAAAATAAATACCACCTGGCCCCTTACAGAAAAATTTCCCAACTCTTAATTTAGAGTCTGTGTTCCTTGCTCTCCAGTGACATTTCCTTATCATCACATGGTCGGCTCACTCTTTCCCCTCAACAAATCAATGCAGCAAAATATGTACTTTTCCCCAACTATGATTAAAAGAGAGAGAAAGAGAGAAAATGGAAGGAGAAGAGAAAAAAAGAAAGGAAGAAAAGGAGATAACAAAAAGGAAAGAAACGAAGAGAGATCCTTCCTTAACCAGACCCCTCTAGTGACCCCTATCTGCTATTCATAATCAAAACTACAATACGGGCTAGGGCTTATTTTTTTTTTAAGTTTTTATTTAAATTCCAGTTAGTTAACATACAGTGCAGTATTAATTTCAAGTGTACAATAGAAGGAATCAACACTTCCATACAACACTTGGTGCTCATCACAAGTGCACTTGTAAATCCCGACCACCTATCCCCTCCACCCACCTTGCCTCTTGTAACCATCAGTTTGTTCTCTATAATTAAGAGTCTGTTTCTTGGTTTTCCTCTCTTGCAATGCCTCCCCCCCCCCATGTTTGTTTCTTAAATTCTACATGAGTGAAATTATATGGTATTTTGTCTTTCTCCAGCTGACTTATTTCACTTAGCATAATACTCTCTAGCACCATGAATGTTGCTTTAAATGGCAAGATTTCATTCTTTTTTATGGCTGAGTAATATTCCATTGTGTATATACGCCACATCTTCCTTATGCATTCATCAGTTGTTAGATATCTGGGCTGTTGCCATAATTTTTCCTTTTTAGATAATGCTGCTATAAACATCAAGGTGCCATGTATCCCTTTGAATTAGTGTTTTTGCATTCCCTGGTTCAATACCTGGTAGTACAATTGAAACTATAAAAATCCTATAGGAGAACACACAGTAACCTCTTTGACACTGGTCGTAGCAACTTCTTTCTAGATCTGTCTCCTGAGGCAAGGGAAACAAAAGCAAAAATAAACTATTTGGGCTTCATCAAAATAAAAGCTTCTGCACGGTGAAGGACACAACCAACAAAACTAAAAGGCAGCCTACAGAATGGGAGAAGGTATTTCCAAATGGCATATCTGATAAAAGGTTAGTATCCAAAATATATAAAGAACTTATAAAACATCAAAAAACCCAATAATCCAATCTAAAAATGGACAGAAGACATGAATAGATATTTTCCCAAGGAAGACATCCAGGTGGTCCACAGACACAGGAAAAGATGTTCGACATCACTCATCATCAGGGAAATACAAATCAAAACTAAAATGTGGCACTGCCTCACATGTGTCAGAATGGCTAACATCAACAACACAAGAAACAACAGGTGTTGTGGAGAAAGGGGAACCCTCTTGCACTGCTGGTGGGAATGCAAACTGGTACAGCCACTCTGGAAAACAGTATGGGGGCTTCTCAAAAAGTTAAAAATATGGCTTACTTTCTATATTCTGTATTTTTTTCACATTTCATGGACTTTTCTTATGGAGTCAATAATGGAGGAGGGCCAAGTGAGATCTGATGAGAAAGCTCTCAAAGTAGACAACTGAAAATATGCATTTAAAATAGACAACATTGGGGCACCTGGGTGGCTCAGTCGGTGAAGAGTCCAACTTCGTGATCTCACAGTTCATGGGTTTGAGCCCTGTGTCAGGCTCTGTGCTGACAGGTCAGAGCCTGGAGCGTGTTTCAGATTCTGAGTCTCCCTCTCTCTCTCTCTCTCTCTCTCTCTGTCCCTCCCCCATTTGTGCTCTGTCTCTCTCTCTCAAAAATCAATCAATCAATCAGACAACACTTTCTATTTATTTATTTTACTTCCATGGCTCAGTGAGACAGTTCTACAAATAAATGTCCTATGGAATAAATTACATATAGAGGGCCAGAGTTACTCTAGAAAACTGGACAGAAGTCTTTTAAAAATTAGTTTCACTCTTGGGGAGAAGGGCACTGAGGTCAGCAATTAACTTTGAAATGCATGAAAAAATAAAGATGGAATGATGGACAGAAGGATGGATATGTGATAATACAAGGTAAGTATTAATAGTAAAATCTAGATGGCAGGCATATTGTGTCCATTGCAGAACACTTTCAACTTTGCTGCATGTTTCCAAGTTTCCAAAATAAAACACTGGGGGAAAATACTGTTACATACTATAACTTCTGAGAGGTCAACTGGCAGAGGAAATGATTTTAGCCATCAGTGGCCAAAAGAGAAAAACCAATGTGTCATCAATGGCACTAATACCATGTTTTCTGACTTTGAAGCTAGTTTTGAATCAATCCAGTACTCAACAAACAAAAACCCCTATAATAATAATAATAAAAAGAAAAGCTATGAGATGACCATAAATACATATAGCAACTTAGTTTACTTGTCAAGGAGACAAATATTAGGAAAGTATTTTTAATATTCCTATACCAATAGCAAAGCACTGGGGTTAGGATCACTGAAATGACGGCCAACAATAAAGAAGATGAAAGTTGAAAAAAGATATTAAACAGGTAGCTGAAAAGTAAGTAATGAATACAGGAACAAAAAAGATGAAACCACAGAAACTGCTACTGTCAGAAAGGGAAGATGTGTTAACGAACAATGAGCAAACAAGATTGGAATCAATTAAAAATGGTAGAACATAAAAGAAATAGTAACTGTGACATGTTAACATAAAAACTAATGGTAGACAGGGACGTCTGGGTGGCTCAGACGGTTAAGCATCTGACTCTTGATTTCGGCTCAGGTCATAATCCCAGGTTCATGAGATTGAGCCCAGCAATGGGCTCTACACTGAGCGTGGAACCTGCTTCAGATTCTCCCAACCCTCCCCTCCACTTATGCGCTCTCTCTAAAAAAATATTTATATAATAAAAAAGCTAATGATAGAGTATAAAATAATAAAAGAAGATAAAAAGGCAAAGATAAAAAAGTCAATGTAAGCAGAGTGACTTTAACTGAAGATGAAGTTAAATGAAGATGTGAGGAATCGAGACGCCAGAGATAAAAAGGCTTGTATGCTCAATCTATAAAGCTAATAAACACTTGCTTACTGATTTCTCAAAGTAGTGTGTCTTTCTGTTCCTTTTGGGATGTTGGCTTTGTAAACACTCCATCCCCTCCCCTAAAGTTATATTTAACATAAAAATTTTGGAAGAGTGAACAATGATATCCAAGGTAGTATTACACCTTAGAAAATTGGATGACATAAAACATCTGTAACATAACTTTTAGGTTTAAGGTTGGGTCTGTTACAATGGAACTGCATGAAATGTTAGATTATTTCAAGACTGAACGTACAATTCTGAAGTCATTATTACACTATATCCTACCAATAATCCATTAACTACAGAATAAGATATATTTTCAGGAGAAAAATATAAATATAAATCAGCATATTTTACTATGATAAACTCAACATAATAATAATCCCAAAGTATTACTTTATTGAGCTTTATAATCTCAATGCCCAGAGTGTGTGTTATACATTAAACATGAAGTAAAATTGTAGAACAAAATATTTATTTACCTTTAACCTGTTTTTTAAAAAAGTATCACATTTTATGGTGAAGTTGTAATGAACAAAAAACGAACTATATCCATCTGCCTCCCTCTAATTAAGATCCTAAAAGGATAGAAACACAAAAACACAAAATACTTGTTGGCATTAGTATAGGGTATCTATCAATTATCTGTGACAATCATGAAATATAGTCTTTGATTTTTTTTTTCTTTCTAATTCGAATATAATCAAGACAGAAATTCATTCCTTGGTTGATAACATACTTCTGTGTCTACCATGGACCAGGCAATATGCCCAAAATTTTGTGATAAAGATCTGGTTAATGGGTTATTTTACATTCTGAATATTTTAATCACTCTTACAAAATCATCTTTTTTAGGGGTTTAGGGAGCTGACTAAACCTTGGAGTTATTAGAAACAATAGCTTTTATAGATTCTGTTGAGAAACAATTAGACTTTTCAGTGTTATAATGAGAAAATCCTGAAACAGATCTTTGAACTTATACTAAAGATAATTTACTAATATGTCTAAGTTAGCTTTGTATAGGTGATAAATCTTCTGGCATTTTCCTCCGACCAAATGAATTGGAGAAATACTAAATTTATCTGAACAAAGATAAAAAGCCAACCAGGAGAGATGTCTGCAAGATGGAGGAAAAAGAAGCTCCAGAATTTATTCCCTCACAGGAACATTAACTTATATACATGGTCCAAAAACCCTTTATGAGACCTCTAGAAACCAGTTAGAAAGTTGCAGTACCCCAAGCAAGCTCCAAGCCAAAAAGAGCCAGATATATGTAAGAAAAACTTTCATTTCAACTGTATCAATCCCTCCCCAAGATGGCACAGTTCATACTCATGATGAAAAGCTCAACCTGCAGCTTCACCCATTGGAATTATGTCCAACATTCCTGTTTTTTGGGGTGAAAGGAGCTGTCAAAGGGACAAGTTTTTGTATTGGCCAGACTTGGAGCACTGATGGAACCAGCATATACTGGATGCCTAGAGGCTACAGAAAACACAGGTTTGTTTCAGGACTACAGTACTTGAAGCTCTTGAAAAAGAAACCAATTAAGTCTTTCACTGGGAAATTACAAGCCTAAGTCTGAAAAAGATACACCTCAATAAAAGGTATTAGAGTTACCAAGAATCTCTAATGAAGGTCTTCCCCTCAATGAAGCCAATTCAGAGAGACTGGAAGAGGTGGTTGTTTTTATCAGAGGCAAAATCTACACACACACACACACACACACACACACACACACACACACACACAAAATTAAAATGCATATTAAAAACTACAAAGTACCCCCCCAAAACCAAGAAATTACAGTCCAATTCCAATCAAAGGAACAAAATCAAGCTCTAGAAATGACCTTAAAGAAGCAGAGATCTATGAATTACCTGACAAAAATGCAACATAACTGTCTTAGGGAAACTCAATTTGTTACAAGAGAACACAAGGAAAACAACTAGATGAAATCACCATGCATACACAAAAAAAGAATTCATCAGCAAAAAATATAAAAAAGAACTAACCAAAAATTCTAGAAATAAAAAGAATACAATAACTGAACTGAAAATTCACAAGGGAACAATAGACTTAATCAAACAAAAGAAAGAAAATAAACCCAAAGTCAGGCCATTTGAAATTACTGAGTCAGAGGCAATTTTTAAAACGGAAGAAAAGTGAAGAAACCCCAAGACACTTCTAGGACACCACCAACCCTACTAATATATGCACTTAGAGGAATTCCATGAGAACAAAGAATGTGGCAGACAGCTTATCTGAAAAAGTAATGGCCAAACACTTCCCAAATGTAAGGAAGGAAATGGATATCTAATTTTAAGAGGTTTGAAGGACTCCAACTACAATGAACCCAAAGAGGATGATACTAAAACACACTATAATCTCTGTCAGAAGTCAGAGACAGAGAGAATCTGGAAAACAGCAAAACAAAAATGACTAGTCATGTACAAAGGCAGCTATCCTAAGACTATCAGCAGGTTTCTCAGCAGAAACCTTGCAGAAAGACCAGAAAGAAGTGGGATAATATATTCAAAGTGTTGAAAAAAATAAGTGCCAACCAAAAACACTGTATCTAGCAAAACTGACTTTCTAAATGAAGAATAAAGACTCCCAAGGATAAACAAAAGCTGACAGTTCCTCACTACTAGCCCTGTCTTACAAAAAGGAAGTCCTTCAACTTGAAAAAAAAAAAAGAAAAGAAAAAGATAAAAAGGACTGTAAATACAAAATCATGTAAAAATATAAAACTGTTTGGTAAAGGTAAATATATGGACAAATACAGGATCCTGTAATACTGTAATGGTGGTGAGTAAATCAGTCAGGTAGATGCGAAAGATGTGAAAGATGAAAACATTTTTTAAACAACTATAAATAAAATTGATATAAAACATAAAAAGATATAATTTGTATCCTCAGTGAAAGGGGGGAAAGATGTAAAGGAGTAGAGTTTTTGTATGCAATTGAAATTGCTATTAGTTTTAAATAGATTATAACTATAGTACAACTATAAGATGTCTTATGTAATTCCCATGGTAACCAGAAAGAAAATGCCTAGAGAAGATATACAAAAGAAAACGAGACAGGAATCACAGCATGTCACTACAAAAAAATATCAATGAAACACAAAGGAAGACCTCACAGAGAAGGAAAAAAATAACTACAAGACATACAAAACCCATAAAAATGGCGATAGGAAGTCTTCCTTATCAGTAATTACTTTAAAGGTATATGGATTAAACTCCCCCATCAAAAGACACAGAGTGGCTGAGTGGATTTAGAAAAAAAAAAAAAAAAAAAGATAAGACACAACTATATGTTACTTACAAGAGACTCACATTAGATAGAAGGATATACACAGACTGAAAGGATGGAAAGAGACATCCTATGCAAATAATAACCAAAAAAGAGAAAGAATGATTATATATATACACATACATAAATATGGCTACATATATATATATATATATATATATACACACACACATATATATAGAAAAAAGAAACAAGTGACACATTATATGATAAAAGGGTTAATTCGCCAAAAATATATATTATAAATATATATGCACCTAACAGAAGAGCAGCCAGATACATTAAGCAAATAATGACAAAGAACTAAAGAGAAAAGAAAGATAGTAACATAGTAATAATAGGACATTTCCATATCCCACTTTCAATAATGGGAAAGAAAACCGATTAGGAAACACAGGACCTTAGCATTAGACCAAATGGACCTAAAGACACACACATGACATTATACCCAACAACAGAATACACATTTTCTCAGTTGTACATGGGACATTTTCCACAGGAGATCACGTTATACCATAAAGTTAGTTTTAACAAACTTAAGGAGACTGAAATCATACCAAGTATCTTTTCTGACTACAACGGAATGAAGCTAGACATCAAAAGCAAAAGAAAAACATGCATATCTACAAAATAAGGGAAAATCAAACCGCATATTCCTGAATAACAAATATGTCAGAAGAAAAAATCCGAAGGGAAAGCAGAAAATATCTGGAGACAAAGGACAATAAAACACAACATACCAAAATGTATGGAATGCCACAAAAGCAGTATGAAAAGGGAAATTCATAGTAGTAAATGCCTATAGTAAAAAACAAAGACTGCAAATGAACAACCTAACTTCAGACTTCAAGAAATTAGAAAAACTAACTCAAAGTTCATCAAAGGAGGGAATAATAAAGATTACAACACAATTAAACGAAATAGAGACAGAAAAATAAAAATTCAACAATTTAGTATTGGTTTTTGGAGACTATTAAGAATATCAACAAACCGTTAATTAGACCAAGAGAAAATGCTCATAAAACAAAAGTCAAAAATGAAAAAAGACACATTATAACGGATGCCATAAGAATAAAAAGGATCATAAGAGACTGCTGTCAACACATGCCAAAAATTGGATAACTTAGAAGAAATGAGTATATTTCTAGAAACATGTAATCTAACAGGACAGAATCATGAGGAAATAAAAAATCCGAAGCAACCTGTAACTAGTAAAAAGACTGAATCAGTAATACAAAACTTCCCAACAATGAATAACCCAGAATCAGATAGTTTCAATGGAGAATCTACCAATGATTAAAAAAAAAAAAAAAAAAAAAATTAACAAGAACCCTTCTCTAACTCCTCCAAAAACCTGAAGTGAATACTGTAAAACTCATCCCATGAGGCCAACATTACCCTGATACCAAAATAAGACAAAGAAGAAAAGAAAAATACAGACAAATATCCCTAATGATTATTGATGCAAAAACCCTCAATGAAATACTAGGCAGTTAGAATTTAACAATACATTAAAAGAGTTATATCATCACCAAGTGGAATTTATTCCTGGAATGTAAGGATGCTTCACCATACAAAAATCAATCAATCCAACACAATGAATTATCAAAATTACAAAAATAACATGATCACTCCACTGACACAGAAAAAGCATTTGACAAAAATCAAGATCCTTTCATAATAAAAACATTCCACAAACTAGACAAGGAAGGAAATTACTTCAACACAATAAAAGCCATATATGAAAAGCCCAGAGCGAAGATTATACGTAATGGTATAAAACTGAAAGCTTTCCCTCTAAAATCAGGAACAAGGCAAGGATGCCCACTGTTACCATTTCTTTTCAAAACAGTACTAGAAATCCTAGACAGAGCAATTAGGCATCCAAATTGGAAAGGAAGAAACAAAATTATCTCTGTTTGCGGATGACATGATCTTATGTGTAGAAAACCCTAAATTTAGACCCTATAAAAAAACTGTTAGAATAAATCAAACTTAGTAAAATTACAGGATACAAAAGTCAACCAATGCAAAATCCAGTTGTATTTCTATAAACAGTGAACAAAAGGAAATAAAAAATATTCCCATTTACAAAAGCATCAAAAAGAAAAAAATACTTTACTAAAGAAACTTAACTAAGGAAGTAGACTTATGTAACAGTCTCCCTTATTTGTGGGGACTCTAAGGACTCCAACAGATGTGTGAAACCACAACAGTACCAAAACCTATATATATATTTTCCTATTGATACTTTTGATAAAGTTTAATTAATAAATTAAGCACAGTTAAGACAGTAACAATAATGAAATAGAACAATTACAATATATTACAATAAAAGTTACGTGAATGTGGTCTTTCTCTCAAACTACCTTACTGTACTGTACTCAACCTTCTAATGATGTGAGATGATAAAATGCCTATGTGATGAAATAAGGTGAATGATAGATGCCTTGTGATGTAGTATTAGGCTACTATTGACCAAAATCTGACAACACTGAAGAAGAATCATCATCTGCTTCCACAATGCAGTTGACCATGGATAACTGAAAACACTAAAAGGGAAACAATGGATAAAGAGAACAATGAAAAATACACAATTAAAACTATGAAATACTGCTGAAAGAAACTAAAGACACAAATATAAACATGCTGTGTTCACGGTAAGACTTAATATTGTTAAATGCCCATTCTACCCAAAACAATCTACATATTCAATTCAAACCCTACTGAACTGGCATGTTTTAAATAAAAAAATAAAAAAATAAATCTAAAATTCATATGGAATATCAATAGGACCCAAACAACAAAAACAATCTTGAGAAAGAAAACAAAGCCAGTCTCATACTTCCTGACTTAAAACATCTTACAAAGCTACAGAAACCAAAACAGTAATGTACTGGCATAAAGACAAGACACAGACCAATGAAACACATCAGAGAACCCAAAAATAAACTCACATATATGGTCAAATAAACTGTGGCATAGATGCCAAGGCTATCCAATAGGGGAACAAGAGCCTCTTCCACAAATGGTGCTGGGAAACCTGGATATCCAAATGCAAAAGAATGAAGTTGGAGCCTTACATCTTATACTACATTAAAAAAAAAAAAAGGTTAACCAAAATGGATTAAAGAGCTAAACATACGGGGGCCTGGGTGGTTGAGTAACCGACTCTTGATTTTGGCTTGAATTGTGATTTCACAGTTCATGGGATCAAGCCTCATGTGGGGCTCTATGGTTACAGGGTGGAGCCTGCTTGGGATTCTCTCTCTCCCTCTCTCTCTGACCCTCTCCTACTCACACACTCTCTCTCTCTAAATAAGTAAATAAACATTAAAACAAATAGGGGCGCCTGGATGGCTCAGTCAGTTGAGCATCTGACTTCGGCTCAGGTCAGGATCTCAGAGATTATATGTTTGAGCCCAACATCAAGCTCTCTGATGTCAGCATAGAGCCCACTTCAGATCTTCTGTCCTCCTCTCTCTGCCCCTCCCCAACTCATGCGTGCGTGCGCGTGCGCGCACACACACACACACACACACTCACTCTCTCTCTCTCTCTCTCAAAAATAAACATTAAAAAATAAATAAAGACCTAAACATAAAACCCAACATTACAAAACTCCAAAAATAAACATAGGGAAATAGCTTCATTACACTGGATTGGGCAATGTAACACCAAAAGCGCAACTAAAACCACATAAAACAAAAGCAAAAATAGACAAATGAGACTACAGTGAACTTCTGCACAGCAAAGGAAACCATCAACAGAGTGAAAAGGCAACATATATAATATGATTATTCCATCTCCTGGGTCTGACTTAAAGACTCCACCTCAGGAAATAGAAGAACCAGGGATGGAGACTGGAAGACAGCAGAGGGGCCACAGGATACCTCTCAAAGACAGGAAAAACAGAAGGAGAGAAAGCAAGTAAGAAAGCATACAAAGATCACAACCTGAGGTGGCTGTTTTAATTAACATTAAATAATAAACATTAGCATGCCCATGGAAATGGAAAGGAGCAGCAAAACAGAGGTGAAAAGAGTACTTCAAAGACTGAGAAGTGACTAACAATGAAGACAGACATAGCCATAAAGATGACATAGCCAGAATGCATAGCCTCAAAGGAGCAGGAATTTTTATGCTGAGAGAATAGTAACAGTCCAGAAACATCAGTGGATAACAATAACAACAATGTGTGGGAAACAAACAGGTCAGGCTTACTGCACCTGTAACCTAGCTTCTGTATCTAGTGATACAGAAACTATTCTTGACAGTCATCACTTTTCACTCCTTATTTTGTTTTAACCTTGCTGAGAAATGCAGACCTGGAAATTTATTGTGGGCTTTCAGGACACATTTCCTGATTTTCTCCCTTCTCTCTGACTGTTCTTCACAGACTTCCCTCCCTAATCTGGAAATGTTTATACTCCCAGGGACCAGCCATTAGACACTTTCTCTTTTAAATTTCTCTTTGAACCATTTCATCTTTTTCAAGGCAATACCTGATGACTTCCAAATGTCTCTTTCAGCATAGTTTAACTCTGCTTGAGAATCTATTCCAAGTTCTCTGGCTATTTTCATATTAGCTCTTTCTTTAAGAAATTTGCTGCTTGAAAAGATAAAGGCCAGATGATTTAAATATCATAGGAAATACAGAGGTACAGTAATATAAAGAAACACAACTTAGCCAAGATAAGTCACAAACGATGACTAGGAGAGGACAAAAAAATACAAGGAATATTTCAGGTAAGAAGGGAATGAGTAAAGGCACAAGAGCCTGAGAACATCCTATGACAATTTCAAAGATACAGTTCAAAACAGGAATCAAAAATATGAAGCGGAAGGGAGGAGCCAGATTATGAGAGACTTTGAATTCTGATTTTAGTCAGCAGAAAAGTAATCTAATAAAGGTGAATGATTTTCACCTCATAAAAATGCACATATACTCCATCTTGCAAAAAATTTCAGAGGCATCACATACTATTTATAAACCACTAGATAAAAACACATTCAATACAAGTCACTGAAGGGTTTAAGCAGGTCAGTGATTAAGCCAAATTTGCCTTTATGATAATTCTATTTTGTAAATTGGGATCAAAGCTGGCAAAAGTGGAGGCAGGCAATCCAGTTAGGTGATGACTACTGTAATACACCAGGGAAAGAAAGCAGCAGGAATGAAGAGAAGGAAACTAATGCAAGAAATATTTAAAAGATGTAGCATGTAGGGGGTAAATGAGTGGAAAGAGATAAATGCCTAGGTTTCTATTATGGGCAACTGGGTAGAAGGTAGTGCTACAATCTAAAATGATAACAAAAACAACCACCACTCATTAACCTGCATTAACCTATAGTGAATGGTTTTTGTATGTTGTGTCCTTTAATCCTTACAATTATCCTAGCAAGAAGATTGCAGAAGCCAATAAAGGATCCAGTAAATCAGAAAGTCCTGCTTTTAAATAATTTAGGGGAAACAGCATCTATTTTCACTACATCTTTTAACTTTGAATCCCATTTATAGCCAGCAAGTTCTATGTAATAAAGTACACCATCCCCATTAATGTTTCTTAAAACCTTTTTAGGGACACATAAGATATAATGAATAAAATGCAAAATTAACATAGATTCTAAACAACATTTTATTAGAGTACCTGAACAAAACCAGCCAGGTTTTGCTCATTCTGCTTTCTGAGAAGACTAAGCCAGAGGGAGCTCATCTATTCATTCATTCTTACCATTAACCAGAAGCACAATACCTTCTATTTAAAATACAATGTGTAAGTTTATTGATGCTTCATGTGGTAGAAAAGTAGACCAATTCAAGCCACTTCAAAACCTAACACTTTTCATTAGCTCCTATGTCTATCAGAAGAAAACCCAGGGCTTTTCAGTAGTGTTGAGGCCTTTCACTTGACTACTTCACTTTGTCATGCCTTTCTGCTTCCAGCTACATTTTTTTTAGCACATCCCCTCCCATCTCCTAAATCTACATTCCAGCAATACTGAACTCTCTACAGTTAAAAGGATTTGTTCTACCGTCTTCCTTGGTTCCAGGTGTTAGAAAAGTTTTCTTCCTGCCCAGAATACTATGATCCCTACTTACACCAAGTAATTCTCAAAGACTCAGCTTAGATATCACTTCCAAGATTATTACATATCCCTTCTCTGATCCCACAGCAACCTGTACCTACTCTAAATGTGCCTTATTATAAATGCCAATTATTTAGATGGTAGGTTCCCTGAGACACATGACCAAATAACTTCTTTACAGTTATATCCTCAGGACCTAGTAAATTATGAAACTTCAATAAAGGTCCTTCAATTTCTCTTCTGGTATTATCTAAATAACAGTGTCAGTTAACCCTATCTTTTTCTAGTATTTAACCATAAAGGGAAATACCTGTCAGAATACTTCCCAGTTTCAGAAAAAAGGAACCCTTGTGCACTGTTGGTAGGAATGAAAACTGTGTAGTCACTGTGGAAAACAGTATGGAGGTTCCCCAAAAAATTTAAAATAGATTACCATATTATCCAGTAATTCCACTACTGAGTATTTACCCAAAGAAGAGAGCACAGTAATTCAAAAAGGTAAACGCACTCTATGGTTACTGGAGTATTATTTACAATAGCAAAGATATGGAAAAAATCCAGGTGTCAATCGACAGATCAAAGGATAAAGATGTGGTACATATATAATGGAATATTACTTAGCCATAAAAAATGAAATCTTGCCATTTGCAGAAACATGGATGGATCTGTAGGGCATAAGGCTAAGTGAAATAAGTCATTCAGAGAGAAACAAATACAATACAATTTCACTCATACACAGAATTTAAGAACCTCAACAAAGAAAAAAGAGACAAATAAACAAACAAAAAAACCAGACTCTTAACTAAGAGAACAAACTGATGGGGGCAAGGGGAGGATTAGTGAAATAGGTAAAGGGGATTAAGAGTATACTTATCATGATAAGCAATGAGTAATGCATAGAACTGTTGAATCACTTTACTGTAAAATATAAAACCGTATGTTAATTACACTGGAACTTAAAATGGAACAAAAAATATGAGCATCTTTTTTAACAAAAAATACCTCCCAATTTCATAGGTTTTAACAGAAGCATAAAAAGAATATGCAAAGGCTCAATCTGGAGAAGAACACAGTTATCAGAACCTATAGGAGAGGATACTGAAAAAAGAATTATCTCTATTGACTAAATAGACTTTTTCCAAATTTTTATTTAAATTCTAGTTGGTTAACATACAGTGCAATACTGGTTTCAGGAGAATTCAGTGATTCATCACTTACATAAATACCCAGTGCTCATCACAAGTGCCCTTCTCAATACCCAACACCCATCTAGCCCATCCCCCACCCACTTCCTTCCATCAACCCTAAGTTTGTTCTCTATTTTTAAGAGTCTCTCATGGTTTGTTTCCCTCTCTTCCCCCCTCCCATATGTTCGTTTTGTTTCTTAAATTCCACACGAGCAAAATCATATGGTATTTGTCGATGAAAGAGATTTGTATCTTTAGAATGTACTTCCAGATGTTATTTAATCCATAAATGCTGTTATACACGTTAAATATATCTAAGTTGGAAGTTACACAGAATTATTTTTCCCATTCCATATAGAAAATAAAAGCATCCAAGCTAGATCTCAATTTGACTTCTGGTTCCACATGTAAAGAGCTAGAAAGCTGCTACTCCAATCAAACAACAGGTAAAAATCTGAACAGACAAAAAATTAACAACTCTTCATGGGTTATTGGAAGAGGGATACAGGGCAAATTGCTGCCCCAAAGACTGGAGAGAGAGAGGCAAATACACGCAGCCATGGTTTACTGAAGCAGAGAACAGGAAACCATCAGCGGAATCTGTGACTGCAATTGACAAATTCCTGGAGGCTCACCACAGAAAAGTCTAATAGTTAAAAACTCCCAAAGGGACCTAGCCACAGCAGAGCCCCCACAATTTTGTGATATTTACCTCAAAAAACTCAACCAGGCTCTCACAGCAAATGCTGGAGAAAAATCCCCTCATGCTTCTAGCAGGGGAGGAAAAAGGAAACATTTGAGATAGATCAGAGAATTCATAACAAGACCTATCCTCAGGGGACACTAGTTAACCAGAGCCTAATCTGCCAGGTATTATCAGAGCCTAACTGGCCTGTGTACTGGAAACATCCAACTCCAGCCCACTCTAGTCATCCTGTTCCACTTAAGAGGGGAGGAAAAAAAATGAAAGTTCACAATCCAGAGGCACAGCCAGGCTCACTAGAAGACTAAGACGTAAACAAAAGACTACAGAACACTTCCCTTCCTCCTATACCACAATACCATATTATTAAGGCCTATTTATAGCAATTCCTTTTACCTGGGAAATCACATCCAGCTATCTAGAAATATTACAAGGCATACTAAAGGCAATAAAACACTATCTGAAAAGACAGCAAACACAAGAACTAAATACAGCAGGGATGTTGGAATTAACATACCAGAAATTTAAACTATGATTACTATGCTAAGGACTCTAATGGATAAAGTAGATAGCACAAAAGAACAGCAGAGCTATGTAAGCAGAGAAAAACCAAAGACTCAAAAAAGAAAAACCAGAGTTCAAAAACACTGTAACAGAAATGAAAACTATTTTTGATGACCTTAATAATGAATTGCAAACAACTGAAGAAAGAAATCCTGAACTTGAAAATATACCAAAAGAAACAGAACTGAAAAGCAAAGAGAACAAAGATTGGCAAAAACAATACGCAAGGACTTGTGGGACCTACAAAAAGCGTAACATACACAAAATGGGAATATCAGAAGAAAGTGACAGAATCAGAACTGAAACAATAATGACTGAGAATGTCCCCAAATTAGTATCAGACATCAAACCACAGATCCAGGAAATTCAGAAAACATCAAAAAGAATAAATTGTAAAACAAACAAAAAACACCCACAAAACAAAACAAAACACACCAAAACCAAAAAACTACACTTGGCATATCATTTTTAAACTACAAATAATCAAAGATAAAGAAAAAATTTTGAGAGGCGCCTGAGTGGCTCACTCGGCTAAGTGTCCGACTTTAGCTCAGGTCATGATCTCACAGTTTGTGGATTCGAGCCCCATGTCAGGCTCTGTGCTGACAGCTCGGAACCTGGAGCCTGCTTTGGATTCTGTGCCTCCCACTCTCTCTCTCTTCCCCTCTTCCACTCACACTGTCTCTCTCTAAAAAATAAACATTAAAAAATTAATTAAAAAAAAAGAAACAATTTTGAAAGAAGCTAAGAGGAAAACAACTACAGAAGAATAAAGATAAAAATTACATCTGACTTCCCAGAAACGATGCAAGCAAGAGAGTGGAAAGAAAAAGCGTCAAAGAAAAAAACCCCCACCGGGGCGCCTGGGTGGCTCAGTCGGTTGAGCGTCCGACTTCGGCTCAGGTCACGATCTCACGGTTTGTGAGTTCGAGCCCCGCGTCGGGCTCTGGGCTGATGGCTCAGAGCCTGGAGCCTGCTTCCGATCTGTGTCTCCCTCTCTCTCTGCCCCTCCCCCGCTCATGCTCTGTCTCTCTCTGTCTCAAAAATAAATAAACATTAAAAAATTTAAAAAAAAAAAAAAAAGAAAAAAACCCCCACCAACCTAAGAATTCTATACCTTGAGAAATCATTCTTCAAAAGTAGAAAAGAAACAGACTCTCAAGCAAAAAAAAAGGGGGGGGGGGAGGGAATCTGTTGTCAGTACATTTGCCTTGCAAGAAATATTAAGAGAACTTGTTTAGACAGAAAGGAAATGATATAGATCTGAAACTCATTATCTATATAAGGAAAGACCACTACCAAAGGAATAAGTGGAAACAAAATAACTTATTCTTCTTAACCTTAATTGATATAACAGATAACAGTTTGTTCAAAATAATAATGCCAACAATTTATTCAGTTATGAATATTTATGTGTGTAAAATTTTAAATACATGTTTATATATGTGAAATAAATGACAGCAATGATAGAACAGAAGCAAGGAATATTATAAGGTACTCCCATTCCCTGCAACATGTATAGTGTTACTTGAAAGTAGACTAGGTTAAGATATAAATGTATACTACAGACTCTAAGACAACCCCAAAAAGAAAAGTTAAATGAAAAATAACTAACTGATCTACTTGCAAGTGAGAGAAAATGAAACAATACACAATGCTCAAGTAAAACCACAAAAGGAATAAAGAGGGTAGAAGACAAACAGGAAAAAAAGAGCAAGAGCAACAAATAGACAACAGTAACAAAAATGTTAGGTACTAATCCAACTATATCAATAATCACTTTCAACATTAGTGTTCTAAATGCATCAACTGAAAGACACAGATTGCCAGACTGGATCAAAAAAATAACATCCAAGGACGCCTTGGTGGTTCAGTCAGTTAAGCATCCAACTTCGGCTCAGATCATGATCTCAGTCCTAGGTTCAAGCCCTGCGTTGGGCTCTGTGCTGACAGCTCAGAGCCTGGAGCCTGTTTCAGATTCTGTGTCTCCCTCTTTCTGCCCCTCCCCTGCTTGTACTCGGTCTCTCTCTCAAAAATAAACATTAAAAAAAAAATAACATGCAACTATACATTGTCTACACTTCAAATATAAAGATACAGATTAAAAATTTTAAAATGTACTGTGCTAACAATGAAAAGAAAACTGGGCAGACAGGACAGACTTCAAAAGCAAGGTAAGTCATCAGAATTAAAGAGGGGACACAACGTAACGATAAACAGTTTAATTTTCCAAGAAGACATAACGATCCTTAACATCTGTGCACCTAACTAAAAGGCATCAAATTAAATAAGGCAAAAACGGATACAACTACAAGAAAAATAGATAAATCCACCATCATAGTTGCAAACTTCCACACCCCTCTATCAGAAATGGACAGATCTAGCAGGCAGATAATCAGTAGAGACATAGTTGAACTCAAAAGCACCATCAATCAATTAGATATAATTGACATCGCTGGACTACCTCATCCAACAACAGCAGATTACACATTTTTCTCAAGCTCACACAGAAAATTCGTCAAGATATATCACATTCGGGGCCATATGATATACCTTAACAAATTTAAAATAATAGAAATCATACAAAGTCTACTCTTACACCACAATAGAATTAAGCCAAAATCAGTAACAGAACAATAACTGGAAAATCTCAAAACACATGGATATTAAACAAGTCAACAAAGAAATCCCAACAGAAACCAAAAATTCTTTTCAACTAAATAAAAATGAAAACACAATTTATCAAAATTGTGGAATGGAATGCAGTGAAAATAGTGCTTAGAGAGCACTATTAGTGCACTTATTTATTAACACTGCATGCATGTATTAGAAAAAAAAGAAAGAACTAAAGTTAATCATTTATATTCCCACCTTAATAAACTAAAAAAGAGCAAATTAAATCCAAAGTAAGCAAAAGGAAAGAAATAATATTGTAACAGAAATCCATGAAATTGAAAAATGGAAACCAATAGAGAAAAATCAACATCAAAAGTTCTCTGAAAAGATTAATGAAATCAATACTCCTCTAGCCAAGCTAACTAAGGAAAAAATGAATTACTAGTATCACAAATGAAATAGGGGACATCACAACAGATCCCACAAACATTAAAAGGATAAAAGATATACTACGAGTAACTCTATACCCACAAATTTGACAACCTAGATGTAACTGACCAACTCCTTACAAGACCCACTCTGCCAAAACTCACAAGAAACACACAACCTGATAGGCCTATATCTGATATGAAAACTGAATAAATAAGTAACCTTCCAAAACAGAAAGCACTAGAACCAAATGAATTCACTGATGAATTTTACCAAAAATTTAAGAAATTGTACGAGTTCTTCAGTCTCTATCAGAGGATACAAGCTGTAACTCCAGAGTCTAATCTGATTAAAAGGCTCAGGTTTAAAAACAACAAAATCTTGCCAATGGACCTGGAAGGTATTATGCTAAGCGAAGTAAAAGAAAGACAAATACCATATGATCTCACTTACAAGTGGAATCTTAAAAAAAAAAAAAAACCCACACAACCAAAAAACCAAAAACAAATGAACACAAAAACAAACAAAAAGCAGAAAAAGATCCATAAATACAGAGAACTGGTGGCTGCCAGAGGGGTGGGTGAGAGGGAAAAAATGGGTGAAGAAGAATGGGAGGTACAGGCTTCCAGTTACAGAATAAGTCACAGGGATGAAAGGTACAATATAAGGAATATAGTCAATAGTTCTGTAATAGTGTTGTATGGTGACAGATGGCAGCTATGCTTCTGGTGAGCATGGCATAATGTAGAGTTGCTGAATCACTATGATGTATACCTGAATCTAGTGTAGCGCTATGCATCAACTCTATGTCAATAAATAAATAAAATGCAAATTCACAAAATTAAACTTTACATACCTATAGAAATAAATATTTTGGTTATTGTTTGTGTTTTAAGAAGGCTCACTTTTATTATCAAATGACAGAATGCATGTGGAGTACTGAGCACAGTGGTTTATTATATGCTAAGTGCTCAAGATGTCAGGTGCTACTACATAAGTTCTGTGGGTTGTATACAAATATATATCAGTTATTTCCACATAAACTGATCCCAGAAAATTCTTCCAACACTTCTGCAAGGGAATTAAAAAGGCAGAAATAAACATTTTGCATTAACTTGATAATTTCACTCTTTCATATATTATTTACTGATTACCTCTTGCAGGCCAGGCACTCTATCATTAGGCTTCCATACTAGTATTAAATGAGTCAGACAACAATGAAATCAATTAAGTCAAATGACATTAAATCCCATGATGACAAATGTAACAGGGTAAAGGCAACAGCAAACAAAGAACATGACAATTCTTTGTTGAAGTTGGTCAAGGAAGGCCCCTCTGATAAGACATCATTTGAGCAGAGATCTCTGGGGCAAGTGGAAGGAAGCCATGGGGATACCACAGAGAAGGGTCGCAAACAACAGGCACAAGTCTTTTTTCTTTTTTTAATTTTTTTTAAATGTTTTATTTATTTTTGAGACAGGGAGAGACAGAGCATGAACAGGGGAGGTCAGAGAGAGGGAGAGACAGAATCTGAAACAGGCTCCAGGCTCTGAGCTGTCAGCACAGAGCCCGACGCGGGGCTTGAACTCACGGAGCGCGAGATCATGACCTGAGCCGAAGTTGGCCGCTTAACCGACTGAGCCACCCAGGCGCCCCAACAGGCACAAGTCTTAAGAACATCAAAACATTAAAGGCAAAATCATAAAGCCAGTGTATATAAAGATAAACAAGAGAGGTGGAAAGGCCACACAAAATGAAAGCTCGTACAGGGCCTCGAAGATCTTCAGATTTTACTCTGAGACATATAGGGAGCCCCTGAAAAGTTTTGAGCATAAATAACGTGGTTTAACTTCAATTTAAAACAGATCACTCTGGCTGCTACCCAGAAAATACAATGAAAGGGGCAAGGATGGAAGCAGCAAGACTACCAGGGAAACAATTTCATTCTTCTGGCACAAGATAATTGGCTTTAAATCAGCATGATAAGGTGGAAATGGTGTAAATAAAGTGGTACAATTAAGATATTTTCAAGGTGGAGGCAACATGATTTGCTGATAACTTGAGTAAGACAAAGATAAATTAAAGATGCTTCCAAAGTTTTCGATAAGCTGGAAGAAAAAAAAAAAAAGACTTCCTACTAATTGAGATGGCAAAAAGATTACAAGAAAAGTAGTTTTGAGAGGATGAAAATCAAGACCTACCTTGAACTTGTTAAGTTTGAGAATCAGACATTCAATTATTGGATATATGAGTTTACAATTCAGAGGGTAAGTCAGAGTTAGAGATGAAAATATGAGCTCTTACCTGGAGAGAAAAAATAATGATGGCCTGAGACCTGGGTCCTACCAACATTTACAGAAAACTAAGTATTTATTTCAATTACGGAACCATAAATCAGTTGATATGTTTACCCTTGTTCCATTTTCTTAGTCATACACTCATACGTACAGCCTAAGCACTGAAGATAGGGTTGGAGAGTAACTACCAAAGGATGAGAATTCTGAAGTTGCTAGAAATTGCTTCATAATCATTAAAAAAAATTAGAGTCTAAATTAATATGTACAAAAATATTCCACTATGTGGTATATATGAATTTTTTTAAAAATACAGGGTGACTATTCATACAATTGGATAAAAAGATCTGGGTTATTGTGTTAGTTCTATTTCTAGGCTAAACTATAGCATGGCATGCAACTGTTAAAGATTTTTACTGTTTTTCTGCAACCTAGGGAATAGGCAACACTAGGTATATTCTTTAATTTTATAATTACCATTTAGAATGCACCCAAGATGTTCCGTAAAGGATGCCAAATGCAAATGTGTCTCCAATTGCCCCCCAAAAAATCATTCTTCAAGATGTTGCCATTATTCAAAGATCCTAGGATAATTCTTAGGTAAAACCAAGAATCCTTCATTATCTATTTTGTACATCAAAACTCATAAAATTTTGGTAGAATAAACTGGACCTACTCACTTTACTAAACCATTGTCTGGTTATAGCTTCCACAGGTATAGTAATTTATGAAATGGGGACGGACACGAAGACAGAGCTGTATTACAACGATTATATCTGGAAGCTTAGACGCCGTTATCAAGACATCATGTTAGGTCTAATTCCCGGCTATTCTACCTTAATATGATCAAGTTAAACAGTACGGCAGCTTGCTCAACTCAACCAGAACTGAGTACCAGAGTTTCATCTGGAATCTTGTGACACATATCCTACCATGTCTCACATTCTTGCTATCCTTCATTTTTACTACAAAATGCCAAGCTTCATCTACTGTTTTCTATTCTTTACTATTGATTCATCCCATTAATCTACTCTACTAAGATCTCTAGAAAAATATTTATAATACAGGTTGTCCCTAATCTTCAACTGCTTTATATAATGGTTCCTCAACCTCTTAGCTTTCACTAAAGCCTGGTTTTACCCCAAAAGGCACTGCTTATCTTGCATCCCTTTTATGTGAGGATTTCATAAACAAATAAAACCCGTAAATCCACTATTATTCTTCTAATTCCTTGTATTTAAAACAATGTCCATCAAAACAAAATAAACACAACACAAACACAACTTACATTTGAAAATCATATTATCTACCTGAATACCTTTGTTCTGGTAAATTATACCCATATACTAAAGGCTCTATTTTGCCCCCATTTATATCACTGGCATGCTGACTTCAATGTCTGTGTTCCTGATCTATCCCAACACTTTAGCCCCCTCTTACCCAAAATACTTACTTGACTTTCTTCAGAAACCTTCACCGCCTCTCTATGTCAATCACTACTGTAGGCATATTAAATATCCAACCCCTGATCATTATCATCTATCCTTATAAAAATTTCACTTACACTAAACGATCTCTCTGACCTATCAAGGCTTTTTATAACCAGCCTAACACCTCTGTCTGGCACCACAATATATCCAATCATGGCCATCACCAAAGACTTACATATTCAACTTACTTCAGTGTTAACAACCTATGCACATGCCACTAGTAATTCTGTCCCATCTGTTCTGCTAATACCCAACCTTGAAATACCATGCCTCTTTTCTGGCTATTAAAGAAATTCTTTAAACTCCAAGTATATGTTCCCTAACCTCAACTAACCACTCAGTAGCATGAGACTCAATAATATTTGGTCTACTTCTTCATCCATTCTCCCCAGGCACTTTCCAAATTTGCACAGTCTTCTCAAATTCCCTAATCAAACTCTGTGTTCCACAAAACCCTATTGAAACATGTTTCTTAGAAAGTTACATGCTCACAAAACTAGAATAAAAAAAAATAACTGCATTAGGATGGCAATTATCAAAAACAGATAATTACAAGTGTTGATGAGATTATTAAAAAAAGTATAGCGGTTCCTCAAAAAATTAAAGAATTAGCATATGATCCAACAAGCCTACTTCTGGGAATATGTCCAAAGAATTGAAAGCAGGGTCTCAAAGAGATATCTGTGTTGTCCTAAACATGTCATGAAAGTAATCCAAGTGTCCATTAATGGGTGAAAGGATAAACAAAATGTTATATACATATAGCAGAATATTATTCAGCCTTAAAAAGGAAGACAATTCTGACAAATGCCACAACAGGATGAAGCTTGAGAACATTATGCTAAGTGAAATAAGCCATCACAAAAAGACAAATATAAATAATTCCGCTTATATGAAACAGAGTAGTCAAAATAGAAAGTAGAATGATGGTTGCCAGGAGGTGGGGAGAAAGGGAAATTGGGAGTTATTGTTTAAAGGATATAGTTTCAGCATTGCAAGATGCACAGAGTTGTGGAGAATCTACACAACAATATTAATGTACTTAAATACCACTGAATTGCACTTAAAAAATAATGTTACATGTATTTTACCACAAAAAAAATAGGATGAAAACGTTACATGGACACATAAATTTGAGAAATACATTTTACAATCCCTTTTGGAGATTCACAATGTACATCAGCACTTTAAAGTATTCCACTATTTTCAGTAAAGAAACCTGTTTAATTCTGTAGTTCCCAAATTTATTCAACAATTGAACCTCCTTTTCAAGAAGTGTCTACTAACATCTCAAAGGAGAAATAAACAGTGGTGTAGCAGACCTATACAAATTTACTGAGAAAATACTCCAAGTAAAAATGACCTTTGACTGGGGCACCTGGGTGGCTCAGTCAGTTAAGCATCTGACTCTTGATTCTGGCTCAGGTCAGGATCTCACGGTTCATGGGACTGAGCCCATGTCAGGCTCCGTGCTGTCAGTGGACTCTGATTGGGATTCTCTCTCCCTCTCTCTCTGCCCCTCCCTCTCTCATTCTCTCTCTCTCTCTCTCTCTCAAAATAAATAAACTTAAAAAAAAAAAAAAAAGACCTTGACTTCCCCTATTCTCATCTGCAAACACATTTAACATTACATAACCATCTTTATCTCCTTCTTCTAGTTTAAGATAGGGGTCTCTGCTCTTATTCCAAAGCAATCCCTATACCTATATTCTTCATTTCAACCCTTACTATCTCAAAAACCTTGCTTCAATAATTACCACCTTCCTGTTACCTTACCTTAAACTTCCTAAATTCTTACAACTAGTCACTGAGGTCTTAACTATTTCACTTTCTAAATACTTTTCTTAAATCCAGAGAACGTTATCTTGAATTCCTATTCACTGCCCTTCTTAGGGCTGTCACTGACTGAACTGTTGAAGCTCTGGTCACCTGCCACCACGGACTTCTCTTCAATTCTGTTTCTCTGCTGCCAAAACTATTAAAAACCTATGTCTAACAAGGTTACTACCTCTTCCTCAGCAAATTCTTTATTGACTCCCAGATACTTATGAGAGACAGGCCAAGGCCCTTCACATAGCTGGCAAGGCCCTTTCTCTATCAAGTGTTATTTTTCACTTTCCTACTTATGATCTAAAAATTCTCAAATGCCTACTGTTCCCTACACACACTATGCAGCTTTATAACTTTACCCATGCTTCTGCCTAGAACAACTCTGACTATGCTTCTGG
Organism: Lynx rufus; assembly: GCF_022079265.1. NCBI lineage: Eukaryota > Metazoa > Chordata > Mammalia > Carnivora > Felidae > Lynx > Lynx rufus. The sequence goes on along the minus strand of NW_025814836.1, from coordinate 4,344,841 downwards.
CTACCTAAGTTCCAGTTACACTTCAAGATTTAATTTGGCCTTCCCTGGCCACCCCTATTTCCCTGCCACCTGGTTTAGGTTCCTTTTGAATACCTAGGTAACACGGTATTCCTTAATGTTCCTGTTGCATCCTCAGTATAACTCTACCAAAAAGATGATTTGCTTCTATGTCTTTCTACTAGGTACACTGTAAAATTATCTGGGTTAGGGACTAATTATTATGCATCTTTGTAGCCACAAGACATCACCAGCTGCTTTATACATAGTGAGTATTTAATAAGTGATTGTTAACCTGACTCTTTCCCCTCTCTATTTCTCCACAACTTCTAGGTGACCAAAAAGACATTACAATGCAGGAGTATACAATTATCCACTTAAAAGTAGAAATCTAGTACCATGTTACCAAAGTTTAGAGGTATTTATTTGGTAGGAAAAATAGTAGGCACATTCCTCTCTCCCAATTTTTTTTTTAATGTATTAGTCTCTTACAACTGGAAATTACTGTCAAATAACATGACACCTTTAAAGCAATCTAGGTTAACTTAAAAAACACCATAGCCTCAACCAAGTTACACTTACATTCGGCTAGCTTCGATGTTGTCAGACTGAGGTTCTCCTGGCGATCTGTAAAATGCAATTGAGGAAAGTTAAGCAGAATATTCCATATTCCAAAAAGGGCAGACATGTTATTTTAGAAGACAAATTTGAAAACAAGATTTAATTGTTAACAGTTTTAAAAGTAACTAAAGATTTCAATAGAAGAAAAAAGTGATCAAGTCAGACTGCCATTCAACACATTTATTATAAAAGCTGGACTAATAAAAAAGTCAGCACATTGTTTTTAAGGAAAACTGTAAACACTATATTTAGATACCAACATACAAAGCAGTATAATAAAACATAATTATTCACAAAGTCAATATTTATAATAAAAACATACAACTACGAAACTTTCTACAGCCAACTACTAGTTATCCATAATATCAAAAGTATTCACTAGTATTCACAGTCCCAAACTATATTTAGATCAGGGGTCAGCAAACTATTTCCTCAGACAACAAACTAAGGCCTGGGCCAGGCGCCTATTGTTGTACAATTTTACTGGAATACAGCCACACTCATTCATTTACATATTGTCTATGGCTGCTTTCAAAACACTACAAGAGCAGAGCTGAGAAACTCTGATAAGGATATATAGCCCACAAAGCCTAAGTATTTATTATCTGGCCCATTAAGAAAAAGTTTGCCAACTTCTGCTCTAGATAATTTAAATTTAAATCTAATAGCCTTGGGAATTTTGAGACACTTTAAGTCAGATTTACCATTCTAATCATGATTATCTTGGTTTAACAATGAAATTAACTTTCCCTGAAAATACACCGGCAAGATGCACTACGTATCAAAAGTGTACCAACCGGGGATATTAAAATTTGATTATAGATAATTGTGAACTGACTTCAGTTATAAATAGTTGCCAGTTACACCAAAAAGTATTTTATTTTCATTTTGAGATATGAATCAATTTTGCCTATTCCCACCATGCTGTTAAAAAAATAAATTCCTGTGATCCTATTCGGTTTCATCAACAGTATTGGTCAGTGTATACTAAGGCGAATCAACATAATATTGATTTCTAACACTCAAATTCTCAAAATTTTTAGAGATCAAAAGCTAAATATCTAAAATGACATTATAAGGACTTGATTTGTGAATTTATCACTGACTTGAAATTTCTAATTCTGACCTTTAACAAAAGAATCTTAAATTCAGAGCCACCAGCAAAATAAAAAAAGAAAAGAAAGAAAAAGAAAAAAACAACAAAAATAAACAGTTTTCCACATTTCTTAGCTTTTAAAAATCTCACTTCTTTACCAGACTTTCAAAATTACCCCTCACTGTAGTTCATTCAGAGTCCAAGGACAAGAATGCCAAAAAAAAACAAAAACAAAAAACAAAAACAAAAAAAAAAAACAAAAAAAAAACCAAAAAAGACTCCAGCAGCTCAAATATTTTAGCTCCTCTTTGCAGTGTATTCACATTTTCAATTTTGCACAAAGTTATATTAGAACTAAAAATTGGGGCATGCTGGAGGTGGCAGTGACTTGGCACTGACACAAATGCAAAAATTTCACTCCACCCTCTCCCCCAGGGAGCAAGCAAATCACCTTTGTGACACACCTGGTCTCCACCAGCCTTGTGGGTAAGTACCCCAAGATTGCTTCCAAACTTGTTTGTATGTCTCAGACAGAAGAGCTAAAAACTGATGATAACCCCATGTACCAGCTGACTCATTTTTGAAAGTGCGACCCTCCAGCATCAGATGTCATACTGTAAGGAGGCAGAGCAGGCTTGCAAAACAAAAAATAAACCTGCTGGCACTAAGGGAAGAGAGGCAGATTAGAAGCTTTCAAACACGTAGGCGGCAAAACTTTCAAAATTAACAGGGAAAGAGAAAGAGAGAGGGAAAAAAATGAGGACACAATGACAGGAAAATTAAAATACTACTGCAAAAAGGTAAGACACAAGCAAGAAGGAAAACAAATTCAAGTCTTAGAAGCACAATATATAACTGCTGCAAAGTTTTGAGAAATGAGATAGACGTTAAATACATCATCAAATGGTAACTACACTCTGTTTTCCAATCTCTGTTCCCTAAACAAGAGAATATGTAAACATTAGCATCAAACTGTCAGCGAATTATTATATAGTTAATACATATTCAAGTGAGCTACTAAAAACCATTTATAAGTCAAACCAAGCAATTTAAACCAATTCGGTCTAACAGAAGGACAAAAGAATAAGAAAGGATTGAAAGAGTATTACCCAAAAACAGATCTATCCTCAGTCTCTTAAACATGGTTAGCCTAAATTGTTTTCTACTCAAAATGGAAATGTTTTTTTTAATTAAGAGAAAAGTGAATATACACAGAACTAGCAAACGCTTTTCTTGCAATGCGTAATAGTATATGTTTGAATAAACTTCTAGTCATTCTGCTTATATTTCTGTAATATTCTAAATAATTTACCAAAAAATATCCTAAAATTATGATTCTGACTCTCAAACTATGAAATATCTAACATCTAGCATTAGTTTCCAAGCTTTACTTTGGCCACTAAAGCATTTTTATTCATTACTGTCAAGTTTTTGGAAGTAAGGATCTAGTACATGTTCAGGATATTATCAATGGGGAGAAAAAAGAAACAGTACTGACTTAAGTTAACCTAGTTTGTCAGAATAACAAACCAGAAAAGACACTTTAAAATAAACAATAAGTAACATCAGAAAATAAAAAATCTTGGAAGAGTCTCAATTTTAGGCCTTGATTTGGATCACAGAAAACTGATCACAAAATGCCTACTAATCTAGATAGTGCAGCATGAGCTGGAACATTCAAATGGAGGATCACTTCCAATAATAATGGGTGCAGCTTGTCCAGCCAGCAAGCCACTCCTTCTACCTCCACGATAACTATCTAGGAGAGAAAATTATACCAGTTTTATTGAAGTTGTAAAAATTTCTAGAAGTATTTTAGTTAAAACTCTTACCACATAAAAGGCACATCTTAAAATGCACACTGAGAATTTTTTTTATAGTTTTTATAATGTTCAAACAGGTTTATTTAAAAACATGAAATTTTTGAGAAATACTTTCTTGTTTACTTATACAGATAGATCTGGGGTCGGGGGAAGCATAAAATATTTTAGGAAGGATATTTAAATGGAGAAGCACATTACCACGTAAGCTCTACTATTTGCACTATTCCTGCCAACTATAATTTTCTTCATTTCTTACAAAACATATTTTACTTTATAATAACAGCCTTTTAAAGGCTGTAAAATAACATTCAAAATTACCTTTTACAAGCTGTGGCCATTCGGTGACATCAGGGTGATCACAGCTTTGAGTCACTGATTAAAAACAGGTAGTCACACCAGTCTAGCTGCTAACTTGATCTGAGCGTAGGTTTAATAACTCTAATAAATTAAACAAATCTTTAGTTAGAACACTTTAATATAAATCCAATTCACTGTTCAAAAACTTATCTTCAAAGCTTCAAATCAGGTGTCAATTCAACATTCATCAGAAGAGTAATTATTATAAAAATGCTTTTAAGGACTATTTTCCAGATTTTTTTTTCCTTAAATGATCTCTTCACTTGATAAAGTGTGGTGATAATCTCTTGTATTTTTACAGAGTGTTACAGTTTACACAGCACTTTGGTCAACAGTGTCTTGTTTGAGACTCAGGACAACTTCAGCTCTACCTAATCAGGGCAGATACTATAATAAGAATTTAAGGAAAAAACAAAAACCAAAACAAATTAAGCAGACTTAGAGTGATTAACTGACTTGCCCAAGATTTTAGAATTAGTGTTGAAGCTAGGATTAAAACTCAGATCTACTGACTTCCTATCCAGGGTTAGAATTTATTGGTTTGATTTAGTTTTTACTACAGAGTTTCCTAACTTCAGTGTATGCAAAGATTCAGAATATGGATTGAGATCCCACTATTATGGCAACTGTTTAAATGAGACTAACAGTCATAGAGTTTTCCAGGTAGTCAAATGCTTAATGGTTACACACACACACACACACACACACACACACACACACAAAGTCTAGTCCTACTTACTCTACATTAAGTAGGGTAATCTAACAGCCCAAACCCCTTGGGTACTCCATGAAAAAAGCGTTCTATTCTTTTTCAGCCATAAATCCACTAATATTCAATTCCATAAAAGAGACTGGCAATATACAAAAACATGTTCTCCTCCCTCAACCTAGTATCTTTTGATCCCCTTACTTGGCTTTAGCACAACTTTCTTGATTGTCATGGTTCAAATTTATCAGGCATCCTAATCCTATATAGTTCTGGCAAAGACATACATCTGAAATATCCCCGTATTGAGAACTCATTTTGTGCAACTAGTTTTTCCTCTATTTGATTTCCCTACCAAACTGTATATCCAGGCCAAATCCAAAAAGTGAACTAAGGAAAAATGAGAAAATTAAGAGGGAGGAAAAAATACCCTTGATAGTTGACACCTCTCCAAAGTGGCAACAAACAACCACAGGAGGCGGTTACCAGCATGGATCCAGAACCCAATATAAAATAGTAAGGTATCTGAGAATACCAAGAGAAGAGTTGAAATATCAATCTTGAGTCCATACCTCTACAGCAGCCTATGAACTTGGGCTTCAAATTCAGATAAGGGTAAGGGTTGGCCTTAGTATATACAAGTAATTTTAGGGAACTCCAAATATATGGGACTTACATGCCCTGGACAAAACAATCCAATTTTCCAGACTTCCCTATCATAGCTACCTGTCTCCTTATGAGAGCCTAGAATATTCCTGAGTTTACATGAGAAAAAGGCAATGGCATCCCTGAAATGAACAATGTTCCCTCTTGGGTTCCCTCTGATTTCAGAACCCCCAAAGAAGTCTAACTTTCCAACCTGTAAACATAATATATGAGAAAGTTAAAATACCTCGAGTGATCAACTAAGGTAAATTAATTCATTAAAGAGCTATTTGTATTTTACTGAGCCAAGTTCTCTCTACTGGTCCGCTTTTATATGAGATCCAGCGTTTAACAGAGCACAAATAGGGTCCAGAGCCAATCTAGATTCAAGTCCTTGTTTGGTCACTTACTAGATGGCAACTCTTGGGCAAGTTGTTTAACCATTCTGAGCCTCATTTCATTCATAGAGAGAAGACAATAGTAGTGTCTATTTTAGAGGGCTGTCCTGAGGATGCACAAACCAACATATTAAACTGCTCAGAACAGTGCCTGGCACATAGTAAGAGCTTAACAAATGGAAGCTATTATTAACTCACAACTTAACAGCCAAACCTGTCCCCTTCAATCTTCTCATGCATAAGATTTCACTTTTCACAGCATCCTAACCTCTTCTAATTTCTTTCAGAATCTCATTTCTGTCCCTTATAGTCTACCTGGTAGCACAGTGATTTACCACCTAGCACAATGCTTTAAAAATAGCAGGCACCCAAATTTGCTGAAAATGTTTGTCCTTATTCTAACTATGACATTAAGATATGCATGCATTTTGAATTCCAAAAAATAAAACAGAAACATACCATATTTCGCCAAACTTCTGAGGAGCTGGTGAATTGTAAAATCAGGTTCTTACAGATTTTTAACCTAAAATATAAAACACCTCACTCAATTCTTTTCACATAGACAACTGGATAAACTAAAAAAAAAATCTTCCCCAAAATTCATTTTTTGTAATGTTTATGAATATCCAAAAACATACCAAGAGACAAGTGTCCCTAATGCTTTTGCCAGGCTGCATGCAAGGGTGGTTAGACAGGCCCTGTTCCCTGACTGCTTTCCTCTCACAGAGCCATGTTTCCTATATTCATCCACAGAGCTTAGAGTCTGCCATTTCTTTACTCTTCCCTCCCTCCAAAAGGGCTGAAAATACATGAAAACTGTTTGACTGTATGCCTCTAATTCCTTCAGATACCTATAGCAATTTAGCTATAGGTAAATAAATGTACCTAACACAGCAGATGCTCATAGTATGTAGCATCTTAACATATCATGAGCATCTGCTATGTTAGGTATATTTACGAGCATCCGTCCACTACCCCCTAGATTTGCAGCCTTGGGCAGGTTCTTTCATATCTGAGTCTCAGGCGTCAGGTTGTTGTGAGTTTTAGAGAAAATGTTTTATAAGTATGTAGGACAATGCTACCTGGCACAAAAAAGGAGCTCAACACTGGCAGCAATGATTATTTCCTAAATCAAACATGTAACATGTCTATCAAAACTTAACTCATCAAAAAAAAAAAAAAATACCTTGACCCAACAAAAACCAAATTCTGATCTTAAAACATGTACCCAAATAATCACTGTAAATTCTTAACTCTTTTTGCATTTCTCAGTGGAATAAGAACTGCAGTCTTTTAAATCATTTCCTTTGATGATATATGAAGAAACCAACTCCCAAAGATTAGGAAACCCACAGGAGGTCGGGTTGGGGCAGGCCAGGGTGACTCATTCAGTTAATCATCCAATGATTTTGGCTGAGGTCCTGATCTCACAGTTTGTGGGATCAAGGCCCACATCAGGATCCTCGATATCAGTGCAGGGCCTTATTGGGATTCTCTCTCCCTCTCTTTGCCCCTCCCCTGCTCACTTGTGCTCTCTCAAAATAAAATAAATATACTAAAAAAACACAAACAAAAACAAAAAAAAACACCCACCCAGTGTTCTAGGTTGATGGTAGAAAATGAATACACAGCATATATTTTTTGTATTAACCAAGTTTTAAGATCTTAGAGAACCAAGTCTCAATGTATTCAAAATAGACTCCACTAGAGAAATCTGCAAAAAATGGGTATTTGACCTTTACTTTCAGACTGCGATTCGGTGCATAAAGTGGGGGTGCATGAATCTGCATTTTTAATACACCTTTCAGGTGACACACAGATCCAAATGTGAAATACCTTGCTTTAGAAGATTGGGAACACATAATCATAGGAAAATATATCATCAAATCTAGAGTGATACAGGATAAGAGAAACTGTAAGCCCCAGAAATGTTAGGTAGTCTCTGTAAATTTAACCATTAGCACCCTAATACAAGACTTAGTGCCTTTATTTTATTTATATCTGTGTGCCTCTCCAGAAAGCCCAGTCTAATAATCTAAGAATAAAAACGTAATCTACCCTTTATCCATCTACATTCATCTCCCCCTCTAACATTTTCATTTACTCTTAAAATGGTCCATCTGTTAACCCTCACACTCTATATATGCACACCACCTATATATATTATGTCTATATATTATAACATTTGTTATGTCCTTCATCTCCTCTTCAATAGCCTATTTCCTTCATTTCCTTCTAACCTAGGTCAAAACTTAATTTCACAGACTACCTTTTCTATCGTTTTTTTGTGTGTTCCCTCAGCACTTCTTTGAACAATGGTTATGATGTCTTAAATTTATGGGTAAAGCTACTTGTTGAAACTCTTAAGCTTTGTAAATTTATAAATCTCACAACTGACCAAAGACTGTCCTCATCCATTCTGTTGTTAGAACAAAATGTTTAAATACTGCTTTCATACCGTACTCTCCACATAATCCCCTCAACTCTATCAACCCCTGAGTACCAGTTCCTTATTTTCTTCCCTTTTAACTGCTGGAAAGACCTGAAAACCATTATTAATTATCTCAGCTGCTTACACACAAAACCTTCCACCTACTGACATTTTTCTTACAAAGTCATCATCATTCCTGTGTATTCTAAATCCTGTGGTCTCTAATCCTATTTTATCTCTGCAGCACTTCACACCAGTACTCACCTTCCCTGGCTTCCATAATGCTGTACCCACCTATATATTCTTCTACCTGTGACAGCAACTAGGTCTTCTAGTTCACCTTCCTACCCCTCATTCTTGGCCACAAAAGTTTCTTGCACTAGCCCCTTTTCTTAACCTAAATTAATTCTCTGTGCAATGCCATCCATTTCTATAGCACCCCTATACTTTGGACCCAACTCTATTTATCTTTAAGTCTCTATCTCTCAAGTTGTGATAAGCCTGCTACTCTCAATTACCACTGATACACATGCATGCCTGAAGTATCATTAGCATATAATCAAACTCCATTATTTCCCAAAAAATCACTCCAACATGCCCAATCCTGCTGTCCTTCTAGATACAGAATGAAAAAATTGCTGCCACTCTTTATTTTCTTCCTCTCATTTTTATTTAGCATAACCACGGTGTGGGTTGAAACTTGTTAACCTTCAAATTCTTAATCATTCATTCAAAAAATGTCTGCTAGCTGAAACTAATACAATGTTATACATCAATTTCATCTCAATAAAAAAAGTGTATTAGAGTTTGAGTGCACATCAAGTGGATAAAGACACAGTGGTAAAGAAACTAGACATAATCTCTTGTCCTCATGTGATGGGCAAAAGGGGCACAAATAATAAAAACCACAATAAATAATGTAATTGCAATACATAATTGTGTTGTAAAGAAGCACAGGATATGGTAAGTGCATATAGAGTTCTGACAATCTGGGAAAACAGGGAAGGCAAAAAACCACAGAAGCACCCTATGACCCAATAATACCGTTCCTCAGTAGATACCCAAGAACCAAAAATATAAGAACTGAAAGCAAGGACTTGAAGAAACATTTGTACATCCATATTCACAGCAGCATTATTTGTAACAGCCAAAAGAAAGAAGCAACCCAAGTGTCCAGTGAATGAATGGTTAAACAAATTGTGGTATTTTTACACACAATGAAATACTATTCAGCCTTAAAAAAGGAAAATGATACATGCTGTAACATGAGTAAGCCTTGAATATATCACGCTACCTGATACAAGCCAGAAGCAAAAGGATAGATATTGTATGATTACATTTACATAAGTAGCTAAAATAGTCAAATTCTTAGAGACAGAAAATAGAAGAGTGGTCACTAAAGGCTGGAGGGAGGGAGAAGGTAACAGGAGCAGGGGAGAGTTACTGTTTAATGGGTACAGAATCTGAGTTTGGGACAATGAAAAAGTTCCAGAGATGAGTAAGAGTGATGACTGCACAACAACATGAATATACTTTATGCCACTGATCTGTACACTTAAAAATGGTTAAAGTAATGAATTTTATCTTACGTACATTTTACTGTACAGAAAAAGAAACTATGATGTGATAACACCACACACCCATCAGAACATCTGATACTTGAAAATATCAAATGCTAAATGCAAAATGATAGAACAATTTGGAAAACAATTCTTTATAAATCTGAACATAAACTTGTCATGTGACCTAGTAATTCCAATTTAAGGTTTTTACTCTGGAGAAATGAAAACATGTTCACAAAAAGACACACGCAGAGTGTATGTTTATTCACAACAGCCTAATGCTGGAAAAAATCTCAATGTTCACCAAAAGAAAAAAAAAAAGAAAAATGAATAAGCAAACTGTGGCATAGCTGTACTGCACTAAAAAACAAACATAAAGTGATAAATACAAAATGGAGGAATTTCAAATACTTGCTAAAGGAACAAAGTCAAAGAAAGAAAAATATATAACTTATGACACCATTTATATGCAACTCTAGAAGAGGCAAAACTAATATGCAGAGCAATGGTTGGTTACCTGGAGCTAAGAGGGAGAAATGACTAGGAAGAACATTTTTGGGGAGTAATTTAAATGTTCTAGTTCTTAACTGTGGTAGCAGTTACAGGACATATATGCATGAAAATACATCAAACTGTACACTTAAAAATGGGCATACATTATTGGATATAAATTATACTTCAATAAACTTTTTTTGGTTTATGAAAATGTAGCATATAAAAAGGTGGCATTTTAAATCAGTGAAGAAAGGATCCCTTAACTGATCTAGAGAATTGTCTACCCAAGTGGAAAAAAAATAAAAGGTAAATATGTGTACACAATATCCAAGGACATGCCAAATGCAATACAGATCTATATCTAAACAAAACCATATACAAAAAATTAACTCAAAACAGATGACAGACTTAAATACAGAGCTAGAACTACAAAACTCTTAGAAGAAAGTAGGCATAAATCCTTATAACCTTTAGATTAGGCAATGGTTTCTTAAATAACAACACCAAAGACAACAAAATAAAAATTCATAAACCGGACATTTAAAACTTGGGTGCTTCAAGATAACAACCATAAAAGTGAAAAGAAAACCCACAGAATGTGGAGAAATATTTGAAAATCATGTATCTGATAAGAGACTTGTATCCACAACATATAAAGAATACTTAAAACACAATAGAAAGGGGCACCTGGGTGGCTAAGTCAGGTAAGCGGCTGACTTGATTTCAGCTCAGGTCATGATCTCACATTTCATGAGATCGAGCCCCACATGGGGCTCTGAGTTTAACTAACAGCGTGCAGCCTGCTTGGGATTTTCCCTCTCTTTTTCTGCCATTCCCCCACTCTCGTATATAGAAGCTCTCTCAAAAAAAAAAAAAAAAAAAAAAAGTCCCAATTAAAAAATAGCAAAGGATTTGTGCAGATCCACCCCCAAAGAGGGCCAATCAGCACATGAAATGTTTCTATCATCATTAGTCATTAAGCAAATGCAAATCAAAACCACAAAGAGATACCTTCACACCCATAAAAATTACTAAGATAAAGGGACAATGAACGGAGGTAGTGCTATCAGAAAGAACCTGCATACACTGCTGATTCAACTGTAAACTGGTGCAGCCACTTTGGAGGACTTTGGCAGCTTAAAATGTTAAACATAGATACCCTATGACCCAGCAGTTTCACTTCTAGATATATACCCAACAGAGCTGAATATATATGTCCACACAAAAGCCTATATATGAATGTTCATGGCAACTTGATTCATAATAACCATAAAGTGGAAACAATCCAAATAGTTATCAACTAACTGAATAAACAGTGCATATATTCATAGCATATTATTCAGCCATAAAAAAAGAATGAAGTGCTGTTATATGCTACATGAGTGAAACCTGAAAATATAATACTGTGTAAAAGAAGTCTTACACTAAAGGGCACATATTTTATGATTCCACATATATGAGATGTCCAGAACAGGCAAATCCATATAGAAAGAAAGCAGATTAATGGTTGCCAGAGGATGGAGGACAGGAGAATAGGGAATGACTACTAACAGGTACAGAGTTTCTTTTTGGGATAATAAAAAGGTTCTAAAATCAGCCCTGGTGGTTGTAAAACTGAGTATACTAAAACCCAAATATACTAAATACAGTTATTACTAAAACTGAATTATATGCTTTAAAAGGATGAATTGTATGGTATGTGAATTATATCTCAATAAAGTTGGGAATTATAAAAAATATATGGTGTGATTTTTTTTTAAGAAACCTCTCAAAAAAAGAAAAAAGCTACATGTATCTATAATTATACAAATATATTTGTTTGGCATTTGCCAGGCAATTTTAGATTATTCTACACTAACATTTAACAGCTGTTATATTTTAGAGTAAGAAGAAACTTTCACTTATTTTTATACCTAAAACTATACATTTTATCTACCTGCATTTGCTCACTCTCAAAAATAATTGTATGCACCAATATTTAAGGGGGGGGATGGGAAAACCAACCAGGAAATACAAGTGGCTTTCTGGAAATACAGAAATGTTAGAATTCATGGTTTTATGATTTATGAAAATAACCTAACCCAATATTTGAAATTGATACTATGCTGCAAATCTAGATTGTACAGTTATATATAGGAGTAGGTAGGAGAACTCTGGAATCACAATTACTGTGTATTGGAAAAGAACTGAACTCTCTAATGGCATTTAGCCTTCCCCTCCCTCTGGGTTCTGTGAACAGTTCATAAATTAAATAAGTTATGCTTATTTACCTACCTGAATAACTACAAAATGTACATTCCTGATTGGCCAATTTTCCCCCTAATAAGGTACCTTTACTTAAGTGTTTTGTTACATGGGTTAAGAGTAGATCAAGTGTCATCTATGGAAATCTTTTAGAAATTCTAAATTACCAGATTTATCTCAATTTCCTGGCTTTAAATATAAATCACATATTCTGGTCAAGAATTCTATGATCTGAAAATAGAAGCAAATGTGACACATAGTCCGAATGACAGTATTGTGAAATTTTCCTCCAGGTTCTTTCTGCACTATAGTTCATTTGAGTTCAATCTTATATAGTGTCTAACCTAAAATTAAACCTAGAATTATGCTTTCAGCCTATTTTATGCACACACACCAAAAAATGACATACAGTACAAGATACTGAAATAACTAAAGGTAGGTGGGTTTTCCTTGAAATAATCATGAACATATACTTTCACATTTATTATTTCCTTTGCATATCAAATGTAGCACCTAAACTCAAGTATCTGGCATGCTGGGGAGCTTAGTCGGTTAAGCATGCGACAGGATTTCAGCTCAAATCACAGTTCATGAGATGGAGCTCCCCTGTTGGGCTCCGTGCTGACAGTGCAGACCCTGCTTGGGATTCTCTCTCTCCCCTCCCCTGCTTGCAGGAGCTCCCTCTCTCTCTCAAAATAAATACAATAAACTTAAAAAAAATAAACTCATAAAATCTGATTCAAGGATAACAAAAGACCACTGGCTTCTAATTTAACTTCAAAGTGCTTTTAAGAATGCTTACTACATATAATTTTAATTACATCTGCATCTGTTAAAAAAATTGAAAATTGCTCTAAAGACTATACTTGAAGGATATAAAACGTAAAAGTTGAAGATGTTTAATTTTCTATTAATATCTAGTAAAATACCTCAAAGTGGCCTAATTATATTCTTTTGAGCAGTTACCAACTGGAGTAGTATTTTTAGATCAATTAGTACATGAACCTTCATTCATTCACCCAGCACAAATGCCTGAAAGTACACAATAAAAAAAAAGGGGGGGTGGGGAGGACATCAGGATGGCTTAGTTGGTGGAGTATGAGACTCTTTACTCCAGGGTTGTAAATTTGAGCCCCAAGTTGGGTGTAGAGATTACTTAAAAAAAAAAAATAAGATCTTTAAATAAGTAAAATTAAATAAAACAAAACAAAACAAAACAAAACAAAATAAAATAAAGAACCATTTACTTTTATCATGGAGTCATCAAGTCAGGAGTAAAGAACTTATTTAATTGCAATTTGAGATTATGTACTTGCTCAGGAAAAGCAGGATTCAAAAACAGCACAATACAAGGAAACACTAAAACCAATGAGTGCAAGGAGATTCTCAGGGAAGGCTTCCCAGAGTAATATTTAGGAATATTTAGCAATATTCCCTGAGACCTAAAGAACAGGTGAAATTTGTTGTCTGTATTCCAGGAAAATTGAAATGCACTGGCAAAGACTTTGACACTAGAAAGAGGTTAGACAGCTCAAAAAACTGCAAAGGTCAGTACTGTTAGATGGCTCTGAACAATGGGGACTGAGGAGAAAGATACAGCTGTGGAGGAGAAAGAATCTAGATTATGTGAGACTTCCTAGACTAATAAAGGATTCTGAATTTATTCTAAAAGCAACGGAAAGCCAAAGCATAATTTTAAATAGAAAATAACAAGGTTAAGACTTATTTTTAAACAATCACTTGAAAAGACAGAATTGTTATTTGTTCACAATAATCCAAAAGAATTACAAACAATTAGAAATGATGGAGTTCATCCAAGTTGATGGTTACAAAATCAATACCAGCAATAATCAAATGAAATAAAAAGGATGCTATTTATATTGCAAAAAAAAATTAATCATATACCAGGAATAAATTTAATAAAGCATGTGTAAAAGGCCTTTATGAAGAAAACTGCAAAATACAGAAGAATCAAGTAAATAGCAAGATAAACCATGTATAGTCAATGCAGTTCTAAATAATATCCCCAAAGGAATTTGATAAAATAGTTTTAAGTTATGAAAGAATGAAAGTCTAAGGGTCAAGATAGTTCTGAAAATTAATAAAGGGGAGGCCTGGAATCCCAGATTTCAAAGCTTAATATAGAACTATGTGAAATAAAAAAATGTAGTACTGGTGTTTAAAAAAGATTAAGACAAAAAATTAAATTAAAAAAAAAAAACAAACTAAAATCAAACGCAAGCATATGACAGATGACAGTAGAAAAATAATGGAGAATCAATACTTAATGTTGGAACAATTAACTTATGTGAAAAAAAAATTTGATTCCTAACTCCCTCCCACATGGGACCTAAATGCAAAAAAATCAAACAATATAAACCTCTCAACTATTAGCAGACAACGTAAAAGATGGTTTCTGGAACAAAAAATACAAATCATAAAGGAAAAGGATCATGATTTTAACATCCAAAGTTGAGATTCTATATCACACAAGACACTATCACAACGGGCAACAAGTAATTTTATTCTTATTCTGTTATCTTTCACCACTGCACTGTAAAGTAAGAAGGTTGAATGAGATGATTATCAAGGTCCTTTACATAACATAAATGCTGTTATGATGTCTCACTCTTTTTAAAACATTTAATTCATAAAATATTTAAAACATAGCCAAAATAATAAACTTCATAGCCATTTACCAACCATCCAGAGTTAATAATCAAGAAAATGCAAATTAAAATGAAGTATCATTTCGTATCCATCAAATTTGCTAAAATTTTAAAATGTGACAATCCCAAGTATGGGCTAGGATGCTGGAAAATGAATTGCACATATGCTGCTGGTAAAGTATACATTGCATAATGATTTTAAAGAAGAATTAGTAATATCTAGTAAAATTAAAGTTATTCACAACCTATTCCAGGCAATTTCACTTTAATGAATCTTCCCAAACACCTACACCAAAAAAAAAAAAAAAAAAGTATAACAATCACTCCAGCATTATTAATAACAGAAAAGAAAATAACTCAAAATACCCATCAACAGTGAAATACATACATTTTATATATCTATACAATGGAGTACCATTACAGCAAATTGAATATATTAGACTTATATGCACTAACATACAGATCTCAAAAAATGCTAAGTATTTTTTTAAAAGGAAGCTGATGAAAGATTATGTTCAATACAGTACCATTTTGTAAAAATTTTAAACATAGAACACTGTGTATATCACTTATGGATACATGTACATGGATACAGTAGAAGTATATACAAGAATATGAAGTATACTCAAGAACCTCAGGATAGTTATTACCTTAAGTAGAGAGAGGGTAATAGAACTGGGAAAGATTGGGAGGATGTTGCTATAAGTGCATACATAAGACTGCATTTACTTCCCAAAGAATCAAAAGTGGCCGAATTTATAATTCTGGATAGTGTTTGAATGAGTATTTGCTATATTATTTACTGTAAGTTTTAAATACTTTGTAAACAATGTAACCTAACCTACTTACTTTATACAAGGAAAGATATCAGAATATAAAATAAATACTACTGTAGTCACAGCAATTTTAAACATGTCTAAAATAGCACTTTGGGGAATTAAATCTTGATCACTTAAGAGAAAGAAACTTGTAGGCTACAGTGCAGCCTTAATTTCTCAACATCTGATGTCAGCTAGAAATCTCGAGAACACAAACACACCCCTCCTAGGAAACCCTGTCAAGTACAGCACAGGTATCAGCAGTAAAGTGGGACTGCAGTATAGGCAGGTCTTTAGTCTACTGTCCAGACTGACCCCTAGTCCTATCATTACTTAAAATTATTTAAAGTTCTGAAGCCTAGAGGATTTTGCTCCTGATTAAACTTAGTTCATCAGCCCACAGCAGATATCCAAAAGTAGTTCTAAACTAAAAAGAAAGCAGTTCACTCATTAAGCACTTACAAATACATAAAACTGCACGTGAAAAAAATGTTTATTGTTCTCACAGAATCTTCAATCCAGGAGCAAAGAAATGATTTAATTTCCATTGAGATAAGTGACTTACCTATTCTCCTGTTGAGACCCATCTATTTTTAAGTTCACCCCTCCTTGCCTTTCATCTAGCCCAAAAGATGGAAGAGGAATTTTAGGGTGAGTAAACGGACTCCCTACTGAGATAAATGAGACCACAGGACCTTACTTTTTCATTTTGAAGATAATCTGAAATATAATACACTGGGCAATCATGGAATTAAAAGAATATACAATAATACCTGAAATGCAGAAATCTAGTTTTATGTGTATGCAAGACTAAAGTTAGCTCTTTTTTTTTTTTTAACATATTCTACTTAAGAGGTCTCATTTCAACACTAGAGTCAACTTTTAAGCACTTCCATCCTGTCAAGCACAGTACATCCCTACCTTCGCTGCCAAACTTTAATCCATTTAATTTTCTATTTTCCTTTCCTGCTCTTTAAACATGTTGAATGTGTCCTAGTCCATTTTGGGCAGCTAAAACAAGATACCACAGACTGGGTGGCTTGTAAACAGAAATTTCTCACATTTCTGGAGTCTAAGAAGCCCAATATCAGGGTGCTGGCAGATTTGATGTCTGGGAAGAACTAGATTCCTGATTCACAGACAGCTGTCTTCTAGCTGGGTCCTCCTATGGAAGAAAAGGCAAGGGAATTCCTTGAAATCTTTTATAAGGCACCCCATTAGTGAGGGCTCTACTCTAATGATCTAATCACCTCCAGAAGGCGTCAGATCCTAATACCATTACACTGGGTGTTACAATTCCAACACATAAATTTTGGGAGGACGTAAACATTTAGTCTATAGCAGTATGTCACAAACATAACAAAATGTGTAAAATATTGAATATAAATGAAGCAGCTTAAGTAGCTACGGAAAGAAACTTTTCATTTTTTGTAAGAAACTCTAAATTTAGAACATCTTGAACAGCATAGTTTCTATAACCAATATTCAATATGATGCATTGTCAGCTCACTTCAGAAAACTAGAAGAGAAATGTTACCTAATTACTCTTTGTGTTAAATGGGATTTATCACATAAAACAGGTGCTCAAAAGACATGTATTTTTTTTAATTCCTAAAACAAAAACGTTAAATATTTAGCAAAGGTAAATATTTAATATCCTTATTTACAGCACACTATAAGGTTATCAATATTGGCACATATACACACAAAGAGTCACAATAAATAGAACCCCTAAGAAAAAAATACTGAAGTAATTATTAAGCTGAAAATACCCATATGTCTCCCTATGACCCATTAGCTTTATGTAATAAAAACTGCTGGGCATTTCATCCTTTCTCTTTCAAAGAATGGGATTATGCTTTACATCTGATAAAAAAATTTGTTAGCAGTATGAAGAAATTCCTGTAGTGGTATCGGCAGTGCTAGAAGTATCATCTGAGAAGAAAAAAAAGAACACCAGTTTTAAAGATGAAGCAAGGAAGTGACAAAATGTGACATTTGTTCAGTCTGAATGGTACATACATGATTGTTACATTATTCTCTATACTGTCTGTATATTGAATGGGGGGGGTCAGAATTTGTTCTGAATCACAAAGAATATAAAAGTAAATGGGTTAGGATAGTGGTTACAGTCCACAAAAGAAATGCTAAGACTACCTTCTCACATTCAAGAGTAGAACTCTATTAGAAGCTTGAAATGGATAAGGTATCCCTTTTGATACAAGGAGGCAGAAGTCATCACATTAAGAACTAACAAAGAGCTATAAGCCTGCATACCACAAAGAAACAGGTCAAAAATTTCTTCATGTTTTATTTTCAATATAAAAGGATCTGTGCTTGACTAACCTCAACTGACCTCAGAAGGGTACTGTACGCAACACACTGAACTGTTAAGAGTTACCACATTAAGCTCCATTCTGCCCAGCCAAGAGTTTCATTTAAAGAACATTTTACCCTACTTGTATAGTAAGTGTTCAGGGTTCATATGCTACCTTCATGCTTTTAATTATAGCATAGATGCTGACTTTAATAAAGTCTTACATAGGATTCTTTTCCATGATCCACATGTGATGCCTTATAGATTCCACAGACTTCCTAGGATTGAACTTCTTGCATAATCTTATCCAATAAGAATCTATGTCTCCAAAATTTTTCCTTTGAGGTCAACCTTATGATTCACTTGCCATTTATCAAATTAACAGGAGAGGTCAAAAGTAAAGCAAATTACAGAAGGTGTTGGACTATGGATTAATAATACTGAATACATCACTAATTATTAAGATTTATTGCTTATTTTAAATGTAGTTGACAAATTTAAAATAAATTCAGACACTAAACATTTTCCAAAATAATACTTCTATGAAAAGATTAAAAATGTTAATAGAGAAAAGCATGGAAATATACCAAGGTTCCAATCACCTATTTAATACTAACCAACTTGTTTTTTAGGGCAAGTCACTAAATCATACAAGGTCACTTTATTATTCCACTTTTTTGAGAATGATCACATCTGAAAAGCAATCCTTTGAAACAGACAAAGCAAGTATCACCTTCACTTGAAAGAAGTTAACAGAACAAAGGCTTTAAGAGATAAATGACCTGCTCATGACTAGAAGCTAGATGGGAAGAATGAACCCATGATCTTCTGACACCAAAGTTAGTGCTTCTTCCTCCACATCAGTGATTCTTGGTGGCTTTTGTTCACTGAACCTGCTGAGACTCTGAAACACTTAAAATTTTATATATAATTTTAGGGAGTTCACAGTCATGAAGCTTAGAATCAAACAGTTAACAACTATCAGCTAAATCTATATGCAAACAGCAATATTCCAAAAAAAAGTACTAGCTTTATTTCATTCTCAGATTGGCCTTAAACTTAATAATCTTTATCCACAATGATATTTACTTGCTAAAGATAATTTAGATCAAAGCACACTATACGTAACATTTCTCAGGTTAAATGAAAATGAAAGTTGGCAGAGACTAATTATGTACTGTTATTTCATTAAAAAAATTACACAGTATCTTTAAGTGTTTTAAACATAGAATATGTTTATAGATTAATACTATTTCTATTTAGGGGCACCTGGGTGGCTCCGTCGGTTGGGCATCTGACTTTGGCTCAGGTCATGATCTTGCAGTTGGTGGGTCCAAGCCCTGCGTCAGGCTCTGTGCTGACAGCTCAGAGCATGAAGCTTCCTTCAAATTCTGTGTCTCCTCCTCTCTCTGCCCCTCCCATGCTCATGCTCTGTCTCGCTCTGTCTCTTGATAATAAATAAATGTAAAAAAAAAAAAAATACTATTTCTATTTACTGTAATTTTACTTGACTTCCTTTCTAAGAAGTTCCATTTCCTGCACTGTTATGGTCAGAAAAGGCCCATTGATGGCATCTTGTGAAGTCATCCTTCTAATAATAGTGTAGAAAACACTCAAACAGAAGGTAAGTGTGTAATCACAAACTACTCCTCCCAAGAGGTAGGAGCAAACATGTGCCATAGGGTACAAAGAGTCCTGAACAAAGAGTCCATATTCTCAGACTGTGGTTCTGGCTCTGCCACCTAGGTGACTTTAAGAAAATCTGTTTAAAGCTTTGCACTTCAATTTCTTCATGTGTAAAATTAATGGAGTAACTAAAACTAACTTCGAGAATAGTCCTACTCAGGTTTAAACCTTGTATAAATCTAGAAGACAGAAGGATAATCACCCCAGAAAAATATCAAAGTATTCATAGGAAACTGCCAATTTTTCTTTTTTTTTTATATATACCCATTCACACAAACAAACACACTATGTGCCAGATCTTGGGTGATGGAGAGGGACCAAGATATAAAGATATGAAATATCTCACATATGCCAAATAGTGGTAGAAAGGGGTAAAAATAATAATCTTTAGAATAGCAGCTGCGGGTGGAAAGTGTTGAGCCCAACAGAACTGTCCTAAGATTAGAAAAGCACAGAAGAATGAGGCTCTGTTACATGATAGGGTTTCACAAAAAATGGGATTAATATGGACAGAGTAACTAGACTATAAGCTTCCGAAAGACAGAGACATGATTTTTGTCTTTGTATCCCTTACACCTAACCAAGCTCATAGTAGGTACTCAATAAATGTTAGCTGACTATTTACTACTTCATTAACTAATTCATCCACACTCAAGTATGGATAGTAAACTTTCTGGTAAACACTAGTAGGAGTCCTTGCCCTTAAAGAGTGAGTTCACAGGTAGTGAGAATGAAAACATGTAAAGGATAACATGCTAGAGTTCCCTGTATTTAAGGTGCTTTGAGACCAATCAGAAAAACTGGGTAGAAAGACTTCAAATGATAATACTTATTAAGGGCCTATGTGTTAGGCATTTTACAAACTTTAATCCTCATTAACAACTCTGAGTTAGTTTCACCATCCCATTTTACAGATGACAAAACTGCAGCTCACCAAGACGAAGTTAACTTGCCAAGATAAGACAACTAGGGGGAGCCCTGAATTAAAAATGGGATCTAGTTCCAAAGCTGTTTTCACTGTACATACTGTAATGTCTTTGAATATATTTTATCTTTACATTTCCACTGGGGGTGGGGGGGTAGGGGGCTGAGGAAGCAGGAACTGTCAAAATCTGCCAAAACTCTGTTATCCTGAATTAACCATAAAAAGAGAAAATTTGTCTTCATTCATAAAAATGAGAAAACTAATTTTTATACAGCTGCATGTGTACTTAATATAAATTGTCTCTATATTCTGACCAATACAAGTTTAGGTCTCAACAAAAATATGCAACATGACTGAAGAACATAACCAATAATCATTTCAGAAAATAAGCATTTGTGAATATCATTTCAAGTGCTTGGGTTGAAAAATTTAGGTATGATTCATAGTTTTGGATTATTCCAATGACTGCTTATTCGAAACAGCAAATTATTTCAGATTTGTGGGGGAGAGGTTTGGAGGTGAGAGAGAAGGGATAATTTTAAAAATGACCTAAAGTTTAAGAAATACAAATGATTAAATGTTAAATGTCAAAGACTCTGTAAGTAACCAATTAATCTTGTTAAATGACCTGGACAAGTGGGATGAGAATGTCTTCCTCTCAATTCTAATTAAGTATACTTAAAAAAGTAAGTCATGAAAAAGATGTACAATTTAGGAGACATAAAACAAAAACAGCTTACAAAACCTCTGAAAAGGAAATCAAAACATTGTAATTTTTTTTTTCAACGTTTATTTATTTTTTGGGACAGAGAGAGACAGAGCATGAACGGGAGAGGGGCAGAGAGAGAGGGAGACACAGAATCGGAAACAGGCTCCAGGCTCTGAGCCATCAGCCCAGAGCCTGACGCGGGGCTCGAACTCCCGGACCGTGAGATCGTGACCTGGTTGAAGTCGGACGCTTAACCGACTGCGCCACCCAGGCGCCCCAAAACATTGTAATTTTATCTCTCTGTAAAGTTAAACTCCTCAGGAACTAGGCAATGTCTAGACAATTGTGTACACAACACTTAGCACATTAATGCTAGTTAATAAATATTGACACAATAAGGCTTTCTTAGTTTCCAATTCTAATTTTGTAAATATAGGGTCATTATTTCTTGGATTTATTTTTTACTTTTGCGATCATGATTACTAGTTTCTTTAAAGGGCTTCTGGGTCATTCTTTAGTTTTATCAGCACCATCACTAATACTGTATTCATTTCATTAAAAATGTGATAAATAGCTCAGATTTACAAGCAAGATCTAATTCCAAAATTACTTCAACTATACACACTGTGACAAAATTTTATTTTTATCTTCCTAAATTCTAAACTTTTTTACATGATTTACACAATAATACTCCAAGTAAGAATACTTACTAGTCAGAGATATGAAATACACTTCTCATTCCTCTTGTCATTCACTTAAGATTTACTGGGTATCTACAATGACTTTGACAGGTAATTTTTTTGACTGCTGTACTTAGAAACTTTAGGTCACTTCCATTTCAGGTCCCCAGAATATTCTGGAATAAATTTCCTGCTTCTTTCAATATTGCAAGCAGTGGAATACTCCAAAATTATAGGTCATATCCATATTCTCTCATGGTTTATGGAGAGTAACTCTGGACTGTAAATCCCATATTGCCATTCGTCTACATTTTCAACAGCACCTTAGCCACTTAATAAATATAATGCCAAACAGATTTAGTAATGCTTCTATTTTAATATGCCCATAGGACGTTTTAAAAAAAAATCAGAAACTAAATTATCTTTGAAGAATAAACTCAACGAGTGTCTATGTTAAAATTATTTCTAACAATTTTACGGACTAAAGCATTTGCCACATTCAATTCTGACTTTACCAACAAAACCTCAACGCCATGACGAAAAGTCCTTTTCATTTTCTCAACTGAAAAGGGAAAACAAAAAATGCCAACTGTTTGCAGGGCTCCATTTAACAGAATCTCTGGCAAACCCGGTAGAGCTCATACTTAATTTGAAAAACCCAATAACCTGTGAACACAATCCTTGGGCTTGATTTCCCTCTTCATTCCCCCTCTCCGCCAGTCCACCCCCAAAATCCCGACCCACCAAAGCACACGTCTAAACATTTTTCACTACCGGGGCAAAAACCTCGAAAACAGAGGCTTCCTCCCCTTTGGAAGAAAAAGGCCAGGCCTATTCAGCCTGGGGCCCGGGCCTGCTCCTTAAGCTCCGCTCCAAGGAGGGCCAACTCTCGACTCCCTGCACGGCCCGCCTCGGGCCCGCTCGCGTCCCCTAAGGCGACAAAACCCTCCCTCAGGCCCTCAGCCAGGACTGACAGTTACGGGAGCAGCAGCGGCTGCTACCTATCAGAGGCCTACTTCTGGCACCGACCCCTCCAAACCACGCGCCCCCAAACACCTGCCGCGGCGCGGTTTAGGGGCGTCCTTACGTTTGCCGAAGCCAGCCCCGCAGGGTGGCTTGGACTACAGAGAAAACGAAGGGAAACGTGACCGGCCTCCCCGGCCCAGGCCCCGTCCTCGGCCACACTGACCTGTTGTCGCCCCCGCGCCTGGGCTGTGGCCCTCGCAGAAGCGGCCGCCTCACTAGTCGTCGTCGCCCTCGCTCGCCGCCTCCGCCCGCCGCCGCCTCGTTCCCTTTCGCTGCCGCCACCGCCGGGGCTCATGCGGGACCCGCGCTTCCTTCTCCGGAGACTAAGGCCGGGAAAGGGGGCACCGGGGCCGCATAAAACCCCGCGCTCGTCGCCAGCCGCCGCTCCGCCGCTGCCTGTCCCCACTAGAGAGCTGCGGGGCCCGCCGACCCGGGGCTAGACTGTAAGCTGCTCCGAGCGCGACCCCAAGGAGGAGCCGAGGGAGGCGCCGCTCCCCGAGGCCGTAATCGCTAGGTCCGCACAGATGAAGCTCAAGTCGGAGGCAGGAGCGAAAGGCGAGTGCCTGGGCCGGCAGATGGCTAAGTGGTAGCGAGGTGTGCAAGCGAGAGGAAGGCGATGTGTCGAGGTTCTGGCGAAGGGGATTCAGGCTCTGTCGTCTCCTGCAGTCACCCCGAACCCAGCGCCACCATCTTGGGAAAAACGCGGATCTCGCCGCCGCAGCGCAAGCCGGGAGGACTGGCTGGGCGGGCCGAGTATCCCAGCAGGCAGCGCGCTCCGCCCGGTCGGGCGAGGGCTCCGGGCCGGGACGCAGGAACGCGGGGCGGGGCTGGGGGGAGCGCAGGAGGACGCAGCGTTGTGCCCTGCCCCCCTTGCTGGCTCCGCCCTCTTCCTGCTTGCCGTCGTCGCCGGCGCAGGGGCTGTTGGGAAGGGGAAGTTGCTCCCGGCTCCCTGGAGTCCTACTAGGGTCGGTCGCCATCTTAGGACGGGGTGGAGAGGGCAATGTTTCCTTTGAGCCACCGCTGTTTGTGGCCCCACGAAAGAAGGGGGTACACGCCGGAAGGCCCCTGTCTACCCAGGCGTGTTGGAGAGCCCCCTGGTCAACCCAAGTCCAGAAACGTGCTAGGACTTGGACGCTTTTGCTTTTGGTGGGGAACAAATCGGCTCTGAAAATCCGCCGAAGGGTGGGTGGAGGGGGCCTTTGATAGCTCCCAGCCCCTCTGCAGGGCTGAAGCCGCCGGATCCCAGGCCTTCGACCCCGACCCCTTTCTGTCCAGAGCTGCCTCTAAATACTGACGAGGTAGCCCGAAAGTGTGAGCCAGCTTTCAGGGATCCAAGGTCATCTGCTTAGGTCTCTCGGCAACACTTTGTCACTAGTTTGCTAGAATCTGAAAGCCAGTCTCGCAGTTTTGATGCTTGGTAGGTTATTGATAAAATGAATGTGGCGTCTTGGTAGACATCAGCTGGATGGATGCTAATTTGGCCCATATGACAACACATTTAAACCCGTGCGTCATTTTTAGTACCAAGGTCACCATTTTATTTAAAAGGGATTTTTTGTGGCTCTGCGACACTTAAACTAGCAAAGCTATAATGGAATCACTAGCAATTCAGTCTTAACGGCTTGCAACTTTGCTAAGCCCATAGAATACTATATGAGATCCCATTCATCTAGTATTCAAAGGATTTTTTTAAATCAACAATCTTACATAGCACTGTATTTAGCTGTCATTCTTAGAACATTTTTTCTATACAGTAACATATATATAGTTATATATAGAGATATACTGCTTTCCAACTATAAACAACTTAAACAACTATAAAAAGTCAGCTACTGGAATTTAAATTTTCCCAGGACAATTAATGATAAATGACAGTATTAAATCATGTCCAACTTTAACTCAGTTCCTCATTCTTTTTTTTCATTTTCCTCCATTACAGGTCTTAATTTGGAAACAATTTGCAGTTATATTTTATAGAAGAGGGAAATTAAAGTCAGTCTTTTAAGGATTCTTTGCATATTATCAAAATAGGCAAATGAGAATGAAAATCTTTTAAGAATTTTGTTAGAATTATCAAAGCAAAATGTTACTGCAGTGTCTAGTATGTGAAGATACTTGTAACTATTCTACTTAAGTATAAATTGAATAAATGAAATGTAGTTTTGTATAACCTGATGCATCAAAATGGGGCAGAAATTCCTGAATATCAAAAAAATTAAAGACTGACGAGAAATAATTCTGTTCTTAGTTAAATGTCGCACTGACTATCCTGTTCTTTACCAAAATCAAGGAGGATCCCAGATCCTTTGAATATGCAGAAATTACACATAGACCTTTTAATTCATTGATAGGTATTTGTTAGTGTCAGACCTGGTTCAAGAACCCACTCTCTTTGTCTTATCCATTTAAAATGTTGTGATGTTTGCTGATAAAAATTACTAGCACTTTGGCATATGGTAAGTGCTCAGTAAATGTTAGGGCTTAGCAGTAGTAGTAGTATCAATACTATTGTGTAACATTATACACTTCATGAACTCCTTCACACCTCCACACTTATTTCTACAGATCTACCTGAATTTCCACTCCCCCGATCTCGTGTCTTAAAGTATGAGCCTTTTTTTTTTTTTTTTTTGCCAGTGCGTGAGGGGGTAGAAATCTCAAGACCTTAGTCCCTTGGTTGTTTCCTTTCTTGTTCATGAATTCTCCTAACTTTGTCCCTTCTATTTAGAAGAGCTATCTATACTTGGGTTGTCATTTCTTTCTAAGTCCCTCTTCAACTACTGAAATTTAGCATTTGCTCCCATTTTAATATACTGCTTGTGTTAATGTCAGTAATAGCACAGTGGCCAAATCTAAAAGTTGCTTCTCAATTTTCATGGTGTATGACCTCTTTGTAGGCTTCCATGCTGCTGCTAACCACTGCCTGCTGGAAACTGCTTCCTAGGTTCCATCACCCTCCATTCTCCCTTCCTTGTCATGGGCCCTCTTCTTCAAGTTGTCTTTGCATAATGTTCTTCATTGTTGGTTCTCTTTGCCTGCTGTATTATACAGTCTCTGACATTACCATATACATATACTCTCCCTCTATCACTTATTTCAGTCAGAGAACAAGTCTGAATCTTGAACACTGATCTCTCTCAGAAACCAGTTATATTCAGCCCCTTATTGGAAATGTGTATTGGATGTTCTGTTGCACCTTAAAACTCAACATGTATAAAATTAAACTGCTAATTTCCATTTTACACCATTAACTGAGATGGGAATAATTTTGGAGAAGAGCAGGTTTTGGGAAGAACTAGCAGGAATTGGGTTTGGGGAGTGTTAAATTTGAAATACCTATATCTCTGTAGTGGATATCCGTAGTAGAGATTGACTGCTAGTTGACTCCTAATATGCCTTCTCCTCTTCATCCATGGTAATAGAATTATCTAGCCAGACACATGGTTGCCTATAATAAACTCTGTATCCATGTCAGTAGGCTCTGGCCAGTGGGATTGAGAAACTTCCAGATGATATTCTAAAATAATGGGATGCCTCTTTCCCTTTATCCGTTTCTGGTGATGGAAATGTAGTAGACGTTGTGAGCTATTTTGGAAGGACAATTGGGTGGGTCCCTGAAGACTTCATGAGTCAGAGCCTATGTACCAGCTTGAACTTTAGTGTGAGACCGATAACTTCTATAATTTGCCATGGTTTTTCTACATCACTTTTACTGAAGCTGACCTTGTATCATAATATCCAAATGAAGAAATCAAGGAGGCAGTTGGATGTGGGTGTCTGGAGTTAAGGGAGAATGAAAGCAACTTATTCTACATTCCCTGGCTTGATGACTCTTCCATCTGTGGCATTCCTCAATCATAATTTGGTAATCCTAGATTTCTTCCTCTCTCTCACTCCTTTGGCAATTAGGCAAAGTCACATTTTCTTTAAAGCATTGGTTTTAAAGTTAGGTAGCATAGCAAAATGGTTAAGAGCACCGGCTCCCAATTTATTGGCAAGTGCAAAAATGTCAGGCAAAATCATAAATCCCTCCCTGGATTAACTTTTCTCATCTGTAAAGTGGGGTTATTGTGAGGATTAAGTGTTAATATATGTAAAGCTCTTAGAATAATGCTGAGCATATAGTAAACAAAAGTGAGCTTTTTCTAAATCCCAATGCAAATCCCAGTTCTGCCACTTACCAGGTATAGAACTTTTAGTTAAAACTTGAATTAATGTCTCTGTTTCCTCATCAGTAAAATGGGAAAAATAATAGTACTGACCTCATATGACCACTGTAAGCCTTCTTTCATCCATTCAAACATATTTATTAAATAGATATGATACACCAGCATAGTTCTAGGTGTCAAGAATACAACAGTGAACAAAGCCTGCCCTCATGTGGTTTATGATCTAGTAGAGAAACCAATCAATGTGATAAGTGTTAAGGAGAACTACAAAACAAAGTGAAGAGAATAGAGAATGCTACAGGAGTTGAATCATGCAGCGTGGTCAGAGAGATGTCATTAAAAATATATTTAAGCAGAGGCTTGACAGAATGAGCTGTGAGATATAAGAGGGAGAGTATTCCAGACAGAGAGGGCCCTGAGGCAGGAAGGTGCCTAAAGAATTCTAGGACCACCTAGGAAGACACTGGCTGGAACACAGAAAAGGAGCTGAGATGAGATCAGGGAAGTCAGAGTGGGCCACAGCCCAGGCTTTGCAACACATCTTGAGGCCATGGGTACTTGCACTAAATGAGGTGGAAAGCCCTAGAAGGGTTTGAGAGAGTTATGACAAATTTAACCCATAGGAATCATTCTGGCTGTTGTGTGGAGAATGGGCAGACAGCACATGTGAAGTGTTTAGTGCCTGACATATAAGAAATGTTCAATAAGTGGTAATAAACATTTATTAGGTATTATGATTGTTGCATCCACATGACTCCTGAAACAGAATGCTACGAGCATCAGTGACAGTCACAATAAAGTTTATTGCAATGAGAGGTAAGGCAAACCGATCGATCGGGACCGACACTCTTGACCAGAGTGCGGTCTCGAACAGCCGGAGTACAGAGTTTTTATAGCTGACCGCATCGTGGTATTATCACCTGGGAACAGAACAAAGGAATAGTTCCCAGGTGGAAACAGTTCAAACAGGCCCTTGTCCCAATCCAATCAAACACTAATCACATCCCTTGATTGATAGGATAAGGCTGTTATCTCTTAACCTATAGGGTTAAAGCTGTTATTTCTTAAGGCTACAGGTTAGCCCTACACTACAATTTAATCCTTACAATGATCATTATTATTATGACATCTATTTCCTTCTATGTGAACTCTCTGATACTACCTTAATTTAGACCCTTACTGTTTCTTACCTGAACGCCAGTGTAAGCTTCAGAAGGGCAGGATCGTACTACCTTATTCATATTATATCCCCCAAACCCAAGACAATGCTTTACAGTACTTTGCTACTGAATCTCACTGTGGAATATTTTTTAAAGAAACAAATATGATTTCATTGCATCCTTGCTTGAATCTGTCACTGGTTCTTTTTTTTTTTTTAATGTTTATTTATTTTTGAGGGGAGGGGAGGGACAAAGAGAGGGAGATCCAGAGCAAGCTCTGCTCTGACCACAGCAAGCCTGATGGGGGGCTCAAACTCACGAACTATGAGATCATGACCTGAGCCAAAGTCAGATGCTCAACCTACTGAGCCACCCAGGCACCCAAAATCTGTCACTGGTTTTCATAGCTTTCTGGATGACGTCCAAACTCCAAGACCAAAGTCCATTCGAATTGGGCCTCGCTTCCCTTCCAGCTCCAATTCTTTCCACTTCCCACATAAATCCATTGCTGGAGAAGTACTTACTTTAAAAAGTCATTTGGAGCCCTTTTGCATGCAAATTCATTTTTTTTTCATTTTCCAATTCCAGTGTAGTTAGCATGCACTGTTAATTAGTTTCAGATGTACCATATAGTGATTGAATAATTTCATGTATTAATGGTCATTAAGAGAAATGCACTCTTAATCTCCTTCACTAACAAAACTAAAGACAAAAGACTATTGAATGGAAGAAGGTAATTACAAATGATATCTGATAAAGGATTAGTACCCAAAATATATAAAGAACTTGTACAATTGATACCAAAAAATAATCCAATAAACAAATGGGCAGAAGGCATGAACAGACATATCTCCAAAGAAGACATACAGGTGGCCAATAGACACCAAAAAGATGTTCAACTTCAGTCCTTATCAGGGAAATGCAAATCAAAACCCCAATGAGATATCACCTCACATTTGTCATAATGGCTAAAATTAACAGCACAAGAAAAAATAAGTGAGAATGTGGAGGAAAAGGAACTCTCCTGCACTGCTGGTGGGAATGCAAACTGATGTAGCCACTGTGAAAAACAGTATGGAGTTTCTTTTAAAAGTTCAAAATAGAACTACCCCATGATCCAGCCATCCCACTCCTGGGTATTTACCCAAAAAATAGAAAAACACAAATTCAGAGGGGTACATGCACCCCTATGTTTATTCTAGCATAATTTACAATAGTTAAATTATGGAAGCAACCCAAATGTCCATTGATACATTGATGGATAAAGAAGATGTGGTGTGTGTGTGTGTGTGTGTGTGTGTGTGTGTATGATGGAATATTATTCAGTCATAAAAAATAATGAAATCTTGTCATTTGTAACAACATAGATGGAGCTAGAGTATGATGTTAAGCAAAATTAGAGAGAACTATGATATGATTTCTCTTATGTGGAATTTAAGAAATAAATGAGGAATAAAAAAGAGAGGCAAACCAATAAACAGACTCAAATATTGAGAACAAACTGAGAGTTACCAGAGGAGAGGTTGGTGGGCATATGGGTGAAAATAGATGATGGGGATTAAGGAGAGCACTTGTGATGAGCACTGGGTGATGTATGGAATTGATGAATTGGTATATTGTACACCTGAAATTAATATACCACTGTATGTTAACTATATTGGAATTTAAAAAAGTCATTGAAGTAAAAACTTGGAAGTGTTATGCTTTGACCTTGGTGATTTCAGTTTCTTTGTGCCTACCTTAACCCAGCTGGAGAGTAGGTGGAAGAGAGGAGTTTCATTGAACACCAGCTGCTGCTGCTGCTGCTGCTACTGTTGCTGCTGCTGCTGCTAATCTGAACTGTTCTGAATAAAACAGTTCCACTGAAATCAATGAAGCCATCAGAAATTTTGCCTTCTGACAATTTCATCTTTTATTTATTTGAATCTAAGGAAGTGCATGGGTTAAATAAAATCTCAATTATTAAAACCGGTACAGACTACACTTCCTATTTTTCCTCATGATATCTCAACTAAAGAAAAACATCTGGTTAGGGAAGAATCATGAATACAGTTTGGAATCAACAAGCAATATTTTATTTTTTTTTAATTCTTGCTTGACACTAACAAACAATACAAAATTATCAAAATGATAAATTTACTATTGGACTCTGAGCTTACTTAAAACAATTTTATACCTAAAGCTTGCCTTTATTTTAGTTTTGCTTTGTGACAGTAAACAAACTATCATTATGATATAGAAAGATCAAAATTTTTAAAGATAGTAATGTAGATATTATTTATGACATAAAGTGTTTTTTTTTTAATTTTGGTTAATCATAATACTAATTACATCTGTATTTTAGCACTTAACACAAAGTTTCTGAC
Organism: Lynx rufus; assembly: GCF_022079265.1. Lineage (NCBI taxonomy): Eukaryota > Metazoa > Chordata > Mammalia > Carnivora > Felidae > Lynx > Lynx rufus. Next base: position 4,313,941 of record NW_025814836.1, on the reverse strand, counting down.
ATGACAGTTTATTTCCACAAATTGCATTTGTGCACCCTTTAGGTGCTAGTTGCTTGAATAAACCTCATTAATTCTTACAACAATTTTGAATGCTATGCATTTTATGGATTAGGAAGTTGAGCTTAGAATAAGTAACCTGTCAATGTCTCTCAGTTGAAACCTAGTAGAGCTAGGATTTAAATCCAGGTGTGTGTGTGTGTGTGTGTGTGTGTGTGTGTGTGTGTGTGTGTTATGGTGCTGCTTTCCCAGAAAACAAAGATAATTTTTTGAATTTCAAAGGTTTCATTGAAATGCTTTTTAAATTATTAAGTCATCCCTAACAGTATTACAGGTTTCCCCTGCTTTCCAAAAGTAGAATGCTCATATGAAATCTTTCATAAGCTGAAATGGCATAAATCAAAGAAGCAATTACCATAAATTTACATGGAAAAACTTTTTTTAGCATTCCCAGACCCCCCAAAAAAAAACTTCTCTTAGGCTTTTCTGATCCCTTACAACACATCTTGCTAATGGATGTACACAATGAATGGAAATAAAACACAGATATTCATAAACACAGTTCAAAGCTTTGGCAGTTTGATGCTAAGATGCTGAGTGTAGTTCCTGGAGAAGACGCTGGGCGGTGACACTCGCTGCTCTGGGTGTACACTACTTCTATTATGGCTCGATGCAAAACAAATGTTGAACACTATTTTCACTTTATACCTTTTTCTGGTAAAAGCAAAAATCCTCTTTGAATTTCTTTTAGTCAGTGAAAATAGGTATGTTCTAATGTGAGTCTTCCATAAAAGCAAAGTGGTGGGTCATGAACTGTATATCAGAAACTGAACCTGGTATGACATGAACCTGTATACCAGAACAATATTCTCAACTTATTACCCCCAAAGAAACCTCCTTTTCCATAATGTTCAATTCAAAACACAAATTCTGTGGCCCTCAGCTGCCTGATTTGCCACAACTCCCTTCCAACACTCAGTCCCATTTTGTGATTGTTGGACAAGCTGCTTATCTTCTTTAGGTGTTAATTTCTTCATTTGTAAAGGGGATGATATGAATATGATTAAAGAGACCATGTGTTGCTAAGGACTTGACTCAATGCTTAGCACATGATAAATGCTAAATAAATGTGATGTATGAATGAATGAATGGGTGAGTAGATGAAGTTGTCTTAACTTGGGTTTCCCAGAAACAGATTTGAGATAATTTGAGTATAAGTATTTTAGTTGAGAGGTTATTCTAAAAACTTTGGTAGGGAAGCAAGGAAGTGAGCTAAGGAAGGAGGACAACGAATAAAGTGGGCAATATCAATCAAGTATCCACTGTGGGTAACCAGCAGTTAATTCTGCTGAGGAACTCTGGAAGAAAGTGTAGAACAGTCACCTCACAGTTATCCTGTCAGTAGAAAAAGGGAGCTTTTATTATACACTGATTATCCCGGTGATTACACTGCTGGCTTACTGTAGTAGGGGCATGGCAACTCCAACTGGTCAGAAAATGCCCAAAGTAAAAAAAATGCAGATGCTAGCAATTAGAGCTAGTACTGGCATGTACTACATTGATAAGACTTAGGTCACCAAGAGCATCTGCTGTATGAATTAATGCACACACAAAAAAAAGGGACAAATGAGCCATATTTGATGAATTTACCACAGTTCAGATGGCCCTCGTGTTTGCAAGTTTCGAAACCTATTAGAGCAGCCCATCAAACAAATTAACATTAACCAAGCTCGAGAAATGGAATTTTAAAATCAGAATGCCAGTTTATTTCTTTTCATTTGTTTTTCGTAAGTAGAATTTAGCGATTCATCACTTACATGCAACCCAGTACCCATCTAAACAAGTGCCCTTCTTAATACCCATTACCAATCTAGCCCATCTCCCACTGATCTCCCTTCATTAACCCTCAGTTTCTTCTCTATCATTAAGAGTCTCTTGTGGTTAGTTTCCTTCTTTTCTCTTCCCCCTCCTACCCCTACGTTCATCTGTTTTGTTTCTTAAATTCTACATAGGACTGAAATCATATGGTATATGTCTTTCTCTGACTTATTTCATTTAACATAATGCGTTCTAGCTCCATCCACGTTGTTGCAAATGGCAAGATTTCATTCTTTTTGATGTCTGAGTAGTATTCCAGTGTGTGTGTGTACACATATATAAGGTATTTTCTTTATCCATTCATCAGTCAATGGACATGGACATTTGGGCTCTCTCCATAGTTCAGCTATTGTTGATAATGCTGCTATAAACATTAAGGTGCATGTACCTCTTTGAATCTGTATTTTTTAATCCTTTGAGTAAATAATAGTGCAATTTCTGGATCATAGAGTAGGAAACTCCATAGTATTCTCCACAGTGTCTACAATGGTTTGCATTCCCACCAATAGTGCAAGAGGGTTCCTCTTTCTCCACAACCTTGAAATACCTGTTGTTTTTTGTGTTGTTAATTTTAGCCATTCTGACAGGTGTAAGGTGGTATCTCATTGTGGTTTTGATTTGTATTTCCCTGATAATGAGTGATGCTGAGCATCTTTTCATGTGTCTCTTAGTCATATGGATGTCTTTAGAAAATGTGCTCTGCCCATTTCTTAACTGGGTGGTTTGATTTTTGGGTGTTGAGTTTGATAAGTTCCTTATAGATTTTGGACACTAACTTTTTATCAGATATGTCATTTGCATTTATCTTCTCCCATTCTATAGGCTACCTTTTAGTTTTGTTGATTGCTTCCTTTGCTGTGCCAAAGATTTTATCTTCATGAAGTCCCAATAGTTCATGTTTGCTTTTGTTTCCTTTGCCTTCAGTGATGTGTCTAGTAAGTGTCTAGTAAGAAGTTGTTCTGGCTGAGGTCAGAGAGGTTGCTGCCTGTGTTCTGCTCTAGGATCTTGATGGTTTCCTGTCTCACATTTAGGTTTTTCATCCATTTTGAATTTATTTTTGTGTACAGTGTGAGAAATTGATCCAGGTTCATTCTTCTGCATGTCACCATCCAGTTTTCCTAACACCATTTGTTGAAGAGACTGTCTTTTTTCCACCAGATATTCTTTCCTGCTTTGTCAAATATTAGGTGATCATATAGTTGTGAGTCCATTTCTGGGTTCTCTATTCTGTTCCATTGATCTATGTATCTGTTTTTGTGCCAGTACCATACTGTCTCGATGACTACAGCTTTGTAGTATAGCTTGAAATCCAGAATCGTTATGCCTTTAGTTCTGTTTTTCTTTGTCAGGATTGCTTTGGCTATTATGGGGTCTTTTGTGGTTCCATATAAATTTTAGGATTGTTTTTACTAGATCTGCAAAAAATACTGGTGGTATTTAGATAGGGATTGCATTAAATGTGTAGATTGAGTTGCGTAGTATAGACATTTTAACAATGTTTGTTTTTCCAATACACGAGCATGGTATGTTTTTCCATTTCTTTGTGTCTTCTTCAATTTCTTACATAAGCAGAATGCCAGTTTGTTGATTTAAATTGAGAAATAACTATTACAGGGGCTGGAATGGTGGCAGTGCATATGATCAGAGCATTCTTTCTCTGTAAGAAGATATACAGTCCCCTCAATAAGAGAAAGTTTCTTATGAAGCTTGAGATCTAGACAAAACGAGTTGGAGGAAGTGAATTTTGATGACAATAAGCTAAAATACCTGATATATTCAACTTCCATTAAGAATAATTTTGAGGGGGCGCCTGGGTGGCGCAGTCGGTTAAGTGTCCGACTTCAGCCAGGTCACGATCTCGCGGTCTGTGAGTTCGAGCCCTGCGTCGGGCTCTGGGCTGATGGCTCGGAGCCTGGAGCCTGTTTCCGATTCTGTGTCTCCCTCTCTCTCTGCCCCTCCCCCGTTCATGCTCTGTCTCTCTCTGTCCCAAAAATAAATAAACGTTGAAAAAAAAAAATTAAAAAAAAAAAAAAGAATAATTTTGAGGAATTAATATGGCAGAATTATATGGGGACCCTGAGCTTGCCTCATACCTGAAACACAGCTAGATCAGCATCAAACCATTTTGAACACCTAGGAAATTGATCTGAGGATTAATGCAACAATCTGCATAATTGAAGCCAGAGAACTTGGCAGGTGCATGGTGCAGAGAGGTTAATTGGGGGAGAGAACAGCCATGGAGCCACAGAGGATAGGGAGACATTTTCATGGAGAGAGGACAGAGGGAGAAAGAGAAAGGGGGAGAATGCAGCATATCAGAGTCACACAAGAAAAGTCCTCCCCATGAAAGTAGCTAGAGAGAAAGAGAGAGAGAAAGAGTGAAAACACTTGCACAGGACTGGACAAAAAAATCTGTTCACCAAACCATTGACAGGGAGAAAGGAGAGGAGTTCAATACCACCAGATTCTATAACCAGTGGAGAGAAAAGTCTGAAATTTCAGAGCTCAGTGCCTGGAGGTGCTCTGGTGAGGAAGTAGCACAAAACCTCATGAGCAGGCAGCACACTCTGAGGGGACCGTGTGCCATATGGGGAGAAGCAGTTTCCCTGATTGGAGTGCATTTGGTAGAAGCCATATGGCCTCCCTGCAGACAAAAGTCCCAGTGGACCCCCTCACCCTCCCAAGGGCAACCACGTTTACTGATATTGGAACAAAGATGCCAGAGGGGAGCACAACCTGGTGCCAACTATGTGTTGTGACTTGCCATAAACTCTGGGCCTCTGTCACTGTGAAACTGAGTGAACTTTTTCTGGGACGAGCCAGCACCCAGCCATTGCTTGGCGAGACCCTCCCCCAGAGAGTTGGTGTGGGTCCAAGCCATAGGACTCTCTGAAGTATGGGGTTTTGAAACAGCCCCATATGAGATAAAACTCTGGAGGGAGGTTCCACCTGGCAGGTGGACAGCTTGGACACAGGCAGGATGGGGCAGGGAGCAGACAGAGGCCTGAGACAAATGAGGGGTGCTTGATCACCAGTGAGGGCACAGGGTTTCTGTTTCAGAGACTAGGGATCTGGGTGAAGCCATTTTCACTTCTAGCATGCACACACATGGATCAATCCCAGTAAGCTAGCAGCACCACCAAGTGGAGAACAGAGTTGTTACACCAAGCCCTGCCCACCTGCACCCTCCAGGCATATCCCCCAGAGATCAGCACACATCCCTTCTACCTGCTTATTACTCTACAGACTATAAGCATGTCTATAAACTGCAAAGTTTCAGTTCTAGGGGACACCGAATGTAACTTCATTCAGATTTCATTCTGTTTGCTTATTTGTTTGTTTTCTTTGCTTCTGTTTTTCTTTAGATTGTTTTCTTTGTTCTTTCCTTTCTTTCTCTTTGTTAGGTACAGAAAGATCAAATTCTTACTTTTTAATGTCTTTATTTTATTTTGTAATCCTATTTTATTCTCTTTATATAATTTTATTATTTTAAAATTATAAAGTAATTTATAATAATTTATATAATTTTATATAATATATATTTATTTATACTTATAAATAAATATTTATTTATTTATAATAATATATATTATTTTATTATAAAATAATAAAAATTATGGCACACCTGAGTGACTCAGTCGGTTAAGCGTCTGACTTCATCTCAAGTCATGATCTTGCAGTCCATGAGTTCAAGCCCCACATAGTGCTCTGTGTTAACAGCTCAGAGCCTGGAGCCTGCTCCGGATTCTGTGTCTACCTCTCTCTCTGCCCCTTCCCTGCTCACACTCTGTCTCTCTCTCTCTCTCTCTCTCAAAAATAAATAAAAATTAAAAAATTTTTTAAAAATAAAAACATTATTTTCCTTTCTCTATTCTATCAAGCTTCTCTCAACAAGCAGACCAAAATACACCTAGGATCTAGCTTTCTGTATTTGATATTTTTAGTTTTATTTTTTTTATTTTTAACACTTATTTCTTATTTTATTATTTTTTTTCTTCCTCCAAAGTGACAAGACAGAAGAAATCACCCCAAAAGAGAACAGGAAGAAATTATGGCCAGGGATTTAATTAACACAGATATAAATAAGATGTCTAAACTAGAATTTAAAACCATGACTATAAGAATGCCACCTGGGCTTGAAAAAAGCATAGAAGATGCTGAGAATCCCTTTCTGTGGAAGTAAAAGAAGTAAATTCTAGTCAGCCCCAAATTAAAAATGCTATAGCCAACATGCAATTGTGAATGGATGCCATGACAGCAAGGATGATTAAGCAGAGCAGTTAATCAGTGAGATAGAAAATAAAATTATGTAAAATAAAGAAGCAGAAAAAAAGAGGGACAAAGGAAAAAGATCATGATACAATACTTAGAGAACTCAGTGACTTATTAAAAAGGAATAACATTTGAATGATAGGAGTCCCAGAAGATGAAGAGAGAAAAAAGGGGCAGAAGGTTTATGTGAGCAAATTACAGCTGAAAACTTTTCTGATCTAAGGAAAGACACAGACTTCAAAATCCAAGAAGCACAGAAAACTCCCATTAGATTCAACAAAAACCGACCATCACCAAGGCACATCAGAGTCAAATTCATAAAATACACAGACAAAGATAGAATTATGGAAGTAGCAAGGGAAAAAAGTCCTTAACCTGCAAGGGAAGACAGATCAGGTTTGCAGCAGATCTGTCCACAGAAACTTGGCAGGCCAGAAAGGAATGGCAGAGTACATTCAACGTGCTGAATTTGAAAATAGGCAGCCAAGAATGTTTTAACCAGCAAGGCTGTCAAAATAAAAGGAGAAATAAATAGTTTCCCAGACAAACAAAAACCAAACGAGTTTGTGACCACTAATCCACCCCTACAGGAAATTTTAAGGGATATTCTTTGAGTGGAGAAAAACACAACAAAACAAAAAAGACCCAATGCAACAAAGGCTAGAAAGGACAAGAGAACATCACCTGAAATACCAACTCTACAGGCAACACAATGGCACTGTATTCATATCTTTCAATAATCACTCTAAATGTAAATGGACTAAATTATCCAATCGAAAGACATGGGTATCAGAATGGGAAAAAAAAGAGATCCATTTATATGCTGCCTACAAGAGACTCATTTTAGACCTAAAGACACCTGTAGGTTGAAAGTAAGGGGCTGGAGAACCATCTATCATGCTAATGGACATCAAAAGAATGTCAGAGTAGCCATACTTATATTGGACAAAATAGATTTTAAAACGAAGACTTTAACAAGAGAAAAGCAGGCATGACATCATAATTAAGGGGACTATCTGCCAAGAAACTCTAATAATTGTAAATATTTATGCCCCCATCTTGAAAGAACTCAAATGTATCAATCAATAAATCACAAACATAAACTCATTGATGATAATAACATAATAGTAGGGGACTTCAACACCCCACTTACAACAATGGACAGATTTAGGCTGAAACCAACTAGGAAACAATGGCTATAATAACACACTGGACTGGATGGATTTAACAGATATATTCAGAACATTTTATCCTAAAGCAACAGAACACACATCCTTCTTGAGTTTACATGGAATGTTCTCCAGAAAGGATCACATACTGGGTCACAAATTAGTCCTCAACAAGTACAAAATGATCGATACCATACCATGCATATTTTCAGACTGCAATGCTATAAAACTTAAAATCAACCACAGGAAAAATTTTGGAAAGACCACAAATACGTGGATATTAAAGAACATCTTACTAAAGAATGAACGGGTTAACCAAGAAATTAAAGAGGGAATTAAAAAGTACATGGAAGCCAATGAAAACACAACAGTCCAAAATATCTGGGATACAGCAAAGGGGATCACAATAGGGAAGTATATAGCAATTCAGGCCTTCCTAAAGAAAGAAATGTCTCAAATACTCAAGCTAACCTTACATCTACAGCAGTTGGAAAAAGAACAGCTAATAAAGCCCAAAACCTGTGGAAGAAGGGGAATAGAAAAGATTAGAGCAGAAATCAATGATATTTAAATACAAAAACAAACAAACAAACAAAACAACAGTAAAACAGATCAACAAAATTAGGAGCTGGTTATTTAAACGAATTAACAAAATTGATAACCCCATGTCCAGATTTATCAAAAAGAAAAAGGAAAGGACCCAAAGAAATAAAATCACAAATGAAAGAGGAGAGATCACAACCTACAGCACAGAAATAAAAACAATAATTAGAGAACATTATGAGCAAATATATGCCAACAAATTGGGAAGGAAACTGAAGCAGGAAGAAGTAGAAAATTCGAATAGATCCATAACCAATAAAGAAATTGAATCAGTAAATAAAAAAGGGGGGATGGCACCTGGGTGGCTCAGTCAGTTGAGTGTCTGACTTTGGCTCAGGTCATGATCTCACGGTTTGTGAGCCCCATGTTGGGCTCTGTGCTGACAGCTTACAGCTTGGAGCCTGCTTCAGATTCTGTGTCTGTCTCTCTGTTTCTTGGCCCCTCCCCCTATCTCAAAAATAAATAAACATAAAAAAAAAGCAATTGAGTCAGTAATAAAAATCTCCCAACAAACAAGAGTCCAGAGCCAGATATCTTCCCAGGGGAATTCTACCACACATTTAAAGAAGAATTCATACCTATTCTTTTGAAGCTGTTACAAAAAATATAAATGGAAGGAAAAGTTATAAACTCACTCTATGAGGCCAGCATTACCTTGTTTCTGAAACCAGAAGACCCCACTAAAAATGAGAGTTACAGACCAATCTCTCTGATTAACATGGATCCAAAAATTCTGAACAGGATGCTATTAAACCAAACCCAAAAATACATTAAAAGAATTATTCACCATGATTAAGTGGGATTTATTCCTGGTCTGCAGGGCAGGTTCAATATCTGCAAGTCAATCAATGTGATACATCACATTAATAAAAGAAAGGACAAGAACCACATGATCTCTTAATATATGCAGGAAAAGCATTTGACAAAATACAACACCCATTCTTGATAAAAACTCTCAAGAAAGTAGGGATAGAAGGAACATACCTCAAGCTCATAAAGGCCACATATGAAAGACCCACAGCTAATATCATCCTCAATGGGGAAAAACTGAGAGCCTTTCCCCTAAGGTCAGGAACATGACAGGGATGTCCACTCTCATAATTGTTGTTCAGCATAGTGTTGGAAGTCTGAGCTTCAGGAATCAGACAACAAAAAGAAATAAAAGGTATCCAAATTGGCAAGGAAGAAGTCATACTTTCAGTCTTTGCAGATTACATGATACTCTATATGGAAAACCTGAAAGACTCCACCAAAAAACTGCTGGAACTGATACATGAATTAAGCAAACTTGCAGGTTATGAAATCAACATACAGAAATCAGTTGTATTTCTATATGCCAAAATGAAGCAGCAGAAAGAGATATCAAGGAATTGATCCCATTTACAATTGCAACAGAAATGATAAAATACCTAGGAATAAGTGTAACCAAAGAGGTGAAAAATCTATACACTGAAAACTCTAGAAAGCTTATGAAAGAGATTGAAGAAGACACAGAGAAATGGAAAAACATTCCATGCTCATGGATTGGAAGAAAAATATTGTTAAAATGTTGATACTACTCAAAGCAATCTACACATTCAATGAAATCCCTATCAAAATAACTCTTACATATCTCAGCATACTTTTCCTAAGAACAAAAGCATTCTTGGGGCTCCTGGGTAGCTCAGTTGGTTGAGCATCTGACTTTGACTCAGGTCATGATCTCACAGCTCATGGGTTCAAGCCTCACATTGGGCTCTGGACTGACAGCTCAGAGCCTGGACCCTACTTTGGATTCTGTGTCTCCATCTCTCTCTGCCCATCCCCTGCTCATGCTCTGTCTCTGTCTCTGTCTCTATCAAAAAGAAATAAACATTAAACATAAGAAAAAGAAAACAACAAGAACATTCTTACATATTACCACAATACTGTATAATATTTAACATTGACCCAATAATGCTGTCTAACACACAATTTATATTCAAGTTTCCCTAATTGTAATATTGATTACAGTTTTTTAAATATTTTTCAAGTATAGTTAGCACATAGTGTTATATTAGTTTCAGGTGTACAACATATAGATCCAACAATTCTGTACATTACTCAGTGCTCATCATGAGGAGTATACTTTTAATTCCCTTCATCGGTTTCACCCATCCTCACACCCACCTTCCCTCTGATAACCACCAGTTTGTTCTCTATAGTTAAGGCCTTTTTTGTCTCATTTTTTCTTTGATCCTTTGTTTTATTTCTTTAATGTTTATTTATTTTTGAGAGAAAGAGAGTGTGAGCATGGAGGGGCAGAGAGAGAGAGAGAGACAGACAGACAGACAGACAGACAGAATCCCAAGCAGGCTCTAGGCTCTGAGTTGTCAGCAGAGGTCCTAATGTGGGGCTTGAACCCATGAACCATGAGATCATGACCTGAGCCAAAGTCGCATGCTTAACCAACTGAGCCACCCTGGCGCCCCTTGTTTTATTTCTTAAATTCCACATGTGAGTGAAACCATATGGCATTTGTCTTTCTCTGAGTAAGAACCAATTAAGTAACACACACCATTAGTTTTCATAATTTTTTAGTCTTTGTTTATCTAGAAACCACCCCACAAGATTTTTTCTTTTATGACCTTGATTCTTTGAAGATACAGGGCAGTTGTTATGTAGGAGTCCTCATGATCTGATTCATCTGATTGTTTCCTCATGATTAGATTCACATTATATATTTTTAGAAATAATATATAGGTGATGTTACATACTCTTTGCATCACCAAAGTAGGCATATATTGTAGTTTTTGTATTGTTAGTGTTGCTCTTATTACTTGGTTAAAGTGGGGTCTGCTAGATTTCTTCATTATAAATGTTTGTTATAATTAATAAGTAATTTGAGTAGTGGTACTATTAAAGTTGAGCATATATTTCAATATTTTACCTAGTAGTTTTTGTCCAGGTATGATTATTATCTGAAGCAAACTTACACTGATGATTATATAATAATTCTCCCTCCATTTCTTTTACATCTATCAGCTGTGTATTTTAGAGAAGAGATTTTCCTCCTACCCACCATTTTTCTTTAGTTTTAATATGGATTCATGGTTTTACTTTTTATTCAATATGACAAAATACATTACATCATTATTCTTTCCAGTGCTCAAATTGTCCCAAATTTGGCAAGTTGAGGCCCCCCAACCAATTTTGTATCCTTTTGACTTGATCCTATCAGTCTGAGTATTTCTTTGCACAATAAGATGTTCAGGTTTATTCTACTCATGATCTGGACTCAGTGGCTGAGCTGTTTCTCAGAAACCTTGTGGGGTTTTGTTTTGATTTGTTTTAGTAAATCTGGGCACTATTCATTGCATCAATGGCCATATTTATGGAATACATCTATATCTATCTATCTATCCATCATCTATCATTTTTTAAATTATGTGTCAAACCCAATACTCCTGTATTCTTCTGCATCTTCTCTCATTCCATATTTACTTCTTCCTTCTCCCACAGTGAGAACCCAATATATTTATTATATGCTCTTACAATACACACAAATTACCAATACCACTATCAACAAATTTACGAAGTAAAATTCAAGATTTCTTTGCAGATTTCTAGTCCTTAAACTAACCCCCCCAAAGATGATCAGATTATTGTATTCAGAAGTTTCTTGAGTTAATTATTATTACTTTGATACATAGGTTTATTTTTTTCTGTCTACAGGAATTTTTGGGCTTGATTCTTTCATCTTCATGAGTTATTTTCATTTTGAGTTTGTAAAATATTTTGATGTTTCAAATTTTCAAACTACATAAAAAGATATACCTAGAGGTGTTTCACTCAATTTCCTATCCCTCCAACTCCATTCCTACTCACTCCTTATAAGAAGCTATGTTTATTTTTTAGAATACCTTTCCTAACGTTTTTTAAATGAAAATTTATTTTCAATAAAATAACTCCCACACATCTTGTTCATATTTTTATTTGTGTATGTAGTGTATATTATTATTATCATCCTCTCTTCTTTATATTTATGGCGTTTATTTCTTTTGGTATTTAAGAAATGTAAATTAGTATAGAAAAAAATTACACCAATACTTTATATAATCTTCTCAGTTTCCTTTATTTAGATTTTGACTATTTTATTTAATAGTTACTCAAAAAAGTTTGAATTCTACCTATTGCCTATGCAACAATCAGTGAGGATATTCTACTCCCCATTACTTCTCCATTCTCTTATTTTTAAAATGGTGTAAGTTCTACTTAGTAATAATAATTTTTACATACTATTCTTCACAGCAATTTGTTTTAGGGTTAAGGTTAGGGCTATAAGTAAATACATTCTAAGCTTATAACAAGTCCTTTTACTGATGTTTCTTCAGTTATATCTTGGTTTGATAAAAGTCATCTTCCAGTAAATTCCTCAGGAAGAGGTCAGGCATACAGTATTTCCTGAGTTTTGTTCATATTTTAAATTGTTTTTCCTATATCCTTGATATTCAAAGGATGGCTTAATTGGCTTAAGACATTTGGTTTACATATTCCCTTTGATCTTTATGTATATGATGCTCCACTGTTTCTTTACTTCTGCTGCTTTTAAGAAATCTGATGAGAACTAGATTTTATGCCCTTTATAAGAAACTTTGTCTTTTAACACAGCCATACTTTTAAAAATCTTAACTTGTAATAGTTTTACTAGGATATGATTTGGATGTGATCATTTCGTGGTGATTTTCCAAGTTCACAGTGAGGCCCTTTCAACATATAGTTTCAGATCTTCTTTTATTTCCATAAATATTTTTAGTATGTAGTTATAAGACTAGGTAATACCACCATAAATTCATCATGAGTGGAAGTGATACATTCAAGATCAGGCTTCAGCAAATCTAAACATCACAAGTAAGCTTAAATAACAGCTGTCTCTCAACTCCATGTTATTTACTATTGCAGTGTTGCCTCTCCCTTCACCCAGTGTTACCTTTGACCCAATGGAGTATTTCTTATGACAAGCTGACAAAGAAGAAAAAAAAATTTTGAACTTGTTTGACAATGGGTCAATGTATGTTGTTGGCATGACCAGAAAGTTAAAAACAGAAACAAAAAAATAGTAGTGTGGGGTAGGGGAAAACATCTCAATGGGTAGAGCTTTGGATGACTCGTCATTTGTTTTATGTGGAGAGAGAAGTTGGATACACATGGACTTATGGGAAATAACAAGTGACTTAGTTAATTGGTCAGGGTTATAGATAAAATTGTCCTACATGGTAGAAGACTAGGAGTATTTCTTCAAGGTTGGGACTAAAACAAAGATTTCCACTCTCATTATTTCTGTTCAATGTTATCCTGGAGATCCTGGCCAGTGAAGTTAAGCAAGACAAAAAATTAGAAAGCGTATAAATTATAAAGAAGTAAAATTATCATTATTCATACATGAAAAAATTTCATACCCCATTACTATATAAAGAGAATCCAAATGAATCTGTAAGTAACTTTTTTTTAAATATATGGAATTTATTGTCAAACTGGTTTCTATACAACACGAGTGCTCATCCCAAAAGATGCCCTCTTCAGTACCCATCACCTCCCCTCCCCTCCCTCCCACCCCCATCAACCCTCAGTTTGTTCTCAGTTTTTAACAGTCTCTTATGCTTTGGCTCTCTCCCACTCTAACCACTATTTGTTTTTTTCCCCTTCCCCTCCGCCATGGGTTTCTGATAAGTCCCTCAGGATCCACATAAGAGTGAAAACATATGGCATCTGTCTTTCTCTGTATGGCTTATTTCACTTAGCATAACACTCTCCAGTTCCATCCACGTTGCTACAAAGGGCCATATTTCATTCTTTCTCATTGCCACGTAGTATTCCATTGTGTATATAAACCACAATGTCTTTATCCATTCATCAGTCGATGGAGATTTAGGCTCTTTCCATAATTTGGCTATTGTTGAGAGTGCTTCTATAAACATTGGGGTACAAGTGCCCCTATACATCCGTACTCCTGTATCCCTTGAGTAAATTCCTAGCAGTGCTACTGCTGGATCATAGGGTAGGTCTCTTTTTAATTTTTTGAGGAACCTCCACACTATTTTCCAGAGCAGCTGCACCAATTTGCATTCCCACCAACAGTGCAAGAGGGTTCCTGTTTCTCCACATCCTCTCCAGCATCTGTAGTCTCCTGATTTGTTCATTTTGGCCACTCTGACTGGCGTGAGGTGACACCTGAGTGTGGTTTTGATTTGTACTTCCCTGATGAGGAGTGACGTTGAGCATCTTTTCATGTGCTTGTTGGCCATCCGGATGTCTTCTTTAGAGAAGTGTCTATTCATGTTTTCTGCCCATTTCTTCATTGGATTATTTGTTTTTTCGGGTGTGGAGTTTGGTGAGCTCTTTATAGATTTTAGATACTAGCCCTTTGTCCGATATGTCATTTGCAAATATCTTTTCCCATTCCGCTGGTTGCCTTTTAGTTTTGTTGATTGTTTCCTTTGCTGTGCAGAAGATTTTATCTTCATGAGATCCCAATAGTTCATTTTTGCTTTTAATTCCCTTGCCTTTGGGGATGTGTCAAGTAAGAAATTGCTGCAGCTGAGGTCAGAGAGGAATTTTCCTGCTTTCTCCTCTAGGGTTTTGATGGTTTCCTGTCTCACATTCAGGTCCTTTATCCATTTTGAGTTTATTTTTGTGAATGGTGTAAGAAAGTGATCTAGTTTCATTCTTCTGCATGTTGCTGTCCAGTTCTCCCAGCACCATTTGTTAAAGAGACTGTCTTTTTTCCATTGGATGTTCTTTCCTGCTTTGTCAAAGATGAGTTTGCCATACTTTTGTGGGTCTAGTTCTTGGGTTTCTATTCTATTCCATTAGTCTATGTGTCTGTTTTTGTGCCAATACCATGCTGTCTTGATGATTACAGCTTTGTAGTAGAGGCTAAAGTCTGGGATTCTGATGCCTCCTGCTTTGGTCTTCGTCTTCAAAATTACTTTGGCTATTCAGGGCCTTTTGTGGTTCCATACGAATTTTAGGATTGCTTGTTCTAGCTTCGAGAAGAATGCTGGTGCAATTTTGATTGGGATTGCATTGAATGTGTAGATAGCTTTGGGCAGGATTGACATTTTGACAATATTTATTCTTCCAACCCATGAGCACAGAACGTTTTTTCATTTCCTTATATCTTCTTCAATTTCCTTCATAAGCTTTCTATAGTTTTCAGCATACAGATCTTTTACATCTTTGGTTAGATTTATTCCTAGGTATTTTATGCTTCTTGGTGCAATTGTGAATGGGATCAGTTTCTTTATTTGTTTTTCTGTTGCTTCATTATTAGTGTATATGAATGCAACTGATTTCTGTACATTGATTTTGTATCCTGCAGCTTTGCTGAATTCATGTATCAGTTCTAGCAGACTTTTGGTGGAGTCTATCGGATTTTCCACATGTAACGTCATGTCATCTGCAAAAAGTGAAAGCTTGACTTCATCTTTGCCAATTTTGATGCCTTTGATTTCCTTTTGTTGTCTGATTGCTGATGCTAGAACTTCCAACACTATGTTAAACAACAGCGGTGAGAGTGGACATCCCTGTCGTGTTCCTGATCTCAGGGAGAAAGCTCTCAGTGTTTCTCCACTGAGGATGATGTTAGCTGTGGGCTTTTCAAAAATGGGTTTTATGATGTTGAAGTACGTTTCTTCTATCCCGACTTTCTCGAGGGTTTTTATTAAGAAAAGATGCTTAATTTTGTCAAATGCTTTTTCGGCATCGATTCACAAGATCATATGTTTCTTCTTTTATTAACGTGATGTATCACATTGATTGATTTGTGAATGTTGAACCAGCCCTGCATCCCAGGAATGAATCCCACTTGATCATGGTGAATACTTCTTTTCACATGCTGTTGAATTCGAGTTGCTAGTATCTTATTGAGAATTTTTGCATCCATATTCATCAGGGATATTGGCCTGTAGTTCTCTTTTTCTTATCGGGTCTCTGCCTGGTTTAGGAATCAAAGTAATACTGGCTTCATAGAATGAGTCTGGAAGTTTTCCTTCCCTTTCTATTTCTTGGAATAGCTTGAGAAGGATAGGTATTTTCTCCGCTTTAAATGTCTGATAGAACTCCCCTGGGAAGCCATCTGGTCCTGGACTCTTATTTGTTGGGAGAGTTTTGATAACTGATTCAATTTCTTCACTGGTTATGGGTCTGTTCAAGCTTTGTATTTCCTCGTGATTGAGTTTTGGAAGTGTGTGGATGCTTAGGAATTTGTCCATTTCTTCCAGGTTGTCCAGTTTGTTGGCATACAATTTTTCATAGTATCCCCTGATAATTGCTTCTATTTCTGAGGGATTGGTTGTAATAATTCCATTTTCATTCATGATTGTATCTATTTGGGTCATCTCCCTTTTCTTTTTGAGAAACCTGGCTAGAGGTTTATCGATTTTGTTTATTTTTTCAAAAAACCAACTCTTGATTTCATTGATCTGCTCTACAGTTTTTTTAGATTCTATATTGTTTATTTCTGCTCTGATCTTTATTGTTTCTCTTCTTCTGCTGGGTTTAGGCTGCCTTTGCTGTTCTGCTTCTATTTCCTTTAGGTGTGCAGTTAGAGTTTGTATTTGGGATTTTTCTTGTTTCTTGAGACAGGCCTGGATTGCAATGTATTTTCCTCTCAGGACTGCCTTCGCTGCATCCCAAAGCGTTTGGATTGTTGTATTTTCATTTTCGTTTGTTTCCATATATTTTTTAATTTCTTCTCTAATTGCCTGGTTGACCCATTCATTCTTTAGTAGGGTGTTCTTTAATCTCCATGGTTTTGGAGGCTTTCCAGACTTTTTCCTGTGGTTGATATCAAGCTTCATAGCACTGTGGTCCGAAAGTATGCACGGTATGATCTCAATTCTTACATACTTATGAAGGGCTGTTTTGTGACCCAGTATGTGATCTATCTTGGAGAATGTTCCATGTGCACTCGAGAAGAAAGTATATTCTGTTGCTTTGGGATTCAGAGTTCTAAATATATCTGTCAAGTCCACCTGATCCAATGTATCATTCAGGGCCCTTGTTTCTTTCTTGATCCTATGTCTAGATGATCTATCCATTGTTCTCAGTGAGGTATTAAAGTCCCTTGCAATTACTACATTCTTGTCAATAAGGTTGCTTATGTTTGTGAGTAATTGTTTTATATATTTGGGGGCTCCTGTATTCGGCGCATAGACATTTATAATTATTAGTTCTTCCTGATGGATAGACCCTGTAATTATTATATAAAGCTCTTCTTCATCTCTTGTTATAGCCTTTAATTTAAAGTCTAGTTTGTCTGATATAAGTATGGCTACTCCAGCTTTCTTTTGACTTTCAGTAACATGATAAATAGTTCTCCATCCCCTCACTTTCAATCTGAAAGTGTCTTCAGGTCTAAAATGAGTCTCATGTAGACAGCAAATAGATGGGTCTTATTTTTTTTTATCCATTCTGATACCCTATGTCTTTTGGTTGGTGCATTTAGTCCATTTACATTCAGTGTTATTATAGAAAGACATGGGTTTAGAGTCATTGTGATGTGTATAGGTTTCATGCTTGTAGAGATGTCTCTGGTACTTTGTCTCACAGGATCCCCCTTAAGGTGTCTTGTAGGGCTGGTTTAGTGGTGATGAATTCCTTCAGTTTTTGTTTGTTTCAGAAGACCTTTATCTCTCCTATTCTAAATGACAGATTTGCTGGAAAGAAGATTCTCAGCTGCATATTTTTTTCTGTTCATCACATTGAAGATTTCCTGCCATTCCTTTCTGGCCTGCCAAGTTTCAGTAGAGAGGTCCGTCGCTAGTCTTATTGGTCTCCCTTTATGTGTTAGAGCACATTTATCCCTAGCTGCTTTCAGAATTTTCTCTTTATCCTTGTATTTTGCTAGTTTCACTATGATATGTCGTGCAAAAGATCGATTCAAGCTACATCTGAAGCGAGTTCTCTGTGCCTCTTGGATTTCAATGCCTTTTTCCTTCCCCAGATCAGGGAAGTTCTCAGCTGTGATTTCTTCAAGTACACCTTCAGCACCTTTCCCTCTCTCTTCCTCCTCTGGAATACCAATTATGCGTAGATTATTTCTCTTTAGTGCATCACTTAGTTCTCTAATTTTCCCCTCATACTCCTGGATTTTTTTTCTCTTTTTCTCAGCTTCCTCTTTTTCCATAATTTTATCTTCTAGTTCACCTATTCTCTCCTCTGCCTCTTCAATCTGAGATGTGGTTGTCTCCATTTTATTTTGCAGCTCATTAATAGCATTTTTTAGCTCCTCCTGACTGTTCCTTAGTCCTTTGATCTCTGTAACAATAGATTCTCTGCTGTCCTTTATACTGTTTTCAAGGCCAGCGATTAATTTTAAGACTATTATTCTAAATTCACTTTCTATTATATTGTTTAAATCGTTTCTGATCAGTTTGTTAGCTGTCGCTATTTCCTGGAGATTCTTTGAGGGGAATTCTTCCATTTTGTCATTTTGGACAGTCCCTGGAGTGGTGCAGAACTGCAGGGCACTTCCCCTGTGTTGTCTTGAATAACTTGCATTGGTGGGAGGGGCTGCAGTCAGACCTGATGTCTGCCCCCAGCCCACCATTGGGGCCACAGTCAAACTGGTGTGTACCTTCTCTTCCCCTCTCCTAGTAGCGGGATTGACTGTGGGGTGGTGTGGCCCATGTGGGGTACTTGCACAGTGCCAGGCTTGTGGTGCTGGGGATCTGGTGTATTAGCTGGGGTGGATCAGCAAGGTGCACTGGGGCGGGAGGGGCATGCTTAGCTCGCTTTTCCTTCAGAGATCCACTTTGGGAGGGGCCCTGCTGCACGGGAAGGGAGTCAGACCCGCAGCTGGAGGGATGGATCCGAAGAAGTACAGTGTTGGGTGTTTGCGTGGTGCAAGCAAGTTCCCTGACAGGAACTGGTTCCCTTTGAGATTTTGGCTGGGGGATGGGTGAGGGAGATGGCGCTGGTGAGCGCCTTTGTTCCCCGCCAAGCTGTGCTCTGTCGTCCTGGGCTCAACAACTCTCCCTCCCATTGTCCCCCAGCCATCCGGCTCTCCGAGCAGAGCTGTTAACTTATAACCTTCCAGATGTTAAGTCCTGCTTGCTGTCAGAACACAGTCTGTCCGGCACTTCCGCTTTTGCAAGCCAGACTCAGGGGCTCTGCTCTGCCGGCGGGCTTTCCCTCAGCCCTGGCTCCTTCCCGCCAGTCCATGTAGTGAGCACCGCCTCTCCGCCCTTCCTACCCTCTTCCATGGGCCTCTCCTCTACGTTTGGCTCTGGAGAATCCACTCTGCTAGTCTTCTGGTGGTTTTCTGGGTTATTTAGGCAGGTGTGGGATTTAGGCAGGTAGGGATTGCATTGAATATGTAGATCGCTTTGGGTAGTATTGAGATTTTAACAATATTTGTTATTCCTATCCAGGAGCGTGGAATCTTTTTCCATTGTTTTGTGTTTTCTTCAATTTCTTTCATAAGCTTTCTATAGTTTTCAACGTATAGATTTTTCACCTCTTTGGTTAGATTTATTCCTAGGTATTTTATGGTTTTTGGTGCAATTGTAAGTGGGATCGATTCCTTGATTTCTCTTTTTGTTGCTTCATTGTTGGTGTATAGGAATGCAACCGATTTCTCTGCATTGATTTTATATCCTAAAACTTTGCTGAATTCATGAATCAATTCTAGCAGTTTTTTGGTGGAATCCTGTGGGTTTTCCATCTAGAGAATCATGTCATCTGCAAAGAGTGAAAGTTTGACCTCCTGGCCGATTAGGATGCCTTTTATTTCTTTGTGTTGTCTGATTGCAGAGCCTAAGACCTCCAATACCGTGTTGAATAACAGTGGTGAGAGTAGACATTCCTGTCTTTTTCCTGACCTTAGGGGGAAAGCTCTCAGTTTTTCCCCATTGAGGATGATATTAGCGTTGGGTCATTCATATATGGCTTTTATGATCTCGAGGTATGCTCCTTCCATCCCTAGTTTCTTGAGGGCTTTTATCAAGAAAGGATGTTGTATTTTGTCAAATTCTTCCTTGCATCTATTGAGAGGTTCATGTGTTTCTTGTCCTTTCTGTTATTGATGTGATGAATCATGTTAATTGTTTTGCTGATATTGAATCAGCCCTGCATCCCAGGTATAAATCCCACTTGGTCATGGTGAATAATTTTTTTAATGTATTGTTAGAGCCAGTTGGCTAATATCTTGTTGAGTATTTTTGTACCCATGTTCATCAGGGAAATTGGTCTATAGTTCTCCTTTTTAGTGGGGTCTCTGTCTGGTTTTGGAATCAAAGTAATGCTGGCTTCAAAGAAAGAGTTTGGAAGTTTTCCTTCCATTTCTATGTTTTGGAACAATTTCAAGAGAATAGGTGTTAACTCTTCCTTAAATGTTTGGTAGAATTCCCCTGGAAAGCCATCTGGCCCTGGACTCTTGTTTTTGGGGGTGATTTTTGATTACTAATTCGATTTCTTTACTGGTTATGGGTCTGTTCAAATTTTGTATTTCTTCCTGTTTCAGTTTTGGTAGTGTATATGTTTCTAGGAACTTATTCATTTCTTCCAGATTGTCCATTTTATTGGTGTATAATTTCTCATAATATTCTCTTATTATTGTTTTCATTTCTGCTGTGTTGGTTGTGACCTTTCCTCTTTCATTCTTGATTTTATCTATTTGGGCCCTTTCTTTTTTCTTTTTGATCAAACTGGCTAGTGGTTTATCAATTTTGTTGTTTGCTTTAAAGCACCAGCTTGTGGCTTTATTTTTCTGTTCTACTTTTTTTTTTTGGTTTCAATAGCATTAATTTCTGCTCTAATCTTTATTATTTCCTGTCTTCTGCTGGTTTTGGGTTTTATTTGCTCTTCTTTTTCCAGCTCCTTAAGGCATAAGCTTAGGTTGTGTATCTGAGATCTTTTTTCCTTCTTTAGGAAGGACTGGGTTGGTATATACTTTCCTCTTATGTCTGCCTTTGCTGCATCCCAGAGGTTTTAGGTTGTGGTGTTATCATTTTCATTGACTTCCATACACTTTTTAATGTCCTCTTTAACCTGATGGTTAGCCCATTCATTCTTTAGTAGGATGTTCTTCAGTCTCCAAGTATTTGTTACCGTTCCAATTTTTTTTCTTGTGGTTGATTTCGAGTTTCATAATGTTGTGGTCTGATAATATGTACGGTTTTATCTCAATCTTTTTGTACTTTCTGAGGGCTGACTTATGTCCCAGTATGTGGTCTATTCTGGAGAACATTCTATGTGCCCTGGAGAAGAATGTATATTCTGTTGCTTTAGGATGAAATGTTCTGAATATATCTGTTAAGTCAATCTGGTCCAGTGTGTCATTAAAAGCCATCATTTTCTTGTTGATTTTCTGTTTAGATGATCTGTCCAATGTTGTAACTGGGGTGTTGAAGTCCCCTCCTGTTATGGTATTATTATCAATGAGTGTCTTTATGTTTGTGATTAATTGATTTATATATTTGGGTGTCTGCACATTTGGAGCATTAATGTTTATAATTGTTAGGTATTCTTGGTGGATAGACTCCTTGATTATGATATAATGCCCTTCTGCATCTCTTGATACAGTCTTTATTTTAAAGTCTAGATTTTCTGATATAAGTATGGCTACTCCAGCTTTTTTTTGGCAAACATTAACCTGATAGATGGTTCTCCATACCCTTAGTTTTAATCTGAAGGTGTCTTTAGGTCTAACGTGGGTCTCTCGTAAACAGCATATAGATGGATCTTGTTTTCTTATCCATTCTGTTACCCTCTGTCTTTTCATTGGAGCATTGAGTCCATTGATGTTTAGAGTGAGTACTGAAAGAAATGAATTTATTGCCATTATTTTGCTTGTAGAGTTGGAGTTTCTGCTGGTGTTCTCTGGTCCTTTCCAATCTTTGTTGCTTTTGGTATTTATTTATTTATTTATTTATTTATTTATTTATTTATATTTTCATCTTGTCTCCCCTGAGAAAGTCTGTCTTAAAATTTCTTGCAGGGCTGGTTTAGTGCTAACAAAATATTTTAACTTTTGTTTGTTTAGGAACTTTTTATCTCTCCTTCTGTTTTGTATGATAACCTTGCTGGATAAAGAATTCTTGGCTGCATATTTTTCTGATTCAGTGGATTGAATATATCTTGCCACTCCTTTTTGGCCTCCCAAGTGTCTGTGTATAGGTCTGCTACAAATCTGATCTGTCTTCCCTTGTAGGTTAGGGACTTTTTTTCCCTTGCTGCTTTCATGATTCTTGTCTTGCCTGAGTATTTTGTGAATTTTACTATGATATGCCTTGCTGATGGTCGGTTTTTGTTGAATCTAATGGGAATCCTCTGTGCTTCCTGAATTTTGATGTCTGTGTCTTTCCCCAGGTTAGGAAAGTTTTCTGCTATGATTTGCTCACATAACCCTTCCACCCCTATTTCTCTCTCTTCCTCTTCTGGGACCACTATGATTCTGATGTTCCTTTTTAATGAGTCACTGAGTTCTCTAATTTTTAATTTGTATCTTTTGCCTTAATTCCCTTCTTTTTTTTATGCTTCATTAGTCTCCATAAATTTGTCCTCTATATCGCTGATTCTCTGTTCTGCCTCATCCATCCTTGCCGCCGTGGCATCCATTCGAGATTGCAGCTCATTTATAGCATTTTGTATTTCATCCTGACTAGCTTTTACTTCTATCTCCACAGAAATGGATTCTAATCTATTTTGACTCCAGGTAGAATTTTTATTTTCATGATTCTAATTTGTGGATCAGACACCTTGCTTGTATCTGTGTTGGTTAAGTCCCTGGCTGTCATTTCTTCCTGCTCTTTCTTTTGGGGTGAATTCCTCCATTTCATCATTTTGAAGGAGAAAAGGAAATTGTGAGGCAAAAAAACTTAAACAATTTTAAATTTAAAAAAATATTAAAATTAAAAAATTAAAAGCAAACAAACACACACACACAAATCAAATAAATTATGCTAGATCCTAGGTGTGTTTGGTCTGGTTGTGGAAAGGAGCTTGATAGATTAGAGAAAAAAGGGGAAAGAAAAAAAGCAAATCATTTGATAATTTCAAAAAATGAATACACTGAAGTAGACTAAAATGAAATATAGGAGTAAAATAGAAGTTGAAAAAATTTACATGAAGGTAAAAAATATAGTAGAAAAACATGAAAGAAAATATTTTTAATAAAAATTAAAAATAAAAATGAATTTTTCTCTTTCTGTATTGAAGAGAAAGAAGAGAAATTAAAAAAGAGGAAAAAAAGGAAAGAAAATTGAATAGATGGACTGGCAAACAGACTGAAATACAACTGACATTACTTTGTTTTACCCTAGAAGTCAAGCTATGAAGTGCTTTATAGTCCATAAACTAAGCAGGTGGCTAGACTTGTGTTCTTTAAGAACGAGGTTGCTCCAGTTGGGCGGTGCTTAGTGTAACAGCTCCGTTCTGCACTAGATGGTGCTGCTTAGCTTACTGGAGTGGATTGTTGTGGCACTTATAGGTGCATATCTCATGTGTGGGAGCAGTGAAAATGGTGTCACCCAGCTACCCGGTCTCTATATTGGAACACTGTTCTCCCTGATTAGCAATTGTGCACCCGTGGTTTGTCTTCAGCATCTGTCCACTCCCTGCTTTTACAGAGTCTGTGGCCAAGCCCCAGGCAGCACCTTCCTCCTGAATTTTGTCTCTGATGTGGCTGTTTTCCTTGACACTTTCTGAGGGACTGCAGCTTTGACCAGTTCTGCCCCTCTGCAAGAGGGTTTCATAGAGTAATGGCTAGGTGCCGGCTGCACCCAGGAATGTTTGCGGGACCATGCTGCTGCCGATGCTGAGACTGTGGCTGGTGCCAGCCTGCCCCAGAAAAACTTTGCAAGATAGTGTAGCAGCAGTGTTTCAGGGATTATGGAAAATCACAACACACATCTGGCACCAGTCTTCACCCTTAACAACCTTGTTCCAGCACCAGAAAATGTCGTTGTTCTCCTGGGTCTACTGGGGCCTTGCCTTTGGGGTATCCACACAGCCTTTACCAGATGTCCTCCTATCAGGGGAACTGCCTCTCCCCATGTCCCCTGAAGAACCCCGGACTCCACTCTGCTGCTGAGAATTCGCCCTTCTTACCAGAGCACCATCAGGTATTGAGCCATGGAGTTTCAGACTCTGCACTTCCTCTGTTTATAGGGTTTAAACCCTTTTCTTTCTCCTTTCTCTTTTCTCCCTTTTTAGTTCAGTCCCTGTGGCTGTTTACACTTTTCCACTTTCTCTCCAGCTGCTTTGTGGGCAGTGATTTTCACATATTCTCACCTCTCCATCTTTGTCCTTTCTATGCACACAAAAGTGGCTCCCTGCCCTCTGTAACTTCTCTCTCCCCCAGTTAACCTCTCTGCTCTGTGTAGCTGCTGAGTTCTGTGGTTCAGGTTGTGCAGATTGTTGTATTAATCCTCAGATCAGTTTTCTAGGTGTGCAGGATGGTTTAGTGTTGGTCTGACTGTATTTCATGGATGCGAAGCAAACAAAAAAATTCCATGCTGTTTCACCATCTTGGCTCCTCCCCATATTACATCCATTTATTTTTTGAGTTCCTTGACTGATTTTTTACAGAAATATTCTTTTTTCTTTTTTTTTTTTTTTACTGCTTTTATGCTTCCTACTTTCATATTGTCACTTTTGGTCTCTCCTGTCCACTCAAAGTGTCCCCTTTAATAATACTTGCAGAGCTGGCTTAGTGGTCATGAACTCCTTTAGTTTTAGTTTGAGAAACTCTTTATCTTTCTTTCCATTCTGAATGATACCCTGCTGGATAGAGTATTCTTGGCTGCCCCTTTTTTCCCATTCAACACTTTGAATATATCATGTCACTCCCTTCTGGCTTGCAAAATTTCTGCTTAAAAATCTGCTGATAGCCTTATGGGGCTTCCCTTGTATGCAACTATATTCTTCTGTCTTGCTGCCTTAAAATTTTTCTTTATCACTACATTTTGCCATTTTAATTACAATATGACTTGGGGTGGATCTGCTTTTGTTGATTCCATTAGGGTTTGTAAGTGCCTTCTGCATCTGGATATCTGTTTCCTTCCCCAGAGTCAGGAAGTTTTCAGCTATTATTTCTTCAAATAAGTTTTCTTCCCCCTTTCTTCTGTATTCGTCTGGGGTTCCTATAATACAAATGTTATTACTTTTGATGGAGTTTCTGAGTTCCCAAAGACTATTTTCATTTTGCATATATTTTTCTCTTTTTTGTTCAGGTTGATTAATTTCCATTATTCTTCCTTCTAGGTCATTAACTCATTCCTCTGCTTTTTCCAGCCTGCTGTTTGTTTCATCAAGTGTGTTTCTCATTTTATTTATTGGACCCTTTATCTCTGCTATGTTATTCCTTATTTGTGTTAAGGGTGACACTAATGCCTTCCACTCTTTCCTCAAGTCCAGTGAGTATCTTTATTATCATTACTTTAAATTCTCTCTCAGGCAGGTTACCTATATCTCTTTCACTTAGACCTCTGGTGGTGGCTTCGTCCTCTTCTTTAATGTGGGACAAATTCCTCTGTTTCCTCATTTTATCTAAGTCTCTGTGTCTGTTTCTCTGTGTTAGTAATGTCATCTCTGTCTCCTCTTCTTGAGGATAATGGCCTTATGAACAAGAGCTCCCATAGTGCCCTGCTGTGTAGTGTCACCTGTTCCCTAGGGCCTGAGGCTTCAGAGAATGTCTCCAATGTGTGTTGTGTATGTGTCCTGGCCACTTTATACTTCAGGCCAGTCATCTGAAGAGGCTCTCTTTGCCTGTTTTGGGCGATGTTTTATCCCTGGCCTAAATGTAGCAAGTTTTAACTAGATGTTCTCTTGTCTACTTGTGAAATGAGAGTTGTTGCTACTGCCACTGGAGCCAAGGCCCCACAAAACTCCCTGTTTGAGAGATGTAGCATTGGAAGGGGTTTGGTTTGGTGTTCTGGGTGAGGGAACCACTGTGCTGAGACTAAGGTAAGTATGACTGTAAAGAGTAGTTTCACCAGAGCATTGCAGGGGTGGGACATTGTGTAAGCAAGTTAGGTAATAAATGTCAGTACTATGCTGGTTCCTGTAGTTGGCCCTGTGCTTATGCTGAGGGGTAGGGGAGAGAAATGTCACCTACCAGTTTCTTTGTTCCTGGAGGGCCTCTCCTTGAACACTGCCTCTCTGGGACATGCCCTAACATGAGAAATTGACCTTCCCACTGTGTTCCCCAGGTGCTCCCCAGAGTGCTATTTCCTTGTTGTATGTCTGTGAACTGTTTGCCCTGCTTTCTTTCAAGGTGCAGCCTCAATGCCCTTCATGCCCATTCACAGCCACACTCACTGAGATTTGAAACCCCAGTCTTTAAGCCCTGCTGATTGCAAGAACTCTGTTAATTTAGCTCCTTTTGCTGTAGGGATTTGTCTTTTCTGTGTGGGCTCATCTGCATGCTAATCTGTCTCTCACCCTTCTCTGTGACCATGGCTCCCTCCCCACTGCAGCAGCCACTATCTATATATCTCTTATTATGCATCTCTATACTTTCTACATTCTTCAGTGTGGCCTATTCTCCTCTTTTAGTAAGGCAGTTTGTTTTGCCAGTCTTTAGGTTGGTTTCTGGGGGTATTTGATAGTTATCTAGCTATATTCATGAAAGGAGATGAACCTAGGATCCTCCTACTCCACTGCCACCTTCCTGAATTTCATACTATGTAAATTGTACTTCAAGAAAGAGAGATGACAACAAAAAATACTTATGCCAGTTTTTGGATTATATATATATTTTTTTTCTACTAGGCAGGATCATTATATGTTAAACTTGTTTCTCTCCCTCTTTTTCTTCTTCATTTCATGTGCCAAGGTGTATAAGTTTATTTGGAGATCCTCTTGGGACCCAGACATCTCATTCTTCATATCCTTGCTTATACATCACCAAATGGTCATAGGAATTTAAATATAAAAGACAGTAGAAAATACTTTAAATATAAAGGAACCTCATGCTTTAACATAGCATATGTTAGAGTTATTAGGAATATGTAGATGTACTAATAAAGAGACTATTTCAACTGGGATTGATTCTATTCCACCTGGGATTCCATGGTTGACTATGACAGTAGGAGAGTAGTATTTAGGTAAGGGAGGTTGGTAGGGCAGGATTTGTGTATGCCTGTGTCCTTAAGAGAAATACCATCTAAAAAACACCTAAATAGCCTTATTTATTTTTAAAAAGTTTATTTTATTTATTTATTGTGAGAGAGGCAGGGAGGAAGGGGCAGAAAGAGTGGGAGAGAGAGAATCCCAAGCAGGCTCTGCACTGTCAGCGCAGAGCCCAATGCAGGGTTCAATCTCACAAACCATGAGATCATGACCTGAGCGGAAATCAAGAGTCAGACGCTTAATTTACTGAGCCACCCAGGTGCCCAACCCAAGTACTATTAACCCCAATATTGGGTTGGGAAGATACATGCATAGGGAATAGCATTTGGAAACAAGTTGAAGCTGCAGCTGTCATCAGCAACTGTACAACTAAGCTTGGGTTAGTAAGAAAAAAAATTCATTTTGAGAGTAGAATGAGATTGTACCTCAACTCTTCATGACCTCAGCTTAGATCTCTCACAGTATGGTATAGACATTTTTTATTATGGTTCATAAATAGCCTAATTTGAAGACATCAGATTGCATAGCTGGTATCACATCTCTTGGGTAGAGATCTTTGAGCAGGCTTGTAAACATGTCTATCAAAACTTTGCCTGTTTTTAAGAAAGTTATACCTGCTTAAGAGATGTGATGCTACCTCTTCAATCTGTGGAGTGATTAGTTCTTGGTAGGGCCAAAGATGACCATCTTAAAAATGGCATTTTGATGTTTCTATTTTCGCTATGCCAAAGAGGAAAGATTCTCTACAAAAGAAAGATAATCCATAGAAAGGGACTTTGTTGTTTTTATTATTAGTAGTGAAGGCTTATCAAAATTTGGGAAATTAAAAACAAAGAAAAAATAAGTTTAGGGGAAATTATTTGTGAGGGAATTTGAGGATACAGGCTTGGTGAATGCCAACAGCAGAGTTTCAGAATTGAAAACGTTGACTTCTGCAGGATTGGGGGAAATACCACATGACAGCACTAGTACCTTTTCACAGAATTTGTTCCCAATAGAATTATGGAGGTTATGGGCACTGGCCAATAATAATCTGGCTGAAGCATAGAAGTAACACTGAAACCAAATTTTCTTCAAATGTGTTATTTCTCTCCTTTATTTACTCAAATGCTTTGAAGTATTTTCTGGGGTCTTCTCTTGTTAACTGTCACGTGGCTCTAAATTGTATTGTATACAATTTTGTGTCTAATTGTGTTCTAAGGGCAGCATATTGCTTGAGATGGACTGTTGAAGTACATGGGGGGGAATTCTAACAATATTTTCCATAGTTTTTTTGGCATAGAATTACTGCTATGGTGTATTTTATGTTGTATGAACTCCTTAAAATGTTGAAAAATAGGCTTACTCCATATCAAAAAGCAATACAATAAAAAAAAATAGAGGACCTGAATAAACATTCTTCTGGGAAGACATACAGATGGATAAAGACACATGAAGAGATTCTCAGGGAGGGACCAAGATGGTGGAGCAGCATGGAAGTTTTGTGTCTCTCATCCTTGAAATGAAGCCAGATCAACACCAAATCATCTTGCACACCTAGAAAATTGATCTGAGAATTAACTCAACAATATGCAAAACTTGAACCACAGAACTCAGCAGGTATGTGGCACAGAGAGGTGAACTGGGGGAAAGAGAAGCCATGGAAGGTAGGAAGCTATTTTTGCTTGCAGAGAGAGGACAGAGATGGGGTGTGGGGGAGAGTACAAGAAAGGCACTCCCCCTGAAAGCAGCTGGAGAGAAAGAGAAAGAGTGGAAATACTTAGAAGGGAATTAATAAGAAAGGGAGAAAGAGAGGGTTTGGATACCATTAAGACTCTAGGAATAGAGGAGTGCAGAGTCTGAAACTCCACAGCTCGATACCTGGCAGTGCTCTGGTAGGAAGGGCAAATACCCAGGAGCAGACAGTGAGGTCTGAGGGGTCCTCAGGCCACACACAGAGAGGCAGTTCCCCTGATGAGAGGACATTTGGTAGAGGCTTTGTGGCCTCTGCACAGGCAAAGGTCCCAGAAGACCCTAGAGATCAGCCATATTTGCTGGTGTGGGAACAAGCACATAAGGAGGCAGTAGAGACTGGTGCCAGATATGTGTTGTGATTTACCATAATCCCTGAAATGCTGCTGCTACATGATCAAACTTTTTCTGGGGCAGGGTGGCACTCGACTGCAGTCTCTGGGCCTCTGCAGTGGCATGGTTGCATGAGCATTCCCAGGGGCAGGCCAGCACTGGACATGGCTTGGCAAAACACTCTCCCAGAGGGTCTGAGTGGGAC
This sequence comes from Lynx rufus, assembly GCF_022079265.1. Classification (NCBI taxonomy): domain Eukaryota; kingdom Metazoa; phylum Chordata; class Mammalia; order Carnivora; family Felidae; genus Lynx; species Lynx rufus. Next base: position 4,284,658 of record NW_025814836.1, on the reverse strand, counting down.
AAAGCTGCAGGGCCCTCAGGAGTGAGGGGTTTCGAAACCCCATCTGAGATAAAACTCAGGAGGGAGGTGTTGTTTGGCAGGCTGACAACTTAGTGGCAGACAGGGTAGAGGTGGGGAGTGGACAGAGGCCAGAGACAAAAGAAGGGTGCTTGATTTCCAGTGGACAAGAGGACAGAGTTCTGATACCAGAGACTGGGTAGCTGGGTGTGGCCATTTTCACCTCTCTCATGCATGAGCATACACGTGTACACACACCACAACAATCCACCCCAGTAAGCTAAGCAGTGCCATCTAGTGGAGAACAGAACTGTTACACTAAGCCCCATGCAACTGTTCTGACTGTGCTGTAAGGAATACAAGTCTTTCTGCCTGCTTACTTTACAGACTATAATGTGCTTCATAGTTTGACTTCTAGGGGAAACTGAATGTAATTTCAATTGTATTCCATTCTGTACCCTGGTCTATCTATTCAATTTTGTTTTCTTTTTATTTTATTTTCTTGAAAACAGAAAGAGAAAAAATTATTTTTTATTTTCTATTTTTATAAAAATATTTTAAATATTTTAAATTTTTTTGAATGTCTATTTATTTTTGAGAGAGAGAGAGAGACAGAGCATGAGCGGGGGAGGGGCAGAGAGAGAGGGAGACACAGAATTCAAAGGAGGCTCCAGACTCTGAGCTGTCAGCACAGAGCCTGATGTGGGGCTCAAACTCACAAGCCATGAGATCATGACCTGAGCTGAAGTCAGATGATCAACTGACTGAGCCACCCAGGTGCCCCAAATATTTTAAATATTTTTTCTACTATATTTTTTACTTCTTTTGAAAATTGTTTTCTCCTATTCTATTTTCAACATTTCATTTATTCTATTTTATTGTATCCATTTTTTAAATTTTCAAATGTTTTCCTCTTTTCTTTTCTTTATTTTCCCTTTCCCTCTATTCTCTCAAACTTCTTTCAACAACCAGACCAAAACACACCTAGGATCTAGCCTGTCTTTGATTTTTTTGTGTTTTTTTAATTTTAATTTTTTAATTTTATTAATTATTTTTCTTTCTCCAAATTGACAAAACAAAGGAATTCACCCCAAAAGAAAGAACAGGAAGAAATGACAGCCAGGGACTTAACCAACACAGATACAAAGAGATGTCCGAACCAGAATTTAGAATTATGGTAATAATACTAGCTGGAGTAAAAAATAGATTAGAATCCCATTCTGCAGAAATAAAGAAGTAAAAGCTATCAGGATGAAATAATAAAAAAAAAACTGAGCTGCAATCTCGAATGAATGCCACAGCGGCAATGATGGATGAAGCACAGCAGCAAATAAGCAATAAGGAGGACAAACTTATGGAGAATTATGAAGCAGAAAAAAAGAGGGAGAGTAAGGCAAAAGAGCATGATATAAGAATTAGATAACTCAGTGATTAATTAAAAAGGAATAACTTCAGAATCATAGGGGTCCCAGAAGACAAAGAGAGAGAAAAAGGGGTAGAAGGTTTATGTGAGCGAATCATAGCAGAAAACTTTCTTAACCTGGGGAAAGACACAGACATCAAAATCCAGAAGCACAGAGAACTCCCATTAGATTCAACAAAAACTGACCATCAACAAGGCATATCATAGTCAAGTTCATAAAATACACAGACAAGGAAATAATCATGAAAGAAGCAAGGGAAAATAAAGTTCTTAACCTATCAGGGAAGACAGATCAGGTTTGCGGCAGACCTAGCCAAAGAAACGTGGCAGGCCAGAAAGGAGTGGCAAGATATATTCAATACGCGGAATCATAAAAATGTTCATCCAAGAATTCTTTATCATGCAAGGCTATTATTTAAAAAGGAAGGAGAAATAAAAAGTTTCCCAGAAAAACAAAAACTAAAGGAATTCATGACCACTGAACAAGCCCTGTAAAAATTTTAAGGGGAACTTTCTGAGGGGAGAAAAGATGAAACAAAATTAAAAAGACCAAAACAACAAAGACTAACAAGGACTAGAGAATACCACCAGAACCTCCAACTCTACAGGCAACACAATGGCAATAAATTCATCTTTCAGTACTCACTAAATGTCAGTAGACTAAACACTCTAATCAAAAGACAGGGTAACAATGTATAAGAAAACAAGATCCACCTATATGCTATTTACAAGAGACCCATTTTAGACCTAAAGACACCTTCAGATTGAAAGTAAGGGGATGGAGAACCATCTATCATGCTAATGGTAGCCAAAAGAAAGTCAGAGTAGCCATACTTATATCAGGCAATCCAGATTTTAAAATAAAGACTATAACAAGTGATGAAGAAGGGCATTATATCATAATGAAAGGGTCTATCCACCAGGACCTAAGAATTGTAAACATCTATGCCCCCAATCTGAAAGAACCCAAATATGTAAATCAATTAATCACAAACATAAAGAAACTCATTGATAGAAATACCATAGTAGTAGGGGACTTCAACACCCCCACTTGCAACAATGGAAAGATCATCTAGACAGAAAATCAACAAGGAAACAATGTCTTTGAATGACACACTGGACTGGATGGACTTAACATATATATTCAGAACATTTCATCCTAAAGCAGCAGAATATACATTCTTGCCCAGTGCACACGGAATACTGTTCAGAATAGATCACATACTGGAACAAAAATCAGCCCTCAACAAGTACAAAAAAATCTTGATCATTTCATGCATAGTTTCAGACCACAATGCTATGAAACTCAAAATTAACCACAACAAAAATTTGGAAAGAACAAATACTTGGAGACTAAAGAACACCCTACTAAATAATGAATGGGCTAACCAAGAAGTTAAAGAAGAAATTAAAAAGTCCATGAAAGCCCGAGCAACTAGGTGGCTCAGTCTGTTAAGCGTCTGACTTCAGCTCAGGTCATGATCTCACGGTTCACGGGTTCAAGCCCTGCATTGGGCTCTGCACTGACACCTCAGAGCCTGGAGCCTGCTTCAGATTCTATGTCTCCCTCTCTTTATGCTCCTCTCCCACTCATGCTGTGTCTGTCTTTCTCTCTCTAAAATAAACATTAAAAAAATTTATAAAATAAAAACTACACGGAAGCCAATGAATATGATAACAACACAGCCACAAACCTCTGGGATGCAGCAAAGTTGGTCATCTGAGGGAAGTATATAGCAATCCAGGCCTTCCTAAAGAAGGAAGAAAGGTCTCAGATACACAACTTAACCTTACATCCTAAGGAGCTGGAAAAAGAACAGTAAATAAAACCCCAAAAGAGCAGAAGACAGGAAATAATAAAGATTAGAGCAGAAATCAATGCTATTGAAATAAACAACAACAACAACAACAACAAAAACAGAACAGATCAATGAAACCAGGAGCTGGTTCCTTGAAAGAATTAACAATATTGACAAACCCTTAGCCAGTATGATCAAAAAGAAAAAGGGAAGTAACCAAATAAATAAAATCAAGAATGAAAGAGGAGAGATCACAACAAACACTGCAGAAATACAAACAATAATAAGAGAATATTATGAACTATTACATGCCAATAAATTGGGCAATCTGGAAGAAATGGACAAATGCCTGGAAACATATAAACTACCAAAACCGAAACAAGAAGATATAGAAAATTTGAACAGACCCATAACTGGTAAAGAAATCGAACTATAATAAAAAATCTCCCCCAAAACAAGAGCCCAGGGCCAGATGGCTTCCCAGGGGAATTCTAACAAACATTTAAAGAAGAGTTAACACCTATTCTTTGGAAGCGGTTCCAAAAAATAGAAATGGAAGGAAAACTTCCAAACTCTTTCTATGAAGCCAGCATTACTTTGATTCCAAAACCAGAAAAAGACCCCACTAAAAGGAGAACTACAGACCAATTTACCCGATGAAGGTGTATGCAAAAATCCTCAACAAAATACTAGCCAATTGGATCCAACAATACATTAAAAGAATTATTCACTATGACCAAGTGGGATTTATACCTGGGATGTGGGGCTGGTTCAATATCTGCAAAATAGTCCATGTAATACATCACATCAATAAAAGAAATGACAAGAACCACATGATCCTCTCAATAGATGCAGAGAAAGCATTTGAAAAAATACAACATCCTTTCTTGATAAAAGCCCTCAAGAAAGTAGGGATAGAAGGAGCATACTGCAAGATCATAAAAGCTATATATAAAAGACCCAACGCTAATATCATCCTCAATGGGGAAAAACTGAGAGCTTTCACCCTAATGTGAGGAACACGTCAACATAGTATTGGAAGTTTTAGCCTCAGCAATCAGACAACACAAAGGAATAAAAAGCATCAAAATTGGCAAGGAGGAAGTCAAACTTTCACTCTTAACAGACGACCTGATACTGTACATGAAAAACCAAAAGATTACACAAAGAAACTGCTAGGATGGATCCATAAATTCAGCAAAGTCGCAGGATATAAAATCAATGCACAGAAATTGGTTGCATTTCTATACACCAATAATGAAGCAACAGAAAGATAAATCAAGGAATTGATCCCATTTGCAGTTGCATGAAAAGCCATAAAATACCTAGGAATAAATCTAACCAAAGAGGCAAGAAATGTATACACTTGAAATTATCAAAAGCTTATGAAAGAAATTGAAGAAGACACAAAAAAATGGAAAAAGATTCCATGTTCGTGTTCTGGAAGAACAAATGTTGAAATGTTGATACCACCCAAAGCAATTTACATATGCAGTGCAATCCCTATTAAAATAACATCATTATTCTTCACAGAGCTAGAACAAACAATCCTAAAATTTCTATGGAGCCAGAAAAGACCCTGAATAGCCAAAGCAATCCTGAAGCTGGAGACATGACAATCCCGGACTTCAAGATGTATTACAAAGCTGTAACCATCAAGACAGTATGGCACAAAAACAGACACATAGATCAATGGAACAGAATACAGAACCCAGAAATGGATCCACGAATGTATGGCCAGCCAATCTTTGACAAAGCAGGAAGGAATGTCCAATGGTATAAAGACAGTCTCTTCAGCAAGTGGTGCTGGGAAAACTGGACAACAACATGCAGAAAAATGAATATGGAACACTTTCTTACTTTCTTACAGCATAAACAAAAATAAACTCAAAATGGAAGGAAGACCTAAATGTAAGACAGGAAGCCATCAAAATCCTCGAGGAGAAAGCAGGCAAAAACCTCTTTGACCTGGGCCGCAGCAACTTCCTACTCAACATGTCTCCAGAAGCAAGTGAAACAAAAGAAAAAATGAACTGTTGGGATCTCATCAAGATAAAAAGCTTTTGCACATCCAAGGAAACAATCAGCAAATCTAAAAGGCAACCAACGGAATGGGAGAAGATATTTGCAAATGACTTATCAGATGAAGGGTTAGTATCCAAAATCTATAAATAACTTACCAAACTCAACACCCAAAAAACAAAGAATCCAGTGAAGAAATGGGCAAAAGACATGAATAGACACTTTTCCAAAGAAGACAGCCAGATGGCCAACCGACACATGAAAAAAATTCTCATCAGGGAAATCCAAATCAAAACCACAGTGAGATACCACCTGACACCTGTCAGAATGGCTAACATTAACAACTCAGGAAACAACAGATGTTGGCGAGGATGCAGAGAAAGAGGATCTCTTTTGCACTGCTGGTGGGAATGCAAACTGGTGCAGCCACTCTGGAAAACAATATGGAGGTTCCTTAAAATTTAAAAATAGAGCTATCCTGTGACCCAGTAATTGCACTACTAGATATATATCCAAGGGATACAGGTATGCTATGTCAAAGGGGCACATGCACCCCAATGTTTATAGCAGTGCAATTGGCAATAACCAAAGTATGGAAAGAGCTCTAATATATATATATATATATATATATATATATATATATATATATATATAATGGAGTGTTGCTAGACAATGAAAAAGTGAAATCTTGCATTTGCAACAACGTGGATGGAACTAGAGGGTAATATGCTAAGTGAAATTAGTCAGTCAGAGAAAGACAAATATCTGACTTTAGTCATATGAGGAATTTAAGATTCAAAACAGATGAATATAAGGGAAGGGAAGCAAAAAGAATATAAAAACAGGGAGGGGGAAATATTGGAGATTTAAATACAGAGAACAAACTGAGGATTGCTGGAAGGATTGTGGGTGGTGGGATGGATAAATGGGTAAGGGACATTAAGAGAGACACTTGTTCGGATGAGCACTGGGTTATACATAGGGGATGAATCACTGGAATCTACTCCTGAAAACATTATAGCAGTATATGCTAACTAAACTGGATGTAAATTAAGAATAAATTAATTAATTAGAAAATAAAAAAGGAAAAAAAAGAAAAAAATGTAATTAAAGGATAAAAAAATGAAGTAAACTTAGCCCAGAGAAGAATGCAAAGTTCTGTTTCAGTATTGTGAATAAATAATATTCTTCTGCATCTGTAGGAATTCTTCCGTAACAACATGGGTAAATGAAAGTACTGCCATCTGCTTGATTACTTCCTATGATGGAGGACCAACACTAAATACAGAGAACGAAGAAGTGTAGAGTATTGTGAGATACTTCTTGTTAGGAAAATATTTCTTCTATTAAACTTGTTTAAAAATTAAAAAAAAAATTGAAGAAGTGACTGAAAAAAAAGAAAAGATTCTCAACACCACTCATCATCAAGAAAATGCAAATCAAAACCACAACAAGATATCACCTTACACCTTTTAGACTGGGTAAAAACAAAAAGACAAGAAATAACAAGTGTTGTGATGATATGAAGAAAAAGGAATCCTTATACACAGTTGAAGGAAATGTAGGTTGTTACAGCCACTGTGGAAAATAGTATGAAGGTTCCCCCCCCAAAAAAAGTTAAAAATAGAAGTAGCATACAATCCAATAATTCCATTATTGGGTATTTGCCCAAAGAAAATGAAAACACTAATTTGAAAAGATATTTACACCCCAATGTTTTTTGCAACATTATTTAAAATAACCAAATATGACAGCAACCTAAGTGTCCATCATTAGATGAGTGGATAAAAAGATGTGGTACACACACACACACACACACACACACTACAATATCACACAGCCATAAGAAAGATGAGATCATGCCATTTGAGACAACACTGATAGACCCAAAGAGTATTATTAAACTGAGTGAAGTAATTAAGACTGGAAAAGACAAATACCCTAAGATTTCACTCATAAGTGGAATCTAAAAAAATGAATAAACAAACAAAAAGCAGAATCATATCTATAAATACAAAGAACAAGCTGATGATTGCTAATGGGAAAGGCAGTGAGGAGTTGGGCAAAATTGGTGAGGTGTAGTGGGAGATACAGGCTTCCAGTTATGGAATAAACAACTCACAAGAATAAAAGGTACAACATAAAAAGTATAGTAAATGATATTGTAATAACAATGTATGGGGATGGTTGGGGTTCACTTGTGGTGAATATAGCATAGTGCATAAACTTATGAAATCACTATGTTATACACTTGAAACTAATGTAAAATGTGTGTCATTACACTAAAAAAAGGAAACAAAAAAATTACTTTGTAGGTGCCCAAAGAGTTGGATCCTTTTCAATGAAATTAGTGCAGTTTGGACCCCATAATGTACTCACACCCCTCTGTATGAGATGAAGTTGAATAAAAAATTGAAGTGGACAAAAATTTGAGCTTTACTTTTACATGTCAATGGCAGATCGAATCTATTTGTATTAGTTTTTATATTTCTGTAACAAATTGCCACATATTTAGTGGCTTAGAATAACAGATTTATTATCTCACAGTTCTCTAGGTCAGAAGTCTGACATGGCCCTCATTGGGCTAAAATCAAGATATAAACAGGATTCTTGTGCCTTTATGGAGACTTTTCAAAGGAGAATATGTCCCTTGTCCTTTCCAGCCTCTGGAAGCCACCTGTATTCCTTGGCTCATAGCTTCTTTGCTTCATTTTCAAAGTCAGCATCATCAGTGCAAGTCCTTCACATGTTGCTATCCCTCTGGTTGTCTGCAGCTGGAAAATATTTCAGCTTTAAAAGACTCATGTGATTAGAGTGGGCCTATCTGGATAATCCAGAGAAATTTACCAATCTCAATGTCCTTATGTTTAATCACATCTACAGATTCCATTTTACCATGTAAGGTAACATACCCACAGGTTCCAGGAAGTAAGAAGTAGACATCTTTTGGGGTGCATTATTCTCCTACTACATTACTCTAGGTAATTTAGGCAAAAGAGATTCCATATATAATATTGAATAACTTATAGAATCATTAGGAGGGCTAATGTAACAGACTTTAAGTTGAGCTTTCTGGAAGGACTTCCAAAGCTACAGTGTAAATCTACATCACCTAATGTTCCCTTTGTATCATTAGACACTCACTGCAGTGGAGAAACTTTCCTAACAAAGATGACATTCTACTACAGCAGGACCCCAAGATGCTGATCTTGTTATGATTTACATCCACAAAATGTATTACACCAAATGTTGCTTCTCAACATTCCTAAAGCTAATGTCTGAATTCTAGGACCTTTGCTAATACAACCACAGGAAATCCAAACATCTCCAAAATTTTAGCTGCCAACAATGGTATGACCTATTCCATACTGTCACCATCTAAGAACATTTCACTAGCCAAACACAAGTCACTTCTGGAAATTTAGCTCCATGAGAGTCCTAAAAATGCAGTTTTCTGTTCTCTGGCCCCTGCTCAATAGGTAGGCATAGAATTAAGGTGGGAATGGATTTGAAGGCCAGTTTACTGTATCTCCTCGTGTCAGTCTCCATACACACCCATTTTCCCATTTTTAAACATACATGCGACATCAACCTCTTCCTGCTGAACATTAAATAAACATTCCTCCCCCCTAAGTGAATAAAATATGCTTATCCTTCTCTCAAAAGTGGAGGCATGGTAATCATAAAACAAATGCTGAACACTATTTTCAATTTTCACCTCTTACTATGCCCTAGTTAAAACACTACGGAAAAGGAAGAACAGAGAAAAATGATTCAAATGTAAATATTTTTAGCAGAATGAAGAAGTCAATATGGGAAAGATGAAGAGTTGGAACGCTTGGTAATTATTCTTTTAAAATTTTTTAATGTTTATTAATTTTTGAGAGAAAGAGACAGAGCATTAGTGGGAGAAGGGGGGAGAGAGAGAGGGAGACACAGAGTCAGGAGCATACTCCAGGCTCTGAGCTGTCAACACGGAGACCAACGTGGGGCTGTAACTCATGAGTGTTAGGTCATGACCTGAGCTGAAGTGGGACACCCAACCAAAGGAGCCACCCAGGCACCCCCCCCACCTTGGTAGTTTTTCTTGCATACAGTTACTATAGTTTTCCATTGACTCTGATCACTGGACATGGAAGTGCCAAGGAGCATCAAGAACATCTTGTGAGTTCCAGATATATTCTTGTACTCTCATTGTTTAACAATAGTACCATACATCCTTAGTAATAAGGCTCAAGTACCCCCAAAATAGTATTTTTTTGCCAGGTAGTCCATTAGCTTGATGAACTCCAAATAACTGGTTGTCTTTTGAAATTCAGTTCAAAGAAACCACAGTTGAAGCTCTCTGGTATAAGCATTCTTTAGGTACCAAGACTTCTGTATCAGCAGAACTTGAAGTAGCAGAGACAGAAAGCAAATGTTGCAAGTGGGTTATTAAGCAGAGGGAAAAAAAACCATTTATATCCCTTGGGTTTTGGGTTCATGCATTCTGTCTATGAGAGAAGGAACACCATACATTTGTTGCTGTATTTTGTGGGCTTACACCTCCACCTCACAAATATGATTACAGTTGTCTTAACTGAGTCTTCAGTAGGCCTTTCCATTGTTCTACAAGGCCAGCTGCTTTTGATGATGTTAAGATCAACGAGCCCCTTGGGTATCAATTCATTGCTTCACTTCTGTTGCTGTAAACTCACTTATTTGGTCAGAACCATTGTTGGGTGAGAGATATAGTCAGATGATAGGTGAAGACAAATATTAAAAAGAACTATTGACTTAGGGGCACCTGGGTGGCTCAGTTGGTTAAGCATCTGGCATCAGCTCAGGTCACGATCTCATGGTTTGTTGGTTCAAACCTGGTGTCGGGCTCTGTGCTGACAGCTCAGATCCTGGGGCCTGCTTTGGATTCTGTGTTTCCCCCTCTCTCTGCCCCTCCCATGCTCATGCTCTTTCTCTCTCTGTCTCTCAATAGTAAATAAACATTAAAAAAAACTATTGATTTCAATGAGGACAAATTGATATCCCTTCCATGAGAGCAGAGGTCAAATATAATCAACATACAACATATAACCAGTTGTTTTGTGTTGTGTCATAATTGCTGGAATATTTGTCACTCAGAAAAGGTAATAGCTAGAACAACATTGGTGAATATATGTCCAGATTGAATTTTCCCATTATCTATCGCCTTCATCATTTTGTTCATAAGACCATTAAGCAAACAGGGAGGTAAATAGCACAAGAAACTGGCATCCACAAAATTGGCATCTTGTCTACCTGATTAATAAGCACCTTTTCTGTAGTGAGTGCCCTTTGGTGAACATTCACATGGGCATAAATATTCTCACACTTTTGGCCAAGGCTGAAAGTCTACCCATGTGGCTCCCCCAAGATACCCATAATACAAGTCCAGTTTTTATTTCTCCAGGTTTATGATCATCCAGTAAAACTATTACCCATTGCCCATGAATCAGTCATAGATCCATATTCCTTATGAACTTTCCTTCCAGGAAAAGGGAACAACTAATCTGTACCATCCAAAGTTCTACTCACTTGGGAGTATTATGTCTTCCTCTTCATTTTTTAGGGTTACATTCAAGAAGACTATAAAGCTGAATTGATCCTCTTCTGGTTAATGTCAGAACAGTCTATAATCTAGGCTCTATGTTTTCTCTTCCAGCCAACTGGTCATAGGAAATGTCTCAAGTGGCTTGAAAAGACAATGGAACATCATGAATAATTCAAGAAACTTGATCATAAAAATTAAGTGTGCCTTCAAAGTATACTCTGTCTGATATATCTAGATTGCCTCTCCTATAAGCAGTGTATAATTGGGTCTTGTTTATTTTTTAAAAACTTTATTCTGATAATCTCTGCCTTTTAATTTAATTTTAATATAGTTATTGAAAACATTGGATTAAGGTGTACCATTTTATCATTTATTTTCTGTTTATCCTTTCTATTGTTTCTCTATTTCCTCCTTTTTTAAATTAAAACAATTAAGTTTATTGATTTTGAAAGAGAGACAGCAGGGGAGGGGCAGAGAGAGAATGAGAGAGAGAATCCTAAACAAGTTCTGCACTGCCAGCACAGAGCCTGACATGGGGCTCAACCCAGAAATTGTGAGATGATAACCTCAGCCCAAACCAAGTCAGATGCTAAACCAACTGAGCTACTCATGTGCCCCTCTATTTCCTCCTTTTTACATTCTTTTAGATTTAATATTTTATTTTAGATTTCATTTAAATTCTTTTAAATTTCATATGGGTTTTTAGTTTAGCTATCTCTCTTTTCATTTTGTTCAGTAGTTACTCTAGAAATTATAACATATTACCTTAACTTTTCACAATATTAATTTAGAGTTAATATTGAACAACTTCACATGAAATGTAAAAATTTTGCATTTGTATAGGTCCATTTACTCCCCTGATATTACAGTTTTCACATGTATTACATGTGCATTCATGGTAAACTCAACAAGAAAATGCTATATATTTTTTCCTTTTAAAAAAATCATGTGTTGGGACGCCTGGGTGGCTCAGTTGGTTAAGTGTCCAACTTCAGCTCAGGTCATGATCTTGTGACCAATGGGTTCGATCCCGATGTCAGGCTCTGTGCTGACAGCTGGGATTCTGGAGCTTGCTTAGGATTCTGTGTCTCCCTCTCTCTCTGACCCTTCCCAGCTCATGCTGTGTCTGTCTCTCTCTCAAAAATAAAAAATAAATAAATAAATCATGTGTTTTTTAAAAGAAATTAAGAGAAGAACAGTTTGTTACATTTATCAATACATTTACCATTTCTGATGCTCTTCTTTTCATTACTGATGAGTCAAGTTTCCTCCTGGCATCATTTCTCTTTGCCTTGAAATGTTTCCTTTACTAGTTCTTATCGTGTAATCTTGCAGTAATAAATTCTGTTATTTTCCTTTACCTGAAAGTAGCTTTATGTTATCTTCATTATTTTTTTTTATTTTTAAAAAAATTTTTTTTTCAACGTTTATTTATTTTTGGGACAGAGAGAGACAGAGCATGAACGGGGGAGGGGCAGAGAGAGAGGGAGACACAGAATCGGAAACAGGCTCCAGGCTCTGAGCCATCAGCCCAGAGCCCGACGCAGGGCTCGAACTCCCGGACCGCGAGATCGTGACCTGGCTGAAGTCGGACGCTTAACCGACTGCGCCACCCAGGCGCCCCATATGTTATCTTCATTATTAAAGAATATTTTTACCAGATATAAAATTATAGATTGAAAGTTTTTTTTTTCTGATATCACCTTAAAAATGTTTCACTGTTATCTGGCCTTCATGGTTTTGAGAGAGAATTTTCTGGCCTTCATGGTTTTGACAGTCATTTGAATCATTGTGCCTAGGTACATATTTCTTTACATTTATCTTTTTGGAATTCATAGAACTTTGTGAATGTTTAATTTATTTCTTCCACCACATTTGAGAAGTTTTCTGCCATTGCTTCTTTAAATATTTTTCTGTTCCTCTATGTGTCCTCACCTTCTGGGACTCCAAATATCCTATGTCATGCCTTTCAAAATTATTGTTCAGTCTTTGAAACTCTATCCATCCATCTTTCAATCTCTTTCTTCTCTCTTCTCCATATTAGATAATTTATATTGATTTTTTTTCAGGTTCACTCTTTACTCTGTCATCTCTACTCAGATATTAAATCTGTGCAGTTATTTATTTCAGATTTTCTACTTTTCAGTTCTAAAGTTTTCATTTTTTTTAATATTCAAAAGGGTTTTCCCCCATTCATTGCAAGTGTGTTTTCCTTTACCTCACTGAGCATATGTACAAAATCTATAGCAATCCTTGTCTAATAATATGTGTCATCTCTATTTGGCATCTGTCAATTGCCTTTTTCTTCAAGAATAAGTCATATTTTCCTCTGTAGATCCAACAGTTTTGTATTGTATACTGGATATCCGGAAGACTTATGCTGTGGAGACTGATTTATGTTCTGAATAGTTCTGATGTTTTCTTCTGAATAGTGCTGATGTTTTTATTTTAGACAATTAATTTGTTTAGACTCAAACTGAAAGCTGTCATACCTGATGTGGGCAGCATATGAATACTTTTTTCAGTTTGCTTTATCTATGCTTATATCAGGGAGCAGCAGGAAAGTTTGACTGAGTTCAGACATGACATTTGGGGATCATCTTCTCTTTCTCATTTATGGAGTTCTTCCTCATTCTTTGGTTACCCTGTTTGTTTTGGTTTCCTTCCCATGGTTATTCTGACTTCCCTTGGTTCCTACGACTAAAAGATGGCAAACTTTCTATCAGATACTACCTGCCCCATATTGCCATTTCTCTCACTGTGGCTACCCTCAGGGCAAAGCTGACAAAAAAGGGGGGGGAACTCTCTTCCTTCAAGTAACTTGTTGCCAATTTCAGATCTCTCCAAAATCTACATACCTTTATTCAGTCTTCAAAGTCATCAGACTCTGTTGCTGTTGTTGTTTTTGTTCAGAGTTCATAGCTATTGTTTGCAGGAAGATTTTTCAGGCTTCTGATCTTATATAAACCGCTTCCGGTTTATGATGGAGCGCTGCTGAGCACGACCAACCTTATGGCTTGGTAGATAAGCTATCAAATAATCGTTCACCATGGACATTTCATTTCATGCAATCATCTGATGTTCTTTTATCAGGCTTTAGTCTCCTTCGAAGTCAAGTAACAAGCTAAAAGAAAATTTAGAGAAGGATAAAAATTATATGTTGCCTACTCAAGATTCACCGTGACTTATGGTTTCTGACTGAGTTACTTTTCCTTGGTAATAAGTGTTGGGGAAGGCCTTTTTTTTTAAAATGAGATCTCATTTATCTACTACAATTTACATACAGAAGTTTCGACTAGGAACTAGGAGGAAGATGAGGCAGAGGCAAAGAGAAGGCATTTCTATATATGCTTAAAATAAATCTAAACCATGAGAAGTTACACTCAATGAATTATTTGCTTACAGCAAATTATGGAATATGACTTCTGCTGTGGATCAGCTAGGCAGCCTTCCCTTTTTTTTTGTTCCCAGTCAGAGAAGTATTATGTCTCCTTCTTAGTGTGGTAGGAGGTACAAGGCACAAAACTCTTCTTTAATTTTGTAACAAATATTCAGAAATGCCTCAGATACTGACTCTCAGAAAACTTCACTTAGGTGTGAGACCCTTAAGTTTTGATGGATTATTTTCTTTTATTTCTATTATCTTTGTGCCTTACCTGGGAATCTTGGGTATCTGCCATCCCCAGGTTTCCACTATGTACCAGTAAAATGTCATTAATGTAGTAGACAAGGGTAATTTCCTGTAGGATGACAAGATATCAAATCTTTCATTTGGCATAGCACAGAGTTGTGGGGGTTATGTAGCCCTGAGGTAAGAGAAATAAGGTGGCTCAAAGTTCCTGCCAGATACACTAAATTCATTCAGATGTTTTTGTATCATTAGAAAAGAGACAATGGCATCTTCCAGATCAGTCACTATGTACCAATAACCAAGAATTGTGTTTATTTGCTCTGGTAAGGAAACTACCTGGAGCAGCATCTGAAATTGTAATCACTGTTTGATTGACCTTATATTAATCCACTGTTTCTCTTCAAGACCTATCCATTTTCTGTACAAACCAATAGGGCAGTCAGATGGAAATGTGATAGGAATCACCAAGCCTTTTAATTTGGTAAAATCTCTGAAATTTTCATAGGGATGTTTTTTTTTTGTTAGAGAGTTAGATGGCTTCCCCTTGATCTATTATCCAATAATATCCTTTGCTCCATAGATTAGGGAGCCAACTGAGGATTCTACCAGTTGTTAAGAATGGTTAGTCCAACTATACCCTCAATATTTAAAAAAGTAACTTTAGCTTGTGTTCAGGAACCACTGGGAGTTAGACACAGGCTCAAATCTTTTGTCTGTCTATTTTTTAATATTCATAGATCTCTGTCTGTTTAGTGGACCACACGATTATTTCCAAGTTAGTGTCCACAAAAGTCCACTGGCTTTCCCCCTTTCTCCAGTGCACAATTATCCTCATAAGTGGCTGTTACTCAGACTGGGAAATGTTAGGAGGATCATTCGTGTTTGTGATATTGACAGGAATTGCTTCCTCAGGAGTCTGTACTTTTTATTCAAGAAGTACTGGGTTTGTGAACTAACTACAGTGTTGGACTCAGTGAAAGATATTGAATCTTCATGGTGATAACTCAAGTCAGGTATTTGTTCATCAGCCCTAGAGTTCCTTTTGAGATATAGGTTAAGTTAAATTGCTTTGTGGATTCCTCTTATATTTTTCTCTTGTGTACTCTATAATCAATTGGCCAACACCAAAGAATCCCTGCAGAGGAAGACTTGTAACTGTCATTCTGGTCCTGCTGCATTTTATATCCCCAAGAGCACCTTGTCTCTAGCAGTGAGGTTGTTGCTACCCTGTCTCTGCTTTATTTTTGCTATGATTAGTATCTGGGTGAAAGCAGAGAATTTATGAAGTCAGAAGTCATTGTGGTACTGGACTAACAAGGAATTTACAGAAATATTTTTGGGTGCCTTTAACACATAGACTGGAATTTAGTAGGTCTTAGATAAATCTCAGGACCCTGAATTTTTACCAAATGTTTTAGGTAATTATTCAGGCAACCCCTTTTCTCTCTTCCACCATAACCATAACCCACTTAATTTTTTTTTTTAATTCCAGGGTAGTTAACATATAGGGTTATACTATTTTCAGGTGAACCATAACCCACTTTAGGAAACATTTGTCGTCAATCATTAATGGCTGCCACAAATTCGTTTGAACACCTTACCTTCACTTTGATATATGGCCACATTTTTAATCCTACCTCCTCAACGTGGAATTAAAATGATCTTAATTTGTCAGTCTTCTGTCTCTCTGCACAGGCTGACTTAGGCTCCATCTGTCAGATAGGGTGGTAGCCTTCCATTTGCAGCAAAAATAATCTTGTTTTGGTCAGCAGGGACAGCATCTCCATTAGCAAGCTAGTTCTATGATATGGTTTGAGGAAATGTTCTCAGAAACACAACGTAGGGTCTGTCTCTTCATCCCTTATGATTATACTGTGATCTTTATAAAAATTTTCTCACTTGGAAAGAAAGGGTAAACTTAGTAGGCCTGGGTTGTTCAAACCCTGTATATTCCAAAGAAAAGACTGTTTTCAAGACTAGCCCTTGGCTGGGCCATGGGATATAATCTCTGGACCCTCATAACACTTTGTCCTATAAGAATGTTTTATATGTTTGAGGTCTTGGGCCAGGATGTACCAGTTTGGCCAGATAAGCTCATCTTAACAGTGTGATATATGGTGAATTCCCAATTGCAGGGGGTGGAGGAGAATTTTTGGAGTATGAGTCACACAGGAACCACATGTCTACATGACTGACCCCAATAAAACTGCACACAAAAGCTTGAGTGAGCTTCTCTGGTTGGCAATATTTAGTATATTGTCACACACCATTGTTGGGAGAATTAAATGCATCCCTATGTGACTATACTGGAGAGTACACTGTGTGTATGGAACTTGTACCTGGTTTCTCCTGGACTTTGTTCCATACACCTTTTTATTTTGCGGATTTTAATCTGTATTATTTTGTTGCAGCAAACTGTAACCATGAGTACAACAACTTTTCTGAGTCCTGTGAGTCTTTCTAGCAAATCATTGAGCCTGAGGATGGTCTAGGGAACCCCTGAAGCACCTGTCTAAAACAATTACAGTGGTTTCTATTATCTCCAAACAAGAACTATTACTGACACAGAATTGAAATAAAAAGATTTTCTAAGAAGCAGAAATCTGGGACTAGCATCTGAATGGTTGGGTCTAATGGCAGTAAGTATCTCACTAGTGTTAAATAATTGGACAGTAGTCCATAGCAAATATTGACCAAATAGTTATTTCAATGATATTTTATAGTTAACTGGACTAAAGTGAGAATTGAAAAAAAGCATTTGATGAACCAAGTGATTGTTTGTTGCTCTATCATTAAGAAGGCTCCTGAAGGCCATTTACAAAGTACAACACAGGAGAAGTTTTACGGAGAAGTAGGGTAGTAGTCTTAATGGTTTGGCCTGATAGAACTTTAATAGACGCTAATTTGTCAGAAAGTACTAAGGACTGAAGTAAGTGTGCAGTCTCTTTTGATCAGTACAGCTGGTTCTGTTTGGTTCTGGTTAGCCAAAAGTTGACACCCACCATCTCAATGAAGACTCACAGTCACCCACCAAGTCCCAAGCCTGAGTTACTTGGTGACTCAGAGAATATAGAGTAATGTGAATGAAGAAGAGTCTGGGTATATATGAGGATAACACTACAAAGTTCATACTGTCTATTTTCCTTCTACTTTTCCTGAAAAAATTGTATTACTATTTAGTAGTGTCACCATTCACTGAGAGGAAAAAAATACCCAGACCTTTTGGGGACTAATAGATATTGGTTCTGAAATGACATACTGCCCTGAGAACAGAGAGATACCTTGATCCTTCAGTCAGAGTGGAGGTTTGTGAGCCTCAGCTGCATAATTTCTCAGTGGATCCAGTAGGTCCCCAAGCCATCCCATGGTTAATTCTACAGATTCTGAATGTGAATTATAATTGGTATGCTTGTATCTAGCAAGATCTTCACATTGGTTTCCTGACCCATGGAGTGAGGGCCTACCATGGTACAAAGGTGTGAAACTATCCTGTGTTAAAAAAAACAAAAACAAAAACAAAAACAAAACAATACCATTCCACAATGGGAATATTATTGATTAGTGTCCCACTGCCCAAAACTTGAAAGATACAGAAGTGTTGATTTCTACCACCTTTCCCATTTAATTTGCCTGATTGGCCTATGCAAAAATCTGATGGGTATAGGAGAATAACAGTGTGGTTTATCATAGGTCCAATCAGGTGGTGATATCAATTGCAGCTTCTATTCTTGAGGTGGTTATTCATTATTTCTCTTTCTCTCTCTTTCTCTCTCTCTCTCACACACATGGACATTCAAACACACACTTTATCCCCTCTCACCTCATTTTTCTCTTCCATTTCTTCTCCCTCTTTTTAAAAATTTAAATTATGCAATATATCATATCTAGAGAATTGTATAAAATCTATATGTACTGTTTCATCAATGATAAATAGTGTATCCCCGTGTAAACACTACTCAAGGCAACATGTAAACTAGAAGTTCCCTGCATGCCCTTCTGTACTCATACACCTTCCGTCTATCCTAGAGGGAATCATTATGCTAAATTTAGTGACAATTTCACCTTTGTTTTTCTCTATAGGTTTGTTGTACATATGTGTGCCTCCAGGTAACATAGTATTTTGAGCTTTATACAAACTAAATAGTATATTTTCCTTTGTGATCTTTATTTAAATGTATTAGTTTTTTATTGCATTGTAACTGATTACCACCAACTCAGTGACTTAAAAACACAAATTTTTTATCTCATAGTTTCCATTGATCATATAGTCTGAGTTATAGGACTCATTTGTTCAGGGTGTCACCAGGATGAAATGCAGGTGTAATCTCTCCTGAAACTCAGGGTTCTCTTTCAGGCTCACTAGCTACTGGCAGAATCCAATTCCTTCCATTCATGGTACTGATGTTCCCATTTTCTTACTGGCTGTCAACTGGAGACCACTCAGCTTTTAGAGGCCATCTTCAGATACCTGCCATATGGGTTCCATCTCTCACAACATGGCAGCTCATTTCTTCAAGGCCAGCAGGATAGTTTCTCACAAGTATGCTACAATGGAGTTTTATTATATAACATAATATAAGGAATGACTATCCCATCATATACACAGGTCCCACCCACACTCAAGTGGAAGGGATTCTTGAATGTATACCTGGGAGTTGGAAACTTGGAGGCCGTCTTAGAATTCCACTTGCTACAAAAAACATGATATTTATACTTTATTTAACTTAAACGGTATATGTTATTCTATTGTATCTATATTATTCATTTCTAATTCTACTCTTGAATTACATTTGTGTTATTGTCTAGATTTTTATTAAAACAAACAAGCTACATGAACATTTCTATACATTTGTCTTCTTGCACATGTGCAAGAGCTTCTCTATGATATGCAATGAGGAGTAAAATTGCTTGTTCAATAGGTTATGTATGTGGGGGTGCCAGGGTGGCTCAGTCGGTTAAGTGTTCAACTCTTGTTTTTGGCTCAGGTCATGATCTCACAGTTCGTGAGTTCAAGCTCCACGTTGGGCTCTGAACTGACAGTGTAGAGCTTGTTTGGGATTTCTCACTTCCCCTCTCTCTGATTCTCCCCAGCTTGCTATCTCTCTCCCTCAAAAAAATACGTAAAGAAATTAAAAAAATAGGTTGTGTGTGTGTCCAATCTCACTAGGTGATTATATTACTCCCAATGTCATTTACCAATTTACACTACCTCAGCATTGTATGAAAGTAACCATTGGTCTACAGCCTTGTAACTCTTGCTTTTTTTTCAGACCTTTATATTTTTTGCCAAGCTAGCAGGGTAGTAATTGAATATCATTGTAACTAGACTTTGTCTCCATTTGGTTGCCAATGAGATTGAGCATCTTTTCATATGTTTGCTATCTTCTTTTTCTCCAAATAGTCTCCTAACTGGAAGGGCTGAGATGCAAGAGTGGTTGCTGGGCTTCTTCGGGTTTTGGATGTAAGAAATGTTGCATCCATACTGTTCATGGGGAAACCCATTAGGCTGACAGTTCTGGATGGATCTTGAGCAAAAGGAGGTTCTCCAGTTGGAGCAGGCTGCAACCTGCTATCTGGCCCTTAGAAGCCAATGGATCCAGTCAAACTTGAAGTGCCTGTGATTGATTAGATACTGCATGGTGTCTGTGGCAAGTCACAACAAGAGAAATGTGACAAAGACTCCAGAGTTTTGGAGAAAATATAGGTCCCCTTTGATAAATAATTTCCCTTTGAGAAATAATTCTTCTCTTGCAATTGAACTTAGGTAGGAGATATCAAAAGTATATGCATCCTGAGTTGCCTTCATGTACTGGGTATTGTCTGAACTGACTGAGCAACAAAGTTTCTCAAGGTATATGGTCTATAAGATGCTGGGTTCTGAGGATTAGGCAAGTTGCTTGAACAGCTGACTCATATTCCTAATAGGCCAGTTCTTGATGCCATTCAACCCTTACCTGTGGTCATATGGAGATTTTTATAGCATTACCAGTTGATTTGAATCTAGTACACAGTGGGATCACATGAGATTCTCTTACCAGACAGAAATGATTGCTACAGTGTTTTCTCTTTACTTAAGAGAGGTACTGAAGTTTGGTGCGGGAAATAAAACTTTCAGGTGAGAAGAAGTTTGAGTGGTTTGATGAAGTTTTCATTGATTTATGGGGCCAGTGGCTAAGGATTAGCTTTATGGGCAAGGACTTGCAAAAAACAACATAGAGGGGCTCCTGGGTGGCTCAGTTCGTTAAGTATCTGACTTCTGCTGAGGTCATGAACTCACAGCTCATGAGTTCAAGCCCTGCATCAGGCTCTGTGCTGACAGTTCAGAGACTGGAGCTTGCTTCAGATTCTGGTTTCCCCTCTCATTCTGCCCTTCCCCCCACTCGGGCTCCATCTCTCTTTCTCAAAAATAAATAAAACATTAAAAAAAAGAACAACATGGAAACACTGGGGGCAAAATGGTTTAGTATGAGGATGGAACTCTGAAAATGACACTGCACTGTGAATGAATCAGTGTCCCATGATAATTCCACCAAACAAATCTTATGAAGTGTATCAGTCAGTGTCCATTCAGGATAGAATCCATAAAGTAATGTGAATAGGTAAAATTTAATGTAAAGAATTATTAACTATATAGTACTGAAGAAATGAGGGATTTTCTAATTAGAAATAAAGAGAAAACTAAAAAAACTAATAAAAGGAGTGTCTGCTGTCTTTGGCCTGAAGAAGAATCTCCCAGGGCTGAAAGCTGCCAGAAGACTAGCAGAATGGACTCTCCATAGCCAACCATAGACAAGAGGCCCACAGAAGAGGGTAGGAAGGGTGGAGAGGTGGTGTGTACTACATGGACTGGTGGGAGGGAGCTTGGTGGTGGAGGGGCAGCCTGCCGGGCAAGGCAAGTCCCCTGAAGTCTGGCCTGCAAAAGCGGAGTGGACAGACTCCATGAGTTCTGACAGCTGGCAGAACTTAACATCTGAAATGTTAAAAGTCAACAGCTCTGTTCTCAGAGGGTGGGGAGGGGGAGAGAACACCTGGAGGGAGAGTTGTTGAGCCCAGGAAGACAGAACTCAGCTTGGCTGGGGAACAAAGGCACTGGAAAGCGCCATTTACCTCTCCTACATCCCAGCTGAAATTCCAAAGGGAACCAGTTCCTGTCACCAAACTTGCTTGCACCGCCCAAACGCCCAATGCTGTGCTTCTATGGATCCATCACTCCCACATGCCTGCCTCCCTCCCAGTGCTGCAGGGCCCCATCCGCGGAGACCACCAATGACAAAGTGAGCTAAGCCTTCCCCTCCTGCCCCTATGCACCTTGCAGATCCACCCAGGCTAATACGCCCTTGGCCAGATCCCATCAAAGCAGCACCACAAGCCTGGCAGTGTGCATGTAGCCCAGAGAAGAGCCACACCACTCCACAATGAGTCCTGCCCCTGGGACAGGGGAAGATAAGGTACACACCAGTCTGACTGTGGCCCCAGCGGTGGGCTGGGGGCAGACATAGGGTCTGACTGAGGCCCTGCGCACCAACACAAGTTACTCTGGACAAAACAGAGGAAGTGCCCTGAAGTTTGGAGCTACTGCAGGGACTACCCAAAATGATGAAATGGAAGAATTCTTCTCAAAAGAAACTCAAGGAAGTAGTGACAGCTAATGAATTGATCAAAACCAATTTAAGCAATATAATGGAACAAAAATTTAGAATAGTAGTCATAAAATTAATCTCTTGGTTTGAAAAAAGCATAGAGGACAGCAGAGAATCTATTGCTACAGAGATCAAGGGACTAAGAAATAGATATAAGGAACTAAAAAATGCTATAAATGAGGTGCAAAATAAAATGGAGGCTGCCATAGCATGGATTGAAGAGGCAGAGGAGAGAATGGGTGAATTAGACGATAAAATTATGGAAAAAGAAGAAGCTGAGATAAAGAGAGATAAAAATTCCAAGAGTATGAGGGGAGAATTAGAGAACAAAGTGATGCAATCAAACAGAACAATATCTGTATCATAGGAATTCCAGAAGAAGAAGAGAAAGAGAAAGGGGGTGAAAGTGTGCTTGAACAAATCATAGTTGAGAACTTCCCTCATCTGGGAAGGAAGCATGCATTGAAATCCAAGAGGCACAGAGAACTCCCTTCAGAGGTAACTTGAATCGATCTTCTACATGACATATCATAGTGAAACTGGCAAAATACAATGATAAAGAGAGAATTTTGAAAGCAGCTAGGGATAAACAGGCTCTAACAATGGGCCCTAAATACAAAGGTAGACACATAAGGGTAGTAGCAGACCTCTCTACTAAAACTTGACAGGCCAGAAAGGAATGGAAGGAAATCTTCAATGTAATGAACAGGAAAAGTATGCAGCCAAGAATCCTTTATCCAGCAAGTCTGTCATCCAGAATACAAAGAGAGATACAAGTTTCCCAAACAAACAAAAACTGAAGGAATTCATCACCACTAAACCAGCCCTACAAGAGATCCTGAGGGGGAGTCTGTGAGTGAAATGTTGAAAGGACCACAATGTGACACAGACATCACTACAAGCAAGAAACCTACAGATATCACAATGACTCTAAACCCATATCTTTCAATAATAACACTGAATATAAATGGACTGAATGCTCCAGCCAAAACACATAGGGTATCAAAATGGATTAAAAAACAAAAAAACAAAACTCATCTATTTGCTATCTACAAGAGACTCATTTTAGACCTGAGGGTACCTTCAGATTGAATGTGAGGAGATGGAGAACTATCTATCATGTTAATGGAAGTCAAAAGAGAGCTGGAGTAGCCATACTTATATCAGACAAACTAGACTTTAAATCGAAGACTGTAACAAGAGATGAAGAAGGGCATTATATAATAATTACAGGGTCTATCCATCAGGAAGAGCTAACAATTATAAATGTCTATGTGCCAAATATGGGAGCCCCCAAATATATAAAGCAATTAATCACAAACATAAGTAACCTTATTGATAAGAAATTGGTAATTTCAGGGGACTTTAATACCCCACATACAACAATGGATAGATCATCTACACAGGATCAATAAAGGGCCCTGAATGATACATTGGATCAGATGGACTTGACAGATATATTCAGAACTCAGCACCCCAAAGCAATAGAATATACTTTCTTCTCGAGTGTACATGGAACATTCTCCAAGATAGATCGCATACTGACTGGGTCACAGATCAGACCTTAATAAGTATAAAACAATTGAAATCATACCATGCATACTTTCAGACCACAATGCTATGAAGCTTGAAGTCAACCACAGGAAATAGTCTGGAAAACTTCCAAAAGCATGGAGGTTAAAGAACACCCTACTAAAGAATGATGGGTCAACCAGGCAATCAGAGAAGAAATTAAGAAATATATGGAAACAAATGAAAATGAAACTACAACAATCCAAACGTTTTGGGATGCAGCGAAGCAGTCCTGGGAGGAAAATACATTGCAATCCAAGCCTGTCTTCAAGAAACAAGAAAAATCACAAATACAAAAATCTAACAGCACACCTAAAGGAAACAGAATAAAAACAGCAAAGACACCCTGAACCCAGCAGAAGAAGAGAAATAATAAAGATCAGAGCAGAAATAAGCAATATAGAATCTAAAAAAGCTGTAGAGCAGATCAATGAAACCAAGAGTTGGTTTTTTGAAAATATACACAAAATCGATAATCCTCTAGCCAAGTTTCTCAAAATGAAAAGGGAGATGACCGAAATAGACAAAATCATGAATGAAAATAGAATTAACAACCAATCACTCAGAAATACAAGTAATTATCAAGGAATACTATGAAAAATTATATGCCAAGAGACTGGACAACCTGGAAGAAATGGACAAATTCCTAAGTACCCACACACTTCCAAAACTCAAATAGGAAGAAATAGAAAGTTTGAACAGACTCATAACCATCAAAGAAATTGAATCAGTTATCAAAAATCTCCCAACTAATAAGAGTCCAGGACTAGATGGCTTACCAGGGGAATTCTACCAGACACTTAAGGCAGAGATAATACCTATCTTTCTCAAGCCCTTCCAAAGGAAAACTTCCAGACTCATTCTATGAAGCCAACATTACTTTGATTCCTAAACCAGACAGAGACTCAGTAAAAAAAGAGAACTACAGGCCAATATCCATCCCTGATGAATACAGATGCAAAAATTCTCAACAAGATACTAGCAAATAGAATTCAACAGCATATAAAAAGAAGTATTTACCATGATCAAGTAGGATTCATTCCTGGGATGCAGGGCTGGTTCAACATTCACAAATCAATCAACGTGATACAGCACATTAATAAGAGGAAAGGTAACAACTATATGATCTTGTGAATTGATGCCGAAAAAGCATTTGACAAAATTCAGCATCCTTTCTTGATAAAAACCCTCGAGAAAGTCGGGATAGAAGAAACATACTTCAACATCATAAAACCCATTTTTGAAAAGCCCACAGCTAATATCATCCTCAATGGAGAAACACTGAGAGCTTTCTCCCTGAGATCAGGAATATGACAGGGATGTCCACTCTCACTGCTGTTGTTTAATAAAATGTTGGAAGTTCTAGCATCAGCAATCAGACAACAAAAGAAAATCAAAGGCATCAAAAATGGCAAAGATGAAGTCAAGCTTTCACTTTTTGCAGATGACATGATATTATACATGGAAAACCTGATAGACTCCACCAAAAATCTGCTAGAACAGATACATGAATCCAGCAGTCACAGGATACAGTATCAATGTACCGAAATCAGTTGAATTCTTATACACTAATAATGAAGCAAGAGAAAGACAAACAAAGAACCTGATCCCATTCACAATTGCACCAAGAATCATGAAATGCCTAGGAATAAATCTAACCAAATATGTAAAAGATCTGTATGTTGAAAACTATAGAAAGCTTATGAAGCAAAATGAAGAAGATATAAAGAAATGGAAAAACATTCCGTGCTCATGGGTTGGAAGAATAAATATTGTTAAAATGTCAATACTACCCAAAGCTATCTACACATTCAATGCAATCCCAATCAAAATTGCACCAGCATTCTTCTCGAAGCTAGAACAACCAATCCTAAAATTTGTATGGAACCACAAAAGGCCTCGAATAGCCAAAGTAATTTTGAAGAAGAAGACCAAAGTGGGAGGCATCACAATCCCAGACTGTAGCCTCTACTACAAAGCTGTAGTCAGCAAGACAACATGATATTGGCACAAAAACCGACACATAGACCAATGGAATAGAATAGAGACTCCAGATTTGGACCCACATAAGTATGGCAACTAATCTTTGACAAAGCAGGAAAGAATATCCATTGGAAAAAAAGACTGTTTCTTTAACAAATGGTGCTGGGAGAACTGGACAGCAACATGCAGAAGAATGAAACTAGACAACTTTCTTACATGATTCACAAAAACAAACTCAAAATGGATGAAGGACCTGAATGTGAGACAGGAAACCATCAAAGCCCTAGAACGGAAAGCAGGTAAAAACCTCTCTGATATGAGCTGCAGCAATTTCTTACTTGAACCCCTCCAAGGCAAGGGAATTAAAAGCAAAAATGAAATATTGGGACCTCATGAAGATAAAAAGCTTCTGCACTGCGAAAGAACAATCAACAAAACTAAAAGGCAACCGACAGAATGGGAAAAGATATTTGCAAATGACATACTGGACAAAGGACTAGTATCCAAAATCTATAAAGAACTCACTGAACTCCACACTGACAACAAATAATCCAGTGAATAAATGGGCAGAAGACATGAATAGACACTTCTCTAAAGAAGACATCCAGATGGCCAACAAGCACATGAAAAGATGCTCAATGTCACTCCTCATCAGGAAATAAAAATCAAAGCCACACTGAGATATCACCTCACACCAGTCTGAGTGTCTAAAATGAACAAATGAGGAGACTCTAGATGCTGGAGAGGATGTGGAGAAACGGGAACCCTCTTGCACTGTTGGTGGGAATGCAAACTGGTGCAGCCACTCTGGAAAACAGTGTGGAGGTTCCTCAAAAAATTAAAAGGAGACCTACCCTATGATACAGCAATAACACTGCTAGGAACTTACCCCAGGGATACAGGAGTGGTGATGCATAGGGGCACTTGTACCCCAATGTTTATAGCAGCACTCTCAACAATAGCCAAATTATGGAAAGAGCCTAAATGTCTATCAACTGATGAATGGATAAAGAAATTGTGGTTTACATATACAATGGAATTCTACTTGGCAATGAGAAAGAATGAAATATGGCCTTTTGTAGCAACGTGGATGGAACTGGAGAGTGTTATGCTAAGTGAAATAAGCCATACAGAGAAAGACAGATACCATATGGTTTCACTCTTATGTGGATCCTGAGAAACTTAACAGAAACCCATGGGGGAGGGGAAGAAAAAAAAAGAGGGAGAGAGCCAAAGCATAAGAGACTCTTAAAAACTGAGAACAAACTGAGGGTTGATGGGGGTGGGAGGGAGGGGAGGGTGGGTGATGGGTATTGAGGAGGGCACCTTTTGGGATGAGCACTGGGTGTTGTATGGAAACCAATGTGACAATAAATTTCATATTAAAAAAAATAAAATAAATCAACAAGTAGCACAGTAGGAGAGGCTCTCAATAATCTGGCAAATACAATGACCTATCCTGTAGATGTCAATCATCCTCTTTCTTTGGCTACCTCCGTAGCTCAATGGACTCAAACAATAAGTCAATGTTGCAAACATGGGGGTTATGCATGGATGCAAAACAAAAAATTACCCTTAGGGATAGTGTAGCTATAATTATTAATGAATGCCAAATCTGTCAACAGCAAAGAACAATTCTGGTCTCTGCAAAAGGCATAAACCACCTGATTGCAATAAAATATATCTGTACCATATCATGGAAAGGAAAATTAATACTGAATTAGACATCTATTTTTGAAAGGAAGTTGGAAACTTTTACCTCGCCTCCAGTTTGAAAAATTGCAGAAAATGTCTATGATTGTCCCAACTTGGATCACAAACCCACATCTTGATTTAATATCAGGGGCCTATGAGATACCTCTGTTGGCCCCCATCATGTATTCTGTCTGTGATTAAGAGGATAGTATCCCTATGAAAATGGAAGCTGACATTTAGACCATGTTGATAGAGTCATCAGATTGGATGTTAGTTTCTTAGACCTGTCATAAAAACGTACCATAGACTAAGCGGCTTAAACAACACAAACGTTGTCTCACAGTTCTGGAGGCTATAAGTCTAGGATCAAGGTATTAGCAGGTTTGGTTTCTCCTGTGGCCTGTCTTCGGTTTGCAGATGGCCAGCTTGCTGTGTCCTCATAATGTCTTTCCTCTATGCAATTGCACCCCTGGGTGTATCTCTGTCCAAATTTTCTTATTATGAGGACACTGATCATATAGATTAATACCTCATTTTAACATAAACATATCTTTAAATGCTCTATTCCCAAATAAAGTCATATTCTGAGGTACTGAGTGTTAGGGCTTCAATGTGCAAATATTGAGGAGACACAAGTCAGCCCATAACAGAAGAATGATTTCCCAAAGAGGGAGGTGTATAGATAATTTGTGACCACTTGAAAAAAATATTATAAGACAGTTTGGCTTCCTTAAATTCAGTGTGGTAGGGGTACAACAAGTTGGAAGCATGGACAACCAGTAGCCCAAATGTCACTGGACTTTGTCTTTTACCTCATTCCTGTGTAGGTTGACTTCAAAATTTTCTACTCAAAATTGTTTACTTCACATAGCAGGCAACTTTATTTTTATTTCTCTCTATCCCTTAAATTTTTAAATGTAGAATTGGCTCCTCCCTTGTCCTTGGTTGAAATTTATCGAAGACTCAATGACTTTTTGGTTCTTTTTAGGTAAGAAAATATCCTTAGATTACTCCAGTCCACAAGGTTTAGTTCAATAATTAAACTATCTGATCCAAAGTAATAATTAGAAATGTCAAACTTTAATGTTGAGGCATATTTTCCTGTTCCCCCAGCTTAGATATATTGTAGATTGGCTAATTGAAGTGGGGAAGGGGGTGTGGTTTTCATCTTCTGTCTTTATCTTCTTGAACTTCTACTTATCCTACTTCTACTGCTCATCCTTCCATCTCTCAAATTCCAGCTTTTACTTCTCTAGAGAAAATAGGCAGAAAATTCTAACCTGACTAATACTGTTATGAGATGGTCTGAGTGTTTCCTGCAATATGTGGATGTGTGGGAGGCCGGGCCCCGGTGCCAGGCTGAGACCAGGTCAAGCAACGGCTCCCTGTTGACTCAGCCAACCCGGTGGTTCCCCCTCCCATCCCCCCACTTTCAAGGGCATACAAAAGCCTTGTCAAAGCTGAGAAAGTTAATTCCTGAAGCCTGTGGTCTGCAGGTGTTGGCAGTAATGCTACCTCCCTTTTTCTACCCCGAGTCAGATAGAAACAAACATGGGAACTGTGTTTTGCTAGCAATCTATCAACATGGTCTTGTGACCCATTCAGAAAGTTCACAAGGTACACAGAACTAAATGTTTTGGCTGGCAGTGATCATGTGAAACCTGTTTATTCTTAGAATGACCTGATCCATAAGAGTCTTATATTATAAAAGATTGTGTACAGCAACAATAAAGCCGTCACTTGGGCCATCAGCCCAGGGGACCCTCCTGTTCCCAAACTTTCTCTTCTCTCCTCTTTTTTCTTGCATTCCCCTACTCTCAGGACCCTACCTCGGTGATTGTCATGTTGGTCGCGACATGGATGTTTAAAAATGACTATTTTAGGGCACTTGAGTGGATTCCCATGTGACCTCTTATCCACCTCATTGAGGGTATCTCTCCTATAGTTCCACTGAGAAAGACAAATTCAGATTTTGTGGCTGATTTTTTTTTATAAGAGATTACTTTAGCTTCTGAGATTTTGGAATTTTGTCCTGCTGTTGAGTTCTCTTCATTTATTGGTGGCTCTCCTGGATAGAGTCTAAGATAACTCCTCTCGAGAGTAACCTATCTCTAATCCCTGGGAAATGTTCATTCATTCTTTTTCCTGATAAATGTGGACCTGAAAGTTGTCCAACCTGGTCACACTTCATTACATCATTCACAGAGCGCTAGCTGACCAGTTTTCCTTTTTAGGGATTTTAGGTATGAATTAATATATCAGTTTTCTAGAACTATCATAACAAAGTATCACAAGCAGAATGGCTGAAAACAACAGAAATTTATTATCTTATGGTTCTGGAGCTTAGAAGTCTGACATCAAGTTGTTAGCTGGGCTGTGCTCTAGCTGAAGCCTTCAGGGGAGGATCCTTCCTTAACCCTGAGTCTCTGGTAACTCAAGGTGTTCCTTGGTTCATGGAAGCATAATTCAGCATTAACCCTGTCTTCACATGGCATTCCTTTCTGTGTTTCTGTCTTCAGATGGTTGTCTTCTTATAAGGATAGTAGTCACATTGGATCAGGGGATTACTCTACTCCAGTATGGCTTCATTTTAACAAACTATATCTGAAACGACCATATTTTTGCGTAAGATTACATAATGAGGTACTGTAGTTAGGACTTCAATATATCTTTTTGTGGGGGACATAACTCAACCCATAAAAATCAGCTACCAGTTTGCTCCATGAGACTTAAAAGACACACATTAAGATTCTCAAAAATTGCCTTAAGTTCCACCTCTTGACTTGAGTTAAAGTGGGAATCAACCCTCCCCTCAGCCCACCAGCAGTCCTCTCTCAAAATTTCTTTAGTAATTGCCCACACTTTTCACAGCCTGCCCAAATGATTTTATAGTGGAGAAATGTACTCTTGAAGGCATTAGAGGGCTGAGAAGTATCTGAGAATTGACAGAAATCTAGAGAGATAAAATTGGTATATGGAACTTCTTATTACCAAGGATCCTTTCATAAATGCCAGAAGTGGTTGAAAATTAGCAGCACCTGTGACAAACTTGTAAGCCTGGGGGACAAAGTTAGAGTCAAGGGCCTATCCTGGTTGGGGTCACTGACAAACCCTGTGCTTTGAGATGAGAAATAAAGGGTGGAATCTTACAAATATGGGCAAACATAAATAAACCAAGACATTCTATAAAATTGCAGGGCTGAAATTAAATTAATGTGACCAAAGATTACTAGTATACTTAGGAAGTAAATACAATGCGAATGGCAAGCCATTTTTAGTGGGCTTTAAAATATGTAAAAAATTGAAATACACAACAATAATACCTATAGATTTGGAGAGGGCAATGAAGTTAAAGTGTTCCATATCCCTGTATAGTCAAGAAAGATGACAAAAATAAAGATAATCTACAAGTCAAGGATGCAGGATAATGTCTAGCTTGAAAACCTATAGAACAGTAAACATTTTTTTCCAAAATCACAAAGTGGCAAACTCAACAATAAAACAAATCAATGAAATAGAGAAAAAAAGAAAAAAAAAACAAAAAGAAAACATGGCAAAATAAAAAAATTGGGGAACAAAAATAATTTTGTGTGTAAATACATTAAATGAAAAAGGATTAAATGTTTCAGAGAGGGTAATAGTGGTCAGAATGAATAACATGAAACCCAACTGTATGCTGTTATTTTAAATACAAGAATACAAGAAGCAAAAGTTAAAAAAAAGTTAAAGTATAGAAAATTATAAACAAAAAGGCTAGTATCACATATTAATACCAGATAAACATTAAGGCAAAAGTCTAACTAGAGATCAACAGAGATACATCATAAAAATACAGTTTTTAAATATGTAATTTATTGTCAAATTGGATTCCATACAACACCCAGTGTTCATCCCAAAAGGTGCCCTCCTCAATACCCATCACCCACCCTCTCCTCCCTCCCACTCCCCATCAACCTTCAGTTTGTTCTCAGTTTTTAAGAGTCTCTTATGCTTTGGCTCTCTCCCTCTCTTTTTTTTCTTCCCCTCCCCCATGGGTTTCTGTTAAGTTTCTCAGGATCCACATAAGAGTGAAAACATATGGTATCTGTCTTTCTCTGTATGGCTTATTTCACTTAGCATAACACTCTCCAGTTCCATCCACGTTGCTACAAAAGGCCATATTTCATTCTTTCTCATTGCCACGTATTCCATTGTGTATGTAAACCACAATTTCTTTATCCATTTGTCAGTTGATGGACATTTAGTCTCTTTCCATAATTTGGCTATTGTTGAGAGTGCTGCTATAAACATTGGGGTACAAGTGCCCCTATGCATCAGTACTCCTGTATCCCTTGGGTAAATTCCTAGCAGTGCTACTGCTGGGTCATAGAGTAGGTCTCCTTTTAATTTTTTGAGGAACCTCCACACTGTTTTCCAGAGTGGCTGCACCAGTTTTCATTCCCACCAACAATGCAAGAGGGTTCCTGTTTCTCCACATCCTCTCCAGCATCTGTAGTCTCCTGTTTTGTTCATTTTAGCCACTCTGACTGGCGTGAGGTGATGATATCTCAGTATGGTTTTGATTTTTATTTCCTGATGAGGAGTGACATTGAGCATCTTTTCATGTCCCTGTTGGCCATCTGGATGTCTTCTTTAGAGAAGTGTCTATTCATGTCTTCTGCCCATTTCTTCACTGGATTATTTGTTTTTTGGGTGTGGAGTTTGGTGAGCTCTTTACAGATTTTAGATACTAGCCCTTTGTCCGATATGTCATTTGCAAATGACCATTTTGTTTGTTGCCTTTTAGTTTTGTTGATTGTTTCCTTCGTAATGTAGAATCTTTTTATCATCATGAGGTCCCCCCAATAGTTCATTTTTGCTTTTAATTCCTTTGTCTTTGGGGATGTGTCAAGTAAGAAATTGCTGCAGCTGAGGTCAGAGAGGTCTTTTCCTGCTTTCTCCTCTAGGGTTTTGATGGTTTCCTGTCTCACATTCAAGTCCTTTCTCCATTTGAGTTTGTTTTTGTGAATGGTGTAAGTGATCTAGTTTAATCCTTCTGCATGTGGCTCTCCAGTTCTTCCAGCACCATTTGTTAAAGAGACTGTCTTTTTTCCACTGGATATTCTTTCCTGCTTTGTCAAAGATGAGTTGGCCATACTTTTGTGGGTCTAGTTCTGGAGTTTCTATTCTATTCCATTGGTCTATGTGTCGGATTTTGTGCCAATACCATGTTGTCTTGCTGACTACAGCTTTGTAGTAGAGGCTAAAGTCTGGGATTGTGATGCCTCCCACTTTGGTCTTCTTCAAAATTACTTTGGCTATTTGGGTCTTTTGTGGTTCCATACAAATTTTAGGATTGGTTGTTCTAGCTTTGAGAAGAATGCTGGTGCAATTTTGATTGGGATTGCATTGAATGTGTAGATAGCTTTGGGTAGTATTGACATTTTAACAATATTTATTCTTCCAACCCATGAGTCGGAATGTTTTTCCATTTCTTTATATCTTCTTCATTTTGCTTCATAAGCTTTCTATAGTTTTCAGCATACAGATCTTTTACATCTTTGGTTAGGTTTATTCCTAGGTATTTCATGATTCTTGGTGCAATTGTGAATGGGATCACTTTCTTTATTAGTCTTTCTGTTGCTTCATTTTTAGTGTATAAGAATGCAACTGATTTCTGTACATTGATATTGTATCCTGCAACTTTGCTGAATTCATGTGTCAGTTCTAGCAGACTTTTGGTGGAGTCTATCGGATTTTCCACGTGTAACGTCATGTCATCTGCAAAAAGTGAAAGCTTGACTTCATCCTTGCCAATTTTGATGCCTTTGATTTCCTTTTGTTGTCTGATTGCTGATGCTAGAACTTCCAACATTTTATTAAACAACAGCAGTGAGAGTGGACCTCCCTGTCGTGTTCCTGATCTCAGGGAGAATGCTCTCAGTGTTTCTCCATTGAGGATGATGTTAGCTGTGGGCTTTTCAAAAATGGGTTTTATGATGTTGAAGTACGTTTCTTCTATCCCGACTTTCTCGAGGGTTTTTATTAAGAAAAGATGCTTAATTTTGTCAAATGCTTTTTCGGCATCGATTCACAAGATCATATGTTTCTTTTCTTTCATTAACGTGATGTATCATGTTGATTGATTTGTGAATGTTGAACCAGCCCTGCATCCCAGGAATGAATCCCACTTGATCATGGTGAATACTTCTTTTCACATGCTGTTGAATTCGAGTTGCTAGTATCTTATTGAGAATTTTTGCATCCATATTCATCAGGGATATTGGCCTGTAGTTCTCTTTTTCTTATCGGGTCTCTGCCTGGTTTAGGAATCAAAGTAATACTGGCTTCATAGAATGAGTCTGGAAGTTTTCCTTCCCTTTCTATTTCTTGGAATAGCTTGAGAAGGATAGGTATTTTCTCCGCTTTAAATGTCTGATAGAACTCCCCTGGGAAGCCATCTGGTCCTGGACTCTTATTTGTTGGGAGATTTTTGATAACCGATTCAATTTCTTCGCTGGTTATGGGTCTGTTCAAGCTTTGTGTTTCCTCGTGATTGAGTTTTGGAAGTGTGTGGATGCTTAGGAATTTGTCCATTTCTTCCAGGTTGTCCAGTTTGTTGGCATATAATTTTTCATAGTATCCCCTGATAATTGCTTCTATTTCTGAGGGATTGGTTGTAATAATTCCATTTTCATTCATGATTGTATCTATTTGGGTCATCTCCCTTTTCTTTTTGAGAAACCTGGCTAGAGGTTTATCAATTTTGTTTATTTTTTCAAAAAACCAACTCTTGATTTCATTGATCTGCTCTACAGTTTTTTAGATTCTATATTGTTTATTTCTGCTCTGATCTTTATTATTTCTCTTCTTCTGCTCATTTTGGGGTGTCTTTGCTGTTCTGCTTCTATTTTCTTTAGGTGTTCTGTTAGATTTTGTATTTGGGATTTTTCTTGTTTCTTGAGACAGGCCTGGATTGCAATGTATTTTCCTCTCAGGACTGCCTTTGCTGCATCCCAAAGTGTTTGGATTGTTGTATTTTCATTTTCATTTGTTTCCATATATTTCTTAATTTCTTCCCTAATTGCCTGTTTGACCCATTCATTCTTTAGTAGGGTGTTCTTTAACCTCCATGCTTTTGGAAGTTTTCCAGACTTTTTCCTGTGGTTGACTTCAAGCTTCATAGCATTGTGGTCTGAAAGTATGCATGGTATGATCTCAATTCTTGTATATTCATGAAGGGCTGCTTTGTGACCCAATATGTGATCTATCTTAGAGAATGTTCCATGTGCACTCAAGAAGAAAATATATTCTGTTGCTTTGGGATGCAGAGTTCTAAATATATCTGTCAAGTCCATCTGATCCAATGTATCATTCAGGGCCCTTTAGTGATCCTGTGTCTAGATGTTCTATCCTTTGTTGTAATTGGAGTATTAAAGTCCCCTGCAATTACCACATTCTTATCAATAATGTTGCTTGTGTTTGTGAGTAATTGTTTCATATATTTGTCGGCTCCCATAATTGGTGCATAGACATTTGTATTTGTTAGCACTTCCTAATGGATAGACCCTGTAATTATTATATATTGCCCTTCTTCATCTCTTGTTACAGCCTTTAAAGTCTAGTTTTTATGATATAAATATGGCTACTCCAGCTTTCTTTTGACTTCCAGTAGCATGATAGATAGTTCTCCATCCCCTCACTTTCAATCTGAAGGTGTCCTCAGGTATAAAATGAGTCTCTTGTAGACAGAAAATAGATGGGTCTTGTTTTCTTATCCATTCTGATACCCTATGTGTTTTGGTTGGAGCATTCATTCCATTTACATTCAGTGTTATTATAGAAAGACATGGGTTTAGAGTCATTGTGATGTCTGTAGGTTTCATGGTTGTAGTTATGTCTCTGGTACTTTGTCTCACAGGATCCCCCTTAGGATCTCTTGTAGAGTTGGTTTAATGGTGATGAATTCCTTCAGTTTTTGTTTGTTTCAGAAGTCCTTTATTTCTCTTTCCATTCTAAATGACAGACTTGCTGGATAAAGGATGCTCAGCTGTATATTTTTTCTGTTCATTACATTGAAGATTTCCTGCCATTCCTTTCTGGACTACCAAGTTTCTGTAAATGAATCCATTGCAAGTCTTATCGGTCTCCCTTTATATGTTAGAGAATGTTTATCCCTAGCTGCTTTCAGAATTTTCTCTTTATCTTTGTATTTTGCCAGTTTCACTATGATATGTCGTGCAGAAGATTGATTCAAGTTACGTCTGAAGGGAGTCCCCTATGTCTCTTGGATTTCAATGCCTTTTTCCTTCCCCAAATCAGGGAAGTTCTCAGCTATGATTTCTTCAAATATACCTTCTGTACCTTTCTCTCTCTCTTCCTCCTCTGAATCCCTATTATGTGTATATTATTGCATTTAATTGTGTCACTTAGTTCTCTAATTCTCCCTTAATTTTCCTGGATTTTTTTATCTCTCTTTTTCTCAGCTTTCTCTTTTTCCATCATTTTGTCTTCTAATTCACCTATTCTCTCCTCTGCGTCCTCAATCTGAGCTGTGGTCGCCTCCATTTTATTTTGCACCTCATTTATAGCATTTTTTAGCTCCTCCTGACTGTTTCTTAGTCCCTTGATCTCTGTATCAATAGATGCTCTGCTGTCCTCTATACTTTTTTCAAGCCCAGCTATTAATTTTATGACTATTATTTTGAATTCACTTTCTGTTACATTGCTTACATCGTTTTTTATTAGTTCGTTGCCTGTCACTACTTCCTGGAGTTTCTTTTGAGGAGAATTCTTCTGTTTCATCATTTTGAATAGTCCCTGGAGTGGCACGGAACTGCAGGACTCTTCCCCTGTGCTGTCTGGAGTAACTTGTGTTGGTGGGTGGGGCTGCAGTCAGACCTGATGTCTGCCCCCAGCCCACTGCTGGGGCCACAGTCAGAGTGGTGTGTACCTTATCTTCCCCTCTCCCAGGGGCAGGAGTCACTGTGGAGTATTGTCCCTGTGTCGGCTACTTGCACACTGCCAGGCTTGTGGTGCTGCTTGGATGGGATCTGGAGTATTACCCAGGGTGGATATGCAAGGTGCATATGGGTGGGAGGGGCAGACTCAGCTCGCTTTGCCTTCAGTGGTCAGCTGCAGAAGGGGCCTTGTGGCATTGGGAGGGAGGCAGACCCCTCGGAGGGATGTATCCACAGAAGCATAGCATTGGGTGTTTGTGCGGTGCAAGCAAGTTCCGTGATGGGAACTGGTTACCTTTGGGATTTTGGCTGGGGGATGGATGAGGGAGTTGGTGCTGGCGAGCAACTTTGTTCCCCGCCAAGCTGAGCTCTGTCCTCTGTGGCTCAACAACTCTCCCTCCCATTGTCCTCTAGCCCTCCTGGTCTTGGAGCAGAGCTGTTGACTTATAACATTACAGATGTTAAGTCCTGCTGGCTGTGAGAACACACTCCATCTGGCCCCTCTGCTTTTGCAAACCAGACTCAGGGGCTCTGCCTTTTTGGGTGGGCTGGCTGCCCCTCCACTGCCCCGGTTCCCTCCCACCAGTCCGTGTAGCGTGCATCACCTCTCTGCCCTTCCTACCCTCTTCCATGGGCCTCTTGTCTAAGCTTGGTTCTGTAGAGTCCATTATGCTAGACTTCTGGTGGTTTTCTGGGTTATTTAGGCAGATGTGGGTGGAATCCAAGTGGTCCGCAGGACGCGGGGAGCCCAGCATCCTCCTCCACCATCATCTTCCTAGTTTTGTCAACAATAAAACTTTAAGTCACCCAGAAGATAGAATTGCTCTAAAAATATGTATCTAATAATATAGCTTCAAAATATATAGCTAAAAAATAAATGAATAAATCCACAATAAGAGTGGAATATGCTAATATACTTCTCTAGTGATTGACAAAACAAGTATACCAGAAATTGGTAAGCATATGAAAGATTTAAATAACACCATTAAGAAATTCAACCTAGTTGAGTGAAATCTCCCAGGGTCTAACAGTGATAAATTCCAGTTAGAGAGAGGGTGTTACAAAACAAACAAACAAACAAACAAACAAATGATTGGTGTCCTCTCAGAATGCCAGATTTTGAATGTCATGGGGTAAAATAATAGCTAAGTTCAAAACCTACAAGGAGAAAAACTTCCACATTTGAGGAGATAAACATTTTATAGTTTCTAAATCAGAATCCTGGGAGGACCATCTATAATTAATGTGTTTTTTCAAATACAAAAGATTAAAAGCCAACTAAATTCATTAAAATTTAGAGACTTTCAACAGAAAATTTAAACTTTTATAAAAGGAAGAATTTTCACAGAGGCAAGGAACTCTAAAATACAATTACCTTTTTTTTTCTTCCAAGATTTTATTTAAATTCAAGAAATTTAACATATAGTGTAGTATTGGTTTCAGGGGTAAAATTTAGTGATTCCTCAGTTACATATATAAAAACCAGTGTCATCTTTAATGACCATCACCCATTTACCTCACCCCTCCATACACCTCCCCTCCAGTAACCCTCAGTTTGTTCTCTATAGTTAAGAGTTTCGTATGGTTTGTCTCCCTCTCTGTTTTTTATTTTATTTTTTTCTTTCCATACTCTGTGTTCATCTGTTTTGTTTCTTAAATTCCACATATGAGTGAAATCATATGATATTTGCTTTCTTTGGCTGACTTATTTTGCTTACCATAATACACTCTAGCTCCATGCACATCATTGCAAATGGCAAGATCTCATTCTTATTGATGTCTGAGTAATATTCCACAGTATATATACACCATATATACAGTAGACAATATAGTTATGGGTCCATTTGTGGGTTCTCTATTCTGTTTCATTAATCTATGTGTCTGTTTTTGTGCCAATACCATAATGTCCTTTTTACAAACGTTTCCCCCTTAAAGTTTATTTATATTTATTGAGAGAGAGAGAGAGAGAGAGAAGAGAGAGGAAGAGAATCCCAAGCAGGCTCCATGTGATGTCGGTCTTGATCTCATGAACCTGATCATAACCTGAGCTTAAGTCAAGAACCAGATGCTAACCAACTGAGCCACCCAGGCACCCCAGTACCATACTGTCTTGATGATTGCAGGTTCAGAATACAGCCTGAAGTCCGGAATTGTGATGCCTCCCACTTTGCTTTTCTTTTTCAATATTACAGTAGGTATTCAGGGTCTTTTATGGCTCCATACAAATTTTAGAATTTTTGTTCTAGTTCCGTGAAAAATGCTGGTGTTACTTTGACAGGGATTGCATTGAATGTATAGATTGCTTTGGGTAGTAAAGACATTTTAAGAATATTTGTTCTTTGACTCCACAAGCATGGGGTATTTTTCCATTTCTTTGTGTTCTCTTCAATTTCTTTCATAAATTATCTATAGTTTTCAGAGTACAGATATTTTTCTTCGTTGGTTAGGTTTAGTCCTAGGTATCTTCTGGTTTTTGGTGCAATTGTAGGTGGGATTGATCCATTGATTTCTCTTTCTGCTGCCTCATTACTCATGTATAGAAATGAAACTGTGTATTGATTTTATATCCTGCGACTTTGCTGAATTCATGTATCAGTTCTAGCAATTCTTCAGTGGAGTCTTATGGGTTTTCTACATACATTATCATGTCATCTGCAAACAGTGAAAGTTTGAGTTCTTCCATGCCAATTTGGATGCCTTTATTTCTTTTCATTGTTTAATTGCTGAAGCTCAGACTTCCAATACTATGTTGAACAACAGTGGGGAGAGTGGCCATCCCTGTCATGTTCCTGACTTTAGGGAAAAGCTCTTTTTCCCCATCGAAGGTGATATTAGCTGTTGATATTTTGTATATGACCTTTATGATGTTGAGGTATGTTCCTTGTATCCCTACTTTTTTGAGGGTTTTTATCAAGAAATGATGCTGTATTTTGTCAAATTCTTTTTCTGCATCTATTGACAGGATCACATGGTTCTTATCCTTTCTTTTATTAATGTGATGTATCATGTTGCTTGATTTTCAGATATTGAACCACTTTTGTATCTCAGCAATAAGTCCCACTTAATTGTGGTGAAAAATTCTTCTAATGTATTGTTGGATTCAATTTGGAAGTATGTTGAGAATTTTTGCATCCATGTTCATCAGGGGTATTGATTCGTCTTTTTAGTGGGGTCTTTGTCAGGTTTTGGAATCAAGGTAATGCTGGCCTCATAGAATGAGTTTAGACATTTTCCTTCCATTTCTATTTTTGGAACAGTTTGAGAAGAATAGGTATTAACTCTTCTTTAAATGTTTGGTAGAATTCCTCTGGGAAGCCATCCAACCCTGGACTCCTGTTTTTGGGAGATGTTTGATTACTGATTCAATTTCTTTACTGGTCATGGGCCTGTTCAAATTTTCTATTTCTTCATGTATCAGTGTTGATAGTTTGTTTCTAGGAATTTACTCATTTCTTCCAGATTGCCCAATTTGTTGGCATATAATTGCTCATTATATTCTCTTATAATTGTATTTCTGTGGTGTTGACTGTGATCTCTTCTTTCATTTGTGAGTTTGATACAGATATTATTACACTTTGTGGAATTGCCGACTTTCCTAAGTCTGTATTCATGATCTAATAGTTTTATTTTCCTCTTCTTTTCACCTTAAATGTTTCCATAACTTTATCTTCTATATCACCTATTTATTACTCTGCTTCTTCCACCCTTACTCTGATTACATCCAGTCCATTTTGCATCTCAGTTATAGTATTTTTCATTTTGGCCTGACTAGTATTTAGCCAAGGGTTTCTCTGGTGTCTTCTACACTTTTTTGCAAGCACAGCTAATATTCTTAAGACTCTTGTTCTAAATTCTTTTTTCAGGTATATTGTTTACATTTGTTTTGAGTAAATCCCTGGCTGTGACTTCTTCTTGATTTTTCTTTTGGGGATAATTCCTTCATCTTTTCATTTTGTCTAGTTTTCTGTGTGTTATGAAACCTTGTTATGTTTCCTGCTCCTGAGAGTAATGTTATATTAAGTAGGGGTAATACACTCTCCAGGTGTTTGCTATGTAACCTCTACTTTTGTGTTTTGGCTTATCTTTCCCACAGATCAGTTCTTTGTGAGAGTTTCTCCTTGCTTGCAGTGGGAAGTGTTTGCATTTAAACAGTTGTGCATTGATTCATGCATTAAAATTAGCCTGATTTAAAAAAGAGTAATCCAAAAAAAGAAAAAAGGAAAAGGAACAATAAACAAAGAAAAAAGCTGTAAGCCTGATTCAAAGAAAAAGAAAGAAAAAAGCCTGATCTAAAAAATGAGAAAAGGAAATGAAAAAACAACCAACCAAACAAAAAACTATGAACAAACAAATTTTTTTTTCCAAAGGGAGAGGGGGGAGAGGAAGGAAGGAAGGAAGG
This sequence comes from Lynx rufus, assembly GCF_022079265.1. Taxonomy (NCBI): domain Eukaryota; kingdom Metazoa; phylum Chordata; class Mammalia; order Carnivora; family Felidae; genus Lynx; species Lynx rufus. The sequence goes on along the minus strand of NW_025814836.1, from coordinate 4,243,992 downwards.
AAGAAAGAAAGAAAGAAAGAAAGAGAGAAAACCTAGTCTTATTTCCACTAGAACTGAAGCTGACACTTTAGAGCACTCTATGGTCAGATCTGGGGCCTGTGGGGTGCCTGTTTTCATCTGAGGGAAAGGCTCACTGTTGTGGATCAGAGTCAGACCTGCCCTAGTAAAGATGTCCCCGAAGGGTGCAGGCAGGAGGATTTAGTGTAAGCAGTTCCAGTCTCCAGTGGGGGCGCCATGTTTCTCACTGAAGTTAGACTGTGCTGATGGGCCGGGGGCATGGGGGTGAGGAAGATAGCATCAACTCACTCTCTTGTTCCCAGGGAAGGGAGCACACACCCCAGTCTGTTCATTAATCCTTCACAGAAAGCAAACAATATTCCCTCTGTGTCCCAGGCTTCCATCAGATCGCTGCCTTCAACCCGTTTGTGCCTGGGCCATTGGCATTCCAAGTGACATTTTTTCCCTGTGTTTTATCTCTGGAATTGGCTAGGATTCAAAACTCTCAATATTAAGGGACCCAGCAACACACAGACCAATTCTGTCTTCCAGAGGAGAGACTTTCAGTGTTGTGACTGGTGCTGTTTTGTCAGAGGAAAGCAGTCTTGCGGCTATGCAGGTGTTTGGAGTTTATGGTAAAGCACAGTGTAAAGCTGCAGTTTATTCACCTTCTGCATGAACTTCTGTCGTCTGCTGTTGAATGTCTCCTCAATAGCACCCGCTGGGTTTTTTGTCCTAGGAGAGGCAATATACCCTCTTTCAAATGTACTCCAGGAAAGGGAATGTTCTCTCCCAGTGCAACCCAGGGGATCCCTACACCACACTGTCTGCCCCCAGGTCTCTGCCCTCCTTCTCCCCAGGAGTACCATTGCCCACCTGGCTTGAATTTGGTGAATGGTATGGACTTTTAAAAATATATATAATTTATTGTCAAATTGGTTTCCACACAACACACAGTCCTCATCCCAAAAAGTTCCCTCCTCCATGCCCATCACTCACTTTCCCCTCTCCCCCACCCTCCATCAACCCTCAGTTCTCTGTATTTAAGAGTCTCTTTATGGTTTGCCTTCCTCCTTTTCTGTTTGTAACTTTTCCCCCTCTTCCCCTCCCCCATGGTCTTCTGTTAAGTTTCTCAAGATCTACATATGAGTGGAAACATATGGTGTCTGTCTGTCTTTCTCTGACTGCCTTATTTCACTTATCATAATACCCTCCAGTTCCATCCATGTTGCTGTAAATGGTCAGATTTCATTCTTTCTCACTACCAAGTAGTATTCCATTATGTATATAATATATATACATATAATATGTATTATATGTATTATATATATGTGTATATATATACATTATATGTATATAATATATATATATTATATGTATTATATATATATTACATCTTCTTTGTCCATTTATATATATTTATATATTTTCCTGTGTTTTATCTCTGGTATTGGCTAGGATTCAAAACTCCCAATATTAAGGGACCCAGCAACATACATATATACATATATAATACATATATATATATATATATATATATTACATCTTCTTTGTCCACTCATTAGTTGATGGACATTTAATCTCTTTCCATAATTTGATTATTGTTGAAAGCACTGCTATAAACATTGGGATACATGTGCCCCTATGCATCAGCACTCCTGTATCCCTTGGGTAAATTCCTAGCCATGTTATTGCTGGGTCATAGGGTAGTCTTGTTTTTAATTTTTGAGGAACCTCCACACTGTTTTCCAGACTGGTTGCACCAGTTTGCATTTCCACTAACAGTGCAAGAGAGTTCTGCTTTCTCCACATCTATAGTTTCCCAATTTGTTAATTTTAGCCACTCTGGTGTGAGGTGGTATCTCAGTGTGGCTTTGATTTTTATTTCCCTGATGATAAGTGACATTGAGCATCATTTCATGTGTCTGTTGGCCATCTGGATATCTTCTTTTGAAAAGTGTCTATTCATGTACTTTGCCCATTTCTTCACTGGATTATTTGGCTTTTTTGGGGGTGTGGAGTTTGGTGAGTTATTTATAGATTTTGAATACTAGCCCTTTATTCAATAATATCATTTGCAAATATCTTTTCCCATTCCATCAGTTGCCTTTTAGTTTTGTTGATTGTTTCCTTTGGCATGGACTTTTAAAACCTCAGAATTTGAGCTCCCTGTTTGTAAAAACTTGCAATAGTCAGCTCCTCTTGATTCCCTAGTCAATGGTTTTGAGGGAGTGTTTTTCTTGTGCAAACTCTTTCTCTGTTTCTCTCTCTGCCCTCTCACAGGAAAAGGGGTCCCTCCCCTCTGAAGCACCGTGGCTTTTTTCTCCCCCAATTGACACCTCTGCATCTTACACCTGCCATGTTCTTTTCCTTGAATTGTGAAGATTGTTATGTTAATCCTCAGATCTATTTCCTAGGTTTTCAAATTTATTTGATGTTGATCTACCTGCATTTAAGGGATGAGACAAGTCCTGGATCCCTCTATTACTCTTTCATCTTAACTCTCCTCTGAAATATAATTAAATGTGTATTCTGGAAATGAAAAATACCATGTATAAAATTAAAAACTCATTGGAGGGATTTAACAGAAGATCAGGCATAGTGAAGACAGGAGCCATGCAGTTGAAAACTGATCAATAAAAATTTTTCAAACAAATTACACAGAGAAAAGAATGGCAATAAAAATGAGAGGATGAAAGATATTTGAAACAAGTAATCAAACAGCCTAAAGAGTCAAATAACCTACTATATATTTAATGTGAATTTCAGAAGAGAAGAGAAAAAATAAGGCAGAAAGAATATTTGAGGGGCGCCTGGGTGGCTCAGTCAGTTGAGCGTCCGACTTCGGCTCAGGTCATGATTTCACAGCTCATGAGTTCGAGCCCCGCGTCAGGCTCTGTGCTGACAGCTCGGAGCCTGGAGCCTGTTTCAGATTCTGTGTCTCCCTCTCTCTCTGCCCCTAACCCACTTGCATTCTGTCTCTGTCAAAAATAAATAAACATTAAAAAAATTTAAAAAAAAGAATATTTGAAAATAGAATAACAATAATTTCCTTAACTTGTTGAAAGCTATCAGTTTACAGAGTAAATAAAATTGGTGAACCTCAGGCAGAATAAATACAAAGAAAATATTACTGAAGCACATCAGAGTCAAACCACCAAAAAGCAAAGATAATGAGATAATCTAAAAGTAGTCAGAGAAATGAGATACAAACCTCTAAAGGACCAACAATAAGACTTACAGCTAACTTTTTATCAAGATTATGAATGTCATAAGACAGTGGAATAATGCCTTCAAAGGACTAAAAAAACAACAACCACAACAAGAAAGTCTAGAATTTTATACTCAGAAAAAAAATATCCTTTATAAACATATGTAAAATTAAAATGTTTTAGGGGAGCCTGAGTGGCTCACTTGGTTGAGTGTTCAACTTTAGGTCAGGTCATGACATCATGGTTTGTCAGCACAGAGCCAGCTTCAGGTCCTCTGTCCACCTCTCTCTGCCTCTCCTCTGCTTTTTCTCTCTCAGAAATAAATAAAACATTAAAAAATGTCTTAAACAGAAAAGTTGAAAATATTTATAGATAGCAGGTCTTTTCTCAAAGATATTTGAAAATAAATTCTTTAAACTGAAAGAAAATCATCCCAAATAGAAGCATAGAACTGCAAGAAGGAACAAAGAGTACTGGAAGGAGGGACACCTCAGTGGCTCAGTTGGTTAAGCATCTGACTTTGATTCAGGTAATGATCTCACAGTTCAAGAGTTTGGACCCTGTATAGGGTTATGTGCTGACAGCTTAGAGCCTGGATCCTTCTTTGGATTCTGTGACTCACTCTCTCCCTGCCCCTCCCTGGCTTGTGCTCTCAGTCTCTGTCTCTCTCTGTCTCAAAAATAAATAAACATTAAAATTTTTTTAAAAGAGTACCGGAAAAGGTAAATATGTGTGGAAAATACAAATGGATAATAACTAGTAGAAATAATAATATGTATTTTGAGATTTACTACATATAGAAATAAAAACATGACAGCAATAGTGCAAAGAATGAGGATAATAAATGAGTTAAAAATGTGATGTTCTTGCATGGATCAGGAGGTTATAAAAATAATGAACTTAAGGTAGATTGTAGTAAGTGAGGGATTCATATTAGATCTCTAGGTAACAATTAAAATATTCAAGAACATCTAATAGAGGTGAAAAAGAGAATAATAAAAAAATGATTAATCCAGGGGCGCCTGGGTGGCTTGGTCGGTTAAGCGTACGACTTCGGCTCAGGTCATGATCTCACAGTCTGTGAGTTCGAGCCCTGCGTCGGGCTCTGTGCTGACAGCTCAGAGCCTGGAGACTGCTTCAGATTCTGTGTCTCCCTCTCTCTCTGATCCTCCCTTGTTCATGCTCTGTCTCTCTCTGTCTCCAAAATAAATAAATGTTAAAAAAATTAAAAAAAATTGATTAATCCAAAAAAAAGGCTTCTTAGAAAAATAATGAGACAAAGAATAAGCAAGATGAACAGAAAAATAAATAGCAAGTTTGTAGACGTAAATCCAACCATTTTATTAGTTACATTATATATGGATACTTAAACGTTTCAGTTGAAGATACCACTGGATACAAAAACAAGACTTGAGTATGTGTTATTTATAAGAGTAGCAGTTTAAATATAAGGACACAGTTAAATGGAAAGTAAAAGGATAGAAAGAAATTATACCATGCAAACATTAGGCAAAAATTAAACTAGTTACTAATATATAACAGTTTAATAGACTTTAAGGCAAGAAAAAAAACCACCAATTAAATAATTAATAATGCTAACATTTTCTGCATGTAATGTTTTACCTATGTGTACCTAATAGGTTCAAAACATATAATGCAAAATTTAACAGAACTAGAAGAAACTGATTTAAAATCATACAATAGTATTTGGAGATATTAACACATATCTCTCAGTACATACTATAACATCAATAAAAAACTTAACAAGGATATAACATATTTGAGCAACACGTTTAATCAAATTAATCTATGTAAAACACTACAGTTAACAGTTGCAGATCACATTTTCTTTTTATGGATACATGGAACACTTACCAAAGTATAACATATGTTGCTCCCTTAATCAAGTTCTAAATTAAAAAGATTTCAGATTTAATTTTTTTCAGATTTAAAAGCTTTCTCACCACTTTGGATTTAAATTTGAAATAAAGAACACAAAGTAAATAGACAAATCATTAATAGTTTAGCAATTAAGCAACTCACTTCTAAACAATCCATGAGTAAACGGATAAATTATAGTGAATGCTAAAAAATAGTTTGAACTGGACCAATAGAATTTAGAAACGGTGGGGAGGAGTTAAGATGGAAGAGTAGTAAGGGGACCCTGGGCTTATTTCATCCTTCAAACACAGCTGGAGCAACATCAAGCTATTTTGAATACCTAGGAAATTGGTCTGAGGATTAAAACGACAATCCGCATAATTTGAGGGAGGGAACACAGCAGGTACATGGTGCAGAGAGGTAAACTGGGGGATAGAAGAGCTGTAGTACTGCGGAGAGGAGGGATCTGTTTTCATGGAGAGGAGAAAAACAAAGAGGGAGAGAGAGCAGTGGGTCAGGTTTATACAAGAAATAATGCCCCCTGAAAGCAGCTAAAGAGAAAGAGTGAAAACACATATAGGGGACTGCACAAGAAAAATGCTCCCCAAAACCATTGATTGTGAGAAAAAGATACCACCAGTTTTTTATAAGCAGCAGAACAGAGTCTGTAATTTAAGAGGTCATTGCCTGGTGGTACTCTTTCAAGGAAGCAGGGCTGAGCCCCAAGAGAAGACAGCACAGTCTGAGGATCCCCTGGGTCACATGGGGTCTCCAAGAAGTTCCCCTGCTTGGAGTGCATTTGATAGAGGTGATACAGCTTTTCTGTGGGCAAAAGACCTGTTGGGTGCCATCAAGCTGGTACCTTCCTCTATATAGGAACAAAGATACTAGCTGAGGATAGCAAACCCTGGTGCTGGCTGTCTTGTGATTTACCATAAACTCTGAGGTGCTGCCACTTCAGGGTCACAGGACCATTTTCTGGGAGCAGCCAACACCACCCAGTGTGGCCAGATGCTCTTCCAGAGGGTTACTGCAAATCTAAACTGCAGGGGTCTCTGAAGTGTGGGGTTTGAAACACAGCCACACCTGAGAGAAAACTCTGGAGGGAGGTGCCTCCAGGTAGGCAGGCAACTTGGACACAGGGTGAAGGTAGGGAGCTGATAGAAGCAGGAGACCCAGGAGGGGTGATTGATCGCACATCTGTATGGGCACAAATTTCTTAATCCAGATACTAGAGAGCAGGGAGAAGTAATCCACAGTGAGATAAACAGCGCCACCAAGAGGAGAACAGAGCTATTACACCAAACCCACTCTTGCACCCTCCAGGCACATCTCCACTAGGGCAAGTTGAACTGAGAATCAAAGCAGCAGGCTCTTCCCCCAGAAAACTAACACAAATCCCTTCCACCAGTTTTGTCTACTGACTGTAGACTGCTACAGAGTTTCAGGTGTGGGGAAACTGGATCTAGCTTCATTTGAGTTTGTTTGTTCCTTCTGTTTCTGTTATTATTATTTTTTTTGCTGTTGTTCTCGTTTTTTTTTCTTTTGTTTCTTAGATACAGAAAGAACAAAATTATTTTATTTTATTTATTTATTATTTTATTTTATTTATTTTTATTTTTTCTCTTTTTTTTGTTTTTCCTTTTCTCTATCAAGCTTCTCTTAACAAGGGCACCAAAATGCACCTTTATTTGATTTATTTAAATTTTTAAATGTTTCTTCTTCTTCTTCTTCTTCTTCTTCTTCTTCTTCTTCTTCTATGTTTCTTCCTCAAAAATGACAAGACAGGGGAATTCTTCTCAAAAGAAAGAACAGGAATAAGTGAAAGCCAGAGATAAAATCAATGCAGAAATGCAGATATAAGATGTATGAAATAGAATTTAAAACTTAGGTCGTAAGGATACTAGCTGAGTTTTGAGAAAAAGCACAGAACACACCAGGAAATCCCTTTATGCAGAGATAAAGAACTAAAATCTAGTCAGGCCAAATTAAAAATGCTATAATCAAGATGCAAACCCAAACGGAGGCCATAAAAATAAGAATGGGTGAGGTAGACGAGTGAATTAGTGACATAGAAGATAAAATTCTGGAAATAATGAAGCTGAAGAGAGAAACAAAGATCAGGGATCTCAAAGGCAGATTTAGGGAACTCAGTGATTTATTAAAATGTTATTTATTGGTAACTTTCATATTATAGCAGTCTCAAAAGATAAAGAGACAGAAAAAGGGGCAGAAGGTTTATGTGAGCAAATTGTACCTGAAAACTTCCAAAATCTAGGGAAGGACACAGACATCAAAATCCAGGAAGCACAGAGAATTCCCATTAAATTCAATAAAAGCCAGCTATCACCAAGATATATCATAGTCAAATTCACAAAATACACAGAGAAGGAAAAAATCCTTAAAGCAGCAGAGGAAAAAAAAGTCCTTAACCTACAAGGAAAGACAGATCATATTCACAGCAGGTCTGTCCATAGAAACTTGACAGACCAGAAAGGAATGGCAAGATATATTTAATGTGTTGAATGGGAAAAAATATGCAAGCAAGAATACTCTATCCATAAAGCTTGTCATTCAAAATATAAGGAGAGATAAAGAATTTCCCAGCCAAACAAAAAACAAAGATGTTTGTGACCACTAAACCAGACATACAAGAAATTTTAAGGGTGACTCTTTAAGTCTAGGGGAAAAAAAGACTAAAAGCAATAAGGACTAGAAAGGTACAGAGAGCATCACCAGAAACACCAACTCTCTATGTAATACAATTGCACTAAATTCCTATCTTTCAATGATAATGCTGAATAAAATGGACTAAATGCTCCAATCAAAAGACATAGGGTATCAAAATGGATTTAAAAAAGGATCAATCTATATGCTGCATATAAGAGACTCATTTTAGACCTGAAGATTGAAAATGAGGGGATGGAGAGGAGCCAAGATGGTGGAACAGCATGGAAGTTTATGTGTGTCTCGTATCCATGAAATACAGCCAGACCAACACTAAACCATCCTACACACCTAGAAAATTGATTGGAAGATTAACACAACAATCTGCACAACCCAAACCACAGAATTCAGCAGGTACATGACACGAAGAGCTGATCTTGTATAGCAAGAAACTGCGAAAGGTAGGGAACCCCTTTTGTGGGCAGAGAGAGGATGGAGACTGGGGAGGGAGGAAGCATTTTGGAAAAGCACCCCTCCCCAAAAGCAGCTGGAGAGAAAGTGGAAAATTGGAAACAGCCACAGGGACTAAACTAAAAAGGGAAAAAGGAGAAAGGAGAAAGGAGAGGTTTAAATTCCATTAAGACTGTAAACAAGGGGAGTGCAAAGGCTGCAACTCTGCAGCTCAATACCTGGCGGTGCTCTGGTGGGAAAGGTGAATCCCCAGGAATGGAGGGGTCCGGAAGATTCTCAGCCCACACGGGGAAAAGCAGTCCTTTTCCCTGTACTTTCCACTGCTGGAAGGACATTTGGTAGAGGCTGTTGAAGCCAGCTGGTCCCAGCAGACCCTGGAAGGCAGCCACATTCGCTGGTGCTGGGGCAAGGTCGTTGAGGGTAAAGCCTGGTGCCAGATGTGTGTTGCGATTTTCCATAATCCCTGAAATGCTGATGGTACGCTGTCTCGCGATCTTTTTTTGGGGGGCGGGCTGGCACCTGGCTGCAGTCTTGGGGCACTGGCAACAGCAGAGTCCAGCAGGTGTTCCTGGGTGCAGCCAACATTCGGCCATTGCTCATTCAGCCATGGCTTGGTGAGACCCTCCCACAGAGGGGCGGATGGGTCAAAGCCGCAGTCCTTCAGAAGTAAGGGACTGGGGAAAACAGCCGCAACTGAGACAAAACTTGGGAGAGAGGTACTTCCTGGGGCCTGGTCGTGGAGAGTGGAAAAGTGGGGAGAGGACCAGAGCTGGAGAAAGAGGACTAGTGTGCGATTGCTAATCCAGGTGAACAGACTGGGTAGTTGGGTGGCCCCATTTTCACTGCTTCCACGCATGAGAATGCACACCTATGAACACCGCAACAATACACCCCAGTAGGCTAGCAGTGCCATCTAGTGGAGAGCAGAGCTGTTACACCAAGCCTCGCTCAACTGGGCCAACTTCGCTTTTCAAGAACACAAACCTCACCGCTGGCTAAATTTATGGACCATAAAGAGCTACATGGACTGACCTCTAGGGGAAAACGAAGCAATTTCAGTCCTACTTCAATCTGTCAGCAGGTTCATCTATTCAATATTTCTTTCTTTCTTTCTTTCTTTTTCTCTTTCTCCTTTTTCTCTTTTACAATTCTTTTTTTTCCTATACAGAAAGAGAAAAAAAACTCATTTTCATTTTCAATTATTAAAAATTTCTGGCTCTAATTTTTATTACTATACTTTTCTTTACTTTTGTGTAATTTTTTTCAAATTCTACTTTACTTCTTTCATTTTATTTTAGTCTACCACAGTGTACTCACCTTTTCAAATTTTCAAAAAAATTCCTTTTTTTCTTTCTTTTTCGTTTCTTTTCTTTTTCTTGAATGCAGAAAGAGAAAAACTTCATTTTTACTTTCAATTTCTTTAAAATATTTTTATTTAATTTTTATTAATATATATTTTGCTTTCATGTAGATTTTTTCAAATTCTATCTTACTCCCATCATTTTATTTCAGTCTACCACAGTGTATTCACTTTTTCAAATTTTCAAATGATTTCTTTTTTCTTTTCTTTTCTTTTTTCTTTTTTTATCTTTTTTTTCTTTTGCATTTCTTTCCTTTTTTCTTAAATACAGAAAATGAAAAAATTCATATTTATTTTTAATTTTTATTAAAAATAATTTTCGTTAATTTTTTTCTACTATATTCTCTACTTTTGTGTATATTTTTTTAAATTCTATTTTACCCACATCATCTCATTTTCGTCTAATTTAGTGTATTCATTTTTTCAAATTCTCAAAGGATTTCCTTTTTTTCTCCCCCCCTTATTTTCTTTTCTCAAATCTGTCAAACCACTTTCAACACCCAGATCAAAACACACCTATGATCTAGCATCATCTATTCAATTTTGTGTGTGTGTGTGTGTGTTTAATTTGTAATTTTAATTTTTTTAATTTTAATTTTTTTTAATTTTTTTTCAACGTTTATTTATTTTTGGGACAGAGAGAGACAGAGCATGAACAGGGGAGGGGCAGAGAGAGAGGGAGACACAGAATCGGAAACAGGCTCCAGGCTCTGAGCCATCAGCCCAGAGCCTGACGCGGGGCTCGAACTTACGGACCGTGAGATCATGACCTGGTTGAAGTCGGACGCTTAACCGACTGCGCCACCCAGGCGCCCCAATTTTAATTTTTTTTTAATTTCAATTTTCCTACCACATTAATTCCGTTTCTCCTTTCAAAATGACAAAATGAAGGAATTCTCCCCAAAAGAAAGAGCACGAAGAAACGACAGCCAGGATTTAACCAACACAGATACAAGCAAGATGTCTGAACCAGAATTTAGAATCAGGATAATAAGAATACGAGCTGGAGTAAAAAATGGATTAAAATCTCTTTCTTCAGAGATAAAAGCAGTAAAAAATAGAGTGAAATTAAAAATGCTATAACTGAGCTGCAATCATGGACAAATGCAGTGGCGGCAAGAATGGACAAGGCAGAACAGAGAATCAGCGATATAGAGGACAAATTTATAGAGAATAACGAAGCAGAAAAAAAAGAGGGAGATTAAGGCAAAAGAGCACAATTTAAGAATTAGAGAAATCAGTGACTCATTAAAGAGGAACATCAGAATCAGGGGTTCCAGAGAAGGAAGAGAGAGAAATATGGATAGAAGGGTTATATGAACAAATCATAGTGGAAAACTTTTCTAACCTGGGGAAAGACACAGACATCAAAATCCAGAAAGCACAGAGGACTCCCATTAGATTCAACAAAAACCGACCATCAACAAGGCATATCATAGTCAAATTCACAAAATACTGAGGCAAGGAGAGAATCATGAAAGGAGCAAGGGAAAAAAGTCCCTAACCTACAAGGGAAGACAGATCAGGTTTGCTGCAGACCTATCCACAGAATCTTGGCAGGCCAGAAAAGAGTGGTGGGATATATTCAGTGTGCTGTGTCAGAAAAATATGCAGTCAAGAATTCTTTATCCAGCAGGGCTGTCATTCAAAATAGAAGGAGAGATAAAAGTTTCCCAGACAAAAAAATTAAAGGAGTTTGTGACCACTAAACCAGCCCTGTAAGAAATGTTAAGGGGGACTGTCTGAAGGAAGAAAAGATGAAAAAAATATATATGTATATATCAAAAGCAACAAAAAATTACAAAGGACCAGAGAACACCACCAGAAACTCCAACTCTACAAGCATCATAATGGCAATAAATTCATATCTTTCAGGACTCACTCAAAACGTCAATGGACTCAATGCTCCAGTCAAAAGACATAGGGTAACAGAATGGATAAGAAAACAAGATCCATTTATATGCTGTTTACAAGACACCCACTTTAGACCTAAAGACACCTACAGATTGAAAATAAGGGGATGGACCTTCTCAAGATATTCCAAGAAATAGAAAGGGAAGGAAAACTTCCAGACTCATTTTATGAAGCCAGTATTACTTTGATTCCTAAACCAGACAGAGACCCAGTAAAAAAAGAGAACTACAGGCCAATATCCCTGATGAATATGGATGCCAAAATTCTCAATAAGATACTAGCAAATCGAATTCAACAGCATATTAAAAGAATTATTCACCATGATCAAGTGGGATTTATTCCTGGGATGCAGGGCTGGTTCAACATTCGCAAATCAATCAACGTGATACATCACATTAACAAAAAAAAAAAGAGAAGAACCATATGATCCTGTCAATCGATGCAGAAAAGGCCTTTGACAAAATCCAGCACCCTTTCTTAATAAAAACCCTTGAGAAAGTCGGGATAGAAGGAACATACTTAAAGATCATAAAAGCCATTTATGAAAAGCCCACAGCTAACATCATCCTCAACGGGGAAAAACTGAGAGCTTTTTCCCTGAGATCAGGAACACGACAGGGATGCCCACTCTCACCGCTGTTGTTTAACATAGTGCTGGAAGTTCTAGCATCAGCAATCAGACACCAAAAGGAAATCAAAGGCATCAAAATTGGCAAAGATGAAGTCAAGCTTTCGCTTTTTGCAGATGACATGATACTATACATGGAAAATCCGATAGACTCCACCAAAAGTCTGCTAGAACTGATACATGAATTCAGCAAAGTTGCAGGATACAAAATCAATGTACAGAAATCAGTTGCATTCTTATACACTAACAATGAAGCAACAGAAAGACAAATAAAGAAACTGATCCCATTCACAATTGCACCAAGAAGCATAAAATACCTAGGAATAAATCTAACCAAAGATGTAAAGGATCTGTATGCTGAAAACTATAGAAAACTTATGAAGGTAATTGAAGAAGATTTAAAGAAATGGAAAGACATTCCCTGCTCATGGATTGGAAAAATAAATATTGTCAAATGTCAATACTACCCAAAGCTATCTACACATTCAATGCAATCCCAATCAAAATTGCACCAGCATTCTTCTCAAAACTAGAACAAGCAATCCTAAAATTCATATGGAACCACAAAAGGCCCTGAATAGCCAAAGGAATTTTGAAGAAGAAGGCCAAAGCAGGAGGCATTACAATCCCAGACTTTAGCCTCTACTACAAAGCTGTCATCATCAAGACAGCATGGTATTGGCACAAAAACAGACACACAGACCAATGGAATAGAATAGAAACCCCAGAACTAGACGCACAAACGTATGGCCAACTCATCTTTGACAAAGCAGGAAAGAACATCCAATGGAAAAAAGACAGCCTCTTTAACAAATGGTGCTGGGAGAACTGGACAGCAACATGCAGAAGGTTGAAACTAGACCACTTTCTCACACCATTCACAAAAATAAACTCAAAATGGATAAAGGACCTGAATGTGAGACAGGAAACCATCAAAACCCTAGAGGAGAAAGCAGGAAAAGACTTCTCTGACCTCAGCCGTAGCAATCTCTTACTCGACACATCCCCAAAGGCAAGGGAATTAAAAGCAAAAGTGAATTACTGGGACCTTATGAAGATAAAAAGCTTCTGCACAGCAAAGGAAACAACCAACAAAACTAAAAGGCAACCAACGGAATGGGAAAAGATATTTGCAAATGACATATCGGACAAAGGGCTAGTATCTAAAATCTATAAAGAGCTCACCAAACTCCACACCCGAAAAACAAATAACCCAGTGAAGAAATGGGCAGAAAACATGAATAGACACTTCTCTAAAGAAGACATCCAGATGGCCAACAGGCACATGAAAAGATGTTCAGCGTCGCTCCTTATCAGGGAAATACAAATCAAAACCACACTCAGGTATCACCTCACGCCAGTCAGAGTGGCTAAAATTAACAAATCAGGAGACTATAGATGCTGGAGAGGATGTGAAGAAACGGGAACCCTCTTGCACTGTTGGTGGGAATGCAAACTGGTGCAGCCGCTCTGGAAAGCAGTGTGGAGGTTCCTCAGAAAATTAAAAATAGACCTACCCTATGACCCAGCAATAGCACTGCTAGGAATTTACCAAGGGATACAGGAGTACTGATGCATAGGGGCACTTGTACCCCAATGTTCATAGCAGCACTCTCAACAATAGCCAAATTATGGAAAGAGCCTAAATGTCCATCAACGGATGAATGGATAAAGAAATTGTGGTATATATACACAATGGAATACTATGTGGCAATGAGAAAAAATGAAATATGGCCTTTTGTAGCAACGTGGATGGAACTGGAGAGTGTAATGCTAAGTGAAATAAGCCATACAGAGAAAGACAGATACCATATGGTTTCACTCTTATGTGGATCCTGAGAAACTTAACAGGAACCCATGGGGGAGGGGAAGGAAAAAAAAAAAAGAGGTTAGAGTGGGAGAGAGCCAAAGCATAAGAGACTGTTAAAAACTGAGAACAAACTGAGGGTTGATGGGGGGTGGGAGGGAGGGGAGGGTGGGTGATGGGTATTGAGGAGGGCACCTTTTGGGATGAGCACTGGGTGTTGTATGGAAACCAATTTGTCAATAAATTTCATATATATAAAAAAAATAAAATAAAAATCATATCCATGTCTTAACAATGTAAAAAAAAATCTGCTAGAACTGATTCATGAATTCAGCAAATTTGCAGGATATAAAACCAATGCACAGAAATCGGCTGCATTCCTATACACCAACAATGAAGTGACAGAAAGAGAAATCAAGGAATCAATCCCATTTACAGTTGTATAAAAACCATAAAATACCTACGAATAAATCTAACCAAAGAGGTGAAAAATCTATACACTGAAAACTATAGAAAGCTGATGAAAGAAATTGAAGAAGACACAAAGAAATGGAAAAAGTTTCCATGCTCCTGGATAGGAATAACAAATATTGTTAAAATGTCAATACTACCCAAAGAAATCTACATATTCAACACAATCCCTATCAAAGTAACACCAACATTCTTCACAGAGCTAGAACAAATAACCCTAAAATTTGTATGGAACAAGAAAAGACCCCAAATATCCAAAGCGATCTTGAAAAAGAAAACCAAAGCAGGAGACATCACAATCCCAGACTTCAAGCTATACTACAAAGCTGTAACCATCAAGACAGTATGGTACTGGCACAAGAACAGACACTCAGATCAATGGAACAGAATAGAGAACCCAGAAATGGACCCACAAACATATGGCCAATGAATCTTTGACAAAGCAGGAAAGAATATCCAATGGAATAAAGACAGTCTCTTCAGCAAGTGGTGCTGGGAAAACTGGACAGCGACATGCAGAAGAATGAACCTGGATCACTTTCTTACACCATACACAAAAATAAACTCAAAATGTATGAAAGACCTAAATGTAAGACAGGAAGCCATCAAAATCCTCGAGGAGAAAGCAGGCAAAAACCTCTTTGACCTGGGCGGCAGCACCTTCCTACTCAACATGTCTCCAGAGGCAAGTGAAACAAAAGAAAAAATGAACTGTTGGGATCTCATCAAGATAAAAAGCTTTTGCACATCCAAGGAAACAATCAGAAAAACTAAAAGGCAACCGAGGGAATGGGAGAAGATATTTGCAAATGACATATCAGATAAAGGGTTAGTATCCAATCTCTATAAAGAACTTATCAAACTCAACACCCAAAAAACAAAGAATCCAGTGAAGAAATGGGCAAACGACATGAATAGACACTTCTCCAAAGAAGACATCCCGATGGCCAACTGACACATGAAAAAATGCTCCACATCACTCATCATCAGGGAAATACAAATCAAAACCACAATGAGATACCACTTGACACCTGTCAGAATGGCTAACATTAACAACACAGGCAACAACAGATGTTGGTGAGGATGTGGAGAAAGAGGATCTCTTTTGCATTGTTGGTGGGAATGCAAGCTGGTGCATCCACTCTGGAAAACAGAGTGAAGGTTCCTCAAAAAACTAAAAATAGAACTACCCTATGACCCAGCAATTGCACTACTAGGCATTTATCCACAGGATACAGGTGTTCTGTTTCAAAGGGACACATGCACCCCAATGTTATAACAGCATTATCAACAATAGCCAAAGTATGGAAAGAGCCCAAATGTCCATCGATGGATGAATGGATAAAGAATACACACACACACACACACACACACACACACACACACACAAATAGAGTATTACTTGGCATCAAAAAGAATGAAATCTTGCCATTTGCAACTACGTGGATGGAACTGGAGAATGTTATGCTAAGTGAAATTAGTCAGTCAGAGAAAGACAAAAACCATATGACTTCATTCATATGAGGACTTTAAGACACAGAAAGGATGAACATAAGGGAAGGGAAACAAAAATAATATAAAAACAGGGAGGGGGACAAAACAGAAGAGACTCATAAATATGGAGAACAAACTGAGGGTTGCTGGAGTGGTTGTGGGAGGGGAGATGGGCTAAATGGGTAAGGGGCATCAAGGAATCTACTCCTGAAATCATTGTTGCACTATATGCTAACTAATTTGGATGTGAATTTAAAAAAATGAAAAATAAAGTTAAAAAAAAGAAAGATAACAAAATATATTTTTAAAAAAAGAAAGAAAATGAGGGGATGGAGAGCCATCAAACACACTAGTGGACAACAAAATAGAACCAGAGTAGCCATACTTATATCAGACCAACTAGATTTTAAAACAAAGACCATAATAAGAGATGAAGAAGGGCATTATATCATAATTAAGGGGTCTATCCATCAAGAAATTTTAACAATTATAAATATTTATGCCCCCCAAATGAGACACTCAAATATATAAATCAATTAATCAAAAACATAAAGACAGTCATTGGTAACAATTATAAAATAATAGCAGGGGGCTTTAACACCCCACTTACAGCAATAAACAGATCATCTAAGCAGAATACCGACAAGGAAACAGTGGCTTTGAATGACACACTGGACCAGATGGATTTAACAATATATTCAGAACATTTCATTCTAAAGCAGTAGAATACACATTAGTTTCTAGTGCACATGGAGCATTCTCCAGAATAGGTCATACTGGGTCACAAATCAGCCCTCAACAAGTACAAAAAGATCGAGATCATATCATGCATATTTTCAGATTACAATGCTATGAAAATTTAAATTAACCACAAGAAAAAACTTGGAAAGCCCTCACATACATGGAAGTTAAAGTACATCCTGCTAAAGAATGAATGGGTTAACCAGGAAATTAAAAAGAAATGAAAAAATACATGGAAGCAAATGAAAGTGAAAACATGACAGTCCGAACTCTTTGGGATGCAGCAAAGCCAGTCTTAAGTGGGAAGTATATTGCAATTCAGACCTATCTCAAGAAGCAAGAAAGGTTCCAAATACACAACCTAACTTTACACCTAAAGGAGTTATAAAAAGAACAGCAAATAAAGCCTAAAGCCAACATAAGAAGGGAAATAATAAAGATTAGAGCAGAAATAAATGATGTAGAAACAAACGAATAAACAATAGAACAGATCAAACAAAACTAAGAGCTCCTTCTTTGAAAGAGTTAACAAAATTGTTAACCTCCTACCCAGACTTATCAAAAAGAAAAGAAAAAGGACCCAATAAATAAAAGCACCAATGGATGAGGAGAGATCACAACCAGAACCACAGAAATGCAAACAATTATAAGAGAATACTATGAAAAATTATATGCCTACAAACTGGGCAATACAGAAGATATTGACAAATTCCTTGAAAAACATAAGCTACCAAAACTGAAACAGGAAGAAATACAAAATTTTAATGGACACATAACTAGTAAAGAAATGGAATCAGTGATCAAAAATCTCCCAATAAACAAGAGTCCTGGGCCACAAGGATTCCCAGAGAATTTTACCAGATTTTAAAAGACGGGTCATACCTATTCTTCTCAAACTGTTCCAAAAAATAGAAATGAAACGTAATGACCTTAATGCCAAAACTAGCAATGATTTTGATTTCTTAATATATATGTGATTTCCCTGGATAGTTTGTTGACATTTAGATTCCTGGGTTCCATTCAGAGAGTCTGGATCCATAAATTTGAGATAGAGCTCAGGAAACTGTTTTTTGTTTTTGTTTTTGTTTTTGTTTTTGTTTTGTTTTGTTTTGTTAGTAAGCACTGAAAGGAAACATCAAGACAAAGTGTTCATTAGACTATGCTGTGGCAGAGCTGTCAATAAGCAATGTCAGGAAACTGAAACAGGGGTATGATTATAGTAGTGAAGAGAAAGTAAAAAAATATAGAAAAATTATAGGAAAACCAATTTTGCTTCTTGCTTCGGGCAGTGCTAAAGATCTGACTGTGGAAAGTGATTAGTATCTAGGGTTTTCCATTCTGAGCACATCTACCTCTCACACCAGGGCTGAGGCAAGTGGAGGTCTTACCTTCCTACAATGCCTGATAGATTAGCTAAAACTTCAGAGGTACATGCACTTACACCAAAAGAAGACATCATTTAAGTAGAACAATTATTTTAAAAGTAAAAATAACATAATCATAAAAATCATAAAATTTATAGATTGTGTCAGAAGCAGAAATTAAGAAGAGGACAAATGAATTAAATTATCCTAATAAATATAGGAGACAAAAGACAAAGTTGGCAAGGTGAAACAAGAACAACAAAAAGCTGAAAAGAACTAACCAAAAATATTAGTATCAAAAAATATTTAAAATAAAGAATACATTCGATGGGATGAGTAGCAAAATGGATGTGTCTCAGGAATTAATTAAAACATTAGAAGACAAATTGAAGAAATTTTTTGGAAGAAAAACCAAATATATATATATTTTTTAAAAAAGCAAAAAATACACATGCGGAGGAGAGAAATTGAACTGTCAATATCCAATAATAGGAGTCCCAGGAAGAGAAAATATAAATGGAGATGAGGAAATATTTGAAGAAATAATCAGATAAATTTTCCTAAATTAAATAAAGATGAAAGATTTCTGTTTCATTCTTATTTTTTTACTTTTAAAAAATTGCTTTCATGTGTACATGTTAGTGATTCAACACTTACATAAACACCCGGTGCTCATCTCAGCAAGTGCACTCTTCAATCCATATCACTTATTTAACCTATCCCCCCCCCCCCACTTCTCCTTTGGTAACCATCAAATTGTTTCTATAATTAACAGTCTTTTGTTTTTCTTTTTCAAATTTTTTATTAAATTTGGTTAGTAAACGTACACTGTAATATTAGTTTCAGGTGTAGAATTTAGTGATTCATCTCTTACATACAACACTTAGTGCCCATCACAATTGCACTCTTAATACCACTCAGCTGTTTAAACCATACCCCTGCCATCCTCCCCTCCAGTAACCCTCAGTTTGTTCTGTGTATTTAAGAGTTTGTTTCCCGGTTTGCCTTTTTCTCCCCTACATTCATCTGTTTTGTTTCTTTTTTATTTAATTGTTTATTAATTTTTTCATGTTTATTTATTTTTGAGAGAGAGTGAGAGAGGGAGAGTGCAAGTGGGAGAGGGGAAGAGAGAGAGGGAGACACAGAATCTGAAGCAGCCTCTAGGCTCTGACCTGTCAGCACAGAGCCCGACATGGGGTTCAAACCCTTGAACTGCGAGATCGTGACCTGAGCCGAAGTCAGATGCTTAACCAACTGAGCCACCCAGGCATCTGTCTTTTTTTTTTTTTAATTTAATATTATTTATTTTTGAGAGAGAGTAAGAGTGTGAGTGGGGGAGGGCAGAAAGAGAGAGAGGGAGACAGAGAATCTGAAGTAGGCTCCAGGGTCTGAGCTGTTAGCAAAGAGCCTGACGCTGGGCTTGATCCCATGAACCGTTAAATCATGACCTGAGCCAAAGTTAGATGCTTAACTGACTGAGCCACCCAGTGGCTCCAATCTGTTTTGTTTCTTAAATTCCACATATGAGTGAAACCACATGGAATTTGTCTTTCTGATTGACTTAGTTCACTCAGCATAATACTCTCTATCTCTATCCACATCATTGCAAATGGCAAGATTTCATTCTTTTTGGTGGCTGAATAATATTTCATTGTATATATATGCAACATTTTCTTAAACCATTCAGCCATTGATGTACACTTGGGCTGTTTCCATAGCTTGGCTATTGTAGATAGACAATGCTGCTATAAACATTGGGGTGTATGTATCCCTTTGAATTAGAATTTTGTACTCTTTGGGTAAATACCTAGTAATGCAATTGCTGGATCACAGGGGAGTTTTTTTTTTAACTTTTTGAGGAATGCCCACACTGTTGTCCAGAGTGGCTGCACCAGTTTGCATGCCCACCAACAGTGTAGGAGAGAAAGGGAAAGGGAACACCCCCTTTCACCACATCCTCACTAACACCTATTGTTTCTTGGGTTATTGATTTTAGCTATTCTGACATGTGTGAGGTGATATCTCATTGTAGTTTTGATTTGTATTTCCCTGATGGTGAGTGATGAGCATATTTTCATGTGTCTGTTGGCCATTTGTATATCTTCTTTGAAAAATATCCATTCATGTATTTGCCAATTTTAAAACATTTTTTAATCATTTATTCATTTTTGAAAGGCAGAGAGAGAGAGTGCAAGTGGGGGAGGAGCAGAGAGAGAGGGAGACCCAGAAACAGAAGCAGGCTCCAGGCTCTGAGCTATCAGCACAGAGCCCAACACGGGGCTTGAACTCACGGACCGCGAGATCATGACCTGAGCCGAAGTCAGCCACTTAACCGACTGAGCCACCCAGGCGCCCCAAGTCTTTGGCCCATTTTTAAATTGCATTATTTGTTTTTTTGCGTGTTGTGTTTGATAAGTTCTTTATAGATTTTGGATACTTGGCTTTTATCTTATATGTCATTTGCAAATATCTTCTCCCATTCGGTAGGTTGTCTTTTACTTTTGTTGATTGTTTCCTTTACTGTGCAGAAGCTTTTTTATTTTGCTGTAGCCCCAAGAGTTTATTTTTGTTTTTGTTTCCCTGGAAGCAGAAAATATCTAGTAAGAAGTTGCTATGGCTGATGTCAAAGAGGTTACTGCCTGTTTTCTCTTCCAGGATTTTATCTCTCTTTTTCTCAGCTTCCTCTTTTTCCATAACTTTATCTTCTAGTTCACCTATTCTCTCCTCTGCCTCTTCAATCCGAGCCGTCGTCGTTTCCATTTTATTTTGCATTTCGTTTAAAGCGTTTTTCAGCTCCTCCTGACTGTTCCTTAGTCCCTTGATCTGTGTAGCAAGAGATTCTCTGCTGTCCTCTATACTGTTTTCAAGCCCAGCGATTAATTTTATGACTATTATTCTAAATTCACTTTCTGTTATATTATTAAAATCCTTTTTGATCAGTTCATTAGCTGTTGTCATTTCCTGGAGATTCTTTTGAGGGGAATTCTTCCGTTTGGTCATTTTGGATAGTCCCTGGAGTGGTGCGGACCTGCAGGGCACTTCCCCTGTGCTGTGGTGTATAACTGGAGTTGGTGGGCGGAGCCATAGTCAGACCTGATGTCTGCCCCCAGCCCACCGCTGGGGCCACAGTCAGACTGGTGTGTGCCTTCTCTTCCCTTCTCCTAGGGGTGGGATTCACTGTGGGGTGGCGGCCCGTCTGGGCTACTTGCACACTGCCAGGCTTGTGGTGCTGGGGATCTGGCGTATTAGCTGGGGTGGGTAGGCAAGGTGCACGGGGGCAGGAGGGGCAGGCTTAGCTCGCTTCTCCTTAGGTGATCCACTTCAGGAGGGGCGCTGTGGCAGCGGGAGGGAGTCAGACCCGCTGCCGGAGGGTTGGCTCCGCAGAAGCACAGCGTTGGGTGTTTGCGTGGAGTGAGCAATTTCCCTGGCAGGAACTGGTTCCCTTTGGGATTTTGGCTGGGGGATGGGCGGGTGAGATGGTGCTGGCGAGCGCCTTTGTTCCCCGCCAAACTGAGCTCTGTCGTCCGGGGGCTCAGCAACTCTCCCTCCCTTTGTCCTCCAGCCTTCCCGCTTTCCGAGCAGAGCTGTTAACTTATGACCTCCCAGATGCTAAGTCCCGCTTGCTGTCAGAACACACTCCGTCCGGCCCCTCTGCTTTTGCCAGCCAGACTTGGGGGCTCTGCTTGGCCGCTGCGCCGCCCCTCCGCCCCGGCTCCCTCCCGCCAGTCCGTGGAGCGCGCACTGCCTCGCCGCCCTTCCTACCCTCTTCTGTGGGCCTCTCATCTGTGCTTGGCTCTGGAGACTCCATTCTGCTAGTCTTCTGGTGGTTTTCTGGGTTAGTTAGGCAGGTGTAGGTGGAATCTAAGTGATCAGCAGGACGCGCGGTGAGCCCAGCGTCCTCCTACGCCACCATCTTCCTCTCTTCCAGGATTTTAATGGTTTCCTGTCTCACATTTAGGTCTTTCATCCATTTTGAGTTTATTTTTCTGTATGGTGTAACAAAGTGGTCCAGTTTCATTCTTTTGCATGTAGCTCTTCAGTTTTCTAAACACCATTTTTTTGTTTTTCTTTTGTTTTTGTTTTCTTTTTCAAGTTTTTATTTAAATGCCACTTCGTTAACGTACACTGTATTATTGGTTTAAGGTGTAGAATTTAGTGATTCTTCACTTACATACAACACCAGTGCTCATATCAACAAGTGCCCTCCTTAATGCCCATCACCCATCTAGCCCATCCTCCATTCTCCTCCCTCCATAAGCCTTTAGTTTTTTCTCTATCATTAAGAGTCTCTTTTATGATTTACCTCTCTCTCTCCCCCCCCATGTTCAGCTGTTTTGCTTCTTACATTCCACATATGAGGGGAATCACACAATGTTTGTCTTTCTTTGACTTATTTTGCTTAGCCTAATACACTCTAGTTCCCTCCATGTTGTTGCAAAGGGCAAGATTTCATTCTTTTTGATTGCTGAGTAGTACTCCATTGTGTATATATACTACATCTTTGTCCATTCATCAGTTGATGGACACTGGGGCTCTTTGCATAATTTAGCTATTGTTGATAGCGCTGTTATAAACAATGGGGTGCATAAGCCCTTTAGAATCAGTATTTTTGTATCCTTTCATTAAATTCCTAGTAGTGCAATTGCTGGGTTGTATGGTAGTTCTAGTTTAAACTTTCTGAGGAACCACCATACTGTTTATTGAAACGTTTTGGGGTATTGTCTGCTTTGTTGTTGTTGTTTTATTGTTCTTGTTGTTGTTGTTGCTGTTGTTGTTTTGCTGACTGAGACCAGTTATCTGCTTCAGAGCAGAGAAATTCATCTCTCTCAACCCAACCTCCTGGAAACCTCAGCCCAGCTCCATCTTCTCAGGGGACTACCTCTGCCTCACTCAGGTTGCTAGTACCTTCTAGTACTTCACTCAGGTTGCTAGTAACAGTTGCTCTGTTAGCAGCTCTAAAGCTTGCCCAAATGGCCTCAGTAAAATATTAATAAATAATGATCATGACCTATTTACTCCAGGCCACTTGTATATCTCTTTTTCACTTCTTTTTAAAATATAATTTATTGCCAAGTTGGCTAACATACAGTGTATACAGTGTGCTCTTGGTTTGGGGGTTAGATTCCGTGATTCAACATTTACATACAACACCCAGTGCTCATCCCAACAAGTGCTCTCCTCAATGCTCATTATGCATTTTATCCTCCCCCCATCAACCCTCAGTTTGTTCTCTGTATTTAAGAGTCTTTTATGGTTTGCCCACTCCCTCTTTGTAACTTTTTTCCCCTTCCCCTCCCCCATGGTCTTCTGTTAAGTTTCTCAATGTCCACATATGAGTGCAAACATATGATATCTGTCTTTCTCTGACTTATTTCACTTAGCAGAATACCTTCTAGTTCCATCCATGTTGCTGCAAATGGCCAGATTTCAGTCTTTCTCATTACCAAGTAGTATCCCATTGTATATATAAACCACATCTTCTTTATCCATTCATCAGTTGATGGACATTTAGGCTGTTTCCATAATTTGGCTCTTGTTGAAAGCAATGCTATAAACATTGGGATACATGTGCCCCTATGCATCAGCACTCCTGTATCCCTTGGGTAAATTCCTAGCAGTGCTATTGCTGATTTATAGGGTAGTTCTATTTTTAATTTTTTGAGGAACCCCCACACTGTTTTCCAGAGTGGCTGCACCAGTTTGCATTCCCACCAACAGTGCAATAGGGTTCTGCTTTCTCCACATCCTTGCCAGCATCTATAGTCTCCAGATTTGTTCATTTTAGCCACTCTGACTGGTGTAAGGTGGTATCTCAGTGTGGCTTTAATTTTTATTTCCCTGATGATGAGTGACATTGAGCATCATTTCATGGGTCTGTTGGCCATCTGCATGTCTTCTTTGGAAAAGTGTCTATTCATGTCTTCTGCCCATTTCTTCACTGGATTGCTTGTTTTTTGGGTATGGAGTTTGGTGAGTTCTTTATAGATTTTGGATACTAGCCCTTTGTCCGATATGTCATTTGCAAATATATTTTCCATTCTGTCGGTTGCCTTTTAGTTTTGTTGATTGTTTCCTTGCCAGTGTAGAAGCTTTTTTTTCTTGATGAGGTCCCAGTAGTTCATTTTTGCTTTTAATTCTCTTGCCTTTGGAGATGTGTCGAGTAAGAAATTGCTGCGGCTGAGGTCAAAGAGGCTGTTTCCTGCTTTCTCCTCTGGGGTTTTGATGGTTTCCTGTCTCACATTCGGATCTTTCATCCATTTTGAGTTTATTTTTGTATATGGTGCAAGAAAGTGGTCTAGTTTCATTCTTATGCATGTTGCTGTCCAGTTCTCCCAGCACCATTTGTTAAGGAAACTGTCTTTTTTCCATTGGATACTCTTCCTGCTTTGTCAAAGATGAGTTGGCCATACATTTGTGTGTCCAATTCTTGAGTCTCTATTATTCCATTGGTCTATGTGTCAGTTTTTGTGACATACCATGCTGTCTTAATGATTACAGCTTTGTAGTAGAGGCTAAAGTCTGGGATTGTGATGCCTCCTGCTTTGGTTTTCTTTTTCAACATTACTTTGGCTATTCAGGGTCTTTTGTGGTTCCACACAAGTTTTAGGATTGTTTGTTCTACCTTTGAGAAGAATGTTACTGCAGTTTTTTGTTTTTTTTTTTTTAATTTTTTTTTTCAAAGTTTATTTTTGGGACAGAGAGAGACAGAGCATGAACGGGGGAGGAGCAGAGAGAGAGGGAGACACAGAATCGGAAACAGGCTCCAGGCTCTGAGCCATCAGCCCAGAGCCTGACACGGGGCTCGAACTCACGGACCGCGAGATCGTGACCTGGCTGAAGTCGGACGCTTAACCGACTGCGCCACCCAGGCGCCCCAGTGCAGTTTTGATTTGGATTGCATTGAATGTGTAGATTGCTTTGGGTAATATTGACATTTCAACAATATTTATTCTTCCAATCCATGAGCATGGAATGTGTTTCCATTTCTTTGTGTCTTCTTCAATTTCATTAGAAAGTTTTAGCATAAGTTTTAGCATGTATAGTTTTTAGCATACAGATATTTTGCATATTTGTTTAGGTTTATTACTAGGTATTTTAAAGTTCTTGGTGCAATTATAAATTGGATCTATTTCTTAATGTCCTTTCTGTTGTTTCATTGTTGGTGTATAGAAATGCAACCCATTTCTGTACATTGATTCTGTATCCTGAGACTTTGCTGAATTCATGTATCAGTGCTAGCAGCCTTGTGATGGAGTCATTCAGGTTTTCCATGTAGAGTATCATGTCATCTGTGAAAAGTGAAACTTTGACTTCTATGCCAATTTGGATACATTTTATTTCATTTTTTGTGTGATTGCTGAAGGTAGGACTTCCAACATGATGGTAAACAACAGTGGTGAGAGAGGACATCCCTATCATGTGCCTGATCTCAGGGTGAAAGCTCTCAGCTTTTCCCCATTGAGGATGATATTAGCTGTGGGCCTTTAATATATGGCTTCTATGATGTTTTGGTATATTCCTTCTATCCCGACTTTTTTGAGGATATTTATTAAGAAATAATGCTATATTTTGTCAAATGCTTTTTCTACAACTATTGACAGAGTCATATGGTTCTTATCTTTTCTTTCATTAATTTGATGTATCACATTGATTGAATTGCAAACATTGAACCAGCCCCGCAGCCCAGGAATGAATCCCATTTGATCACGGTGAATAATTATTTTTATATGCTGTTGAATTCGATTTGCTAGTATCTTGTTGAGAATTTCTGCATCCATGTTCATCAGGCATATTGGCCTGTAATTCTCCTTTTTTGTGGGGTCTCTGTCTGGTTTGGGAATCAAGATAAAGCTGGCTTCATAGAATGAGTCTGTAAGTTTTGCTTCCCTTTCTATTTTTTTGGAATAGCTTGAGCAGGATAGATATTAACTCTGCTTTAAATGTCTGGTAGAAATCCCCCGGGAAACAATCTGGTCCAGGACTCTTATTTGTTGGGAGATTTTGGACAACTGATTCAATTTCTTCACTATGTAAAGTTCTGTTCAAAGTTTCTACATCTCCATTTGAGTTTTGGTAGTGTGTGGGTGTCTAGGAATTTTTCCTTTTCTTCTAGGTCGTACAGTGTGTTGGAATAAAATTTTTCATAGTATTTTCTGATAATTGCTTCTATTTCTGAGGGAGTGGTTGTGATAAATACATTTTCATTCGTGATTTTATCTATTTGCTTCCTCTCTTTTCTTTTTGAGAAGTCTGGCTAGGGGTTTAACAACTTTGTTTATAAAAAAAAACAGCTCTTAGATTCATTGATCTATTCTACTTTTTTTTTTTATTCTATATTGTTTCTTTCTGCTCTAATCTTTATTGTTTCTATTCTCTGCTCACACTGGGTTTTGTTTTGTTTTGTTTTTCTGTTCTGCTTCTAGTTCCTTTAGGTATGTAGTTAGATTTTTTATTTGGGATTTGTTTTATTTCTTGAGTTAGGCCTGGATTGCAATGTATTTTTCTTTTAGGACTGCCTTTGCTGCATCCCAAAGGGTTTGGACTGTCATGTTTTCATTTTCATTTGCTTCCCTACATTTTTTAATTTCTTCTTTAATTGCCTGGTTGACCCCTTCATTCTTTAGTAGGATGTTCTTTAACCTCCATGCATTTGCATGCTTTAGAAATTTTTTCTTGTGGTTGATTTCAAGTTTCATAGCATTGTAATCTGAAATATGCATTGTGTGATCTCAATTATTTTATATTTATTGAGGGCTGTTTTGTGATCCAGTATGTGATCTACCTTGGAGAATGTTCCATGTGCACTCGAGAAGAATGCATGTTCTGCCGCTTTAGAATGAAAAGTTCTGAATTTATCTATCAAGTCCATTTGGTCCAGTGTATCATTCGGGGCCATTGTTTCTTTGTTGATTTTCTGCCTAGATAATTGGTCCATTGTTGTAAGTGGAGTGTTAGAGTCCCCTGCAATTACCATAGTCTTATCAACAAGATTGCTTACGTTTGTGATTAATTCATTTATATATTTGGATGCTTTAAGTTAGGGGCATAAACGTTTACAATTGTTAGTTCTTCTTGATGAATAGATGCCATAATTATGATATAATTCCCTTTTTCATCTCCTGTTATAGCCTTTAGTTTAAAACCTAGTTTGTCTGATATAAGTATGGCTATTCCAGCTTTCTTTTGACATCCAGTAGCATGATAGATGTTTCTTCTTCCCCTCACTTTCAATCTGAAGGTGTCCTCGGGTCTAAAATGGGTCTTTTGTATATAGCATATAGATTGATTTTTTTCATCCGTTCTCATACCCTATGTCTTCTGATTAGAGCATTTAGTCCATTTACCTACAGCATTATTATTGAAAGATATGGATTTTGTGTCATTGTGTTATCTGTAGGTTTCATGGTTGTGTTGATGTCTCTGGTCCTTTGTAGTCTTTGCAATATTCCACTCACAGAGTCTGCCTTAGGATCTCTTGTAGGTCTTGTAGTGGTTATGAACTCCTTCAGTTTTTGTTTGTCTGGGAAAACCTTTATCTCTCCTTCTATTTTGAATGATAGCCTTGCTGGATAAAGTATTCTTGGCTGCATATTTTTCCTATTCACCCCACTGAATATTTCCTGCCAATTCCTTCTGGCCTGCCAAGTTTCATTGGACAAGTCTGCTACTACCCGTATATGTCTGCCCTTATAAGTTAAGTCCCTTTTGTCCCTAGCTGCTTTCAGAATTCTCTTTTTCTTTGTATTTTTCCAAGTTTCACTGATATGTCATTGAGAAGATTGATTCCCATTACATCTGAAGGGACTTCTCTGTGCCTCCTGGATTTCAATGTCTCTTTTCTTCCCCAGATTCGGGAAGTTCTCAACTATGATTTGTTCAAGTAAACCTTCTGCCCCTTTCTCTCTCTTCTTCTACTGGAACTCCTATAATACAGATATTATTATGTTTCATTGAATCACTTATTTCTCTCATTCTCCTCTTGTGGTCTAGATTTTTTTTTCTCTCTTTTTCTTGCTTCATATTTTTCCATAATTTTATCTTCTGTTTCACTTATTCTCCCCTCTGCCTCTTCAATCGTTGCTGTCACCACATCTAGTTTATTTTGCACCTCATTTACAGCATTTCTTAATTTGTCATGACTGTTTTTTTAGTTCCTTGATCTCTGCAGCAATAAATTCTCTGCTGTTTCTGGTTTTTTTTTCAAGCCAGGCAATTAATCTTATGACTATTTTTTCTAAGTTATTGATCAGATATATTGTTTTTATTTGTTTTGAGCAATTCTTTAGCTGTCATTTCTTCCTGGAATTTCTTTTTAGGAGAAATTCCATTTCATCATTTTGGCTGGTTTTCTGTCCCTTATGTGTTTTAAAGTTTTATTGTGTGTCCTGCACCTGTGAGCACTACTATATTAAATAGGGGCCATACACTGTTCAGGGCCTGGCCCTTCAGGTGTTTTTTGGAGTGTGTTACATGCTGTCTGTTGTGACTCTGGTTGCTTTATCTCCCTACTTGTAGTGATGGTTTGGACCGTCCACCAGGTGTGCTTTGATTTATTCGTTGAAGTAACCCTGGGAAAAAAAATTTTAAAGGGGTGGGGCAGTGGTGGTGGAAGAGGCCTTATTCCATACAAAGAGAGAAATGACAGGGCTGGGGAAAAATAAAATGAAATAAAATTGACAAGGAAGAAACTATAGGGATTAATCCAGAGACAGGAGGAAAATAAAAGAGGAGATATAGAACAGGTGTAAAGAGAATAGATTAAATATGTCTGCTTAAACAACCAAAGATCAGAATAACCAGACTAGAGAAGGGAAGAAATAAGGAGAAAAGGAAGGAAAAAAATATATATAATAAAAATTGTTCAAGAATTAAATCAGAAAATACAAATCTGCTGGGTGACTTGGAACAAGTGGCAGGACTATTCTGGAGGAGGGGCTAACTCCATTTCTTTGAAAGAGAGAGAGAGACAGTGTGGGTTAGGGTTGTAGGGAGAAGGAGGAAGAGAATCCCAAGCAGTCTCCATGTTAAGCCCTGACACAGGGCTCAATCCCACAATTGTGACATCATTACCTGATCCAAAATCAATGGTTGGATGCTCAACTGACTGAGCCACCCAGGTACTCCCAATACCATTTGTTGGAGAGATTTTTTACCATTGGATATTCTTTCCTGTTTTGTGGAATATTAATTGACCATATAATGTGGGTTTATTTTGAGGTTTTCTGTTCTGTTCCATTGATCTATGTGTCTGCTTTTGTGCCAGTACCATACTGTCTTCATCCCTACATATTTGTAATATAACTTGAAATCCAGAATTGTGATGCCTCCAGCTTTGCTTTTCTTTTTCAAGGTTGCTTTGGATATTCAGGGTCTTTTGTGTTTCAATACAAGTGTTAGGATTGTTTGTTCTAGCTCTGTGACAACTACTATTGGTGTTTTGATAGGGATTGTACTAAGTATGTAGATTGCTTTGGGTGGTATAGACATTTTAACAATATTTGCTCCTCAGATCCATGAGTGTGGAATGTCTTTATATTTCTTTGTGTCACTTCAATTTCTTTCATTAGTGTCTTATTGTTTCAGAGTATAGGTCATTTACTGTGGGGGATAAGCTTAGGAATCCCCTGGACTTACACCAGTGGGTTAACAAGGCACAAAGAAAGACAAAGTCAATAAAATGCTCACACCCGAGTTTGGGTAAACCAGATTGGCACCCCAAGAATAGGAAGGTACGAAGGTGCCAGGAATAGGGAAGTGCAAAGGCATCCTAAAATAGGGAGGGGGTGCTGAGTTCCCCAAAATAGAGAGAGACAAAGGCCTGAAATAGAAATGGCACCAAGGTGCCCAATACATAGGAATAACAAGATTAGATATTCAGCATGAAAGCACCCCAAATTTAGTACTATAGCAGAAAGCTGTTTTCATAGGAGAATAGGGCCAGGGTAGGTAAATTGGTGAATTAGACTATGGACCGCTGCACTGCAGACAAAGCAGCCTGGAGTGGAGATGTTTAACAAAAGAAAAGGTGTCTTGTTAACCCTGAGGTTAACCCCTATCTGTCTCATCCCCTAGACCAGCAAAGATAAACAGGCATGAGGCCTCTTATTCAAAATTCCCTTCCCCCTCTCACATGCTCAAGTTAATGTTCACAGTTTCTTTATCTCTTTATGCACGCCCATCATGTTTGTAAGCCTTCCAATCTGAATAAATATGGAGCAAGGACCCTTATTAAGGGCTCTTGTCTTTTTCCTGGACATTAGCCATCTCTCATTTTAATCCTGCATCTGCTCTTTTGCTAGACAACAGAGAACTTTAGACTTAGAGTCTATGACAATTTACCTCTTTTTTGGGGGTTTATTCCTAGTTACCTTATGGTTTTTGGTGCAATTTGTAAATAGAATAGATTCCATAAGTTATTTTTCAGCTTATTTAATTATTGATATATAGAAATGCAACAGATTTCTCTGCATTGATTTTGTATACTTCAACTTTACTGAATTCAGGTATTGGTTCCACCAATTTGGTGGAGTCTTTCAAGTTTTCTACATAGAGTATCATGTCGTCTGCAAATAGTGAATGTTTCACTTTTCCCTTGTTGATTTAAATGACCTTTATTTTTGTTGTCTGATTGCTGAGGCTAGGACTCCAATACCAAGTTAAATGACAGTGGTGAGAGTAGACATCTCTCTTTTGTTCCTGTCATAGAGGAAAAGCCCTCAGCTTTTCCCCACTAAGGATGATATTACCTGTGGTTTTATGTATATGGCCTTTATTATGCTGAGGTATGTTCCCTCTACCCTATTTTGTTGAGAATTTTTATCATGCATGGATATTGTACTTTGTCAAATGTTTTTTCATCTATTGAAAGAATTTTATGGGTTTTATCCTTTCTTTTATTAATGTGGTATATCATGTTGATTGATTTGTGAATATTGAACAACCTTCTAGCTCAGGAATAAATCCCACTTGATTATGGTAAATGTTTTTTTAATGTACTATTGGAATAATTTGCTAGTATTTTGTTGAGACTTTTGCATCCATGTTCAGCAGGGGTATTGACCTGTAGTTCTCTTTTTTATTAGAGTTGTTATTTTTTTTTTTTGGTATCAGGGTAATGCTGGATTCATAGAATGAATTTGGAAGAGTTCCTTTCATTTCTGTTTTTTTTGGAATAGCTTGAAAAGAATGGGTTTTAACTCTCCCTTAAATATTTGGTAGAATTCACTTGTGAAGCCATCTGGTCCTAGACTTTTATTTGTTGGGAGGTTTTTGATTACTGATTCAATTTCCTTGCTAGTTATTCATCTGTTCAAGTTTTCTATTTCTTCCTGTTTCAGTTTTGGTAGTTTATATGTTTCTAAGAATTTATGCGTTTCTTCCAGGTTGTCCAATTTATTGACATATAGTTTTTCATAATATTCTCTCATAATTGTATTTCTGTGGTGTTGGTTTTTATTTCTCATCTCTCATTTGTGATTTTATTTATTTGGGTCATTTCTCTTTTCTTTTTGATATGTCTGGCAATGGGTTCATCAATTTCATTGTTTTTTTTTTTTTTTCAAAGAACCAGGTCCTGGTTTCATTGATCTGTTCTATTGTTTTTGTTTGTTTGTTTTCATTTCTGTATGGAGTAAAACTTAGTTTGCAAGCATAATTAGTTTCAGAAACATACTTATAATCCAAAGCACTTGAATATCACAGTTAATTTCCCCATAAGATATAATGGAAATTCAAATGATTTGTTCCAAAGCTCCAAAATATTCATATAAAAATGATTACAATACTGTAATACAAAATAATGAAGAAAATACAAAATATGAAGAAAAATAAACAAATTAACCTGCACTTACCTTTGAAAACCTTCGTGGCTGGTGTGGAGACAAGAGAGAGGAGGGTTATTGTGTAGGATGACTTTCACTATTACTAACGGAATCACTGCTATCTATTGGCTCAATGGAATCTTTCTTTCCATGTAACTTGTTAACCTACCCAATGACACTTTCTTTGGCTTCCTTTTAAGGATTTTGTGAGATGTGGCATTTTATTGTCATTAAACAGATTCATCACTCACAATGCTACCACCTTATTTGGGTCATGCTTTTCTACAAAATTTTGCACTGTTTCCCACATTTTACACGTCTCTCTAATCTCATTTGAAGTGAGGATTTCCTCCACGTTTTTCATCTCCTCCTCTGTAGACAAGATGTAGATGTAGACTTCTTATAAAAGCTTGCAAATAGAGCCACTCAAATACCTTGTTTGTACTTCTAGATTATTTCTTACTTCCGCTGTAATCATCTCCTTCTTACTGTCTTTCTTTTCAACATTTTTCTGCATTGGAACCATTGTATATGCTTGCATGAATGTTTGCTAAGTACAAAATTAATAAACTCTTGTCATATATCACATTTAATGTAACTGGCAATAAGGCAGCAGAGGAAATTGTCTATATCTGCAGGCAGCCTGACCTAGAATGAAGCAAAGCATTCCTAAGCTTACTCTTTTATGGCAAAGCAAAGGACTGTTCATAGGAGCTTTGAAGTGACAAAAAATACACTAGTGCCCATTGTGGACACCTTCCAAAGTTCTAAAAAATCACTCATTTCTGCTAACCACCATGGCCTGAGACAAAGCATCCAAATGTGGAAGACCATCACCCACAATACCCTAGGGAGAGAGAGAGACAGAGACAGAGAGACAGAGAGAGAGACAGAGAGAGAGAGAGAGAGAGAGGAACCGTTGGCTCAGTGGTGATCAAGTGACATTCAACATCACCTACTCTTTGTATCACAAGACATGGCTCTTTTATCAAGTTAAAATTTATTAAAAATGTTTGCTCATCTTGAGGGACACTTGCAGAACAAGTTACTCGCAATTCAAGGTTTTACTGTAGTTCATTTCTGCTCTAATTTTATTATTTCCTTACTTCTGCTGGCTTTAGGTTTTATTTGCTATTCCCTTTCTAGCTCCTTTAGGTGTAAGGTTAGGTTCTTTATTTGAGATTGTTTTGCTTGTTAAGGTAGGCCTGTATTGCTATGTACTTCCCTCGTAAGAGTGCTTTTACTGCATCCCACAGGGTTTGGACTATTTTGTTTTACTTTCACTAGTTTCCATGGCTTTTTTTTTTATTTCTTCTTTGATTTCCTAGTTAATCCATCTTTGTTTAGTAGCATGTTGTTGAACCTCCTTGTATCTGTGGTCTTCAAGTTTTTCCTTGTGGGTGGTTTCAAGTTTCATAGCATTGTGGTCAGAAATTATGCATGGTATAATTTCAATTCTTTTTGTATTTGTTAAAACTTCATTTGTGACCTCATATGTGATCTATTCTGGAGAATGTTCCATGAACACTTGAAAAGAATGCGTATGAATAGAAACTTTTCCAAAGATATTGAGATGACTAACAGACACATGAAAAGATGCTCAACATCACTCATCATCATGGAAATACAAATCAAAACCATGATTAGATACCACCTCACACCTGTCAGAATTGCTAACATTAACAACACAAGAAACAACAGGTGTTGCCAAAGATGTGGAGAAAGGAGGACCCTCTTCCACTGTTGGTAGGAATGCAAACTGGTGCAACCACTCTGAAAAACACGATGGAGTTCCTCAAAAAGTTGAAAATAGAACTGCCCCATGATCCAGCAATTGCACTACTAGATATTTACGCAAAGGATATAAAATACGGATTTAAAAGGATACACACATCCCAATGTTTATAGAAACAATATTAACAATAGCCAAAGTATAGACAGAGCTCAATGTCTATCAACTGATGAATGGATAAAGAAGATGTGGTATATATAATATATATAGTGGAATATTACTCAGCTGTCAAAAGGAATGAAATCTTACCATTTGCAATGATTTGGATGGAGCTAGAGTGTATTATGCTCAGTGAAATAGACAGAGAAGGATAAATACCATATAATTTCACTCATATGTGGAATTATAGAAACAAAACAGATGAACATATGTGAGGGGAGAAGATAAAGGGAAACAAATTGTGAGAGGCTATTAAATATAGAGAACAAACTGAGAGTTGATAGATGGAGGTTGGGGGGATGAGATAGACGGGTGATGGGTATTAAGGAGGCCACTCATTATGATTAGCACCGGATTTTGTGTGTAAGTGATGAATTACTGAATTCTGCTCCTGAAACCAATATTGCCCTGTATGTTAACTATATAGAATTTAAATAAAAATTTGAGAAGAGAAAAGTAATGTGTATTGTGCTCTTTTAGGATGGAATGCTCTAAATATATGCTAAGTCCATCTGGTCCAGTGTGTCATTCAAAACCATTATTTTCTTGTTGATTTTCTGTTTGGATAATCTGTCCATTGATGTAAGTTGGGTGTTAAATCCCCTGCTATTATTGTATTATTATCAATGAGTTTCTTTATGTTTGTCATTAATTTATTGGTATATTTAAGTACTCCCATTCTGGATGCATAAATATCTACAACTGTTAGATCTTCTTTTTGGAGAGTCCCTTTTATTATATAGTGCCCTCCTTCATCTCTTGTTACAGTTATTGTTTTAATGTCTAGTTTATCCAATATATGTATTGCTACTTTGACTTTCTTTTGGCATCCATTGGTGTGATAAATATTTCTCCATCCCCTCACTTTCAATCTGCAGTTGTCTTTAGGTCTAAAATGAGTCTCTTGTATGCAGCATATAGATGGGGAAAGACTTCTGTTTTAAAGGTCTCATAGAGTGTCCTTGAGGAGAGTTAAAGTGAAGTTTACACTGAAGCACATTGTAGTAAAACTTAAAATATCAAAGACATAGATAAATTATAAGGATTTAGATACAAAAGAAATCACTAATGAACCCACAAATCAATTTGGAATCAGATTTTTTTCACTATCAGCTCTAAATACAACACCTTAAAGTAGAATTTTCAACACACTGAAGGAAAACAACTTAGAATCTAGAATTTTATATCCAAAAAAAATTATCATTCACATTCAGAGACATGGTAACAGATTATCTGGCATAGAAGGCCTCAGAAGTTTTTCCAAACAGAGATCTACATTGGAAATAGGAGTGGAATATTTATATAAGTAGAGAGAAAAATCTAGGAGATGCTGCAGAAATATATGAAGAAACAAGAAATTTCATGACTTGGCAAAATTTAATGTTGCCTTTAAAAAATAAGATTAAGGAAAAAGGTAAAATTTATCAATAACAATTATGAATTTGAAATCTAGGTATTACCAACATAAGGAGTGAAGAATCTGAAGTATTTGAAAGAGTGCTAAAATTCTTTTTTGAGGGAGGTTCAGGAGATGTAGACAAGAATGCCAAAAACCAATGAACAAAGAAAGTAAGACACAAATTTATTTTTTTTTAAAGTCTCTTTATTTTGAGAGAGAGAGAGTGAGCATGAGCTAGGGAGGATCAGAGAGAGAGAGACAGAGAGACAGAGACAGAGAATTCCAAGCAGGCTCTGCACCATCAGCACAGAGCCCAATGTGAGACTCAAACTCAGGAACCATGAGATCATGACCCAAGCTGAAATCAAGAGTCAGAAGCTTAACCAACTGAGCTATCCAGGTGCCCCAGACACAAATTTAAATGATAGAGAAAGGAGAGAACCAAAAATAATAAACTAAGATTGTAAAAATGTTTTTTTCTAGATCAGATTCCCCCAAAGCACATGCTGAAATTTCATACAGGAGTGTTTTATTAAGGAAATGTTCCCAGTGTTGACTAGTAATGGACTTGACTAAAAAGAACATGTAAGAGAAGGAAGTCAAGAAAGTACAGTTTTATGAACATGCAGCACTGGTGGTTTCAGTGTGATCCTACAGAGCAACTCTGGAGGGTATATTACACCTTTCATACTCTCACACCCATCAGTCATTATTGAAGTACTTCCAAAGGGCATGGCAACATAATGAGCTATAGGAGATTGAAGCAGTTATTTTAAATAATGGCAAGTGCTTGATGTTGGAAGCAAAAAAACACAGCATTGATGGAGGCTGAACAAAAATAACTTAAAATGAAGGGCGCCTGGGTGGCTCAGTCAGTTGAGCATCCTACTTCGGCTCAGGTCATGCTCTCACAGCTGGTGGGTTCGAGCCCCTCATCAGTCTCTGTGCTGACAGCTCAGAGCCTGGAACCTGCTTCAGATTCTGTGCTTCTCTCTCTCTCTGCCTCTAACCCACTTGCATTTTGTCTCTGTCTCTCTCAAAAATAAGTAAACATTTAAAAAAATTGTTTAAAATGATCCATGTGGATTTGGGCAGGACACAACATTGTTTGCCACACAGGTCCAAATATGTCAATAATAAATGTAAATGACAAAATGTACGTGAAAAATATATACATTCAAAAGTTGAAAATATGAGGATGGAAAAAGATACATCAAATAGCAAGTTTTATCATTGTGTAGTGACCCTCTCCAAACCCAGCAATACTTGTGGTATTAAATACTATTGTCTTATATTTTTAGAAAGGCAAGGTCACTACATAATGATAATAATTTCAATGCACCAAGTTAATATCTTGGTTTGAAACATGCATGCACCTGGTAAAACAGTTTAAAAATATTTTAAGTTGATGATTCAATAATGTAAAATAACAAGTTACACATTTGAGTTGAAAACAAGTTTCAAGAAATGCCTACAATTATGGAGGAACAGATACAGTATGTTTATAGCAGAACTTCTCTTGTTATTCAAGGTATTTAAATCACTAGAACTATTGAAAAGATGGAGAAATTCCTTGGAGAAACTTATATCTTGCTTCAAAATGATTGGATATTAAATATTTTAATTGATTATAATTATTCCAATGTTGAAGAAGATCAGAGAAGGTGTTCACAAACATTTAAAGTTTTAAAAACAGATGATAAGAGAGCAAAACTCATTTTGAATAAATTATTAAAAACTAAAACTACAAAACCCCAATTTGTAAATACATATGTATATGTATATAAATTGATAACACAGGACATACTGCTTAAATTATATGAAAATAATAAAATATGGCACAAAAACAGACACATAGACCAATGGAATATAATAGAGACTCAAGAATTGGACCCACAAATGTATGGCCAACTCATCTTTGACAAAGCAGGAAGAGTATCCAATGGAAAAAAGACAGTTTCCTTAACAAATGGTGCAGGGAGAACTGGACAGCAACATGCATAAGAATGAAACTAGACCACTTTCTTGCACCATATACAAAAATAAACTCAAAATGGATGAAAGATCCGAATGTGAGACAGGAAACCATCAAAACCCCAGAGGAGAAAGCAGGAAACAGCCTCTTTGACCTCAGCCGCAGCAATTTCTTACTCGACACATCTCCAA
Organism: Lynx rufus; assembly: GCF_022079265.1. NCBI lineage: Eukaryota > Metazoa > Chordata > Mammalia > Carnivora > Felidae > Lynx > Lynx rufus. Next base: position 4,206,649 of record NW_025814836.1, on the reverse strand, counting down.
AGGCAAGAGAATTAAAAGCAAAAATGAACTACTGGGACCTCATCAAGAAAAAAAAGCTTCTACACTGGCAAGGAAACAATCAACAAAACTAAAAGGCAACCGACAGAATGGAAAATATATTTGCAAATGACATATCGGACAAAGGGCTAGTATCCAAAATCTATAAAGAACTCACCAAACTCCATACCCGAAAAACAAGCAATCCAGTGAAGAAATGGGCAGAAGACATGAATAGACACTTTTCCAAAGAAGACATGCAGATGGCCAACAGACACATGAAATGATGCTCAATGTCACTCATCATCAGGGAAATAAAAATCAAAGCCACACTGAGATACCACCTCACACCAGCCAGAACGGCTAAAATGAACAAATCTGGAGACTATAGATGCTGGCGAGGATGTGGAGAAAGCAGAACCCTATTGCACTGTTGGTGGGAATGCAAACTGGTGCAGCCACTCTGGAAAACAGTGTGGGGGTTCCTCAAAAAATTAAAAATAGAACTCTATGAATCAGCATTAACACTGCTAGGAATTTACCCAAGGGATACAAGAGTGCTGATGAATAAGGGCACATGTATTCCAATGTTTATAGCATTGCTTTCAACAAGAGCCAAATTATGGAAACAGCCTAAATGTCCATCAACTGATGAATGGATAAAGAAGATGTCGTTTATATATACAATGAAATACTACTTGGTAATGAGAAAGAATGAAATCTGGACATTTGCAGTAACGTGGGTGGAACTGGAGGGTATTATGCTAAGTGAAATAAGTCAGTCAGAGAAAGACAGATATCATATGCTTGCACTCATATGTGGGTCTTGAGAAACTTAACAGAAGACCATGGGGGAGGGGAAGGGGGAAAAAAGTTACAAACAGAGAGGGAGGGAGGCAAACCATAAGAGACTCTTAAATACAGAGAACAAACTGAGGGTTGATGGGTGTGGGGAAGAGAGGAATGTGGGTGATGGGCACTGAGGAAGGAACTTGTTGGGATGAGCACGGGGTGTTGTATGGAAACCAATTTGACAATAAATTATATATGTATATAATATATAATATATATTACATTATATATATTATATATAGAGAAATAAAAAATAAAATAGTATAAAACTCTAACTTTTAAAATTTTCTAAAAATTAAAACAAGAACACGGATTTAAAAATAAGATACTATAATGATAAAGAAACTGAAACAATGGTTAACAATATTCTCAGAAAGAGAACACCAAGGTCAGATGATTTTACAGGTGAGTTTTAAAGGTGGAAAAGGCATTATAATAAAGAAAAACTATAGGCGCATTTTACTCATTAATGTAGACATAATAACCCTAAGTAAAATATGAGAAAATCATATCTACAAGGTATAAAAGGTAATAAACATGACCAATTTTGTTTTTTCTATATATGCAAGGATTTTTAAATATCAGATCAATAAATATAGTCCACCATACTAATAGATACTAATAGATACTAATAGATAAAGTCATACAATCACTTAATCTATATCAAAAAAAGCATTTGATTGAATTTAACATTCATGTATATTTAAAAACAAAGTGGTAAACTGGAAAGAAAAAAATCCTTAACCTGATAAAAGTGTCTTTAAAAATCTAAATAAGGATTTAGTGATGATGTTCATCATCATCACTTCTATTCAACATTGTGTTGGAGAGCTTCACCAGTGCAGCAAAATAGGAAAAAGTAATTATAAGTATAGGGGTTTTGAGGAGGAAATAAAATTGTCCTTTTTTGCAGATGATATGATAACATAAAAACCAGCCTAAAATAATCTACAGAATTTAAAATAATAAAATTAATATAGAGATGTCAGTTGCATTTCTGTGCATCAATAGCACACTAGAAAAAATAATTACAGAGAAATTGCCTTTTATAATAGTATCAGAAAATTTTAAATACCTAGGAATAAATTCTCATTGTCACTAAACTTTTGAAGCTTTTTATTATACACAAAACCTGATTAATACAGGGTTACAAGGAAAATTATAAGACTCTGTTATGAGATATTAAGGCCTAAGTAAATGGGGATATCTGTCATTATTGAGTAGAAGTTGTAATAGAATAATATTTTAATTCTTCCTAAATTGATGTGAACATTGAAGGTAATTCCCATCAAAACCTCAACAGGGTTTTTATGAAACTTTATGATTATATGTGAAATAGTAAAGGACTGAAATATCCATGACATTTCTTCAGGGAAGGAAGACTTCCTTTACCAGTTATTGGGATTTACCATAAAACCACAGTTATTTAGATATGTTGGCACAGGGATAGACACATTGATTAATGGAGCAATACAGAGAAAACAGAAATAAATCTCCACATGTTAAAGACTTACATATTTGAAAAAGATCACGTATTACTAGTGGAAAAAAGAACTGAAAGATAGATCATCCATTCATCCATGGAAGAATTTGAAGGTAGATCTCTACCTCACCTCATTATGAAACAAACAAACAAACAAACAAACACTCTATTAGATTTAATAGATTTATGAGTGATCAGAAAAACACAAAACAAGCCTTCAGCAAAATACTATTTTACCCACATTAGGCAGGGAAGACATGCTGAAGAATGAACACTGACATCCCACAACCAGTGTTTTCTTACATTAGTACACAAATACTTCAGCTCCCCAGCTCTTTGGGTAGGATAATTCTGAGGATGGTGTTTGGACCATTTCTCAGTGCTTCCCATTGGACTAAGCTTCATTCACCCACAAGACTAGAGTAATACATTACCCCTTATCAACTGCAGTCCCTGAGCTGTATCGCTGCAATTCTCTATTGGTGTTATCTGCTTTCCAAATAATGAAATTTCACCTAAATTATTGCCTCTGGGTCTGTTTCTTGGAAAACCCAAACTAAGTGTATTTTTGAGATAATAAATGCATTGGGAAATAATGAAAATATAGTAAATGTAACAGTGGAAAAGGAATTCAGGTTAGTAGTTATCTTACATGAGGAGTCCAAGGGAATTCGAATGGCAGGGATCCAGACGGATATATGCATGATGTTTGTTAAGATTCTAGCTTTTGTGGGGGGCCTGGGTGGTTCAGTTGGTTGGACGTCCAACTTCAGCTCAGGTCATGATGTCACAGTTCGTGAGTTCGAGCCCTGCATTGGGCTCTGTGTTGACAGGCAGAGCCTGGGGCATGCCTCAGATTCTGTGTCTCCCTCTCTTTCTGCCTTTCCCTGGCTTGTGCTCTGTCTCTCTTTCTCTCTCAAAAATAAATAAAAGCATTAAAAAAAGTTTCCAGCTTTTGCTCTGGATGCTGGGTTTGCAGGTGAGTATTACATTACTAAAAATAACAAACTAAATAAATCAATAATTTTTTTTATAAACCAAGGATTATGATTAACCCAACTCTGTGCCCCTGAGGTCCTTCAGAATAGAATAAAAAAAGAAACAGAGAGATAGAGAAATAAATAAGGGAAGGAAGAAAGAAGAGGGAAGGATGGAAATGGAAGGAAGGAAGGAAGGAAGGAAGGGAAGAAGGAAGTTAGTTGTCAGTCTACCTTAGCTAAGTGAGCTCCAGGAATAATATATTCAGAAAAGAATACATTGATTCTAAGCAGTAAATGGAATGAGAAAAATGTTAGAAGTTATTTGAAATCTTACAAGAGCAAGGGGAAAAAATGAGAAATTCCAGAAACAAAAATTATAAAAGATCATGCTCCAAATATGAAGTAACTGAATGTGTAGTGTAATCTGGGGCAATTAATGGAATGTAAAAAAAATTGAATCCATTTTACTCAATATTAGAATATTTCTTTATTTTGGAAGGCATAAAAGTTATGACATTGAAACTTTACAGATTGAAATGCAATCATAACACAGTTAATTTCAGTTATTAAACATATTTGCATGGTAATTGTGGTAGTTTCTATTTCTTAAACAATGTCAGTTTTACTATCTTACTTTACTCTTTATTACAATAATAACTCCAATTTTGATCAGGGCAGTGTGTGCCAAACTAAACAAACAGAGCAAAAACATCCCCCAGTCTCTTTTGCAACTAGGGATGGACACATGACATGACTTTGACTAATAAGGTATAAACAGAATTTTCTTAATGGAACTTGTCTTTTACCTTCTTGGGTTAACTTTCCATCTTCTCTTCCATTCTTCCTGTATCAGACTTTTCTCAAGACTAAATGCTAGTTATAGCCTTTGGTCACTTGCCAAATACCTGTTGCTTAATACTTTAGCTTCCTACCACGCTACAGAAAATACTTTCCTAAAGCTTGCCAGTAATATCTTAATAGTCAAAGCCTAATTACCCCCTCTCATCACTTCTCTTCTTAAACTTATTTCATCATGTAATACCACTGAAAGGCTGTTTTTGTTAGTGCAGTTCCTCAGATTCCTTGATTCTGTGCCAATCCTATGCTAACTTCAGAGATCCTCCTCTGTACCAACTATCTTTTATCACCCTTAAATTTAAACATTCACCATTGTTTGTTATTAGATTTCCTTTTTTTGTCAGTTATCTCTGCTTTCAAAATTGCATTCTTTTCAAAGCTTTTGCAATTACATCGATAGAGATTGTCCACCAGCCTGTATCTCCCCTCTAACTTCTTGCCCATGTACCAGGCCTGCATTTCTAGATATGTGCTCCATAAAGCCACTACCACTTATAAATGTCTAAACTCAGCTTTGTCATTTTTTTTTATCTGTAACTAAGTCCTCCCTCCCTGTGGTGGAAATGTTTTGGTCAATGAATTGTTTTAAAGTGTCAGCACCAGGTGTTTACCATGTGCCAGGGACTGTGTCAAAAGACTTACATTTTTGATTCTCATAGTAATTCTTTCAGGTGTGTACTATTGTTATCTCAATTTTACTGATGAAGAAACTGAGGCCTAAAGAGGTGAAGTAATATTTCTATCAAATAAATTGCCATATTCTGCCAATTCTAACTTTCAAACATCCCACTTGTCCCTTACTATTGCCCATCTAGCTTGTTCTCTGCAGGATCACTGTCTTTTTTGTCCCAAGTCCTAGTGCACTGTTACAAGATCACCTTCCTCAAGCATTGATCTTTTTCTTCTCCACCCTATATGGACAGGAAGAAAATTCCAGCTTCCATAAAGCTTCCTATTCTTTCACTCTTACTTGTAGCCAAATGACCACTTGCTCAGAAGACATGTTTCCACCTACTTTCCAAAGGTATTTGTGCTTGTCTTCAAAGATTAACAATCTTCTTGGCTTCATCTGCTCTGGCATCCACTCTGGCTCAGAATCCAGACCTGTCCAACTCCTTGCATGGTTTGACAGGAACTTGTTACAGACTTCCTCTGACCTTCTGCCCCGTTCCAATACCTGGGCTCCTGCCATGTTCTAGTGATTAACCTCCCTGCCCCCCAGTTTTAACCCTCTGCAGGTACAGATCCCAGTCTAAATCTTGACAGCTCTCTTGAGGACTGAAATTCTCTGCCAGGACTGCAGGATAGTAGCTGGCACTGTTATTTTGTACACCTACTTGAACAGCAGCATACATGTCTGCTTCTAGTCTCCTCACTACACTCTGCTTTTGAGGACTGACCTTGTCACCCCACACACGGAGCCACTGGTAAGATCATTGTCTCTGTTTGCTCTCTGACCTTCCAGACCTTTGGTTTGTCCTTAATTATCCAAAGCCAGAGCACCTTGGAGTGTCTGTCTCAGAGGCTCCCAAACTGCAGACTGCAGGCTGTTACTAGGCACTGGGTATAGGATGGTTAAATAAATGTAGGAGACATTTGCTTACATGTAAGCTGTTTTTTCTAGATGGCCCATTCTAGATCTATAGTTGAGTGATATTTTCTTTGTTATTTGAAAAAGCCTTTTTATTGCGTAGTTCTAGGGTCACATTTGAGAAATGTTGACAACAACCAGAGTGGATAAATAAAATTTCCAGGTTCTATTCCTCTCCCACACAGGCTAGCCCATTAAGCAGTATCTGCATTTCCAGGAACTGTAATAAACACCATTGATAAGTTTATACCCCTAAAAGCCCAGTAGTAGAAAAATATTTCCACAGGTAAGTGTCAGTACAATGGGTAAGTATTATTTTGAAGACAGGAAAGAGTAAATATTTCTTCCTGGAGTGTTTGGGGAAGTTTCATTAAGAAAGGGATATTCAAAACTTGTGTCTTGAATTCCACTTGGGTGGAAATTCTCTTCTAAGCACATGTAAAAGTCCAGGGTTCTACAGTGCTGGGTGTGTCTGGGGAGTTATATGGTTCAGTGGATCAGAGATGAAGAGTATGAAGGCCAGGCATGAGAGATGAGTGTAGATTAGGACCAAGGCAAGGATTTAAAAATAAGAAAGTTAGACTTTGGAGTGGTCAGAAGGAGTTTTTTTAGAAGTTTTAAGCTAAGTGGTAATGTGGCATGTGGAGCAGACCCAGGTTCTGATCCTGATGCAGATGAAGGTTCAGCTTAGGAAGTCAGGCATAATGTAGACACCTCTTAGCATGTCATTTATACCATTCGTCTGGACCACATTCTGTCTTATAGGATGATACTTTCTTGAAGTGAAGGACAGAATTCATCTTTTTATATTTTTTCTAGGTTCCTTACACAGTGACCCATCTCAAGCATATGCAAGATGAATATTGGCTTTTAGAATAAATAAGGTGTTAAAAAATTCTGTACAGCCTACAAGTTCCATGGTTTTGAGGAGAAGGAACCTGATGAGGGCTAGTGTAGAGAAGGTTGGTGCCCTGGAGAGATATGGATAAAGGGGGGGCACTCCTCTTAGGTAAAGAGTACAGCCCCTGAAAGTAGTAAAAAACAGTAGTTGACAGGATTCAAAAGACAAATAAAAACAAGAACCTTGTGGAGATGGTGCCCAGAGAACTTGTGCTGATTATGAACTCTGAATTATTACTCTTTAGATCACTGGAGGGAGAGGAGGAAAAAGGATGGAGCATCTCTGCAAAGTATAACACATGGTGGGATAGGTGCCAGTGTCTAAAACACTAAGACTGGTACAGGAGAGGAGCACAGGTATAGGACAGTTGCTTTGCAAGTGCTGGTGGAGAACTGGGAGGAAAAGAGTGATTGGGATGTGGGTGTCAGGAGGCTGGTTTAATAAGGCCTAAACATTTTCTCCAATCCTACATATCCCAAAAGGAGAAAAAAGAAAAGTAAGCATAAAGTTTATATAGTGTAAATTGTGAGGGTAGTGTCAATGTTAAAAGGGAGGAAAAGAGTGATTGAGATGTGGGTGTCAGGAGGCTAGTTTAATAAGGCCTAAACATTTTCTCCAATCCTACATATCATGTCAGTAGAAAAAGGCTTGAGGAAGTCAGTGAAACTAAAAGTATTCTCCAGATTAGTTTTTGGTGATTAAATCCTAGTGTGTTGAATATTACTTTATAATACTTTAGATTGTCAGCTAAGTCTTAAGGATGTTTTTTATTACATGGAATGTTACTTTAACTGGCTTTAACCATGGCATACAATCACATATAAGTCCCAAGCATATATTATAGGAAGTAACAGGTGAAGCCATTGAATTTGGCATGTTGCTGAAAGCAGTGCCCAGGGAATAAACCCTGATATTAACCAGTCATCTTAGCTTACTAAGAATGTGCCACACTTCCTTGATCCTCTGCCAAGGAACACAGTCAACCCCTGACACAGAAGCTAATAGAGAATTCTGGGTATCTAATGTTCTCTCCACCCTCAGAAAAAGTCCCAAAATAATTCTACCAGACCCAATGTGGAGCAGCTTATGAAATAGAACCAGACTTTGGGAAGGGTGTGTTGCTGGAACTTTCTCTGAGCTGTTACTTTTGGCCTGGCTGTGATGGCTTTTTGATGGATTATGTTTTTTCTAGATGAGGAACAGGTGACAGCAGCCTGGTAAATGGAAGATTTTAAAATAGAAGTCAAAGGTTACGATGTATTATGACTCTCATGCTGACATCTGTAGTGGAACTGCCATAAATAGAAACAGTTCTTCAGTGCTGTGTCTCCGGGATGATGATTTGTGAAGTCAGGTCAGCACAGAGCATATAGTTTGTCTAAATCAGTGACAGTGTCAAAAACTACTTAGGATCAGTGGATCTCAGAGAAGGGATTGGAACCAGGGCAATAGGGCTGCCTTCAAATTCATCACTGTCCCAAGGGGAACATTGTAGTGATGGGTTTGACAAAGTCACCATTGCTGAGGACCTCACTGTAAAGGGCTGTTTCCCTTCCCTACAGAGACATGTGTAGTAGGAAGTTGCTTTGGCTGAGGTCAAAGAGGTTACTACCTGTGTCCTCCCCTAGGCTTTTAAGGCTTTTATGTCTCACTGTTTGAGTTTACTTTTGTGTATGGTGTAAGAAAGTGGTCCAGTTTCATTCTTCTGCATGTGGCTGTCTAGTTTTCCCAACTATTTGTTGAGGAGATTCTTTTTTTCCACTGGATATTATTTCCTGATTTGTTGAAGATCAATTGACCATATATTTGTGGGTCAATTTCTGTGTTTTATATACTGTTCCACTGATCTATGTGTCTGTTTTTACACCAGTACCATACTATCTTTATGACTACAGCTTTTTAATTTAGCTTGATGTCCGGAATTGTGATGCCTCCAGATTTGCTTTTCCTTTTCAAGAGTGATTTGTCTATTTGGGGTCTTTTGTGGTTCCACACAAATTTTAAGATTGTGTGTTCTATCCCTGTGAAAGATGCTTGTTTTATTTGATAGGGATTGTATTAAACGTATAGATTGTTTTGGGTAGTATACACATTTTAACAATATTTGTTCTTCCAATCCATGAGCACAAATGCCACAAACTTAAAACAACTATCCGACTTCAGGATCAACTTGACAATGTTAGAAACGATTATAGTGACTGGTTAGTTAAAATTGTTTTACTTTAAAAATAATTTTTCCTGATTATAAAAGTAATAAATGCCTATATTATAATGTTTTTATTATAAAATTAACATAGTAATTTATTCCAAAGGAGGAAGAAAAGATCATCTACTATTCTTCAAAGAGATATATTCTCTCAATATGGAGAAAATAATGTATTTAAGCATTCAGACATGTAACAAGTATTTATTGATCATCTACTATATGCTAGATATGATTTTTATACTGGGGATATAAAATTTAAAGGATACCAGAAAACAAAAAGAAATGAGGCATCCAAACTGGCAGAGACGTCAAGCTTTGACTGTTCATAGATGATGTAATGCTCTACATGGAAAACCCAAAACACTCCACCAAAAAACTGCTAGAGGTGATGCACGAATTCAGCAAAGTTGCAGGATATAAAATCAATGTACAGAAATTGGTTGCATTTCTATACACCAATAATGAAGCAGCAAAGAGAAATCAAGGAATATATCCCAAATACAATTGCACCAAAACCCATAAGATACCTAGGAATAAACCTAACCAAAGAGGTAAAAGATCTGTATTCTTAGAACTATGAAATAAATTGGACACAAAGAAATAGAAAAAACATTCCATGCTCATGGATTGGAAGAACAAATGTTGTTAAAATGTCTATATTACCCAAAGCAATCTACACATACAGTGTGTGTATAAAACTAACACCAAAATTCTTTATAGAACTAGAAAAAACAATCCTAAAAACTGTATATAACCAGAAAATACCATGAATAGCCAAAGTAATTTTGAAAAAGAAAACCAAGGCTGGAGTCATCACACTTTACGACTTCAAGCTGTAGTACAAAGCTGTAATCATCAAGACAGCATGGTACTGGAACAAAAAGAGAAGCATAGATCACTGGAATAGAACAGATAACCTAGAAATGGACCTGCAAATGTACAGCTAACTAATCTTCAACAAAGTAGGAAAGAGTACCCAATGAAAAAAAGACAGTCTCCTCAGCAAATGATGCTGGGAAAACTGGATAGCAACATGCAGAAGAATGAAACTGGACCACTAACATACAAAATAGTTAATTAAAAATGGATTAAAGACCTAAATGTGAAACAGAAAACGATCAAAATCCTAGAGGAGAAAACAGGCAGCAATATCTTTGACTTCAGCCACAGCAACTTCTTACTTGACATGTCTCCAGAGGCAAAGGAAGTAAAAGAAAAAATAAACTAATGAGACCTCATCAATATAAAAAACGTCTGCACAGTGAAGGAAACAATCAGCAAAACTAAAAGGCAAACAATAGAATAGGAAAAGATATTTGCAAATGACCATAGGATAAAGGGTTAGTATCCAAAACTTATAAAGAACTTACTTAACTCAACACCTAAAAAATGAATAATTCAATGAAGAAATGGGCAGAAGACATATATAGACACTTTTCCCAAGAAGATATCCAGATGGCTAACAGACACATGAAAAAATGCTCAACATCACTCATCATCAGGGAAAAACAAATCAAAACTATGATGAGATATCACCTCACACCTGTCAAAATGGCTAAAATTAAGACCTCAGGAAACAAAAGATGTTGGCCAGGATGTGGAGAAAGGGGAAAACTTTTGTACTGTTGGTGGGAATGCAAACTGGTGCAGACATTATGAAAAACAGTATGGAGATTCTTCCAAAATTTACAGATAGAGCTACCTAATGGCCCAGCAATCAGACTACTAGATATTTATCCAAAGGATACAAAAATGCTGATGTGAAGAGGCACGTGAACCCCAATGTTTATAAGCATTATCAACAATAGCCAAATTATGTAAAAAGCCCAAGTGTCCATCAACTGATGAATGGATAAAGAAGATGTGGCACATATATATGTGTGTGTGTGTGTGTGTGTGTCTGTGTGTGTGTACACACAATGGCAGTGATGAAAAAGAATGAAATCTTGCCATTTGCAATAATGTGAATGGAAATAGAGGGTATTGTGCTAAGTGAGATAAGTAAATCAGAGAAAGACAAAATCACTTGATTTCACTCATAAGTGGAATTTAAGAAATACAACAGGTGAACATAGGGGAAGGAAAGGATAAAAATAAGATAAAAACATAGGAATGCAAGCTGGTGCAGCCACTCTGGAAAACAGTATGGAGTTTCCTCAAAAAACTAAAAATAGAACTACCTTACGACCCAGCAATTGCACTACTAGGCATTTATCCATGAGATACAGGTGTGCTGTTTCAAAGGGACACATGCATCCCCATGTTTATAGCAGCACTATCAACAATAGCTTAAGTATGGAAAGAGCCCAAATGTCCATCGATGGATGAATGGATAAAGAAGATGCGGCATATATATATATATATATATATATATATATAATGGAGTATTACTCAGCAATCAAAAAGAAGGAAATCTTGCCAATTACAACTACGTGGATTGAACTGGAGGGTATTATGCTAAGTGAAACTAGTCAGAGAAAGACAAAAATCATATGACTTCACACATATGAGGACTTTAGAGAGAAAACAGATGAACATAAGGGAAAGGAAACAAAAATAATATAAAAACAGGGAGGGGGACAAAACAGAAGAGACTCATAAATATGGAGAACAAACTGAGGGTTACTGAAGGTGTTGTGGGAGGGGGATGGGCAAATGGGTAAGGGGCATTAAGGAATCTACTCCTGAAATCATTGTTGCACTATATGCTAACTAATTTGGATGTAAATTTAAAAAAAACAAAATTAAATTAAAAAAAACAGATGTGAAAACCATAAGAGACTCTTAAATACAGAGGACAAACTGAGGTTTGCTGGAGGAGAGGTGGGTGGAATGATGGGATAAATATGTGATAGGCATTAAGAAGAGGAATTTTTAGAATGAGCACCGAGTGTCATATATATGAAATGATATCGGGTCTGACTGCGGCCCCTTCCACCAACACAAGTTACTCCAGACATCACAGAGGAAGAGTCCTGCAGTTCCACGTCACTCCATGACTATCCAAAATGATGAAACGGAAGAATTCTCCTTAAAAGAAACTCCAGGAAGTAGCGACAGTTAACGAACTGATCAAAAACGATTTAAGCAATAAAACAGAACACGAATTTAAAATAATGTTATAAAATTAATCGTTGGGCTTGAAAAAAGTATAGAGGACAGCAGAGAACCTATTGCTACAGAGATCAAGGGACTAAGAAACAGTCAGGAGGAGCTAAAAAATGCTATAAATGAGGTGCGAAATAAATGAAGGCGACCATAGCTCGGATTGAAGGGGCAGAGGAGAGAATAGGTGAATTAGAAGATAAAGTTATGGAAAAAGAGGAAGCTGAGAAAAAGAGAGATAAAAAAATCCAGTAGTATGAGGGGAAAATTAGAGAACTAAGTGATGCACTAAAGAGAAATAATCTACGCATAAATGGTATTCCAGAGGAGGAAGAGAGAGGGAAAAGTGCTGAAAGTATACTTGAAGAAATCATAGCTGAGAACTTCCCTGATCTGGGGAAGGAAAAGGGCATTGAAATCCAAGAGGCACAGAGAACTCCCTTCAGATGTAACTTGAAACGATCTTCTGCATGACATATCATAGTGAAACTGTCAAAATACAAGGATAAAGAGAAAATTCTGAAAGCAGCTAGGGATAAACATGCTCTAACATATAAAGGGAGACTGACAAGACTTGTGACAGATTTATCTACTGAAACTTACCAGGCCAGAAAGGAATGACAGGAAATCTTCAATGTGATGAACAGAAAAAATATGCAGCTGAGAATCCTTTATCAAGCAAATCTGCCATTTAGAATAGAAGAAGAGATAAAGATCTTCCCAAACCAATAAAAACTGAAGGAATTCATCACCACTAAATCAGCCCTACAAGAGATCCCAAGGGGGATCCTGTGAGACAAAGTACCAGAGACATCACTGCAAGCATGAAACCTACAGACATCACAATGACACTAAACCCATATCTTTCTATAATAACACTGAATGTAAATGGACTAAATGCTCCAACCAAAAGACATAAGGTATGAAAATGGATAAAAAAAAAAAAAAGACCCATCTATTTGCTGTCTACAAGAGACTCATTTTAGACCTGAGGGCACCTTCAGATTGAAAGTGAGGGGATGAAGAACTGTCTGTCATGCTACTGGAACTCAAAACAAAGCTGGAGTAGCCATACTTATATCAGACAAACTAGATTTTAAATTAACGGCTACAGCCATTAATTTTAATTAATTTAATTAATTGATTTAATTAATTAATTAATTAACTTCTACAGAGATGAAGAAGGACATTATATAATAATTACAGGGTCTATCCATTAGGAAGAGCTAACAATTATAAATGTCTATGCACCAAATATGGGAGCTCCCAAATATATAAAACAATCACAAACATAAGCAACCTTATTGAGAAGAATGTGGTAATCGCAGGGGACTTAATACCCCACTTACAACAATGGATAGATCATCTAGACACAGGATCAAGAAAGAAACAAGGGCCCTGAATGATACATTGGATCAGATGGACTTGACAGATATATTTAGAACTCTGCATTCCAAAGCAACAGAATATACTTTCTTCTCAGGTGCACATGGAACATTCTCCAAGATAGATCACATACTGACTGGGTCACAAAACAGCCCTTCATAAGTATACAAGAATTGAGATCATACCATGCATACTTTCAGACCACAATGCTATGAAGCTTGAAATCAACCACAGGAAAAAGTCTGGAAAAACTCCAAAGCATGGAGGTTAAAGAACACCCTACTAAAGAATGAATGGGTCAAACAGGCAATTAGGGAAGAAATTAAGAAATATATGGAAACAAATGAAAATGAAAACACAACAATAAAAATGTTTTGGGATGCAGGGAAGGCAGTCCTGAGAGGAAAATACATTGCAATCCAGGCCTATCTCAAGAAGCAAGAAAAAATAAAAACTACAAAATCTAACAGCACACCTAAAGGAAATAGAAGCAGAACAACAAAGACACACCAAACCCAGCAGAAGAAGAGAAATAATGAATATTAGAGCAGAAATTAACAATATAGAATCTAAAAAAACTGTAGAGCAGGTGAATGAAACCAAGAGTTCATTTTTTGAAAAAATAAACAAAATTGATAAACCTCTAGACAGGCTTCTCAAAAAGAAAAGGGAGATGACCCAAATAGATAAAATCATGAATGAAAATGGAAATATTACAACAAATCCCTCAGAAATACAAGCAATTATCAGGGAATACTATGAAAAATTATATGCCAACAAACTGGACAACCTGGAAGAAATGGACAAATTCCTAAGCACCCACACGTTTCAAAAACTCAAATAGGAAGAAATAGAAAACTTGAACAGACTCATAACCAGAGAATAAATTGAATCGTTTATCAAAAATCTCCCAACAAATAAGAGTCCAGGACCAGATGGCTTCCCAGGGGAATTCTACCAGACATTTAAAGCAGAGGTAATACCTATCCTTCTCAAGCTGTTCCAATAAATAGAAAGGGAAGGAAAACATCCTGACTCATTCTATGAAGCCAGCATTACTTTGATTCCTACAACAGACAGAGACCAAGTAAAAAAAGACAACTACAGGCCAATATCCATCCCTGATGAATATGGATGCAAAATTTCTCAATGAACATACTAGCAAATAGAATTCAGTAGCATATTATTCACCATGATCAAGTGGGATTCATTCGTGGGCTTCAGGGCTGGTTCAACATTTGCAAATCAATCAATGTGATACATCACATTAATAAAAGAAAAGATCAGAACCATATGATCCTGTCAATCGATGCAGAAAAAGCATTTGACAAAATTCAGCATCCTTTCTTGTAAAAACCCTCGAGAAAGTCGGGATAGAAGGAACATACTTAAATGTCATAAAAGTCATTTATGAAAAGCCCACAGCTAATATCATCCTCAATGGGGAAAAACTGAGAGCTTTCTCCCTGAGATCAGGAACACGACAGGGATGTCCACTCTCACCGCTGTTGTTTAACATAGTGCTGGAAGTTCTAGCATCAGCAATCAGACAACAAAAGGAAATCAAAGGCATCAAAATTGGCAAAGATGAAGTTAAGCTTTCACCTTTTGCAGATGACTTGATATTATACATGGAAAACCCAACAGACTCCACCAAAAGTCTGCTAGAACCGATATATGAATTCAGCAAAGTCGCAGGATACAAACCTAATGTACAGAAATCAGCTGCATTCTTATACACTAATAATGAAGCAACAAAGAGACAAATAAAGAAACTGATCCCATTCACAATTGCACCAAGAAGCATAAAGTACCTAGGAATAAACCTAACCAAAGATGTAAAAGATTTGTATGCTGAAAACTATAGAAAGCTTATGAAGGAAATTGAAGAATATACAAAGAAATGGAAACACATTCCGTGCTCATTGATTGGAAGAATAAATATTGTTAAAATGTCAATCCTACCCAAAGCTGTCTACACATTCAATGCAATCCAAATCAAAATTGCACCAGCATTCTTCTCGAAGCTAGAATAAGCAATCTTAAAATTTGTATGGAAGCACAAAAGGCCCCGAATAGCCAAAGTAATTTTGAAGAAGACCAAAGTGGGAGGCATCACAGTCCCAGACTTTAGCCTCTACTACAAAGCTGTCATCATCAAGACAGCATGGTATTGGCACAAAAACAGACACATAGACCAATGGAATCGAATAGGAACTCCAGAACTAGACCCACAAAAGTATGGCAAACTCATCTTTGACAAAGCAGGAAAGAATATCCAATGGAAAAAAGACAGTCTCTTTAACAAATGGAAGAACTGGACAGCAACATGCAAAAGGATGAAACTAGACCACTTTCTTACACGATTCACAAAAATAAACTCAAAATGGATGAAGGACATGAATGTGAGACAGGAAACCATAAAACCCTAGAGGAGAAAGCAGGAAAAGACCTCTCTGACCTTAGCTGCAGCAATTCCTTACTCGACACATCTCCAAAGGCAAGAGAATTAAAAGGAAAAATGAACTATTGGGACCTCATGAAGGTAAAAAGCTTCTGCACAGCAAAGGAAACAATCAACAAAACTAAAGGTCAGCTGATGGAATGGGAAAAGATATTTGCAAATGACATATCCTACAAAGGGCTAGTATCCAAAATCTATAAAGAAGTCACCAAACTCCACATTTGAGAAAGAAATAATCCAGTGAAGAAATGGGCAGAAAACATGAATAAACACTTTCCAAAAAAGACATCCAGATGGCCAACAGGCACATGAAAAGATGCTCAACGTCGCTCCTCATCAGGGAAATACAAATGAAAACCACACTCAGATAACACCTCACGCCAGTCAGAGTGGCTAAAATGAACAAATCAGGAGACTACAGATGCTGGCAAGGATGTGGAGAAATGGAAACCCTCTTGCACTGTTGGTGAGAATGCAAACTGGTGCAGCCACTCTGGAAAACAGTGTGGAGTTCCTCAAAAAATTAAAAATAGATCTACCCTATGACCCAACAATAGCACTACTAGGAATTTACCCAAGGGATACCTGGTGCTGATGCATAGGGGTACTTGTACCCCAATGTTTATAGCAGCACTCTCAACAATATCCAAATTATGGAAAGAGCCTAAATGTCCATCAACTAATGAATGGATAAAGACATTGGGGTTTATATACACAATGGAATACTACGTGGCAATGAGAAAGAATGAAATATGGCCTTTTGTAGCAATGTGGATGGAACTGGAGAGTGTTATGCTAAGTGAAATAAGTCATATGGAGAAAGACAGATACCAAATGTTTTCACTCTTCTGTGGATCCTGAGAAACTTAACAGAAGTCCATAAGGGAGGGGAAGAAAAAAAAGAGCTTAGAGAGGGAGAGAGCCAAAGCATAAGAGACTCAAAAACTGAGAACAAACTGAGGGTTGATGGGGGGTGGGAGAGAGGGGAGCGTGGATGATGAGTATTGAGGAGGGCACCTCTTGGGATGAGCATTGGGTGTTGCATGGAATCCAATTTGAAAATAAATTTCATATTAAAAAAAAAGAAGACAGGTCAGGACCTCTGCTGCAACTCCTGCAAACTAAGTGCTAGTGCATTAAAATGAAACAAAAATGTATAAACTTGAACATTTGGTTGTGTGAATAAGTTCTTTACAGTTCTTATTCAAGACAGACACTAAAGCAAATGCCTTCAGAGAAAGAGTATATTTACACAGGGAGAGAGTACTATTTTCAGATGTTTCACTCCCCAGGACAGGTAAATAAAATTTCAGGAAGAATGTGCTCAACATACATTTTAATAAATAAATGGATTCAGTAACCACTATTTCTGGGCTCAGAAGGGGAATAAGGACTACATTTAAAAAAATCTATGAATTGTGTTTCAGGGTTTATTGGTATGACATATAGATGAAATATAGCTGCTGTTGGGGCGCCTGGGTGGCTCAGTCAGTTAAGCGTCCAACTTTGGTTCAGGTCATGATCTTATGGTCAGTGAGTTTGAGCCCCACATCAGGCTCTGTGCTGACATCTCAGAGCCTAGAGCCTACTTCAGATCCTATGTCTCCATCCCTCTCTGAGTCCCCCCCCCACTCTCTCTCTCTCAAAAATAAATATAACTTCAAAAAATTTAAAGAAAAATAAATATAGCTGCTGTTTAAAAAAAAATAGATGCACCATGTAGGTTGGGAAGATGGTAGAGTAGAAGGACCCTATGCTCACCTCATCCCACGGATACAACTAGATAACACACACATCAGCATAAATAACGCAGAAAAATGACAAACGCTAGAAGAACAAACTCTACAACTAAAGGTAGAGGCCATATTAAAGAAGATAGGAAGGGTAAAGGCACAGTTTCTTAGGGAAGGGGATTGTGGCTTTCCATCATAAGGGTGAGCTGGGGTCATGTAGAAAAACAAGAAACAGACCATTGCACTGGGAAGTCCTCTCAGGGAAGACATTTCCCCATAATATTTGGCTTTTAAAGTGAGAGGGGCCAGATTTTGTAGAATTTTCTTTCTAAAGTCTGGAATTTTACTTTATTTTATTTTAAAATATATTTTATTGTCAAGTTATCTAACATACAGTGTATACAGTGTGCTCTTGGTTTTGGGGGTAGATTCCTGTGATTCATTGCTTACATACAACACCCAGTGCTCATCCCAACAAATGCCCACCTCAATGTCCATCGCCCGTTTTTCCCTCTCCCCCATCCCCCCATCAACCCTCAGTTTGTTCTCTGTATTTAAGAGTCTCTTATGGTTTTCCTCCTTCTCTGTTTGAAACTATTTTCCCCTTCCCTTCCCCAATGGTCTTCTGTTAGGTTTCTCAAATTCCATATATGATTGAAAACATATGATATCTATCTTTTTCTGACTGACTTACTTCACTTACCACAATACCCTCCAGATCCATCCATGTTGTTTCATATGGCAGAATTTCATTCTTTCTCATTGTCAAGTAGCATTCCATTGTATATATATACTACATCTTTTTTATCCGTTCATCAGTTGGTGGACATTTAGGCTCTTTCCATAATTTGGCTATTGTTGAAAGTGCTGCTTTAAACATTGGGGTACAAGTGTCCCTATGAATCAGCACTCCTGTATCTTTTGGATAAATTCCTAGTAGCCCTATTTCTTGGTCACAGGGTAGATATCTTTTTAATTTTTTGAGAAAACTCCACACTGTTTTCCACAGCGGCTGCACCGGTTTGCATTCCCACCAACGGGGCAAGAGGGTTCCCCTTTCTCCACATCCTCGCTAACTCTTTTGCTTCCTGAGTTGTTAATTTTAGCCACTCTGACTAGTGTGAGGTCGTCCTCAATATGGTTTTGATTTTTATTTCCCTGATGATGAGTTATGTTGAGTATCTTTTCATGTGTCTCTTGGCCATCTGGATGTCTTCTTTGGAAAAGTGTCTATTCATGTCTTCTGTCCATTTGTTCACTAGATTATTTGTTTTTCAGGTGTTGAGTTTGGTAAGTTCTTTATAGATTTTGTATACTAACACTTTATCCAATATGTGATTTGCAAATACCTTCTCCCATTCTGTCAGTTTCCTTAGTTTTGTTGATTGTTTCTTTTGCAGTGCAGAAGTTTCTTATCTTGATGAGGTCCCAATAGTTCATTTTTGCTTTTATTTTCCTTGCCTTCAGAAATGTGTCAAGCAAGAAATTGCTGTGGCTGAGTCAGAGAGGTTGTTGCCTGTTTCTCCTCTAGGTTTTTGACAGTTTCCTGTCTCACATTTAGGTCTTTCATCCATTTTGAGTTTATTTTTGTGTATGGTGTAAGAAAATATTCCAGTTTCATTCTTCTGCATGTTGCTGTCCAGTTCTCCTAGTACCATTTGCTAAAGAGGCTGTCTTTTTTCCGTTGGATACTCTTTCCTGCTTTGTCAAAGATTAGTTGCCCATACATTTGTTGGTCCAACTCTGGTTTCTTTATTCTATTACATTAGTCTATGTGTCTGTTTTTGTGCCAATATCATACTGTCTTGATGATTACAGCTTTGTAGTAGACGCTGAAGTCTGGGATTGTGATGCTTACTTCATTGGTTTTCTTTTTCAGCATTAATTTGGCCTTTCAGGGTCTTTTGTAGTTCCATACAAATTTTAGGATTGCTTGTTCTAGCTTTGAGAAGAATGCCAGTGCTATTTTGATTGGGATTGCATTGAATGTGTAGATTGCTTTGGGTAGTCGATATTTAAACAATATTTGTGCTTCCAATCCATGATCATGATTTTTTTTCCATTTCTTTGTGTTTTCTTCAATTGCCTTCATAAGTTTTCTATAATTTTTAGTATAAAGATATTTTACATCTGTGGTTAGGTTTATTCCTAGGTATTTTATGTTCTTGGTGTAATTGTAAATGGGATCTATTTCTTGATTTCTCATTCTGCTGTTTCTTATTTGTATATAGACATACAACCTATTTTTGTACATTGATTTTGTATCCTGCAGCTTTGCTGAATTCACGTGTCAGTTCTAGCAGCTTTTTGGTGGAATCGTTTGGGTTTTGCATATAGAGTACATATCATCTGCAAAAAGTGAAAGCTTGACTTCTTCATTGCTAATTTGGATGCCTTTCATTTCATTTTGTTGTCTGATTACTGAGACTAGGACTTCCAACACTATGTTAAACAACAGCGGTGAGAGTGGATATCCCTGTCATGTTCCTTATCTCAGGGGGAAAGCTCTCCGTTTTTCCCCATTAAGGATGATATTACCTGTGGGATTTTTACGTAATGCTTTTATGATGTTTTATGTTCCTTGTATCCTGACTTTCTTGGAGGGTTTTACTAAGAAAGGATGATGTTTTTTGTCAAATGCTTTTCAGCATCTATTGACAGGATCATATGGCTCTTATTCTTTCTTTTATTAATGTGATGCATCACATTGATTGATTTGTGAATATTGAACCAGCCCTGTAGCTGAGGAATGAATCCCACTTGATCATGGTGAATAATTATTTTAATATGCTGTTGAATTCGATTTGCTGTTATCTTGTTGAGAATTTTTGCATCCATGTTCATCAGGTTATTGGTCTGTAATTCTCCTTTTTAGTGAGGTCTCCTTCTGGTTTGGGAATCAAGGTAATGCTGGCTTCATAGAATGAGTCCAGAAGCTTTCCTTGGGTTTCTATTTTTTGGAACAGCTTGAGAAGGATATGTATTAAGTCTCCTTTAAATGTCTGGTAGAATTCTCCTGGGAAACAATCTGGTCCAGGACACTTATTTGTTGGGAGATTTTTGATAACTGATTCAATTTCTTCACTAGTTATGTGTCTGTTCAAATTTTCTATTTCTTCCCGTTTGAGTTTTGGTGGTGTGTGGGTGTCTAGGAATTTGTCCATTTCTTCCAGATTGTCCAGTTTGTTGGCATAAAATTTTTCATAGTATTCTCTGATAATTGTTTGTATTTATGTGGTGTTGGTTTTGATAAATCCAAATTCATTCGTGATTTTATCTATTTGGCTCATCTCCCTTTTCTTTTTGAGAAATCTGGCTAGGGGTTTACCAATTTCGTTTATTTTTTTCAAAAAACCAGCTCTTAGATTCATTGATCTGTTCTACTATTCTTTTGGATTCCATGTTGTTCATTTATACTCTAATATTTATTATTTCTCTTCTTCTGCTGGGCTTGTGGCGTCTTTGCTGTTTTGCTTCTATTTCCTTTAGGCATGCTGTTAGATTTTGTATTTGGGATTTTCTTGTTCCTCGAGATAGGCCTGGATTGTAATGTATTTTCCTCTTAGGACTGCCTTTGCTGCACCCAAAGGGTTTGGACTGTCATGTTTTCATTTTCATTTGCTTCCATATATTTTTAGTTTCTTCTTTAATTGCCTTGTTGACCCCTTCACTCTTTGGTAGGATGTTCTTTAACCTCCATGCATTTGGAGGCTTTCCAAATTTTTTCTTGTGATTGATTTCAAATTTCATAGCATTGTGATCTGAATGCATGGTATGATCTCAATTCTTCTCTATTTATTGAGGGCTGTTTTGTGACTCAGTATGTGATCTATCTTGGAGAATGTTCCATGTGCACTCGAGAAGAATGTATGTTCTGCTGCTTTAGAATGAAAAGTTCTGACTTTATCTGTCAAGTCCATTTGGTCCAGTGTATCATTCAGGGCCACTATTCCTTTATTGGTTTTCTGCCTAGATCATCGTTCCATTGCTGTAAGTAGAGTGTTAAAGTCCCCTGAAATTACCGTCTTCTTATCAACAAGATTGCTTATGTTTGTGATTAATTCATTTATATATTTGGGCACGTCACGTTAGGGACATAAACATTTACAATTGTTAGCTCTTCTTGATGAATAGAGGCCATAATTATGATATAATACCCTTCTTCATCTCTTATTGCAACCTTTAGTTTAAAATCTAGTTGTCTGATATAAATATGGATACTCAAGCTTTCTTTTGACTTCCAGTAGCATGGTAGATATTTCTCCATCCACTCACTTTCAATCTGAAGTCGTCCTCAGGTATAAAATGAGTCTCTTGTAGACAGCTTATAGATGGACCTTGTCTTTTTTATCCATTCTGATACCCTATATCTTTTGATTGAAAATGTAGTCCATTTAATTTAAGAGATATTATTAAAAGATATGGATTTAGTGCCATTGTGTTATCTGTACGTTTCATGCTTGTGTTGATGTCTCTGGTCCTTTGTAGTTTTTGCAACATTCCATTCACAGAGTCCTTTAGGATCTCTTGCAGGGCTAGTTTAGTGGTCATGAACTGCATCAGATTTTCTTTGTCTGGGATAGCCTTTATCTCTCCTTATATTCTGAATGACAGCCCTGCTGGATAAAGGATTCTTGGCTGCATATTTTTCCTATTCACCACATTCAATATTTCCTGTCAGTCACTTCTGGCCTGCCAAGTTTCAGTGGACAGTTGTGCTACTACCCTTATGTGTCTACCCTTGTAAGTTAAGTCCCATTTGTCCTGAGCTGCTTTCAGAATTCTCTCTTTATCCTTGTATTTTGCCAGTTTCACTATGATATTCTGTAGAGAAGACCTATTCTTTTTACATCTGAAGGGATTTCTCTGTGCCTCGTGGATTTGTATGTCTGCTTCCTTCCCCAGGTTAGGGAATTTCTCAGCTATAATTTATTCAAGTAAACCTTATGCCCCTTTCTCTTCTTCTGGAACTCCTATGAAATGGATATTATAACATTTCTTGGAATCACTTAATTCTCTAATTCTCCCCTTGTGGTCTAGTATTTTCTTATCTCTCTTTTTCTTGACTTCACCATTTTCCATAATTTTGTCTTCTATTTCACTTATTCTCCCCTCTGCTTCCACCATCCTTGCTGTACTGCATCTAGTCTATTTTGCATCTCATTTATAACATTTATTAATTCACTGTGACTATTTCTTAGTTCCCTGATGTCTGCAGCAGTAAATTTTCTGCTGTGTTCTATGCTTTTCTCAAGCTCAGCCTTTAATCTTGTGACTACTGTTCTAAATTGTTGATCAGATATATTGTTTATATCTGTCTTGAGTAATTCTCTAGGTGTCATTTCTTCCTTGAATTTTTTTTTGAGGAGGATTCTTCTGTTTCATCATTTTGGCTAGTTTTCTAGCCCTTACATGTTTTAATAGGTTGTTTTGTGTCTTGTACCTGCGAGCATTCTTATATTAAAAAGAGGTCATACACTGTCCAGGGCTTGGAACTTCAGAAGGTGTTTCTGGAGTGTGTTGCATGCTCTCTGTTGTTGTGACTCTTGGTTGCTTTATTGTTCTACTCATAGTGGTGGTATGGACCTTCCATAAGGTGTGCTTTGATTTGTTTGTTGAAGTAACTCTGGAAAATTTTTCAAAAAAGGGTGCTGTGGTGGAAGTAGCCTTATCCCAAACAAAGAGATAAATGACAGGGGTTGGCAAAAAGAAAAGAAAAAGCATTGACCAGGCAGAGAGTCTGAGAAACTATATGGCTTAATCCAGACAGAGAGAGAGAGAGAGAAATAAAGAAGAAGGATACAGAAGAGGTGCAAAAAGAATAGTTTAGAAATGTCTGCTTAAGTATTATATATATATATATAGTGTGTGTGTGTGTGTGTGTGCGCACGCGTGTGTGTGTGTATGTGTGTGTAGATGTATTAAATACACAAGAATCAAATCAGAAAATTCAAAACTCTGGTAATGTTTCTGTAACTCTGTATCCTGAATTCCTGGAATTCCAAGTCTTCTGTCCTCAATACTGCTGTGTTTGAGGGACAAGGGAACTTTGGACCCCTCTACTTCTTTGCCATGTTGACTCCTCAAGTCTAGAATTTTAAAAATAAGCAGGCTTGGCTCTGGGAAAGCTCGGAGAGTGTTAAAAAGCTGAGTCCACACTCATAAATAAACTGGATGACAAAAAGCCAGTGGAGATACAGCATAGTAGTAGCTGTTTGAAAAATGCCTGTGGCATAAGGGAGAGAGGGTTATGTACTCATCTCAGAGCTTGTCACAGAGAGGCAGGGATCACAGGAACACCTCTCCAGGAAAAGAAGAGAAGCTGGTAGGTGCCATTCCCTCCCCAGCCCCAGCATAAATACTCAGCTATTTGTAGGAACTATCACTGTGCTGACACTCACTACTTACCTTGCTTACACCAAGCCTCACCTTCCCCCCACACTTCAGTGGGTATTCCCTTTCCACTCATATTTGATTCAGTCCCTGAACCGTGGGTACTCTCACCCAGGAGACCAGAGGAAATCACGTCAAGACTGAGTCCCTCAACTTGGGGCTTTGGATCTGACAGTGGCAATAACAGGTCTCATTTCACAAGCAACCACTGCACAACTTGTTAAAATGGGCCCCAACTGATGAGGGACCAAAATGTCCCCAACAGGCACAGAGAACCTCTGCAGACTACTGGGTTGAGGGAAAAAGTGGCCAGGACACAACATCAGGGCACATGCAACACACATAAAAGAAACACTCTAAAGCACTAGGTCCTGGAGAAGAGGGGTCACCACACTGCAGGGCACTAAAGGAATTCTTCATTACCTTCAAGAAAAGGAGATATAGCTGGCTTTCTTAACACATAGAAACAAACACAGAAAGTTAGACAAATGAGGAAACAAAAGAATATGTCCCAAATGAAAAAGCAGAATGAAACCACAGCAAGAGAGTTAAGCAAAACAGATATAAGTTATATGCCTGATAGAGAATCTAAAGTAATTATCATAAAGATACTCACTGGATATGAGAAAAGAATGGAGGACATCAGTGAAACCATTTACAATGAGCTTAAGAAGTGAATAAAAATTGAAAAACACAGTAAATGAAATTAAAAATACACTTTATGAAATAAATAGCAGGCTAGAGGAATCAGAATAACGAATTAATTAAGAAGAAGAATAGAAAGAAAGAGTAATAGAAAGTAATTGAGCTAAAAAAAGATGAGAGAAAAAGGAATTATCCAAAATGAGAATCACTGGGGAAATCAGTGATTTCATCAAGTGGAATAACATTCACATTATAGAGAGCTCAGAAAAAGAAAAAAGGAAGCAGAAAATTTATTTGAAGAAATAATAGCTGAAAAAATCTATAGTGTGGTGAAAGAAGCATATCCAAATGCAGGAGGCATAGGGTTCCCCCAAGGAGGTCCACAACAAGACACATATTAATTAAAATGGAAAAAAAACTAGTGATAAAGAAAAAAAATTAAAGCATTTAGAGGAAAGAAAACAGATACATTCAAGGGAAACCCTATAAGGCTATCTTAGGTAGAAATTTTGCAAGCCAGAAGGAGTGAAATGACATATTCAAAGTTGTAAAAGGAAAAATATGCAGTCAAGAATACTCTATCTAGCAAAGCTATCATTCAGAATAGAAGGAGAGATAAAGAGTTTCTCAGAGAAACAAAAACTAAAGGAGTTCATGAACACCAAAGCAGCACTATAAGAAACTCTAAAGGAGAATCTTTGAGTGGAAAGAAAAGATCATAAATGAGAGTATTAAAAATGGAAACAAAAAAATAAAATAAGCATATCTGTAAACATCATCAAAGAATTATAAAATAAAATGATGTAAAATATGACACTATATTCCTAAAGTGTAGGTAAGAGAGAAGTAAAGAATGGTTTTGAATTAAGCAAACATCAACTTAATATATACTGCTATATGCAGAAGAGATTCTATACAAACCTAATGGTAAACACTAAATTAAAAACCAGTAATATATTCAAAGAATAAAGAGAAAGGAATCTAAGTATGTCACTAAGGAAATCCAACAAAAAAAGAGAACAAGAGAAGAAAGGATCAGAAAAAAATTACAAAAACAACCACAAAACAAGTAACAAATTGCCAATGAATACATATCTACCAACAATTACTTTGAATGTAAATGCTACAATAAAAAATATAGAGGAGATTAAGATGGTGGAGTGGTAGGGGTACCTTATGCTTGCCTCATCCCTCAAACACAGCCAGATAAATATCAAATTTTTCTGAACACCAAGAAATCTATCTGAGGACCGAGAAAACAAACTGCACATCCAGAGGGAGAAAAACAGACACATTGTGGAAGGTAGGAGGTGCAGAGAGTTGATTTGGGAAAGAAAAGAACTGTGGATTCTGTGGAGGGGAGGGAGCCCATATCATTGGGAGAGGACTTGAGAGAGAGAGAGGTGTGAAGGGTATTCCATAAGAAAAACTCTTTCCTAAAACCATTGACTGGGAAAAGGAGAGGGGCTGAATAAGCAGTGGAGCTCCAAGTCTTAGGTTTTAGAAGCCCACACCATCACTGAGGTCTTGCCTAATGGACTTCACGGTGCTTCTGTTAAGGAGGACAGAGCGTGGGATCAGACACTGTAGTCTCGGGAACCCCTGTGTCACACCAGGAGAGACAGTTTCCCTTCTTAGAGTGCATTTGAGAGAGGTGGCAGTGCCTCTCAGGGGGCAAAACAGAAGAGGGGAGTCATTAAATGGCCTCATTAATTAACATGGTAGCAGAGTCACCGCTAAAGGCAGCTAACCTGAAAGCCAGTTTTTGGCTATGCTTTACCATAAACTTCTAGGCCCACACCAGTTGTGTGACTAATTTTTTGGGACAAACTAGCATCAACTACAGCATGGTGAGGCCCTTCCATTCCCAAGAGGATCATTGTCGATCTGTGCCATCCTGGGTCCCTAAAATTTTGAGCTTTGGAACCTAGCCATGTGCCTGAGATAAAACACAGGAGTACTGTGCAGCCAGGAAAACAGATGGCTTGACACAGAAGAGGTGAAGGCAGAGTTCTGACAGGAGTCTGGGACACAAGAGGGGAAATTGTATTCTTTTAGGGTTTCCTGAACAGCATCAGGTACAAACTCTCCTCTCCAGGGATGAGAGAGAGGGGTGATGCCATTTTCTCCCTGCCCATTAACATGGACAGACCTCAGTGAGCAATACAGTGCCCCCAGTGGAGGCTGGGTGGCTTACACCAAGCCCCACCCAACTGCACCCTGCAGGTGCACCTTTACAAGGGCAAGTCTCCCTGAGAACCAGCATAGCAGATCCCGTCCTCAGAAGACGAGAACAAACCCTCCACAGTCACCAAGTCTACAGTTCATAGAATGCTTCAAAGCTTCAGGCCTAGCGGAAATAGGATCTAGTCTTTTCTAACCAGCAAACCAAAACACACCTGGTTAAAACTCATCACACACTGGAACAGATCCAAAAGCTCTATACTGCAGGCAAGGGGAAACTCTGTAGAGTACTGATCTGAGGGAAAAAGCAGCCAAAACACAATAACGGAGTACACACAGCATACACCAAAAAACTTCCTGAAGTTATAGGCCCCAGTGTATGACCTCTACTTTATATAGCCATTACTCTCAGATTATGAAATATAACAGGTAGAGAAGTCTAGGCAAAATGCCAAGATGAAGGAATTCATCCCAAAAGAATTGGAAGAGGTCATGGCCAGGGATCTAATCAGAACAGATATAGATAATATGTCTGAACCAGAATTTAAAACAACAATCACAAGGATAATAGCTGAGCTTGAGAAAAGCATAGAACACACTAGAGAATCCCGTTCTGCAAAAAATAAAAGAAATAAAAACGAGTTAGGCTGAAATTTAAAAATGCTCTAATCAAGATGCAAAACTGATTGGATGTAATGACAAAAGGGATGGATGAAGCAGAGGAACAAATCAGTGATATAGAAGATAAAATTATGGAAACTAGTAAAGCTGAAAAGAGGGAAACAAAAGTATTGTATCATGAATGTAGACTTAGGGAACTCAGAGACTTCATAAAGCACAATAACATTTATATCATAGGAGTCCCAGAAGAAGAAGAGAGGGGAAAAGGGGAAGAAGGATTATTTGAGCAAATTGTAGCTGAAAATGTCCCTAATCTGGGTAAAGAAACAGTCATCCAAATCCAGAAAGGACAGAAAACTCCCATCAAATTCAACAAAAGCCAGCTAATACCAAGACATATTGTATTACAATTTGAAAAATATAGACATAAGGAAAGAATCCTGGAAAAAAATAAGGGAAAAGAAATCCCTAGTCTACAAGGGAAGACAAATCAATTTAGCATTAGACTCTCCACAGAAACCTGTCAGGCCAGAAGGGAGTGGCAAGATATATTTAACATGCTAAAGAAGGAAATATGCAGCCAAGAATACTTTATCCAGTAAGGGTGTAATTTATAATAGAGGGAGATAAAGAGCTTCCCAGACAAACAAAAACTAAAGGAGTTCTTAACCATAAACCAGCCATACAAGAAATGTTAAGGGGCCCCAAATTGGGAAAGAAAGACCAAAAACAACAAAAACTAGAAAGTAATAGAAAATTTCCCAAAACAGCGACTTCACAGGTAATACAATGGCACCAAATTCACATTGATCAGTAATTACTATGAATGTAAAAAGACTAAATGCTCCAATAAAAAGGTATAGGGTATCACAATAGATTTAAAAAAGACCAATTATCTTGGTCTTGTTTTAGACCTAAAGACTCATTCTTTACCTAAAGGTACCTTGTAATTGAAATTGAAGGGATAGAAAGACATCTATCGTATTAATGGATATTAAAAAAGCCAAAATAGCCATACTATATCAACTGTAACAAGAGATGAGAAAAGGAACTATATTATAATTAAGGGGTCTAACAAATAAGATATAACAATTGTAAACATTTATCCCCCCAACTTGGAATAACCCGAATATATAAACAAATTAGTAACAAACATAAAGAAACTCAATGGTAATAATACAATAATAGTAGGAGACATCAACACCCCACTTACAACAATGGACAGATCATCTAAGCAGAAAATCAACAAGAAACAATGGCTTTATGCACCATATGGACTTAACAGATATATTCAGAACATTTCATCCTAAAGAAAAGGAATATACATTTTTCTCTAGTGCACATAAAACATTCTCCAGAATAGATCACATACTGGGGCACAAAACAGCCCTCAACAGGTACAAAAAACCCAAGATCATACCATGCATATTTTCAGATTAAAACGCTAATGAACTTGAAATCAACCACAAGAAAAAAATTGGAAAGCCCTCACATACATTAAGGTTAAAGAAAATCCTACTAAAGAATGAATGTGTTAATTGGGTAATTAAAGAAATAAAAAAATACATGGAAGCCAACTAAATTGAAAACGTAGCAGTCCAAAACTATTGGTATAGTGCAAAAAACAATATTAAGAAGAAAGTATATGGCATTCCAGGCCTTCCTAAAGAAGAAAGAAATGTCTCAAATATGCAACCTAACCCTATACCTAGAGGAGTTGGAAAAAGAACAGTTAATAAATACAAAAATGGCAGAAAAAGGGATAGAAAAAAGATTAGAGCAGAAATCATTGATATAGAAATAAAAAAAAACAGTAAACAGATCAACGAAACTAGGAGCTGGTTCTTTGAAAGAATTAGCAAAATTGATAACCCCCTAGCCAGACTTATCAAAAAGAAAAAAGGAAATTACCTCAATAAATAAAATCACACATGCACCCAAGACCATTGGATACCTAGGAAAAAACCTAACCAAAGAGGTAAAAGATCTATAGGCTGAAAACTATATAATGCTTATGAAAGTTATTGAAGAGGATACAAGGAAATGAAAGAACATTCCATGTTCATGTATCAGAAGAACTGATATTGTTAAAATGTCAATACTACTCAAAGCAACCTACACATTCAATGCAATCCCTATCAAAACACCAGAATTCTTTAAGGAGCTAGAAAAAACAATTAAAAAGTAGTATGGAACAAGACCCCAAATAGCCAAAGTAAAGTTGAAAAAGAAATCCAAAGCTGGAGGCATCATGATTCCAAACTTTAAGCTGTATTACAAAGATGTAATCATCAAGACAATATGGTATGGGCACAAAAACAGACACATAGTTAAATGTAACAGAATAGAGAACCCAGAAATTGACCACAAACATATGGCCAACTAATCTTTGAGAAAGCAGGAAAGAATATCCAATGGAAATGAGGTAGTCTCTTCAGCAAATGTTGCTGGGAAAACTGGACAGCAACATACAGAAAAATGAACCTGGACCACTTTCTTATACCATATACAAAAATAAATTCAGAATGGATGAAAGACATAAATGTGGTACAGGAAGCCATCAAAATCCCAGAGGAGAAAACAGGCAGAAACCTCGTAGACCTCAGCCACAGCAATTTCTTACTATACATGTTTCTGGGATCAAGTGTAACAAAGAAAAAATGAACTACTGGGCTTCATCAAGATAAAAATCTGTATAGTAAACAAATAGTCAACAAAACTAAAAGGCAACTGATTAATGGGAGAAATATTTGCAAATGACATATCAGATAAAGGGTTAGTATCCAAAATCTATAAAGAGCTTATCAAACTCAACACCCAAAAGACAAATAATTTAGTGAATAAATGGGCAAAAGACATGTATAGACATTTTTCCAGAGAAGACATCCAGATGGCTGACAGACACATGAAAAGATGCTCAACATTACTCATTATCAGGGAAATATAAACCAAAACCACAATGAGATATCACCTCATATCTGTCAGAATGGCTAAAATTAATAACTTAGGAAACAACAGATGTTGACGAGGATGCAGAAAAAGGGTAACTTTCTAGCACTCTCTGTGGGAATGAAAACTGGTACAGCCTCTGTGGAAAACAGTATGTGTTTCCTCCAAAAGTTAAAGTGTGAACTACCCTACAACCCAGCAATTGCAATCCAAAGGATATAAAAATGCCGATATGAAGGGGTACATACACCCCGATGTCTACAGCAGCATTATCAACAATAGCCAAATTACGGAAAGAGCCCAAATGTCCATCAAATGATGAATGGATAAAGAAGAGGTTTTATATATATATACACACACACACACACACACACACTGGAATACTATTCAGCAATCAAAAAGAGTGAAATCTTTCTATTTGCAACAACGTAGATGGAACTAGAGTGTATTATGCTAAGCAAAATAAGTCAATAAGTGAAACACAAAATTGTGATTTCACTCATATGTGTAATTTAATAAACACAACAGATGAATTTAGGGGAAGGGAAAGAAAAATAAAATGGTATAAAAACAGAGGTTGGCAAACAATAAGAGACTCAAATATAGAAAACAAACTGAGGGTTAATGGTGGGTTGGGATATGGATTAAATGGGTGATGGGCATTAAAGACGGCACTTGTTGGGTTGAGCACTGGGTGTTATATGTAAGTGATAAATGACTAAACTCTACACCTGAAACCAATTTTACTATATGTATTAATTAATTTTTTAAAACCTTGAAATATATATATATGTATATATATGTGTGTATATATATATATATATATATATATATATTAAAAGAAAGTCAGAGAAGAAGTATTATATCAAAGTAAGGTTTAAAACAAAGACTGTAACAAGAGTCAAAGAAGGACACTATATGATAATAAAGGGGACGATCCAACAAGAAGATGCAACAATTGTAAATATTTATGCATCCAACATAAAATAACCCAAATACATAAAACAGTAACAAACATAAAGGAACTAATCAATAGTAATACAACTATAGTAGGGAGTTTTAATGTCCCACTTGCATCAATGGTCAGATAATCTAAACAGAAAATCAACAAGAAAACAGTGGCTTTGAATGACACACTTGACCAGTTGGATTTAACAGATATTCAGAACAATCCATCTTAAAATAGCAGAATACACATTCTTTTCAAGTGCATATGGAACACTTGCCAGAAAAGTACACACAGGCCACAATAT
Source organism: Lynx rufus (assembly GCF_022079265.1). Classification (NCBI taxonomy): domain Eukaryota; kingdom Metazoa; phylum Chordata; class Mammalia; order Carnivora; family Felidae; genus Lynx; species Lynx rufus. Next base: position 4,175,048 of record NW_025814836.1, on the reverse strand, counting down.
AAACTTCAATAAATTAAAAAAGATTGAAGTCATACCATGCATCCTTTCTAATCACAATGCTATAAAATTAGAAATTAATCACAAGAAAATTCCAGAAATATCATAAATACATGGAGTTTGAATAACATGTTACCAAAAAAAATGTATGGTTCAATCAAGAAATCAAAGAAGATATATGAAAGTAAATGAAAACAAACAAATACAAAAGTACAAGGAAACAAACAACATTCTAAAACCTTTGGGATTCAGGAATATGGTTCTAAGAGGGGAGTTTATAGCAATACAGACCTACACCAAAAAGTAAGAAAAATCTCAAATAAACAATCTAATCTTAAACTTAAAGGAGTTAGTGAAAGAACAATAAACAAAACCTAAAGTTAGCAGAAGGAAGTAAATAATAAATATTAGAGAAGAAATAAATGATATAGAACAACAACAACAGTAACAACAACAGAAGAAATAAATGAAACCAGGAGCTTATTCTCTCAAAAGTTCAACAGAATTGAAAAACCTCTAGTCATACTCATCCTAGGGAGAGACAGACACAGAGAGAAAGAGAGAGAACTGAAACAATCACAAATGAAAGGGGAGAAATAACATCCAACACCATAGAAATACAATTGTAAATGAATATTATGAAAAACTATGCCAACAAACCTAAACAAAATGGATGAATTCATAGAAACATACAACTTCTCAAAACTGAAGCAAAAAGTAATAGAAAATTTGAATAGACCAATTATCAGCAATTAAATTGAATCTGTAGTCAAAAACTTCCAACAAACAAAACTTCAGGACCAGACAGTTTGACAGGTGAATTCTACAAAACATTTATTTTATTACTTCTTAATATTTTGTTTGTTTTCTTTCCCCAAGTTTCCATTTAAATTCCAGCTCTTTTATATACAGTGCAGTATTAGTTTTAAGATATAGAATTTAGTGATTCATCACTTACATACAAAACCCAGTGCTCATCACAACTGCCCTCCTTCATACTCATCACCTGTTTAACCCACCTCCCTGCCCACCTTCCCTCCCCTCCACATTTTTACCCATAGTTAAGAGTCTTTTTCTTGGTTTTCCTCCCTTTTCCCTCTCCATGTTCATTTGTTTGTTTCTTAAATTCCACATATGGGTGAAATTATGCGGTATTTCTTTCTCTGACTTATTTCACTTGGCATAATACTCTGTAGCTCCATCCATGTTTACAAAACATTTAAAGAAGAGTTAATACATATTCTTCTCAAACTATTCCAAAAAATAAAAACGGAAGGAAAACTTTCAAATTCATCCTATTAGGTCATTATCGCCCCGATACCAAACACAGATAAAGACGCCATACAAAAGAACTACAGGGCAATATCTCTAATGCAAAAATCCTCAACCAAATGCCAGAAACCAATTCAAAATACATTTAAAAAGTAATACACCATGATCAAAGGGGATTCATTCCTAGGATGCGAGGGTGATTAAATATTCATAAATCAATCAACATGATACAACATATCAATAAGAGAATGGATTAAAATATATGATCATTTCAATAGATGCAGAAGAAGCATTTGACAAAGTACAACATCCATTTATGATAAAAACTCTCAAAAAGGTATGGAACATGTCTCAATATATGAAAGGTCTTGGGGGCAGAAGTTAAGACGGTGGATAAATGAAGGCATTCTGGGCTTTCTTTGTCCCTCAAACATAGCTGTATTGATGTCAGATTACTTGGGAAACTCAAGAAATTGATCTGAAGAGTGACAGAAGAATCTCTACAGTTGGAGGGAGACAGCTTGGTAGGTGCAAAGCACGTGGATATGAATTGGGAGAGAGAAAAACAGCGATGCTACAGAAGGGAGGGAAGAATTTCAGTGGAGAGAGAAAAGGAAGAGAAAGAGAGAAAGGTGGAGATAGTGTAGCATCAAGTTAGCACAAGAGGAAAACCTCTCTGAACAATGGATGGGGAGTGAGAAGTACTGAATGTTCCACTTCTTTTTTGCAAACAGCTTTTGGAGCTTAAACTCAGGTTTTGGAAGTGCACAAATGTCTCCAGAGCAGAGCTGTAGCATGCACTCCTTGGGAGGAAGGAACTGGCCACAGTGCATAGCATGGTGTAGAGATCTCTGGGGTGTGCTGGAAAAGAATAGTCTCCTTCATGCTGTACTTTTGGAAGAGGGTTTATTGCCTCCTCAAGGACAAAAGATCTTACAGGTTCCAGCCAAAGGCCCTTCATCAGCAGGGCGAAGCTCTACTCCAGAGTAGGGGAGTGGATATGCATGATGTTGAGTCCTTTAAGATGTTGGGTTTTGGATCCCAGCCACATGCCAAAGAGAAAATGAAGAAGAGGTTAGTGCAGGACAAGCTGACTGCACTCACTATTCTGTGAGGGCTGCCTGAACAGCAGGGTTGAGATCCCCAGTCTGGGGACAGGAAATTGAGGTGGCCTCATTTCCCCCTCCAACACCAACAGAGTGAGACTTAAGAGAGCAATACTGCGGCTCTCAATAGAGACAGGACCAGTTTACACGAAACCCTGTCCCTCCATTCTTGGCAACTGCTTATTTAATGGGAAAAGACTTACTCTGAGACAAAGCAACCACCTGAGAGGTCCAAGCCCTAGACAAGCACAGCCAGCAGCCTCCATGCACCAACAGATAGCTCTTTATTCTTCCTTCTTTTTTTCTTTTGGAATCAGGCTCATAGATTCTTGCTTGTTCTTCCACTTTCTTTTCTATTTTTCTTGGATCAGGATTTTTTATTCTTTTTTCTTCTTTTCTATTTTATTCTGTCCCCCCCCCTCTTATTTCTTTGGAATCAGCCTTATATTTTTTTGATTCTCTGGGGTTTTTTTTGTTCCTTTTCCCTCTCTCTCTCTCTCTCTCTCTCTCTTTTGGATCAGGCTTCCTCCTTTTTTCCCAGGGTTACTTCAACAAACAAATCAAAGAAACCAGGTAAAGGTTCAAACACTCCACCACTGCAAGCAAGGAGGAGCTCTACAGAGGACTGACCAGTGGGAAAGAGCAATCAAAACACAATAGCAGAGTGAACACAACTATACACTAGAAACACTTCCTGAAGTGCCAGGCCCTAGACTGTGTGTGACACATTTTTTAATATAGCAGTACTCTCAGGTAAAGGAAACACAAGCATGAACATGAAAAAGACAGAAACTTAGTCAAAATGACAAGACAGAGGAATTCTCTTCAAAAGAAAGGTCAAGAAGAAGTCACAGCTAGAGACTTGCTCAAAACAGATACAAGCAACATATCTGAACAAAAATATAGAACAACAGTCATAAGACTACTAGTTGGTCTTGAAAAAAATCATAGAATTCACCATACAAACCCTTGATACAGAGATCAAAGACTAAAGAACTAGTCAGGATGAATGTTTAAAATGATATCATTGAGATACAAAACAAAATGAATACAGTGTATATGAGGATTGAAGAAGCAGATGAGAGAATAGGTGAAATAGAAGAGAAAATTAGGGAAAACAATGAAGCTGAAAAGAAGAGATAAAGGAAATTACTAGACCATGAGGGGAGAATTAGAGAGCTAAGTGATCCCATGAAATGAAACAATATCTGTATCATAGGAGTACAGGAGAAGAGTAGGAAAAAGGGGAAGAAGGTTTATTTGAAGAAAATATAGCTAATAAATTCCCTAATCTAGGGAAGAAAACAGGCATCCAAGTCCAAGAGGCACAAAGAACTCCCTTCAAAATCAACAAAAACAGATCAACACCACAACATATAATAGTGAAACTTGCAAAATACAAAGGTAAAGAAAGAATTCTGAAAGCAGCTAGGGACAAAAGGCCTTTTAAGTACAAGGATAGACACGGTTAATAGCAGACCTATCTACAGAAACTTGACAGGTCAGAAGTGAGTGGAAGGAAATATTCAACGTGCTGAATGGGAAAAATATGCTGCCAGAATACTTTATACAGAAAGGCTGTCATTCAGAATAGAAGGAGAGGTAAATAGTTTCACAGAGAAACAAAAACTGAAGAAGTCCATGGCCACTAATCCAGTTCTGCAAGTAATTTTTAGGGGGACTCTCTGAAAAGACAGAAAAGAAGAAGAAGAAGAAGAAGAAGAAGAAGAAGAAGAAGAAGAAGGGGAAGGGGAAGAGGAGGGGGAAAGGGAAGAGAAGGAAAGGGAGAATGAGAGTGAGAGGGAGAGGGAGAAGGAGAAGGAGAAGGAGAAGAAGGAGAAGGAGAAGAAGAAGTAGGGGAAGGAGGAGAGGAAAGGGAAGAGAAGGAGAGGGAGAGGGAGGAGAAGGAGAAGGAGGAGAAGGAGAAGGAGAAAGGGGAGGAGGAGGAAGAAGGAGGAGGAAGGAGGAGGAGGAAGGAGGAGGAGGAAGGAGGAGGAGGAAGGAGGAGGAGGAGGAGGAGGAGACCAAAACATAAAGACTACAAAAGACCAGAGAACATCACTGGAAACACCAATTCTGCATGTAATACAATCACACTAATTTAATATCCTATAATAATCACTCTGAATGTAAATGGACTAAATGCTCCAATCAAAAGACATCGTATCAGAATGGATAAAAAATAGATCCACCTATATGATGTCTACAAGACTCATTTTAGACCTAAAGACACCAGCAGATTGAACATGAGTGAAAGGAGAACTGTCTATAATGCTAACAGACGTCAATAGAAAACCAGAGTAGCCATACTTATATCAGACCAACTAGATTTTTTAAAACAAAAACCATAATAAGAGATGAAGAAGGGAATTATATCATAATTAAGGGGTCTATCTATCACAATTGTAAATATTTATGCCCCCAATTTGAGAGCACCCAAATATATAATCAATTAATCACAAACATAAAAACAGTCATTGATAATAATTATACAATAATACTAGAGGATTTTAACAGACAGATCATCTAAGGAGAATACCAACAAGGAAAGAATAGCTTTGAATAACACACTGGACCAGGTGGACTTAACAGATATATTTAGAACATTTCACCCAAAAACAGCAGAATACACATTAGTTTCTAGTGCAAATAGATCATACTGGGTCACAAATCAGCCCTCAACAAGTGCAAAAGGATCAAGATCATACCATGCATATTTTCAGATTACAATGCTTTGAAACTTGAAATCAATCACAAGAAAAAATTTGGAAAGCCCTCACATACATGGAAGTTAAAGTACATCCTACTAAAGAATGAATGGGTTAACCAGAAAATTAAAGAAGAAATGAAAAAAACACGTGGAAGCAAATGAAATTGAAAACACGACAGTCCAAACCCTTTGGGATGCAGCAAAGCCAGTCATAAGAGGGAAGTATATTGCAATTCAGGCCTATCTCAAGAAGCAAGAAAGGTTCCAAATACATATCCTAACCTTACACCTAAAGAAGCAATAAAAGGAGCAGCAAATAAAGCCGGCATAAGAAGGGAAATATTAAAGATTACGGCAGATATAAATAATAAGGAAGAAAACAAACAAAAAAGACCAGTAGAAGAGATCAACAAAAGTAAGAACTGCTTCTTTTTTCTTTTTCTTTCTTTCTTTCTTACTTTTTTTTTTTTTTTAGGAATGGAGCTACTTTTTTTAATATGAAATTTATTGTCAAATTGGTTTCATACAACACCCATTGCTCATTCCAACAGGTGCCCTCCTCAATGCCCATCACCCACTTTCCCCTCCCTCCCATCCCCCATCCCCCTCAGTTTATTCTCAGTTTTTCAGAGTCTCTTATGGCTTGCCTGCCTCCCTCTCTACCTTTTTACACCTTCCCTTCCCCCATGGTCTTCTGTTAAGTTTCTCAGGATCCACAGAAGAGTGAAAACATTTGGTATCTGTCTTTCTCCATATGACTTATTTCACTTAGCATAACACTCTCCAGTTCCATCCACATTGCTACAAAAGGCCATATTTCATTCTTTCTCATTGTTACATAGTATTCCATGGTATATATAAACCACAATGTCTTTATCCATTCATTAGTTGATGGACATTTAGGCTCTTTCCATAATTTGGATATTGTTGAGAGTGCTGCTATAAACATTGGGGTACAAGTGCCCCTATGCCTCAGCACTCCTGTATTCCTTGGGTAAATTCCTAGCAGTGCTATTGCTGGGTCATAGGGTAGATCTATTTTCAGTTTTTTGAGGAACCTCCACACTGTTTTCTAGAGTAGCTGGAATGCACGAGTTTGCATTCCCGCCAACAGTGCAAGAGGTTTCCTGTTTCTCCACATCCTCTCCAGCATCTATAGTCTCCTGATTTGTTCATTTTAGCCACTCTTGCTGGTGTGAGGTGGTATCTCAGTGTGGTTTTGATTTGTATTTCCCTGATGAGGAGTGACATTGAGCATCTTTTCATGTGCCTGTTGCTATCTGGATGTCCTCTTTATAGAAGTTTCTATTCGTGTCTTCTGCCCATTTCTTCACTGGATTCTTTGTTTTTTGGGGGTGGAGTTTAGTGAGTTCTTTATAGATTTTGGATACTAGTCCTTTGTCTGATATGTCGTTTGCAAATATATTTTCCCATTCCGTCAGTTACCTTTTAGTTTTGTGATTGTTTCCTTTGCTGTGCAGAAGCTTTTTATCTTCATGAGGTCCCAATAGTTCATTTTTGCTTTTAATTCCCTTGCCTTTGGAGATGTGTCAGGTCTCAAATGAGTCTTTTGTAGGAAGAAAATAGATTAGTATTGTTTTTCATCTATTCTGACACCCTAGTCTTTTGATTAGAATTTAGTCCATTTATGTTCACATTAATTATCGATGGATATGAATTCGGTGCCATTTCATTACTTGTTTTGTTATTGTTTCTGGAGATTGTCTCTGTTCCTTTCTTTTTTTAATGTTTATTTATTTTTGACATAAAGTGAGACACACACACAAAGTGTGAGCAAGGGAGGGGCAGAGAGAGAGGGAGACACAGAATCTGAAGCAGGCTCCAGGCTCTGAGCTATCAGCACAGAGCTTAATATGGGCTTGAACCCATGAACTGTGATATTATGACCTGAGCTGAAGTCAGACGCTTAACTGACTGTGCCAGCCTGTCTCTGTTTCTAGTCCTTGTCACTTTTGGTATTTCTTTCCACTCAAAGAATCCCCTCTAATATTTCTTGCTAGACTGGTTTAGTGGTCACAAACTGCTTTAGTATGTATGTATGTATGTATGTATGTATGTGTGTATGTATGTATGTATGTATTTACTTACTTACTTATTTCTGTCAGGGAAACTCTACCCTTGATGGATAGGTAGTCTTGGCTGCAGATTTTTCCCATTTGGCATGTTGAATATATCACGCCACTCCCTTCTGGCTTGCCGCGTTTCTGTTGAGAGGTCTGCAGCTTGACTTATGGGTGTTCCCTTATAAGTTAAAGACTTTTGTCTTGCTGCTTGTAGAATTTTTTCTTTATAACTGTATTTTGGAAGTTTAGCTACAATATGTTTTGGTGTTTGCCTGCTTTTGTTGATTTTGATGGGAGTTCTCTGTGCCTCCTGCATTTGGATGTCTGTTTCGTTCCCTAGATTAGGAAAGTTTTCAGCTATTAATTCCCCAAATGAACCTTCTTCTCCCTTTTCTCTTCTTCTTCTGGGATCCCAATGATACAAATGTTGTTACATTTGATGGATTCACTGAGTTCTCTAAGTCTATTCTTATGAAGCATAATTCTACTTTCTCTCTTTTTTCACCTTCCTTATATTCTTTTATCCTATATGTCATTTATTCATTCCTCTGTTTCTTCCATCCTTGTGCTCATTACATATAACCCATCTCAAATCTCAGTTATTGCATTAATTTCTGACTAATTGTTTTCTAACTTTTTAATCTCTGTGGTCAGGATCTCCCTGATGTCTTTCATGCTTTTCTTAAGACAAGTTGGTATCCTTATGATTGTTGCTTTAAATTATCCATCATGCATATAAGTTATATCTGTTTTATTAGATCTCTGACCGTGACCTTTTCTTATTCTTTCTTTTGATAAATTCCTTTATTTTGTCATTTTATCTACATCTCTGTATTCTCTGTGTTAGAAAAGCCTCTTATGTTTCTTGCTCATGAGAGTAATGGCTTTATGACAAAGAGGTTGTATTGTGTCCAGGGCTTGGTGCTTTAGGGAGTGTCTCTCATGTGTGCTACAAGCATTCTGCTGTTGTGTTTTGGCTGATGTATCCTTCATACCAGTCATCTTCAGAGATTCTCCTTGCCTACAGTGGGCAGTGTTTGGGCTTGCCAGGGTTTGGTGAGTTTTAACTAGGTGTACTCTGGCCTGCTTGTTAAATGAGGCCTGATGACACTTCCACTAGATCTGAAGCCTTGCAAAACTCTATAGTTGATAACGTGGTTGTGCGGGGAGTTCTCCTGGTCTTCTGGGGATGGTGCTCACTGTTCTGGGCCTTAGGCACACTTTCTAAGAAAAGCAGTACCAGCAGAGCATGGAGGGTTTGGCTTGATGTAAACACATTAGGCAGCCAGTTTTGGTACTGTTCTGATTACTGAAGTTGTTTTATTCTAAGGGGCAAGAGAGGGAACTGGTGACAGCCATTTCCTTTGTGCCCGGAATGGGATCTCCATGCTTGCTGCTCTCAGGAAAGCACTCACAGAAGAGCAAAGACTTCCCCCTTGTGAATCCCAGGTGTTTTTCAGATCACTACTTTCACACTCTCTGTCTCCAGGTTGTTTTTCTGCCTGGAGCAGCGCAGTGCACTTTGGGATCTATCTCCTCAAAGTTTGCTGACTTTTAAATATTTTTTAATGTTTATTTATTTATTTTTTTGAGGTAGAGAGTGTGTGAGCAGGGGAGGGTCAGAGAGAAAGGGGGACAGAGGATCTGAAGTGGGCTCTGCATTGACAGCAGAGAGCCCAATGCAGGCCCTGAACTCATAAACCATGAGATCATGTCCTGAGCTGAAGTTGGACACTTAACTGACTGAGCCACCCAGGTGCCTCAAGCCTGCTGACTTTTAAAACTCAAAACCTTAGGGAAGTGCTGTAGTGGGTGCCTGCACTGATCTGGGGGAAGGTCTCACTGCATTGGGTCAGATGCAGATTTGACCAAAAAGGGCAGTTGTGCCAGGACATGGGGGTATGGGATTTGGAGCAATGCAGGCTAAACATCCAGTGTCTGTCCAGGTTAGCCACCCTCAGTAGGTATCTCTGCACCTATGCTGAGGGGCAGGGAGGGAAATGGCACCTGTTGACTCTTTTGTCACCAGAGAGGCAACTCTGTGAACACCACCTCTCACAGATGCACTCCAAGAAGAGTATAGTTTCTCCCTATGTGTCTTGGGCAGTAATCAGATGGTTATATCTGCCCCCATATTGCTTTCCTGTCTTTGATCTAGGAATAGGGAATGTGCCCTGAAGGCTCTATCCCAGCCAATACTTCCAACCTTTAAAATCCAGGCTTTGAGCCTTACTAGTCACAAAAAATTATGAAAATCAGCCCCTCTCATTTTTCCAGTCAATGGCTTTGGGAAAGTGTTCTCCTTGTGCATATGCCTGTGTGCTCCACATTCTCTCACTTTCTTTATGTCCAGGGCTCCCTCCCCTCTGCAGCACCCACAAACTGTTTCTCCTCCAGACTATGTCTTCATACTTCCTACCTTCCTCGGTGTGTCCTCTTGACTCCCTCCAGTTGTGCAGTTTGCTCTGTCAGTCCTCAGGTCAATTTCTTGGGTATTTAGAATGATTTGATTTTATAGAGTTGTGTTTGAAGTATGAGATAAGCCTAGCATTCTCCTACCATGCTCTCATTTTAGCTCCTCCTCCATTTTAGAATTTTTAAAACATGTACTCTTTAGTGTAGTCTTCACTATACTAAATCTGTAGCTCCAGTCCATCTCTCTAGCTCCTATTATGTATTTACAACTTTATTTTGTGTTTTAAGGCATACCCAAATTTACTACTCTTCCATTCAAGCATATTCTCTGTTTCATATTCCCAAAGTTGATTATTGACTCTGTCATCAATCCTGCCATCCTCTCTAGAAACCTTTGAGTCGTTCATGACTTTTGTTTCTTTATCACTCTCATCAAATTCATTGGATGCTATGATTTTGCCCACAGATTTTAATTTTATTTTTTAATTAATTAGCTAATTTGAGACACACACACACACACACACACACACACACAGAGAGAGAGAGAGAACGAGAACATGCATGAGTAGGGGAGAGGCAGAGGTAGAGAGAGAATCTTAAGCAGGCTCCATGCCCAGCGTGGAGTCCGATGTGAGGCTCAATCCCACAAGCCTGGGATCATGACCTGAGTCTAAATCAAGAGTCAGCAGCTTAACCAACTGATCCACCCAGGCACCCCTCCATGTATGCTGAAATTATCCCCACTAGAAAGATAATTCTCCCTCAATCTCTTTACTCTGTATTCTTTTATAGCCAAGATCTCCTGCAGAAATAAGCCCTTATTTGATGCCTATTTCCTTACTCTCATTCAATTTTCATTTCTCTGCAATACAATATTTGTCCCACCACTCCACATATACTTTTATTACCCTTCAAACAAGACCTACCAACAAACCCAAACCCTAACTTTCTAATGAAGCCCATAGAGTCATGTGTAGCTCAGTGTCTACCACCTCTCCTTATGCTGTCTCATTTGCTTCCCTACAGTACTGGGATTTCTTATAGTTTCTTGATATGAAAAACTCTTTTCTGCATCAGGACCTTTGTACTGCTGCCATTTGGAACCTGATACACTCCCATTGATTCCTTCTCATAGCTTGTCATCTGGATATCAGAGAGAGACCTTTCCTCCTCACCTGATTTAAGGAAAGCTTCCCTATTATTCTCTTTCTTATAATTCCTGTTCTTTTCCTTGAAAGTATATTTCCTAATATATATATATATATATATATATATATATATATATATATAGTTGTTTATCTATACTGTCCCTTTCTATATTATGAACTTCAAAGGATAGGGGCTGCATTAATGTAGATTATTACCATACCAAGCCTAGTTCCTGGAATACTTTAGTTGCCTTACTTGTAGAAAAAGTGAATGAATGGGGGCACCTGAGTGGCTCAGTTGGTTAAGCGTAAAACTTACGCTCAGGTCATGATCTCATGGTCATGATCTCACGGTTCATGAGATCGAGGTCTGCATTGGACTCTGTGCTGACAGCATAGAGTCTGCTTAGGATTCTTTCTCCCTCCCTCCCCCTCTCTCTCTCCCTGTCTCTGCCCCTCCCCTGCTCATGCTGTCTTTATCTCAAATAAGTAAATAAACGTTAAAAAAAGTGATGAATGAAGATATTTTGTCAGAAGTCACCAATAACCCCTTCACTTCTAGCTTTTGTGTCTGGATACATAAATGAGCTAGCAGAAAATCTTTGATTTATTATTCTCTGCCCCATCACCCCCAGGTGTTCTGAGTTCCCTTAGGAACAAATCCATACATCTAGCAGTTTTTGTTGCTGTGTATGATCCATATGCTGGAAAGGTCTTGGAGAGCTTTGTTTTTTTTTTTTTAACAATTTCACTCCAAAGAAAACCAAGAGTCTAATTTCTTCCTCTGTACAGAAAGATAGTACTGATGATGTTACTCTGTGATTACAGGATAATGTCAACAAATAGATTTCTGGTTTGCTTGTTTTTGCAGAATGAATGAACTCTAGGGAGAATTACAGTATCCACCAGATGCTATCTTCCTGTGTAGTGCCTTGACTTCCAGGATTCCCTTAGAAATGAAAGTTTAAAGAATTTGAAGGCTTTGCCTTTCAGCATTCCCGCATATGCTACCTTGACTCCTAAGTACAGTGCCTAATAGAGGTTCTCATTTTTGCTGCATTTCACTTTCTTTCTGGCGGGTATAAATCTGCTAGCAATAAAAATATCCAACTGGTTAATAATGCGTGCAGTGTACATTGTCAGTGTTCCTAATAGCTGTTAAATGGCGTTAAGACTTAACTGCTATTTTGAACCGTCTTTAAAAAAAAGCTAGTGCCTATCTATATACCTAAAGTGTGCACATCTTCACACGCGTGCATGTGCACACACATAATGGAAACTTCAACAAATCATTATATCTTCCTTAAAGATGTTTTTTAGCAGATGAGACAGAGTGAGAGATTGGGCACTTTGTTGTTTCTTTTACTATTTAATAATTCTTTGAAATGGAATACAAATGAAATTATATATATATAATTTCATATATATATGTATATATATATATATATATATATATATATAGTTTGAAATCAGATGAGAAACTTAACAGAAGACAGGGAGGGGAAGGAAAAAAAAGTTAGAGAGGGAGGGAGGCAAACCATAAGAGACTTTTAAAAACTGAGAATAAACTGAGGGTTGATGGGGGGTGGGAGGGAGGAGAAAGTGGGTGATGGGCATTGAGGAGGGCACTTGTTGGGATGAGCACTGAGTGTTGTATGGAAACCATTTGGAAAATAAATTTCATATTAAAAAATAAATAATAATACTAAAAAATCCATGAAAATCACTTGTCTAGAATTATTTTAGGAGAGTGGCTACATAGGAAATAAATTAAATATTAAAAACAGGTATAAAATGTCTTACTATATGCTTACTTGTATGTGCTTTACACACAAGATGAACAGATAAAGGAGTTTGGGGCCACACAAATCAATTATTAGTATGTCTTTGCTACTCTTTAAAATTTTCAGTGTCACTGCCAACTCAATCCAGGTCCTTTATGTAGTTTATTTGAATTATTGGGAGTGAATTTTCCTCACTGCTAGGACTTAATAGTTGATCAGATGAAGACAAAAGGTCATTCATAAATGCACTGAGTGTCTACTACTCTGTTAGGTTTTGTGCTAGATGCCTGAGGTAGTGTGATGAAGACCTCTTGCTACCTCAAGGACACACAGAGAAATTTGTGCAAAGCTCCTATATTTGGTAATGGGGATAGAAAAATATTCACAAAGATGAGTGAGCTTGAGGGAAAGGTGGTGAGCTCTGACTTGGACACTAAGAGCTTGCATTTTTGAAGAACTCTAGACAGTGATATCCAATAAACAACCAGGAACAATTAACCAGAACAAAGGTACAGTCCAGAGTCTGAGACAGACTCCAGAGCCAGGTCCAAAGCAGTCACTGAAGTCCTACTAGGTGATGTATCTGCTAAGAAAATTCACATACAAAGGGGTAAGTGGCTTAGAACAGAAGCTTAAAGAAGGCTTATGAATTTGGGGTGTGCAGTAAGAAAGAAAATAGTAGAGGACTAAGGCAGTGAAGCCAGAAAACAGCTTTGATGTTGGGATGAGAGATGCTAGGGACAATTGTTCCTCAGAGCAAGGAAGATGAAAACTATCTGAGAATGCTATGGAATCAAGGGATTTGAGGAGTGGAGACTATAAAGGAACCTAATCTGGGGGATATGGGTGGCCAATGGAAGGGGAATATGTGGGAGAAAGAGAGAGACTGATAATGCTTGGAATCAATAGATGGTTCTCCAAATGGAGTTGCCTGCAGAGGAAAGCAACAAGAGAAGAGGAAAGCTAAGAAGACATGAGATGAAGTAGAAACAAGAGAAAGTGGGGATAGTTTTACAAAACTGGGATGAGAAATAATTTGATAAAAATGTAGGGGGGCACGGTTGTCACTGGGGATTAGAAGGGGGTGACACATGCTTAGAGCAATCACTTTAGATAATGCACAATAAAGTTAAGAAAAGATTAACTGAAAAAGGCTGAGTACTGGGAAGGCCCTCTGAGGGCCAAATTATAGTTATCACACATTTTGAGTATGAAGACATTTTTGTTTTCCTCCAGAAATTCTTGGACAAGAAAAGGGTGATAGTTTGGAAAAGCAGAAATTCTACGGTCCTAAAAATTCAGTGATTTCAAATGACTGATCATAGAGTCCAGACTGGGTACACATGAAAGTGATGGCCAAACAGGAAGAAAAGCCAGAAGATCAGGAAAGGTTTTAAAGACATGAGACTATACATTCCCTCGGAAAGAGATATTCCATTTCAAGGGCAAGTGCTGTCCTCTTCCCCCCATATCTGCTTCCTCCCTCCTTATAGATGATAATGAGTTGTAGCCAGAGCCATTTGAGAGAATCCCATATTTCTGGTGGTGGCTACCCTGGGATGCCCAGGTCTCCCTTACTTTATGCTTATGTCTACACTGCAGGAGAGGACGTTGTTAAGGGCCTGGGATTGAATAAACCATATCCACATGCTTGTCAATTTTAACAAACTGCCAAATTCATAAAGGTGATTAATGATAATAATAATAGTCTCCTGCTAATAATACAGTCTCACACTGCAGTTACATATGTCAAGTCATTGATCTATCCTGTTAGAGTTCTGGAGGATTTAAGTAGCCCAAAATGAAATCTGTGCCTTTTGCATGTCATGAAAGACATATGTAAACCCTGCTGCCTACCTTCCAATACAGAGATTATAATTAATAACATATATATGGCTGAATGCAGTGTGTTCCTACTGTTGTTTTCTGCTGTCAGGAAAGAAAACAGCAACCCCTAAAAGATCTGTAAAAGAAGCTCTCTTGCCATGTGAAGCATTGGCTTTAAATCCCGTCATTCAAACTGGCCTCCCTGCCATCTTGGCTTTCCTTTTTCTGTTCTTTCTTTCTCTTTTGGGTTGCCGAATTTGGGTTTAGTCAGTGCTGTGGTGTTAACACTATAGTTCATAATGAGCCAAGTCATGCTGACTCATAACCAGAGTTGGATCAGCATTTTACCTAGAACCAAGGACAAAAGCAAGTGCCAAGAAGCTTGGGCCAGATGTGTTTCCTGGAGTGCCTCTCTTTGTTCAAACTCCTATGGATGACTGAAGGGAGAAGGCAGGGACAATGTGAGAAGAGTTGAACTCCCAAGAGGAAAATACTATTTCAGTATGAAAGAAAGATTGCAAACTTTAACCAATGTGTATGTGTGTGTGTATGTGTGTGCATGCATGTGTGTTTTAAAATGACTCTAAGCATGCAAATTATATTTAATTGAAAATTACTGACATAATTACAGATTTACATGAAATTTTTAGAAATAATACAGATAGATCCTATATTTACTTTCCTGATTTTCCCCAATGGTAATGTTTTGCAAACTTATAATATCACAACCATGGTACCGACATTGATACAATGCGTGTTTCATATTGCATATTTCTCAGTTTTACTTGTACTCATTTGTGTGTGTGCATGCATTCGTGTGTGTGTGTGTGTATTCAGTTCTATACAATTTGATCACACGTATAGGTTTGTGTATTCTCCACCAAAATCAAAATAGTGAAAGTTTTATCATCCCTAGAAACCCCCATTTTACTCTTTTATAACCACATCCATCTTCCCTCACTCCTTTCCCATCTCCATCCTTGCCTCTAAGCACTGACACCCTTGTTCTGCATTTCTAAAATTTTGTCATTTCAAAAATGTTAGGTAAAGAGAATCATAGAGCATGTAACATATAGGATTGTCTTTTTCGCTCAGCATAATTCTTTTGAGATCCATTCAAGTTATTGTGTGTATCCATAATTTGTTCCTTTTAATTGCTGAATAGTATTTCATGGTTATGGATGAAACAATTGAATTATTCCCCATTCAACTTACCTATATTTTTATAATTGAAGTGAGTGTTTTCTAGACAGCATTAAAAGCGTTAGGTTATTTTCACCTAATTTGTCCATCTTTGTCTTTTTATTGCTATATTAAACCATTTATATTGAAGGTAAATATTTATGTGTTGACACTTAAGTCTGACTTTTTATTGTTAGTTTTCCTCTGGTTTTTGTTCCTCTACTTTCTTGGGTTATTTGAAGTTTTTTTTGGATTCTATCTTGATGTATTTATAGTGTTCTTGAGTATATTTCTTTGTATAGTTTCTTTTTTTAGGGGTTGTTCTGGGTATTACAATATAAATATGTGACTTATTACACTCTTCTTATGTTGACATTTTACTATTTTGTGTCAAGTGTGGAGTTTCACTTCTACCTACATCTCTTTACTTTCTCCTCTTTAAACATTCATTGGCTTGAGTATCAGATAGTGTTAACATTTTTGTTTCAATCATCAAACACAAATGATTATTTATGAAACCCATGGAAAGGTACATTGTATGTACCCACATTCCCGTTATTTCTGTTATTCCTTTTTTTCTGATGCTCCAAGATTTCCTCTTTCATCATTCCCTTTCTATTTGACAAATTACTTTAGCTAGTCCATAAGGGTAGGTCTGCTAACAACAAATTATTTTAGTTTATTTTTCATCTGAAAATGCCTTTATTTTATTTTTATTACTGAAAGGCAGTGTTCCCAGTTATAAAATTCATGGTTCCTTTTTTTTCCTTTCAAAAATGGAAAATTATGTTAGTTTTTTTTCTGTTCCTATGGTTCTAGGTGAGAAATCTATTGACATTTGAACATTTTTCCACTGCAGGTAATGTATCATTCCTCTGTAGCTTCTTTCAAGATACTTTTTATTTGCTTTGGCATAGATTTCTTCTGGTTTATCCTGTCTGGGACCCCTTAGCTTCTTGAATTTACAGTTCATGTGTGTTGCCAAATTTGGGAAGTTTTTAATTATTCTTCAAGTACTCATTCAACCCCATTCTCCTCTCTTTTTCTGGGGTTCCAATGACAGAAATGTTGATTTTTTTATAGTCCCTTAGGTCCCCTAGACCTTGTTTATTTTTTAAAGTTTATTTTTCTCTGTTGCTTAGGTTGTATGTCCAAACTGGGTAAGGTATATCCTTAAAGTTCAGTGATTCTATCCTCTGTCTTCATCTTTCTACTATTGAGCCTAGCCAGTGAGTTTTTTTTAATAGTATTCTATTTTTTTAGTTCTTAAATTTCCATTTGGATCTATTTTCTATTTCTTTGGTGAGATTTTGTAATTGTTTTAATTTGCTCTAAGAGAATTTCTTATTGATTGTTGAAGCATTTCTGTAACAGCTGTTTTAAAATCCTTATCAGATGGGACACCTGGGTGGCTCAGTTGGTTAGGCGTCTGACTCTTGATTTTCGCTCAGATCATGGTCTCACAGTTTCGTGGGCTTGAGCCCTGCTTTGGGCTCTGTGCTGACAGCACAGAGCCTGCTTGAGATTCTCCCTCTCTCTCTGCCCCTCTCCCAATCACAGTCTCTCTGCCTCTCTCAAAATAAGTAAATAACTATTTTTTTAATTCAAAAAATAAACTCCCTATCATCTTTTTCATCTCAGTGTTAGTGTCAGTTGATTGTCTTTTCTCAATCCAGTTGTATTCTTAATTCTTGGAATGGCAGGTAATTTTGTTGTTGTTGTATTCTGAACATTTTGTCTACTGTGTTAGGTGACTCTATTGTGTTAGGGTCCTACTTAAATGTTTAATTTTGGGGCATCTGGGTGGCTCAGTCAGTTAAGTATCCAACTTCAGCTCAGGTCATGATCTCATGGTTCATGGGTTCAAACCCCACGTCAAACTCTGTGCTGATAGCTCAGAGCCTGGAGCCTGCTTCAGATCTGTCTCCGTGTCTCTCTGCCCTTCTCCCCGACCAAAGAATAAGTAAACATTAAAAAAAACTTTAAATCTTTAATTTTAACAAGAAGTTACCCTGTTTAGGTTTAGTACTCAGGTTCTGGCTTACTTTTCCAGAGTGTAGTTTCAAGTCAGTTATATTTCAGAGCCTTTGGTCTTCTTGATTTATTTAATGGTGCTGGGACTTCCATTCACTCTTAGTGCTGTCTGAGGCAGTGGAACAAGTTTCCCCAGATTGGACTACCAAGTATCTTAGAGGAGGAAAGGAGTCTCAGGCCCATGGGGACAAAGAAGCTTCCTAGGCTGGGCCACATGTCATGGTGGCATCTCTCTGTTGGTTCTGCCCACCCACCAACTATGTCAGGGAATCTCAACATAGTGGGGTCTCTTGTTTGTATTTTCCCTAGACTGTAAACTTATGTAGGGAAAACTAGAGTCTGGTAGGCAGTAGTTGTGCAGCTGTTACTACAGCGAATGGCACAGGATAGAATGTGTAAAAGGGTGTGTTTGGTGGGCTGGCTGTGCTATTGTTCTCCAACACTCAGGGCCTCTTTGAAATTCAGCTTATCCATGTGACTCACCTGGCTAATAAAATGCAAACAGGAATGATGAGTGCCACTTACAGGTGGAAGCTTTGAAAGCCAGGAGGATCTTTGCGTTTTACTCTTACCTCTGTCACAGTCACTGATGATGTTTTAGATGGTGTCTGTTCCACCAGCCCACATCCCAGAGTGGGAATGATGACAGCTTAGAGAAGAGCCCCCACAGATCTGGGAAAGCACATTGATGTGAGTGTTGTAAATGAGCAAGAACTTTTGTGTGAATCGTGAAGATTTGGGGTGTTGTTTGTCAACATAGTGTCACAGCCTATTTTGCCATGAATTTTGCTTAAAGGAAAATTTGAGTGAAGAGGTAAATCTTGATAACCCTGGAGGGTTAGAAATGCACACACTAGAAATGCATACAACCATATATCTTAAAAATTACATAAACTAAACCATTTCATTAATTCAGCTTGTGTTCCTTAATTAAACATAATTAAACATAACATAAAATTTATTCCTTAAATAAACATAAACGTTACAGGGAAATGAAAATCCAAAATTTTGGTTTGGCAGCATCTTTCTATATTAGAGTAACTGCGTAGTCTGTAAAGACAGTGTCCTTTCCAGTAGGAGAATGGAGGAATTTTCAGAGAAAGCTTTAGTTCTATCTCCACCTTCTGTGGTCTAAATATCCCCCCCACCAAATTCATTTGTTGAGCTCTAAAGCCCAATGTAATGGTATTAAGAGGTGGGGGTCTTTGAGAGATGGTTAGGTCATGAGGACTCTGCATGTTAATTATGAAATTAATGCCCTTATAAAAGAAACCCAAAAGAGCTCCTTTCCTTATTACCATGTGAGAACATAGTAAGAAATTGACATCTGCAACCCCAAAGAAGACTCTCACCAGAAGCTGACTAAGCTAGTACCCTAATCTTGACCTTCCAGCTTCCAGAACTGTGAGAAATAAATATTTGGTGTTTATAAGCCACCCAGTCTCTGGTATTTTGTTATAGCAAAGATAATGGACTAACATACCACCCCTAGAATAGACTCCAGCATTGAGGATTATTGACTTCATGGCTTTTTGCTTCCCCTAATTTGTGCTATCTATAGCATTTGTATTTATTTGTCAGTCTTCTGCAAATTTCTGTCTCCATCTTACAGCCTTGTTTTGAGATCTCCACAGGTTAGTAATGGAATGAGTTCAGATTGTACCAGACCACAAGTAAAACTTCCAGATATGAACAAGACCATAGTCAGGTAAACTGAATAACATCCTAGAGGAAAGAAATCAATTTTACTGTGGGAAATCTTAAGAAACTCACAGCACTATATTATTACCATATGATGCTTATTATGTTACGATGGCCTTGACACATTTTCCAATGCTTCTAATATAATTTGTACTGAGGAAAAGATATTCTGATCTTGTTATTAGGATGAAATATTTTAGTCAAACTGTTAGAAAGGAATTTGCACCTTTTTACAATATTGAATTGTGAAAGTGGAATTACTTTAAAATGAAATTAGGATGACACGTGCACCTCTCAGGGAACAGCAAGAACATTTTTCCCCTTAAGCCCCTTGGCCACGCTCCAGTGTGGCCCCTAAGCACTATTTTCTATTGAAGGACATATGAGATATCCAGCCCGTTATTCTTCCATTTTTTAATCTTTATTCTATGGCTGCTACCACCACTCTTTATCCTTGAGGTTTCTGTTTCACTTCAGTCTAGCAAGAGAATAAATTTCTTTTTCTGCATCTACTGGTCTTTTTCTGCTGTTCTGATCAAGGCATATTATAGACTTCTTTATTTTAAGAATTTCTATTATCCCCTAGGTGGAAATGAAGAGAAATAAAGCAAAAAATACAACAATTTGGGCAAATGTAAACATGTAAATAGTTTCACATAGTTATTCCCTATTGTCCCTGTAGTTATTCTCTGGCTTGGAAAAAAAAATGTAAGTGGAAGTGGATGTGTCTGCAACTCTACTTCATTCCCTGGCCAAACTCCTTCCCTCAATCCTTAAGGAAAAGCCTTGATTCCTTTCTCAGTTCACTTATTTCTATTCATGTGTTACTTTCCTTTGAGCTTTTTGAAACTAAATGCTATTTCCTTCCCATAGTTAGATCTCTGGGAGCTAGTCCAGTGTCCAGGAAATACTAGCTGCTCAACAAATATTTATTAACTATAATGCATTATTTTTGTAGGTTAATTCTATCATAACTTAATTGTAATTAAATATTTACAACTGGAATGGTAGAGTGGGGAGCTCCATAAATCCACCTCTCCCTACAAGCAATGAACACATTGGTAAAACTATGAAAATCAACTTTAAAAGAACTCTTGAAATTAACCAAAGTCTCTTATTGTTCTGAAGAGATTTTGTTCAGGAAAAACTGATGAAAATAGGTAATAACAGCAGGGTTTGTAGCATTGTAATGTGATCTAAACTTATTTTCCTCCATGCAGCTACATAGTAAATTTGAAAAACAGGAACCTTACATCCATAGTAGCTATCAATACCAGTGGCCTTGTGGTCACTGGAGGAGGAAGACCAAGTTTGAAGTTCCTTAAAAAGTCCCATCCTCAGAGTACTGTCACTATTTGATATTTCTCTTAGTTCCCCCCAAAAGCTTCATTTTTCAGGGTTTTATTGTTATTTGACCTGACTTAAAGCTGTGCTCTATGAGAAAGTTGTTATTTCCAAGGCATTTGTCCAAAACAAATAGCAACAACTATATAATATTCCAACTGCTCAACACTACAATACAAGTTGAGACAAAAAAAGGGGGAGGCTGGTCAAAACTTAAAAGAAAGATCAGGGTCAGAAAGATGAAGATGCCATAGGGTCTTGAAAAAGCTTTGTTCTTGGGGATCTAGTGCACACATGTACTAGGCTGTGTGCACAATCAGGAAAAACCTTGAGGCTTTTACTGAAGGCTAAGAAAAAAAAATGTAAATTGCCAGAACATTTAAGGAAGGCATAGCCCAAAATATGTGCATGTGCACACCCAAAACCCCACAACACATGACACCTATACATATCTTATTTATTTATTTATTTAAATGTTTTTATGTCTATTTACTTTTAAGGGAGAGAGAGAAAGAGAGAAAGAGATAGAGTGAGCAGGGGAGGACAGAGAGAGAGAGAGAGAGAGAGAGAGGCAGAACCAGAAGCAGGCTCCAGCCTCTGAGCTGTCAGCACAGAGCTGGATATGGGGCTCAAACCCACAAACCATGAGATCATGACCTGAGCTGAAGTCGGACACTCAACTGTCTGAGCCACCCAGGGGTCCCTACATATCGTATTTAAACTGTTGAAAGACAAATCACTTTTGGAGACAGAATATGATTCCTCAGTTACATATAATCCTCAATAAGATCCATAACTGCTTTTCCATAAGGAACTATGGAGATAAAAGACAGTGAGATGACATATCCAAATTGTTGAAGGAAAAATAGTGTCAATCAAGAATTCTATATACAGCAAAACTGTCCATTAAAAATGAAAGAAGGGGTACCTGAGTGGCTCAATCAGTTAAGCATCCAACTTCAGCTCAGGTCATATCTACCAGTTCATGAGTTTGAGTCTTGAGTCAAGCTTTGTGCTGACAGTTCAGAGCCTGGATCCTGCTTCAGAGTCTGTGTCTCCATCTCTCTGGCCCTCCCTTCTCGTTCTCTCTCTCTCTCTCTCTCTCCCTCTCAAAAATAAACATAGAAAAATGGAGAGATTAAGGCTTCCATAGATAAATAAAAACTGAGAGTCCACTACTAGCAGATCTGCCCTACAAGAAAGAATAAAGTAACTCTTTCAGGCTAAATTATGGGACACTTGATAGTAACTAGAATCCATATAAGTGTGTAACGTACCTTCTCTTATTTGATTTAAAAGGCAACTCCATAAAGCAATACTTGTAAAATTGTGTTGATGAGATTATAACGTGTAAATACATCATTTTTATGATAACAGTACACAAAGTAAGGGAGAATGGAGCTATAACGGAGCAATGCTTTTGCAAACTATTGAAATTAAGTTGGTATAACTGAATGAGTGTTTAAAGATATCATGTTATTAACCACTCAAAAATTCAAAAATACAGAGTAAAACGAACAATAAGATATTAAAATGACATTGTACAAAATATATATTAATATAAAAGACAGCAGCAATGAAAGAGTACAGGGAAAAAATGCATAGTAAACAAAATAGCAAAAGGGCAGACATAAACCTTAACTTAATGGTAATCACATTAAATGTAAATTAATGAAATGGTCTCCAAGCAAAAGACAGAGTTTGTATCTCCTGTTTACAGGAAATATACTTTAGATTAAAAAGCCTAATAGATTGAAACATAAAAGGATGGAAAGAAATAGACAATGCAGGCAGCAATGAAAACAAAACAAAACTGGGCTATATATACCAGCATTAGACAAAGTATATTTTAAGACAAAACTTGTTACTAAAGACAAGATTTTATCTGACAAAGTGGCAATCCCTCAAGAAGAAAATAATAAAACTATATATGCAAATATATCACAAACCACAATAACAAAACCTGAAAATGAATGAAGCAAAACTTACAGAATAAAGACACAGAGAATTCAGTAACAATAGTTGGAGATTTCTTTCAAAGTCTCCAGTTTCAATAATGGATAGAACTAGGCAGAAGATTAACAAGGGAGTGGAGCAACACTATAAAACACATAGACCTAATTGACAAACTATTAACTAGACTCAATAAGGAAAAAGAAAGAAGATTCAACTTTTTAAAATAGAAAAACAAACTCACAGAAATAAAAAAAAATCATAAGGAAGTACTATGAAAATTATATGCTAACAAATTAGATAACCTAGATGAAATGAACAAATTCAGAGAAAGACTCAAACTACCAACACTGACTCAGAAAGAAATAAAAAATGTGAATAGACCTATTTTTTAATGTTTATTTTTGAGAGAGAGAGAGAGCACACGCAAGTGGGGAGGGACAGAGAGAGAGGGAGACACAGAATTTGAACCAGGCTCCAGGTTCTGAGCTGTTAGCACAGAGTTCAATGCGAGGCTCGAACCCATAAACCATGAGATCATGACCTGAGCCAAAGTTGGATGCTTCACCAACTCAGCCACCCAGATATAGATGCATATATCTATTCAGATAGACCTAGTTTTTAAAAGTAAAGAGATTGAATTTAAAAACTTCCCACAAGCAAAATTCCAGGTCCAGATGACTTCACTAGTGAATTCTACCAAATATGTAGAGAAAAATACTTATCACACACATTCTTCCAAGAAAATAAAAGAGGAGACCTTTCCCACTCATTCTGCAAGGAAAATTATTACACTTATATTAAAAGCAAAGATGTAACAAGAATATTGACATGAAAATTTTCAATAAATTACTAGCAATTTGGATCTAGCAATACATAAAAACCACTGAAGACCAATATCTGTGTTTACTCTTCACAAGGAGGTGAAGGATAGTCTACTGGAGGATACTGACTTTATTTGAAGAAGTATCTATGGTAGAGATTCTGACTTGATAAGTTTAGTCAGTGCCCACCCTGTATGTGGGCTAGGCTGCCTGAAGGCCACTTCTGCACAAATAAAGTGATCTGAATCAGGAAATATTTATAAGGTGAGTGAATCATCATTAGATTGATTTTATGAGAGAAAGACAAAATTTAAAAGAACACAGGACTCCTAGTTTTCTTTCCAGCATGCCAGAAGCTAAGAAGTCACCAACCCCATATAACAATAAGAAAAGAGCTGAACAAACTGGAAAATAAACAAAATTTTTAGATCCACCAGAAATGTGAGGTCACCAGCCTAGAATTTTATACCATGGAAAATTATCCTTCAAAAGTTTAGGAGGAACACTTTCTCAGACAAAAACTGAAGGAATTAGTTGCCAATAGACATGACTTGCAAGAAATGTTGAAATAAGTGTTTCATAGAGAAGGAAAATGCCATAGGTCAGAAGCCTTGATCTACATAAAAAAAGAAAGAGCAGGAGAGAAGGAATAAAAAAGATAAATTAAACCCTTTACTTTTCTTATTCTTCAGATAATAGTTGTTTTATATATATATATATACATATGCATATATATAATTTTAAAATTTATATATATAACACATATAGCAACTGTTATATATATTCTAGTATATTGTTGCTATTGCATATAAATTATATAAGCATATATACATGTTTATGTATGCTTAGATATATGATATATATGTCTTATACAGATATATGCTTCTATAACCTTATGTCTATATGAAAAGAATGACAGAAATGGCAATGATACAAGAGATGGAAGGAATTAACTATGCTTATTTTGTTATTATAATGTAGTTAAACTACATATGAAGTGGTATAGTGTTATTTGAAAGTGAAATTGGATTAGTTGCAAGTGTATATTTCAAACTTTAGGGTAACATAAAAAAAGGGTAGAAAAGAAGTATATAGATATGGAAAGAAAGTAGAGAAAATAGAATCATATAAGATGCTTAATTAAAACCACAGAAGGCAGAAAGAGTGTGGAAGAGAAAAATAAGAACAAAGAACATGGGTAACAAATTAAAAATAGTAACAAATATGGTAAATATTCATCCAACTATGTCGATAATCACTTTAAACATCGGTGGTCTAAATATGCCAATTAAAAGATACAAATCATCATAATGGATCAAAAACCAAGTCCCAATTATATAACTGTCTACAATAAATCCACCTTAAATATAAAGACACATAAAATGGGATACCTGATTAAGTGTCTGACTCTTGAGATTGGCTCAGGTAGTGATCTTATGGTCATGGGACTGAGCCCCACCTTGGGCTCTGCACTGAGCATGGATCCTGGTTGAGATTCTTTCTCTCCCTCTCCCTCTGCCCCTCCCCCATTCTCTCTCTCTCAAAAATAAATAAACTTCAAAAATAAATATAAAGACACATAGATATTAAAAGTAAAGGGATAGAGAAAGATATACTCTGCTAATACTAATCAATAAAAAAGCAGGAGTTACAATATTAATTTCAGACAGATTAGATTTCAGAGCAATGAAAGTTATCAGGAATAAAGAAGGGCATAACATAATGACATGTTATTTCCAAGAAGATATAGCAATTCTTAAAATGCATGTATCCAAAGATGGAGCACCTAAATTCTAGAATAAAAAACTGGTGAAGCTGCAAGGAGAAGTAGATGAATAGTTGGAGACTATAATATCCTTCTATCATACATGGACATATCCAACAGGCAGAAAACAGTAAGGACATAGTTACATTCAACAGCATCATTAATCAACTGTGTATAACATTGACATCTATATACTAATTTAACAAAATCAGATTGACAACCTTCTCAAGTTCAAAGGAAAATTCATCAGTGTAGACCACATTTTGGGCCATAACACCTTAACAAATGTAAAAGAACAATGTGTGCTCTCAGACAATAAAGGAAATCAATAAAAGATTGATTTGAAGCTAGAAATCAATAACAGATAATAGCTGCGAAGTCCCCAAATACTTGGAAATTAAACAATGTACTTCTGAATAATGCATGGATCAAAGAAGAAATCTCAAGAAAAGCTAAAATAATTACTTTAAACCAAATACAAATAATAATAAAAATTTGTGGGATGCAGTGAAAACAGTGCTTAGAGGGAAATTTATACCATTGAATTCATGTATGAGAAAAGAAGGAACAACTAAAATCAATAATCTAATTTTCTATCTTTGGTAATTAAAAAAATAAGCACAAATTAAATCCCAAGCAAGCAGAAGAAAATTATAAGAATGAGAGAAAAATCAATGAAATTGGAAACAAGAAATCAGTATTCAACAAATGCAAAGAGTAATTATTTGAAAAGAGCAATAAAATTGATAATCTTCTAGCCAAGTTAAGTACAAAAAGAGAGAGGAGAGGGACGAGAGGAGTAAGAGAGAGAGAGGAAAAGAGGAAAGACACAACTTACTAATATTATAAAGGAAGGGGAGATATCACTACAGCTATCATGGACATTAAAAAGATAATAAAGGAATATTATAAACAACTTTATGCTCACAAGTTTGATAATGTAGATGAAATGGATCAAATCTCTGAAAGACAAAATCTGCCAAACTCACACAGGAATAAGTAAACAATTTGAATAGGCATATATAGTAAATAAATTGAATTAATAGTTAACGCCCTACAAAACAAAAAGCACCAGACGTGTATGGGTTTATACCAAATCTCTACAATCTTCCAGAAGATAGAAGGTGAGGTAATACTTCGTAATTAATTCTATTAGGCAAGATGCAAAAATTCTCAACAAAACGTTAGCAAATTGAATTCAATAATGTGTAGTAAGAATTATACATAGCAGCCAAGTAGGATTTATCACAGCCATGAAATGTTGGTTCAACATTTTAATTAGTGTAATTGTTCACACCAATAGACAAAAGAAGAAAAATCACATGATTATATCAATAGATACTTAACATTTGACAAAATCCAGCACTCATTCATGATAAAAACTCTCTGTAGACAGAGTATAAAGGGGGAAATTAGTCAATTTATTAAAGGATATCTACTAAACCCTACAACTAATATGACACTTAACGATTAAAAATTTGAAGCATCCACTAAAATTAGAAACAGAGATGTCTCCTCTCACTACTCTTTCCAGCATCATACTGGAAATTTTATTTATTTATTTATTTATTTATTTATTTATTTATTTATAATATGAAATTTATTGTCAAATTGGTTTCCATACCACACCCAGTGCTCATCCCAATAGGCGCCTTCCTCAATGCCCATCACCCACGTTCCCCTCCCTCCCAGCTCCCATCAACCCTCAGTTTATTCTCAGTTTTTAAGAGTCTCTTATGATTTGCCTTCCTCCCTTTCTAACTTTTTTTCCCTTCCCCTCACCTATGGTCTTCTGGTAAGTTTCTCAGGATCCACATAAGAGTGAAAACATATGGTATCTGTCTTTCTCTGTATGACTTATTTCACTTAGCATAACACTCTCCACTTCCATCCATGTTGCTACAAAAGGCCATATTTCATTCTTTCTCATCTGGAAATTTTAGCTAATGCAGTAAGACAAGAGAGAGAAATAAAAAACATATAGATTGGGAAAGAAGAAAATAAAAGTCTTATTTGCAGACATATTTGCAGATATGATTATCTCTGTATAAAATCTAAAAGAACACAAACAAAAAACCTCCTGAAACTAATAAATGATTGTAGCAGGTTACAGAACATAAAGTTAATGTATAAGAGTCAATCACTTTTTATATACCAGTGTGGGTATTTGAAATTAAAAACACATTACATTTACAGTAGCACTTCCAAAAATGAAATATGTAGCTATAAATCTAATAAAACATGTATAAGATATGTATGAGGAGGAATATAAAACTGATGAAAGACATCATAAAAAAACTAAAGAAATGGAGAAATCATCCATGTTCATGGAATAGGAAGACTCATATTGTCAAGATATCAGTTCTTCCCAACTTGACGTATAGATTCAGTGTAATCCTAATCAAATTGATACTTAAGTTTATATGGAGAGGCAAAACACTCAGAATAGCCAGCATAATATTGAAGGAGAACAAAACTGGAGGAGACACTACTTGACCTCAAGACTTCATGTAAAGCCACAGTAATCAAGACAGTGTGGTATTGGCAAAAGAATAGACAAAAGGATCAATAGAACAGAATAGAAGGCCCCAAAAAAGACCCACATAGATATAATCAGCTAAAATCAGCTAATCTTAAACAAAGGAGCAAAGACAATACAATGGAGCATAGAATGTCTTTTCTACAAGTGGTACTGGAACAACTGGATAGCAACATGCAAAAAAAAAAAAAAAATCAATGCCAGACCTTACACTCTTCACAAAACTTAACTCAAAATGAACCTAAATGTAAAACACAAAACTGTAAACTCCTAAAAGATAACATAGGAGAAAATCTAGATGACCTTGACTATGGTAATTACTTAAAAAATTTTTTTTGAGAGACAGAATGTTAGCGGGGAATGGGCAGAGAGGGAGAGGGAGAGAGAGAGAGAGAAAGACAGAGAGAAAGAGGGACAGAGAGAGAGAGAATCTGAAGCAGGCTTCAGGCTCCAAGCTGTTAGCACAGGGCCTGACATGGGGTTCAAATCCACAGACCATGAGATCATGACCTGAGCCAAAGTTGGACACTTAAACGACTGAGCCACTCAGGCGCCCCAGTAATGACTTTTTCTGATATGACACCAAGGGCATGATGCATGAAAGAAATAATTGATAAGCTGGGTTTCATTAAAATTAAAAAATTTACTTTGAGAAAGTCAATGTCATGAGAATGAGTAGAGAAACCATGGAGTGGGAGAAAATATTTGCAAAAGACATATCTCATAAGGGGCTCAAAAAATATACTAAGGACACTTGGGAAACCTGGGTGGCTCAGTTGGTTGAGTGTCCGACTTCAGCTCAAGTCATGATCTCACAGTTTGTGCGTTCGAGCCTTGCATCAGGGCAGAGCCCACTTTGTATCCTCTATCCCCCTCTCACTGCCCCTCCCCCACTAGCTCTCTCTCTCTCTCTCTCTCTTTCTCCTCTCTCTCTCTTTCTCCTCTCTCTCTCTCTCTCTCTCATAAATGAACATTTTAAAATATATAAACAAAGAACACTTAAAACTACAATAACAACACAACAACCCACATTTGAAAATGGGCAAAAGATCTGACCACACATCTCACAAAAGAATTATAGATGATAAGTGTGTTAGTGTTTTCCAGAAAGAAAAGAATCAATAGGACTTATTAATTAATTAATTAATTTGGAATGGGCTCACATAATTTATGGAGGCTAAGAAGTCTCATGACCTGCCATCTGCAAGCTGAAGACACAGGAGAACTGGTAGTATAGTTCAAATTTGAGTCTAAAGGCCTGAGAACCACGAGAACAGGTGGTATAACTTTCAGTCTGAGTGAAGAAGAAATCTGATTATCTCCACTGGAAAACAGGTAGAGTGAATAAATTCTTTCTTACTCTGCCTTTTATTTTATTTAGGCTTCTAAAGGATAGGATGAGGCCCAAACACATTGGGGAAGGAAATATGCTTTACTCAGTCTACTTATTCAAATGTTAATCTCATCCAGAAATATTGTCACAAATACATCCAGAAAAATGTTTAATCAAACATCTGGGCACTCAATGTCCAAGTCAAGGAAGGAAATTACAAATTAAAATAATGACCTTTAAAATGACAGAACTCCAGAAGACTGACAACATGAAATGCTGGCAAGGATATAAAGCAAAAGGAATTCTCATTTATTGCTGGTGGGCAAAAATGACGTAGTTATTTTGGAATACAATTTAGCATTTCTTTTTCAAAGCTGAATATACTCTTACCACACAATCCAGCAATTGCACCACCTAGAATTTATTCAAACGAATTCAAAACATGCCCACACAGGAACCTGCACAGGGATGTTGATAACAGCTTAATTCATGATCACCAAAATTTGGAAGCAACCAAAATGTACTCCAGTAAGTGAATAGATACATAAACCATGGTACATCTGGATATGGAATCATATTCAGCACTACAAAGAAATAAGCAATTAAGCCATGAAAAGACATGGAGGAGCCTTAAATACATATTACTTATGGAAGAAGCCAGTCTAAAAAGGCTACATACTGTATGATTCCAACAATTGGACATTCTGTAAAAGATAAAACTATGGAGACATTTAAATTTCCAATTGTTAAGGGGGGTTGTGGGGAAGGAGGGATGAATTGGTGGAAAACTGAGGATTTTTAAGGCAGTAAAACTCTTCTTCATAATACTATAATGGTGGATACATGTCATTGTACATTTGTTAAAACTCAAAGAATATACAATACCAAGAGTGAATTGGACCCTAATGTAAACTAAGGACTTTAAGTAATAATATATCAATGTAGGTTCAGTATACTATTCTGGTGGGGGATGTCAGTAGTGGGTGAAGTTGCAAGTATGTTGAGGCAGAGTATACAGGAAGTCTACTTTCTGCTTGACTTTACTGTGAACTTAAACCTCTTCTGAAAATAAAGTTTATTAATTAAAGCAAATAAACAAGGAAAAATAAATATGAGAGACACAGACAGACAGACAGTCTCATCTTAGTTCCTTTATGCTACTTGCAAAGATTTCTTGGCATGTGTTCACCCTCCACTACTCCCAGTCTTTACAATCTGGAGAACGTGGGAATGAGATATTAATAACTATGTAGCCACACCATCCTCATATTAATTCTTCAGTAAAGAGTATGATTCCAATTTCAGTGTGTGTGTGAGGAAGAGGGTTTCCCAACACCAACAAACAATTCCCTGACACAAGGTAGGTGTCCTATAATTCAATTCATTTTGACACTATCTACTCAGCCATATCATGGGTTAGATACCACAGGTTAAGGGCTCAGTCTCAAGAGATTTCTCCGTACTCCCACTTTAGACATCAGTTACAAGCTCAGGTTTTCACCTATGCTTCTGATTGATCAGCTATAAATTGGAGGTTCCAATGTTTCATTTATGCCACCCCCACCTCCTTGGTTTAGATTAATTTTCTAGAGCAGCTCCCAGAACTCAGAGAAACATTTTAATCACTAGATTAAAAAATACAAATATACATTAAAGAATACAAATCAACAGTCAGATGAAGAGATGAATAGGGTGAAGTCCTAAACAAAGGAACTTCTGTCCCTGTGGAATTTGGAATCACATGGTTGCACGTGGATGTATTCTGGTTCACCAAACTGGAAGACCTCTGAAACCCTTCCTTTTGGGTTTTTATAAAGATTTCATTACATAGGAATGTTTTATAAAATGATTGACCATTGGCGATTTATTCAACCTCTAACCCATCTCCCCTCTCTGGAGGTTAGAGGGTGGAGCTTAAGTTCCAACCCCTCTAATCACATGGTTGATTCTCCTGGTAACCCACCCTCATCATTAAGTGGGGTCCAAAGTCACCTTATCAATGTAACAAAAGACACCTTTATTGCTTTTATCACTTAGGAAATTCCAAGAGATTTAGAAGTTCTATGCCAGAAATAGCATAAGATGTATATATATATTTCTTATTATAAATCACAATATCACAATCAACAGGTATTTCTTGAGCATCTAACATATACCAGTTGTGCCTGAAGGTTATGGAATGGAAAATAAGTTAAATGTTCTTCACAAACCGTTGCCCACAAGGACCTCACCATCTACTCAGGAAGTGGAATATCAGTATGAAGCTATTAATGAATATGACAATATTACATATTGCTACAGTCAACTGGGTACTAAGATGATAATTGAGGAGCTAATAATTATTTAGCACAGCTATTATTTAATGTGAAAAGTTTTGGTGTTCAAAGAGAGAGTCACATGAGCTGGGAACCTTGAGAAGACTTTATTTATAGGGGAAAGTACAGAGGCAGCTTCACATAAGACTTGATGCTTATAATGGCCCATGCTTGGCCTAATGCTCTGCCATCACCTTTGAAATTCTTAATAAGTTTTTAAAATTTACATCCAAGTTAGTTAGCATATAGTGCAATAATGATTTCAGGAGTAGAATCCAGTGATTCATCTCCTACATATAACACCCAGTGATTATCTCAACAAGTGTCTTCCTTAATGCCTCTTGCCCATTTAGCCAATCCCGTCTACCCACAACCCCTCCAGCAACCCTCAGTTTATTCTCCGTATTTAAGAGTCTGTTATGTTTTGTCCCCCTCCCTGTGATTATATTATTTTCACTTACTTCCCTTGTGTTTATCTGTTTTGCATCTTAAATTCCACATATGAGTGAAGTCATATGGTATTTTTCTTTCCCTGACTGACATAATTTTGCTTAACATAATGCACTTTAAGTTCCATGCATGTTGTTGCAAATGGCAAGATTTTATTCTTTTTTTATTGCTGAATAATACTCCATTGTGTGTGTGTGTGTGTGTGTGTGTGTGTATAACATCTTCTTAATCCATTCATCTGTTAATGGATATTTGGGCTCTTTCCATACTCTGGCTATTGTCGATAAGGCTGCTAAAACATTGGGGTGCATGTGCCCCTTTGAATCAGCACACCTGTATCCCTTGGATATGTACCTGGTAGTGCAATTACTGGGTCATAGGCTAGTTCTATTTTTAATTTTTTGAAGAACCTCCATACTGTTTTCCAGAGTGGATGCACCAGTGTGCATTCCCTTTAGCAGGGCAAAAGGATTCCTCCTCCACATCCTCGCCAAGCTCTGTCACTGACTGAATTAATTTTAGCCGTTCTTTTTCATATGTTTGTTAGCCATCTGGATGTCTCCTTTGGAGAAATGTCTATTCATGTCTTTTTCCCATTTCTTCACTAGATTATTTGTTTTTTTGGGTGTTGAGTTTGATAAGTTTTTTATCTATTTTGGATACTAACCCTTTATCTGATGTGTCATTTGCAAATATCTTCTCCCATTCTGTCAGTTGTCTCTTAGTTTGGCTGATTGTTTCCTTCACCGTGCAGAAGCTTTATAACTTGATGAGGTCCCAATAGTTCATTTCTGCTTTTGTTTCCATTGCCTCTGGAGCTGTGTCAAGTATGAAGTTGCTGTGGCCAAGATCAAAGAGGTTTTTGCCTGCTTTCTCCTCTAGGATTTTGATGGCTTCCTTTCTTACGTTTAGATCTTTCATCCATTTTGATTTATTTTTGTGTATGATGTAGAAATGTGGTTCATGTTCATTCTTCTGCATGTTGCTGTCCAGGTTTCCCAACACGATTTGCTGAAGAGACTATCTTTATTCCATTGGATATCCTTTCGTGCTTTGTCAAGATTATTTGGCCATACATTTGTGGGTCCATTTCTGGGTTCTCTACACTGTTCCATTAATTTAAGTCTCTGTTTTTGTGCAGTACCATACTTTCTTCATGACTAAAGCTTTGTAGTACATCTTGAAGTCTGGTATTGTGATGCCCCCAGCTTTGATTTTCTTTTTCAGGATTGCTTTGGCTATTCGGGGTTTTTTCTGGTTCTATACAAATTTTTGGATTGTTTGGTCTAGTTCTGTGAGGAATGCAGGTATTATTTTTATAGGTATTGCATTGAATATGTAGATTGCTTTGTGTAGCATTGACATTTTAACAATATTTGTTCTTTCAATCCATGAAAATGGAATATTTTCCATTTTTTGTGTCTTCTTCAATTTCTTTCATAAGCTTTCTATACTTTTGAATGTTCAGATTTTCACCTCTTTGATTAGGTTTATTCCTAGGTATTTTATGGTTTTTCATGCAACTGCAAAGAGGATAAATTCCTTGATTTCTCTTTCTGCTTTATTATTGGTGTATAAAAGTACAACCAATTTCTGTGTATTGATTTTATATCCTGGGACTTTGCTGAATTCATGGACCAGTTCTAGCAGTTTTTTTTTTTTTGGTGGAATCTTTTGGGTTTTCCACATAAAGTGTCATGTCATCTGAAAAGAGTGAAAATTTGACTTCCTTCTTGCCAATTTGGATGCCTTTTATTCCTTTGTGTTGTCTGATTGCTGAGGCTAAGACTTCAAATACTATGTTGAATAATACTGGTGAGAGTGGACATCCCTGTCATATTTCTGACCTTAGGGAGAACTCTCTCAGTTTTTCCACATTGAGGATATTAGCAATGGGTATTTTGTATATGGCTTCTATGATCTTGAAGTATGATCCTTCTATCCCTACTTTCTTGAGGGTTTTTTAATCAAGGAAAGATGCTCTATTTTGTCAAATGCTTTCTCTGCATCTATTGAGAGATGTTGTTTCTTTTATTGCTGTAATGTATCACACCATTGATTTGCGGATATTGAACCAGCCCTGTATCCCAGGTATAAATCCCCCTTGGTTGTGGTGAATAATCCTTTAATGTATTGTTGGATCCGGTTGGCTAGTGTCTTGTTGAGAAGTTTTGCATCCATGTTCATCAGGGAAATTGGACTACAGTTCTCCTTTTTAGTGGGGTCTTTGGTTTTAGAATCAACTTAATGCTGGCCTTATAGAGTGAGTTTAGAACTTTTCTTTCCATTTCTATTTTTTGGGACAGCTTCCAAAGAATAGGTGTTAACTCTTCTTTAAATGTTTGGTAAAAGTCCCCTGGAAAGCCATCTGGCCCTGGACTCTTGTATTTTGGGAGATTTTTTATTACCAATTCTATTTCTTTATTGGTTATGCATGTATTCAAATTTTCTATTTCTTCCTGCTTCAGTTTGGTAGTTTATATGTTTCTAGGAGTTTGTCCATTTCTTCCAGATTTTCTAATTTATTGGCATATAATTTCTCATAATGTTCTCTTATTACTGCTTGTATTTCTGCAGTGTGGTTGTGATCTCTCCTCTTTCATGTTCGATTTTATTTATTTGGGTCCTTTCCTTTTTCTTTTTGATCAGACTGGCTGAGAATTTATCAATTTTGTTAATTCTTTCAAAGATCTGATTTCATTGATCTGTTCTACTGGTCCTTCAGCTTCAAAGCATTGATTTAAGTTCTAATATTTATTCTTTCCTGTCTTTCCTGTCTGCTGGTTTGGGGTTTTATTTGCTGTTCTTTTTCTAGCTCTTTAAGGAATAAGGTTAGGTTGTATATATGAGACCCCTCTTCCTTCTTTAGGAAGAGCTGGATTGCTATATACTTCCCTCTTATGACTGCCTTTGCTGCATCCCAGAGGTTTTGGGTTGTGGTGTTATCATTTTCATTGGCTTCCATGTGCTTTTAAATTTCCTTTTTAACTTCTTGGTTAGCCCATTCATTCTTTCATAGGATGTTCTTTAATCTCCAGGTATTCATTTTCTTTCCATTTTTTTTCTTGTGGTTGACCTCAAGTTTCCTAGAGTTGTGATCTGAAAATATGTACAATATGATCTTGATATTTTTGTTCTTGTTGAGGACTTATTTGTGTCCCAGTATGTGATCTATTCTGGAGAATGTTCCATGTGCACTCGAGAAGAATGTGTATTCTGCCGCTTTAGGATGAAATGTTATGAATATATCTGTTAAGTCCATACTGTCCAGTGTGTCTTTCAAAGCCATTGTTTCCTTGTTGATTTTCTGCTTAGATGATCTGTATATAGGTGATGTGTGTGTGTGTGTGTGTGTGTGTGTGTGTGTGTGTCTCACATTGGGGGCATAAATATTTAAAATTGTTAGATCTTTTTGGTGGGTGGGTAGACTGCTTCATTATGATATGATGCCCTCTTCATCTCTTCTTACAGTCTTTATTTTAAAATCTAGATTGTCTGATATAAGTATGGCTTCTCTGACTTTCTTCTGGAGAACATTAGCATGATAGTTGTCCATCCCCTTACTTTCAATCTGAAGGTGTCTTCAGGTCTAAAGTGGGTCTCTTGTGAACAGCATATAGATGGATTTTATTTTCTTACCTATTCTGTTACCCTATGTCTTTTGATTGGAGCATTTAGTCCATTGACATTTAGAGTGAGTACTGAAAGATATGAATTTATTGCCATTGTGTTGCCTGTAGAGTTGGAGTTTCTGGTGGTGTTCTCTTGTCCTTTCTAGTCTTTGTTGATGTTAGTCTTTTTTTGTTTTGCTTCATTTATTTCTCCCCTCAGAAATCCCCCTTAAAATTTCTTGCAGGACTGGTTTAGTGGTCACGAACTCCTTTGGTTTTTGTTTGTTTTGTATCTCTCGAATTCTTAATACTTTTTAACAAGGATCCTTGCAGTTTTATTTTTCTCTGGGCCCCACAATTTAGGGCTTCTCTTCTCCTGGAAGAGAAGTTTGATTTGGAAATCACAATTGGTACCATTTATTGTGTATTCATGAATGCCAGGAAGGATCTTAGGGGCTTAAATGTTATTTCCTCTAACTGAATCAAGGGAGGAGAAAACCAAGAAAGATTACCTGAAATCAACCAATTTGTGGGAAAGGCAATGGCTTAAGGTCATTTTGTTCCTCTATGATTCATTATTTTCAGATTTTTATATCTATTCTTTAAATTCATGATTTATATTTTGGAATATTTTTAAAACTTTTTGAGGGGAATAAAGGAGCCCACCTCTGTGAATAGTTTGCTCTAGAGATTCCCAAATGTTCTCAGTTCACAGTTCATTGCAGCCTGAATGTCCCAGTGATTCCCCCCCACGAGGCCAAAAGAAATACTTAACATATCTATTTATGAAGTAGTCAGTTCCAAACACCTTAATAAGAATTTATGCCCTAAAATTTAGTAATTGATTAAAAAGAATATGTACAATTTAAGGAAATAATATTTTAATTTTTTTAACCACAATTTTTTATTTATTGGATGTGGATGAACCTGTTTGGTACTAATAGTATCTGAAACATTAAATTTTGATTGGAAATGCTACTTTTATTCCACATCTATCACAATAAACCAAAAACATTGCAAAGATGTGACATCATGGAAGAGAATGTGATCTAATGCTAAAGCTGACTTACCTTGAGCTAACAGTTCCTGAGGTGTCCTACAGATGTTTCTGTGTTTCCCTAAAAATTTTAGAGTATCCAGGAGGTTCTGATGACTCTCTTGACTTGCCAAACCCAGGACATAGTTTGTTTATGCAAAGCAATACCTCCTTGCTGGGGGACAAGTGTAGGTAGTCCTTTTTCCTCTGCACAATGATATTAGATATGCAGGAAATCATAGAAAGGGAAAAAATGGGGGTATATTAAAATTGAATGAAAAAGAGTTTCAGATATGCATTTTTAAAATGCAGTATTACACAAAAAACCTATATTTTACTAGTATTACATATCAAAATACAGTTGAAATTGCAATAAATTGCATTATCTACTTGACTTTTCTACAACTTAAATAATAAAGTGTAATCCCAAGTGGAGAGAGCCACTGCTTTCCAATGCTTTCTTAGTAAGAAAACTAGAAGTGTAGTAATGCTCACAAATGTAATAAATTCCAAAAACTTAGGTGCTTAAACAATTGTTAGCAACTATGGGTTTCCTTTTATTTTTCCTTTAAGTAAGCTGGCATGTGGAAAACAGAAACTATATTCAATCACTCACCTATGTCTAGTTAAATTCAACAGATAAGAAAATAAAGACCTTTAGTTCTTCTAAAAAAAACCGAGAGCAAGTGGTATGACTTACAATTAGTAACATGTTATTAGTGGGAAGTTAGTTGATTTTATTTAATAGTATTTACATATGTATTTGTTCATTTTTTTTTTAATGCCATGTTGCTTCAAGAGGGATGGATGGATAACATGATTTTAATGAGAACAGAAAGATTCTACATCTCATTATACTGGTACTTTTTTATTTTTGAACATTTGACTTCTATGTGCTTATTTAAAAATATATGTTGCAGAGGGAAAGGTGCTGAAGGTGTACTTGAAGAAATCATATCTGAGAACTTCCCTGATCTGGGGAAGAAAAAAGGCACTGAAATCCAAGAGGCACAGAGAACTCCGTTCAGACATAACTTGAATCGATCTTCTGCATGACATATCATAGTGAAACTGGCAAAATACAAGGATAAAGAGAAAATTCTGAAAACAGCTAGAGATAAAAATGCTCTAACATATAAAGGGAGACTGATAAGACTAGTGATGGATTTATCTACTGAAACTTGGCAGGCCAGGAAGGAATGGCAGGAAATCTTCAATGTGATGAACAGAAAAAATATGCAGCCAAGATCCTTTATCCAGCAAGTCTGTCATTTAGAATAGAAGGAGAGATAAAGTTTTCCCAAACAAAAACTGAAGGAATTCATCACCACTAAACCAGCCCTACAAGAGATCCTAAGGGGAATCCGGTGAGACAAAGTACCAGAGACATCACTACAAGCATTAAACCTACAGACATCACAATGACTCTAAACCCATATCTTTCTATAATAACACTGAATGTAAATGGATTAAATGCTCCAACCAAAACACATACGGTATCAGAATGGATAAAAAAACAAGACCCATCTATTTGCTGTCTACAAGAGACTCATTTTCGACCTGAGGACACTTTCAGATTGAAAGTGAGGGGATGGAGAACTATCTATCATGCTACTGGAGGTCAAAAGAAAGCTGGAGTAGCCATACTTATATCAGACAAACTAGACTTTAAATTAAAGCCTGTAACAAAAGATGAAGAAAAGAATTATATAATAATTACAGAGTCCATCCATCAGGAAGAGCTAACAATTATAAATGTCTATGCGACGAATACAGGAGCCCCCAAATATATAAAACAATTAATCACAAACATAAGCAACCTTATTGATAAGACTGTGGTAATTGCAGGGGACTTTAAAACTGTACTTACAACAGTGGATAGATCATGCAGAACACAGGATCAATAAAGAAACAAAGGCCCTGAATGATACATTGGATCAGATGGACTTGAGAGACATATTTAGAACTCTGCATCCCAGAGTAACAGCATATACTTTCTTCTCAAGTGCACATGGAACATTCTCCAAGATAGATCACATACAGACTGGGTCACAAAACAGCCCTTCATAAGTATACAAGAATTGAGATCATACCATGCATACTTTCAGACCACAATGCTATGAAATTTGAAATCAACCACAGGAAAAAGTCTGGAAAAACTCCAAAAGCATGGAGGTTCAAGACACCCTACTACAGAATGAATGGGTCAAACAGGCAATTAGGGAAGAAATTAAGAAATATATGGAAACAAATGAAAATGAAAATACAACAATCCAAACACTTTGGGATGCAGCAAAGGCAGTCCTGAGAGGAAAATACATTGCAATCCAGGCCTATCTCAAGAAACAAGAAAAATCCCAAATACAAAATCTAACAGAACACCTAAAGGAAATAGAAGCAGAACAGCAAAGACACCCCAAAACGAGCAGAAGAGAAATAATAAAGATCACAGCAGAAATAAACAATATAGAATCTAAAAAAACTGTAGAGCAGATCAATGAAACCAAGAGTTGGTTTTTTGAAAAAATAAACAAAATTGATAAACCTCTAGCCAGGCTTCTCAAAAAGAAAAGGGAGATGACCTAAATAGATAAAATCATGAATGAAAGTGGAATTATCACAACCAATCCCTCAGAAATACAAACAATTATCAGGGAATACTATGAAAAACTATATGCCAACAAACTGGACAACCTGGAAGAAATGGACAAATTCCTAAACACCCACACAATTCCAAAACTCAAACAGGAAGTAATAGAAAGCTTGAACAGACCCATAACCAGCGAAGAAATTGAATCAGTTATCAAAAATCTCCAACAAATAAGAGTCCAGGACCAGATGGCTTCCTGGGGAATTCTACCAGACATTTAAAGCAGAGATAATACCTATCCTTCTCAAGCTATTCCAAAAAATAGAAAGGGAAGGAAACTTTCCAGACTCATTCTATGAAGCCAGCATTACTTTGATTCCTACACCAGACAGAGACCAAGTAAAAAAAAGACAACTACAGGCCAATATCCCTGATGAATATGGATGCAAAAATTCTCAATAAGATACTAGCAAATCGAATTCAACAACATATGAAAAGAATTATCCACCATGATCAGGTGGGATTCATTCCTATGATGCAGGGCTGGTTCAATATTCGCAAATCAATCAATGTGATACATCACATTAATAAAATAAAAGATCAGAACCATATGATCCTGTCAATCGATGCAGAAAAAGCATTTGACAAAATTCAGCATCCTTTCTTGCAAAATCCCTCGAGAAAGTCGGGATAGAAGGAACATACTTAAATATCATAAAAGCCATTTTTGAAAAGCCTACAGCTAATATCATCCTCAATGGGGAAAAACTGAGAACTTTCTCCCTGAGATCAGGGATGTACACTTTCACCGCTGTTGTTTAACATAGCGTTGGAAGTGCTAGCATCAGCAATCAGACAACAAAAGGAAATCAAAGGCATCAAAATTGGCAAAGATGAAGTTAAGCTTTCACTTTTTGCAGATATGATATTATACATGGAAAATCCTATAGACTCCGCCAAAAGTGGAATTCATGTGAATTCAGCAAAGTCACAGGATACAAAATCAATGTACAGAATTCAGTTGCATTCTTATACACTCATAATGAAGCAACAGAAAGACAAATAAAGAAACTGATCCCATTCACAATTGCACCAAGAAGCATAAAATGCCTGGGAATAAACCTAACCAAAGATGTAAAAGATCTGTATGCTGAAAACTATAGAAAGCTTATGAAGGAAATTGAAGAAGATATAAGGAAATGGAAAAACATTCTGTGCTCATGGGTTGGAAGAATAAATATTGTCAAAATGTCAATCCTACCCAAAGCAATATACACATTCAATGCAGTCCCAATGAAAATTATACCAGCGTTATTCTCAAAGCTGGAACAAGGAATCCTAAAATTTGTATGGAACCACCAAAGACCCTGAATAGCCACGGTAGTATCAAAGAAGAAGACCAAAGCAGGAGGTATCACAATCCCAGACTTTAGCCTCTACTACAAAGCTGTCATCATCAAGACAGCATGGTATTGGCACAAAAACAGACACAGACCAATGGAATCGAATAGAAACCCCAGAACTAGACCCCCAAAAGTATGGCCAACTCATATTCGACAAAGCAGGAAAGAATATCCAATGGAAAAGACAGTCTCTTTAACAAATGGTGCTGGGAGAACTGGACAGCAACCTGCAGAAGGATGAAACTAGACCACTTTCTTACACCAATCACAAAAACAAACTCAAAATGGATGAACGACCTGAATGTGAGCCAGGAAACCATAAAACCCTAGAGGAGAAAGAAGGAAAAAACCCCTTTGATCTCAGCCACAGCAATTTCTTACTTGACACATCCACAAGGGCAAGGGAATTAAAAGCAATAGTGAACTATTGGGACCTCATGAAGATAAAAAGCGTCTGCACAGCAAAGGAGACAATCAACAAAACTAAAAGGCAACCAACGGAATGGGAAAAGATATTTGCAACTGACATATTGGACAAAGGACTAGCATCCAAAATCTATAAACTCACAAAACTCCACACCAGAAAAACAAATAATCCCGTGAAGAAATGGGCAGAAACATGAATAGACACTTCTCTAAAGAAGACATCCAGATGGCCAACAGGTACATGAAAATATGCTCAATGTCACTCCTCATCAGGGAATTACAAATCAAAACCACACTCAGATATCACCTCACACCAGTCAGAGTGGGTAAAATGAACAAATTAGGAGACTATGCTGGAGAGGATGGAGACACGGGAACCCTCTTGCACTGTTGGTGGGAATGCAAACTGGTGCAGCCACTCTGGAAAACAGTGTGGAGGTTCCTCAAAAAATTAAAAAGAGACCTACCCTTTGATCCAGCAATAGCACTGCTAGGAATTTACCAAGGGATGCAGGAGTACTGATGCATAGGGGCACTTGTACCCCAATGTTTATAGCAGCACTCTCAACAATAGCCAAATTATGGAAAGCACCTAAATGTCCATCAACTGACGAATGGATAAAGAAATTGTGGTTTATATACACAATGGAATACTATGTGGCAATGAGAAAGAATGAAATATGGCTATTTGTAGCAACATGGATGGAATTGGAGAGGGTTATGTTAAGTGAAATAAGTCATACAAAGACAGATACCATATGTTTTCACTCTTAAGTCGGTCCTTCTGAGAAACTTAACGGAAGTCCATGGGGGAGGGGAAGAAAAAAAAAGAGGTTAGAGAGAGAGACAGCCAAAGCATAACAGACTCTTCAAAACTGAGAATGAACTGAGGGTTGATTGGGGGTGGGAGGGAGGGGAGTGTGGGTGATGGGTATTGAAGGGGAAATTTGGGGATGAGCACTGAGTGTTGTATTGAGACCAATTTGACAAATAAATTTCATATTAAAATATATGTGTGTGTGTGTATATACATATATATATATATATATATATATATATATATATGTTGCTACTGCCATCTGTTGGATGGAATTTGAGAACTACTCAGTCACAAGGACGTTTTAAACATCCAAATTTCTGTTCTTCCTTCTTTTAACTTCACAGCTTGCCTCCAAAAGGTAAGATTCTGCTTTTAATCTATAGATGTGAGAAACAGTTCCTGGCTCCTAGGCCCAGAACCTAATTTGTTTGGGGAACATTTTCTACTGTGGTAAGGCACTTTCTCTTTGGGAGTTTAACTTCTTTGTACTAAAGAGAGAGTATGAGTTTTATGAGTTTTTAAATCTCTCATAAGACTTAGAAAATGAGGCAGACTTGTGGAGGAATAAAGGTGTGTGTGTGTGTGTGTGCGCGCGCGCGTGTGTTTTTAGGAACAAGCATCTTTTATGCATGGGATAAGAAGCTACACATGACTAAGAAGCAGGGAAATCAATGAAAATTCTGTTGCTATACTGTCGTACATTTTTGAAGCCAGTGGTTTTACTTCTCTGGGCTTCAGTTTCCTCAACTGTAAGATGACATAGCTGGACTGAGGAAATCTTATGAGCTTAAGATCCATGTGGTTCTATCTTTCCAAGGAGTCATATTCAAAGCGTGGCTATCACAGCAGCAAATATGAATTTCAGAAGAAACTCCAATTTACATCTCTTGAAAAGCATGAATGAAGAACCAATTAACCAATCTATGGGAAATCCATCTTGCCACATGTTCCTTTTCTGTCCTCCTCATTTCTTATTTTTCTATTTTCCACCTGTTCTGATTATCAACCTTCCTCCATCATTATTTCTCCCTACACTTGTTCTCTGACATGTGACTATTTTCTCTCTCCCTCCTGTCGCCACTTTTGTTTAGCCTCTTTCTTAGTCCTCTCTTCCTTATCTAGCCCCTCAGGTTCTGTATTTC
Source organism: Lynx rufus (assembly GCF_022079265.1). NCBI lineage: Eukaryota > Metazoa > Chordata > Mammalia > Carnivora > Felidae > Lynx > Lynx rufus. The sequence goes on along the minus strand of NW_025814836.1, from coordinate 4,132,237 downwards.
TCTACATATTTCTTTGACTGCATTGCCAAGTTCCAAAAAACAGTCCTGAAGAAACAGCTTCTCCTTTGAGGTTGGGGAAGGTCAGAGAAGCTGAACCAAGTAAAACACACTTCATATTGGTCTGGGGAGGCATGAGAGGCAGAAAATGCACATCATCAAGCACCCACCCACCAAAACCTTGCATGATACCACTACAGAGCCTGTAGCTGAACTAACTGGTTAGAGTGTACGATAGAATTTGTTTCCTTTGAAATACAGATTTTTGTAGATACAGGCTATCTTAATCCTGTTTTAATCCTTGCTAAAGAAGGTAAGATTGGGATCATTATTGAGCTCATATCTATTTGCTTTCTTGAAATTTGATGTGCAGAAAACCTGGAATTTACTTACTTTTTTCTTCTGTCCTTCCTTCCTTCAGTCAGTCATGCCATTCATTTACACCAGAGCATGGAGGAAGAGCATTAAGGAAGAATTCCTTTTCAGTTTTTTCTCTGAGAATGAAGTCTTGGTTGAGCTTTTGGTAAACACAGCCAGAAAGGGAACCTGAGAGTGGGACTGTACTTCTCCCAGTGTGAGCTCTCAAAACGTATCTTGGGCTAGGCCTGTTCTCTTGGCCCTTGCTACAATTCATCGCTTTTCCCTCCCTCTCTCCTACTGGTGCTGAGATTTACTGTGGGAGGAAGGAAGTGCCTGCCAGCCTATACAGATAGTTTCTCCTTAAAAACAGTTTGAAGAGTTTCATAGACTTGTCTTTTGCCAATTCTGTCAGTGAGGGTTCAGAGGACTCCAGACAGTTGGGGTGGAAGCCACATAGTGTGGCCAACCTGAGGCCCACCCTGGAGGAGGTCTGCAGAAGAAAAATCCTGTTCATTATGACAGAGATAACAGTTATGATGATTCATTTCCTTGGTTGAGTTTTGGGAGGATTATAGTTTGAATTTGAAAAAGTCATTTCTATATCTGGCAATGAAGTGATTCTGAGCAATCAGCATGCACTATATGGAGTTTTGTCATCTTTGGTGATTTCACCAATATCACCGTACTGAGAAAAATGTAAAATGGAGCTGTAATATTAAAAAAATAATAAATTATTCAAACAAAACTCCATGCTATTATAACAGAGTTCTACCACCACCAATCTCCTTAGGTTAAGTGTACAAGCTGTATATATATTTATATTTGTATGTATGCCTGTGTATGTCTACATATAGTAAATTTTCTGAGCATTCATGTTTTAAAGGACATAATAAGGCAATGAGTAATGCCATATTCCAAGAGGCCAGAATTAGTGTATGTCTCCAAACACTGGTTGGGTGGGGAGGCCGAGTGCTTTGAGGATGTCCCCAAATGTCAACATTGTCCTTTCCAGCTTTGCTTATGGAAGTAGATAAACGTTTGTTTAATGGTTTGACAGGACACAGAGTGATCCAGTCAAAACCAAAATCCATCCACTCAAAAGTCGTTTTGCCTCCACTGGCACTGGAAGATCCCTGTCACTCATAGTCCCCAGGCAGAGAACTTATTTCTAGCACTAATGTTTACCAGGTCATTCCTCTAGGATGGAGAGCTGCAGTTCCTCTCAGTTCAGAAGCACATGGCATGGTTCTTTTGCTTCTAATATCTTTTGTACTGGAGGGGACCATCACTGAGGACTGGTCTGTGGAGGTAATCATCTTCCTTGTCTCCTGAATAGTAAGTGAACATGGGACAGTCCTGCACATTAGAGCCTAAGGCACTGTACAAGTTCTAGGGGCTGTGCTGTCCTTGAATGCTGTCCTTGTCAGCAAAGATGCATGGCTTGTAGGATGAGAGGCCATTGGCATTTGGTGACTGGGTGGACCTGATTCCTGGGCATTGTGGGGATGCAGAGTTGCTACTCCACCCATGTAGCTATGCTATTAAGGGACATCTTGGAAGGAGATGAGGGATAATCTCAGGTATTTAGTCACCAATGCCTTTAAAACACTATTATGGGATGGAATATAATTATAATAAATATAATATAATATAATATATAATATATAAATATGGGCAAAGGGAATTAGAGTTTTAAGGGATTGAATGGGGACTTTGACTTCAAATCTATGGGTTCCTCTTATGCTTTGTTTTTTATTGAGGTATGATTGACATATGACATACTAGTTTCAGATGCATGACATAATGATTCAACATTTGTGTATATTGCAGACTAAGTCTAGTTAATATTTGTCACCATAAAATTTTTAAATATACAATATAGTATTTTTTTTGTAGTAACCATGCTGTGCGTTACATTCCCAGGACTTCTTTCTTTTACATCTGGAAGCTCATACCTTTTGACCCCCTTCACCGTTCCACCAACCCCCCATCTTCGCCTCTGGCAAATACCTGTTCTCTGTACCTAAGAGCTTGTGTTTTTTTGTTTGCTTGTTTTGTTTTAGATTCCTCATATAAGTGAAATTATTTGGTATTTCTCTTTTTCTGTCCGACTTATTTTGCTTAACATAACGTCCTCAAACTTTATCCATGCTGACATAAATGGAAAAATTTTATTCTTTTCTATGACTAACTAATGTTCCAGTGTGTGCATGGTATGTGTGTGTGTGTATGTGTGTGTGTGTGTGTGTGTGTCACATTATCTTTTTTTTAACTTGTATTTATTTTTGAGAGAGAGAGAGAGCAAGCAGGGGAGAGGCAGAGAGAGAGGGACACACAGAATCTGAAGCAGGTTCCAGGTTCTGAGCTGTCAGCATGGAGCCTGATGGGGGGCTCAAACTCATGGACCATGAGATCATGACCTGAGCCAAAGTTGGACACTTAACCAACTGAGCCCCCCAGGTGCCCCCATATTTTCTTTATCCATTCATCTGTCAATGGACAGTTAGATTGTTTCCTTGGTTATTGTGAATAATGCTGTAATGAACATGGAAGTGCATATTTTGTTTTGTTTTGTTTTTCAAATCATTGATGTTATTAGTAAGTGGAATTTAGGGATCTTATGGTAGTTTTTTGTTTTTTGTTTTGTTTGTTTGTTTGTTTGTTTTTTTAGGAACCACCATACTGTTTTCCATAATGGTTGTCATAATGGCTCCCATAATGGTGGGAATTTATATTCCTACCAACTGTGCACAAGGGTTCCTTTCCCTCCATATGTTTGTGAACCTTTGTTATTTCTTGTCTTTTTTATAATAACCATTCTAACAGGTATAGAGTGATATATCATTGATGTTTTGATTTGCATTTCCCTAATATTAGTGATGTTGAGCATCTTTGCATGTACCTGTTAGCCATCTGTATGCCTTCTTTAGAAAAATGTCTACTCATATCTTCTGCCATTTTTAATTAGATTGTTTGGGTTTGTTTTGTTTTGTTTGTTTTTGTGTTTTGTTTTGTTTTGTTTTGTTTTGTTTTGTTTTGTTTTGTTTGCTGTTGAGTTGTGTGAGTTCTTTATTTTGGATATTAACCTTTTACCAGATACATGATTTACAAGTATTTTCTCCTAATCAGTAGGTTGTCTTTTCATTTCGTTGATGGTTTCCTTTGCTATGCAAAAGCTTGTCAGTTTGATGTAGTCCACCTTATTTATTTTGGCTTCTGTTGCCTTTGCTTTTGTTGTCAAATCCAAAAATTCATCTCTAAGATTCATGTCAAGGTACTTACCTCTTATGTTTTCTGCTAAGGGTTTTATGATTTCAGGTCTTACATTCATGTCTTCAATCCATTTTGGGTTAACTTCTGTGCATGATATGAGATAGCAGTCCAGATTCATTTTTTGCATGTGGCTGTCCAGTTTTCCCAACACCATTTGTTAAGAGACTGTCCTTTACCCTTGTTTACTATTGGCTCCTTTGTCATAAATTCATTGCCCATATATGTGAGGTTTTATTTCTTGGCTTTCTATTCTGTTTATGGAATTCTCTTTTAGATTATACTTCACTTTTTAAAAAAATGCAATTAGGTTTTTCTATTAAAACTGCTTATAAGTTGACTTTGAGTTTATCAGAGGTGCATATTTTCCTACTTTGATAAGGCCTAGTGACCACTAGTGAGAACTTACAGTTACAGTCATCACCAACAAGACAGAAGCTGAGACATGGAGCCCTTCTGTGACTGTGCTGAGGGCATCATATGGGTTATCACATTTTTTTCTCCAATTCCACTCATGGGACAGGCACTCTCATTTCTGTTTTCAAAAAGGAAATTGAAACTCAAGGGAGGCTTACATAGCAGAACCATGCTTGGATTCAGGAACCTTGTCCCTAAAGCCTTGACTTATGATTAGAAGACTTGCTTCTTTCCAGGGGCTTTAACAAGCAGGTTGGTATAGTAGATTTCCCACTAATGTGGGTAAGAACTCCTATTTTATGGTGCCAAATCAGTGAGTCCTCTCATTGAACTTATAAACTTTTTAGTCTAAGGGTAGAGATACAACATTGATCTAAAATACTATTAACCACTTACTGCTATTCCAGAAACAATATTGCTTTATTATACCATCATAACTAAAATCTTATTGTATGTTTACAAATCAAATGTATTTTCCCATATTTTGAGAAATGACAACTTACTCAGAGAGATACTTTCTTTATTAGTTTATCCATCTATCTATCCATTCATACATACAACTATCCATCCATCTAACAATTGTTGATTTTGACTTAGGGTCAGATATCTCTGGTAAAGTTTCAGAGTCATACAAACAGGCCTAACTTCTTCCTTCAAGGTACCCAGAGTCTAGATAGGAGAGACCCTCTATATAGAGAATTTTAACTGTAACAGAAAGGAGAATGAGGCAAGTTCTGTGGAAGAATATGAGTCTGTAAGAGAATGAGTGTTCCCTGAGAGTCACATAAGTCTTGACGAATGGGCAGGACTTTGAAAGGGGAGATGGTCTGGTGGAGAGGACATTCCAGATGAACAAATGGGCAGCTGTTGGGAGGTTCAGACTTGTGTGGGACTTGGGAATGTTAATGGGGGTGGGAAGAGCTAGAACAAAGTTGAAGAAGCAGGCTACGACCAGGTCACAGAGGGCTTGAGCATCAGGCAGGGTAGGTGGCTTAGGCTGAATTCAGTAGGAGTGGGTTTTATGAAAGCTTTTACAACAGGCAAACCTATGACACTGGTTTAGTAAGAAAAACATGCTGGCTAGATCCTGGCTAGAATCCTGGCTCTTTTGTAAGTTGTTCTCTAAGCTTCAGTTCCCACATCTGTAACCTGATGGCAATGATGCCTACGTTGTGGTTTTGTTTGGAGGATCCAGTGCAATCACATGTGTGAAGTGTCCATTGGAAATCCTGAGGCACGGGGGCACACTGACAAGGTGGCATTCTGATGAGGTCAGGAGAATGTTACATTGGGAAGTCTCATTGTAGAGGTGGATGGTGGAGGGAGCAGCCTGGTTATGAAAACTACACTGGTCATGTGAGACATCTGAGGTTTGAATAGAGGGTCAGCAAAAATGGAACGAAAGCAGGGACAAATCTGAGATAAAAGGGAGAATGGATGCAAACTGAAGCCTGATAGAAGGTGTGATCATTGTACTGAGGGGGCTGTGAAAGCAAGTATGACTAAAAGGGATTCTGGAGATCTGGGATTTCCCAGAAGTACCCAGCCTAGGAATATAGTCACCATGAGTCCAGAGCAGTTCTTTTGTGGAGCCAAATTTTTCTTTCGAAACACAGCACATTCCAGGGCTTCCTATTTTCACACAAGTTTCTGATGTCTGATGCCAAATTTATAGCTTGAGATAGCAAAGGATTTTTAGTTTTCCTTAGGGCTCAAACCACATAGTGCTGCTTGGCTTCCTCCCATGTAGACAGCTTGGCCAAGAAAACTATCCTTTGTTTTACCTTGAATGGAAAGCACAATGCTGGGTTGCTCTTGACATTTACTTTACCCTGAGAGCAGAACTTCATCTTGGCACACAGTGGTGGTGGGTTGAAAATATAATCCTCAGCAGGCATATTTTCCACATTTGTACCTTAGCCCTCAGCTTCAAACACTTTTATCCCTGATAGCATTGTTTACACCCATGCTCAGAAAACAGACTTAAGGAACAAAAATAACCCATGATAACTGAACTACAATGAGATGGATGTTTGTAAACACCTCCCCTAGGGAAACCAAGGGGGTATCTACCATATGAAAAATGTGTCATAGGGGAAGGGAATTATAGGCAGAAATTAGGCTAATGAATCTCATAAAAGAAAAATTGTTTTAAATTAAATTGTTAAATTATTAAATTATTGACTCATTGTCTTAATTAAATTGCATGATGTTCCAGAATAACTCTTTTATAGCCATCAGGCATGAACTTCTATTCTGGGGTTTCTCGTGGGTCCTGTGGTTCTTCTTGGGAAGAGAAGGCCATAATGAAAAGGGTCAGAAATTTGTGCTTTTCTTTAAACTTTTTATTTAAATTCCAGTTAGTTAAAATATAGTGTAATATTAGTTTCAGGTGTACCATATATTGATTAAACCCTTCCATACAACACATGGTGTTCATCACAAGTGCACTCCTTCTTCCCCATCACCTATTTAGCCCACCCCCCCACCAACCTCCCCTCTGGTAACCATCAGTTTGTTCTCTATAGTTAAGAGTCTGATTCTCGGTTTGCCTCTCTTTCTTTCTTTTTTTTTCACTTTTGCTCCTTTGTTTTGTTTCTTTAATCCCACATATGAGTAACATTATATGGTATTTGTCTTTCTCTGAGTGATTTATTTCACTTAGCATAACACTATCTAGCTCCATCCATTTTGTTGCAAATGACAAGATTTCATTCTTTTTTATTTATTTTATTTTTTAAGTTTTTATTTAAATTACAGTTAGTTAATATATATTGTAATATTAGTGTCAGGTGTACTATTTGCTGACTCAACACTTCCATACAACACACAGTGTCATCACAAGTTATAGATACCAATATCTCTATCTCTATCTATCTGTATCAATAGTTGGTGGACACTTGGGCCATTTCCGTAGTTTGCTCTTGTAGATAATGTTGCTATAAACATTGGGGTACATGTATCCCTTTGAATTCGTATTTTTGTATGATTTTGGTAAATACTTAGCAGTACAATTGCTGGATTGCAGGGTATTTATATTTTTAACTTTTTAAAAAACCTCCATACTGTTTGTCACAGTGGCTGCACCAGTTTGCATTCCCACCAACAGTGCAAGAGGGCTCTTTTTCCTCCATGTCCTCCCAACACTTGTTGTTTCTTGCATTGTTGTTTTAGCCATTCTGACAGGTGTGAGGTGATATGTCTTTGTAGTTTTGATTTGTATTTACCTGATGATGAGTGATATTGAACATCTTTTTATGTGTCTGTTGGTCATCTGTATGTCTTCTTTGGAAAAATTTCTATTCATGTCTTCTGCCCATTTTTAGTTGGAGTATTTATTTTGGGGTTGTTGAGTTTGATAAGTTATTTATAGATTTTGGATACTACCCCTTTGTCAGATATGTCATTTGCAAATATCTTTTCCTATTCCATAGGTTGTCTTTTAGTTTTGTTGATTGTTTCCTTTACTATGCAGAAGCTTTTTATTTTGATGAAGTCCCAAGTGTTTATTTTTGCTATTGTTTCCCTTGCTATTATTTCCTTTTCTTACCTCATAGGAAGTTGTATGACTGAGACCAAAAAGTTTACTGCCTGTGTCTTTAATCCATTTTGAATTTACTTTGGTGTATGGTGAAAGAAAGTGGTTCATTTTCATTCTTTTGCATGTTGCTGTGCAGTTTTCCAAGAGAAATGTCATTTTTGAAGAGAATGTCATTTTCCCATTGGATATTCTTTCCTGCTTTGTGAAAGATTAATTGACCATATAGTTGTAGGTTCATTTCTGGTTTCTCTATTCTGTTCCATTGACCTATGTGCCTATTTTTATGCCAGTACCATACTGTTTTCATGATTACAGCCTTGTGACATAACTTGAAGTCTGGAATTGTGGTGCCTCCAGTTTTGCTTTTCTTTTTCAAGTCTCCTTTGACTATTTGGGGTCTTTTGTAGTACATTTTTTTGTGGTACATATTTTGGGCTGTTTGTTCTGGCCCTATGAAAATGCTGGTGATAATTTTAAAAGGGATTTCATTAAATATGTAGATTACTTTGGGTGGCATAGACATTTTAACTATATTTGTTCTTCTCATCTATGAGCATGGAATGTCTTTCCATTTCTTTGTGTCCTCCTCAATTTCTTTCAATATAGTTTTAAGAGTACAGGTCTTTCACCTCTTTGATTAGGTTTGTTCCTAGGCATCATATGGGTTTTAGTGCAATTATAAATGGAATTGATTCCTTAATTTTTCTTTCTACTGTTTCATTATTGGTGTATAGAAATGTAACAGATTTCTGTACATTGATTTGTATCCTATGATTTTACTGAATTTGTGTATCAGTTATAGCAATTTTTTGGTGGAGTTTTCAGGTTTTCTATGTACAGTATCATGTCATTTGCAAATATTGAATGTGTTTCTTCCTTGCTGGTTTGGATGCCTTTTATTTCTTTTTGTTGTCTGATTGCTGTAACTAAGACTTCCAGTACTATGGTAAATAATTGGTGAGAGTGGAGATGCCTGTCTTCTTCCTGACCATAGAGGAAAAGCTGCCAGCATTTTTTTCCCATTGAGGATGATATTAGCTGTGGTTTTCTTGCATATGGCCCTTATCATGTTGTGTTAGGTTTCTTCTAACCCTACTTTGTTGAGGGTTTTTATCATGAATGAATGTTGTACTTTGTCAAGTGCATCTATTGAAAGGATCATATGGTTCTTATCCTTTCTTTTACTAATGTGGCACATCATATTGATTTGCAAATATTGAACCATGCTTGCAGCCCAGGAATAAATCTCTCTTGATCATGGTGAATGAGTCTTTTAATATATTGTTGGATTCAATTTGCTAGTAATTTGTTGAGAATTTTTGCATCCATGTTCATCATGGATATTGGCCTGTAGTTATCTTTTTTAGTGGAGTCTTCATCTGGTTTTGATATCAGGGTAATGCTGGCCTCATAGAATGAATTTGGAAGTTTTCCTTCCTTTTCAATTTTTTTTTGGAATAATTTAAGATGATTAGGTATTAACTCTTCTTGAATTGTTTGGTAGAATTCACCTGTGAAGCCATCTGGCCCTAGACTTTTGTTTGTTTGGAGATTTTTGATTACCTATTCAATTTCTTTGGGTCTGTTCAGTTATTGGTCTCTTAAAATTCAAGTTTTCTATTTCTTTCTGTTTCAGTTTTGGCAGTATATGTTCCTAGAAATTTATCTATTTCTTCCAGGTTGTCCACTTTGTAAGCATATAGTTTTTCATTAATATTATTTAATAATTGTTTGTATTTCTGTGGTGTGGTTGTTATTTCTCCTTTCTCACTTGTGATTTTATTTATTTGGGTCCTTTTTCTTTTCTTTTTGACACATATGGCTAGGGTTTTATCAATTTTATTTATTCTTTCAGAGAACCAGATCCTGATTTCATTGATCTGTTCTACTGTTTTTTTGTTCATTTGTTTCTATATTATTTATTTCTGCTCTAATTTTTACTATTTCCCTTCCTTTGCTGGCTTTAGGCTTCATTTTGCTGTTCTTATTATAGTTCCTTTAGGTGTATTATTAGGTGGTTAATTTGAGGTTTTGTTTTTTTTTGTTTTGTTTTTTTTTGTTTTGTTTTGTTTTAAGATAGGCTTGTATCTTCCTTCTTAGGACCACTTTTTGCTGCATCCCAAAAGTTTTGAATTATTGTTTTCATTTTCATTTCTTTCCAAGTATTTTTTTTTCTTTTTTCTTTGATGCTCTGGTTGACCCATTCATTGTTTAGCAGCATGTTGTTTAACCACCATATATTTGTGTTTGTTCAAGTTTTTTTTTTTTTTTTTTGGTTGACTTCAAGTTTCATGCTGTTGTGGTCTCTAAATATGCATGTGCGATCTCAGTTTGTTTGTATTTGTTTAGACCTTATTTGTGACCTAATATATTATCTATTCTGGAGAATGCCCCATGTGCACTTGAAAAGAATGTGTATTCTGCTGCTTTAGGATGGAAAGTTCTGAATGTATCTATTAAGTGCATCGGGTCCATTGTGTCATTTAAAGCCATGTTTCCTTCTTGATTTTGTGCTTAGATGATCTGTCCATTGCTGTAAGTGAGGTGTTAAAGTCTCCTTGTATTATTGTATCATTATCAATGACTTTCTTTATGTTTGGGATTAATTGATTTATATATTTGGGTTCTTTCATACTGGGGACATAAATATTTACAGTTGTTACATCTTCTCTTTGGATTGTTCCCTTTATTATGATACAGTGCCCTTCATCTCTTGTCACAGTCTTCATTTGAAAGTCTAGTTTGTTATTACTTTCTCTCTCAAAAATAAATGAACAATAAAAAAAATTAAAGGGGCACCTGGGTGGGTCAGTTGGTTCAGCGTCTGACTTCAGCTCAGGTCATTATCTCCCAGTTCATGGGCTCAAGCCCCGCATCGGGCTCTGTGCTGACATCTCGGAACCTGGAGCCTGTTTCAGATTCTGTGTCTCCCTCTTTCTCTGTCCCTCCCCCGCTTATGCTCTCTCGCTTTATTACAAAAATAAATAAACATTAAAGTCTAGTTTGTCTGATAGTAGTATTGCTGCTCCAACTTTCTTTTAATGTCCATTTGTATGATAAATGTTTCTCCATACCCTCACCTTCAATCTGCAGGAGTGTTTAGGTCTCAAAATAGTGTGTTGTAGGCAGCATAGAGATGGGTCTTGTTTTTTTTTTAGTCCATTCTCACACCCTAGTCTTTTCACAGGAGTGTTTAGTCCACTTATATTCAGAATAGTTGTTGATAGATATGTATTTAGTGCCATTTTGTTACTTGTTTTGTTATTGTTTCTGGAGATGTTCTCTGATCCTTTCTTGTCTTTTTGATTTTTGATCTTTCCTTTCCATTCCCAAATTACTATTTAATATTTCTTGCAGGGATGGTTGACTGGTCACAAACTCCTTTAGTTTTGTCTGGGAAATGCTTTACCTCTTCTATTCTGAGAAATTTGTGCTTCTTGCAAACCCAAATACACTGCTGTATTTCCAGAGCCCTTGTAAATACTATTGTATTTTCACCAGCAGATGTCAGTGTTTACACATAAAATAAAAGCAGCCCCCAAAGGATTATCATTATTATTTTCCTTTTCTTATTCTGAACAAATCAACTTTATTCACGTTTTTCACATAGAGCCTTATAATGTGATCATTTTTGTTCTGGAAAGTAATGATAATGTTTATCCCTTTAAAGAAAAACTGTATATGTGGAGGGACTGGATTACAAATGACACACACATTTCATATAAGTTACACTGTGAAACTCCTCATAAAATATTTTTGTTGAACACTTATTCTTTGCCTGAAACCAGCTTATGTAACAGGTTTGTCCTAAAACTGAAAAGCTAGTCCTCAAGGGTCTTAAAACCTCTTTTGGAGGGATGAGATTTAAAAAATAAAACAACTTAAGACTTCAGTTAATTACTAAAACTAAAAGCAATTGCCATATTGTTTCAAGAAGATGGGGTTTCAGTAGTGGCTGGAGCATATGGAAGCCTTTAGGGAAGGAAGCTCCAAGACAAAGAAGGTGAATTCACTGGTTGGAAATGGAAAGGTACTATGGGTTCTTTTGCTAAGAAAGTGAAAGAGAAAGAACTATTTCTGGAGAGTCCATTTGATGAAGTCGTGAAAATGAAATGGAGAAGGGTGGCGTTATTACAGAATCTGGGAGTGAGAACAAGAGTTCTTACAGTGGTAATTAGAAATAAGACTAAGACCCAGAGGGCATAAGAGAAACAATAGGCTACCATGCTGCAGTACTGACAGGTAGTTACTATGGCTTCTTGTCTTAGTACACAGTCATGAGAAAGGTGATATGGGAAACAAAGTCAGAAAGAAATGGCAAATAAAATTAAATTTCCTTATAACCTGCAGCCCATTGACAAATATTTGAGGCAGGAAGAGCAAATGTTTCTCCAGGAATTCCCTACTGTCTTTATGCTAATGCTTTGCTGGAGGGAAGAAAAACCTTAGCTTGACTATAGGTAGGCCTCCAGTATCCTATGAATCTTCTTTAGCATATGAAAATCTCATTGGAAACTTTCCCTTGACTTTACCTCTCCCAGCTCCCAAGTATATAACCAGTCTCTCCTCAGGGTGCCAGGGCAGCTTTTTCTCACCACAGGTCTTGTCCCTGTGCTTTAATAAAATCACTTTTTTTGCACCAAAGGCATCTTCAAGAATTCTTTCTTGGTCATCAGCTCCAGACCCCATGAACCTCTCATCACCCCCAAAAAACCTCATCAAAGGAGTCAACACATGGTCAGGCAACAAAATAGAAGACTTGAGGTCAGAGTTGTTTCCAGAAACTCTTGGACATATGGCTGCTGCAAGTATATGGAGAAAAGAGTAACTTGAATCTTTTGATCTTGAGTGACAGGTAAGTGATGGTATTGCCACTGACAGAAATGGAAAGCCTGGGAAGGGAGGTTGGCTTGGATGGGATGTTGTCAAGTACAGTGTGATCCATGTTGTTGAAACTGATATGGGCCAGGCTGGAAGAGATCTGGAGGCATGAAAGGTGAGAAGGTGGAAGCTGGACCAGAATCAGGCTAGGTGTAGAAACAATAATAGACTAGAGAAAGAGGAGGTACCACTTCTCAGCAAATGCCCACAGTTAACAGGTGATTCCAGAAAGGAGAAGAGTCATCAGAAAAGAGATTCAGGGTGGGAAGCTGAAAGAAAAGAAAACCAGAAGGGAGGAGTTTCAGGAAGGAAGGGAAGCAAACATTGAGAAAGATCTCAGGGAGATCAAGGAGCCAGACACCACCACCAGGTTACTGAGTTTGATAAGATATCTTCTTTGTCAGTTTGAGAAACTTTGACCTTACTCAAAATGGATTATAATTGGCCTCCTGCTTCCCAGGTGTAAATGCCCAATAGTATTTAAATATTATAAAAGATCAGCATTGAATAACAGTTAAGATTCCTTCCATTCTGAGTTCTTTTGAATATTCTCAAAGTGCTCTGAGATTAAAGATGTCAGGTTTGTTGTCCTACCCAAGCCTGAGGGTATAAAGTATGAGCCCAGGAAGGACAGGCTAAACATTAGTTCTTGTTGCAGGCTGTAGCAATAGCAGTAGCAACTAATATTTCAGAGGACTTTTAGTGGATGACAGCTTGGGTTTTTACTTTGGGTTTTGATGCTGTTTCTTCTGCTTGCTAGCTGAGAATGGGAGCTTAAATACTGGTAGGTGCTCACACAGTAGAGACTCTGTGACAAGATGGTGCCAAGAGCCAAAACTACTTCAGAGAGACAAGCACATCTGTTGAATTTGGTGTTCGTTAGAGAGAGAAAATTGAAAAGAAACTCTGGATTACTAGATCCTAAGTTAAACTTGATTGCAAAAGTCAAATGAAACACTGTTCATGAAAATAACTTGCACTCTGTTGTGCATTCTATGAAATAAGGCATTGTAATTTAGCAATACTAAATAAGAGGTCCAAAAACATTCCAGGTATGAATTAGGACATTATAAATAAATATATGAAGTCTACAACAGCATCAGTGACATGATATTACTTTGTGGGAAAAATTACACACCATGAATCAGGAATGATTTATGTGCCTTTTGATCATTATGATGATAATCATCGTGACTGTGATAATTGTTTCCCAATGCTTCATTTATCAAATGGCCCACCAGTCCCTTTGTGCTAAGAGCTGCCTGGTTTGGGTTGCATGGAGTCTCATCCATAAGGCTCATTCCACCTCCCAGAACCCTGAGTCACAGATCCAGCTACTTTTGGTATGAAGGTTTCTTTAACACTCCCATTACTCCCAGACATTTGTTGCATAGAATTTGCCTTATAGAAGAGACTGGCCATACCAATTCTCTTAGAGCCTAGAACTTGAGGACCTAGGGACACATAGTGTAGGAAAATTTACTTTCAGGAATGTGTCATCCACCTACTTGGCTCTGGTCCTTGCTACTATCAATATAATTTATTGATCACTTACATTTCAAGAACTGTGCTACACGCTTTACATACATTAGTATGTAAATACTATATACTATACTACTATGAGGCAGACGTTATTTCCCCCTGACTATAAGGAAGAGAACACTGAGGCTAAGAGAGGTTAAACAACTTGCCTAACATCCCACACTACTTAGTAACAGAACCAGGACTTGAAGACAGATGGCTTGTCTCTGAAGATCTTGTACTTAAGCCCTTCTCTACACTAAGAGTATAGGAATACTTCATATTCATAAGAGGGCTCTGAATCATTATTCAGGTTTCCTGATTTCTACCAGAGTGATAGAATTCTTTCCCCTGTCCCCACCTACCTGTCACCACCTACCTGCAATAATTTTACTGAAGAAAGGCATCCATTTTCATTGCTGAATGGAAGACACAGGGTAGGTACTCAAAAGATACTGGAAAAAAAAAACTTGTTGAATGAATGTGTGCCTGTATGTTTCCTGTGGGTCATCAAAGAGTCTTCAACCATTTGGAAACCAACAAGTGAAGTTTAGGTGATTCTCATTGTACAGATGAAACACTGAACTACACAGAATACCACTTTGAAGGCTCATTACTCTTCATTGAGTATGAAGAGCATGAGCTGGGAAGGGGCAGAGAGAGGGAGACAGAGAATCTGAAGCAGGCTCCAGGCACCGAGCTGTCAGCACAGAGCCCGACATGGGGCTCAAACTCATGAACTGTGAGATCATGACCTGAGACAAAGTCATACACTAAACTGACTGAGCCATCCAGGCACCCCAAGATGTAATGAATTCTTAAGCCCAGAGGTTCTTTCCAACTTCTTATCCTTGCTACATTTATATCACGAGAATTTATAGCCAAAATCCTTCAGCTTGAACCCCTCTGCACACCAGTCATAGTTTCACCATTACTTCTTGGAAGCCCTAAACATCCCTCTACCAATCAGTTACCTGTCATACTTGCTGCTGCTTTTTGAAACTCTAAAAAAGCAACTTAAAAAAAATTAAATCCAAGTTAGTTAACATATAGTGTAATAATAATTTCAGGAATAAAATTTAGTGATTCATTACTTACATGTAACACCCAGTTCTCATCCCAGAAAATGCCCTTCTTAATGCCCATTGCCCATTTAGTCCATCCTCTCAACCCAAGAACCCGCCACCAACCCTCAGTTTGTTTTCTGTATTTAGAGTCTCTTATGGTTTTCCCCGTTTTTATCTTATTTTTGCTTCCCTTCCCCTATGTTCATTTGTTTTATTTCTTAAATTCCACATGAGTGAAATCATATGATAGTTGTCTTTTTCTGACTGACTTATTTCACTTAGCATAACACACTATAGTTCCATCCATGTTGTTGCAAATAGCAAGATTTTATTATTTTTGATGTCTGAGTAAAATTCCATGGAATATATTATATATGTATATTATTTATTATATAATATATAATATTAAATATATAAATATATAAATAAATATACAAAATATAAATATATGTGTGTAAAATATATACATATATAATATAATATAATATAATATAATATAATATAATACCTCTTCTGTATCCATTTATCAATCAATTGACATTTGGATTGTGTCCATACTTTGGCTGCTGTTGATAGTGCATGTGCCCCTTTGAATCAGCATTTTTGACTCTTTTTTGGATAAATAACTAGAAGTGCAATTGCTGGGTCATAGGGTAGTTCTATTTTTAATATTTTGAGGAACTTCCATACTGTTTTCCAGAGTGGATGCACCAGTTTGTATTTCCACCAGCAGTGCAAAAGGGCTCCCTTTTCTCTAACTCCTTGACAATATCTGTTTCCTGAGTTGTTAATTTTAGCCATTCTGACAGTTATGAGGTGATATCTCATTATGGTTTTGATTTGTGTTTTGCTGATAATGATTAATGTTGAGCATCATCTTTTCGTGTGTCTGTAACCATCTGGATATCTTCTTTGGAGAAATGTCTATTCATGTCTTTTGCCCCATTTCTTCACTGGATTATTTGTTTTTTGGGTGTTGAGTTTGATAAGTTCTTTATAGTTTTGGATAATAACCCATTACCTGATATGTCATTTGCAAATATCTTCTCCCATTCCATTGGTTGCTGTTTAGTTGTGCCGATTGTTTCCTTTGCTGTGCAGAAGCTTTTTTATCTTGATGAGGTCCCAATAGTTTATTTTTTGCTTTTATTGCTCTTGCCTCTGGAGACATGTTAAGTATGAAGTTGTCACGATTGAGGTCAAAGAGGTTTTTGCCTGTTTTCTCCTCAAGGATTTTGATGGCTTCCTGTCTTACGTTTAGGTCTTTCATCCATTTTCAGTTTATTTTTGTGTATAGTGTAAGAAAGTGGTCCAAGTTCATTCTTCTGCATGTCACTGTCCAGTTTTCCCAACATTATTTGCTGAAGAGACTGTCTTTTTGTATTGGATATTCTTTTCCACTTTGTCAAAGATAAGTTGACCATATGTTTGTGGTCCATTTCTGGGTTCTCTATTCTGTTCCATTGATCTATGTGTTTGTTTGTGCCAGTACCATACTGTATCTTGATGATTACAGCTTTGTAATACATCTTGAAGTCTGGGACTGTGCTGCCTCCAGCTTTGGTTTTCTTTTTCAACATTACTTTGGTTATTTGGCATCTTTTCTGGTTCCACACAAATTTTAGAATTGTTTGTTCTAGCTTTGTGAAGAATGCTGGTGTTATTTGGATAGGAACTGCTAACTGCGTATCCATTGTGGAAAGCCGTGTTCTTGATTCAGTTCACTTCTTGTATCCTATGAGGAACGAGTCTTTTTTTTTTTTTTTAAGTTTCTTTTCCCTGGAGGCCATGCATATGTCTTTCCTTATTTGAATGTTAACAACATTCTACTCACATACAGCCAGGGAGAAGTCCATAAACTGATCCTATCTCAGAGAACAGGGCTCAACAAGTGATCAGAGAGTGTTGTAAGTGGATTGATGACCATACCTGTCCCTGAGATTACTGGACCCTGCCTCCTGGGAAGAAATTGTTATTTCCCTGTCCTGCAGCACTTAATGTTTTGTTGGTATTTAATCAGTGTCAGTTTACACCTACAGGATGCAAAGATGATGTCAGCTTTCCCCACAGAATGTTCAAAGTTCTCTAGTTATAGCTCCAGATTTTTATTCCAAGCAACCCTAAGGACTATAAGACTCCTCAATATAATACAGTTGACATGACAATTGTTCACTAAGTATTAGACATATTTATTGTCTTGGAAGAAATATGCTTTTCTTTCAATAAAGAGGTGAGTGTGAGCAGTTTCCTCTGCTCAGAAAGTAAGGAAGCCTATTTGGCCTTGATCTGTTTCCTTGTTCTTATCACAGGATGACAATCTCATGTTTGTGGGTTTTCATGTCCACTGATGATGGAGCAGTTAAGGGTAATGATTGAAAATTTTGGCTTTCAAGTCAGACAGAATTGTGTTGAAATCCTAGCTCAAATTCTGCATTTTCCACTGACTCACTCTCTAAAACTTAAAAACTCCAAAAATAGATCTGTGCATTAGTTTGCTCAACTGAAAAAGGGAGAGAACGATGCCTACCTCTCAGGGTAAAGAGTGTCAAGCCCATTGGGGTTGCACAGTTGGTAGTCATACGTGTTAACACCAATTTTATGGTTTTCACATTGAGTGGGTGTGTAAGAGGTCTGGTGTCATTAGTACCAGAGTGGAAATGACAGAATCCCAGAGTAAATCCTCTTCAGTTGGCATAATTGATACTAAATATTAAATGCATATTAAATATTTGACCAGAGATAAGAAGTCTATGGTTATGAATGCCACAGCTCTGATAATTTAGCCTATGAGTGTGTAGCACTTTGAGGCAACATTTCTTTTGTTTAAAACCCCATGTACTCAATTTACATTCAGAAAAAGGTTGTGGAATCATCCAGACCCACTACTAACAAGAAATTGGGATGCCAGCAAGCCAATGTTTTTGTGAGAATGTTGGGCTATTAATCATAAAAAAGCAAAAAAAAGACACTTTTATTTATAGCAAACTGCTAAGCAGATAATAAAGACCCCTTTCAGAGCTTGTATTTTTTTTTTCACAGAAAAGTGCTTGGCTTTTATAATGATTTTCCAGATGAAATAAAAAACTACACAAGTACCTGAGCCCTAAGTGTTTGTGGTTTTTAGACCAATGTCCTCAACATCAACTAGCCCCCGCAGGATGGAGTGCAAGATGTAGAATAACCCTGTAAAGAGAGGCCAGCACATGGCTGGCTCACATTAACAGCTGACTGGGTACATGAAGTACCTTTAGATTGGAAATGAGTGAGTAACCCCAAGAAAGCCCAGGTGAGCTATTATGCCTTCCTCTGAGAGCTTCTGACAAGTCCTAGGCCACCTCCTTCCCTCCACCACTTAGTCAGACCTCCCCTTTCTGTTCCTTATAGAGGTGGATGCTGCCTCCTCTTTGGGGAGACACTGGTTCATGAAAGTCCACTTTTGCTTAGTCTCTGCTAGGAGGATATCTAAGCTCTTCAATATCCAGGGGCTGAGCTTTTTCAGTTTCTGGATAGAACAGGCACTTAAATATTCATGGAATGCATGAATGATATCTTTTTTTAAATTTTTTTTTTAACATTTATTTATTTTTGAGACAGAGAGAGACAAAGCATGAATGGGGGGGGGCAGAGAGAGAGGGAGACACAGAATCGGAAGCAGGCTCCAGGCTCTGAGCCACCAGCCCAGAGCCCGACGCGGGGCTTGAACTCACGGACCGCGAGATCGTGACCTGAGTCGAAGTTGGATGCTCAACCGACTGAGCCACCCAGGCGCCCCGCATGAATGATTTCATGTATGCGTTTGGACCTCTAGCAAATGGAAGATGTGGTATGCAGAAAAATCAATGCCAAAACATACCCACATCCTAATCCCTGAAACCTGTCAATTATACTGTTATTTACAAAAAGTCTTTTTGGAGATGATTGAGTTGAGGTTCTTGAGATGGGAGATTATCTTGGATTATCACGCTATGACATGTATTCTCATAAGAGGGAAGCAGAGCAAAATTTATAGACAGAAGAGAAGTTGGTGCAAAAATGGAGGCAGAGATTGGAGTAATGCTGCCATAAGCCAAGGATAGCCAACAGCCACCAGGAACAGGAAGAGATACTCCCCCAAAGCCTCTGAAAGGAGCATGACCTGCTGACTCTTTGATTTTGCCCCAGTGAGACTGAGGTAGTACTTCCAGCCTCTAGAACTGTGAGGAATAAATTTCTGGTGTAAGTCACAAAATGTGTGGTTATTTGTTAAAACGGTCATAGGAAATGAATACTGAAGGTGGCTAATTTATCCTTGACAATCAAACTTCACCTTGATCTTAAAATGTCAGAAAAACTAGCATAAGATGCTTGTGTCCCATACAGGTGTTACAGGGGTGACAACTACATTCTAGTCACATCTTTTCACTCAGAGGAAAATATTTTAAAAAATATATTTTTTAATTATTATAAAAGCAAATGGTAAAGTATAAAAAGCTAAAAGTAAATGTGCCCTTCACTCTCACAGGTCAGTCCTCGTGTGTGTGTGTGTGTGTGTGTGTAGCCTTTCTGTATGACTAGCTTGGGCTTCCTTACAGTATGGTGGTCTCATTCTAGTTGGACTTCTTATACAGCATCTGGCTTCTCCCAGAGCAAAAAGCAAAAGCTGCCATTCCCTCTTAACTCCTGGACTTGATAACTTAAGAACTTCACTTTCACTGCCTCATTGGTGAAAACAGTCACAAGACCAGGTAAGACTCAAGAGGAGAGGGGAAAAATCCTTTGTCTCTTATTGAGAGTGTCAAGGCCATATTGAAGAAGAGCATATGAGATGGGAGATATTATTGTGGAAATGGTTGAAAACACTGTAGAACAGGTGATTAGCCATGCACAAAAACGGTTATCATATGAAAAGAAAGAAATGTTGGAAAAGGGGTAGAGTTTGTGGGACTGACATATTACTTCCAGTTTGCAGAATTGAAGACAGAAATTGATGGAGGGTGCATTTAAATTGGTTTGGTGGGTAGGTGGCATTTGACATATGCATGTAAGGAGATACAGGTTCCAAGAGCACAGTGTGAATGAAGGCCAGAGTAAGGGTGGAGTGTGCACATGCGTGCGTGTGTGTGTGTGCATGTGTTTGTGGGGGTGTTAATCAAAGATATAGCAAGAAGAGGGTTGAAGGACTGTGGGGTGGTTTATTTTTAACCAAAATATAAAACATGGAGCAGAGGTAACTGATTAGACTGGCTTTCTTTGGCACCAGGAGAACAGGCACATGTTGGTTCCAGGGATTGCAAGAGGGGTAGAGATGAAGACTGGGTTTCTCTCCTTGAGTCCTATGGAGCACTGGGAACAGCTTTCTCTTCCACAAGTGTTGCCAGGCAGAGGTACATTTCTGAGTTCCTTGGCATTGCCCTTGGCCCCAAGATGAGAGAGTGGGCTCCCGCCCAGCAGCCAGTCAAGTCTCCTCCCAAACCTCCTTCCAAGCCCTCTTCTGGTGCTGCATCTGTGGGGCGGGCACAGCTGTGATGGCAACACTGCAGTAATTATGGGAAGAATATACTCATGAGCAGATGACTGTGATTAACTTGCTTTTTCTGTTGGCTGTCAAGTCCAGACAGCACTTGTTGGAAAAGATAATTAAATCAGAATCAGATGCCTGCAGTAAATATTTTATTCAAAACCCTACACCACAATAGAGGAAGTTGACCTTGAAAGCCAGCTGTAAATTCCCACCTTTTTCTGAAGCCTGAGCCCAACTCAGGGGATGAGCTGGAGTCTGCTCAAATGAGCTCCTTGTTAAGCAATCAAGGGTGTATGTCATGCATATTAACATTATTAATGCTAGAGGATTAAAGTAATACTTATCTGCTCCCTCAAGAGTGGAGAAAACTTGAGAAGTGTAGAATCCAGAGCAACAAGGCAGCCCAGCCTCTCTCTGCGTCTCTGTTTGCTCAGGTTCAGCTCTGAGTGGCTGATGACTCTGCTCCCTCAATCGAGGCTGTCCCCATGTCATCAAGAGTTGCTGCCTCTCTGATACACATTTCTCACTTGTTGTATGTAGCAAGCCATGGTCTTGATGCTAACTTGGATGATAAGTGCCCATGACAAATCCTGTCACATTCCTTTTCTTCATGTGATGCATTCACCATGATGCATCTTACAGAATGGGAAACTGGAAACTGCGTGGGTGAAAAGTGGATATTTGTTTGGGGTCCTGACAGTAGTTTTCTTTAAGAACTTTCTATGAGGAAAAGATTTGTAAAAAGAAGCCAACATGCCCTACCACACCTTGCTCCTAAGATGCCAAATACTGCTACCATCCTCACAATTCTTGTTCTTCTCTCATGCCTGGATATTTGTTTGGGGTCCTGACAGTAGTTTTCTTTAAGAACTTTCTATGAGGAAAAGATTTGTAAAAAGAAGCCAACATGCCCTACCACACCTTGCTCCTAAGATGCCAAATACTGCTACCATCCTCACAATTCTTGTTCTTCTCTCATGCCTGGAACCTAGAGAGGGACAGGAACTTATCTACTGTCCTTTTTTTTTTAGCAATGGAGAAAAGATACTTAAAGCCATCTTTAACATACTTAAAGATACTTAAAGTCCATCTATCAGACAGAACCAGGACCTGGCAGTCTCCAATTCACATTGTGGGACCTCCTTTTTCTCTACATATGTAGGAGTCAGATAGGTTTGCCTGGGGGAACTTATGAAGCCTCCATGATCAATATAACTTGCTTTCAAGTATCCCAAACACTCAGCTAATGTTTCACTTCCCTGGACAGGCCCTGTGACTTCTTTATGAATCTGAAACATTTTTTTAAAGTTTATTTATTTTGAGAGGAGTGAGGGGAAGAGAGTGAAGGATAGAGAGAATCCCAAGCAGGCTCCATACTGTCAGCACAGAGCTCAATGCAAGTCTTGATCCCATGAACCGTGAGATCATGACCTGAGCCAAAATCGAGTCAGATGTTTAACGAATGGAGACACCAAAGTGCCCTTATATATCTGAAGCATTTAAAAAAAATTTAACTTTTTTTTTACTATTGAGAAACAGAGAGAGACAGAGCATGATCATGGGAGGGACAGAGAGAGGGGGAGGCACAGAATCTGAAGCAGGGTCCAGGTCCTGAGCTGCCAGTACAGGGCTCTATGCAGGACTCGAACTCACAAACTGCAAGATCATGACCTGAGCCGAAGTTGGATGCTTAACTGACTGAACCACCGAGGAGCTCCTGAAGCATTTTATTGGAGAAATATGGTGACCTCTTTAAAAGACATCTCATCAGTATCTCTTTTCAAATTGTTTTCTGTAGGTTCCTGAAGTATGACTCACAGTGCACCTCCTATCTCCTCAACTGTACCCCATTCAAGTGTCCACAGTCCATCCGACCACCCTCCATTTTCCTCACAGTGAAATAAAGCCTGTCATTTGATGTTTGAGAAGCCAAGCATGGAGGCCTCTGACTGTCTCTTGCACTCCTTCTTGCCTTTCATACATTTCTTGTCTGCTTTTAAAATTCTTAGACAGTGGTCTTTTTATCTCAAGAAATCTTAGTTCCTTCTGTCTCCGCAGAGGAAGTCATCTTTAAAAACAAACTGAAACAAAACCACTTGGGAGGGTGAGTGTGCTGAGAGAAGGGAGATCTGGAAGCAGCAGAAGGGCCGGAACTTCCTTTGAGTAAAATATGGGAACTGTGATTAGAGGAGACCAGCCTGGCTGGCCTGGGGCTGAACCTACCTGGCACCTGTCTATGGTGGGGGGTGGGAGAGACTGCAGGGGCAGGGCTGGCAGGAGGTTGAGTCCAGTGTGAGAAAGGGAGTTGTTGGTGCCTAAAGACATTTTGGATACCTGGATACAGCATTACCTATGAGTAGGGAGGACGATCAGAGTCACCTGCTGGTGGGAAAGGGAGCCCCCACTAAATGTCAAATGAGAAAATTACTGTCCTGCAGTATTTTTTTCTTTTTTATTTTCTTGTGGTGTTTTTAAAACAATTTGAACATTTCATAAGGTGAGCAAGCCCCTGGCTGATGAGGACTCCTCCTTAACTAAAGTTTAATCAGTCCTCTCTAAGCACTTTTTTCCATAAGACCTCAACCTTGGCCCTGGCCTTGGCTTACCTAGCCCAATTTTAGCAAGAAATTCTGCTGAGTCAGTTTAGTGAGAGCCTCTCTGCTCTTGACACTCAGCTGTTTCTCATTCCTCCTTCCTTAATGCCTAACCAAGTTCCCCTTAGTAATTTCCCATCTACCCTCTCACCCTGCTTCTTGGCTCTAAATCCCCATTCATCCCTTTTATATTCAGAGTTGAAATCAAGCTCTTTCTCTAATTGCAATAGTCTTAAATTAAATCTTCCTTGATGTTTTAACAAGTGTCAGAAAAATTTCTCTTTAACATGGCTCAGTGCCTAATACTCCAGAGGCCACATTAATGTAATTCTTCTCCCTATTCAGTTGAATTTATGTATTTATTTTTCTTCTGTTTCTTACCCTGTTTGCCTCCAGCAGGCACAATTTAGAGCCATTCCAATTTTGAATGGAGGTATATTTGACCAGTTCCCAAGAGATGATCACTGTATACCTGTCTTAGTCAATTTGGGCTGCTGTAACAAGATACCATAGACTGCATGGCATAAATAACATAAATTTATTTCTCCAGTTCTGAATGTTAAATGGTCTAAAATCAAAGCACAGGCAGATTTGGTGTCTGGTTGTTTCAGACTTTGAGTCTAGAGTTCCCTTTGGTCCAGCAAGAGAGTGGATGCAGAATGGAATACAAGAGAGGCTAATGTATGAGAGGAAACAGGAGCCCCAAGTAAGTGTCCTTGTTCTGTATTTATTAGGATCAGAAGATTTACAAACGTGATGGACGTGCAAAAGGAAACAATAAAACAGTGATCATTAACTCATGTGCATGAGAGAAAGGGAGTTTTGAAGGTATGCAGTGTTAGGGATTAGGGTCAATACAAATCAAAGGTCCTGGCACTGAGCAGACAGCAGTTTACTGAAGGCACTAGGCACCATGTCTGTTTATCTTAACTTTTCTAGGGACTAAGATAGAGCATGCTACTTCAGGGTTAACAAGGCATTTTTCTTGCTAATTAGCCCCCTGGACGTTTTTGCCCTGCTGAGGGGGCTTTCTGCTTCTACTTGTTTTTGGATGCTTTCATCCAGTGAAAGTGGCTTTCCATTTTATGCCTTGTTCTACAATGGGGGCGCTTTTGCCCTGTGGTGGCTTTTTTACCCTAAGCCTTGTTAACCCATTGGTGCAAGCTTAGGGAATTCTTTTTTTTAATTTTTTTTATGTTTATTTATTTTAGGGAGAGAGAGAGAGATAGAGAGAGAGAAATAGTGTGAGTGGGGAAGGGGCAGAGAAAGAGGAAGACACAGAATCTGAAGTAGGCTCCAGGGTCTGAGCTGTCAGCACAGAATCCAAACTTGGGGCTTGAATTCATGAACTGTGAGATCATGACATGAGCCAAAGTTGGTCGCTCAACCGACTGACCCATCCAGGCCCCCATGGGAATTCTTAAACTTATTCCTTATATCTGGTGAGGACTCAATTCCTGGTTTGCAGATTACTTCATTCAAATTGTATCCTCACATGAAAGGAGAGCAGTAAGTGTAAGGAAGTTCTCCTATTTCTTGTAAGGACATTAATCCCTTGATTAGTGACTAGGTTCTGCCTTCATGACCTAAGTACTCCCCAAGGGCCTCACTTCATAATGCCATCATATTGAGGATTAGACTTTCAACATATGAATGGGAGGGGAGACACAAATATTCAGTCTATAACAGTGCTTTTCTTATCCATATCAGAGGCATTCAACTGTAACACAACTGGAATATTTCTCTGGATTGATCTCTCTTTCTTTGAGCATGGTACACTCTTCGATATAAAGAGCACTGTGTGATCCCTTAAAATTGCTAGAATAAAATGGATAGTTAAATGATATTACTGCCTATCAACCTTCTGAATTAGGACCTGGCATTTAAAAGCTAGCTGGAATATGTCACATTTGGAAATTTCTCTTGTGAAATTCAGTGACACCATATGAGTGCATGCTTCACATTAATTACCAGCATCTTGTACTTTTTAAGATGCAGCAAGTTATTGGATGACAAATTGGGAATACATTTCTTTGATTTGGAAGAACTCATTTCCTACCCAAGTGAATGAGTTTAATGTTAGAGATTGTAACTAATGAGTTTTACTGAATTTACCAGTCAATGGGAAAAATATTATTTACTACAGACAAGAACTGTGACCCAGGTATGTTATTTACGAGGTAGTGGCTGAACTTTGTATCACAGTTAGGAAAAATTATACACAAAAGAAAAAATATTTTCCTAATTTTCAATTCTGAAATCAGCTGACAGTATGAAAAATAAAAGGTGGTACATACAGCTTTCTCCTCACATTGGGTGTCCATGCTCAACTGCATATAGACTTCGATGGAGGCCTACTGTAAATTCAGGATGCACAAAAGCCCCTGTTACTGTTAGCCCCAGCTTTTAAAGGACAGTTCAAAATTACACTATTGTTCCAGCATAATTATTGATAGTGCCGTTTAACTCTCAAAAACATCCTGTATTTGCTGATTTTAAATCATGGAGTCACCCTAAGTATAGCACGTTGATAAAGATGTGATTTACTTCACTATACAGAGTCTTCTTCAGGTGGATTCAGGAATATCTTTTCTCATCTTCTTAGTTATAAGACCAAGGATGTTTCTTCCATTTCTTGGTAGCAGTTTTGTCATTGTTTTAAGGACAGAAAGATTCAGGTAAGTAATCAAATTTCTATTTTTGCATTGAAGTTATTGGAAACTCCAGCCCATTTCTAGTAATTCTTCAGGTCTACCTTACACGTATTTTTTTTTATCATCTCACTCCATTTGCTCCAAATTCTTCCTTTTGTGTTTGTAGCATTGTTTGTAATTTGTAAGATTCCTTTGAATAAACATTAGAACAAGGCAATTATAAATTAATCAATATGGTTGAAACACTAAGTGCTCTTTGTAGCTTTTTGGAAACCCTAACTTATTTGCTTTTAAAGCCATCATAGGCTGCCACATTTACAATAAAAAATCACATTGTTTCTTGTTTTTTAAAGTCAACAATGGACCTCTGATCCCAGGAAGATGGAGTAGGCATACTTTTATCCCTCTTTCTCCCACTGACTACAAATAAAACCCGTGGACATTATATATAAAGCATACATAAGAAGACTCTTAAAGGTGTAAGGAGTAGGATAGACCTGATAGTGACACAGGGAACAACATGGTGGTGAGTTTTTAGGGTTTCTTGTCTCACATATCCCAGAATCAAAGCTAAAGAATTCACAACCTGAAAACTCCAAAGGATGTACACACACCACTGCCTCTCCATCCCCCAAAAGGGCCTGCTCTCTAGTCAAAGGATCCAAAGAGAGGCATCCTAACAAAGCAGAAAATATTCAGGTAGCACCTGCTCCACTATAGACAAATGTCATGGAAAAACTGTGCCCCACCCCTTATCATTCCAACAGAGGCCTAGTGGAGAGCATAGACTTCCATCTTTCTAAGGCTGTAATAAAGGACATCAACACCTACAGACTGGTGGTGTTAGTAGGGAATGGAGATGTCCATTCCCTATAGGTGATAATGAGCACCCCCTCTAAGGACATGTAAATGGAAGCCTAGTAGGAGCTCAGATTCCCATCCTTACTCAGCAGTAACATTTCTATCACTTTTCCTTCATACATTTTACAGAGGAAGCCATCTAAAAGAGAGTTTTAAATAAGATGCAAAGTGTCATAATAACCAAAATATCCAAGTTCCAACTGAAAATCATTCATCAGACCAAGAAACAGAAAGACCTCACATTAGCAAAAAGACAACACCAAGAGGACAATAAACGTATGTTAAAATTATCTGACAAAAATTTTAAAGAAGGTATGATAAAATGCTTCAAAGAGCAATTATGAACAGTCTTGAAAAAGTGAAAAAAAATGGACACTCAAAAAATGAAAAAAAAAATCTTAGCAAGGGAAAAGAACTATAAAGAACCAAATAAAAATGTGGATCAGAAAAAATACAATGAATGAAATAAAACATTCAATGGATCAGCTCAACAGAAAAGAACAGAGAGAAGAAAGAATCAATGAATTGAAGCAAAATAGAACTATTTCCCAATAGGAAGAAACAGAGAAAATAGATGAAAAAAAACAAAAAAAACTCAAAGAACAAAACAGAGAATCAGGGCTCTAAAGTACTATAAAATCTAATATTTGTGTCATTAGAGTGCCAAAAGAGAGGAGAAAAAAGAGCAGGATTAAAAAATAATTTAAGGAGGAGGAGCCAAGATGGCAGAACAGCATGGAAGTTTTTTGTGTGTCTTGCATCCATGAAATACAGCCAGACCAACACTAAACCATCCTACATACCTAGAAAACTGATTGGAGGATTAACACAACAATCTGCACAACCTGAACGACAGAATTCAGCAGGTACGTGGCACAGAGAGGTGAACTTTGGGAGTGAGAGGCATAGGAAAGGAGGTGCTTTTGCAAGCAGAGAGAGGACAGAGACTGGGGGGAGGGGATAATATGGGAAAAGCAACCCTCCTCAAAACAGACGGAGAGAAAGTGGAAAATTGGAAACAACCTCAGGTACTAAACTAAAAAGAGAGAAAGGAGAAAGGAGAGGGTTTAAATTCCATTAAGACTGTAAACAAAGGGAGTGCAAAGTCTGCAACTCTACAGCTTGATACCTGACGGTGCTCTGGTAGGAAGGGAAAATCCCTAGGAACAGAGTGGGGTCTGCAAGGTTCTCATGCCACACGAGGAAAGGCAGTTCCACTGCTGGAAAGACATTTGGTAGAGACTGTTGAAGCCACATGGTCCCAGCAAACCCCAGAAAATGGCCACATTCACTGGTGCTGGAACAAGTGCATTAAGTGTGAAGCCTGGTGCCAGATGTGTGTTGTGATTTTCCATAATCCCTGAAACACTGCTGCTACACTATCTCACAAACTTTTTCTGGGGCAGGCAGGTGTCTGGCCATTTCTCGGGGCACCAGCAGCAGGGGCCAGAAAACCTTCCTGGGTGCAGCTGACATTGGGCCATTGTTCATTCAGCCATTGCTCAGTATGATCCTCCCACAAAGGGGCAGAACGGGTCAAAGCTGCAGTCCTTCAGAAGTAAGGGGCCAGGGAAAACAGCCACATCTGAGACAAAACTTGGGAGAGAGGTACTGCCTGGGGCCTGGTCACAGAGAAGGAAAAAGTGGGGAGTAAACCAAAGCTGAAGACAGAGGAAGAGTACGTGATTGTTGTTCTGGGAGAACAGACTGGGTAGCTGGGTGGCACCATTTTCACCACTCCCACACATGCACATACACACCTACAAGCGCCATAAAACTCCACCCCAGTAGGCGAGCAGAGCCATCTAGTGGAGAGCAGGGCTGTTACACTGAGCCCCACACAACTGGGCCAACTTCTCTTCCAAGAACACAAGTATCACCACTGGCTTAGTTTATGGACTATAAAGCACTACATAGACTGACTTCTAGGGGAAAACAAAGTAATTTAAGTCCTATTTCAACCTGTTAGCAGGTCCATCTATTCAATTTTCTTTCTTTCTTTCTTTTCTCTTTTACACTTCTTTTCTTTTTTATGAATACAGAAAGAGAAAAAACTCATTTTTATTTTCAATTTTTATTAAAAATATTTTTCTTTAATTTTTATTAGTATATTTTTTACTTTTGCATAATTTTTTTCAAATCCTATTTTACTTCCATTATTTTATGTTAGTCTACTACAGTGTATTCACCTTTTCAAACAATTTCCTTTTTTTTTCTTTTTCTTAAACTTTTTCTCTTTTTAATTTCATTTCTTTTTCCTGAACACAGGAAAAGATTCATATTTATTTTTAATTTTTATTAATTTTCTAAAATTTTTCTACTTTATTTTTTACTGTTGTGTATATTTTTTTTAAATTCTATTTTACTCCCATCATTTCATTTTACTCTACTTCAGTGTATTCATTTTTTAAAATTCTCAAATGATTTCCTCCCTGCCCTTTTTTTCGCTAATCTGTCAAACCACTTTCAACACCCAGAACACACACCTAGAATCTAGCATCATTTATTCTACTTGTGTGTGTGTGTGTGTGTGTGTTTAATTTTTTAACTTCTTTTTTTATTTTAATTTTTTTAATTTTAAATTTTCTACCTCATTAATTATTTTTCTCCCTTCAAAATGACAAAATGAAGGAATTCATCTGAAAAGAAAGAGCATGAAGAAACGACAGCCAGGGATTTAACCAACACAGATACAAACAAGATGTCTGAACCAGAATTTAGAATCACGAAAATAAGAATATGAGCTGGAATCAAAAATAGATTAGAATCCCTTTCTGGAGAGATAAAAGAAGTAAAAAATAGCCAGAGTGAAATTAAAAATGCTATAACTGAGCTGCAATCACAGACAGATGCAGTGGCGGCAAGGATGGATGAGGCAGAGCAGAGAATCAGCGATATAGAGGACAGACTTATAGAGAATAATGAAGCAGAAAACAAGAGGGAGATTAAGGCAAAAGAGCATGATTTAAGAATTAGAACAATCAGGGACTCATTAAAAAGAAACATCAGAATCATAGGGGTCCCAGAAGAGGAAGAGAGAGAAATAGGGGTAGAAGGGTTATGTGAGCAAATCATAATGGAAAGATTTCCTAGCCTAGGGAAAGACACAGACATCAAAATCCAGGAAGCACAGAGGATCCCCATGAGATTCAACAAAAACTGACCATCAATAAGGCACATCATAGTCAAATTCACAAAATACTGAGGCAAGGAGAGAATCATGAAAGCAGCAAGGGAAAAAAAGTCCCTAACCTACAAGGGAAGACAGATCAGGTTTGCAGCAGACCTATCCACAGAATCTTGGCAGGCCAGAAAGGAGTGGTGGGATATATTCAGTGCGCTGTGTCAGAAAAATATGCAGCCAATAATTCTTTATCCAGCACGGCTGTCATACAAAATAGAAGGAGAGATAAAAATTTTCCTAGACAAACAAAAATTAAAGGGGTTTGTGACCACTAAACCACCCCTGCAAAAAATGTTAAGGGAGACTCTCTGAGGGAGAAAAGATGAAAAAAATACATACATACAAAGATTAGAAAGAACCAGAGAACACCACCAGAAACTCCAACTCTACAAGTATCATAATGGCAATAATTCATATCTTTCAGTACTCACTCTAAACGTCAGTGGACTCAATGCTCCAATCAAAAGACATAGGGTAACAGAATGGATAAGAAAACAACATCCATCTATATGCTATTTACAAGAGACCCACCTTAGACCTAAAGACAACTTCATATTGAAAATAAGGGGATGGAGAACAAACTATTATGCTACTGTTCAACAAAAGAAAGCTGGAGTAGCCATACTTATATCAGATAAGCTAGACTTTAAAATAAAGACTGTATCAAGAGACGAAGAAGAGCATTATATCATAATTAAGTGGTCTATCCGCCAGGAAGACCTAACAATTATAAACATTTATGTGCCAAATACGTGAGCGCACACACACACACACACACACACACAAACATAAAGAAACTCATTGACAGTAATACCTTAATAGTAGGAGACTTCAACACCCCACACACAGCAATGGACAGATCATCTAATAAAAAAATCAACAAGGAAACAGTGGCTTTGAATGACATACTGGACCAGATGGACTTAACAGATATATTCAGAACATTTCATCCTAAAGCAGCAGAATATACATTCTTCTCCAGCGCACATGGAACGTTCTCCAGAATAGGCCATATACTGGGACACAAATCAGCCCTAAGTAATTACAAAAAGATCGAGATCATACCACGCATATTTCAGACCACAGCGCTATGAAACTTGAAATCAACCACCAGAAAAAATTGGAAAAGGTAACAAATACTTGGAAACTGAAGAACATCCTACTAAAGAATGAATGGGCTAACCAAGAAGTTATAGAGGAAACTAAAAAGTATATGGAAGTCAATGAAAATGATAACACCACAACCCAAAACCTCTGGGATGCAGCAAAGGCGGTCATTACAGGAAAGTATATAGCAATCCAGGCCTTCCTAAAGAAGGAAGAAAGATCTCAGATACACAACTTAACCTTACGCCTTAAGTAGTTGGAAAAAGAACAGCAAATAAAACCCCAAACCAGCAGAAGACAGGAAATAACAAAGATTAGAGCAGAAATTAGTGCTATTGAAACCAAAAAAATAGTAGAACACATTAATGAAACCAGAAGCTGGTTCTTTGAAAGAATTAACAAATGGATAAACCACTAGCCAGTTTGATCAAAAAAAAAGGAAAGGACACAAATAAATAAAATCAAGAATGAAAGAGGAACGATCACAACCAACACAGCAGAAATAAAAACAATAATAAGAGAATATTATGAGCAATTATATGTCAATAAAATGGGCAATCTGGAAGAAATGGACAAATTCCTAGAAACATACACTACCAAAACTGAAACAGGAAGAAATAGAAAATTTGAACAGATCCATAATCAGTAAGGAAATCAAATTAGTACTCAAAAATCTGCCAAAAAACAAGAGTCCAGGATCAGATGGCTTTCCAGGGGAATTCTACCAAACATTTAAGGAAGAATTAACACCAATTCTCTTGAAGCTGTTCCAAAAAATAGAAATAGAAGGAAAACTTCCAAACTCTTTCTATGAAGCCAGAATTACCTTGATTCTAAAACCAGAAAGAGACCACACTAAAAAGGAAAACTATAGACGAGTTTCCCAGATGAACATGGATGCAAAAATCCTCCACCAGATATTAGCCAGGTAGCTCCAAAAATACATTAAAAAAATTATTCACCACCACCAAATGGGATTTATACCTGGGATACAGGACTGGTTCAATATACACAAAACAATTAACGTGATTCATCACATCAATAAAAGAAAGGACAAGAATCATGTGATCCTCTCAATAGATGCAGAGAAAGCATATGAAAAAATACAGAGCAAACTTTCTTGATAAAAACCCTCAAGGAAGTAGGGATAAAAGCATCATACCTCGAGATCATAAAAGCTATATATGAATGACCCAACACTAATATCATCCTCAATGGGAAAAACTTAGAGCTTTCCCCCTAAGGTCAGGAGCAAAATAGGGATGTCTACTCTCGCCACTGTTATTCAACATACTATTGGAATTCTTAGCCTCTGCAATCAGACAACACAAGGAAATAAAAGGCATCCAAATCAGCCAGGAGGAGGTCAAACTTTCACTCTTTGCAGATAACATGATATTCTATATGAAAAACCCAAAATATCCAACCAAAAAACTGCTAGCATTGATTCATGAATTCAGCAAAGTTGCAGGATATAAAAATCAATGCACAGAAATTGGTTGCATTGCTATACACTAACGATGAAGTGACAGAAAGAGAAATCAAGGAATCAATCCCATTTACAGTTGCACAAAAAACCATAAAGCACCTAGGAATAAATCTAACCAAAGAGGTAAAAAATCTATACACTGAAAACTATAGAAAGCTTATGAAAGAAATTGACGAAGACACAAAATAATGGAAAAAGATTCTATGCTCCTGGATAGGAAAAACAAATATTGTTAAAATGTTGATACTACCCAAAGCAATCTACATATTCAATGAAATCCCTATCAAAATAACACCAGCATTCTTCAAAGAGCTAGAACAAATAATCCTAAAATTTGTATGGAACCAGAAAAGACCCTGAATAGCCAAAGTGATCTTGAAAAAGAAAACCAAAGCAGGAGGCACCACAATCCCGGACTTCAAGCTATCCTACACAGCTCTAATCATCAAGTCAATATGGTACTGGAATAAAAACAGACACTCCGATCAATTGAACAGAATAGAGAACCCAGAAATGGACCCACAAATGTATGGCCAACTAATCTTTGACAACACAGGAAAGACTATCCAATAGAATAAAGACAGTCTCTTCAGCAAGTGGTGCTGGGAAAACTGGACAGCGACATGCAGAAGAATGAACCTGGACCACTTTCTTACACCATACACAAAGATAAACTCAAAATGGATGAAAGACCTAAATGTAAGACAGGAAGCCATCAAAATTCTTGAGGAGAAAGCAGGCAAAAACCTCTCTAGACCTTAGCCACAGAAACTTCTTACTCAACATGTCTCCAGAGGCAAAGGAAACACAAGCAAAGATGAACTACTGGGACCTCATCAAAATAAAAAACTTCTGCACAGAGAAGGAAACAATCAGCAAAACTAAAAGGCAACTGACAGAATGGAGGAAGATATTTGCAAATGACATATCAGATAAAGTGTTAGTTTCCAAAATCTATAAAGAACTTGTCAAACTCAACATCCAAAATAACAAATAATCCGTTGAAGAAATGGGCAAAAGACATGAGTAGACACTTCTCCAAAGACATCCAGATGGCCAACCGACACATGAAAAAATGCTCCACGTCATTCATCATCAGGGAAATATAAATCAAAACCACAATGAGATACCACCTGACACCTGTCAGAATGGCTAACATTAACAACTCAGGCAACAACAGATGTTGGTGAGGATGTGGAGAAAGAGGATCTCTTTTGCGTTGTTGGTGGGAATGCAAGCTGGTGCAGCCACTGTGGAAAACAGGATGGAGGGTCCTCAAAAAACTAATAGAACTACCCTATGACCCAGCAATTGCACTACTAGGCATTTATCCACGGGATACAGGTGTTGTTTCAAAGGGACCCATGCACTCCCCATGTTTACAGTAGCACTATCAACAGTAGCCAAAATATGGAAAGAGCCCAAATGTCCATCAATGGATGAATGGATAAAGAAGTTGTAGTATATATATACAATGGTGTATCACTCGGCAATGAAAACGAATGAAATCTTGCCATTTGCAACTACGTGGATGGAACTGGAGGGTATTATGCCAAGTGAAATTACTCAGTCAGAGAAAGACAAAAATCTATGACTTCATTCATATCAGGACTTCAAGAGACACAACAGATGAACATAAGGGAAGGGAAGTAAAAATAATATAAAAACAGGGAGGAGGACAAAACAGAAGAGACTCATAAATATGGAGAACAAATTGAGGATATTGGAGGGGTTGGGGAGGCAGATGGGCTAAATGGGTAAGGGGCACTAAGGAATGTACTCCTGAAATCATTGTTGCACTATATGCTTACTAATTTGTATGTAAATTTTAAAAATAAAAAATAAATTAAAAAGTAATTTAAAAAATAATGGTTAAGTTTCCAAAATCTGGAAAAAGACATAACCTATGAATTAAAATTCTGAGAGAATCCCAGAAATAATTAACCCAAATCACACCAAGACAGATATAGTCAAAAAGAAAATAATTGAAAAAAAATCTTTAAAAAGTAGCATGAGAGAAATAACTATAGAGAAAAAGTAATTCTAATGACAGCATATTTCTCTTTCTGGTCAGGGGGACCAGAAGCTACTGTCACAATATTTTGAAGTGAGAAAAGGATAAACCTGTCAACCTAAAATCCTATATTCAATGAAAATACTAAGACAATGTTTTGGCAGGGGGACTACGCTAAAGTAAAGGTTAAAACAAGGGAAACATTGATGAAAGAACACAAAACTCCAAAATAGGAGCAAATACAATAGATTTTCTTATTGTTTTTTTTTTCTAAAGTATGTTTAATGGTTGAAGCAAAATTATAACACTACTGTAGTTCTTAATTTGTATGTTTATTACAAAAGGAGGATATAGGAATGTGAAGGGAGGAAAAATTTCTACATTTAATGCAAACTGGTAAAATTTCAACATTAGTGACTATGTTATGTATATATAATGTAACATCTAGAATAATCATTTAAAAATTTAGGAAGAAATTCACTCAAAATCATAGATAAATAAAAATAAAATTCTAAAAGCATGTTTAAGTAATTCACATAAAGGCAGAGAAAAAGAAAACATAAATGAAAAGTAGACAGAACAAATGGGAAAAAAATTGTTGAATATAGCATAACATAGTTGAATAAATATGCTTATATAA
Source organism: Lynx rufus (assembly GCF_022079265.1). NCBI lineage: Eukaryota > Metazoa > Chordata > Mammalia > Carnivora > Felidae > Lynx > Lynx rufus. Next base: position 4,097,140 of record NW_025814836.1, on the reverse strand, counting down.
TAAGTTGAGATTTAAATATGTATCTTTTCTGTCTCTGGATAATGGCAATAATTGTTACATCAACATTTATTGAATACTTGCTATAAGCCAAGAACTATTCAGACTTTTTTTATATTACATGAAAATTCTGACTCAATCTTTTATGTGAAACCCCATAATTGAGATCTTTATCTTTTTATATGAAATTTATTGCGAAACTGGTTTCCATACAACACCCAGTGCTCATCACATCAGGTGCCCTCCTCAGTGCCCATCACCCACTTTCCCCACCCCCACCCCCAATCAACCCTCAGTTTGTTCTCAGTATTTAAGAGTCTCTTATGGTTTGCCTCCTTCACTCTTTGTAACTTTTTTCCCCCTTCACCTCCACCATGGTCTTCTGTTGAGTTTTTCAGGATCCACATATGAGTGAAAACAATGATATCTGTCTTTCTCTGCCTGACTTATTTCACTTAGCATAACACTCTACAGTTCCATCCACATTGCTACAAATGGCCATATTTCATTCTTTCTCATTGCCACGTAGCATTCCATTGTATATATAAACCACATCTTCTTTATCCATTCATCAGTTGATGGACATTTAGGCACTTTCCATAATTTGGCTATTGTTGAAAGTGCTGCTATAAACATTGGAGTACAAGTGCCCCTATGCCTCGGCACTCCTCTATCCCTTGGGTAAATTCGTAGCAGTGCTACTGCTGGGTCAGAGGGTAGATCTTTTTTTAATTTTTTTTGAGGAACCTCCACACTCTTTTCTAGAGTGGCTGCACCAGTTTGCATTCCTACCAATAGTGCAGGAGGGTTCAGGTTTCTTCACATCCTCTCCAGCATCTATAGTCTCCTGATTTGTTTATTTAATCACTCTGACAGGCGTGAGGTGATATCTCAGTGTGGTTTTGATTTGTATTTCCCTGATTAGGAGTGATGTTGAGCATCATTTCATGTGCCTGTTGGCCATCTGGATGCCTTCTTTAGAGAAGTGTATATTCATGTTTTCTGCCCATTTCTTCACTGGATTATTTGTTTTTTGGGTGTGGAGTTTGGTGAGTTCTTTATAGATTTCAGATACTAGCGCTTTGTCTGATACGTCACTTGCAAATATCTTTTCCCATTCTGTCGGTAGCCTTTTAGTTTCATTTAATGTTTTCACTGCAGTGCAGAAACTTTTTATCTTCATGAGGTCTCAATAGTTCATTTTTGCTTTTAATTCCCTTTGCCTTTAGAGATGTGTCAAGTAAGAAATTACTGCAGCTGAGGTCACAGAGGTTTTTTCCTGCTTTCTCCTCTAGGATTTTGATGGTTTCCTGTCTCACATTCAGGTCCTTTATCCATTTTGAGTTTATTTTTGTGAATGGTGTAAGAAAGTGGTCTAGTTTCATTCTTCTGCATGTTGCTGTCCAGTTTTCCTAGCACCATTTGTTAAGGAGACTGTCTTTTTTCCATTGGATATTCTTTCCTGCTTTAACTGGCCATACATTTGCGGGCCCAATTCTGGAGTCTCTATTCTGTTCGTCTGTTTTTGTGCCAATACCATGCTGTCTTGATGATTACAGGTTTGTAGTAGAGGCTAAAGTCTGGTATTGTGATGCCTCCTGCTTTGGTCTTCTTCTTTGATACTACCTTGGCTATTCAGGGTCTTTTGTGGTTCCATACAAATTTTAGGATTGCTCGTTCCAGCTTCGAGAAGAATGCTGGTGCAATTTTGAATGGGATTGCATTGAATGTGTATATTTCTTTGGGTAGTATTGACATTTTAACAATATTTATTCTTCCAATCCATGAGCAGGGAATGTGTTTCCATTTCTTTGTATCTTCTTCAATTTCCTTCATAATCTTTCTATAGTTTTCAGCATACAGATCTTTGACATCTTTGGTTAGGTTTATTCCTAGGTATTTTATGCTTCTTGGTGCAATTGTGAATGGGATCAGTTTCTTTATTTGTCTTTCTGTTGCCTCATTATTGGTGTATAAAAATGAAATGATTTCTGTACATTAACTTTGATTTCTGTGACTTTGCTGAATTCATGTATCAGTGCTAGCAGACTTTTGATGGAGTCTATCCAGTTTTCCATGTATAGTATCATGTTATCTGCAAAAAACTGAAAGCTTGACTTCATCTTTGCCAATTTTGATACCTTTGATTTTCTTTTGTTGTCTGACTACTGATGCTAGAACTTCCAAAACTATGTTAAACAACAGCAGTGCGAGTTGACATCCCTGTCAAGTTCCTGATCTCAGGGGGAAAGCTCTCAGTTTTTCCCCATTGAGGATGATATTAGCTGTGGGCTTTTCAAAAATGGCTTTTATGATGTTGCAGTATGTTCCTTCTATCCCGACTTTTTTGAGGGTTTTTTATTAAGAAAGGATGCTGAATTTTGTCAAATGCTTTTTCTGCATTGATTGACAGGATCATATGGTTCTGATCTTTTCCTTTATTAATGTGATGTATCACATTGATTGATTTGTGAATGTTGAGCCAGCCCTGCAGCCCAGAAATGAATCCCACTTGATCATGGTGAATACTTCTTTTTATATGCTGTTGAATTCAATTTTCTAGGTCTTATTGAGAATTTTTGCATCCATATTCATCAGGGATTGATATTGTCCTGTGGTTCTCTTTTTTTGCTCGGCCTCTGTCTGGTTTGGGAATCAAAGTAATGTTGGATTCATAGAATGAGTCTAGAAGTTTTACTTCCCTTTTTATTTTTTGGAACAGCTTGAGAAAGATAGGTATTATTTCTGCTTTAAATGTCTGGTAGAATTCCTCTGGGAAGCCATCTGGTCCTGGACTCTTATTTGTTGGGAGATTTTTAATAACTGATTCAATTTCTCACTGGTTATGGGTCTGTTCAAATTATTTCTTCCTGTTTGAGTTTGGAAGTGTGTGGGTGCTGAGGAATTTGTCCATTTCTTCCAGGTTGTCTAGTTTGTTGGCATATAATTTTTCATGGTATTCCCTGATAATTGCTTGTATTTCTGAGGGATTGGTTGTAATAATTCCATTTTCATTCATGATTTTATCTATGTGGGTCTTCTCCCTTTTCTTTTTGAGAACCCTGGCTAGAGGTTTATCAGTTTTGTTTATTTTTTTCAAAAAACCAACTCTTGGTTTCATTGATCTGCTCTACTGTTTGTTTTCAGATTCTATATTGTTTATTTCTGCTCTGCTGTTTATTTCTCTTCTTCTGCTGGGTTTGGGTGTCTTTGCTGTTCTACTTCTATTTCCTTTAGGTGTGCTTTCAGATTTTTTATTTGGGATTTTTTTCTGTTTCTTGAAATACGCCTGGATTACCATGTATTTTCCTCTCAGGATGGCATTTCCTTCATCCCAAAGCGTTTGGATTGTTGTATTTTCATTTTCGTTTGTTTCCATATATTTTTAAAATTTCTCTCTAATGGCTTGGTTGACCCTTTCATTCTTTAGTAGGGTGTTTTTTAACCTCCATGCTTTTGGAGGTTTTCCAGCCTTTTTCCTATGGTTGATTTCAAGTTTCATAGCATTGGGTCTGAACGTGTGCATAGTATGATCTCAATTCTTTTATACTTATGAAGGGCTGTTTTGCGACCCAGTATGTGATCTATCTTGGAGAATGTTCCATGTGCACTTGAGAAGTATGTATATTCTGTTTCTTTGGGATGCAGAGTTCTAAATATATCTGTCAAGTTCACGGGATCCAATACATCATTCAGGGCCCTTGTTTCTTTATTTATTCTCGGTCTAGATGTTCTATCCATTGTTGTAAGTGGAGTATTAAAGTCTCCTGCAATTACTACAGTCTTATCAATAAGGTTGCTTATGTTTGTGATTAGTGGCTTTATATATTTGGGGGCTCCCGAATTTGGCACATAGACATTTATAATTGTGAGCTCTTCCTGAGGGATAGACACTGTAATTATTACATAATGACCTTCTTCATCTCTTGTTACAGTCTTCAATTTAAAGTCTAGTTTTTCCGATATAAGTGTGGCTACAGCTTTCTTCTGACATCCAGTAGCATAATAGATAGTTCTCCACCCCCTCACTTTCAATCTGAAGGTGTTCTCAGGTCTAAATTGTGTCTTTTGTAGACAGAAAATAGATGTGTCTTGTTTTTCTTATCCATTCTGATACCCCATGTCTTTTGGTTGGAGCATTTAGTCCATTTACATTCAGTGTTATTATTGAAAGATATGGGTTTAGAGTCATTGTATGTCTGTAGTTTTCATGCTTGTAGTGATGTCTCTGGTACTCTGTCATCCTTGCAACATTTCACTTACAGAGTCTCCCTTAGGATCTCTTGGAGGGCTGGTTAGTGGTGATGAATTCCTTCAGTTTTTGTTTGGGAAAACCTTTATCTCTCCTTCTATTCTGAATGACAGACTTGCTGGGTAAAGGATTCTCGGCTGCATATTTTTTCTATTTATCACATTGAAGATTTCCTGCCATTCCTTTCTGGCCTGCCAACTTTCAGTAGATAGGTCTGCTACAACCGTTATGTGTCTACCTTCGTATGTTAAGGCCCATTTATCCCTAGCTGCTTTCAGAATTCTCTCTTTATCCTTGTATTTTGCCAGTTTCACTATGGTATGTCGTATAGAAGATCGATTCAAGTTATGTCTGAAGGGAATTCTCTGTGCCTCTTGGATTTCAATGTTTTTTTCCTTCCCCTGATCAGGGAAATTCTCAGCTATGATTTGTTCACGTATACCTTCAGCCCCTTTCTCTCTCTCTTCTTATTCTGGAATTCCTATGATACGGATATTGTTCCATTTGATTGCATCACTTCGGTCTCTAATTCTCCCCTCATACTCCTGGATTTTTTTTTATCTCTCTTTTTCTCAGATTCCTCTTTTTCCGTAATTTTATGTTCTAATTCACCTATTCTCCCCTCTCCCTCTTCAATATGCTGTGGACACCTCTATTTTATTTTGCACCTCATTTATATCATTTTTTAATTCATCATGACTATTTTTTAGTCCCTTGATCTCTGTAGTAATAGATTCTCTGTGTCATCTATGTTTTTTCAAGCCTGGCAATTAATTTTATGACTATAATTATAAATTCTTGTTCTGTTATATTGTTTAAATAAGTTTTGATCAATTTGTTAGCTGTGGCTACTTTCTGGAATTTCTTTTGAGAAGAATTCTTCCATTTCATCATTTTGCCTAGTTTCCTGTCCCTTATGCATTTTAAAAGCTTGTTGTATGCTCTGCTCCTGCTTATAGCACTGCTATATTTAAGGAGAATCATACAGTCTCCAGGGCCTGGCCCTTCAGGAGGTGATTTTTTTGGAGATTGTTACTTGCTCTGTGTTGTTGTGACTTTGGTTATTTTATTACCCTACTCTTAGTAATATTTTGGCCCCTCTGCCAGACGTGCTTTGATTTGTTCCTTGGAGTACCCCTATCTTTTTTTCCAGCTTTCCCATTTTCATTCTAGTGGATTCAGTCTCTTTTCCTCCCAGGATCTAGTGTTCAAAGTCCTTTGGCTTCTACACTTCTTTGTTTGAGAGACGCAGGAAGTATGCATTCCCCCTACTTCTCTGCCATGTTGGCCCTCCAGACTTTTTATGTAATGGGAATTAGGAATCCAATGGTATGGATAGAGAGGCGAGGAACTGAGAAAAGCACTTTGTAAACATGACGCTTAAAAATCCATTTTATTTGGGCGCTGTCAGTAGGCTGATGGAGTTATCTAAAATGGGCTGCAATTTGAAGGGAAAAATAAGCCAATGCCAGCCATGTTTCCTCTACATTATTTTTTTTCTGGTTTCTATTATTGAGGTTTGTGTTTCAAAGATATATATCCTGCATCTTTGGGTCTCCCAAACTATTTACTACTCCTGTAGGAAAAAACAATTTTCAATGGGCAATAACCCTCATCAGGAGAAAGGAAAGTGTATTTTCGCAGTAGCTCTGGTGAAAGATGCAGAGTAACTTCTGTGGCTGGTTCAGACGCAATCACTGTCATCAACCTTAAAGGGTTGTTTTGAGTTCAAGAGGTCTCATGAAGCAGAAGTAGTAATTGTCCAGCTTGTAGTTCAAAATTAATATCTGGCAAAATACTTGGGCTTCAGGTGAATGAATATTAAAACAAAATGAAGTTTTAAAGGAACTTGAAAGCCTCCATATTTCTTGAATTATTCACATTTTCCAGTATGACTTATCTTTCCATTTGTGGAAATGTATTAAAAAAATTTATAAAGTTGCATTAAAATGTGAAAAAGAATAAAGGGTGCCTGGGTGGCTCAGTTTTTTAAGCATTCAACTCTTGATTTCAGCTGAGGTCATTATCTCATGGTTCTTGATGCTCAATGTCAGCCTCTGTGATGACAATGTGGAGCCTGCTTGGGATTCTCATTCTCCCTCTCTCTCTGCCCTTCCCCTGCTTACTCTCTCTCTCACTCTCTCTCTCTCTCACTCATTCTCAGAAAGAAAGAAAGAAAGAAGAAAGAAAAGGCATGATAATTGGTGAAGAAGAAGTAAAATTCACTATTTGCAGATGACATGATATATAGATAGATAGATAGATATCTTGAAAGATTCCATAAAAAATACAGAACTGATAAATGAATTCACTAAAGTCACAGGATACAAAATCAATGTACAGGAATCTGTTGCATTTCTACACACTAACAATGAAGCAGGAGAGAGAAAAATTAAGGAAACAATCCCATTTATAATTGTACCAAAAATAATATATCTATGAATAAACTTAACCAAAGAGGTGAAAGACCTTTACTCTGAAAACTATAAAACACTGATGAGGAGAGTGGTCAACATGGTAGAGAAGTAGGGGGATATGAAGTTCCCTTGTCCCTCAAACACAGTAGTGTTGAGGCCAGAGGACTCGGAATTCCAAGAGTTCAGGTTGCAGACTGAGAGAGACATCTCCAGGGGTCCACAGAGACAACTTGCTGGGCCATAGGGGCATGACATAGCCATGGAGGGCAGAGATCCCCTTCTGCAGAGAGACAAAAGGAAGAGAAAGAGACAAAAGTTTGTGGAAGTGTGTGATTGTTTTCAGACAAGAGAAACACCAAGGACTGGGATCAGAAAAAAATGGAGAAAGATCCAATTTCTATCTGCAGGACTTTCTCTGGACTGGCCCTGGCTGTCCTGTTCATGCACCTGGGGAGGAAGGGAGCAAGCCCTGGTCTCGGTAACTAGCTCAGAGGCACAGTCCACAGTGGGAGAAAGCAATCCCCTCCCTTGATAGCTGTGGGAAGAAGGTATATAGCCATTCCAAGGACAAAGGACCCAGCTTCTGACAACCAGCGAGAGGCCCTTTATTTGTGGGGCAGAGCAGCACTTCCCCAGAACGAGGGCTCTCAGAGTGGGATACTTTAAGACATCAGGGTTTGAATCCCAGCTGAGTGCCAGGGAGGCATGGAGAGAGTGGGATGGGACATAGTAGCCCAGTTGTGCCCACTCAGCACTAAGAGGAGCCAGAGGCCCTTAGTTGGTGTGGCAGAGTGGCTCTACCCTGGAACCAGGGCACTAGGAGTGGGATCCTTTAAGACTTTGGGGTTTGAATCCCAGCAAGTGCCTGGGAGTCAGGGGAGACTGGAGTGAAAAAAAAATGGCCCTCTCACGCCCAGGCAGCACTGTGAGGACAGCCTGAAAAGAGGTTTGGGACACCCAGTCTAAGGAGGAGAGACTGGGGTGTTGCCATTTTTTTCCCCATGGCCAACATGGTGGGGATTCAGGGAATGGAGAAGGGGCCACAGTGGAGGTAGGATCCACCTACATCAAACCAAGGCCCTCTGGGTCTGGTAACTGTGTATCTACCAGAGCAAGATTGACACTGAACAAACAGACAGCCCCTCCTCCAGACCAGCGCTGCCCCTGGCTCCAAGGCACCCAGTGTTTTTGCATTTTCTGATTTAATTCTTGGTCAATGCATATATATATATGCATATATATGCATTGACCAAGAATTATATACATATATGCATATAAGCATAGACAACTGGAGAGAATCTATTGCTGCAGAGATCAGGGAACTAAAAAATAATCATGATGAATAAAGAAATGCCATAAATGAGGCATAAAATAAACTAGATGTGACAGTTAGGATGGCAGAGGCAGAGGGGAGAATAAGTGAAATAGAAGATAAAATTATGAAAAATGATGAGGACGAGAGAAAGATAAAAAAAATGCTACTCCATGAAGAGAGAGTTAGAGAACTAATTGATTCAATGAAATGTAATAATATCAGCATCATAGGAGTTCCAGAAGAAGAAATGGTCAGAGGGTTTACTTGAACAAATTATAGCTGAGAACTTCCCTAATCTGGGGAAGGAAGCAGACATCCAAATCCAGGAAGCACAGAGAACTCCCTTCAGACATAACAGAAATAGGTCTTCTACATGACATATTATAGTGAAACTGGCAAAATACAAAGATAAATAGAGAATTCTGAAAGCAGCTAGGGACAAATGGACCTTAACCTACAAAGATAGACTCATAAACGTAGTAGCAGACCTGTCCACTGAAACTTGGCAGGCCAGAGGGAGTCATAGGAAATATTCAGTGCTGTGCTGAATAGGAAAAATATGCAGCCAAGAATCCTTTATCCAGCAAGGTTGTCATTCAGAATAGAAGGAGAGATAAAGGTCTTCCCAAACAAACAAAAACTGAAGGAGTTCATGACCACAAAAGCAGCCCTGCAAGAGATCCTAAGGGGAACTCTGTGAGTGGAATGCTGCAAAGACTACAAATGACCAGAGACATCACCACAAGCATGACACCTGCAGATAGCACAGTGACTCGAAATCTTTATCTTTCAATAATAATGCTGAATGTAAATGGAATAAATGCTGCAATCAAAAGATATAGGGTATCAGAACGGATAAAAAACTAAAATTCATCTATATGCTGTCTACAAGACACCCATTTTAGACTTGAGGACACTTTCATATTGAAAATGAGGGGATGGGAGGATCCAACATGGGGAAGTAGGGGGATCTAAAGTTCCCTCATCCCTCAAACACAGCAGTGTTGAGGCCAAAGGACTTTGAACTCCAAGAGTCTGGGCAGCAAAGTGACAGAGATGCCTCCAGGGACCTACAGAGATAACCTGGTGGGCCATAAGTGCGTAATTGTGAACTGAGAGAGATCAAAAGGGCAGAGGAGGAATGGAGGGGAGGGATCCCCTTCTGAAAGAGACAAAGGGAAGAGAAAGAGAGGCTTGGGAAATATAGGACTGTATCTGGACAAGAGTAAAACCACAGACAACAATGGAGAAAGATCCAATCTCTAACTTTGGGGCTTTCTCTGACCTGGGGCCAACTGCCCTATTCATGCACCTAGGGAGGAGGGAAGCCAGTACTGGGCTTGGTAACTAGTTCAGAGGTGCAGTCCAAAGTGGGAGAAAGCAATCCCCTCTCTAGCATGCTGTAGGAAGAAGATATATAACCATTCAAAGGACAAAGACTGCCTGCACCCACCAGCCAGAGACCATATATCAAGTGGTGTGGAGTGACACTTCCCTAAAACTGGGGTTTATGGTGTGGGAACCTTTGAGGTATCAGGGTTTAAGTCCCTGCCAAGCACAAGGGAGACATGGGAGTCAGCAGAGCAGGACAAACCAGGCACCTGGCACTGTGAGGAAGTGCAGTGCGGCTCTTCCCCAAAACCAGGGTGCCCAGAGGGGGACTCTTTAAGACATCAGGGTTTAAATCCCAGGCAAGAGCCAGGAAGGCATGGGAGTCAGCGTACCAGGACAAACTGCCTCATTCCACCTGTGGCACAGTGAGGATGGCCTGAACAGAGTGGTTTGGGACACCTGGTCCATGGAAGTCCATTGGGGTGTCGCCATTTTTCTCCTGATGACCAATAAGGTGGGGCTTCAGGGAACAGACAGTGGGCCTGCAGGGGAGGCGAGACCCGCCTACACCAAACCATGCCCCTCCGAACCTGGTATATCTACAGGGGTGGGATTGATGCCAATAAACCAGACAGCCCCTCCTCCAGACCAGCACTGCCATTGGTTCCAAGGCACCCAGCCCTTTTGCATTGGCTGATTTAATTCATACATATATATATGTATATATATATATATATATACACGAGTGTGTGTGTGTGTGTGTGTGTGTGTGTGTTTTCTTCCTTTTCTTCTTCTTATCTCTTCTGTCCTCTAGCCTGGTTATTCTGGTTGTTGTTTTTTTTAAGCAGACATATTTAATCAATTCTCTTTATACCTGTTCTACACCTCCTTCTTTATTTTCCTTTCTCTCTGTCTGGATTGAGCCATATAGTTTCTCTGTCTGGTCAATTTTATTTCATTTTATTTTTCCCTACCCTTGTCATTTCTCTTTGTATGGGATAAGGTCTCTTCCATCAACACCACCTCCACCCCTTTGTTTACTTGAAGTTGGTGTTTCTGGTTTTTCGGTTTTGTTTTTTTTGTTTGTTTATGTGTTTGTTTTTGTTTTTTGCTTGTTTGTTGCTTGTTTGCATTATACTGCTATTTCAATTAACAAATCAACCCACACCTGGTGGAGGGTCCAAAACATCACTATGAGTAGGGAGATAAAGTAACCAAAGTCACAACAGAGAGCAAGTAACATGCTCCAAAAACACATCCTGAAGGGCCAGGCCCTGGACAGTGTATGACCCCTCTTTAAATTTTTGTTTGTTCGTTTGTTTTTGAGAGAGAGAGAGAGAGAATGAGAGGAAGTGTGAATGGGGGAGGAGCAGAGAGAGAGGGAGACACAGAAACTGAAGCAGGCTCCAGGCTCTGAGCTGTCAGCACAGAGTCTGACGTGAGGCTCGAACCCACAAACTGTGAAATCATGAGCTGAACTGAAGTCAGACGCTTAACTGACTGAGCCACCCCAGTGCCCCGACCCCTCTTTAATATAGTAGTGTTCACAGGTGCAGGGAACAAAACAAACTTTTAAAACACATAAGGGACAGAAAACTAGACAAAATGACAAAATGGAAGAATTCTCCTCAAAAGAAATTACGGGAAGAAATGGCAGCTACAAATTGAGCAGAACAGATATAAACAATATAACTGAAGAAGAATTTAGAATAATAGTCATAAGATTAATCACTGGGCTTGAAAAAAAACACAGAAGACAGCAGAGAATTTATTGCTGCAGAGATCAAAGAACTAAAATATAATGATTAATTTAAAAAATGCTATAGGGGCGCCTGGGTGGCGCAGTCGGTTAAGCGTCCGACTTCAGCCAGGTCATGATCTTGCGGTCCGTGAGTTCGAGCCCCGTGTTGGGCTCTGGGCTAATGGCCCAGAGCCTGGAGCCTGTTTCTGATTCTGTGTCTCCCTCTCTCTCTGCCCCTCCCCCGTTCATGCTCTGTCTCTCTCTGTCCCAAAAATAAATAAACGTTGAAAAAAAAAATTTAAAAAAAATGCTATAAATGAGGTGAAAAATAAACTAGAGGTGATGACAGCAAAGATGGAAAAGGCAGAGGGGGAGAATAAGTGAAATAGAAATTAAAATTATGGAAAAAGATGAAGCTGAGAAAAAGAGAGAGAAAAAATATTCTGGACCATGGGGGGAGAGTTAAAGAAGTAAGTGATTCAATATAATGGAGTAATAGTTGTATCATATGAGTTCTAGAAGAAGAAGAAGAGGGAGAAAGGGATGGAAGGTGTACTTGAACAAATCATAGTGGAGAACTTCCCCAATATGGGGAAGGCAACAGACCTTTAAATCTAGGAGGCACAGAGAATCCTTTCAGATGTAACTTGAATCGATCCTCTGCACAACATATTATAGTGAAACTGGCAAAAGACAAAGATAAAGAGAGAATACCAAAAGCAGCTAGGGACAAACAGACCATAACCCACAAGGGTAGACACATAAGGGTAGTAGCAGACCTATCTACTGAGACTTGGCAGGCCAGAAAGGAGTGGTAGGAAATTTTTAACATGCTTAATAGGACAAATAGGCAGGCAAGAATCCTTTATCCAGCAAAGCTGTCATTCAGAATAGAAGGAGAGATAAAGGTTTTATCAGGCAAACTGAAGGAATTCATCACCACTAAACCAGCCCTATAAGAGATCCTACGGGGGACTCTGAGTGGAATGTTGCAAAGACCACAAAAGACCAAAGACATCACTACAAGCATAAAACCTACAGATAACACGATGACTTTAAATCCATATCTTTTAATAATAACATTGAATGTAATGGGCTAAATGCTACAATCAAAAGAAATAGGGTATCAGAATGGATAAAAAAGAGCAAGACCCATCTGTCTTCTGTCTATGAGAGACCCATTTTAGACTTGAGGACACCTTCAGATTGAAAGTGAGGGGAAGGAGAACCCTCTATCATGGTACTAGGAGTCAAAAAAAGCTGGAGTAGCCATACTTACATCAGGAAAACTAGACTTTAAACTAAAGGCTGTTAACAAGAGATGAAGAAGGACATTATGTCATAATTATGAGGTCTATCCATTAAGAATAGCTAACAATTATACATGTTTATGTACCAAATTTGAAAGCATCCAAATATATAAAACAATCACAAACATAAGCAATCTTATTAGTAAGAATACAGTAATTGCAGGAGACTTTAATACTCCACTTACAACAATGGACAGATCATATAGACAGAAACAAACAAACAAACAAAAAAACAATGGCCCTGAATGATACACTGGGTCAGATCGAGTTGACAAATATATTCAGAACTTTTCATCCTAACACAGCAGAATACACATTCTTCTCAAGTGCACATGGAACATTCTCCAAGATAGATCAAATACTGGGTCACAAAATAGCTCTCAACAAATATAAAAGATGAGAACATACCACACACACTTTCAGATGACAATGCTATGAAATTTAAATCAACCACAGGAAAAAGTGTGGAAAATCTCCAAATGCATGGAGGTTAAAGAACTTCCTACTAAAGAATGAAAGGGTCAACCAGGCAATTAAAGAAGAAATTAAAAAAATATATATAAGCAAATGAAAATGAAAACATGACATTCCAAACACCTTGGGATGCAGCAAAGGCAGTCCTAAGAGGAAAATACATTGCAACCAGGCCTATCTCGAGAAACAAGAAAAATCCCAAATACAAAATCTAACCACACACCTAAAGGAACTAGAAGAAGAACAGCAGAGAAACCCCAAGGCCAGCAGAAGAAGAGAAATAATAAAGATCACAGCAGAAATAAACACTATAGAATCCAAAAACAACAACAACAGTAGAACAGATCAATGAAACTAGGAGCGTTTTTTTTTTAAATAAACAAAATTGATAACCTCCTAGCCAGACTTCTAAAAAAAGAAAAGAGAGAGGAACCAGATAGGTAAAATCATGAATGAAAATGGATTTATCAAAACTACTTCCTCATAAATACAAGCAATTATCAGAAAATACTATGAAAACTTACATGCCAACAAACTGGACAATCTGAAAGAAATGGACAAATTCCTAGACACCCACACACTGCCAAAACTCAAATGAGAAGAAATAGAAAATTTTAACAGAACCATAACTAGTGAATAATTTGAATCAGTTATCAAAACTCTCCCAAGAAATAAGAATCCTGGGCCAGATGGATTCCCAGGGGAATTCTACCAGACATTTAAAGCAGAGTTAATACCTATCCTGCTCAAGCTGTTCCAAAAAATAGAAATGGAAGGAAAGTTTCTGGATTTATTCTATGAAGCCAAAATTACCTTGATTCCAAAACCAGAGACTCCACTAGAAAGGAGAGTTAGAGGCCAATATCCATGATGAACAACATGGATGCAAAAATTCTCAAGATACTAACAAATTGAATAAACAACATATAAAAAGAATTATTCACCATGATCAAGTGGGATTCATTCCTGGGCTGCAAGGCTGGTTCAATGTTCACAATCAATCAATGTGATACATCACATGAATAGAAAAATATAAGAATCATATGATGTTGTAATAGACACATAAAAAGCATTTGACAAAATAACAACATCCTTTCTTAATAAAAACCCTCAAGAAAGTTGGGATGGAAGAAACATACCTTAATATCATAAAAGCTATGTATAAAAAGCCCACAACTAATATCATCCTCAATGGTGAAAAACTGAGAGCTTTTCCCCTGAGATCAGAAACATGACAGGAATGTCCACTCTCACCACTTTTGTTTAACATAGTGTTGGAAGTCCTAGCCTCAGCAATCAGACAAAAAAAAAAAAAAAGAAACCAAAGGCATCAAAATTGGCAAAGATGAAGTCAAGCCTTTCATTTTTTACTGATGACATGATACTATACATGGAAAACCCAAAAGACTCCAGCAAAAAGCTGCTAGAACTGATACACAAATTCAGCAAAGTCACAGGATACAAAATCAATGTACAAAAATCGGTTGCATTTCTATACACCAATAATGAAGCAACAGAAAAAGAAATCAAGAAATCAAGAAATTTACAATTGTACCAAGAACAATAAAATACCTGGGAATAAACCTAACCAAAGATGTAAAAGGCCCGTATATTGAAAACTATAGACAACTTATGAAAGAAATTGAAGACACAAAGAAATGAAAAAAATATTCCATGCTCTTGAATTGGAAGAAAAAATATTGTTAAAATATCAATACTAAACAAAGCGATCTACACATTCAATGCAATCCCAATCAAAATTGCTCCAGCATTCTTCTCAAAGCTAGAACAAGCATCCTGAAATTTGTATGGAACCACAAAAGACCCTGAATAGCCAAGGTAATGTTGGAAAAGAAAATCACAGTGAGAGGCATCACAATCCTGGCTGTTAGCCTCTACTACAAGGCTGTAATCATAAAGACAGTGTGGTGTTAGTACAAAAACAGACACATACACCAATGGAATAGAATAGAGATCCCAGAATTGGACACAGCTCTGGCCAACTACTTGTACGGCCAACTAATATTTGACAAAGCAGGAAAGAGTATCCAATGGAAAAAAGGGCAGTGTTCTTGACGAATGGTGCTGTGAGAACTGGACAGCAACATGCAGAAGAATAAAACTAGACCACTTTCTTACACCATACACAAAAATAAACTCAAAATGGATGAAAGACCTAACTGTGAGACAGGAAACCATCATAATCCTAGAGGAGAAAACAGGCATCAATCTCTTTGACCTCAGCCACAGCAATTTCCTGCTCAACACGTCTCTGAGGGCAAGGGAAATAAAAGCAAAAATGAACTATTGGGACCTCATCAAGATAAAAAGTTTCTGCACTGCCAAGGAAAAAATCAACAAAACTAAAAGGCAATAAACAGAGTGGGGGAAGATATTTGCAAATGACATATCAGATAAAGGGTTAGTATCCAAAATCTATAATGAACTTACCAAACTCATCACCCGAAACACAAATAATCCAGGGAATAAATGGGGAGAAGGCCTGAATAAGTAGTTTTTCAAAGAATATATCCAAATGGCCAACAGATACATGAAAAGTTGCTCAACATAACTCATTATCAGGGAAATACAAATCAAAACCACATTGAGATAACACCTCTCACCAGACAGAATGACTAAAATTAACAGCTCAGGAAACAACAGATGCTGGTGAGGATGTGGAGAAGTGGGAACCCTCTTGCACTGTTGGTGAAAATGTAAACTGGTGCAGCCTCTCTAAAAAACAGTGTTGAGGTTCCTAAAAAAAATTAAAAAAATATAACTACCCTATTACCCAGAAATTGTACTACTAAGAATTTATCAAAAGAATGCAGGAGTGCTGATTCATAGGGGCACATGTACCCCAATGTATATACCAGCACTTTCAATAATAGCCATATTATTGAAAGAGCCTAAATGTCCATCAACTGTTGAATGAATAAAGAAGATGTAGTTTATATATACAATGGAATAGTACTTGGCAATGAGAAAGACTTAAATCATGCCATTTGCAGCAAAATGAATGGAACTGGAGGGTGTTATGCTAAGGTGAAATAAGTCAATCTGAGAAAGACAGGCATCAAATGTTTTCACTCATATGTGGATCTTTAGAAACTTAACAGAAAACCAGGGGGAAGGAAAGGAAATGATAGTTACAAACAGAGAGGGAGGGAGGCAAACCATAAGAGACTCTTAAATACAGAGAACAAACTGACATCTGATGGCGTGCAGGGGAGGGGAAATGGGCAATGGGCAATGGACAATTGTTGGGATAAGCACTGGGTGTTGTATGTAAATATTGGATCACGGGAATCTAACCCCCAAACCAAGAACATACTGTAGACACTATATGGTAGCCAACATGACAATAAATTATATATAAAAAAACACTGATGAAAGAAGTCAAAGACGACACAAAGAAATGGAAAAACATTCCATACTCATGGATTGGAAGAATAAATATTATTAAAATGCCTTCACCACCAAAGCTTTCTACATATTTAATTCCCATCAAAATGCCAACAGCATTTTTCAGAGAATAAGAACAAACAATTCTAAATTTTTTATTGAATCACAAAAAACCCCAGGCAGCCAAAGCAATCTTGAAAAAGAAAAACAAAACCAGAACTATCACCATTCTATACTTCAAGTTTATATGATGAAGCTGTAGTAATCAAAACCATATAGTTCTGGCACAAAAATAGACACATGGATCAATGAAACAGAATTGAAAACCTGGTAAAGGACCCACAAATATATGGTCAATTAATCTTCAACAAAGGTGGAAATATTATCTAATGGGAAAATTACAGTGTCTTTAAAAAATGGTGTTGGGAAAACTGGACAGCTACATGCAAAAGAATGAAACTGGACCACTTTCTTTCAACATATACAAAAATACACTTTAAATGCATTAAAGACCTAAATCTGAGACCTAAACCATAAAAATCCTAGAAGAGAGCACAGGTTATAATTTCTTTGACATTGGCTATAGCAACATCTTTCTTGATGTGTCTCCTGAGGTCAGGGAAACAAAAGCAAAAATAAACTATTGGGACTTCATCGAAATAAAAATCTTTTGCACAGTGAAGGAAACAACCAATAAAACTAAAAGACAACTTACGGAATGGGAGAAGTTATTTGCAAATGACATAGATGATAAAGGATTAGTATCCAAAATATAAAAAGAAATGATAAACTCAATCCCCCCCAAAAAAAACCGCACACAAATAATCCAAATAAAAATGGGCAGAAGACATGAGCAGACATTTCTCCAAAGAATACCTACAAATGGCCAACAGACACATCAAAAGATATTCACATCAGGGGTACCTGGGTGGCACAGTTGGTTAAGCATCCAACTGGCTCAGGTCATGATCTCATGGTTCACGAGTTTAAGCCCCTACTCAGGGTCTGTTCTGACAACTCAGAGCCTAGAGCCTGCCTCAGATTCTCTCTCTCTCTCTCTCTCCCTCTCTCTCTCTCTCTCTCTAAAAAATAAATAATAAAAACATTTTAAAAAGATACTCACATCATTCATCATCAGGAAAATGCAAATCAAAACTACAATGAGATATCACCTCACACCTGTTAGAATGGTTAAATTCAACAACACAAGAAACAACAGTGAAGATGTGAAGATAAAGGAACCCTCTTGCACTGTTGGTAGCAATATAAGCTGGTGCAGCCACTGTCAAAACAGTATGAAGGTTCCTCAAAAAGTTAAAAATAAGCATATCCTCTGATCTAGTAATTGTTCTTGTGGGCATTTACCAAAAAAATACAAAAACACTAATTCAAAGACATACATGGACCCCTATGTTTACTACAGCATTATTTACAATGGCCAAATTATGGAATTAGTCCAAGTGTCCATCAATAGGTGAATGGATAAAGAGTACATGGTATATATGTAACGGATTATTATTCAGCCATAAAAAGGAATGAAATCTTGCCATTTGCCACAACATCAATGGACCTAGAGAGTATAATGTTAAGCGAATTAATCAGAGAAAGACAAATGCCACATGACTTCACTCATATGTGGAATTTAAGGGAAAAAAAATAAAGGAGTAAAGTGTAAAAAAAGAGTCAAGCAACAGACTCTTAACTACAGAGAAAAAGCTAATGGTTACCAGAGGGGAGTTTGGTAGGGGGATGAGTGAACTTGATGATGATGGATTAAAGAATGCACTTCTTGTGATGAGCACTGGGTGTGGTATGAAATGGTTGAATCACTGTATTGTACACTTGAAACTTAATATAACAGTTACATTAACCATACTAGAATTAAAATTAAAAAATTTAATTTAAAAAAAGACAATCTAGACCATTGTCTAGAGAGTTCCAAATATTGAAATGTTTGACCTCATGAATAAAAGTATCTTAGAAGAAACTGATCTCAGTCTCTGAAAATGTAATTGCATGAAGTGATTAAAAAAAAAAAACTATCAGATCCAACGAATTACTTAACCGAAGATGAGACTCTAAGAGAGAGACCATGCTGTACATCCCCAGCTACTGGCGAAAAAAAGAATAACAAGGAGAATTGACACTAATTCTACACTTTTTCCTGGAAAACAGAAGAGGACGAAACACTCTTCAATTTTATGAAGCCAGAATTACCCTGATATCAAACCTAGAAAAGATAGTACAAAAATAAAAACAAAAACCACTGCAGACTAGCAATATATATTAAAAAACATAATACACTATGACCCAGTGGAGTTTATTCCAGGGATGCAAGGCTAGTTCATTATTTGAAAATCAATTAGGATAATCTAACAAATTAACAGAATGAGGAAAAAAAATCACATGATTATAAAATTTGATGAAAAAATGAGCATTTGACCAAATTTAACATTCATACTTGATAAAAAAAAAAACCTCATGAAAATTGGAATAAAGAGACACGTTCTCAATATGATAAGGATTGTATACAAAAAAACTATGGATAATATTAGATTCAATTATGAAAGATTGAATGCTTTCTGCCTAAAATTAGGAACAAGTTAAGGTTGTTCTCTCTCTCCATTCATATTCAAAATAATTCAGAACTTCCAGCCAGTGCAATAAGGCAAGAAAAAGAAATAAAAGGTTTCAGATTAGAAAGGAAGAAATGAAACTGTTTTGATTTACAGATGACACAACAGTCTACACAGAAAACCCCAATAAGTCCATAAATATCTCCTAGAAGTAGCAAGTGAATTCAGCAAGGTCACAGTATATAAGATCAATGTGCCAAAATAAATAGTATTTTATATACTAGTAATGAACATGTGGACAATATCATTTATAATCATTTTTAAAAATAAAATAGTTGTAAATCTAACAAAACATGTACAGGACTTCAATGCTGAAAACTACAAAAGACCAATGAAAAGAACCAAAGAAAATCTCAATAAATGGAGAGACACACTGTCTTCATGAAATACAGAATCAACATAGCAAAGATTTCAATTATCTCTACATGATATATATAGTTTTAACATAACTCCTATTAAAATCCTAGCAAGATTTTTGGTAGATAAAGATAAAATTATTCTTTAAAAATTTTTAAAGTTTATTTATTTATTTTGAGATAGATGATAGTAGATGATAGAAAGACGATAGAATATATATATATATATAGAGAGAGAGAGAGAGAGAGAGAGAGAGCACAAGAAGGGGGGGCAGAGATAGAAGGAGAGAGAGAATCCCAAGCAGACTCTGTCTGAAGAGCTTAACAAGGGGCTCAAACTCACAAACTGTGAGATCATAATTTGAGCCAAAATCAAGAGTCAGATGCTTAAATAACTGAGCCACCCACGTGCCCCTAGACAAGATTATTTTTAAATTTATACAAAAAGTCAGAGAAATTAGAATAGCTAAAACATTTCTGAAAAAGAGTAAAATACAATTAGTATATTTAATTTCAAGATTTACTACATAGCAACAATAATCAAGATTTTATAGTATTAGTAGAATGATAAACACATAGATAAATGGAACAGAATAGAGAACCCAGAAAAATATTCAACTCTTTTATGACAAAGGTGTAATAGCCATTTGATAAAGGAAATATGGTGTTTTCAATAAATGATTGAAGAAATCGGACATCTACAGGACATAATTGGACCTTGAACTGTCACATGTTGTCTAAAAACAAACTCAAAAATTGAACATGGACTTACATTACGACATAAGTATAAAATCTTTAGAAAAAACATAGGGGAAAGTATTTGAGTCGTAGTGCTAGGCAATGAATCCTTAGACTTGACACCAAAAACAGATCTATAAAAGAAAAAAAATTCATAAAAATGACTTCATCAAAATGGACAGCATATTTTTTTCTGTGAAAGACTTTTTGAAGAGAATAAAATGACAAAGTACAGACAAAAATATTTTCTGACAAAGGACCGAGATCTAAAATGTAAAAATAACTCTCAAAAGCCAACAGAAAACAACAGTCTAATTAGAAAATGAGAAAAAGACAAAAAAATTTTTCACCAAAAAGAAGGTTCAGCTGGCAAATAGTGAATGAAAAGATGTTCAACATTATTAGCCACTAGAGAAATGCATATGAAAATCATACTCTATTACATATATTACAGTTATCAGAATGGATTTTTTTAAGTAATATGCCAAATGCTGGTGAGGATGCAAGGATGGAAAGACCCTGGAAGTCTCACACAAATTTGGTAGCTATAGAAAACAGTACAGCCACTAAGGAAAATATTTTTGCAGTTTATTCAAAACTAAACATCCAACTACTATATGGCCCAGCAATTACATTCTTGAGCATTTACCCAGGCTAAATAAAAACTTATGTTTATATAAAAATCTATAAATAAGTGTTTATAGCATATTTATTTGTACTAGTAAAAAATTGAAAGCAACTCAGATATGTTTCAATTAGCAAATAAATTGTGATATATCCATGACATAGAATGCTACTCAGCAGTAAGAAATAACCAACAAAAGATATATCCAAAAACTGGGATGAATCTCCAGAGAATTATTCTGAGTAAAAAAAGAATCCAATTCCCCAATGGATACATACCATATGATTCCATGTATATAACATTCTTAAAATGAAAAACTATAGAAATGGACAAGATTAATGGTCTGAGGTTAAGAAGGGAGAAGAGGTGGGAGCAAAGTGTGGTACTGTAAAAGTTCAACATAGAGGATTCTTGTGGCAGTGGAATGTTCTATATCTTGACTATATCTAGGTCAATATCCTGGTTGTGATATTCTATGGTTTTGAGAATCCAACACATTGTTTTACATAATAGCTGCACCATTTTTTATTCCCTCAAGCAGTGCACAAAGCTTCCAATTTCTCCACACACTTATTAAAAAAATGTGTTATAGTTGACACACAATGTTACATTAATTTCAGATGTACAACATAGTAATTTGACAAGTCTATACATTATGCAGTGCTCACCACAGCTCACTAGCTACCATCTGTCACCATACAATGCTACTACAATACTCTTGGCTATATCTCCTCTACTTTATCTTTTTCTGTTTCTTTTTTTTGTTTTGTTTTATGATGATAGTTATCCTAACTGGTATGACGTGTATTATCCAGATGCTACCATTGAGGGAATATGGAGAAAGGGCACTCAGAATCTCCTTGTATTATTTCTTACAACTGCATGTGAATTTAAAATTACAAGTTTAATTAAAATTAAAAGTTTAATTTTTAAAAAATTAAAAGTTTTAATTAAAAATAAACTTTTAATTTTTTAAAAATGTCTTACTGCCAAAATTAGACAATGATGAAAAATATGAAGAAGAAAAGTAAAAGCATCCATAATCACACCACTGAGATGAGGCAACCTTTGGTAGTTAAGAATCAGGACATTGGAGACAAAAGTCTTAGGTGTAATTCATTGCCCCATGATTTCTTAGCTTTATTATCCTCTGTTTCTTTATCTATAGGGTGGAAATTATTGTCAAGAATTGTAATGGGTCTAAAAATTTACCCTACTTGCAAGCTAACAAATTAATCTGCCATAGTTTTATGAGTGCTGGCAAAAGACCCACAATGCCTAGGCTAGAAGCAAAACTTTATTACTCATAGCAGCAGCAGTTCCAGAGTATCAGCTGCATCATCAACTCCAGTTTTCTGAGCCTTACTGTCCACAGGACAACACAAAGAGGGTAAAATAATGCCTCCACATTCAGTGCTTTGAGTTACAGTAGAGGAGCTCAGAAAACTCGTATCTTTCATATCTGGCTTTCAACATCAGGCTTGTTTAACTTTTGCCCTAGAGGGAAATATCTTTATGATACTGGATGATAAACCCAATTGTCCTACCTCTGTCTTCCAACATTGTTTGCTATATAAGTGCCCTGGCCTCCAAACAAAGAGGCAGTCCCTCTGTTTGCAAATCATGCAGAAATCCAAAAGACATATGTATATTGTCTGCCAACTATTATATAATTCAAAATGTTTTTGTGAGATTGTTTATTTTCTTTGGAGAATGGACGGAAGGGTAAAGGGTTTACAGGGACAGGCTTAGCACAGCGCCTGAAACATGATGAGTACTGAATAAAAGTATCAATTAAAAAAATTCATAAACACACCAGTCTCGACCTGTCAGCTGACCATGTCCTATATATCTTTTTACCTATGCTTTCTATCAAATTTCCATAATCTCTGGTCTATATCTAGAGTATCAATGTTTTAAACTAATTTTTCTTCCTTTGTTTCCTTTTTCACCAAGGAATCAAGAATTTCCAGAAAATAACTATAAAGGACACTAGAAAACTCTGTGCTGCCAGCTTCATTTCCCAGGATAAAGATGATAAAATTATATGTGATTTTAACGCTTTTCAGATTGCAGAAGTTTAAATTCCATATACTTGGGCCATATAGCCTTAAAAACTCTCTGTTCCTGAGTAGCTTTCTAGTTTATTTTTGGTTTTGATCTTACTTCAGAAGTATAGACTTAAGTATTTTTAAAAAATGAATGAGTAGAGAGGTAGGACATGCTAATGAGAATTCAAAGTAGGGGGCTTGATGATAAATGGGTTTGAAGCAGAAATTTATTTTTTACTCCTTTTCATTTTAGTGTTTATATATCAGCATAGACTCATGACTATTTTATTTTGTTCTATGAGTTAAAATTCATTATTATTATTATTTATTTTGTTGTTTAAATTGTTTCAGCTGTGGTGATGAGAGGCTCCTTCAGGTTGGCTCTTGGATTTTTAAAGTTCCAAGTAAAAACTCTACTTGGTTTTGTTAGTCAATTTTAGTTTTATTCTATTGTTAGAATAGATTGAAATATTTCTGCACAAAAGTTACTAATGTCCTCTTTTTGTTACTTAATTCATAGAGTAAACTATTCATGAGTCCATGCTGATATAAATATATAATTAAATAAATCAGTGGGAGAAGAGTACAAACTCTTCCTCACCATAGAATTAATTTTCTTTTCCTTTTTGTTTTTAAAAATATTTTCTTATTTTATTTTATTTATTTAAAAGCTATTAATGTTTATTTATTTTTGAGAGACAGAGACAGTACAAGAGGGAGAGGAGCAAAGAGAGAGAG